>NC_089282.1:10522896-11843730 GCF_963678975.1 Dysidea avara | reverse complement strand
AAATTGACAATGTGAGAACAAAACTATGGTGATCCACTTGTTCAACACAAGGCAGACTAATGCTCATACTTTTTGTCTCCTTGGGGATACAGACATGAAACAAAGATTTACAAACTCCTATTGCTTTGGGGATCACAGTGCTATCAAGGTTTTTGCTGTTAGCACCTTCCTTCATTGAGAAAGAAGCGCTCAAAACATTCCAAAATATTTGACCCAATGGCATTGCATTCATAAATCAGGGGGAAACCACGGCTATTTTACACGATTACACATGAAACTACAAATTGTGACTATAAACTATAGCTACATGTATAACAACTATGATATGACTATAACAACGATAGTACAATTATGGGGAAAAGGAGGAGTCATCATCCAAACCTTGTGAGCCCGATATCATAAAAAATAATCCTGGCATTGTTTGTTCAGCATGAACACACTGAAAGTTATTGATGTAAGTTTCTCCTAGCCACTTTGGATGGAACTACGATCAGTAATGGGTCTAAGAATTGATCTCGGAATTGATGGTGCAAAAGGTGTCCTTACCTCAAAAGATTCCACAACTATAGTGGAATGAAATGATCTCCTCTTAAAGCTATTACTCTAAACACTGAGTTCAATAGCAGAGACTTGTTCACAAATGATTTGTAGTAATTGTGTTGACAAATTGTGACCGAATCTGCAAGAATCCCACATGTTAGTGTAAACCTAATTTTACAGTAGCTACCTATAGAATGCAAGAGTTATATTTGATCCTGATTATCAACATAGCTATCCTGCCTATTTTGGTGTCTCTGTCTGCAGTATACTACTCAGTCTGCATATAATCTCCTTCTCTGCTTCCTGTGCTGCCCATGGGGTGGCTGCTGCAGCTGGATAGGTGGCTAAGGATACTACTGAAGCATCTGGCTCCTATGAATAAGCAGCTAAAGAAAATTCTGATCTTTTAACTAGCAAACTGATGTAGACATGGTGTGGCTGGCTAATAGTTTTACTCAATAGGATGCCTCACTCTGCTGCTGGCATTTACACCAGATATAGGTAATCACCTATCAGTTACAAGCTTTCTTGCACCTTTTCATTTGGAAACAACTGGCCTAGTGCCTGTCTATAAGATGCTAAAAGACATACTGTAATTTATGGTTGATTTTATTCTACAAAGTTTCAGGGAAAGCCTTAGCTAAGACTACTTAGCATAGTGATAATCGGAAAGCTGTTTTTCAAAATGATAGCATTGTGCACAGTTCTCCTTCACTATACCAGCAACAAAGAAAAGCTGCACATTACATATATAGGTAATCCTGCAAGCTAACATGTTATGTATGTGTAAGTTAGACAGTTTATGCCTCTGCCTTCCATTCAATGATAAGAAGCTACTGCTAGCTCAATGCATTCTGTTTTATTTAAAGAGCTATGTAAAAGCAGTTAGTTTTGATTACATGCCTTCTGCACTGCAGCATGCTACTGATGTTAGCTCCTAATCTCACATCCTCCTGATTACTTGAACTGTGCATTAGTTGAATCATAGAAATTTTGGTTTCACAAACCTTACTTGGATCTCTGAGATCAATGCATGCTGAGATCTAGTACAGATGTTTGGTTATTCAGAGTATATGTATCTCAGCCTACCCTGGTGCCATCAGCTTTTAAACTACGTAACAAAAACTAATTACCTGCAGCTTTCTTTACAACAGCTGTGTCGTTATCATCAGTATCAGGATTAAGAAAACACTTTCAAAACTGCAGCACTCCCTTTAAAGGGTTTGATGCTACAGTATGTGCCTTCATCCTTTATATTGCTCACAGTTTGCCTCTCTCGAATCACAGGTCCTATGGTGCCATCTTTTGCCATAAAATCATTCTAGTCATTTGATATTGAAGATGTACTGACATACTCTGATCTTGAGAAATATTACACACCCTTGCTCTGCAGTTTTATTTGAAAATGACAAAAAAAGCATGATCAATATTTTGATCATTGTGTAGCTATAACAAGATCGGTGCTTATGGTTACATACGTAACTACATTTTTTATGAATGCATCTCACACAGGCTAAAGTTTAATGCAATCATTCACTTATTCATAACAGGAAGTGAATATCTGTATATTAATGTACTTATCAATATTATTCTCCTCCTCTCCCCTTACAAGAATAATAGAGGGTGATAGTAGCTAGCCATGGCTTCTGAGCCTATGTACATAATTATGGTCATAGTGATTATATTGCTATCGTGTTCTACTGTATTCAAACAATGCCCCTACAGTAGCCCAAGTATATAAGTGCATGGGGATATGATGGCAAATGATGCAGTGTGCGTAGGGAATCTGATTGTATAATAGTCAAATCCCTTACTATGGTTCCTGGGAGGTGAAGCTGATCACGCATTTACAGTAACACATTTGAAAGACGTGCACTTCGCGGCATGGGTGGGTATTTACCTTGAGACATCCAGTGTCGGAGAGGTACTCACACTACTGTTGGCAAACTTTGTATCAGCCATTTTGAATTAAAATCATTTATGTCATCTGCCATGTACAGCTATCACAATATACTTTGTTCAGTTTTCCAGTAGGAATGTGCGTGATTATACAGATGTATCAATATAAAATTTACCATAATCATGTCATGATACCAATATTAAAATATTCATAAGGACCATCAAAGAGACAACATCCAAACATTACTAAGACAAGGGACTCCATACTCACTAAATCCATTAACAGTGGAGCTCTAGTGTATACACCAATGGAAGAACATGCCCTACAAATACAGTGGATAGCTGATCAAAGCAATGAAAATCCCAGACATGCAACCATGAAGCAAACCTAAAACTACCAAATACTCATCCCTCACTTAGTGGACAAAAAAAAAGCCAAAGGCTTATAAAAGATAATAGCTTCGTGAGCTAATTGTGATGGGTGCATCTAAAAGTGGCATGTTCAATCTCACAAATGCGCTGGCCATATACATGAGATTTGATATTGTCATGTTTCTTTAAGACAAAATATAAGAGATGAAGTTGTTGGAGGAAGCAAGAGGATTGAATTTTACTGTTATTCCTTTTTAGAGGTAAAATTGTAATCATAGAGGTTCACAGGAACTTCAGAAACTGTCCTTCATAAGTAGGTTAAATGTAGAGTGTACTTTACATGGAGGGTCCTTTAAGCACTGCATGTACATGTACAAAGTTATTTTCACCAGCTATCACTTAGACTTGCCAATTCCAAACTAATGCAAATGCACAACCATAGTACTGTGCTTGTGATCCATTTTTCCTCAAATATCAACTCAACAAGTAAGCTGTAGCTGGTGATTACTATTCTATTAGACACCAGCTGTCAACCATTTGTTACAGAAATTACATGCAAACATTTAAACAACAGTAAAAAAAATTTCCCAAGATGGATTTTTTGGGATTTTGGATATGTTATTCTCCATTAAATTTCACACAGAATGATACCAAAACTTCTTTTATACCATTTTTTTCTGGGTACATGACCTTTTTTGCATTTGACTACCAGACTACTATATGATATATGCAGAGATGCCAACCTCTGAACAATTTTAGGAGTGAGACCTCAAACACTACCGGCAATGTGGAACAGATTCAAGTGCAGCTCAAGGATTTTTGGTAGTGAAGACCAAAAATAAATAAATAAATAAATAAAGGTCGTCGCATGTTCTAAGTACAAAAATAAGCACAGGTCTGCCCAATTTTAAGCACAGGGCTAATTACGAAGTAGATCAGGCGTGAGAAATGCGTGAGAACTAAGCTGAAAGAGTGAGAAACAGAGGGTTAGGCGTGAGAGCGTGAGATTACTAGCCAAAGAGTGAGACTCACGCCTAATGCGTGAGAGTTGGCATATCTGTATATGTGCTATACAGGTGAGCATATAAAGTTGCTAAAATTAACATGTTTCTGTAGAATCACTTTTTAAAAAAAAAATTCTAATTGAACAAACAGTACATTTTCATACTATAGCTGAATGACATTAAAATATATTGAATTGTTCTGATATGTGCCACGCCAGTGTGTAAGAATATTTGACTCCATATCTGGGTGAAATTCTTCGTGATAAACAAGATTATCACTATCCAGAAATGGCTGATTTGCTGTATACATAGCGAAGGGAGACCTCAAGGGAGGTGTAAGCGCTTGAGGAGACATAAATTTTTCAGTACTCTCAGCTTTTCTTGATGTTTTTGCTGTGTGTAGCTTTATCGTTGCATTTTGCCCATGTGTGTTTATCATCCATGGTTAGCTACAAGAAATGCATATGCGCTTAACAAATAATATACGCTTAATAGATGCATGCGCTTAACAACTTGACGCTACATATCACAATAATTATACTTTGAATGATCTTCCAGTCAAATTCCAAGTATTCAATGCACAGATAAACATGCTAAGCATAATTAACGCCATCATAGATTACTGTTTTCTTGTAGGTGCATTAATTAGGTAATTAATTACGTGGGTGGCCAATATTTATACAATTTTTGTTACAGCCTTGCAGCCAAACTTTTCCATGATAAAGCAAGCCAAGTACAGCTAAGCCAACTTCTCAAGCAGCCGTTTTAATGGAATTCTAGACCCTTCGCAAAGCGATTGACTAATTGCGTGGGTGGCCGATAAATTTACACAACTTGTTATAGCCTTGCAACTAAACATTTCGAGAATAAGCAAGTATAAAGGGTTACAAAACAGTTGAATAAACTTGGTAACAATGTTTCTAGTAATCTTATAGCAATATCGTGATAGTTAGCTGTAATTATGGTATCGCGAGTATTGAACTATCAATATTATCGCTCAGCTGATCATAACATCATTAGGAACTTTCTTCACTCATACGTTTTTCAAGTTGGCATGAGTAAACCACCTCAAAGCAATAGCTTACCTACCTGGACGGTTACTGGTGCCTTACAAACTTCGTTTATCACATACACTGTATGGGTTTCTTTAAAGTTATTTTGCTCATGTGGGCGTGGAAAAGCCAAATAATTATGTAATTGAGTATGTAATTAACTCACTCACTCACTCACTCACCCACCCACCCACTCACTCACTCACTGACCACAGTCGCAAGCCTAGAGCCCAAACGAAACAGCACTTGTTCACCATTTTTACGCCACAACAACAAACTCACTAGTGGGATGTGCCTTTTGGGGTTCCAACGAGTGCATGCCCTTTGCGCCTTGTCTTTTCTTTTATCTTCAAACAGGCTGCATGTCTTCTTCATCCAATGAAATCATATTGAGGCGTTAATTTTCCACATCAACACTTTCTTTAAGCAGCGTAATAGACACCACACTAAATTATTTAAGTAACTTAGACTACGCTACTGTACGGAGGTACCAGTACTCCACGATAGGTCACAACATCACGCCTATTCTATGTATTATCGATCTATCGATTGAGACCATGATGACCAAGCCCCTTTTACGCTAGCTGTATTTGTGACCACACACCTTCAAGTTGGTAGGCTGATTCGAGCTCGGATTTGAGATTTTCTCTAATACTATGTGAATCAATCAAAACCACAATGACCACACCCCTTTTGGGCAAGCACACGGCTGACTCGAGATATTCTAATACAACAGTCACCCTAATAGAACAGTAACATGTTTATAGCTAGCTGTATGCTTAATCAAAAAACTAACCAAACTAGCATATTAAAAATTATGAATTTAAAAATGAAGTAGGAATCCAAGCGATAAAAAGTAGTGAAACAAGAGATGAACAATGGTAACTAATACAGTATAGCTCAGTGGTAAATCCTACTTTGGCATTGAACACAAAATATTTGTTATACCATGCCAAAGTTGGGATTTCCTACTGAGCTATACTGTAATAGCTACCATTGTTCATCTCTTGTTTCACTACTTTTTATCGCTTGGATTCCTACTTCATTTTTAAATTCATAATTTTTAATATACTATACCATCTCAGGAATAGTGCTATTTCCATTGAGTCCTAATAGGGAACTGTCATAAAACTTTCAGATGGTATAGATTTAGAACTGCTTCGAGTTTTGCTTGCTTTTACCTCTAGCCATGGCTAAACTGTTTGTTATGCTTGTTTATGCATGATGTGTGTATGATGTCTATTCTCTGCTTAAAATCAAAAATATTACATTGGTAAACATTATCTGCTAAAAATATGTTTATTAAATTGTTGAAATGTTATTTTACCCTTTGCATATGTGTATGTCTAGCATCTTCATCAGACATACTTCAAAAGGAGCCAACTGTGGATCTAGTAGCTAAACAACCCAAGAAACATTGCTTTGATCCTACTGACATTGTGGAAATTGTAGTTGGAAAAGATGGTATTGCTGCTAAAAAACCAGCTACCATACCAGATTTCTTCAAAGAGACATGTAGTAAATCGCTGCATACAAAGGCAGTGTGCTGGAAAGATAGTAAAGAAGTTCATTGGCAGAGTTTGACTTACGCAAAATACAAAGAACTCGTGTATGCTGTGGCTAAATCTTTTCTGAAGGTAGTTTGCAAAAAAAATGCTTGTATACTGTTGTGAAGTTTGCTATTCATGTGTATGACAAAATAATAGCATAGAACTTTGGACTGGACAAATAATAATCCATAGTGTTTAATGATGCCAACTAAATGGATAAAAGAACATAGACTTTTTCAGATCATGTTCTAAGGGGTCCGGAAACTAGTGAGTTTTTTAAATAAAAAAAATTAAGACAGTAATTTAAGTCTAAAATCAAGGTATGTTACAAAGATAGTAACCTCTAGTGATTAAGTTACGTAAATTACTTCTCCCAAGCCTTGAATGTGTTAAGTGTCTCTAAAAATGATTATTGGCTATTATGACTTAGCTACTGACATTTTTTCTGTATACACTTAGAGTGGTAAGATTTAACTGTGAAAGCATTTGTTGAAGTGATCATATTTAGCTAAAATAGGCTGTAATTACATTGCCTCAGAATGGACCTGGGCTTTTCTGCCTTTGGGTTGGAAGGGTTGGAACCAGTCAACAAATTTACCCCTGCTATTTTCCACTGTTTTATAGTTGTCCATCATAAATTTTTTCCTTGCTAGAGAAGACACTGAGAATAATTTTCATTTCCAGTTATCTTTTAGCTTACCATATATAGTCTGTTCCAACTCAAAACACTTTTTCACTCATAGCACTGTAGAAGTCTGCTGTAGCATTATTTTAATTACAGATATTTGCCATTTAATAGCTCGGAATAGGCAATTTTGTGGCAAAGAGAAGAAATTTACTCAATTTTATCACTATACATTAGCATTTTTTAGTAATTAGCCTCTCATTTTAAGCTTACTGTTTCAATTTTTTAACTTTAGACAAGCTGACTGGTTTCTGGAAACTGGTTTCTGGTTTCTGGAAATCCCCTTAGAACCATCCCTACACTACTTTTAAAGCTAACCCCTAGTTTCATAACTGTTCCTTGATCCCTGATCCAATTTGAAAATTCTAATTTTTTGGCTTGTTAATTTATTGTTCACATAATTAAGGCTGATGAACCTGCATACAGCACATCTAAAGAAACAACAGCACCAGGCATGACTAGAATTAATTTTGTGTCTAAACACGTGCCCCAACAATTAATTACTGAAAAGTGAAGTAGCCATTATGTTTCAGTTTTTGCTGTGTTGCATCTGTTACACAGTGTTACAAACAAACAACAGTAAGAGAAGTGTTTCTGCACTCAATCTAGTCGCTACGGAAAATATATGTAGGTTTCTAGTGTGATAGCTAGCCAGCACAACCACAGAGAAGCCATACCACACTATGGCAAATCAATACCTTTTAATAATCACCTTGGCTCTGTCTCAGTGTTTCATCATTTATTCGGGGTTGCTTATTCAGTAATATTCACTGAAGAATTGCATGTATTAGGCCTGGGCAAAAGTGGCCTGGGTTATTATACTCATTATACATTATATGCTTTATTTCAGTTACAAAACATAGCAAACTTCAGTGGCGGATACAGTGAGCTTGCATTGGTTTCAACTAAAACCCCCTCTGAAAATAATGCATGCATCCAAAAATCAGTTTACGGAGTGGGTGCAAGTACCTAGTTTGTAGACCAGCAGCCAAGAGCATAAATTGTTAATCTTTTGATGCCATCCTGGCACCACCCCTATCAGGCAGGGGTTGGAAGGTGGCCTCTTCATATGCAATAACCACTTCTAAAAATCATTAATTTTTATGTTTAAAGATATATCGACTGATTACTGCTACTTCTAAAAGCATCACTTGCATTTTCCAAAGATTTTAATAATAATACTGGTAAGATTTAACAGTGAAACATTGCTGGAGAGTGATGATTTTGTTGTTGAATATTATTAGCTAGCTATATAGCTAGACTGCATGCCAGCTACTGACAATGACCATGTTCCAAAGTGGAACCCCCGTTTTTAAAGGTCTGCGTCTGCCCCTGGTAACTATTCTGAAAAATTCTCCATAATTTATTTTTATCAGTAGGCTTAGGAGAACCTACGCCTATAAACTCAGTCATTATGCATAGTTCAGGAGTTTGCTGATCATATACTACATTAATTTTTACGTTGTCCCAGGATCTGGCCTACGAGATTAGGTTGGGACATGCCAGCTTAATCTCTGACACTGAATTAGATTTTTAGAGCACGTGTACAACACTATATATAGTCTTCAGAGTGCTAGTCTTCCTTCACACATGCACTTATAAATGGATAAGCGCTATGACAAGATCGACGCCTGGGTCTGGAAGCGAATGCTGCTGTAAAAACAATGTTAGATATGAAAATAACTGTTTTATAAATGTAAAAGTGTATTTTAAAAATATCCGTGTCCCTGTCCGCATTCGTGTCCGTGTCCGACCGTATCCGCCTTTTCCAACTACCCTGCTTCACACACTTGTTGAATGACTTCCACTAATGCCCATGCCTAGATCTGCCCCTGTTGCTTAAACCCAAAACCCCCTCTGAAAATTTCTAGATCCACCACTAAATGTGCCTGTTTCTTGAGTTTATTTTGAGTGTTTTAATGTTTTGGTAATTACATATGTGCTGATATTGAAAGTACATGCAGGCCTTGTTTTAATTACAGTTTAGTACTGTATGCCATTTTATATGCTTACAGCTTGGACTGGAAACTTATCATGCTGTTGGTATTCTGGGATTTAACTCTGTGGAGTGGTTTGCATCTAGCATGGGAGCAGTGTTTGCTGGGTATGAAGTACTGTAGTATTTGTAAAATTAAGAGTTATAGCTACTAATGTGTTCACTATCATTAGGGGACTATCTACTGGTATATATACCACTAACAGTACAGAGGTCTGTCACTACATTCTGAACAGCAGCAGAGCTAATATAATAGTGGTCGAAAATCAGAAGCTACTGGACAAGATTCTTAAAGTACTTTCTATGTTTAAGTAACTGGTAAATAATTTTTTTTTACATTAGATTCGTGACAAGCTCCCTCACTTAAAGGCCATAGTTCAGTACAAGGGAGAACTCAGCAAGGACTATCCTGATACCTACACTGTATGGTGTTGTATTGTTGTATGTACAATGGTAGCTTATAGGTTAGTAATAGTGTGTGATTGAGTAGTTGTGTGTCTCCTTGTAGTGGGTGAAATTTCTGGAGTTGGGCAAGGACATGGATGATTCTATAATTGACAAAATCATTAACAGCCAGCAACCAAACCAGTGTGCCATGCTAGTTTATCCAGATGCAGTGAGTGAATTTATCTAACTGAATGACTTTGTTTACAAGTAATATTTGTAACAGGTTGGAAGTACTGATAACCTAAAAGGAATTATGCTAAGTCATGACAATGTAGGTGTAATGGATAGATTATCACTGGATATGTTAATATATATGTAGATCACATGGGTTACTGCTGCATATGTTGATGCAATTGGTGAAGATAAACTTAAAACTCATGGTGGAGAGAAATTCATCAGTTACTTACCACTCAGCCACATTGTACCACTGGTATCTACTTATTTGTAACTCTTGATACTACATTGGTCTACATTTTACTTGCAGATATTAGACATGTATCTACCTCTTTATGTTGGTGGCACTGTGTATTTCTCACAACCAGATGCTTTGAAGGCAAGTAGTTCTTACATTTCTTCTTTCAGCTCTTTTAACACTGAGTTATTTGCATTTATAAAAGACTTGCCCGTGAAACTTTGCTGCTGATTCTATACTTTCAGTAGCACATCCATAGTTACTCTCTGTAAAAAAGCTACCCGAGAAAGCCATTGTATGTATATCGTACTTGTCAAATGCTACTTAACAGATATTGAGCATAGTAATATTCTTTATTTGCCATTTTCCATCCATTCTCCTTAGTTTGTCATTTCCTGTTGGGATCTCTTACAGAATGTACTCTAGATTTTGTGATTACATCGTATGTGTATTAATCACTTGTTAGACTTTCCGTTCATGCATATAGGGCTCCCTTGTCATTACTCTTCAAGATGTTGAGCCCACATTTTTCTTTGGAGTACCACGGTATAGTGTATAGTAAATGTAATGCTGTTATTGCTGTATTGTTAGTGTGTGGGAAAAAGTGAATGAAACATGTCAAAACGATAACTGGATTGCCAATGCAAAATCCACCCGGGGAATACAGAAACAGCAACCTTACCTAATTGTGACTCGGCAATATCATGCAGTTGGGTAGGTTATCTATAGTTCTTGATTCACGTGTTGGGGTTTGTACATTGTGCAGTTTACCAGAGCCATATGTTTGGACGGAGAAGCAATTATTTAGCCTTAAAATGTGCAAGAACACAATAGTGGGAGTTGATCCAACACACATCATATTTCTAGACTATAATACAAGAAGTATGTATGGTGTAAGTGAGTGCACTGGCCTACAATCGCTGGAAACCAAAGTCAGTATGCCAAAGATTCATATGCCAAAGATTCATATGCCAAAGATTCCTTCTTTTGTTACTGAGTGGTCTGCTGGTAAGAGCATAAGAGGAGTTGAGGCAAAGTTAGATTGTCAAGAGGTGAGTGATTGTAGTTTTCAAATAACGGGGTTATTATTTTCTATTAACACAATATACTGTTATGTTATTGACACTCTCTTTTGAGATTACTTAAGTAGCTACATATTGCAAGATTAATAATTATTGTAAAATTTATATATGCATGCAGGTCATGACAATAAAGGTATCAAAATAAAGAGTGATAGTATAATTCAAAGCCATGAAAGTACAGATTATAAAGTCATCATGTTCGCAACTTTAAATTTTTTGATAAATTTACTGTAGTTTAGAGCATTCAAAATAGTGAAAATATTTGACTTGACTAGCTGATATGTTGCTAAATATGTACGTTTAATTGGTACTGTTCTCTTGTTACAAGTTAGAGAGGTTAACCCATATATATCCAATCACTAGTCTGGTCAAGTACTACAATTGTTTTTTGAAAATATCGATGAATTCTGTCACCCAGTAGGTTTTCAATTATTCAACCACATACGTATGCTTTAAACCTGGTGAACTTATGTGACCACATATTCAGGTACCATTGCAAGTTTGCATTGTCAAATAATAGTAGCTACACTTTTACATGAGAACATCACCAGTTTGGGAAAATTACTAAGTCAATGAAATTATACAGTATGGTAGTGCTGTTTAGTAGGGTTCCCCCCCTAAAATGATGGGTGCCGCCAAAAGTGCTACTTCTAAAAACCATCATAGAAGCATCATACATAATAAAAATCACCTTTACAGTGTAGTGTTAGTCCATCCAACATCAATTATAATGCTAAAGACAAGACAACACTTACAGGTGGCATTTTAAAATAGTTGCCAAAAATCCAAATTTTGGTCTGCTTGCCTGCCTTACTGCCTGACCACAGTTGCAAGACTAGAGGCTAAACAAAGCAGTGTACGGCCACTATTTACACCACAATAACAAACTTATGAGTGGCAAGTGCCTTTCTGGTTCCGATGAGTAACTGCCTTCTGCACTTTGCCATTCCTTTTATCTCTGATTACATGGTCATTTTCTTCTTCATGCGATGAAACCATACCAAGGCATTAACTTTCCATATCAAGATATTTAGATACCACAAAACTATCAAAGCACTTAAGAAGGAGTGAATACATGTAGTTGCACTTATAAAACAATCGCATAGGACTGCCAGAATACGCTGCCACACCTGAGTTACCCCCACCCTTATTGACCTACTATAACCGCAATCAGTAGTAAGCAAGACTCAGCATTGAACCATGTCTCTATTATGCATAGCATATGTAACTCAGCAACAAGATTGAGATATTCTAATAAAGCAGTCCCAGCCATGCATGTATGTCATAGCTATGCTATAGCAAAAAAAGTTTGTGCAATTAAAAATTGTTCATTTTAAAATGAAGTAGGATTCCAGCAAGAAAAGGTAGTGAACAAGAAAAAGAAAATCTATGTGGAAGTATCCCTACTTTAATGTTATTAGCTCACCTTGTTAACAGACTCCTATCATACTTCAACACTGATGCTTGGCCACTCAAACTTCCAATACAGTCGAGGCTGAGGCCACTCAATCCTCTGATTGTAGTGGAGTTTGGAAGGTGCACAGAGTCCCGCCACCATAGATTACCCTACAAACCTTTAGCACATTGGTACATGCACACAAAAACTTCTCTACAAGTTTGATTCTTGACTTGGGTGATATAGGGCCAAAGAAAGGTTTGTAGAACTTTTCCACCCAAGGAATGAAGAGAAAAAATAAAATTCACCTACAGGATTAACTTATCAGGTAAGTAATTGTTGATTGACAAGTAATAGTTACGAGTGTATGCACATACTATACAATGTACAAGCAGATCCCCAAGTGTATAGTATTGAAACACACATGCCTAATAACTCCTTATACAAATTAAGTAGAGGTAAGTAAATGTCACTGAGAGCCAGCTGCTAATGCTTTTGACAAATTGGCAAGATCTGTTGGAGGGGTCCTAATGTATTATTTGTGTCACTTCTCCACCTGCCGAGCATTTGAATCTGATGATCAGGGATATTGGTGACTCTTTCGGAGGATGCTGCACCAATTCAAAAACTATGGGTGTTAAAGTGTTCCTTTATGAGATGAAGTTCATCAAACAAATTGTCCAGGAAATTGACTAAGATTGATCGAGTTAAATATCGTTTATCTTCAGGAACAAACAAAGGTCCAGGGATATTGCCTCTCAAGTGAGATGAGGGCAGAAGAGCAGTAACTGGGCAAACGGAAAATCAGTCCTTCCCAAGAAAAGTTTAACTCCCTGACAGAAAGGGTCAGTTTTGCTCTGTTTAATAGTGACCTGGATCATGGTTGGTGATGACCCGCTATCTACTGCCACATCATTCACTGAAAAGTGGATGGAAGGATCGTAATTATCCTGAGATGGGACAGTTAGTTCACTACTGTGCAAAAAACCAAACAGAGCTAAGCAGGATGCTGCCCAGATCATGAGGTTGTTATGAGATGTAGGCTGATGTTGTAAGACAGTAAGCATGTCAGACAAGATGTTCAAAGTTATTGGCAACCTGATGTATGGTGATGTACGTACAAAAGTAGCTTGTGTTTTTTGAATTCCTTTAAGTACCTGCTGCAGACGTGGTGTAAATTGTTGGTAATAAAGCAAATGATGACCGACTGCAGTATGCAAGTTATGAACAGTTGAGAGGTATACTTTAATTGTGGTACATGATAGGCCTAAAGTTTCTAAATGAGTTACAAACAACAGGAGGGTAAATTCAGTAATGGGGAGTGGGTCTTGATGAATAGCACTACAGAATGTCAGGTAACACTGTTGGCCGCAGGAGTAAGTAGCGTGGGTGGCTGGGGAGACACCATGGTGATAGTATCTGTGAACCATCTTCTGAAGGAGTGGGAGGTCCAATCTGGCTTCCGTGGAGACATGATGTACAGGAGTGGAGGTGGTAATGGAGAATGGAGTCGGAAGACAATTTACCTGTGGTTGGGAAATAAAAAATGTGTTAAATCATTCCTGGATAACATATCTGCTAGAATATTTACTTCACCAGGAATATGTTGTAGTGACACATCAAAAGTGGCTGCAAAAAAAACATAAAGACCTGAGGAGCAGGGCCGGCTCTGGCAAAATTGGGTTGGGTGGGCCATCCATGCATGGTAGGTGGGAGGTAGTGTGCAAAGCACACTCAGCATGCATAGCCTGCTCCTGCTAGGGGGGTCTGGGGGCATGCTACCTCAAGAAATTTTTTTAAATCATCGCCTAGGAAATGCCATCTAGAAGCATATATAGCCTAATTCAGTTGGGCATAGCTATCCAATATTACAATCAATAACTACACTGAATTCATTTATTAACAGCTGCATGTAGCTATAAGTATTCAATTAATCTAAGCTTATTGGCCAGTTGCTAGATGAATAATGACCACAGTACTGTTGAGTGGCGTGGCCTAAATTGCACCATATAGACAATAAGGCACCCACAACATTTTGATACATACTCCTACTAAGACTTTTCCATAATACTCCGTGTTTGAGAGATTGGTAGACTTGTAGCACAGTATCTAAGTTCTCTAATCTAAGTACAGACTAGTGCTTAGTGTAGTTTACAAGAAGATTTGATAAGTTCGAGTGCAAGTTTTACTAAAAAACAGCAGACTTGGCACATGTAATTCTATGGCTTCTCGTACTGTTAGCCTACAACATACTAGTCAAGATAACTGTAATTGGAAAATGTTGGGTGGGCCATGGCCTACTCAGCCCTCCCCTCCAGAGCCGGCCTTGAGGAGATGCATAGCCATTTTGTCTCTAGAGTAACCCTTTACAACAACAGTAACCACACTGATGTTATCACACAGGAATAGAACTGTTTTATGAGCAAAGCATGGGCCCCATACTGCACAACTAATAACAATTGGTACTAGTTGTTTAGCCATAATTCTGATGGGATGCCATTCTAATGGCCATTGCCATTGAAACCAGTACTTTTCCCACTGGGCACCACAACCCCAGGATCCAGATGCACCGGTGGAAACATGAAAATTGACGTGATTAGTATGATAAGGTTAGTGCAAGATGCACAGCCCATTCCAATTAACAATAAATGTATGCCACCAATAAAGATCTGAGTGAAAGGACTGAGTTGGCCTTGTAAAGTATTTCAGTTTCTTTAGTTTAGCAGCTGACTAGTACATCTGGGCTACAAATGTTCTACTGCTCCTCACAACTTTGGTGGCATGTTGCAAAAGACCTACCAGAGATAACATTTCTTGCTTGGTAGCCAATTCTTTCTGCAGCCAGTATGCCAACTCTTTGCAAATACGTTGGAGTTTGTCATCAGGAAGGCAGATCTCCGTGTGATTGGTATCTAGGAGAATGCCTAGAAAGATTAGCTGTGTGGAGGGGGCCTCGGTTTTCTCTGCTGCTAGTGGCATGCCAAGGTCTGCACATGCTTGTGTAAAGATGTCCAAATTACATTGACAGATGGGTGAACTGGCAGGACCAATCAAGAGGAAGTCATCTAAATAATGCATTACAAACGTCACCCCATACTCCCATCATATGATTTCTTATCTGGAAGCAGTATATAGGTGCAGTTTTTGAAGCCTGTAATAGGCACTGCCAGTTAACTAGAGTACTTTATAAATCTCAGTTTTCATATCAGTATTATTTTAATGTTGTTGAATATTTTAAAAAAAATTGTTACAAAGGAGTAGCTAACTTTCAATGTTGATGACTTAGCTAGTCTATATACCTAATCTATGACAGCTATAGCACATCAATTCACAGGCCATCAATGTGGGTCCCTGGTGGGATAGTTACAAATTATTTTAATGTTCTATTAGAGTATTTTAATGCAGGTGACTGCTCTATTAGAGTGTTTAGTGAAAGGATTGAAACATTGTCGCAAATAAACATTGTGCTGTAAAATTCAACCTGTCCAACCTGTATAATTGTATGGTGACCTTTATCAGGCATTTTCTGTGAGTCATTCCCATTCCCGCTTTCCATTCCCATCCCGTTCCCGTTTTCCTCAAGTTCTACTTACCCTGACCACTGGGCTGAGTTGGTATCTGTATACCACATGCTTGTTCGCCAATAAACTAAGCTAACCAAAACTATTGTAGCACTGCACCACATAACAATGAATATCAGACACTTCAGCCACACCATCTAAATCATGTGAAGCAGCACAATGGCTGTAGTGGTTTGCATCGATATACACCTCAGGCTTGTACATGGAAAATGCGCTACCAATGAATAAACCAGCTAACAATGAATTAACTGACCATCAAGAAAGTAATTCTAACCATCAAGAAAGTTATTAGTAAGTAAAATCATTCCTTGTACAGAGTGATAAGCAGTAGCCATTGCCTTCTTGTTCCTTCCATGTTACAAATGGGTGACTTTCATCTGCCCATGCCCCATACTACAAATCAGGTATAACACACCCATTTAGTTTGTATCTGTTTTGAAACAACTTGACCCTCGGGCCTGTGGCTCTGGGGGGTCAGTTTACAAATCAGATACAAACCTCGTGGGTGTATTACAACTATAACTTTATAATAATCACTTACACTCTAGAATCTTATTTGTTTAAGAGTGCTCTGTACAGTTGCGCGTATGGCTTCCCATAAATAATGTTTTCTGCTATAACTTACGAATGGATTAAATTATTCTGCTAAACTCTTTTTATTTGCAATAAGCTATCACTACTGCACAGTTTAGTCCAAATCCCATGTCTTAACTCACTGTAGAAGGTGAGTTATAAATTTACGCTTCAAACTTCAAACTAGAACTAGTCCCACAGTTTATGCCCTAGAGACTTGATTCTTTAAAAATACATTATTGAAAACTGTAAAAACAAATGTGCGTTTCTATTTTTGTTCTCTGGCTTCTCAGTCATCAGATACTCTTCTTCCGCTTTTGTGCTGGCACTAATCAGTCTTCTTTACCTCCACGCCATTTCTCACCAGAAGGAGCTATCAAAAAACAACAAATGCTCTTTTAATGCATAAATATCATGGTTGTCCATCTGAAATTTTCATGTCTATCGGGTATAAAATGACGAACTAGTTCTAATTTTAGTATCAAGGTGTAGAAACTGAGGCACCCGCAGCTGTTCTATGGCCACAGTTATTGTTTCTTAATCGCGTAACTGGAAGATAATCGGTAAATTACGGATCGCTATATTCATTATGCACCTATCAATGTCAAGCCCCACCCCCCAAGTACGGGCTATGTGGGACGTTAGGAGGGGATTTGAACTTAAATTTTGCTCCCAAGGGTGGGGAATTTGAACAAGCGCTCTATAGTAGCATAGATCCTTTACAGTAGTTTTATAAGTGAAGCGCGAGAGAACACATGATAAAACTGCAGCACCCCGTGTACTTTGTCACTGTGGCTTCTGTTTTTACAACACGTTGGTTGTCAAATCCCCTTCCTATCCCCACCTCATAGGGTGGGACTATGTGGGGATTTGACCTGATAATTCACCCCCAGGTAGGGAAATTTGACTTTCCACTTGATCAAATCCCCACCCTTCCCATACTGGGGGGGTGGGGCTTAACATTGATAGGTGCATTAGACCACGATAAAGAAGATACAACACTTACTTCGCTTCCCTCATGTATATCGCTCTTCTTTCTTCATTTGTGGCAGGTTATTTCATCATAAAAGGCATTTTCTCGTTGGGCGCGCCAGTGTTAAACAAGCCACAGACTAATTAGATAATTACTGGTGACCATGGGAATCCATTAGTAAACCCCAGCTGTGTTAACCTCAGAAGCCATACGCGGAACTGTACTTTAAGGATTCAGTAATTTTTTTGGCAACAGGTTTTTACCAATACGTCACATTATTATGCAGCAAACACCCAAGAATAAGTAGTAGTTGGTTTGTGATAGAAAAACTGCAGAAACTGTAAATAGTTGTATTATTACCACAATACAGTTACTGAGAATTATCCATCTCTGCTTGTTTAAAAGCAGGTTTTGTAATTAATCATGTCCACACATACCATAAACTAAGAAATTTTGTTAACTTATGGTGTTGTGGGTAGGTGTTTTTCCGTGGCAGACATGTTTTCATGGGCTACCTTGGCATGGAAAAGGAGACAAAGGAGACTATTGATGAGGAAGGATGGCTGCATTCAGGAGACACTGGCAATGTATATGAAGTGAGATAATTGTGTAGAAACACTTATTTGCATTTAGATTACTTCAACTTGCACAGAATGGGTCTCTAAGTATCTATGATCATATGGCAGGTATGAAGCACTTGCAAATGTGTAGAGAATATTAATTTTGTTTTGTGTGAATGACATGTACAGATGTGATCACAATGGCTAATGAAGAAAAGATTTATCCAGCTAAAATGGAAAACTTAATTAAGAGTAAGCTGCCTTTCTTGAGCAATGTAGTGCTGATAGGAGATAACCAATGGTACCTGACATGTCTACTGACACTGAAGGTGAAGAAATGTTTGACCAGTAAGAGACTAGTAGTATTGTTCCTGTGCGTAGTGTTTTATGGATCCTGATACTGGAGAAGCCACAGATGACCTCCAACCACAAGTGATCGAGATGTTTCAAAAGTTAGGTAGTAAATGTACTACAGTGTCACAAGTGTTAAAGACTGAAGACAAAAAAGTTTTCAATGTTATCCAGCAAGGAATTGAGTTTGTAGCGTTCGTTTTTCATGAAACGGTACTTGTTACTACTGTAATACAACAGTCACAATATTGTACCTTATTCACAGAGTAAACATATAATTAAAAAGTGGAAACTACTTCCCACAGATTTTACCATGGTGGGAGAAGAGTTAGGTACGTGTGTTGTGATTTATTACATAATTGTACTGACCATGTGATCACCCAGGTCCTATGCTAAATTTGAGGAGATCACTAGTGTTGAAGAAGTATAAAAAAGAAATTGAAACAATGTATAGCAGCTAGTATTGAATTAGATATCCAAGGTTTAATTACACCTTGATTATTATGTGCACACACATGCATGCATGTATCCAAGAATATTACTGCATTTTGTATAGTGATTAGCTACCACACATGCACAATTGCACTGTTTATTTAACTACCACACATGCACAATTGCACTGTTTATTTAACTCATGTAACATGGAAAGTGCATTTGTATCAAGACACATGATAACATGTGGAAAATCCACACACACACGCACGCACGCACGCACGCACGCACGCACGCACACACACACACTAAAAAAGTTCAACATCCTTGTAGCCTTGTTAGCAATGTTTGCAACATGGGTGGACCATGGCCCATGGGAGGTGATAATCTACAGTAGCATAACTCCAAGGTACAAATGATTATGTGTTAGATCCATGAAGGGAGTATAATTTGCAATCATAGGATTCTGGGACCTTATACATGATGTCATCTCATATCAGTGCATTTACTAAGGTTAAACCTCATCTGCAAAATGACTGCCCATTAATTGGGACAGAGCATCTAAATCCTGTTGGAGTAGGATAGAATCTTGTTCTGTTTTAATAGCATGATGCAATAAACAGTCATTTGCAAAAAGTCTTAGCTGAGATGAAGTATAAATCAAGAACATCAGTGGACCCAACACTGTACCCTGAGGTACTCCAGGGACATAGTCGGATGATTCTCCATACAGTAAAACTCGTTTATGTATACCGTGAGTCATTTTTCAATCCAGTGAATAACTTGATTTTCAATAAAAATTATGGTAAAGTTCAGTTTCTTTAACAGGTGAAGATGTGGTACTGTGTTGAATGCTTTAGAAAAGTCCACAATATCATATCAATTTGAACAATATAAGGGAAAATTATTGCTCGGACAGAATGGCCAATCAAAAGTAAATTGATTGGTTATTACTGAAGCTGTGTGGCCATAAGATAAGAGGTGCACCATCCTGGTGTGTGAAGCACAAGCCTTCTAGGGGGTCTGGGGACATGCCCCCCCACTGCTTGAAGGTTCTTAGTTTACTAATTTGTTAAGCTACTTTGCTGTAGTTATACTGATAGTAAAATGTCAGTAACTTTAAGTATGTGGAACATAATTGTTTTACTAAGTTTTTAAACTCTCAGTAAAACATCAGTGAATGTGGGTTTACTGAGGAACTACTAAAATAACAAACAATTAACTGTTCCACATGCTGGGGGTATACCACTCCAGTAAACTAAGAAACTTCAAGCAGTGTCCCCCAGGAAATTTTTGGAAAAGGATCACTGAGATTGAATCTGAGACCAGTTTCAGCTACTTATCACTGAACTTTATGTACATGCATTTTACAGAGAATCAATTGTGTTTATTAGTAATACATATACAAAATTTGTATTGCTGCATACATTATTATTATTACAAAAAAAAAAAACTATGAATCAATGTATTGTACAGCCAGTTTGTAGACTTAGCTGGGCTAAATGCTTTGTTACAAGTGGCATCGAGTCAGCACAAATTGAATTATAACTATCCAACTAGCTATTGCTAAAGTTTCTCTTGTGAATAGCAATAGATCAATACTTACTCTTGAACTTGCCGTGTGCAGAACACTTTTATCACCTGACTTTCATTCCACTCTCTCCAGCCAGTGCATTTTTTATGTTGTTTGGGACCCTTACCAGCAAGTGCATACCAACTCATTGGAAAAAATACAGAGGAGAAGTGCAAGATGGATATGTAATAACTATAGCACATATAGTAGCGTAACTGCTATGATAGAATCTCTAAAT
The DNA here is from genome assembly GCF_963678975.1 of Dysidea avara. Classification (NCBI taxonomy): domain Eukaryota; kingdom Metazoa; phylum Porifera; class Demospongiae; order Dictyoceratida; family Dysideidae; genus Dysidea; species Dysidea avara. Next base: position 11,823,014 of record NC_089282.1, on the reverse strand, counting down.
TGGGTCACTCTAAGAGAACGCTGTAAGATTGCTAGATTATCTTTCTTTCATGATATTGTACGCAAAGCTATAGTGTAGTAAATACACCACCTCATTTTCTGGTCTGGAGAGCCCAAATAAGGAAGACAATAACAAATAGATCAAAGGGCAAGCAGACTCAGCAGGGTACTTAAGAGTTAAGAATTGCAACACATTTACATGCATTTGCTTGCTACGAGGAGACTGATTAGTTTACCTTGCATAGGGCAAAGCCATACTGCTCCAAGGAAATTTTGGAACAGATCCCTTCTCTGTACAGCACATAACTACCCACTGCTATCAAGGGCCTAGAGTACTTGGTAATGCTGGACCAGTATAGGGCAGATAGGGATAAAGAATGTTCTTTGACAGAAGACAGCCAGTACACAGCAAAAAATACTTTCTCATAATGAGAGATAGCATGCACTGTGAAAAAAGAGGAATATAATATGGTATATCTAATGACTTAAACTATACAAATAATCTCAGTATAGCCTTGCATTATACTAACTATCTTATACTTTAGTATAAACCCCACCTTATATTATGGGAAACAGATTATACTTTAGTTTAATACACATTCTTTGTATGGCTTTGTTTACTTAACTAAATGTGATAACTTTTTAGCTTCACCATTATTGTCTCATTTTTAGCTTCAACATCTCATTATCACCATCTCATGTGACTTAAGGTTTTTTTTACTGTACCAAACAAAGTCATGATGATTTTACAATAAGTAGCTACACTTCTGTTAATCACTATAGCTAGCTAACTAGCTTCAGTTTGTTGTGATAATTTCATACGCACACATTTTCATACAGCAAAGCATATAATACCAGTAAAATTAATTATTCAATCTAAGAGCCATACAAATCTAGAGTTTCTTGCACAGTTAGCACAGCTGCAAAAGTTCGTAGTAATGCTTGTTTTAAAATTGAAGGGGAGCGCATGCGTATTACTGATGCAATTAAGTCGCCATCTTTGTCGCTATTGTTGTATCAGAGGTTGTAAATGTGAGTGATACGACGGTGTATCTCGCGGAGAGAGTGTACGCGATCGGCGCCATCGTCCAATGAGCCACGATGATAGTTATGGACCACAACTGTACATCCCTGCTGGCTGTAGTGGTGAAGTGGCGCCGCCAAGTGGACAATTCCTTCGATGGCAGCAATCAAAAACAGCTCTAGATGAGTAAGTATTAGACTAAAATGATAGCTTGTACGATAGGTTTAGCCGTATTAAATTGTTTATTATGTATTGTATGACAATGGCCTGCAAATGATTCAACTTTGGTGTTGCTGTGTACGTATTACATGTTTTATATCCTGTTATATCTCAGCTTATGGCGGATGACGAGTGGACACAGTTCATCAGCCATCAACGGTAAGAGTATGCATGGTCTGCTCTTACAATTTTGTATATTATCTCTTCAGAGGTACAGTTTCTTGTCGAACCTCTTAGTTCTACAGGCTGTCAGTGTACAATATCTGCAGTGTTAGTTTCCTTCAATGGCAGCTGCTTCCTTTAAAGAATCTGGTAGTGACCATATGTGGACAGTTTTGTTCTTTTTTCACGGAGTTGTTCAACGTCATCTGATTACTTACAGCTGTAAGTGCATTAAGCCTGATTGTGTTTTTATTCATTTTCTTTTCAATGGGGTAGGAATTACAGACTTGGTGATTCTTATTGCTAACATCTGTAAGTAAGTACACTGAGAGTGTCCAGTATACAATTTATATTTACCTTCGTTTAGGTTTGTGGAAACTGGTCTCATTTCTTCTGGGAACCGGTCTCATTTCTTCATGTTTTTCACTACTTTTTATCAACAGCTGACGGCTGCTACCTTGTCTGGCACTGTAAATGAGTTGAGTGCTTTCAAGAACCTGTTTTGTCTTGTTTGTCCTTATTTCACTGATCATGCTCGTATTGCTAACAAAAGTAAGTTCACTGAGAGTATGCAAATTATATTGTATTTAGTCTTGTTTCAGTTGTACTTAGTGATTACAAGATTCTTGGACTTGGTTATGAGTGTATCAGATGCTTCTTGTGAGCTTACGTAACACGTTAGCCCAACAAAGTCACATACTAAGTGGCTGTTTTATGTCTTGTTAGACTCACTGATAACACCTGTAAGTACACCAAATAATCCAGAATATGAATTATGTTTGCCTCCATTTAGGGTTGTGAGACCTGGTCTTATCAGACTTGTCTTAGATGTACATGGATTGTCGGTCTCAGTTTTAAAAGATTGTTACAAACTGTAAGTATGATGGATGGTTGTTCAGTATACGCATTATATTTACCATCTTTAATAGAGTTGTGGGACCTAGCCACCATTCTACATGGTAATACTAGGTTTCCAGACAAGGTCGTGGTTTTATGAGATTCTTATTGTTACAAACTGTAAGTCCAACGATTATCCAGAATACACATTATATTTACCATCTTTGTATTAGAGCTGTGGGACAGTTCTACCAGACGACTAACAGATTGTCACAGAGTTCTACATATTGATGATAATACAGGTAATTTGTAATGGAACTTGTGAATTGTATTTACTTCCTTACCTGCTGCAGTTGGATAAAGACTGATAAATGACGAAATTGATTTGATACTGCCATGGCCAAGGAGACATTGATTTACTAGCTGTACCTATTGTGGTTTTAACATATTTACAGAATTAAATTCATTACAAATATAATTATAGAAATTATTTAATTAAGGTAGCCACAGATTATAGGAAAGTAAAAAAGTACAGTAGTATAGTAGCCAATATATGGTTGAAATAGGCTTAGTATAGTCTGATAATACACCGCAGTATACTAGTGATTTAATCTCTAATATATGACTGTCTTAAATGTATTCAATAAGCTTGTTATAGTAAAGTCCTAATCTAATAATATATGCTGTACTATTTCATTCCAATACTAACATAATAAGACTGTTATATACCTTATTATTCTGAGCTTTTTTCACAGTGATGCTTATTACCAGTGAATATGTTCTTGAGTGCAAACATAACTTCTTATTTTAAGCGGTGTCAGGCTAAAACAAGATTATGGGCTTTCTAAAATTTAGTATACTTTGTTTACCATAAGTTTAAGCACTTAATTTAAGCTTTAAAGTATATAACATAAGATGATAAGTATAAAAATAAACTCTATAATTATATTTGTTTGTGGAAAAGTTACTAGTTATTTTATGTCAACATATACATTCTAAAAATTAGAACAACTCATCTAAATGGTATAGTAGTACAATGACTTATGCCACAAAAGTATGTGAGACACTAAATCCCATATGCACCCTATTCTCCACTCTTTGAAGGAGGCCTTGCTATGTCACAGTAGTACTGAGTATATTATTAAATGGGGCATCTCTCCCAACAAGCTAGCTTTAATATCTATTGGGAGATACATTTAGACAAAAGTACATGGCTAGCTTGTCATTTTGGATGGCACACCCACACAGCAATGGGTCCACCTATGGGATACAAACCACCCACACAGGGTTCCAACTTTTAAGAATGTCAATGATTAAGTTTGTGATGTGCTCAGTATACTTTAATGCAATGTGAATGTCACTGAATGATTACTGCAAAACTTTAGTAGAAACTGAACCCACAATGAAACCTATATAATGCTGCTTGTTAAGGTTTCTTATACATTTTAGTGACAGGGTTTAGTAAGGAGAGATGCAAGCACTGTAAGTTAGGTAAGTTAGGCCATACCTACTGGATCCTATATGTTGTGCGGGCAAAATCTCAGAAAATTTGGGTAGGTAGGTTGATTTAATAATAATTAGAAAATTCAAGTGTTATTACTGAAATTTTCTGTACAAAGAGCCACAACTGCAAAAAGCATTGCATAAACCATATAGTTGCAGTACCATAATGTATTACTGTACAATGAAACAAACCTCTTGACTGCACTAAGAACTACTTCGTTTAGAGTACCTCTCCCATTATAGCTTGACCTTTTGAAGAGCTTAATCCCCAGAGGAGTTATCCATAGCTGATTATATCTCACACACATGCATGAGATTGACCATCTTGGCACATGTGATCCTATATCACGTGATCATCATTATCATTTCAGGTCATGAGAAAAGACAGTCAGTCAGGCCCATGCAACATAGCTAAAATCCAATAGGTATGGTCTTATTATCTCATACCAAATAAATGTTACATGTATTAACATTCCTGTAGTTACATGCATTCCATAGTGTGATCAAATGGACACCCAGGGGCATAATGGGGACACATAACAAGGGACCAAATCCAAGAGTGCTTCTACTAGAAATAAGTATACTGCTACTAAAAAAATAGAATTATTTATTAGGCCAGATACTCTAATTTTCAGTGCATTGCTCTTATTATTAGCATAATATCTTCTAATATTTAATGTGCCATTCCTTAATTCAAGAAAAGTGTGCTTGCCCCAGGGAAACATAAAATCATCTAGTTTTTCAAGAGTAAACTACTCTTATTTTAAGAGCACCAGTTTTTGCTGTGCTAGTGGATCGTGGTGATCATATATAGCTATGTGGAGTCTGGAGACAGGAAGCTGTTTTGATGCAAGATCAAATTGATTGATCTGTATGAAACTGAGAAGGTGTGCTGCACTACAGCTATTGTGGTTCAATTATCTAATTCCATGGGGCTTTCCCAACTCAATTACAAGAATTCCAGCACGCGCCCTGTCTCGTTGAACTGAATTTAAAGATCATAAAATGGATTTAGTGACATAAACACAGTATATATCACACTAAACTTGGCAGCGGGTTAAGTCAATTCAGTCCCTGCTGCAGATAAAGCAAGTAGAGTATTGCCAACTTTTGGTGGTCACTGATGAATTTTTGCAAAATCAGTGAAAATCCCTCCCCCCCCCTTCCTATGAAATAGTTCGGTACCGACGAGAATCTGCAGGTGAACCCAGCAGCACTAATGCACTGGACGCTTATAATCTCTAATCGATAGGAAATGGGCAGCATGTTACGAGGCTGTCTGCAACTTGCGTCACAACTAGTAGCTAAGTTGTTCCATGTAGATGTACGGATGATTTTCTTCTGTGATTCTATTAGCTAGAGTACATTATACCCGGTACACTATGGAATACGTGGAATGCGAATCGATGGAATGTGAGCTCGACTATCCATATGAGTGTCACAGAACAGGTATGTCATGTCTTTAGTGGTGCAGGGGCGAATCCAGGAGCTGGCAAGGGGAGGGGAACAAACAGGCTAAGTTGCCGGTAGGTGGTTTGGGAGAGCAAATTCTCTTGTTAGTAGCTGTACTTTTGAATCACCTCTTAGTAGTGTCTCACAGCTGATTTTTGACATTTTGGCCTTTGCAGATGGTTGCAAAGTCTTAAAAGCTGTTTAAAAGGCTCTGAATGTCTTAAAAACAGCAACACGATAATTATTTTTAGAGGCACTTAACATGTACAAAGGTGCTGGTTAACAATTTCAGTTAGTTTGATGTTGGTTCAGGTAATTTGTAATAAATACTATTAAAAATATGCATATCTTCATGAGTTCCATAAACTGATCTTGGCCTTAGTATTTACTAGAAGTATGGCTGGCTCCTCCTCAGTAGGGGTGGGGGGGAGGGGGCATTTGCCACAAATGCCCCATCCTGGATCCGCCATTGTGGTGGGTACACAATGATGGTGTCAGTGGTGATTCACAATGATGACACCACAGCATGAGGATGATATTCACTGGTGAGAAAGAATTAATAATTTTTACAGCCACATGGGCTACTTTTAATTATAATGAATTTAAATCCTCTGCTAAGGACTTTTACTTGTAGTTTATCTTATATTATCAGTATGGTTGTATAGCTTGTAGTTGTGTTTTGTATTGTGTTTGTTGCTGGTAGGGAAGAACGGCTTTTGCCGACTACCATGAGGTTAAACAAATAATCAGTCAATGGGTGGGATGTTATGCAATGTCTGTAGTGAGGAACATTTGGCATGCCATTTGATATCTAGTTTGTCATGAGTGTATTGGGGTGCAAGAAAAGGGGGTTCCTGTAGAACTGATTAGGAAATTGATGCAAGTCATAAAGTAGTACAGTTTGTCACCAGGGGCGGAGGAAGCTGTCTGTGCAAGTGCCCCCTGGCCCCTCTTCTTCTGCTGCCCTTGTTTGTCACAGGCTGGACTTGTTATAATGAGGTGGTCTTATTACATGTAAGAAGGTCATAGTATCTACCTTAGCTACATGCTTGGGTCCTACTTTACATGGTCATTATACTGTGGTGATCATTGTAGCAAGCAGACTCATGGAAATTAGGCATGACGGGTAATTGTATTTCGGAGGCTGCGGATACATTTCAACAACATAGTCAGCTTACTACATGGTATTGCTTTTATTGTCCCTAGTTCAGCAGGCTTTAAAGCGAAAATAATAGAATAACTCACGTGCTCAATCCAGCTTTTTTTTGTTCTGCTAGAATTTGAATGTGTGAAAAATTTCCCGCTCCTTCTCCAGTCACAAAGTAGACAAAGAATGGATCCAGAAGGCTAATTACAATGCTTTCACCTTGAAAAGGATCATGCAAAAGCTCCAGGATGGTCGTAGCAATGTTCATCAGTCAGAAAGGCGGCTGGGAGCAACACTGGAATCAAGTACCTTAAAATTCGGTCGGGGCTCACCGTCTCTAACGTTAAGCCCATTATTGGCCGAGGGTTGACTGCCAAGATGGAGGACCCATATACGCAAGGAGCCCTGCTAAGGCAGGGTCCTACGTGTGCTGGCGGTGCTGACTGCCTCACTGGGCGGGCCCAATGGCAACTGAGTCAGCATTCTAAGATGCCTCAGTATTTGGATAATGACGGCCAGGGTCTTGCCCAACGGGCATGTCCATTATGGCTATGGGCTGTCTGCCTCAACCAGGCAGGCCCAAGTACAGCTGAGTCAGCATTCTAAGATTCCTCAATATTTGGATAATGACAGCGCGGTCTTGCCCAATGGGCATGCCCTTTTATGGTCATGGGCTGTCTACCCCAACTGGGTGAGCCTAAGTACAGCTGAGTCAGCATTCTCAAATGCCTCAGCCACCATGGATACAATGCAGTAGATGTTACTTAACTACTTTCGCTTGCCAAGTTGTGGAATTCAAAACAGATTACAACTATCATGATCCATCTGCATGGTATGAGTAAGTGCTGACAATTATCTGTAATTATGGTGTGATGGGCCTTGGCCCATACTAATTAAGGCATGCATATACATAATTACCAAGGATGACCAGATATTACCAGCTTAGGCTGTATATTGGCTCTACGTATTGGGAAATGGCAGTTGAGGTCAATGATGTGTGATTATGAACACATTCATTAATTATTAGCATATTGTTTATGTGGTTAGCCTACCATATACTATATCATGCAATAAAAGCGGTATCCTCAGACAGAAATACATATTTCCCAAAGCTATGGTAAGCTACATAAGCTGTGTAAGTTCAAGGAACAAGCTACTTAAGTTCAGAGGTACAGGTACAGTAGGTTTAAAGATATCTCCAAAGGTTGGAGACACAGTTGGCAGCCTGCTTTAGCCTTGTAAGCCGTAGAAAGAATAATAGCTGCAATCAAGAATGCAGGCCCAGCTCACCGTCAAGATTGAGTTGGACCATTGCATATAGCCGTATACTTGAAATTATGTGGAATGCTACATCTGTACTGTCGAGTGCATTCTTGTGTTTACAACCAAGTACCATTCTTTGGTAAAAAATAAATAAAAAATAAAACAAAAAAAACAAAACAAGAAGTTTAGGCATGCGTATACTACAGATACCAGTTGGGTTTTCAAGGTTTAGTTTTTACATACTATGCAGAACAAGTGTGGTCCTTGTAGCAACATAGCTCTCATTATTTTGTTGTGAAACAGGAGTGCTTCACTAAAATGGTATTTGGATATACAGTAGATACTTATTTATCCTAACAGTGTGAATGTCTGTTTTATTGACACTTGCTGTATACGTCAATGTACCAGTCAAATCAAGACACACGGAGTGTGTCGTGCGGCCTAAGAAGTTGGCGCGCCACACCGTGAGTATATTAACAGGAAGAAAATGAACTTTTCATACCTATGTAGCTCTGTGATCCCTTATCCGATTGGAAACAAATTTGATGGAGACGTGCCGCCCAGTTAGGGGAGTCTACATACCAAATTTGAAGAAAATCGCTCTAGCCATTTCCGAGATACGATTGAACAAAATTTCGTTTTAATTTATTCGTTTTTTTCTTCTTATTCTTCTTCATCTTCTTCATTTCGCACACTTCGCAAAATTCGCCATAAAACACGAATGCGTGCTCGGATTGGGCTGACATTTGGCACACTTAAAGGGCTCATTAAGGCGGATCGCCATACCAACTTTGGTAGGAATCCGATGAACATTCACGGAGGTATAACCGATTATTTGCGTAAAATAAGGTCGAAGGTCTGTCACGCCTACAGGGTAAACCCCTTGGAGGAATCAGTTGAAAATTGATATGTAGATAGAGCAACCATCGTAGGAGTGCCTTTTTGTAGTTGAAAGGAATTGGGATAAAGACCATGGAGATATGACACAAAAGCCAACCTGTGTCAAAATTACGCGATCGATTTTTATGAATAAAAAACTATTAGTTTTCGTGTCTACCAGGCAAACCGCTTAGAGCAACGAGCTGAAAATCAGTATGTAGCTGGAATAATCATCATAGAAAGTCCTTGCAGTAGTACAGAAGAATCGGATTACAAATCACTGAGTTATGATTCGAAAGGCAACTACGTGCAGCAAATGCGAGATCGAGATACTTTAATAGAACAGTCACCTAATAAAGCAATCAGCTGCATTTATAATTTACTCAGTTATATTACATTGCAAGTTATTCTGTAGGGAATTCAGCTACAAACAAGTCACCCTGTAGTTTGATCAACTAGAAGAAGGTACCTAATAGAGAGTTCAGCTACAATGAAGTCATCATGTAGAGAGTTCAGCTCAAATAAATCACCCTGTAGAGAATTCAGCTACAAACAAATTGCCCTGTAGAGAGATCAGCTAGAAGAAGTTACCTTGTAGAGAGTTCAGTTACAAAGAAATAATCATGCAAAGAGTTTAGCTGCAAACAAATTACCCAGTAGAAAGTTCTGCTATGAACAGATCACACTGTAGAGAGTTCAGTTAGAAACAAGTCATCCTGTAGAGAGATCAGCTAGAAGAATTCACCTTGTAGAGAGTTCAGTTACAAAGAAACAATCATGCAAAGAGTTTAGCTGCAAGCAAATCACCCAGTAGAAAGTTCCGCTATGAACAGATCACACTGTAGAGAGTTCAGTTAGAAACAAGTCATCCTGTAGAGAGATCAGCTAGAAGAAGTTACCTTGTAGAGAGTTCAGTTACAAAGAAACAATCATGCAAAGAGTTTAGCTGCAAACAAACCACCCAGTAGAAAGTTCCGCTATAAACAGATCACACTGTAGAGAGTTCAGTTAGAAACAAGTCATCCTGTAGATAGATCAGCTAGAAGAAGTCACTTTGTAGAGAGTTCAGGTACAAAGAAACCACAATGTAAGAGAGTTCAGCTGCAAACAAATCACCTGTAGAGAATTCAGCTAGGAACAAGTCATCCTGTACAGAGATCAGCTGGAAACAAGTCATCCTGTAGAGAGTTCAGCTAGAAGAAGTTACATTGTAGAGAGTTCAGCTACAAAGAAACTACCATGTAGAGAGTTCAGCTGCAAACAAATCGTCCTGTAGAGAATTCAGCTACAAACAAATTACCCTGTAGAAAGATCAGCTAGAAGAAGTTACCTTGTAGAGAGTTCAGCTACAAACAAATCACCCTGTAGAGAATTCAGCTAGAAACAAGTCACCCTGTAGAGAGATCAGCTAGAAACAAGCCACCCATAAAGAGTTCAGCTAGAAGAAGTTACATTGTAGAGACTTCAGCTACAAAGAAACTACCATGTAGAAAGTTCAGCTGCAAACAAATCACCCTGTAGAGAATTCAGCTACAAACAAATTACCCTGTAGCTAAAAGAAGTTACCTTATAGAGAATTCAGCTAGAAACAAATCATCTTGTAGAGAGTTCAGCTAGAAACAAGTCACCCTGTAGAGAGATCAGCTAGAAATAAGCCACCCGTAGAGAGTTCAGCTAGAAGAAGTTACATTGTAAAGAGTTCAGCTACAAAGAAACTACCATATAGAGAGTTCAGCTGCAAACAAACTGCCCTGTAGAGAATTCAGCTACGAACAAATCACCCTGTAGAAAGATCAGCTAGAAGAAGTTACCTTGTAGAGAGTTCAGCTACAAACAAATCACCCTGTAGAGAGTTCAGCTAGAAGAAGTTACATTGTAGAGAGTTCAGCTACAAAGAAACTACCATCTAGAGAGTTCAACTTCAAACAAATTGCCCTGTAGAGAATTCAGCTACAAACAAATCACCCTGTAGAAAGATCAGCTAGAAGAAGTTACCTTATAGAGAGTTCAGCTACAAACAAATCACCCTGTAGAAAGTTCAGCTAGAAACAAGTCACCCTGTAGAGAGATCAGCTAGAAATAAGTCACCCTGTAGAGAGTTCAGCTAGAAGAAGTTACATTGTAGAGAGTTCAGCTACAAAGAAACTACCATGTAGAGAGTTCAACTTCGCCCTATAGAGAATTCAGCTCAGCAGTTTAGCTGCAAACAAATCGCCCTGTAGAGAATTCAGCTACAAACAAATCACCCTGTAGAAAGATCAGCTAGAAGAAGTTGCCTTGTAGAGAGTTCAGCTACAAACAAATCACCCTGTAGAGAGTTCAGCTACAAACAAGTCATCCGGTAGAGAAATCAGCTAGAAGGATCACCTTGCAGAGAGGTCAGCTACAAAGAAATCACCCTGCTTCATCTTTTCTTCTTCCTGTAGTAAAGAAAAAAATGATAGGTTAAAAAGCCCTAAAGCCAGCCATAAGGCCGGCTTTGGGGTATACAAATACAAAAAGAAGTGAAATCTAATCCAAAACAGCCAAGCTGTAAAAAAAGAGTGCGGCTCTGAGAAAGGCTATGGTGAAAAAAGATGTGAAATCCAAGGTGGCAGCCAAGAAATGGCTGTGATGGTAGGTTAATGGTAAAATTTTAATAACGACAATTCAGGTGAATTTTGTTCCAAGACCAAGCGGCACCAAATTCACCTGAATTGTTGTTATTAAAATTTTTACCATTAACCTACCATCACAGCCATTTCTTGGCCGCCACCTTGGATTTCACATCTTTTTTCACCATAGCGTTTCTCAGGGCCACACTCTTTTTTTACAGCTTGGCTGTTTTGGATTAGATTCACTTATCTGAACACATTTGTGGCTGAACTGGCACACTGGTTTTCAGATAATGGAGAGCCTTAGTATTCATCGTATTCTTGGAATACAGCTATAATATCCATGTTGAGTGAAGCATTTTAAGCACCAATGTTTTTTTGTTACTAATCATGCCATCTTTTCAATATTGTAAAGGCTTATTTGGCAAATAAATGCGGTTACCAAGTAACCATTTACATTGACAGATCTTCCTATTATTACAAATCCAAGTTGTAAATTCGACAGGTTGTCATTTGGTATCATCTCAGGCTCAACTGCAAGGTTTAGTTTGTATGGTGTACTGGCTGAGTGAAGAGGTGACTATCCAGATGCATAGATTTAAAGCTGTTAACTGGCATGCACCCTATAGGTAACTAATCTCTACCTCCAGATAACATAGTGAATTACTTCAGGACACACTAACGCCCTTGTATATTATGTTCTTTTAAGTGCCCGACCACATAAGATTAATATGTATGTATATGTGTACACAAATCAAGAACCTTGTATACTTTGTTTTGGTGGTGTTACAGCTAGTTTCACGTTTATGTTTCAGAGAAATTATCAGTTGTACCTGTATACCCCTTGAGGTCCCAAAGGTACTTTTGAGTCTGAGCTTCTGGTCATATCTCATATTACATATCCACTGCTTCACCAATTGTAGGCAACTGGACCTATCACTGGTATATTATAATTATGGCCACATATCTGCATGTCTTTGTGATGAGGAACACATACATGTAATTTAGAATAGAGGTGTAGTGTGTTAGGACTATGTTATGCTTTATCCTTGGGGTATATGCCATATTGTTAAGGTCATGAATACTGCTTACTGCATGCACAGGCATGAGAGGATCAAAATTACAAAGCTTTGGCAGGTCTCATGGGAAAGGAAAGCTAAGGATACTCCCATATGATGTATATCTTAACCTGACGGCTTACCAGTAGCCAGCATTTGCTTAGACACTTCTGAAAGGATTAATGAGATGATGTTACCTGTTGCTAGATGTTCAACATACATGTCCTTGTAGTTGATCACAACAAAAATTTTACACTGTATCATTGTGATATAGGTATATTGTTTCTTGAAAGTTCCAACCCATATGCATGCATGGCCATGCAACAGTGTAGCATGGCACCAAAGATCTGTATGATTATATTATTCCCAATCACCATGGAAACTCTGAGCCTAATACTCTCATGCTTTTCCTGATCTGCTCAGGAGAATTTTTAAATAATTGTGTTTTGGGAGTGATAAGTGAATTGTTAATAAATTTCTCCCTTGTTTATGATGTTAAACAAGACTAATTCCATGGCCAATCAGTACTGTTTGGAACGTATTAGGACCAGCACTAGTTAGTACCCTAGACCATTTGCAGGGAATCTTCAGTGTAAAGACACTGCTCTTATGAATGATAAGGCCCTAGAGGCTTTTACCAATCAATCTTATCCCTGGAAAGAGACCACCCCTTATAAAGATAATAAAATCTTTCAGTCCCAGAGTCTAATTTAATATTGCTTATAGGATACCCTGTATTCCACACTAATAGTACTACCAATCTTCCCGCTCTTAGTAGAGCTTATCAAAGTTGCATGCTTTCCTACAGTGTGTTTTGCTATTTTATCACTTCATGGAATTCAGGTCACTATGGAATGACTGCAGCATGCCACCTATACAATGAGGAGTCACGATTTACAATGCAGGGGTCACCAAGTCTACAATTGATTGATATCTTAGTGCCAGGGCTACTAATTAGCTATATTAGTTAATGTATCTTATATATATATATATATATTTTTTTTTTTGTGAGTCAGTGTAGGGAACTTCTACTTGCGCAGACACCTCATGGAGTGGAGGTGGCTCAGAGGACTACGGTGGAGGATAGCTTCTCACATAATCTGCCACTTTACTGGCAGTGCCTAACCTGGGGCAGTCTGATGATTTGGCCAACAAAGTACTTTATAGATAAGCCAGTCCAGTTTATTGTAAGTATTGAGGCAAATATATACATTCTTGTCAAGAGGTCCTCACCTGAGGTATTTGTTCATGTGTACTTCAGCTACATGTAGAAGTGTTATACCAATCGGTTAAGGTATGTATTTGTATTCAGTGCATTATATCACATCATAAAGTAGGGGGGGGGGGGGGGGGGGGACACTTCCCTAGCCCAAGAGGTGGATTTTGTTAGTGTGTTGCCTATATACAGGAGACCAGAGAGATCCCCAACATACAGTACGTGAGCGTTGACTAAGTTATGGGATGTCAACTGAAGATTCAAGATTAAATCCAGGATGCTTTGAACGATACCATGTAGTAAGCTGACTATGTTGTTGAAATGTATCCGGAGCCTCCGAAATACAATTACAGATTCCCCGAGGATTGAAGATCTGATATGGGGAGGATGAATTGTATGAGGAGGTGAAGAATACATGGAAACAACATAGTCGGCTCCCACCCTGCACCACCCCTTGATTGTATGGTATACTTGAGCTATGTACCGTTGTTGGACATTAACTACAAAGATGGGTTGACTAACTGGAGACTGTTAGTAGCTATCGAATAAACTTTGTATCATTTGGTTGTTTCAACCTGTGTGGTATGTTTGAGAATTTACCATATGACTTTTATGTGACAGTTCATTGTCATAAGATTTTTTTTTTATGAGGCTAATATACTTTGATCTATAGCTCTCAAAGTCGTATAATTATAACTCAACTTTGGTCTTGCTAAGCTAAGGTATGAGTCAGCGCCTGAGATTATGGTCAGACATCTGCCATTTTTCTGTATCCATTTCTGGCTAGTGTCTGAACACTTAGAATCTTTTTGTACAGTGCTATTGAGTATGTCTTACCACATAACAGGATTGTCAGATCATTTCCAATACGTAAATTCAGGCCCTGAAGTTTCAGAGCCCATATAAATCAACAGTTGGCTCAACAGTATAGCGTTTTCTGACTGATAGTTTCTCAGTCTGTTATGGTCTAGCTACTATTATGCTCTTGTAATCCATTTTACCTGTATAATATACATGGCTTTAAAGCCTAGGACAATAAAAGCAATACCATGTAGTAAGCTGACTATGTTGTTTCCATGTATCCTTCACCTCCTCATACAATTCATCCTCCCCATATCGGACCTTCGATCCTCGGGGAATCTGTAATTACTGCTCTTGATGTATGCCATAGACAGTTGAATTTTGCTTTCCCTCAAAACACATAAACCACATACACACAACACAGTGAGCATGTAGACATAATATATCATACACTATGATAGTATAGTAGGGACCACAAAAGAGTAGGCATGGCCCACAAAATAATTTCACCCAAAAAACAGCCTCAATTTCCCCTAACAACGATCAGGTAGTATGGTTAGGTGAAACTAAGCCCAAATAAGCTTTCAGATAGACCTGAAACACTTTCAACAAGTTGTTACGGAATTTTAAAATAATTTGTTTAACAGAATTTTCTACTGACTGAGTAAGTAACTGACTGATGCCTTCAGACAAGCATGACTTGAGAACGGCTAAGGCTATGGGCTTGATTTGTTCACTGTTTGACATCGCTTCGGCCTGACAGGTGCCTTTTGGCATACCGTAATACGTACAATGCATTCTTCATAGAGTTACCAGTGTCCTCCTTTGTGTCCCATTCATCTTTTCTGACAGCGAAAAGTGTTGATTTGGCGATAGCACGTGATGGCTTCCCTTCGTAACAGAAATCATCCTTATTTGTCATAGTGGCTATTTTGATATCAGTGGTGCTTTTCAAACAGTTCTTGATTCATACTGCTGTGTAACAGGTTTAACATAGCCGACAACAAAGTGTAATGGATACTTCAGTTTTCAGATGATAATTGATATAACTGGGGTGCGTGGCAGCATTTCTTTCTTTCGGTATGCATGGATTGCAGAGGTGTTTTTCGAACAGTTCTTGATTCAAAATGCTGTGTAACAGGTTGAACATAGCTGACAACAAAGCATAATGGATACTTCACTTTTCAGACAATAATCGGAGTGCGTGGCACCATTTCAGATGCGGTATGCGTGGGCTCACCAGTCATAATTATTATTTACAAAACTGAAAAGTTAACAAACAAGTATACAGAAAAATATGGAATTTTCAACTAGAATAGGGACCATAATACATTGATAAAAA
Organism: Dysidea avara; assembly: GCF_963678975.1. Lineage (NCBI taxonomy): Eukaryota > Metazoa > Porifera > Demospongiae > Dictyoceratida > Dysideidae > Dysidea > Dysidea avara. Next base: position 11,807,518 of record NC_089282.1, on the reverse strand, counting down.
GTACTGAAACAAGCTGGAGTAATGCATGATATTAATTCACAGTACAACTATAAGAAGTGCTATATCCCTACTGTGCTCAAGATACCGTAATGGAAATGCACATGTACATTAAGGATATAACACTTCTTATAGTTTTACTGCGAATTAATGTCATGCACTACTCCAGCTTGTTTCAGTACTTTTTACTGATGTATTATGGTCCCTACTCTAGCTGAAAATTCCAAATTTTTCTGTATACTTGTAATAATACACATGAGCAAGCACTAGATACATTAAAAACTGGTACGTAGTCAACGTGCTAATGGTGAACTCCAATAGTTATAAGTTTGTTCTTTCGCTTTTCACTGTTACAGTATAGCAAAAAGATATTAAAGAAGACCACAATGATACTAAAGAAGACTACAATGATATTAAAGAAGACCACTATGATATTAAAGAAGACCACAATGATATTGAAGATGTTCAGTTTCAATTTAGTATAATAGTCAAACTAGACACAAAGTCTATTACTTTAAATGTAACTGAATCCACTACCATACAAAAGGTCAAAAATATGATTGAGGAAAAGGCATTAGTAACAGTTGGCCGACTATGCTGGAATGGTAGAGAACTAACTGATGGTGATTTGGGACATATATCAAAATTTTTGTACCCTAGAAGTTTTACCAAATATGCAGGTGTGTTTGTTTGTGTGTGTTTATGTACGCACGTATGTACGCATGTATGTATGTATGTATGTATGTATGTATGTATGTATGTATGTATGTATGTATGTATGTATGTATGTATGTATGTATGTATGTATGTATGTATGTATGTACGTACGCATGCATGCATGCATGCATGTATGTATGTATGTATGTATGTATGTATGTATGTATGTATGTATGTATGTATGTATGTATGTATGTATGGATGTATGTATGTATGTATGTATGTATGTATGTATGTATGTATGTATGTATGTGTGTATGTATGTATGTATGTGTGTATGTATGTATGTATGCATGTATGTATGTACCTGTGCCAAAAACAGCCCAGCTGTAAAAAAAGGCGAGGCCAAGAATGCACAAGTACATGTTCATGGAGTAAATACAACCAAAAAACATGATATCAAAATCTGGCCAAGAAAGCATTTACAGTATAGGCACTTTTATGCATTCGTTTTCTATTTGCTTCACATCATCACAACCAGCTAGCTGTACATGTGTGCTTGCAATATAAACAATACTACTGAGACGATAAAAGATGATTACACTGCATTGTTACCAAAATTAATTTAACTAAAAATTTACAATTGGTTTCTACTTGGATGGCCAAGTAGAAACCAATTGTAAATGTTTAGTTTAATTAATTTTGTATAATGTACCAATTATTCTAGAGGCATATTGCTATAGCTAGTAAAAGGAGTGGCCAATGCTTGTGATTTGACAAGGAAGACTACAAGAACTCTGCCGTTCGAGCTGGCTGCTCTCCTGCTCATACAGGATTTTTAATTCTAGAGCAGCGGGCTCCCCGGACTAGGATCCGGGCTGTTTTATGTTTCCTAGGCTTCAGTTTAGTACGTTTTTTAGCCTTACCGATCATCTGTGCTAAAATTCGGGATTTCGCGAAAATACGTAAATTTAGCTACTCACAGTGAATCCAATGGCTATATTTATCCCACTAGGGACCTGTGAGAAGGCTAAAACCACCTGTGAATACAGGGAGTCAGAAACATATGTAACTAAAACGTTGAAGAATACAGAAAAAATTAACAGACCCAGTGGTGACTTGAACCCCCACAACATGCGAGGTATGTTTCGGAGCCACCATTGGCAACTTCAATATGCCTAAAAGTTGCCATTTGTGGCAATTTATGGAATCAAGTGATTTCCATAATTGGCAAGTTCTAGGTTATAGCCAGAATTGGTGCAACCATTAGAAGTTACACCAATTTGGTAACCTGAGGATTCCTACTGGCTACTTCAATTCTTACTAAGTTTAGCAACTCTAGCCAAATGTGGCATCCTTCAAACCTTGCCAGTTTTGGAATATTAAGTGCACACTTATATAATGTGCCATAGAACTTCCGATTATGGGTTTAAGTTTCCATTGTTGGCAATAATATATATCAAGAGTGCTTTTAGTTTTATCTGATTTCACAGGTTATTATATCTAACCCAAACCCAAACTCAAACCCTACCCCTACCCCTAACCCTAACTAACCCTGCTAGTGATTTTCCTGCGAATGTCCTAATTCTACTAGTGAATGTCCTAATTCTACTAGCGAATATCCTAATTCTACAAGTAAATGTCCTAATTCTACTAGTGAATGTTAAAATTCTACTAGCGAATGTCCTAATTCTACTAGCGAATATCCTAATTCTACTAGTGAATGTCCTAATTCTACTAGCAAATGTCCTAATTCTACCAGCGAATTTTCCTAAACCTACATTAGATTCCTGACCCATTTATATAAACTAAATCCAAAACTGGAAATCGATACCCACAATTAAATCTACCATGCTATGCTATAAAAGCAAAGTAAGTAATTTGCCGATTGTGGCAAGGCTTTGAGGATGCCACATTTGCTTTATATGTTTCCAAATCTGGCAAAAATATTTTCCAAAATTGGCAGGTTTTGTGATTACAATTTCTAAACTTGGCTAATTTAGTGCTTTCAAAATTAGCAAAATTGTTCTTTCCAAAATTGGTATCAAATAGGCATATTAAAATTTGCCAAAGGTGGCATCTCAACATACCTGAACATGCAGTCTATTTGATTATTTTATATATGGGGGAAAAGGGCAGACAGCAAATTAGCTGATTAATAGGGACCCGCCGATCATGCTAGCATAATTATGAGCATAATAGGTGTCTGAAAGCATTGAGCATAATGCTAGCATAATAGGTAGAATATTTGTGCAATAGTATGAATTCTTAGTTTCTTACTTATCAAAATAGCTATCACAGAAAGATCGATATACTCTAATAGAACAGTCAGCAACTCTAATAGAACAATCACATAGCTGACTGTTCTATTAGAGTATATCAATCTTTTCTGTGATATGCATTTTGACAAGTAAGTTTGTGCTTCAGCCACTTATTATTTATCCATAAATTGGAAATTATTAGCAGAGCATGAGAACTGAGGCATAAATAATTGGGCATAATTTGAGCATAATGGGTAAGTATTGAGCATAAATTTAAGCATAATAGGTAAATTTTTGAGCAGTGCAGCATAGCATAATAGGTAAAATTATGAGCATAATCGGCGGGTCCCTACTGATTAAGCCCAAACAATAAGTGCTGTACAATCAAGTCTGAAAATGTAGCTAAAGTGTTCAGTTCAATTAATTGTGGTGGAAGTGAATTCCATTCCTGGATGGTTCTTGGAAAGTAACTTGTCATGTAGGTGGTGGTGTTTGTTGGTGGCACTAATCAAGTGAAATGAATGATGATGTTAGTGTGTCTGGTGGTGAAATGAATGTATTCTGGTAAGGATAAGCCAATTTTTCTCCATGCATTATTTGATAGAACAAAGTGAGCCTCCTTCTCTTTGCTAGGGGTAACCAGTTGAGCTGTTCCAGCATGGCACTAACGCTACTGTGATAGCTATAGTATGTACAAGTTGAGCTGAAACCTGAAAAAACAGCTAAAATTAAAAGTGGATTTTTTCTCAACAGAGTTAACATTTCAGCCAACCAGATGATTAGTGGTAACAGCAAAGGTGTCAACAACAGACATGTATGGTTTGGCTCCATTACAAGTTCGGGAAAGGGCTGTAATGAAAACTGTACTTATATGGCTTCCCCATAGGAAATTTATTGTGAAACTTTTGATTGGTCATAAACTTTATGTCAGACATTTGAGCAAAAAGATTTTGAAATATTTTTAGCGGGTCAAGCAGTACTACAAATGAGCCAAATTTCAAGATCGTGTGTAATTACATCCATGAGTTATTAAATGTTTTTGAGGATTCAGCTCAACGCATACATACTATATATTCAGATAGAACCCATCTAGCTCCATGTCTCTGAACCTTTTCTAAAATTGATATCTGAGTCTGATAGTGCACGTCCCAGACAATGCTTGCATGCTCCATTACTGGTCGAACCATTAGCAGACAAGCAGATGCCTTGACAGGTGATGAACACTTGCTAAGATGACATTTAAGTATGTAGCCTTGTTAGCAACGTTTGCAGTAACATGGGTGGACCATGGGAGGCCGATGATCATCTAGCATAACTCCAAGGTATAAATGATTGTGTTGGAGATAAAATAGATCCATGAAGGGAGTAATTGTGCAATCATAGGATTCTGAGACCTTGTACATCTCACAACAGTGCATTTATCAAGGTTGAACCTCATCTGCCAAATGACTGCCCATTGGGACAGATCGTCTATAAATCCTGTTGGAATAGGATAGAATCTTGTTCTGTTTTAATAGCACAATACAATAAACAGTCATCTGCAAAAAGTCTTAGCTGAGATGAAATATTTTCTGTAATGTCATTGATATAAATCAAGAACATCAGCGGACCCAACACTGTACCCTGAGGTACTTCAGATGACACAGGGCCTGACAGGGGCATAGTCGGACGATTCTCCATTCAGTAAAACTTGTTGTTTACGTACCGTGAGCCATTTTTCAATCCAGTGGATAACTTGATTTTCATTATGGTAAAAGTTCAGTTTCTTTAACAGGCGATGATGTGGTACTGTGTTGAATGCTTTAGAAAAGTCCAGCAATATCATATCAATTTGAACATTGCTTCGGTTATAAACTGAACTTTTCTGTGTGCTATAGCTAATTATTATTGTAATTAAATAGTGAAAATCTGTACACCCTGTGAGTACTAGTGCATGGTACCCCTGAGTCTAGTCCCCTGTATTATGTTGTATATTAATTGTCTTAACAATATAAGATGTCTCTCATCATCAGTGAAGTACGTATATTGCCAGAATAGCTGGTCTCTTTATTAAGGGAACATACTTTGTGTTACATTTTGGATGAATACTGCAATAGTGCAACCACAAATTCCAATAGAGCACCAACATTAACTGTGGATTACTAATAAAGCAGTAATATGAACAGATCAGATAGCCAAATGCAAAGTTGTTTTTGTAAATCTCTTGATTTTTTTATCTATTGACATTCAGTTTGGTAGACTTACGCAGTGGGCCCCAGTGATCGATCTCATACTAGCACATGAATAGTGCATGGTCTGCATAAACAAGCAAAAGCACTCCTGTTTATATAGAGGAGGACTCGAAAAGTATAGGCTGCAGTCATCTCAGTTATACGGAATTGAAGTTGTTATTTGGGACTTTCTATGTAGCTAAGTATGTTACGTGGGCTTGCTGCATGCATGGATGAGGTATTCATGTATGTCTGTAATAAATGTGGTCCTGTAACTCCTGTCCAATGGATATAAGTATAGCTAGACTTATTAATAGCTAGTACAGTTGATCCCCTCATATCTATTTACGTGGTAACTTCAATTATCTAGACAGCCCAAATAAGGAAGACAATAACAAATAGATCAAAGTGCAAGCAGACTCAGCAGGGTACTTAAGAATTAAGGGTTGCAACACATTTACTTTAGCTACATGCAGTTGCCTGTTACGAGGAGACTGATTAGTTCACCTTGCATGGGGCCCGGTAAAACCATACTGCTCCAAGGAAATTTTGGAACAGATCCCTTCTCTGTACAGCACTTAACTACCCACTGCTATTGAGGGCCTAGAGTAATTGGTAATGCTGGACCAGTAGGGCAGATAAAGAATGTTCTTAGCCAGTAGTGGATAGTTGAGTTGAGGTGATCACTACATATGGAGCGAGTCTGGAGACAGGGAGCTGTTTTGATGAAAGATCAAATTGATCAATCTGTATGAAACTGAGGTGTGCTGCACTCTGGCTATTGTGGTTCAATTATCTAATTCCATGGGGTTTTCCCAACTCAATTACAAGAATTCAAACGCGCGCCGTGTCTCGTTGAATCTTAAGTAATAAAGATCATAAAATGGATTTAGTGACATAAAAACAGTATATAACACACTAAACTTGGCAGCGGGATAAGTTGCAATTCAATCCCGGCTGTAGATAACTAGCAAGTAGAGCATTGCCAACTTTTGTTGGTCACATGATGAATTTTCGCGAAATCAGCGAAAAATTTCCCCCCTCGAAATATTTCAGTACTAGAATCGGGTGACAGGTGAACCAGCACTAGTGCACTGGGCGCTTATAATCTCCAATCTATAGGAAATGGGTAGCATGTCACGAGACTACCTGCAACTTGCGCGAGAACTTTCGTCACGACTAGTAAGCTGTTCCATCACGACATTCACGTACACACGTTTATAGAATTTTCTTCTGTGATTTTATTAGCTTGAGTACATTATACCCGGTACACTATGGAATACGTGGAATGCGAATCGATGGAATGTGAGCTCGACTATCCATATGAGTGTCACAGAACAGGTATGTCATGTCTTTAAGGTAGAGATTTCCAACTAAATTAAATAATTAACATTCCATACATTCATTGGTATGTACAATATTGTGCATTTTGTCAGGGACATTTTAGTGCAAACCCCACCTCAATCAGTGGTTCCTATCAAAAGATATAAGGAAAAGAAGTGGACAGTGTGATGATTTTTGTGTACAGCATTTCAATGCTTTTTATGTATATTGCATGGCACCAAACACAATATACAAAGTGTCATAAATCTAGATAGGAAACTAATAACGACATGAAATTTTCACCACATATCTATTTTATGAAGAACAGCATATGAAGTAAGTAAAACCTCTCAAAAGTGACCACTTCTTTGTAGACTGACCACTCAGAATATTACATGAATAAAGCAAGTGATGCATAAATAAAACTGTGTGTTATGTAATACTAAATATATATACACAGGTACTTAATGCATTTTCAAGGATAACTAACTAGAAAAATCGGTAATATTTTATAAATGGCATCACAAGTCGCAATTAACACGTACTTCGGAAACATGACAATCAGATAACACAATGTAAGAGCAACATTATTTTTAAAATAGATTTGTTTGGACACTGCTCAGCTTTATTTGTCACATTGTAAGCACTAAGGATGATAATTATTATATAACACAATGACATCACTGTACTACAAAGAGAAATTATAAATAGTTCCTGATCAAAATTACAATCACTGAAGCTGCTATAAAATGGATCAAAACAGCAGTAAACACACCAGAATATAACAACAGGTACGTGTGAAGCCATGTAAGGTTGGTATCACATGCCAGTCTCCACTTTTGAAAAGATTATGCTCAACCTTGAACCTTATTTTGCAATTCCGCGCAAGACAACAAACTGCTCACCTTCAAACTATACTTGCATCGATGCAGGGGGGTGCCTTGAAGCCCAGGGTGATTGTAATGCTGAATTCTGAGCAGTGTTAGATGGCGATTTACCTTTAAAAGAGCCATATTTCCATCGTAATCCAACATCAATCGTCTTCCAATCAAAAAACACATGGAAAAATCGAAATCAGCATATACGGTTTGCCCAGAACCACTTTCTTCGTCCTCATCAGCAGCAGATTCACGCGGAAACACTCGGAAACTTTGGCTATCACAGGTGCCACATTCTTCCAATTAGAATTACGTACGCAATTATTTGTATGGGCTTCCTATGGGGATTTTTATTTCTCAAACTTTGATTTGCTGTATTTCAATAAATACCGCATGGATTTTAATCCAATAAAGTGCAATACAAAGTACGAAGCATTGGCTACCATTTACTGGAACGGCAGCTTGTGAAACGTTATTGAAGGTGTATAATTTAAGTAGCAAAAATATGTGTGAAAAATTGGTAGGTTGGAAATCGCTATTTAAGGGTGGGTACACAATGATGGTGTCAGTGGTGATTCACAATGATGACACCACTGAGGATAATATCCACTGGTGAGAAGGAATTAATAATTTTTACAACCACATGGGCTACTTTTAATTATAATGAATTTACATCGACTTTTACTTGTAGTTTATCTTGTATTATCAGTATGGTTGTCAGTATAGCTTGTAGTTGTGTTTTGTAGCTAGTTGTGTTTTGTGTTGTGTTTATTGCTGTATGTGCTCTGGTAGGGAAGAACGGCTTTTGCCGACTATATACCATGAGGTTAAACAAATAATCAATCAATGGGTGGGATGCTATGCAATGTCTGTAGTTAGGACCATTTGGTATGCCATTTGATATCTAGTTTGCAGCATGTCATGGGTGTATTGGGGTGCAAGAAAAGGGGGTTCCTGTAGAACTGATTAGGAAATTGGTGCAAGTCATAAAGTAGTACGGTTTGTCACCAGGGGAGGAGGAAGCTGTCTGTGCAGGTTCCCCCTCTTCTTCCGCTGCCCTTTTTTTCACAGGCCGGACTTGTTATAATGAGGTGGTCTTATTAAGAAATTAAGGTCATAGTGTCTACCTTAGCCTCTGTTTGGGACCTACTTTACATGGTCACTATAATGTGGTGATCATTGTAACAAGCAGACTCATGGGAATTAGGCGTGACAGGTAATTACTGCTCTTGATGCATGCCATAGACAGTTGAATTTTGCTCTCCCTCAAAACACACAAACCACATACACACAACACAGTGAGCATGTAGACATAATATATAATAATACACACAAGCAAGCACTACACACATTATAAACTGGTATGTAGTCAACTTGCTAATGGTGAACTCCAATAGTTATAAGCTTTGTTCTTTCATTTTTCACTGTATAGCAACAAGATATTAAAGAAGACCACAATGATATTAAAGAAGACCACGATGATATTAAAGAAGACCTTGATGATATTAAAGATGTTCAGTCTCAGTTTAGTATAATAGTCAAACTAGATGCAAAATCTATTACTTTAAATGTAACTGAATCCACTACCATACAGAAGGTAAAAGATATGATTGAGGAAAAAGCACTAGTAACAGTTGGCCGACTATGCTGGAATGGTAGAGAACTTACTGATGGTGATTTGTCTGACTGGGACATAGATCAAAATTTTTGTACTCTTGAAGTTTTACCAATTATGCAGGTGTTTGTGTGTGTGTGTGTGTGTGTGTGTGTGTGTGTGTGTGTGTGTGTGTGTGTGTGTGTGTGTGTGTGTGTGTGTGTGTGTGTGTGTGTGTGTGTGTGTGTGTGTGTGTGTGTGTGTGTGTGTGTGTGTGTGTGTGTGTGTGTGTGTGTGTGTGTGTGTGTGTGTGTGTGTGTGTGTGTGCAAATATATAATATCTATGTATATACGTAGGCATGTACATACGTATGTATGTATGTATGTATGTATATGAAACATCATGCACAAGTCTGTTATTTATATTACACATCCTTCAGACATTGGTTATACATGCTTTTAGAATTCATCTTAAACATTTTTGTTGCATCAACTGTGGCAGTTAAAATATTTTGTCACATGCCATAGAATGGAACAGCTGTTACAGATATGCAAATTACCAAAATACAACCTGAACTACCTATAGGAACATATCCCTCTGAAGTTAACATGGGTATTGTTTCATGACTTTTCACACATGCAATTATAGTTTTGATCATGTGCTCAAGTAATCCAAAACTTTGCAATGCGTGTGGCAATAGCTGTGTCTTGCATGGATGCCATAAGCTTTGTGTGTGTGTGAATGCGAGTGTGTGTGTGTGTGTGTGTGTGTGTGTGTGTGTGTGTGTGTGTGTGTGTGTGTGTGTGTGTGTGTGTGTGTGTGTGTGTGTATGTGTGTGTGTGCATGTGTGTGTGTGTGTGTGCGTGTGTGTGTATGTGTGTGTGTATGTGTGTGTGTGTGTGTGTGTGTGTGTAAAACTGTAGTACTATTATGCAGTAGTGGAGCTGGCTAGAAAGTGAGGGGGAGTAATTTGGACAGAGAAAGCTACACAGTGGAAATTAAAGCACGCGACAGTCATGGATGCCATTTTAAGCTATTTTCTGGTTCTAGAAATAATCTGAGCTTTTTACTGTGTTACTCGTGCTAGCTATCCATACAAGAGAATTAATATGTGACCATTCTATACTAAAGTGGTTGATTGCTCTGTTAAGGTTACGGAATAGTTTAAAATGCGTGGGCGGAACAAATTACAAAACCTGCTTTAAACCAAGCAGGGATAAATAATTTCAACAACTGTGTTGTGTTAGCAATACAACTAATTGTGCTTGTTTGTTTTTACTACAGAACAACGACTGTTCTTGGGTGTGTGGTCCACAATAGAGCGATGATGTATAAAAACGCGCCGCCAAAAACCAGACTAACAGATTACTGAATCTTTATAATTTCTACACAAGTGACTAAACAACTAAAATATCTAGGTCCTGTGGAAGCGATTTTTTAAGTTACTGGTTGTATAGACATTTTATTGAACTTTTAGTAGTTTTTTGGAGTGAAACAAGCTCTTTGAAGGCTTGTATCTGAGTCACTGGGAAGAAACACGCCAAAAACACTTCCACGGGACCTAATAAATTTAATATACAGTATCACTATGCCCCAGAAATGCCAATAGAGCCTACAGCTTTTGCTGTATTTGGCGGCGGAAAAACATGGTAGTGACAGCTGGAGCTGAGCAATGTATGGGCTGGCTTACCTGTGTTACTACAACAAATTGTAGTGTTCCACCTGCCTCAAACTACACTGTAGCTACATAAAAACATTAAATATGAAGGGCTTCACTTTCATTTAAAATGTTTCACACTGCTAGACTGGTTTTATGGGCTTCTTAAAAAGAATCGATAGGCATTCAAAATTTTGAATGATTGCCCGTGACTATACCGTAACCTTAAAGCACCTCAACCTTTTACTACAAGCATTATCCTACAAGCATTATCCTACAAGCATTATCCTACAAGCATTATCCTACAAGCATTATCCTACAAGCATTATCCTACAAAATGGGGCATGACCTTCCTACCCCTCTTCCACTGCATTTGATAGTATGCTATTAATTAGTAGTTAATGCATCTTCTTTTGCTCAACAGCAGCAACAAATTGCTGAGGAAGACCACCTACAGCTAAATGATGCCAAAGAAGATGTTCAGTCTCAGTTTAATATAATAGTCAGAATAGATAAAAGATCTATTATTTTGAATGTAACTGAATCCACTACCATACAAAAGATAAAAGAGATGATTGAGCAGAAAACAGGAATTACAGTTGGCCGACTATACTGGGGAAGTAGAGAACTAAGTGATGGTGAATTATCTGACTGGGACATAGGTGGAAATTTTTGCACCCTAGAAGTTTTACCAAATATGCAAGTATGTTTGCACATGTTTGAGTGCATTTTGTATGCTTGTGTGCATGCGTGCATTTGTGTGTGTGTGTGTGTTACATGCATGGCATGGCATCAAGGTACAGCTGTACTATATGTGTACATAAGATGTGATTACTATAGACCTATACATAGTGGTAAATGACTATGGTGGATAACTAGTGCAGCTACTATACTGTGGTGGTGTTGCGAGTATGCACGTAAATTGTCAACCATCAATTCTACCATAATTCTAAATCAGTCACTAGCAGCTATTTGATGATGGCACTTCACAACTGCTTGAAAACAAACTAAGGCACTAGCTAACCAACTAACAATTACATACGTCAAGCACTAATACCTTTACTAGGACAGCCAACTGCAAAGCCTTTACTGTTTCATTCTATTCAGTGGCAAAAAGGGGCTGGTTGTGGCTAAAAGGGTAGTTGTAAATGGTGACTGAGCTCATTGAGTCAGACTAAGATACATACAGTGTAGCAACCTGCATGCACCACAGCTAGTAAGAACACTATGAGTCAATGTCATGTATTCTAATAGTCTAAAGATAGTTACCATTTAACCTGAAAGTACCCCAGATCTGATCTTAAGATAGCTATTTTGAATATATATATTTTGCTTTTGTGGCCCATGCACAATTTTATTTGTCATACAATCTAGTCATTAATATAGACATGGCTACTTTTCATTTACATTGTTAAGATAGTAAAATTACCTTGTCCCCGTACCCTTTACTCTTAAGGACTGGTCCACTGTCCAGCTGGTCCAGCATTGGCCCGACCATACACTTTTTAGCTAGTTGAATATACAAAAAGATTGAGATACGTACTCTGATAGAGCAGTCATAGCAATATATTCTAATAGAACAGTCATCTCAAAGCATTCAATGTAGAATATAAAATGTGACTGTTCTAATTACACTGAGCCATTACATCTATGTTGATTGTCTTCAAATCAAAAGTTTCAGAGATTCATCTGCATGGCATCAAGCATGTCATGCATTAGCTTCTGTAACCAAACCCATGCACTTTCAGAATACTTTTGCATCATGAAAGTAAAATTAGCTACTAGTTAGATATAAAATTGAATTAATTGGTACCATAGCACAAAATTACTAGGATAAATTCTTGATGTTAACGAAAAGCAGAAAGAGATTTTAGATGTACAATAATAGCCTTAACACCATATGTCATTTTTAGAGCATAAAAATTTCCCTGCCCCCAGACCTCCCTATATAGCTTGTCTATGTGCTAGTACAAGCTGGGGACATGTAATGACAGCACATGTATATACTATACAATGTAATTTGACTTGGCGTGTTTGTGTGCTGCCTTTGTGTTTGCATGCGTGTCATTGATAAGTATATAGTCACAAGAACATTTTCCCTATATAGGATGATAATAAGTGCTAGTCTGCTGAAAAGATTCTGCAAAGAGCTACTGACTCTGTGCTATTGTTGATGGAGTTTGTTTGACATGTTTATAATTGCTGTTTGTTTGATTTCTCCTTTTTTTACATTTTGTGCTGTGTATTGCAATGATTGTGATTGTTTATTGCACACTGTAAAAAAATAGTAGTGAATTGCTCTGCCACAATACTCACTACTTTTAAGTAGTGACGTTCACTACATTTAGTAGTGACGTTCATCACAACTCATCTGACGTTGAGTGACCCATTTCTATGGCAGCAGATTAAAGTAGTCACATTTCTGATAAAGCAATGATTAAGAAGCCATAACCACATGCAAATGAAAGACAGAAGCCATGTACAACATCATGTGACCATGGTTTCTTTGCCTTTGGTATATTGCAAAAATAGTGAGTATTGTGGCAGCCATTAGTAGTGACGTTCACTAGTTTGTTTTTACTGTGCAGGTGAAGGTGTCTGCAGCTATATAGGTCTGCATGTGCATGAAAAATTATGCTCATTACATAACAACACTATCAACCCATTTATAATTACATGCACTCACATAACCTAACACATGTGACCAAGTCTTCTATAATTCTCTAGTTGACATGGTCCCTTGTGCTATATAGCTGTTTCTGTTGATTGCCTGCATGTTTCCATTGATATTGTCTTGACAGTGTTTACATATGGCCTCCATCCACATGCAGAAATCAAATTTACTTACAGTACATGCAAGGCAACATTTTCTTCTGCCTTTATGCAGTACAATTCTTTGAATGATTCCAACTTGCACAGTGCAGGAAGCCAGAACATCAGAAGAAAGTAGATATGATTTTCTGCTATAGTATACATTTTGGCAGTTAAGTTTAACTAATTATTAATTAAGAACTAGTCAGCTTTTGTGCATGCTTTGTTATAAAGTGCCCAAGTACAAGCACATGCATGCTTCCAAACAGCAAATGCTTGAAAGTATAAGAAGTTTAAAATAAGTGAGCACAATTGTGTACTTAATTAGTGCTTGCACTGCAGGGGCAGCTCCATGCAGGGGGGTTTCTGAGGTTTCCGGAAACTGGTCATGCACGTTTAGATACTCTAATAGAGCAGTCAGTCACTCTAATGTAGCAGTCACAGTTTTCAGAGAAGTAGTGTAGCAAACTATGAAGTTTTGTATAAAGATTTTTATGTGCTTTAGTAGCTATATAGTGATACAAATATTATTTAGTGGAGAATAACCATTCTATAGGAGGTGTCAACTTTCTTCTCTTTTTTTTGTCTTCACCTAAATCTAGTTGTGCTTTTGATCAGAAACCATGCCAGTCGCCAAAAATCCTGGAGCCGCCTATGCCTGCACTAGCTGTAGAGAGTCAGAGAGAGGACCATCATCATTACTGATGAAAGGAACAAACATTTATAATGAGTGCATGAGCCCTAGGACACACATGTATCACACAACGTCATGCAATAATTATTACTCCATGCACAAGTAGATATACGACAATGGAAACAACATCGATCAATGTTTATACTTTCTTCTGACCATTCTGGGCGGTTCTTTGCTAAGAATATTCTCCTTGACAGGGAAATGCATGCATGGACATTGATGCCTATACTATAAGTCAAAAGTATAGCTACTACATGTATAGTTGATGGATTTGTTCAAGTAATTCCTTTAATATATACATGCAGATAACTGTTTTAATGGATGTCATGCAGTGATGATGGCAAGCTGTAACTAGCTATAGTTCTGGGCTTAATATGTGACCAGATTTTGGAAAATCACCCTTATAATGTCACATTTTACAACTCGATATTTATGATCACAATAAGACATTCCAAACTCAGCTTCATGCATGCACCTTGATTAGATATTTAAACAATTGCAATGCATGTATATATACATAAGTGTTTTAATGGTGACACTGTAAGTGTACATTTCTATATTTCATGTGTGACATTAAGACTGATTTTCCATAATCAGGTCACATATAGTTATGGTGTCATAGTAACAGGACTGAACAAAACTCCCTAATTTACAGGTACTTCGGCTTTTTATAGTCTTGCTTGTATTCTGGCCCTGGCATGCAGTCTCAAGATGCTGAACTGAGTTCAAAGGGCAAGTCATGCAGCTCTTACTGAGTTGCTGGTTACTCCTGTTGTAGTTAATAACTCATGCAGGATGATTGGGGTGAAATGCAGAGTAGAGAAGGGGACTGCCGGTTGTTGTCTGGGACAATCTGATTTGACCACATAGCTAGCTACCGTGCAGGAGCGTATGCAGGAGCGTATGCAGGAATTTTGAAAAGAGGTTTCCACTATATACAGCTAAGTGACTGATATATTAGAGTAGTTTATATTACCTGACTGCTTTATATAGAGTATCTCGATCTTTTCACCAAAATCATAGCTAACACTCATGCATGAACAACTGCATGGCGTGCATGCTTAGCTATAAGTGTTCATGTTAGGAACTATTCAGTGTATTTAACTAAGATAAGAGTTAAAAATGTGTCTTGTTCCATGATAGATTCCAGATTCTGGAAACCTGAAGTTCAATTTCTATGCCGGTAGACTCATTTCGCCGCGGAAGTCAGCGCCGGGCAGTGAAGATTGAGAAACCGGCTGCAGTGAGCCGTGCAGGCAGGAAGACTCAGATGTATTAGCTGAGGCAGCTAAAACAGCTAGTGGCACATTTACAGATATTCCACTACACAGTAGTACTAGTCAAGCCTGTCTCTCAAGCTTAGGGGCGGGCGGCGCGACTTGTAAAAGGCGCCATACTCTTATATATTTGTGCAGTAATTCGGTTTCTAGGGAGTCCGAGAGGCAGTCAGGGTTTTTGTGTACAATGGCTGAAACGTCGGTATGTACTGTAATTGAATTATAGGAACTGTTTATAATTTTGTATGATACGGTTTGCATTGGGTCCCCGACCGGAGAGCGGGTCAGTGTAATGCCAGGTCAGGTGCTGTGCGTGGTGCGCCGGAGGCGCGTGGTGGTTCCGTACGTATCTGTCCTCGGTATCTGTACGGCTTCTTAATCCGAACTCGACATCGTTCAACATGGACTACATCTAGCTGTTTGCTATAGCTAGTTGTTTAAGATCCTACACAATCTAGCGGTTGAGCTACAATACAATTCCAGCAGTACCACCAGAGGTCATGAGATCTGGAGGCAGCTGGGCATGGCCCCTCTTCTTCCTACACATATTTTGCTTTACAGTAGTACTACTGTCAGACAAAATGAAGGAAATATTTAATTGCTAAAACTCATGTGCATATCCATGATTGTAGTGCAATGTCAAATTATATAGTAAACTAATAAATCAGTAAAAGAGTCTATTATCTCTGCTGTTAGATTGATCGATAGATTTTTTTTAAAAAGTAATAATAGTCAATAAAAGAAAGTCTTCATGTCAAACTGTGGGCAGAGAGGCAAACTCTGCCCAATCCTGCGTTGATTGATTATTATAAACTCTCAACGATTGCATTGGCAAAGCCGTTCTTCCTTGTTGGAGTAACAAAAACACATACGGTTACAAGGACAATTAAGTAAACAGGACAACACAATTTAGTGCACAAAGCAAAAACAAAACAACAAAAAAACAGATCAATTACATCCAGAGCTGGCAATTGATATTTATGTCAATTCTTGAAAAGGAGATGGAAAGTTTATGCTATCATCCAGATGCACAGCAATGTGGATTATTTGGTACCTTGTCAAGTGTACTTGTGTTCTCAAACTGTTCACTGTACAGTGCGTGAGCTATCATGGGACATTTTCACTTTTTCACCTGGGGCTATATATTTAAATCCACAAAAGTTTCTTAATAGCAAGCTCAACATTCAATTTTTCTCTCAACCGCCCAACAGTTCTCCCTCAAAATTTTCTAACCATATAGTAATCAGTAATGTATGTTGTGTATTGTTTACAGTGTAAATTGCATTATCTTGTGTTGTGTATCAGCTGAATGATGGTCGGTCTTTTTTCTCCTCTGCACTGTCACCTGTCATGCCATCATGTCAAGATGATAAACGTAAGTAAATTTAATACATAGCTGGGTGTGGGTGCAAACCTGGTTTGTGTGTATGAAAACATGTCACCCTGATTTGAGGGAAACGAGAACGGGATGGAAACGGAAAGTAGGAACAGGAACGACCCACGGAAAATGCCTGATAAAGGTCATTATGCAATATACAGGTTGGAGTAGGTAGGATTTTACAGCGCAATGTGTCCTTGCAGCATTGTTTGGATCCTTTCATTAAAAACATCGAAATACTCTAATAGAGCAGTCACTTACATAAAAATTAATATTCTAATAGAGCAGTCAAGAATGTTTTGTTAACTATCCCACCAGAATCTTACATTGATGGCCTATGAATTGATGGGCTATAGCTGTCATACCTTAGGTATATATAGACTAGGTAAGTCATCAACATTGAAAGTTAGCTACTCCCTTGAAACCATAAAATTTAAAACATCATAGGCTGCTACAAAGGATTCTAATTAACTGACATGCAAGGCATGCATATAGATCGGGAAGTTGTACCTACAACCTCAAAAAAGTCACATTATGGGTATGTGGTAGCTGCAGTATGTGTAGGTGCATGTCTCCAATGAGGAGACTAAGCAGTCATGAGGAGTCCTCTTGGAGACATTTCAGTTTAATTTGACAAAACATATACCAGTGCTGATGCATGATCCCATCATATGACTTCTTATCTGGAAGCAGTAGGTGTAATTTTGAAGCCTATAATAGACACTGTTGGTTAATTATAGGGTGCTTTGTGAATCTCAGTTTTCATCAGTATTACTTTAATGTCAATAGCTAGTTGAGTAGTTTAAAATGTTTATGGTTTCAAAGGAGTAGCTAACTTTCAATATATTGATTACTTAGCTAGTCTACATACCTAATCTATGACAGCTATAGTCCACCAATTCAAGTTAACAAAACATTCACGACTGCTCTATTAGAGGATTTTATTGCAAGTGACTACTCTATTAGAGTGTTTCGATTGTTTTAGCAAAAGGATCTAACAATGCTGCAAAGATACATAGCGCTGTAAAATCTTACCTAATCCTACCTGTATATTACATGACGACCTTTATCAGGCATTTTCATTGGTCGTTTCTATTCCTTTCTGTCCCGTTTCCGTTTTCCTCGAATTCTACTTACTCTCCTAGGACAAAGGGTGAAGAGTTCATAATATGAAGACTGACAACATTATAGCCTGGAAAAACATGTTATGCTTTGATCAAATTAACACCTCCACAAATGACAGAGTGCAATTAATTCATGGGTAGTGTGTCGTGTGGCCCAAGAAGCTGTTATGTCACACCATTTTGTTATTGACAGGAAGAGCAATAACTCGATTTTCATGCCTATGTATCTCCATGCTCTCTTTATGAAATGAGACAATTTTTACTGTAGAGATTGCCTCCATCTTCAGTAGTCCACACACTAAGTTTGAGCAAAATTGCTTCAAGCATTCCCAAGATATGAAACTGGCTATTTCTTTGGTTTTTGTTTTCTATTTTTCTTTGTCTTTTCACACACTTATAAAACCTGCTATGAATCGCAAACTCATTGTTTGATTGCCTTGAAATTTGGCACACATAAGATGGGTTTTAAAGGCGAATCTTGGCACAAAGTTTGGGTGGAATACAATTAAAGGTTGTGGAGTTATTAATCATTATTCACGAAAAATAATAGTGTGACTGGTAATGTAGCTGAACTTTCTACAGGATGACTTGTAACTTAGCTGAACTCTCTACAGGTGACTTGTTTGTAGTTGAACTCCATACAGGATGACTTATAAGAGAGCTGATTTCTCTACAAGGTGATTAACTGACTGCTTTATTAGGATGACTGCACTATTAGAGTATCTTGATCTTGCTGCCAGTAGTTGGTTTTTGTGTTATGACTCAGTGGCTTCACATCCACCTTAAAAGCCTTTCTTAATCCATCTGTTCACCAATTTTCAGCTCATTCTCTGAGCGGTTTGTCTGGTAGGCATGGATTGGCAAGTAATCGTTTTTTAACAGCAAACCTTGATGATGTGATTGTTACATTCTGTTGGTTTTTGCACTGTATCTTCATGGTATTTACCTTGATTTCTTCCAAACAATGAAAAGTTTGAGGTATCCACACACTGATTTTCAGCTTAATTATTCTTGCTAAAAGCGCTTTGCTCTGTATCCAAATTTTTTGATTATCTGAACTCACCCAATGAGTTTGGACAATAGTTACGAATAGAGGGACCACTGTATTATGAACTTTTGCTAATGACGATGCAGATCAGGAGGTTAGCCCATATACCGATGCTAACTCTGTATTTTACTCTGTATTACTTTGTCTTGAGACCATCTTGGGACTATTACTCAAATTCTGTTGAAATTTGCACAGTAATGAACTAGCTACTACTATAATATAGTCAGTTGGCGTTCACCTGAGTCCTTGTTTCTTGTTAATAATTCTTGTTACATGGGCTAGCTGCCCAAACATTTAGTAGCACTGTGAAGCCCTTTAAACGCTGGAACTAATAGTCAAAAAAGCACTTTGATATGGGCAAGAACAAGTAGGTTATGAGGCTTTAAAAATATCCCATACATTTAGCATGGATGATTCAGGCGTGCAAACATGTTTACAACATGAAAACATGCTTGTTCCAGTACAAACAATTGGGAGTGAGCATATGTTCACCTCTTTGATATAACTGTTTTTGGCAGGACTCAGGACTCATACTGACTATAGTAATCTAGTTTTGCCTCAAAAAATTTGTTCCAAGACAGAGTAAGACTGAATAAATACAGAGTTAGTATCAGTCAGTATGAGTATTTGAATTTTACTGTACAATGTGCAAAGATGACCACTTGATGATATCACTTAACATACGGCATTCTGTGGTGTTTTTACCTCGTACTGTATACACCAGTACATATGTATCATAGTACATGGCACTGCATACTATTGTCATGCATCTGCTTCTAAGGTTGTATATATTATAGCACAACTGCAAGAACCTACTGACAGGTAGAACAAAATTGGATTTAATGAGTGGCTGATGTTACTTCTGCATATGGCCATGTTTGGGACCAAAGAAAAAAATGGGACCTGAAATACATAAGTTTGCTCTATTTGACATAGCCACTAAGTACAGCAACCTATATTGTATACATTAGAAAATAAATCAACAAAGTATGTTATATTTTGTCGTATATATCACTTTCACCTCACTACATGTAGGTGGAGTAAAACGTCTCAAAACACAATCACCAGCAGGAGCAGCTGAAAAGAAGCCAAAGGAAGAATACCTGAAAGGCTCAATTGTCAGAATCAGACTTCACAATTTTCTGTAAGAGTCATACCATACGTGCAGCTGACCAAAGCAACCCAGCTGTGAAAAAAGGGTGCGGCCCTTCAAAAAGGCTAGGGTGAAAGAAGTTATGAAATCAAAAGTGACGTTCAAGAAATGGCTACAATGATGCTAATACCAATCATTTTTAATGAACAAGGTCACTACCTCATACCTTTTTTTCTTTATGCAGGGCTGCACACTTTATTCACAGATTGGCTGTTTTGGTATAAATAGTTATCACCTCTTTTTGTAATTGCAAGTTCCAAAGCTAGCCCATGGCTGGCCTTTTAAATTGTTTTTCCCCTTTACTAAAGGAATCACCAAAGACTGTTATTTATGTGAATCTATGTATTTATCATAAATTTGAACCTGAATAAAATGATTATCATGTAGCTATTAGGGTGACTTGTACAGGGTGATTTTACAAGGCACAGAGTGATTTGTTTGTAACTGAACTCTCTACATGGTGACTTGATTAAAATGAAAAAGAATTAGAAGAAGGTTAAGAAAAAAAAATATGGAGAAAATGAGATGAACTTATAGGCTCATATGTCAGTGATGGCTGGCTGAATTGGACTTGAATTTGGAATGGGGGGTGCCCTATCCTGAGAAAGTTTCAACAGCAAAATGGTTAATTACCATTCAGGCTCTATCAAGCTATGGATACATGAAAATGATATTTTCTTTACAAGTTGTACTATACACACTTATGTGTTGCGCGCCCACACAAACTGTGCTAATTGGCCACACAATGCTATTGTGTTCCTTGATACAGTCTATTATAATATTTCTGTAGTACTCTAATAGAGCACACATTTTTGCTGAGCACTTCTAATACAATGCATATAGAATGTTGTAGAACTATCTAGAGTTTCCACTGATAGATTTGTGAGATTTACCATTCTAGTGTACTATACTAGAACTTTAGTTACTTCTTCATGTACAGACCTATTTTCAAGTTATTCTGCCAAGCGGATTACCCTGTAGGCGTGACAACAAATAGCTTTTGTAATTTTCATTATTCCCTTGTTCTTAAGTCAATCTTGGACTGTAGATGTGCTGCAGTATGCTCTTACTGCTCTCCTAATTTGAAGCAACTTGACTAAAGCACATGCATGTTATTGAGATTTTTCTAAAGAGTGCAAAGAGAAAAAGAAGTAAGTTGATTAAGTAAAAAAATATGAAGAGAATAAGATGAACTATGAAGGAGCACATCTCAGTGATGAATAGGTGAATTCAACTCAGATTTGAAATAAGAGGTGCCCTACCTCGAGGGGGTTCCATGGCAAATCTGGTTAATTCCATCCAGGCACTATCGAGGTACAGATGCATAAAAACTGCATTTTCTTGGTTCCTGTAAAATGCATACTTGTCTGTCGTGCCTCTGCACTAGCTGTATTTGGCTTGCTTTTTGTGCTGTAGTATTACTAATCGTCATGAAATCTTTTATCCTCTGAATTGGCAGGCCTAATATTTTGTGCAGAATCCCTCTTGCAAGAATTTAACAAAACTAGGTGTCCCTAAGAAACTATAGCTGTACAGCGTTTACATGTCTTCCTCTTTATATTGTGTTTTCACTTGACATTTGATGATGTAGAGTTGATCCCTGGAGCTAAACTGAATGTGATAGCCGGTGCTAATGGATCTGGCAAGTCCAGTATTATGTGTGGAATATGTTTGGGACTGGCAGGCAACCCAAATTTGCTAGGGAGAGCAAAAGAGGTCCGTACCTTGAATTGGCATTTCTCTTAACACTGTATCTTGTCTTTTGTATCAATAGTTAAAAGATTTTGTGAAGTATGGTAAATCTGAAGCATTTATTGAAATAGAATTGTTTAATCCATCTGGGCACAACCCTGTTATTCAGAGGCAAATCCATTGTGATAATAATAGCTCTACCTGGATATTAAATGGTAAGAGCTGTCAACTGAAAGAGGTAAGAAAATTGGTACAGATTCTCCAGTAATCTCTTCTTCTTACCAGGTTAAGGAGGTTGTTAGTGACATGAATGTACAAATAGCAAACAAGTGTCAGTTCTTGCCTCAGGTAGTGTTGCATTTTCTTTGTGGATTCCAAAATTAATTATCTTGTGTCATTGTCTTACAGGATATGGTGGTTGAGTTTGCGAGGATGAACAGCTACGAAGTGTTAGAAGAAACAGAAAAAACAGTAAGCCAAACCTAACACATTTTAAGAAAAAAATATTTAATGCTCTGGGTTATATAGGTTGGCACTACTGAAATATTTGAGTTGCATCAGAAATTGAAGAACATGAAAACTGGTCACAAAGATATCTATGTATGTGACAGTGTTAGGCTCACTTGTTAATGTGTTTTGTACCTACAGAAGACACTTCAGGGGAAGGAGGAGTTATTGGAGAAGAAAACAAGGGATAACCAAATGATTGAAAATGATGTGTCTCAAGCCAGGGAATGGCAACATGCTATTACCTGTTTGAGAATTCTGATAGAAAAGAGAAGTTGGAAGGTTCGTTGAGAGTATCTGAGTTTACTTGTCATGTAGTTTTCTTTTCCATTGTTTTGTGGTTTTCCACACACAACTCTGGATATGTGAATTTGTCCAAATGCTTTGTGGTCCCAAAGGGTGGGATTTTATTATAAATCATTTTTTGCTTCATTTTACAGAGTTCTAGCAGAACAGTAAAGGGATACAGAAATTGCTTTCTTGTTATCAACAGTTTGTCAGTTTCGCCTTTTCTTGGGCATTGTTGCCTGTCTTTTTGCCAGTGATTTTTGTGTACTAAAGAAGATTTTTATTTATTAAAAGTTACATGTATAATATACTAACCTTATATGCGAACATATTTTTCCCTCACTGGACAACATTGGGCATATAAAATTTTCCACAACTATTCAGAAACAGTCATTAGAGAAGGTTTTAAGAATAATGGAAGGTTTAGGGTTTGTTACTGATTAAGTTGACAAGAAATTATACTTAATTTGCAAGAAATTGTATGTCAAATGCATAATCCATTCTACAAGTTATAGTTTTGAGGAAGATTCCTACACGGTACTTGTCAACAATGTAGCTACATCTGCCCATTTGCATGGCTTGTTTTCAAGGTGCTAATAGAACATCACTATAGTTTATATATCCCATGTAACCAAATGCTCAGCCATTTTAATGATATGAAAAGCTTGTGTGTGTATTAGTATATGGCTTCTCATAAATTTCTAAACATTATGTTCCATCTTTTTACATATTAGTTCTATGGAGTTGCTAGGAAGCACTATTTGGAGACAAAGAAGAACAAGAATAAAGCTGAGAGTGTGTGGAAGAGAATTCACGATGAACATGAGTCACTAGAAAATCAAATAAAACACTTGGACAGTGTTATACAATCTCTCAGTAAAAATGAGCAAGAGTGTAAGAAGAAAATTAATGACAAACGGAAGGAGATTCAGAAAGACAGAGATACATTAAACCAACTGGATAATGAGATAGATAAAGCAGAGGATGAATTTGTAGATAAAAAGATTCAGGAACACCAGCGACAAAGCAAGTTAGCGCACAAAAGGACAGAGGTTGAAGGGATGGAACGCCTGTTGGCTACAATGGCACCTATGGATAAATGTCATCCAGTAGAGGAAGTGGATGTCATTGACCTGACATTGGATGATGATCAGGATGAAGAAGAAAGCGATTGTAAGTGAAGTTGTGCCATCTATATGTGCACATCTGATTGTAAGGATTTTTAAAATTTTAGGGATATTGCACCACAGCTGTATGATTTGAACACATCTATTTGAGGATAGTGTTAAGTTTCAAGTGTTCAAAATAGTGTGGGTATATGGTAGTACTTTATAGTAGAGATCATGAAGGTTTACGTTTCCTGTCATTAAATATCAAGTCACACCTTTCCTTCACGATGACTTGACAGTATTAGTTACAGGTGTATTCAAGCCCAAACATGTCTTCAGAGCAACCTGAAATGCACACAACATGTTTCTGTGGAATTTAGTTCTTTGCTGACTAACTATATAACTGGTCCACATTCACCTGAACCCTTGTTATTGTTATTGTTATTTTTCATTGATAACTCTTGTTACATGACCAACTGCCAAAACATTTAGTGGTGATACTAAAACACAGCCATTTGATAGAAGCAAGTTATGAGGCATTAAGATATCCCATACATGTAGTAGTGTGGACAATACGGGCTTGCGATCAGTAGGAGCAAACAACACAATTTGCTACACACATTTCTTTCCAGCAATTGATGGTCATGTGCTTTCAGACATGTAATATCTAGGTTGTAAACTTGTATAAAATATCGTGGCATCTCTTTTTTATTGTATGGAGTATTTTTTGAAGTGAATACACTAATGGTGTAGCTATGACTATATATACACATGTGACTGTTCTATTAGAATATCATACAATTAGGGTGAATGCTTTATTAGAGTATCTTGATCTTGTTGCTTGTCTTGAGTAAGCCTCTGGTGGTCGTATCTTATGTGATCATTAAGAAGTATGGCCATTGTAAGTGCAGCCATCTACTCTCTGTCATAGTAGCATAAAGTCTGCTGTAAATCGTTATATGGTTTTGTTCTTTCTGTACAGCGTTGCTGTTGTGAATTAACACCGACTGAAAAGTTTAAAGTTGAGCTGCATTCCTGTCAAAACAACTTTGGTGTTTATGCACCCTTAACTGCAAGTTATTAAATATTAACCAACCCAGGTTCAATCCCCCTACCTATAAGCCTTTCACTTCAATTTGGTGTACTTTTTGTTTTCTGTGTGCCACAATTTTTATCGTCAAACTACCACTAACACACAACATAGGGATTCTTAAATTGCAATTGTGTTTGTCCATTTGTTTGTATAGTAGAACCTATTTAATAATCAGGTTACTTGAAAATAAGGACACCTGCATAATCTGGACACTTGGTAATAGTTCCTAAGAATACCTTAGCATGTAAAACCTGTAAAGTGAGGTAACCTGTCCCAAGGTCCCGAGGTGTCCTTAATTTTACTATAATATTATATCCTTTGTTAATTAAACACAGCACCTTCTCAGAAAATAAGAGCTTAAATGTCATTTTCAAGTGGTCGAGTTTGAGTAGTTGCTGCATCAGTATTTGAATTAAGGTAATAAGCACTGCAGCATTTAACCAAGTGAATAAGGTATACATTTTTCACTGTACTGTGTGTTGTATTAGAGTAGATGACAAGTTTTTCACGAGTTTGTTTTTACTGTGCACACACTTACACTATCTACTGTACATATGTTTTAAGCATATACCGTACAGTTAGGTGTGCACTGGCATATATACAAACTGCAAACATCTCATGAGGCTTTGTTCATGTTTATTATAGGCAGCCCCTTTTACTTTCAAAGTGACATCATGACCACACATGCTACATACATGAATTTGGTTCCCATTACAGTTTAAACTCTCTCCCTATCCAGCAAATCAAAAAGCAATTAAAAAATTATTTTGTCAACAATTTTAATGTAAACAACAATAATAATTGTATCCTCCATTACTTGTGTCCCTGTTGTAAGTGCTCCAAACTCTCCTGCCCTGTAAATTTTAATCATTTACATAGCTAAGTTTGTGTTTTTGTATGTTGTGTACATGTACTGTAGTCAAGTAATTAACAGTAATTAGTTTGGGCAGTTGACACATGTTGCCATCTGACCCTCAACACCACCACACTATTTATGTACAATCATTTTAATTCTGTAATCTTGCATCTGGTGTTGTAAAGCAATAATAAATTTAAAAAATAAATAAAGTTTTGTGATGAAACATTTTTCTAACAGTGGAAGATGATGAAGAAGTGAGACAATTGTTCAGTGGTACAGGGAACATACGTCTGCAGATCCTCTGGGGACAGAACAAGATATGTTACAACATTGTCCGATGGTTAAGAAAGAATCGACATTGTTTTCAACGTGCAATTATTGAACCAATGATTTTAGTGGTGAGTAAGCACACTGCCATATGGTATCAGACCCTATGAAAATAGCTACTATCAAAATTTAGGAGCTTCGTTTTTGCTTTTTTCTCATGTAAGATTATACAAACAGATTTGCATAGATTATACAGTGGAGCTTGTCTTAGTGACTACCTGTACAGAGTTAAGGTCATCTCTCTAAACTAACCAACTTTAAAATCATCATAGTCGGCTGAAAATCTCAATATACTTGTCAGATAGCTACTTGTTTATAATAGTCCCATAAGCAAATGGCTTTCTTATGTAATTCTAATTGAACATACACTGATGGTGTTAATGTGTACTTCACAGGCTAATTGTAGGGATCAGCAGTATATGAAACAAGTTGAAGGTTTCTTAAACAATTATCACAAATTTTCCTTTATTGCCCAGACAGAAGAAGATATGATTAAACTAAAAGAAGAAGTATGTGAGCAAATGGATATTTCTAGTCTCAATTATTTTGTTAGGTGAGAGAGAAATTGAAGCTATCTGTGGATGTAATACTGGATCCTAAAGCAATGAGCAATTCAGAGGATGTCAACAAGTACACACCATTTTATGGTATTGATGAAATGAGGTAGAGTCATCAAATATTCTGTAATGCATGATTGTTTGTATTTGTAGCCAAGTTATGTAATGTAACAATTGCCTTAATTTTCTTATTACCTTAATATTAAAATTGTACTACTTGGGGTTATTGATAATTTGTTGTTATTACCTTGACATTAAAATTGTCAGATTATGGACAAATGTATGCCATTGTGGATGTATAGAGTGGAATTGGTTACTTGATACTAGGGTTGGGAGATAATTTAGATAAAAGGATTATCTAGCTAATTCACCTATCATAAATAAGAATTTTCCCAAAACTATAGTATGTTCACGTTGAGCTGAACCCTGAAAAACAGCTAAAAATTAAAAGTGGATTTTTTCTCAACAGAGTTAACATTTATGCCAACCAGATGATTATTGGTAACAGCAAAGGTGTCAACAACAGACACGTACGGTTTGGCTCCATTACATGCTCAGGAAAGGGCTCTAATGGACACTGTAGTTATATGGCTTCTGCATAGGAAATGTATTGTGAAAAATTTGATTGGCCATAAATATTATGTCAAACATTTGAACAACAAGATTTTGAAATATTTTTAGTGGGTCAAGCAGTACTACAAATGGGCCAAATTTCAAGATTGTGTGTAATTACATCCATGAGTTATTAAATGTTTTTGAGGATTCAGCTCAACGCGAACGTACTATAGTTTGACACCTTTCCACAAAATTTTCATCTGACTGTGGTTGATATACAATAGATTACAGAGATCAAGACACACGGTAGTGTGTCGTGCGGCTCAAGAAGCCGGCGCACCACACCGTGAGTATATTAACAAGAAGAAAGAAAATGCAATTTTCACACCTATTTAGCTCTGTGATCCCTAATCTGATTGGAACCAAATTTGCTAGATAAATGCTGGCCAGTTAGGGGAGTCCACATACCAAATTTGAAGAAAATCACTCCAGCCATTTCCGAGATACAAGTGAACAAAATTTTGTTTTAATTTCTTTTTTCCCCTTCTACTTCTTCATTTTGCACACTTCGCAAAATCTGCCATAAAACATGAATGCATGCTCCAATCGGGCTGAAATTTGGCACACTTAAAGGGTTCATTAAGGCAGATCTCAGTACCACCTTTGGTAGGAATCTGATGAACATGATCGATTATTCGTGTAAATAGGGTCGAAGGTCTGTCACCCCCACAGAGTAAACCCCTTGAAGGAATGAGTTGAAAATTGCTATGTAGATAGAGTAACCATCGTAGGAGTGTCTTTTTGTGGTTTGAAAAGAATCGAGATAAAGACCATGGAGATATGACACAAAATCCAACCTGTGTCACAATTACACAATCAATTTTTATGAATAAAAAAACTATCAGTTTTTACGCCTACCAGGCAAACCGCTTAGAGCAATGAGCTGAAAATCAATGTGTACTATAGCTGGAATAATCATCATAGAAAGTCCTTGCAGTAGTACAGAAGAATCGGATTACAAACCACTGAGTTATGATTCGAAAGTCAACTACATGTAGCAAGGCAAATGTAAGATTGAGATACTCTAATAGAGCAGTCACCCTAATAGAGCATTTGACTACATTTATAACTTACTCCATTAAAGATTGCAAGTTATTCTGTAGAGAATTCAGCTACAGTTAATCTTATAGACAATTCAGCTATAAACAAGTCACCCTGTAGAGAGATTAGCTAGAAGAAGTCACCATGTAGAGGGTTCAGCTACAAAGAACCACCCTATAGAGAGTTCAGCTGCAAACAAATCACCCTGTAGAGAGTTCAGCTACGAACAGATCACCCTGTAGAGAGATCAGCTAGAAAAAAGAATTTACCTTGTAGAGAGCTCAGCTACAAAGAAACCATCATGTAGAGAGTTCAGCTGCAAACAAATCACCCTGTGGAAAGTTCAGCTACGAAAAAATCACTCTGTGGAGAGTTCAGCTAGAAGAAGTCACCTTGTAGAGAGTTCATGCAGCTACAAAGAAACCACCATGTAGAGAATTCAGCTGCAAACAAATCACCCTATAGAGAATTCAGCTACAAATAAATTGCCCTGTAGAGAGAAAGTTAGAAACAACTCACCCTGTAGTCAGATCAGCTAGAAGAAGTTACCTTGTAGAGAGCTCAGTTACAAACAAATCACCCTGTAGAGAGTTCAACTACAAACAGATAACCCTGCAGAGAGTTCAGCTAGAGTCAAGTCACCCTGTAGAGAGAATCCTGTAAAGAGTTCATCTACGTACAAGCAAATTACCCTGTAGAGAGTTCAGCTAGATTTTAAGTCACCCAATAGAGAGATCAGCTGCAAAAAAAGTTATCCTGTAGGGATTAATTGACATGTAATAAATATATGTATTATATATATATATATATATATATATATATACTACAGATATCATGGTATTCGAAATATATACCAAAAGATATACAAACTTAGAAAAGATGTTATAGTGCGAGGCGAAACCTCGCACTATGGCACCCTTTCCAGGTGAATTTTGTACCAAGACCAAGCGGCACCAAATTCACCTGAATTGTCGTTATTAAAATTTTTACCATTAACCTACCATCACAGCCATTTCTTGGCCGCCACCTTGGATTTCATATCTTTTTCACCATAGCCTTTCTGAGGGCCGCACTCTTTTTTTACAGCTTGGCTGTTTTGGATTAGATTTACTATTATCTCAGTGATAAAGTTCTGACTTGATTCGAGATAATATCAATTATCAAGACAAAGTGGCTGTCACTTATCGAGATATAGGTTTTACTATTATCGCACAGCTCTACTTGATACCTGCATAATCTGGAAACTTAATTGGTAATGGTTATATCTTATCATGCAAACTGTCCTGGAACATCAGATCACCTTGATAATAATCAGAACACGTTTAGTTGGTCCCATGTTTTGTAGGATGGTAATCATCATATTAAAGCTCTTAACTATAAGTGTATGGCTATAAAATCTGAAAAACGAGAATACAGTAAAATATTTGAATGATATGTAAGATACACATGTATTGAAACAAATCTTCTTGACCACTTTTATCACATTTAATTTTGGTACAAAACTTATGTTAATGTATTTAAGCACTGCATGATTGTGTGTCATCCAGATGTTACATACCATTGTTCTCTAGACAATATGGGTTTGATCAGTGGATGATCAACTTGATAGATGCACCTGCTCCCACACTGAGGGTTCTCTGCAAGTATCACTACCTCCATAATGTCTTGGTGGCTAAGGATATGTCACCTGAACAGATTACAAGAGTATGTAGAAATGATATAGTAAATTTCATTAGATCTTCAAGGATCTCCACAGAAGATTTGTACTGTAAATGGGAAATATTTTACACAGCAAATTACTGTAAAATAGGCAAAATAGTTTCACAATGCTGGACACTATTAGAAACATTTTAAAAAAATAATAATGTATAGTTATGTACGGCTGTGGCTGCTTTATTAGAGTATCTCAATCTTCCTGCTTGTCTCAAGTGAGCTACGTTAAGGGGGGTGTGGTTTACCATGTCTAGTTTTCTACAGCATAACTGCACCTGATTTGCAGCTACATGCATCATTATGGGATGTGGTTACAGCGTGCACTGATTGTTAAGTGTGAGGCAACATTTATTTATTTATTAAGGCTTTACAGCTATAGTGCTGAAGGTCTGTAGGACACCTGGTCCTACAGTTCTGATCAGTTAGGGATGTGGTTGGATCAGTGATTGTTTTATAAGTACAGCTACATGTATCTACTCCACTTACAGTAGCTTAAGCACTTTGAATAGTTTGTGGTCTCTAAATACACTCCTCTAAGGAAAGTGTTGATGCAAAATATTAATTCTTTGGTATTGTTTCCTTTGGTGAAGAAGACCATGTAATTGAAGAAAAAAGCACAGAAGGCAGATACTTGTCAGAACCTAGAGAAGGCAGGAAATGGTGGCTGTGTGCTGCTTTGTTTGGTCTCAAGCCTTGCAACTGTGGTCTGGTGGGCAGACAGGCAAGCAGGCAGGAAGACAGGCAAACCAAGATTAGGTTTTGGCAATTCTTTTTTTAAATTCAATATCTGGCTGTCTGTGAGTGTTTTCTTGTTTTAACGCTTGGTATGAAGTTAGATATACTAAGGCAATTCCATAAAAGTGATTTTCATTGCATACTGTGTTTCTGTGATGGTTTGCACTTTGAACGGTGCCTGTCACTTTATGGTAAACCCTACTAATCAGTACTACCATACTGTTTGATATAGTTGTAAGTACACTGTATACAGTTGATATATTCATGTGATAGGTAGTGGATGAAATCGGTCACCGGGTTCGAAAGTTTTTCACCTCATCAGAGAATGTTAGTTGTTATATTATCAATTATTATAACTATCTGACTTGTACAGGTTACTGTTATTATCAGTAAATATGGTAGTCGAGTTAAGAGTGCTATACTACAATTCCTATAGTGAGCAAGTGTGTTGTAACCTACATTGTGGATTGTTGTGTGCTATTAGTGAGCCAGAGTATTTGGGGTTTCCCCAAGATGATGTTAAAGTTGAAGTGAAGCCACTGATTACAAATGGGGTGAGCTGTTTGCTAACTACCAAAAATTCTAGTAGGTGTTGTTTAGAATGGTGAAAAGATTGTTATAGACCTTGATGAATTTGAAGAAAAGGAAAAGAAACATATCAAGGCTATTAGAAAAAGAAAGGTTTTGCTGCTCTAGACTTTCTTTATGCTAGTACCATTGTTTTGTTTTTTAATCCTAATTAGACTAACAGCTCACAAGACCGGGCCAAACTAACAAGCACAATTAATACTCTGAGAATACAGTAAGTACTATGATATTGTCACCTTGAGCTACTGTGTGTTATTGTCACAGACTGAGTGAATTAGAAAACAGTGCAATTGATTTAGTGGCTGAGCAAGATACATTCAAACAAGCTGTATTGAAGGTGAGATGTATAGCCACTTCACAGCTTTACTAATAACAGTATACACATACAGCTACGACATGATCAAGTAGAGTGCATGCAGAAGATAGCTGCTCTAGTTTGTAGTCTTACCACCGACCAAAGGGAGTACACTATTGCTCAGCTACAACAACAGGCTGTGGTTATGCAGAAGGAACAAGTGCAGTAATGTCAGATAGAAGTGAAGCATCATTTAGAGGAAGCAGAGGTGCTTAGTAATAGTAAGGGAATTCCCTGTTACTCTCTTATAATACAAGGCCAACTTAAATGATGCCAAGGAAATAGCTGATGATACAAAAGAGAGAGGAAAGGAACTTCTACTTGAGGCACAGAAGTTGACAGGATTAACTGTCCATGGTGATATCCCTCCTGAAAGGCAGCAAGTATATAGCACATGTATAGTGTAATTTTATCATGCTGACTTCATTGACAGCAATATAATAGTTTTCCAGATGACTCAGAGGAAGTGGAGAGGTTAATGCATGAGTACCAGATAAAAGCTGAAATGTGCCACAACAAGGATATTAGAGTATATGATGACTATTGCCTATCTGTTTGTGTATACTTTGTGTGTTTATTTAGTGTGTGGAGCAGTATGATAAGAGGAGAGAGGAAATTAAGCTACTTAAGCAAGAAGTGTGTTGTAGTGTATTGGTCTTGTGTATGGAATCACAAGTATATTTTTAGGTGAATGAACTTCAGAACAAATATACTGATTACACTGAACAGATGGAAGAGATGAAGGATAAGTAATCATTTCACACATACTGTATTAAAATTTCATAACTAATATCAATCTTCAGATGTGTGTCCTATGTAATAAGCCTTGTGTGGTACTAGTATCCACTGTGTACACATTATGCATTTCTTTCTAGAAATTAACTGTCTCAGTTTCAAATTTCGTACAGGTGGCTTGACCCTTTGAAGAGTCTAATTGGTCAGGTGGATGAAAAATTCTCAAAGTTCTTTAGAAGCATGGGTTGTGCTGGAGAGGTCAGCTTGTTGGAAGATAAAGACAATGATTTTAGCAAGTATGGGATAGCCATCAAAGTGAAATTCCGGTCTGAAGAAGACTTACAAGTGCTGACCACACATCGGCAGAGTGGAGGGGAGAGAAATGTCTCCACCATGTTATACCTCATGGCACTACAAGACATTGCATCATCTCCCTTCAGAGCTGTTGATGAAATTAATCAGGTATGTAGTGATCATGTTGTAATGCGCATGTACGTACATACGTATATATTATATAGTTATACAACGGCCACGAGTGCTCTGCCTGATATAAACGCACGAGCCTGAGGGCCGTCAGGCCCGAAGGCAAGTGCGTTTATACAGGCAGAGCACGAGTGCACGTTGTATAACTGTTATGTACCACTCACCTAATAGGTGGGGAGAGTCTCACATGACAGCTGTAACACTTATAAAGGCCAGGTTTCTAACATCGATTGTGGGTAACCAAGCCGAACGTTGCGATGACGTTCCCCCTGCAGTACTGCAGCCACCTGAGATGTTGTATAAGCTAGTACGCTATGGGATAATTATATCACTAACCTACATTCGCTGTTCGACTCTCATCATGTAGTGCTCAGCATGCCATACAGACTAAGCACCAGATTAATTGCCATAGTGATTCTCTCGAGCGAAAAAAGCAGCTAAATAGACGGTTTAAGTGAACAAAACCTAACTACTAAACGATACTAGTCTATAATTCTTACTATTCACACTGGCTAAACTCGAATCTGGTGGCATGACAAAACTGGTTACCACAATCGAACGTAAAGGTTAGTATTATTTAGAATATATTTGTTTTATTGAGTCATTGTCGAAGTGGACTACAGGTTAAGATGGCACCAGACTAGTAAGGTGTATAAGTACGTTTATATATATGTAGACTAGAGTTGTGGCCACCCGCGTTGGCTTTTTCGATCGCCATTGGCTGCTTGTAAACATTATACGTATTGGTGACGTTATGGCCCACAATCGACCTTTACATGTCAGGCTATAAAAGAATTCGAGTGATCTGTGAAGTGTCTTTCCACCTATTAGGTGAGGTGTCGTAGTGGTCTTCGCCACCGGCACTTGTGCTATGCTGCACAAAACCGCAGCCAGTGCAATATCTGTACATTGCACTGCGGTCGGTGCATTATAACTTATAATGCACTCATTGTGGTCTACAAAACCGCAACCAGTGCGTCATAAGTTATAATGCACTCGCTGTGGTCTGCAGCAGTGCAATATACAAATTATGGCACGGGCGGTGCCTTTGAACTACCCACGCAGAGTGGTACATATATATATTATATATATATATATATATATATATATATATATCTCTATGTATGTATGTATGTACGTACATACGTATGTATGTATGTATGTATGTATGTATGTATGTATGTACGTACACACGTATGTATGTATGTATGTACGTACGTATGTACGTACATTTGTATATATGTTTGTAGGTAGGTATGTACACATGTACGTACGTATGCACGTATGTATGTATGTATGTATGTATGTATGTATGTATGTATGTATGTATGTATGTATGTATGTATGTATGTATGTATGTATGTATATACGTACATTTGTATATATGTATGTAGGTAGGTATGTACACATGTACGTACGTATGCACGTATGTATGTATGTATGTATGTATGTATGTATGTATGTATGTATGTATGTATGTATGTATGTGTGTATGTGTGTGTGTGTGTGTGTGTGTGTGTGTGTGTGTGTGTGTGTGTGTGTGTGTGTGTGTGTGTGTGTGTGTGTGTGTGTGTGTGTACGTATGTATGTGTGTGTGTGTATGTATGTATGTATGTATGTATGTATGTATGTATGTATGTATAATGTGTGTGTGTTTATGTATGTATATGTGTGCGCGTGTGTGTGTATGTGTGTTTGTATGTATGTATATGTATACAAGTGCAAGGGAAAATTAGATTTTTTATTATAATAGGGATCAATAAAATACAGTGAAACAAAAGATGTCATAGCTATACCAGTAGACATTTAATCCTACTTCAGCCATGGCATTAATTATACACCAATATAGCTGTAGGTGTAGATGACCTCCCTTGTAGGTGTAGATGACCTCTCTTGTTTTATTGCTTTTTATGTGATATACATACTATAGTATAAAATTTCTGCACTAATTGGTCACTTTTTGTATCATAATTCATGACCGGTGAACCTCATCAAAGGAAAGCATGGTGCTGGCCAGACATATTCAATTACTGGAAAGTGATGTGGCCATTTCACTTTGTTTTCACCTTTGTTCTACCTGTTGTATAGTAATACAAATGAAGAACAACACAAGAAGCACCCCTGCAATCATTCCAGTCACTACAGAAATTCCATCTAAACATGCACCACGACTATCTAATACTACAGAGGAAATGAATTGGCCATTACACCTCATCTTCAGATTTGTTCTACCCATCAATCCAGTCACTACACAAATAACATATAATTCTCCTGACAGCCAGTTGCACTGAAGTAGACACTCATTACCGTGCATTAAACCTATACACTAGTGGAGAAAAATATGACATAAAGGAGGACAGAGGCAAGTCCATGATGCATGCACTGTAAGTTCAGCAGTTGGCAAAAGGGCATGTCTTGGGGCAAAGTGATGTTGAACAGTAAAGAAATCAAGCCCATACTGTTAAACGTAGTCAAGTTATGCTTGACTGAAGGCATTAGTTAGTAGAAAATCCAGTTAAACAGGAAATTTTTACAATTCCATAAACTCATTGGAAGGGTTGGGGTTGCTCTGATGCCCAACTAAAATGCCATCCAGCTGATATGCAGGAAAAGTAAGGCTGGTTTTTGGGTGACAAAAAAGCCCAAAACTCTATGATCTCTGCTATACAGTACTACTGTACTTTTTGATACATGCATAATTGCATATACATTCATCTTGATATACAATTCTTATATACACAGGGTATGGACCCAGTCAATGAACGCAGAATTTTCAATTTAGTTGTATCATTGGTCAGTAATCCTGGCAGTACTCAATACTTCATTCTCACACCTAAGGTACTCGAAATGTATTGCTACATTATATTGTTCATTGTCGTGTCTTCAGATACTCAAAAACTTGAACTATTATTCATCTGTCAAAGTACACATTGTTGCCAATGGTGCTGAAATGAATCCATTTCATCAATGGAGATTCAGTAGATTTTTAAACACTGCTACTTCCATGTATGAGGAAGAAGAGAGAGAAGTAATTGTTATCCTTTGAGCAAATTCTTTTTAACCTTCTTGTCTTTTACAACTGGAGTTCTTTAACATTTACTATATGTATTTTATATCATAATATCAGCAATGTTAGCATTACAGTACAGTACTAATGTATCCAGTTTTCAGTGCTCAAGTTCCACTGTGGAAGATGAAGTATGTGTTTGTACCTTACAGTGAATCCCTGATCTCCTATCACCAGACTGTATTTTTGCAAAAGTAGTCTACGCTTGATGGGAAAATCTACAAGTTTACACACCAATGTTGCTACCCATTTTGTGAGAGGCCCTAGTATAGCTAAGTGCATTTTGGCACTGCCTATAAGCTGGCTGTTGTATGTGTTACAGAGGTGATCGCTTATTGCAAACCATTTCTGTACAAGCTGATTGGGGATCAGCTGGGACCATAGTCACTATACGTGGCAGTGACTGGCCAACTCAGGTGACCTTTAAGGAAAGTTCCCCTGTAATCACAACTGTATAAGAATTGTCCAGACACTACTTTGATTTTCTTATGCATTGAGTCTGTGTCTGCCATGCATGCAGAAAGGACACAAAGAAGGACAAAGGTAAGTCCATGATGCGTACATTGTATGTACTGCGGTATGCCAATAGGCATGTCTGGGGATGAAGCAACATCAAACAGTGAAAAAGTCAAGCTGTAATTAGTCAAGCCTTAGCTGTTATCGAGTTATGCTGACCTGAAGCAGGCAGGCCAGAAAATATCATAACAATTGTTAGAATTTGCATCATTTCGGATAAAATTATGAAGATTAATCATGATCTAGAAAGTGCAAGCGGAATGATGACATGTACTAGTGATCTGGCGGCAGCTATAACATTAATAACTATTATTATGCTGAAAACGTTGTACAAACAGGTGGAGTACCAATAAGAACTACATATATCAACACCCAGAATTACATAAGTCATACAGAGCAACTAAAATGGATAAAATTAATTTCAACAGGGATGGAACCGCACTTGACAGTTGAAAAAGGTTGCATTACGTTTTAGCAAGGTAATTTGCAACAATCATTATTATATTTCCTTCTGTTCATGTAAAATGAGGGTTGCTAGTTTAAATACCTCTATAATAGGTCTACATAGGAATTGCTTTAGATTTTTTTCAAATTCATACTCAGTGTGGTGATTAATCCCTGCGTTGACACATAGCTTGCATGCTTGGCTTGACTAGTGTTCAAGAAGACTGCACCTCATTGCTACTGCCAGAGCACTAGCTAGTACAGTGTAGCTAGCTAAGTTATTTGTCATGAGTGCTGACAAGCAACCAACTTCCCAACTCTTAATTATACTGCAAAGAAACACTACATGGAAACTAAAGAAGTTGGATGGAACTACACTTGTGAAGGACATACAACGTGATAAGTACAATATCATCAAACTGTGAAGTAAAATTGAAGATGGACCAATGGACCATAAGGTGCTGATTAGTAAGCTGTTTCTATAGTGTTTCAAATCAAGATCATTGGTGGTCCCAGGTACAGTACTGTGGTAGACAATTGGTGAGAACTGCATTTTGTGCAGTGGTGAGCTCTTGCAAAACTGTTGCTGTTAATCCATTGGTGATATTGAAGTGTGAACAAGTCACTGATTTAGTTCAGTAGCTAGCTAGCTAATTTGGTGACCGGAAATACCAGCATTTATATACTGCGTGCACCCGTAACAGTTAACTAGCTATTCACCCAAGTCATCATCCCCAGGGGCGTAGCCAGGATTTTTTGAAGGGGGGTTCCAGCACCAGAATTGAGTTACCAGAAGCAGGGGTTTGGGGGCGCAGTCCCCAGCCGCTGTGAGACTTTCAATATTTTAATGAATTAAAACTCAGCAAATTGCTATATTTTATGCAAAAAGTACATTAATTATGATGCATATAAGTGCCCCGCAATGAAGGTAGTACTAGATAAAGCCACCTAGTGGAAACAGACAGCATAACACATATATAGAGACACATAGTAATCTGTAAGTGATAGTTATCTCAATGTGGTATAAGAGCCATGAATCCACTGATACAAATGGAATGACTTACAATCAAAACAATATAACTATACAAAAATGCATAGCATGAATTCATTTTGTATAACACAAGTGATAAATTACTGGAGCTCTATATCTTTAAACACTGCACACCAAAGCTATAGCAGTATAAGGTCATGCTAAGTTTTGCATTTAATGTTAGAATGTCTGAAAAACTTCATATGGACATGGATATATTTACATGCATGTTCTATTAGAGTATACTTGACTGCTCTATTAGAGTATATACCTGACTGCTCTATTAGAGTATATCGATCTTTTTAACAAGTTTTGAAGAGGCCCTGGGCTCATGTTACCTCTGTAAATCCTTCCCTGAGAGATGAATGCAAGCTTTATCAATTGTTGCACTGTGCTATATTACTCACTCATTTTGTCCTTCCACACTAAATGGTGTGTTAGGATCCTGCTTGCAGAAGTCTAGATTTTACAGGGGGGTTCCTGAACCCCCCGGAACCCCCCCCTCCCTACGCCCCTGATCCCACCATAGATATTCGAGAGAACTCTAATATCCATGATCCCACTCTGCTGTTGTCTCACGAGTCGGAGGATGGACGAATTTTTCGAGGTTGAGCAGTGTTGCTAAAATTAAAACTTTCGCGGATCTGCTAAATATTTCGATCGAGGGGCAAATTTTTCGAGATTGCTAAAAATAATTTTTTTGCGGATTTGTAAACACTCAAAATGTATTAGACTATAATTATGGAGGTCGAGCATTGGTAAACCGCTAAACCGCAAATCAGCGAAAATTTTCTCCCTCGAAATATTAACTTTAGGCTTATAGTCTACGCAGGCGGCGCGATTTATAAAAGGCGCCAAACTCTTATATATTTGCGCAGTAATTCGGTTTCTGGAATCCGAGGGTTTTTGTGTATTATGGCTGAAACGTCCGTAAGTAACTGTAGTTGAACTGTGTAAATTTGTATGTGATGAAGTTTGCATTGCAATTGGATCACCGAGATCTGTGCGAGGTGTGCACGTGGTAGGATGCGTGGTAGCTACGAATCTGTCCTCGGTATCTGTACGGCCAGCGCTCCTTAACTTAATCTGAATTCGCCCTTGTTTAACATGGTTGAATACATAGACTATATCTAACTGTTTGCTATAGACGGGTTGCCTATTTAGGGCGTGTCCCTTGTGTAACGCGAGAAAACGCGACTTTCCGTTTTACGCATGATTAC
This sequence comes from Dysidea avara, assembly GCF_963678975.1. Taxonomy (NCBI): domain Eukaryota; kingdom Metazoa; phylum Porifera; class Demospongiae; order Dictyoceratida; family Dysideidae; genus Dysidea; species Dysidea avara. Next base: position 11,768,481 of record NC_089282.1, on the reverse strand, counting down.
AATGTTGGTCAAAAAGTCAACAAAAAAAACCATTTAAAAAAAATAGTTTGACAAACGTTTTTGATTCTTCAAAGGTACAAGGTGAGTTAAAATCATCCAGTCTATCATTCTAAGTAGTAACAAAGTCTTACAAAGAATGTTTTCAGCGAGTTTTAACGCTTTCCAAAAACCCGAGATTGAGAGAAAATCATCTTCTCGTTCAGCCTTCACCTTACACGCTGGATATGTTATAGCTCGAACCTTTCTCTATAACATACTTTCTGTTCTGAAGGCTGGCTAACTCTTGCTTGCTAAAGTTAACCGAAACGTTCATTTTCTCCATTAGCCGTAATACATTTTTGACTTAGCGAACTCGGAAAGTATGTGGAAAATTTACGGTAAAATAAACCACGCCTTAAAAAGGCAACCCGTCTATATCTACTTTATAGAAATTGTATCAGTTGTTAATTTTTTTACTTTCCATGTGTTGTATTTCCATGTTAATGTTGTGTTTTGTATATGTTTTTGTTGCTTTGTTGTGTTTTTCTTATTGTATGCTATTTGTAGGGCACTGCTGAAAACGGTTTTTCTAACTGATGTAGTCTCCCATTAAATCATAGCTAGTTATTTTCTTGATTTCGTCTGATGAGACCATGCAAAGTAGATTCCTTGTTTCTCATTAGCCTCCCGCTTCTACCAAAACACTGCTGCCTCAACTTTCATTATTACATTCTAGTATGACATGCCCCCTATTTCACACATGATCTTAACACACGTGATGCACCTTGTGTTAACAATAACATTTGTTTGTCTCACCGCTACCGTGGATGGGAATCAGCTGTGTATGTTGTGTAAAAATATTTATATGATTTATTGGTTTGCATATGTGACCCTATTTTGGAAAACCATACATTTTGGCACATTGGTCAAATTGTTTTTATAGCTATAATGAAGCACTGAGTAGTTATCTACCTTGTGTTAAAATTTTGTGATGATACATTGAAGCATTCCAAAGATATGGCTGATTTACTCTCTAATACATAACAAACTAACTTTTCAATATCAGTTTATAGTACTGTATACAGTCGTGATCAGGTGTGACAGATTGATGACAAACCACTTCGTTGACAAAGATTTTCGTTCTTACAATCTAAAATGGATAAAAAGAGATACTTGAGAGTTTAATCATGTGTTCTTAGTGCTTTTCCTCAATTAAATCAAATGTACCGTACATAGTGGGTTTTCCTTGCGGACAAATTTACTTACAAAAATAAAATCATGCGACACTTAATCTTGCGAGGTGACAAATTTGCAGCATTAAATTCCTCGCGCGAATTTATTACTTGTGAAAAAGTGTTCGCGTATGAGATGGAAAGCAATGAAACTTTGTCATATTAGCTGTGTTTCTTTATATCTATGCTTGTATCCAGGATGAGTTGATGCAGACGCCTGAAGTTCACCAGGAAACGGTAGGTAGCCTGTGTAGCGATGTTTGGTAAAGGAACACGTGTTGTGTGTAACATGTGCTCAATATTACTAATTGACTCTATCGCGCATGCGTGCAGTGTGCGATATAATTAGAATACAAGTACAGAATGTGTCAGCATGATATAACTACTAGTGGTGCATGCACAGGTGTGAGTCAACCAGTTCAGTCCATACATCATCTCCCTTTCTTAAGAATAACGTTTCGGGGGTCTCATTGTAGTGCCAGTTTGTAAACGAGTCCGGATCGGAGATCTTGGCACTGTCTGATGTTCTGTAGCATTAGCTGCTCCCTCACTTATGGGTTCCTCTGGAAGAGGTGTGTCAATCTCAAGGTCTACATCTCTGTAATATTGTGAAGGACCTCCTATCCTGGGTGCCAGGTGATGACGGTTTCTGCGAACTAATCCTGAGGAAGTCCGAACTGTATAGGATCTAGGCATGTGAGACTTTGAAACTATTGTCCCTGGTACTTGCTGTCTCCCGGTTCGCACCCAAACTGGAGTATTGGTGCTAAGCATTGGAAGGGATCTAGTTCTGTGTCTGCGGTTGAATTGTATTTGTTGTTTGGACTTGTAGGCTTCGTCTGTTTTCTTAAAATGTTTTAAGTGAGACCAGTGGGGAGTCAGCAGAGGGGAAAGTTGAGGTAAGTCTGTGGCAATTTTCCGTCCAAACAATAACTCTGCAGGGCTGAGAGAACACCATGGGAGTGGGGTGGCTCGATAGCTGAGTAATGCCATGTGCGGATCTGAAGACCCTTTCAGTAACCCTTTAACCGTCCTCACTGCTCTCTCCACCAACCCGTTGCTTTGTGGGTATCTTGGGCTACTTGTAACATGATGGAAGCCATATAGCGAGGAAAACTGTTTAAAGGTACTGCAGTTAAACTGTGGTCCATTGTCAGTTACTAGTGTTGACGGGATACCATGTCATCCAAAAATTGATCTGAGGGCATTCACTATAGTGGTTGAAGTAGTGCTATGTAGCTGAATGACTTCTGGGTATCTTGAGTAGTAGTCAATTACCAGGAGGTGTTGGGTGCCATCCAGTTCAAATAGATCTGCAGCTACTCTCTCCCAAGGCCTTTGTGGTAGTGGCAAAATGATCAGTGGCTCTCGGGGAGGAATGTATGTCTTCTGACAGTGGGGGCAGCTCTTTACATATGCTTCAACAGCTTTAGACACCCCAGGCCACCATACCGATGACACTGATCGAAGGAGGCACCGGTTTATCCCTTGATGGCCGTGGTGGATTTTTTCTAGAGTCTCAGTACGAAGTTTGACAGGTACAACAATACGACTCCCATACAGCAACAACCCATTGTATAGGCTCAACTCACCACGAAATGGCCAAAAGGGTTTGAGGTCCTTTTGAAGTGAAGAGTGCTTAGGCCACCCTGATTGACAATAGGATATGACTGTTTTAGTGACTGGATCCTCAGATTGCTCTTGACGGTAGACTTGTAAACGTTTCTCACTAGCTGGTAAATAGGAGGTAACACTTTGTATGAAATATTCAATATCCTCCTGCTGGGATAAACTCTGGGCATCCGGAGAGGTATGTTGTGGTATCCTGGAAAGTAGATCAGCAGTATGAAGGTATTTACCAGCAACATGAACAATATTGTAATCAAACCTCATTAGACGGAGTCGAAATTGAAGTACTCTTGGAGGAAGATTCTCTAGGTGCTTGTAAGTCAGCAGTGGTACAAGGGGTTTATGGTCGGTTTCTAAGAGGATCTGATTGCCAATAATGTAGCTACTAAACTTCTCACAAGCCCAGGTGATAGCCAACGCCTCTTTTTCTATTTGGGCGTATCTACGTTCAGTGCTGGTCATAGAACGGGAAGCATATGCAACTGGATGCCAGGATGTGCCCTTAGCCTGAAGGAGTACTGCACCAAGACCAAAAGATGAAGCATCTGCGGATATTTTAGTTTGTGCTTTAGGGTCATACATGGTCAATATGTGAGGTGTTGTGAGTTCTGTTTTCAATTGATTAAAGGCTCTATCTTGGTCTGGACCCCAAAACCAAGCTTGATTGGTGCTGAGCAGTGTACGTAATGGAGCAGTGAGTTCGGCTGTGTTTGGAGAAAACTTTCCAAGCTGGTTGATTACCCCCATGAACCTACGTAGTTCGGTAATATTTGTAGGGGGAGGCATCTCTTTAATGGCAGAAAGCTTCTCAGGATCAGCAGAGATACCAGATTGGTTGATAATGTGGCCAAGGAAGGTAATTTCATGTTTCCCAAATTCACACTTGGCTCTGTTCAGAGTTATTCCAGCAGCACGAATTCTAAGCAGCACAGCTCGTAGTCGAGTGTCATGTTCGGTTCTGTCACTGCCAAACACTAATATGTCGTCTAAATGACAAAGGACACCTGGCAGACCTTCTAAAATGTGGCTCATTTGTTTCTGAAAAAACTCCGGGGCGCTAGATATCCCAAACGGGAGTTTATTGAAGCAATAACGCCCGAAAGGTGTAATAAAGGTGGTAAGGTGTCTGCAGTTCTTAGCTAAAGGCACTTGCCAAAAGCCACTGTTGGCGTCTAATTTAGAAAACACTTTCCCTCCTTGAAGTTGAGCCAAGGTGTCTTCCACATGTGGCATGGGATGTACCTCTCTAAGCACGTTCTGGTTTAATGGTTTTAGATCAACACAGATACGAACCCCTCCAGATTTTTTCTGCACTACTACCATGCCTGCACACCAATTTGTTGGTTGGTCAACTTTACTTATAACTCCTGTGACCTCCATCTGTTTAAGCTCTTGTTCTACCTTATGTCTAAGGGGAATCGGTATCCGGCGGGCTGAGAACAGTGCATATGGCATAGCATCTGGTTTGATTTTTATTTCATATTCAGCTTTCATTGTTCCAAGCCCTTGAAACAGTTCTGGGAACTGGGAAGGAATGCAGCTGGTAGTGTCACCAACAGCATCAACCTTTGTAAGGATATTTAAAGCCAAAATAGCTGGGAGACCTAACAAATTCTGGTTCAGTGTTTTTACAACATACATGTGATGTTTTATTGTGTTGTTTTTGTACCTTAGCTGTACCATAATTCTGCCCAACACATCCAGAGGCTGTCGACTTGGTCCACAAAGTACCTTTGTTGGCTTGTGAAGTCTGGGCTGACCAATGGCATCATAGACTTCCTTTGAAATTGCAGTGACCTCTGCTCCTGTATCAACCTTGAACACCACTTCATTATTGTTCACCATTGCTCGGATGTACCAGGCTGTAACTGATTGTTCAGAATCGTCATTTATGGCATCAAGGTAGCAAAGGGATGTCTCTGTATGGCCATCGTCATCAGGATCAGGAATATCTTCGGATACCATAGCCACTGTTTTAGAAAAGCACATTTTGCCAAAATGTCCACGTCGGTTGCATTTAAAGCATGTTATATCTTTAGCAGGGCAGTGGTCCCTAGGGTGACTTTTACCACATCTGGAGCACAGTGACGTTTTCGTCTTGGTGCGGGCCGGGTTACCCATAGGTTTCTGTTTAACATACTCTAGAGTGCATTCTTCCTTCTTTAGAAAGGACTGTTGTTCTTTAACTGCCTCTCTTTGGCGAACGAGTTTCTTGGCCTTCTCTAGGGTTAATGATTCATCCATCTGGAGTCGTTCAGACAAACTACTATCACGGATGCCGACTACTAACCGGTCTCTGATCATCTCTTCTTTTAGGGTGCCGTACTCGCAGTGTTCTATCAAATTATAGAGACTAGTGATGTATTGTTCAATGGATTCCCCCTCAGCTTGCACTCTGGCGTTGAAACGAGCACGCTCAAATATCACGTTTTTCCGCACCTTAAAATGGCCGTCAAATTTCTCCAGCACCTCGGCGTATTTCTTGCGATTGTCACCAGAAATATTTGTGGAAGTTAGGACATCATCTGCATCATCTCCCAAACAATACAGAAGCGTACTAACTTGTCTTTCTTCGTCTTCTTTACACAATCCAGACGCTACTCTAAACTGTTCAAAGCGTCGACGCCACTTGGGCCATTCATCCGGAGAACTGAAGTTAAATGGTGGCGGAGGCTGGAGAGATACGTTGTACGTAGAGCTCGAGGCAGTCATTTCACTGATTTCAGAAAGGCACTTCTGACACCATGTAACATGTGCTCAATATTACTAATTGACTCTATCGCGCATGCGTGCAGTGTGCGATATAATTAGAATACAAGTACAGAATGTGTCAGCATGATATAACTACTAGTGGTGCATGCACAGGTGTGAGTCAACCAGTTCAGTCCATACATCATTGTGTAGGTGTACGAGCAACTGATTGAGCTGTAATAAATAATCCGAAACACAACAATTTTACAGACACTAAAAACCTCATGATAAACAAAATTCCACGTGATAAAATGTCGCGAATTTTAATATTGTAAAGTGCCCAAAACGCAATATTAAAGTCCTTGAAATAAAAACCTGCTATACGGTATTATTGTCTAAAGACAAGAAAATGTTTTAGGAATGAACGAATCACCCAATTTGTAAGTTAATTGTCCCACCACTGTGAAACTACTACATGCTCTGATTTCAATTGTGTATTCCCACAAATTTTGCTTGTGCCCAATTGTATGGTTTCCTAAATATGGTCACTAGTGGTGTGCGATATAGGACATTTTCCTATCATGATTATTGCACACAACATATCACGATACGATATATATATATATATCACAATATACAACTCATCACTCAACTAGTGCATTTACACTGATGACACATGTAACAGTGATGTACTAGAAGTACAATACAACATGGTACATGACTAGCATACAACATTGCAAGCTCTTTTATCAAAACAAGTACAGTGTACATTGACATCTTGGGTACATTTTTCTCTAATTATAGCTAAAATCTATACCTAGGTTTATATCACAATATAAAGATTCTATATCATATCACGATATAAAAAAAAATTATCACGATATTTCAATATATATCACATATTGCACATCACTAAATAGTCACATATCATGACATGATTCTTGTGACATATGGTATAACAGCAAATTTAAAAAAAAAATTTACGTGATGTCATAGTGAGGAAGTGGCTGATGAGAAACAAGAAATCTACTTTACCTGGCCTTATATTACCCGTAATGCGAGCCATAATAATTACCAGCCAGCCTGTATTTTTTTTCCGCCATCATTTGTTCGGGGAAAAAAGACAGTCTGGTAACATATGTATAATATATATATAGCTAGTCATGTAGCAGTCCGAGCTTTTTGACAGACCGAAACTGAGTTGGTTAACCTCAAACCTTGCAAGCTCAACCTCGAACCTTACAACCTCTACTAACTGCTATGGAGAAGCAATCATAAGAATATACTCTTTACTATAACTGAGGGTACAATGGTATTCACAACCTGTGATTTAAATTAACATAGGTTAAAGCTGCTGCAGTAGCTATTGAATATGTTACCAGACATAGGAAGGGGAACTCAAAATTCAGTCATTTCTCAACCGCCCAACAGTTGTCCCTCAAAATATTCTAACTCATATGGCAATGATGTATGTGGTGTATTGTTTGCAATGTCAATTGAAGCATTACCTTTTGTATTTCAGCTGAATGGCGGTCAGTCCTCTGCACTGTCACCTGTCAAACCATTATGTCAAGATGATAAACGTTAGTAAATTTACATGTAATATATGTACTAAGTACATTATCACTCAATAAAGCAAATTTAAGTAAATGGCTGGTAGTATGATAACTCACGTAAGTAATATTGAGCTGGTCATAGGCTGGGTGTAGGTGCAAACCTGGTTTGTGGTTAAAGAGTGTATGAAAACATGTGTAAATGTGTGGAGGAGGGATGGGTTGGTGTTTTTAATACCAGCACCTTCATGCAGTCACCCTGGGACAAATGGTATAATAGTAGTGAAGAGTTCATAATGTGAATACTGACAACATAAAAACATGTTCTTTAATGCCTCCACAAGTGACAGAGTACAATTGATTCGTGTTGACCAGATTGTGTTTATGTCGTCAAGACGGCATGGGTAGTGTGTTGTGTGGCTCAAGAAGCCGTTATATCACACTATTTTGTTATTGACAGGAGGAACAATAACACGATTTTCATGCCTATGTATCTCCATGCTGCCTTTATGAAACAAGGAAATTTTTGCTGTAGAAATGCCCTCCATGTTCAGTAGTCCACATACTAAGTTTAAGCTAAATCGCTTCAAGCATTCACCTGAGATATGAGACTTACATATTGATAATTTCTTTTGTTTTAAATTTCTTTTTCTTTTTGCACACTTACAAAACCTGCTATGAATCACAATCGATTGCTGTGAAATTTGGCACACGTAAGTTGGGTTTTAAGGTGAATCTTGGCACCAAGTTTGGTTGGAATACGATTAAAGGTCGTTGAGTTATTGATGATTATTTGTGAAAAATAATGCCAATATGTTGTCACGCAAACTTAGTCACTCTGTAAAAAATTCAGCTTTGTTACAAGTTACCTTGTAGAGAGTTCAGCTATGTTGCAAGTAATTCTGTAGAAATTCAGCAAGTCACTCTGTAGGGAGCTCAGCTATACTACAAGTCACCCTGTAGAGAGTTCAGCTACATTACAAGTTCCCATGTAGAGAACTCAGCAAAGTTGCAAGTAACCCTGTAGTAGTGCTGAAATGATTATTTGGATATTCAACTATTTGGTCAGCATGACATTGTTCAATTCGTTAACATGCTTTCGAATATTTGTTAGCACATAGTAGCTGTGATCAGATGGATGAAGCCAACCTAGAAGCTTTAAATTGTGAATGAAGTGGTACATTTATTCTATTGTAGAAGAGATAGAAATAGCTCTCAGGCTTTACCTTTATACTGCCCAACAAAGATTTCAATACTTATTCATGCTTAAAGAATAATCGGTTGTTTTGCTCACAATTATTCAAATAGTAAAATTTGCTGTTTGTTTCAGCACTACCCTGTAGACAGTTCAGCTATATTACAAGTCACCCTCAACTACATTACTAGGAGTAGGAGGGGGGGAGATTTTTTTGTGGATTGGCAGCTACCCACAAAAAATTTCCCCCTTGAAATTTGCAACTCAATAAAAATGGAATTCTTTGAGTAATATAAACAAATAAAAGAAGTGAACCCCCCCCCCCCCTAGAATTTGGATGGTGACGATCCGTGAAAAATTTACTCCTTGACAATATAGTACCTCCATTGGCGATAGAGAACTATTCATTCATGTTGATTGGTATTGATAAGGTACAACTGTGAGTTTGCTTTTTTAAAGAACTACTGACAGGTAGAGCAGAATTGGATTTAGTGAGTGGCTGATGATTGCATATGGCCATGTTTGGGACAAAGAAATTTCTTTTCATAAATGGGATCGTGAAATACTTTAGTTTGCTATATTTGACATAGCTACTAAGTACAGCAGTTTTTGCCTGTAGAGTACATTGCATGCATTAGAGAATAGATCAACAAAGTGTGTTATAATTTGTCGTATATATCACTTTCTCCTCACTACATGTAGGTGGAATAAAACGTCCTAAAACAGAATTACCAGTCGGAGCAGCTGAAAAGAAGCCAAAGAGAGAATACCTGAAAGGTTCAATTGTCAGAATTAAACTTCAAAATTTTTTGTAAGAATTATACCATGCAGCATGTGCTTTGCAATATCTATACCAAAATGGCCAAGCTGTGAAAAAAGGTGCTGGCTCCAAATAGGTCAGGGTGAAAACATTATAAAATCAAAAGTGGTGGCCAAGAAATGGCTACAATGATGCTAACACCATTCATTTTTAATGATCATGGCCAACCTTTTATTTCATAACTTTTTTCTCCTTTTTTTTTGGCGCCACACCTTTTTCACCACAGCTAGGCTGTTTAGTATAGAATAGATATCACCTCTTTGTGTAATTGCAAGCCCCAAAGCCAGCCTATGGCTGACTGGTTTCTACAGGAATCGTCAAAGACTGTTATTTGTGTGAATCTATGCAAATTTGAACCTAAATAAGATGATTATCATGTAGCTATTAGGGAGACTTGTTACACAACTGAACCCTGTACAGGTATAGCTGAACTATCTACAGCGAGATCTACAGGGTGATTTTACAAGGCCAAATACTCTAGAAAATTACGAAGAAAATAAAAAGGCACTGAAGGCACGTATCTCAGTGATGGCTGGCTGAATTTGACTTAAATTTGGAATGAGAGGTTCCCTACCCCAAGGAATTTTTTACAACAAAAATGGATAATTATCATTCAGGCACTAACGTGCAAATGGTGTTTTCTTGATTCCTGTGTAATGAGCTGTATAGTACACACTTCTCTGTCATGCCCCTGCATCCGCTGTACTTATTGGCTGCACGACAAACTACTGTGTGCTGTGATATAGTCTATTATAATATTTTTGTAGTACTCTAATAGAGCACACATTTTTCTGGGCATTTCCAATGGAATGCACATAGAATGTTCTTGGAATTTCCATTGGTAGATTTATGAGATTTTTATCATTCTGGTGTACCAAACTAGAACTTTTCAGTTACAAGGTAGAAATTAACAGCAGTGGCAGAGTGGTAAAGGGTTTGGGCCTATATAAGGTGTGGAGGTCCCTAGTTTGAATCCTGGACAAAAAAATGATCCCAACATTTTTTTCTCACTTTTTTGCACGTTTTTACTTCTCAATGACTGTTCTATTAGAGTATTTCAATCGCACTTGTTTCACATGTTTGGCTATTGCTTTATACTTATCTCCTTAACTAACACTCAATAGTTAAAGGTTTGCACTACAATAGTTACTTCAATACAGACCGATTTTAAAGTTATTCTGTCATGCGGATTACCCTGTAGGTATGACAACAGATCGCTTTTGCAATTTTCAAAATCGCTCATAACTCCCTTGTACAAAAATTGGACTGTAGATGTGCTGCATTATGTTCTTACTGCCCTCCTAATTTGAAGCAAATTGACTAAAGCACACGTGAGTTATTGCAATTTTTCTAAAGTGTGCGGGAAAAAAAGAGGTAAGAAGATTAAAAGAGAAATACAAAGAAAATAAGATGAACTTTGAAGGCACATATCTCAGTGATGGCTGGGCAGATTCAAATCAAATTTGAAATAGGAGGTGCCCTACCCGGGAGTTTCCATGGCAAAACTGCATTCAGCCATTATCGAGCTACGGATGTATGAAAATGGTGTTTTCTTGCCTGTAAAATACACACTTGTCTGTTGTGTGCAGTGCTGTACACCTACAGAATTTTTGTCACCAGTTAATTGCCTACCAATAATTGGTAATAATTGGCAATAATTGGCAATAACCAGTTAATTGGTTTGTGTGTATATTGGCAGACATAATTTACTCAACAAGCCTGCTGGAAGGTTTAGGGTGGTACCAAAGTGACCATCAACATCCTGTCTTGCAATAAGTTATTACAATCACATATTTACACATGCTTTGAGGTTATGTTATGATGTTAACACTTGTCAGCAGGGGTAATTTATGGTTTGCCAAGTGGGTGGGCAATAACTGGTTTAAGATTTCTTCACTGGTTATTGGCTGACCTAGACAACACTGGTTAATAACCTGGTAATTAATTGCTGGTTAATTGCACACCAGTGTACAGCACTAGTTGTGTCCTGATTTTTTTTCTTTTGTGCTGTAGTTTTACTATACATAAAAATTTCATGAAATCTATTTATCTTCTAAAATGGTATGCGTAATGTTTTATGTGCAGAATCCTTGTTGCAGTCAAAGTTTGTCCCTAGGAAACTGTAGCTTTACATGTCTTCCTCTTTATATTGTGTTTTCACTTAGGACGTTTGATGATGTAGAGTTGATCCCTGGAGCTAAACTGAATGTGATAGCCGGTGCTAATGGATCTGGCAAGTCCAGTATTATGTGTGGAATATGTTTGGGACTGGCCGGCCACCCCAAATTACTAGGGAGAGCAAAAGAGGTCAGTACAGTACCTTAAATTTTTTAACACTGTATCTTGTTTTTATATCATTAGTTAAAAGATTTTGTGAAGTATGGCAGATCTGAAGCATTTATTGAAATAGAATTGTTTAATCCATGTGAGCACAACCCTGTTATTCGGAGGCAAATCCATTGTGATAATAATAGCTCTACCTGGATACTAAATGGTAAGAGCAGTCATCTGAAAGAGGTAAGAAAATTGTTGCAGATTCTCCTGTAATCTTTTATTCTTACCAGATTAAGGAGGTTGTTAGTGACATGAATGTACAAATAGCAAACAGGTGCCAGTTCTTGCCTCAGGTAGTCTTGCATTTTCTTTGTGGATGCCAAAATTGTGTCATTGTTTCACAGGATATGGTGGTTGAGTTTGCAAGGATGAACAGCTACGAACTGTTAGAAGAAACAGAAAAAACAGTAAGCCAAACCTTATACATTTTAAGAGAAAGATCTTAATGCTGTGAGTTGTGTAGGTTGGCACTACTGAAATGTTTGAGTTGCATCAGAAATTGAAGAGCATGAAAACTGGTCACAAAGATATCTATGTAAGTGACAGTGCTAGGCTCACTTGTTAATGTGTTTTGTACTTACAGAAGAGACTTAAGGAGAAGGAGGAGTTGTTGGAGAAGAAAACAAGAGATAACCAGATGATTGAAAATGATGTGTCTCAAGCTAGGGAAGGACATCATGCTGTTACTTGTTTAAGAATTCTGAGGGAAAAGAAAAGTTGGATGGTATGTTCATCATTGGTTTTAATGCATTTGAGGAAGCACTGTAACATCACACTGTAGTTTTGTTGTGAACACCACTTCTTTATCACCAAATGTCAAATGACTGCTGTATTAGAGTAGTTCACTGTTCTATTAGAATATCTAAAGTTATTTGTCCGGTGTAGTTTTCTTTTTTAACTGTTTCATGTACACTTGCAGATACATGAATTTGTCCAAGCACTTTGTGGTCCTAAAGTTTGTGATTTTACTGTAAATCATTTGCTTCCATTGTACAGAGTTCTAGCAAAACAGTAAGGGGATACATATATATATATATATATATATATATATATATATATATATATATATATACGTATTCGCTATCAACATGTTTGTCAGTTACACCTTCTTCTTGGATGTTGTTGCCCTTTTTATTTTTATTTTCTTCTTTTCTATAACCTCATACCGTAGAGTCAGGTTGTTAAGTGCATGCACTTATAATTTTTGGAGAAAAACTTTTGTAAGAATAATATTATCTGTGTTTAACAAGGGAATCACTACATTGTACTAGAGTAGTCCGTGGTCTCACACCAGTGTATATAAAGGATATTTGACTCCATTTCTGTGCGAAATCCTTCGTGATGAACACAGTTGAAGAATATTGCAATCCAGAAGGCTGATTTGCTGTATACATAGTGAAGGGAGACCTCAAGAGAGACGTAAGTACTCTAGGAAACATTAATTTCTGGTACTTCCAGCTTTTCTTCCTGTGTGTACCTTTGGCATGTGTTGAGTCTCGCGTTGAGCCATGTACGCTTATCAGCGATGGTTAATCACAAGAAATGTCTATGTGCTTAACAAATGATATACACTTAATAGACGCATGTGCTTAACAAATGACATACACTTAATAGACACATGTGCTTAACAGCCCGACTCTACGGTATGCAAAGTAATAATATTTTCACCTACTGGCAAGACTGGGCATATAACATTTTCCATGAACTGTTTAGAAACAGTCATTAGAGGAAGCTTTAAGAATAACTGAAGGTTGGGAGTTTGTTACTGACTAGTTGATAGGACAGTATGTTTAATTTGCAAGAAAATTTTGATCAAATGTGTGATTTGTCCTATCAGTGGTAGTTTTAAAGATTCGCTACACAGTACTTGTTTACAATGTACATCGCCCATTTGCAGTAGAACATCCTATAGTTTATACGTATATCCCATGTGACTAAATGCTCAACTACTTTGGCAATATGGAGAGTATTCATGTTAGTATATGGCTTCTCATAAATTCCTGTACATTTTAGTTCTATGGAGTTGCTAGGAAGCACTATTTGGAGACAAAGAAGAACAAGAATAAAGCTGAGAGTGTGTGGAATAGAATTCACGATGAACATGAGTCACTAGAAAATCAAATAAAACACTTGGACACTGTTATACAATCTCTCAGTAAAAATGAGCAAGAGTGTAAGAAGAAAATTAATGACAAACGGAAGGAGATTCAGAAAGACAGAGATACATTAAACCAACTGGATAATGAAATTGATAAAACAGAGGATGAATTTGTAGATAAAAGGATTCAGGAACACCAGCGGCGAAACAAATTAGTTCACAAAAGGACAGAGGTTGAAGGGATGGAATGCCTGTTGGCTACAATGGCACCTATGGATAAATGTCAACAAGGAGAGGAGGTAGATGTCACAGATGTGGTTGATCTGACATTGCATGATGATCAGGATGAAGAAGAAAGTGATTGTAAGTAAAGTTGTACCATCTATATGCACACGTGGGATGTAAAAATATCGTGAAGGAATGAAGTTGTATTTGCACCAGAGTCATATGATTTGGACACATTTATTTGAGGATAGTGTTAAATTTCAAGTGTTCAAAATAGCACGAGTATTTATCATACAGTGTGATAGTACTTTATAATGAAGGTTTGCATTTTCTTTCCAAAAACAGTCTCACCTTTCCCTCATGATGACTTGGCAGTATTGGTTATAGGTATATTCAAGCATGTCTTAAGAGTGACCTGAAATGCATACAACAAGTTTCTGTGGAATTTTAGTTTTCTGCTGGGTAACTATATATATCATTCATTTGAGTACTTGTTTTTTGTTAATAACATGGATGAATTGCCCAAATATTTAGTAGTGATGTAAATACTAAAACAGCCCTTTGATAAGAGCAAGTTATGAGGCCTTCATACATTTATAGTATAGACTTGTAAACAGCTTGTTCCTGTACAGAACCATTGAGAGTGATCAACACGATTAGCTACCACATTGCTTTCCAGTAATTGATGGTCAGGTGCATTCAGACATGCAATTAGTTTTTCTGGTATATCTAGTGCCGTTGTTTCCTTTCATTGTGTATGCACTGTAAAGACTTTTAATTCTACGATCCCTACTTGAATTAATTTTTTATACATTTGACAGTACTAATGTATTTGAGAAATAGAGATTCGTGTGGTAAAAGCAAAAGACATTAGAGATAAGAGAGACATAGTGATAGTATTACAACTTAGCTATGTGGAAATATACAATGGCATATTACTGTAATTTACTCAATGCTAAAGTAGGGATTTTCCCACATAGCTACAGGATATGTTGTAAACTAGTACATAATATTGTGGTATCTATTTTTTTATCGCATGAATCCCTATTTCATTGTTTGAACTGATAGTTCTTAATTAATATGCTAAGGTGTCCTTAATTTTACCGTATTTCCTGGGTTAAACACTGGACCTTCAATAGTAGCTGTACTTGAGTGGTGCCTCAATTGATTTTGAAAATAAGAGCTTAAATGTCATTTTCAAGCATTGAGTGGTAGTTGAGTTTGAGTAGTTGCCGCATCAGGTTTTGAATTAATGTAATAAACACCACAGACGGCATTTAACGAAATAAACATGGTTTACAGTTTTCACTGTATTGTGTATTGTATTAGAGTAGATGAAAATTTTTCACATGTTTGTCTGTATATAGACTGTGTGTTATACGTCTTTGTCACACGTTTACATTAAACAGAGCTAGGTGTGCACTGGCATGCAAACTGCAAACATTTCTTATACCTGTACAACTAATTACAGGCAGTCCTGTGTGTTTCAAAATGACATTATGACCATGCATGCTACATACATAAAATTATGGTGCTGATGTGTAATTAGTTAGTGTTGCACCGATATCCAAATTAGCCGATTATTCCGATAACCAATATTAAGCAACAGAATTAGCCGATACCGATAACCGATCCGATATACACTAATAACACTAACACTCATCCTCATCATTATTAAATGGCTCATATTAGTGACATAACCATTGATATACAGCTCATTCTAGGCTAAAATGTAAAGTTAGATGTATACCACAAGTAAAAGTTACTCATGGTAAACAAGTTTTAAGTACATTTTACTACTGCTATACAGTTGAGACAAGTGGCTGGTACTACATAGAAACCTAAAACCTCAGTTTATTGTTGGGCATGGCCTAAACCCTGACAGTTTATTATGGGCATGGCTTGTAGTCACCGCTAAACCATTAACACATAACTTGATTAAAATGCCAAATAACTTATGTCTAGCTTCCCCCACATCATTATACTACACAGATTAACATCCGCCTTGATTTAATCAAAACCAATTAATCAGCTAGTAGCCAATATCGGCTGATACGATTATTGAACCGATTATCAGTGCAACACTATGTGTAATGAATATGAGATAGTCCTATACACATAGGACAGTTACTAATGATGATAAAATGGAGGTTGTGCACTGTATAGTTTATCCTCTAGCCTTCTGATTGGACAGCGGCAGACAAAAAAACAAATTAGCACATTTTTTAAAATCTATAATAATGCTGCTTCTCTTGTTAAGATTATTGTTAGATTCACTAAGATTTTTCATACAGGTATTTTAAATAATATTTCTGTGAATATATTTAATGACAGCATTAGGGAATTGCCGTTTTATTTTGGGAGTTTGCTACTAAACAGTACTACTAATGTATTGTTCTAATGAAAGAATTTTTTGTGATGAAACATTTTCTAACAGTGGAAGATGATGAAGAAGTGAGACGATTGTTTGGTGGTACAGGGAACATACGTCTGCAGACCCTCTGGGGTAAGAACAAGATATGTTACAACATTGTCCGATGGTTAAGAAAGAATCAAAGTTGTTTTCAACATGCAATTATTGAACCAATGATTTTAGTGGTAAGTAAACACACTACCATATGGTATCATAGATTCTATTCCTATGAAGAATAATTTCAGAGCTTTTTGTACTCTTGAGTAATTTTTTTCTCATGTGAGATACTGTAGTTAAATGTGTAACTAAGGATGTACATGTATATATGATGTATCGCTACGAACAGATTTGTAGTGAATGTACAGTAGAGCTTGTCTTAGTGACTACCTGCACAGAGATTTCGATCATCTCTCTAACCTCTATAGTCAACTTTGAATTCCTCTGCTGGAAAACTTATACGGTACCGCTCAAATGCAACGTCGTCTCATGAGAATGCGAGCAATTAATAAACTCACTAATTAATAAATCGGGATGAATACTCATTAGCAAAATGGATGCCACGCCCTTTAATTAGTGAGATTTTTAATTGCTTGCACTCTCCCAAGACAGCAACATTGAGCAGTACTGTACATGCCAGACCACACCTGTTTATAGTAGTCCCATGGCTTTCTTATGTAATTTTAAATGTTTTAATTGAACATACACTGATGGTGTTAATGTGTACTTCACAGGCTAATTGTAGGGATCAGCAGTATCTGAAACAAGTTGAAGGTTTCTTAAACAATCAACACAAATTCTCTTTTATTGCCCAGACAGAAGAAGATATGATTAAACTAAAAAAAGAAGTACGTGAACACTACTAGCAAATGGATATTTCTAGTCTCAATTATTTTGTTAGGTGAGAGAGAAATTGAAGCTATCTGTGAATGTAATACTGGATCCCAAGGCTATTAGTAATTCAGAGGACGTCAGCAAGTACACACCATTTTATGATATTAATGAAATGAGGTAGAGTCATCAAATACGTATATTTGGAATGTACAATTATTTGTATTTGTAGCCAAGTTATACAATGTAACAATGCCAGACATTGCTATTACCTTGATGTTAAAATTGTCAGGTTATGGACAAATGTATGCATGCCTATAGTCCACTTACAAAAATAGGCATTGTGGGCATGAAGAGTGGAATCTATTATGTGAACACTTGAAAATGAGAACATCCTTTGTAATGGTTCCCTTATCATGCATACTATCTTAGAACACCTTGATGGTAATCAGAATAAAACAATGAAACAAATCTTCTTGACTACTTAGATCATATTTAATTTTAGTATGATGAATTATTTAAGGACTGGTGAATCGTGTGTCATCCAGATGTTACATATTATTCTTCTCTAGACAATATGGGTTTGATCAGTGGATGATCAACTTGATAGATGCACCTGCTCCCACACTGAGGGTTCTCTGCAAGTATCACTACCTCCATAATGTTTTTGTGGCTAAGGATATGTCAGCTCAACAGATTGCAAGGGTACGTAGAAATGATATAATAAATTTCATTATATCTTCAAGGAGTTATATAGTTTGTGTACCAAAATGTTTTACACAGTAAAACTTGTTGCAAACTGGGTGGAATAGTTCACAATGCTGGACACTGTTAAGAACATTTTTAGTAATCAAGTGTAGTTTGTTAGTTAACCACCAATGTAAGGGTTGTGTGATTGCCTGCATGTGTAAACAAGTTGATGTTGCGCTACTTCAATAATCTAAAGACCAGGTGCCAGGTAGTAGTGATGCCACGATATATTGTATATCATGGTAATCGTGATAGAAACATTTCATGATAATCGTGATAGAGATAAGGCTGTATCGTGATAACACAAATTATTATAGTTAAAAGTGACTTGATATTTGCAAAATATGAGGATATTTCTCTGGCTACATGTGGTGATGCATAAAAAATAAGTTTCAACTTTGTCAAATCATTGCTATAAGTAGAAAAGATTGACTGAATAAAGCTTGTCCTGTGAAAATACTAACATATTCATAATTCAATTCATATAATATTTTGTGACTATCGTGATATAAGTCCCATGGTATTGTGATTATCGTGATATTAAAATTTTCATACCGTGGCATCACTATAGGTAGATAGATACACATGAAACAATTGAATCAGTAAACTAGGTACCAGCCACTAGTTTAAAAGCAACGTACAGAACTGTATGAATATAGTACAAAGTCATGTAAGTACACTGTATACAGTTGATATATTCATGTGATAGGTAGTGGATGAAATTGGTGACCGGGTTCGAAAGTTTTTCACCTCATCAGAGAATGTTAGTTGTTATATTATCAATTAATGCAACTATCTGGCTTGACCAGGTTACTGTTATTATCAGCAAATATGGTAGTCAAGTTAAGAGTGCTATACTAAAGTTCCTATGGTGAGTATGTGTGTTCATAGATAACACATATAGTATAAAATAGGGATTGGCAATGGTGACGTCACTATGAAAAGTCCCTGTTACGGGTAATAGTTACTAGTGTATAATTGTGGGTTACATTATACCAGCTAATGGATATTTAGTGGAGCAAAATAATAATAACAATAATATATTTGTTGGTTGTTTTATGGCACTGTCAGTCGTTCCGACAACATGCCAGCTAGGTAGCTATATACAAAACTAACCACTAGTTGCCGGGTGTACGTGGTTACAACGTAGTAACTACAGAGCAAAATGAATGTAACATCCCACTACTATTGTCTAAACCAAAGCAAGAAACTCCATAGTTATAGTATCAGTGACACACCCACATGCATTATTGCAGTTATAATGTTTTCATATAGCTTAGCTACATGGTTTTATCTATCGACCATGCTTTATTCTTTATGGCTCTGACCATATACGTATACCATACATGTACATACGTAGCTAAAAGCTATAGGCTCACTTTAAAATTAGCAATGAACATGTAGCTGTGTAACACATGCAACTTCTTTATAGATGATGTAACAATTGGCAATGCATGTAAAGCACTGTTATCATATGAAGCATTTGAACTTCCATCAGCTGTGTATCAGCCTTTGCTGTAGATACAACAAAGAAACTGTTAGTGTGGATGCAGCACAATGAAGAGGCTGCATCAATATTTGAAAGGAAACTGTTGTTACATTTGCAAAGATGTGATGCTGCAAATACCACAAGTACACAGCTGCAGAATATGGTCAGAATACCATTTCGTTTGAAGTTCTGATACATATGTTTATGACTGGAAATGTCAAATGCACATGGCTGGTTTTCAAAGTTCATCTGCTACCAATATATTGAGATTACATGTTAGAACATTTAATCAAATTAAGCTATCCACTAAGTAAGGCTAAATCTAGCAACATTGACACTAATTTAACATATGATGACTACAATGCTGTTAGATATGCAGCTGGACATGTAGTTAGCGTGAAAGATGAAGAAATGCAATAAACCAAACAAAGCTGGTACTTGTATGCTTAGAACAGATGGAAAACAGTGTTGATGTGATGATGAGGACATAACTTTAAGCGTAGAAAGTTTTGAAGATTGGATTAACATATTAGATCGTGGGGGGCTATGTCATGTTAACAATGATACTTAAAAACCGTTTGTAGCGCACTGCATGGAAAAAGAATTACGTATCCATGGATTTTCACTCACAGAAGCATGGATGGGAAGAATCAAAGTTGCCAACAAAATGACCACACACAAAAATCCAAGGGACTAAGAAAAAAATAATAAATTTTCATAATATCTTATGCACTGTATACCATTGTTTGTCTATATACCAACCAGTATCTATACTATGTAATAAAATGGTTTGTAATCAAACATTTCACAGTTATAATTTCTGTTTATTAATTTTGCAGAGTGCATGTGTAGTTATGTAAGCTCAGGTGTCTTTAATACCTTGTGTGGGTGCTTTGACAAGCATTGACAGTTTTCCTTATCTTCTACATCTTGCCTTCCACCCCTACAATTGCCTTTCAACGGAGCTCAAGCAACACTATCAACAATTCTTAATGCTTTCTTTGATAACTCTTCAACATTAGGATTGTCATGTACTGAACCTTTCTGCCTCTGATGGCCAAAATATCTTACTATTGAATCGTGGTTGACTTAGAAAGGAATCCACATCATCCAAGATAAACAAGTAGTGAACTAATTCAATGAAAGATTTACCTGCAATACATCATGTAAACTTCAGTCATATGCTACTTCAGATATGACTCGCATGTAATTTTGAACCTAATCATGTATAGTATGTTTCCCTTCTAATTCTTTGTCTTAGTAAAGCCCTCACATTTCTCTACACTCTCTTTCCAGTCTGTTAGGTATTTCAAAAACTCTCTAACCACTATGCGGACAAAATCATGTATGCATGGGAGCAATGTGCTATGCTTATCTCATACAGTTAGGTGTAAGGCATTTGGAACTTCTTTTTTTGCATATATCCCATGGTCATAATTGTGGACATTAAAGAATTTATCCATTATTAGTATAAACCTGGCTGTTTCTGAAGCTTCTGCTCACTGTCTTGCTTAAATCCTACATGCAAATGTTAGACGTTAAGGTACAGATGTATGCAAAATTTATGCCTCTGAAATGGGAGGCTGTTAAATTATAGTACAGAAATTCACTAACCTGAACAGAAAGATCAGCTCTCATCTTTGAAAAGGATGTCAATGAAATATGCTCCAGTTTGACTAGGAATCAACCTTACTCCAGAGCTAGATGCAGTGTCTCTGTTATACACTGCTACAAGATGCTTCTATAGAATGTGCTTTCCATCGTACTATGTACACACAAATAGAATGTATATCATACTTTGTATTGGTCTGCATTCTTACACTGTTTTGTGAAGCTCCAGCAGTTTCTCACTGTCTTCATTAAATGTGGAGGATCTGCAAAGAACTATAGATCTCTGCATAGTTTTTGGCTTTATACCAATTCTTGTTTTAGGCTTTGCAGTTTAATCAAACATCAAATTGACACTGCAGCCATCCATTGTAGCACCTAACACCTATCATAACATTTGAGAACACCTGAGCAATAAGCATTGTGTGGCAAACCTTCAATCCACAATTGTCAATTCTTCTAACTGTTTCCCAAAATGGACCAGATCATAGAGCATCTCTCCAGAAGTGTTAGCACAAGGCAAGTGTGGAGAGGGTCAATAACAATGACACATCAAGCCCTAAATTTGCTAAGACCATGATGGTGTTCATGGTTCGGGGACTGTTCAATAGCTTGCATTTCCCTCAAATTCAGTTAGATGGTTTACAATTTCACTATTGTTGACATAGCCACTGATGGACCCAGAGTGTTTATCAAAAACAAGCTGTTGCCTGATGTGCATCTCATCTAACAATAGGAGAACACAGTTTTGTTGCTCTGGACAAGAATTTGCTCTTAATGCTTTGATTAGCATTTCATCAACATCTACAGAAAAGCCAGACTGGGTATCTGTGTAGTCCTTGTTGATGGCAGATATACGTACATAGGTACTTTCTAAGAGTATCATAGCAACCACTAGACCTAAAGTAACTTGACATAAGCTATAGTAAAATAATATGAAAGACAAATAAACTTGTATTGCAAATAAATACACTATCTAATTATGAAAGGATGCCAATGCATTGTCTGGGAATCTTTCAGCTAAAGTTGTTGATCCCAGAAAATATGCTGAAATGAGTTTTCTAGAAGCATATTGATTGCTTGAGAGATCATTATCTGAAAAAGATGCTATACCATTTGCCTGTGTATGGGCAGTATATATACACACCTGCTTACAGTAAAGTCTTCATGAAGTTCACTATCAACTATTATGCCTTCAGACTGCACTATCTTATCCACCTTGGTCTTCAGTCGGTCTGCTTTTATAGCTAAAATACGGATGTGGTGTAGTGCATCCTCCAGTGGCTTTATCACAGTAGGGAGAGGTTGATACCTAGCATATATCTGGGAATACACTGCATACTTGTCATTGATATGAATGGAATGATGAAGTGTCTTCAGCTACTTCTGCAGAACGACTACTTTGCACCCTAAGAGTGGATCGGTATTTCATGCATATGCTACACCTCTTGCATTGACTTGAAATAAAATGTTGACAATGAATATGGCGAATTGTTGGGACATAAAGAGTAGATTCATCAAGTCTTTTAACTCCAGGGTCTACACAAACCACAATCAATTGTCGATAAATTATTTTAAAATAAAATACAATTATAAACTCTAAAAATTAAACTGAATACAGAATGACATACCTTAAATTGCACTGAGTGTAGTTGCCCACTGTTTAATTTAGAATCTGGGTTGCCTTGACAATTATAATGTTCAGCATCATCAAGTCTCTTCACTATGAGTATCTAAGTATTTTAAACAAGGTGGTAATCCAGCGAGCAAAGGACAAGTACTTGGTTTTAGCTCTATATCTTTTAAAAATAACCATGGTATCATCATTCAGATGGTGAAGTCGACTTCCACATGCTTTCCTTCATTAACTTTGTGCCTTCACACTATTATTATCTGATACTATTGCCCAGGGATGTTGAAGGTGTGCATTAAGAAAATACAGGTCAGGGATTTCCTGGAAGAAGGTTTGAATTTGAAGTGTATGGAATGTCTTTGGGGGGAAAGTCTGGGTGCTTCCCCTGAACCACGTTTGAATGAAATGATGCTTACACAAAATGTGCCCTTGGGCGGTAACATTAAAAGTTGCTGTTTGTGTATCTAACTACACACTGCTGTTTATGCAGACTATAAACCTATTGTGACTAACTAATCTTCACTTCCAGACAACTCCAACTTCTTAAAACACGGGAGCCCTCAATCCACATTTGTTGGCAATACTTTCTTCCAGGTATACATTAGTCTCGGTCGGTCCTCCTGTTGATGGTCAGGAACTTCAGACTTGGCTTGTACTCCAGTATATTTGAGACATCACGTGCCCACAACATGTTATAAATAAGCAAAACATTCACAATGTAAATATGCATCAACTATTCACGGTTTATGCTAACCTGACACACATATAACACGACCACTCAAATTTATCGCAGCTCCTGCCTTGTAATCACGTGATGCAATACTTGAATTCTGCATTAAAGCGATGTGACCCTCAAAAGTAGTACAGAGCCGCGCCAGTGTGCAAGCAGCTACCAGAGAGCTCCAGGGCTATAAGATTTGGTTAATTTTAAAAACTTTTGCCTCTGAAAGGAGGGTTGGTCCGAACCATCTGAACCCCCCTGGCTACGCCCTTGCTGGTGACTGTTCATGATCTTGTATTATTCATTCAAGATCAACCAATGACTGGTCAAGATCAACTATAGTGGTAGTTTCCCTATAGGTTGCTTATCACTGCCAGATGTTGATGTTGAACTCTCAAGGTCATCTGGTGACTGTGCCTAATCAGTCAGGTGATGACATTGGTTGATTGAGCAACAGGTGACGATTACTGGAGGGACATGACTCATCACTAAACTCTGTGAAACAAACACATATACATGCAACATTAAAAAGAATTAAGAATATTTTTCTTCACCATTGGTAATATCTTCCTTCACCTGTGAGTTCACTTACTTTCTTCTTTTCTGTCATGCAGTAGTCCTATAGCTAAACTTTCATTAAGGTCAAGTCAGTTTAGAATCATCATTCCTTCAAACTCCAAGAATTAGCTATGGCAGGTTTCCCTACATGGAGTGAGTAGTACTGTGTACAAGGATAAGGTTATACTTATCTAGCTAGTTTTGCATGGTACGTAGGACAAATGTTGAATGTTCTATTAGAGCTTACTGCATCAGTGTATGTTCTATTAGAGTAATTGTATGTTCTGTTCGAGTATATATTAATCTTTTAGCTTGCTCCGAGCCCGGTGCTCCCGACTTTATTCCACAGCAGAGCTCATTGTAGTATGATAACCATCTAAATAGCTTCAACTGTCAACTGTGTTCCATCCAGGGTCTTCAGTATGACCTTAACAGGACCTAGCTGTACCATTAAACTTGAGGCTGGAGTATACATAAAAATACTTATCTTACCAATTATGACCAAAACAGCTCATACTTATTGGGGTGTGTGTGTGTGTGTGTGTGTGTGTGTGTGTGTTGTCATTCTGTAAGATATGGGTACCTCACCATTTTGCAAACAACCCCACCCATTGCCATAAACTTATTTATATCAATGCTTCATTTATTAAAACCTTTATACACTGATAAACACTTCAGTATATAAAATTAAAATTAAACGGAAAAAGAAACATACGTCTTGATATTCTACCTCCTATCCATAGCGAGGTTTGTCCGTGCAGGAATGTATTAGTTCCTATGTAAATGACTTAATATTACATCACCATTGCAAATCCCTATTTTATAGTGTATTATCTATGGTGGATTGCTGTGTGCTATTAGTGAGCCAGAGTATTTGGGGTTTCCCCAAGATGATGTTAAACTTGAAGTGAAGCCACTGATTACAAATGGGGTGAGCTGTTTGCTGAGACTGCCTATAAGTCTAGTAGGTGTTGTTTAGAATGGTGAAAAGATTGTTATAGACCTTGATGAATTTGAAGAAAAGGCAAAGAAACATATCAAGGCTATTAGAAAAAGAAAGGTTTGCTCTGACCTTTCTTTACGTAATATAACAGTACCACTGTTTTGTTTTTTAATTATAATTAGACTAACAGCACACGAGGAAGGGCCAAACTAACTAGCACAATTAATACTATGCGAATACAGTAAGTTTAAATATATATGTGTACCATAAATATTATTAATATTGTTGCCTTGAGCTACATGTTATTGTCACAGACTGAGTGAATTAGAAAACAGTGCAATTGATTTAGTGGCTGAGGAAAATGCATGCAAACAAGCTGTGTTGAAGGTGAGATGTATAGCCACTTCACAGCTTTACTAATAACAGTATACACATACAGCTACGACATGATCAAGTAGAGTGCATGCAGAAGATAGCTGCTCTAGTTTATACTCTTACCACCGACCAAAGGGAGTACACTATTGCTCAGCTACAACAACAGGCTGTGGTTATGCAGAAGGAACAAGTGCAGAAATGTCAGATAGAAGTGAAGCATCGTTTAGAAGAAGCAGAGGTGCTCAATAATACTAAGGGGGCTCCCCATTACTTTGTTATAATACAAGGCCCAGTTAAATGATGCCAAGAAAATAGCTGATGATACAAAAGAGAGAGGAAAGCAACTCCTGCTACAGGCACAGAAGTTGTCAGGATTAACCAACCACAGTGACATCCCTCCTGAAAAGCAGCAAGTATACTATAACACACAAGTTTACTGTCTTCTTATGCTAGCTTCATCAACACAGCAATATGATAGTTTTCCAAATGATTTGGAGGAAGTGGAGGGGCTAATGCATGAATACAAGATAAAGGCTGAAATGTGCCGCAACATGGATACTAGGGTATGTAAGATGACCATTACTTACTTGTATGTGTATACTTTGGGATTTTATTTATATAGTGTGTAGAACAGTATGATAAGAGAAGAAAAGAAATTAAGTTACTTAAGCAAGAAGTGTGTTGTAGTGTATTGGTCTTGTGTATGGAATCACAAGTATATTTTTAGGTGAATGAACTTCAGAACAAATATGCTGATTACACTGAGCGAATGGAAGAGATGAAGGATAAGTAATCATCTCACACATACTGTATTAGAATTCCTTAACTAATATCGATCTTCAGATGTGCAGTATAGTAATCAACCTTGTGTGATGCTATGTATCCACTGTGTGCACATTGTGCATTTCTTTCTACATTAGAAATTAATCATCTTAATGTTAAATCTCGCCACAGGTGGCTTGACCCTTTGAAGAGTCTAATTGGTCGAGTGGATGAAAAATTTTCAACATTCTTTAGAGACATGGGCTGTGCTGGAGAGATCAGCTTGTTGGAAGATAAAGACAATGTAAGATACTATACAGTATATGTATCTCTGTGTGTTGCATGTTTCAATACTTAGGTATGGTTTTTCGTGTATAGGATTTCAGTAAGTATGGGATAGTTGTCAAGGTGAAATTCCGGTCTGAAGAAGACCTACAAGTGTTGACCACATGTCGGCAGAGTGGAGGGGAGAGAAATGTTGCCACCATGTTATACCTCATGGCACTGCAAGACATTGCATCATCTCCCTTCAGAGCTGTTGATGAAATCAATCAGGTGTGTAGTTATCATGGTGTAGTGTGCATGTATGTATGTATGTATGTATGTATGTATGTATGTATGTATGTATGTATGTATGTATGTATATACAAGTGTAAGGGGAAAATTGGAAATTTTTATTATAAAAGGGATCATAGAAATAAAATGCAGTGAAAAAAGGGAGGTCACAGCTATACTAGTGGATATTTAATTCCTACTTCAGTCATGGGATTAAATATCCACTAGTAAATATCTGCATACGATGTAGATGACCTCCCTTGTTCCCTACTTTTTTATATGATCCCTAATCAAACTTAAAATTCCTAATTTTCCTTATACTAGTTTGTTTACTTTTTTGTAACATTATTGTGACTGGTGAACTTGCATCAAAAGAAAAAATAGTGCCAGAGTTCATATTTTCATCTGAACGTGCACCATAACTAGTGTTCTGCGATACAGTGCATTTTGTGTATCGCGTATCACCATCAATAAACTGTTCAATACAATACTGTATCACGATACTATAATAATAAAGTGGTCATGGCTAGTTATGACTGGAGTATTAGCTAATAGTTGTAACAATATCCAATTTATCTCTGTACCTTAAAGAACCAACACTGATTCTACATTCACTGTGTATACAATTTCTTTATTCAGTGAATGCTACTAAACTACAGTAATAATTATGCTGATCATGATGTGACAAATAGCTAGTGTGTTCCTGGTATGATTTTTAGTATGGAAAACAGAGTTGCTGTTAAAAATACATCTCTACCTGGATACCTGCCTCTATTACACCACCCAGACAATTAGCTACCACAAACATTTTATTTTATTACATGCTCCCACAAAGGCTTGTCCGGATTTCTCCGCATTTTGGTGAGTTGTCAAGATGGCTAGTATATACAGCAGATGTTTACTGCTAGTTCTTTATACTTAAAGTGTAACAGCTACTGTTTTTAGAAGACCTGGGTAAGAATATTTTAGCCATAACACAGTAACAGCAGCACTTATAAACGTGTATTTGTATGGCTTCTCGTAACGTTGCATTTTATAGGCTTTCTGTTCGAATATTTAGATCACTGTTGCAGTAATAGAGCAAACGCTACCTGTTCTACTAGAAAACTTCGATATATCGATATTTCCTAAGTACAGTATCGTATCGGATACTTATTTGCTGTATCAATATATTGCCGTATCGGTATGTATTGCAGATCCCTAACCATAACTATCAATTACTGACTCAAAAATGAAGTGGCCATTACTCTTTGCTTTCAGCTATGTTCAGTCCATTACACAGCACTGTACAAACGAATAACAGTATAGGAGAAACGCCTTGCAATCAATCCAGTCACCATGAAAAATACAGACAATTTCCGTTTACAAACCTAGAGAAGTCATCATGCTAACATGAATCAGCACCTTGAGCTGAAAAAGAAATGGACACAAAAGAGGACAAAGGTAAGTCCATGATGTGTACATTGTACGTACTGTGGTATGCCAAAAGGTACCTGTCGGGTCAAAGCAATGTCGAACAGTGAAAAAAATCAAGCCCATAGCCTTAGCCGTTATTGAGTTACGTTTGCCTCAGGCAGGCAGGCAGTTAGTCAATAGAAAATTCCATTGGATATAGAATTTCGTAGTGGTCTATTGGAAAAGTTTAGGGCTGTACTGAAGGCCTTTTTGGGCCTGGTTATACCTACCCAAAACTGCCAAAGCATCAGGAAGGCATTGTAAAGTTGGGTTTTGGGTGATATTTTTGGCCAGAAAAATCCAAACCTCCATGATCTCTAATTTACAGTATTACCATACTGAAATTTCTAATTTTCCTTGCACTAATTGTTGTAACATAGTTTAGGACCAGTGAACCAATACTTAACTCATCAAAGGAAAGTATGGTGCTGGCTAGACATATTATAAAAATCAATTGAGCTTCCCTGAATATCAGTTACTGGAAAGTGATGTGGTCATTCAGCTTTATTTTCAGCTTTGTTCTACTTGTTGTATAGTATTACAAGTGAAGAACAGTATGAGAAGCACCTCTACAATCAATTCAGTCACTACAGAAATTGCATGTAAAAGTGTCACGACTATGAAATACTGTGGGGGAAGTGAATTGGCCATTCCGCTTCATGTTCTACTTGTTACACAGCACTACAAACAAAAAAACAGCACAACTGCAATCAACCCAGTCACTACAAGAAATTACAGAAAATTCTCCTGACAGCTAGTTGTACTGAAGCCACCACACATTACTGTGAATCAATGCAGTGTAGTGGGGCAAAATGGGGCACAATGTAAGTCCATGATACATGCACTGTAACTGCAGCAGTTGGCAAAAGGCAAATCTCAGGCCAAAGCGATGTTGAACAGTGAAGAAATCAAGCCCACAGTGTTAACCATAGTCAAGTTAGGCTTGGCTGAAGGCATCATTTGGGGGGGTTACTATTCAGTGGACTGGACTACTGGACTGGAACACTGGACTGGACTACTGGACTGACATATTTTTTGGTTTTTACACATTCTGAGGTTATTGAGTCTTGCTAGTAAGAACCCTTTGGGTACCTGCAGCCCACTTCTAAATACTGAAGACAAACAGTGGAATATGCGAAAACTGTCTCTTAATATTTTCACTACTGTTCATTATGCCACTATACAACACTTATTCCTTACCTGGTGTGTAGTAATGCTGCAGGCAGTGCAGGGAACTGAATATGACAGCAATAGTTAACCAGCAATCGACTAGCCAGTAGACAACCTTTCGAGATATCCTTGAGGAGCAAGCTAGTCTCGCCAGCATGGCCAGACCTCTCTAGTCAGTGTAGGGGCTTACCAATTAGAGATTTTTCAGCATGGGCGCTTATAATCTTTATTTGATAAGCCCCTACACTGAAACAGCGAGACTAGTGAGAGCAAGACTAATGAGACTAGCTTGCTCCTCAAGCTTGCTCCTCAAGCTTGCTCCTCAAGCTTGCTCCTCAAGCTTGCTCCTCAAGCTTGCTCCTCAAGCTTGCTCCTCAAGCTTGCTCCTCAAGCTTGCTCCTCAAGCTTGCTCCTCAAGCTTGCTCCTCAAGCTTGCTCCTCAAGCTTGCTCCTCAAGCTTGCTCCTCAAGCTTGCTCCTCAAGCTTGTTCTAAGGATATATCTTGAAGGATATTGTCTACTGGCTAGTTGATTGCTAGTTGATTGCTGGTTAACTATTGCTGTCACATTCACTGCCGGAATTCCTTGCACTGCCTGCAGCATTACTACACACCAGGTAAGGAATAAGTGTTGTATAGTGGCATAATGAACAGTAGCGAAATTATTAAGAGACAGTTTTCGCATATTCCACTGTTTGTCTTCAGTGTTTAGAAGCGTTTAGAAGTGGGCTGCAGGTGCCCAAAGAGTTCTTACTAGCAAGACTCCATAAATCCAACCATAGAATGTGCAAAAACCAAAAATATGTCAGTCCAGTAGTCCAGTCCAGTAGTCCAGTCCACTGAATAGTCACACCCCATCATTTGTTAGTTGGTTAGTCAGTTAGTAGAAAATCCAGTTAAATATTAACTTCCATAGAAACCCGTTGGAAAGGTTTGGGATTGCTCTGAAGGCATTTTTGGTCTTTTATGTCCAACCAATACCATTTAGTTCAGGGCTTTCCCCCTGCAAAATAAAGTAGAATAGTAAAATTGTGAATTTTCTACCAACATCAAAGTTATTTTCTTAATTACATACATTCATTAACCACATCAAAGAGTAGAGCGGTGCTGTATCGCTCTACCACTCTTTAAGGAAGATAATATGAAGGAAAAGTAAGGCTGGTTTTTTGGGTGGTATTTTGGGTAAGAAAGCCCAAACCTCCATAATCCCTACTATACAGTACTATGTGCACTATGTATATGTTAAAGCATTGCTGTGAGTGCTATATGAAAAATAAAGCATGAAGCCAAGTGTCGAGTGCTTTATTTTTCATATAGTACGGGCAAGGCAATGCTTTAAATGATTTATGGAACTTTCTGGTTGTGTAGCTTCACCATACACTAGGGCTTGTAATTAACATGAGTTGCACGAATTATCAGCAGCCTGAATGCACACAAACTAGTTTAACAAGGTAGTAGTTCACCATAGTTTGGCATAGTAAACGTTCATCACGTATTTTTGCAGATTTTGGTCACAACCCACAATCGATTCTATTGTGACACATGGTGAAGTATTTCCATGATATCCCCAGGACTTGTCCGTTTACATTAACAAACGTAACAGCAATGTTACCTTCTTCCACCCATCATCGAAGCATTTAGGTATGCCTATAAAAGCAATCTAGTGGTAGATCTCGTATTGGCTGGAGTGATTGACCACTCAGTGCGACGAGGGCTATCAGCCTTCACCGGCTTGGGTGATTAGTCGTACTGGCGTGAGTGCCGTGGGCTATTAGCCTACACCAAAGCGTATGGGAAACTGTGCTTTATTCCTCACAAAGAGTGCTTTATTATATAGTTATACAACGGCCACGAGTGCTCTGCCTGATATAAACGCACGAGCCTGAGGGCTGTCAGGCCTGAAGGCAAGTGTGTTTGTACAGGCAGAACACGAGTGCACGTTGTATAACTGTTATGTACCACTCACCTAATAGGTGGAGAGAGTCTCACAATACAGCTGTAACACTTATAAAGGCCAGGTTTCTAACATCGATTGTGGGTAACCAAGCCAGACGTTGCGATGACGTTCCCCCTGCAGTACTGCAGCCACCTGAGATATTGAAAGCTAGTACGCTATGAGTTATATCACTAACCTGCATTCGCTGTTCGACTCTCATCATGTAGTGCTCAGTATACCAGCGTGCCATATAGACTAATCACCATAGTGATTCTCTTGAGCGAAAAAAGCAGCTAAATAGACGGTTTAAGTAAACAAAACCTAACTACTAAACGATACTAGTCTAATTCTTACTATTCACACTGGCTAAACTTGAATCTGGTGGCATGACAAAACTGGTTACCACAATCGAACGTAAAGGTTAGTATTATTTAGAATATATTTGTTTTACTGAGTCATTGTCGAAGTGGACTACAGTTTAATCTGGGATAAGATGGCACCAGACTAGTAAGGTGTATACGTACGTTTATATATATGTAGACTAGAGTTGTGGCCACCCGCGTTGGCTTTTTTGATCGCCATTGGCTGCTTGTAAACATTATACGTATTGGTGGCGTTATGGCCCACAATCGATCTTTACATGTCAGGCTATAAAAGAATTCGAGTGATCTATGAAGTGTCTTTCCACCTATTAGGTGAGGTGTCGTAGTGGTCTTCGCCACCGGCACTTGTGCTATGTTGCACAAAACCGCAGCCAGTGCAATATCTGTATATTGCACTGCGGTCGGTGCATTATAACTTATAATGCACTCGTTGTGGTCTACAAAACCGCAACCAGTGCGTTATAAGTTAAAATGCACTCGCTGCGGTCTGCAGCAGTGCAATATACAAATTATGGCACTGGCGGTGCCTTTGAACTGCCCACGCAGAGTGGTACATTGTACAATTAAAGCACTCTTTGTGGGCAATGAAGCACTGTTTGTCCTAAAGTGTACTTTATGAAATTTTTAAAAGTACACTTTTCCCTTTGATCTCACCCACGTAAAGTTCTATAAGATACATGTGTATACATTCATTTTGATATAATATATGCAGGGTATGGACCCAGTCAATGAACGCAGAATTTTCAATTTAGTTGTATCATTGGTCAGTAAACCCGGCAGTTCTCAGTATTTCATTCTCACACCTAAGGTACTTAAAATGTATTACTGCATTATATAGTTCATTGTTGTCTCTTCAGTTACTCAAAAATTTGAACTATTCTTCATCAGTCAAAGTACACATTGTTACCAATGGTACTGAAATAAATCCATTTCATCAGTGGAGATTCAGTAGATTCTTAAACACTGCTACTTCCATGTATGAGGAAGAAGAGAAAGAAGTAATTGTTATTCTTTGAGAAAATTCCTTTTTACCTCCTTGATCACTGTAACATGATTATCTTTTACAACTGGAGTTCTTATAGTTGTAACCTTGTACTATATGTGTTTTATATCATTACAGTACAGTACTAATGTATCAAGTTTTTAGTGCTTGGGCTCCACTGTGGAATAAGACATGCTTATGATGAGAAATCTTCCAATGTCACATGTTTAAGCTTTAATGTGACCAGACACAGAGTATAATCAAAATAATTACAGGAGAACTTTCCTAAAAGGTCACTTGAGTCACTGCCACATAGTAGTGACTATGGTCCCAGTTGATTCCCAATCAGTTTGTACAGAATTAGTAAATGTAGTTTGCAATAAACAGTCATCTTTGTAATACATATAACGGTAGTCCCAAAAGCACTTATAGGGCCTTCACACAAAATGGTAGCAGCAGATTTTTCCATTGAGCAGACAACTATATCTACGGTCTGGTGGTATGAGATCAGGGTGGAACAAAACACATACTTCATCTTCCAGGAGCAAATACACAATGAAACTAATGCTCGACTAACCGTGCATTTTTAATTATAATACCGAAATCTTTGTATTTGAGAAGAATAACAATGTTTAAATGCTAAATTTTACATGTTAAACATGAATAAAATAATGTTGTTGAGATTTGTTTTCAGTAATATGGCCTATTTGTTATGATGGGTGATCTTCCTAAGTTTAGTGCCAGATGTTGTATGTCACAATATCAGTTTGACCAGTGGATGAAGATCAATTTGATAGAGATGCACCTGCTCCCACACTGACTAGCTACCTCCGTGATGTCTTGGTGACTAAGGATATGTCATGTCACCAGTGAGCAGATTACAACTAAGAGTATAGCTACTGAAATTAAGAGATGAAGCTAAATCTAGGATTATGTTGATACAAAAATAACTATTTTGATTTTTCTTTCTTTCAAATTTTTAGTCAGGGAAAACAGCATCAGCCAAGGAAGGCTGTTTTTCAGCTGTGCACTGAGAACACAAGATACAGTACACACATATATACACAAAAGAAAAACTAGCTACATCACACAATACAATTAAATTCATTGACAGTTTTAGTACCGTACAGTACTTTAGGTAAACTGTTCCAAATGGTTGTGCCCCTAAGCGCCAGTGCCTTAATTAGTCTTCACAATAGGAACAAACAATCTGTGTACATTTCTACCAGAGCTATATACCAGTGACACCCACAGCATAAGAGAAAATTCCATGTAAATAAGGAAGAGAGATCTTATTAACAATTCTAAAAACCTGTAATGCTGTATGAAAAGTATGCCTTTCAGTCAGAGTTGGTCGCAAGTTAAAAGTATTGGAAGAAGGCAATGATGAAGTAATAAGAATGAAGTCTCTCCAGACAACAAGTACTAGTAGAGCTTGATGGTGACCACACAGCAGTGTTTATTCTAGGATTCCACCTTTGGGGGTGACCAGGTAAAAGCTAGTTAAGTACATGTCCAAGTTCACAAGTATGTAAAACAGTTGCCAAACTATTTAGTCATTTAAGGCTTGTCATGAGTGTGATTGGGTTAAGCCAGATCAGTAGAGCTTTATTTTAATCAGGGTGATACATGAGTGACATTGATGTATATTTAGGACAACTTAATCATGTGTAGCTACCTTATGTACAATTAGTAGTGCATTGTGCATGTTGCATCTGTTGAATCAGTTCTGTGTGACATTGCATTGGCCGTAATTGTATCATACCACAAGGTACTAGCAAATTAAAGTTCTGGGTGGATGTTTTACAAGAAATGATTTAAAACTTAGGCTTTTTGAAATTGAATATTCAGGCTTTCTGAGTTAAATCTGGGGGTATTGGTGACTGCATGCCACTTTGTAGCTTTAAAAAATTACTTTTTCTGAATTCAGTTTTGAAGGCTAAGCCATTTAGACAACAACTCTGGGTACACTTAGGCTCTCAGATAATTATTGAATAGCCATCACATAGGAACTTTTGTCAGTCGTACATGTAGCTACCCTAGGAGATTTTTAAAAATTAAACAATCTGATACTGAGTCTGAGAACATTTTAAGGTTCATGTGTCTGCGATTTTTAACCTGGTACATCTTGAACATTCTGAGATTGAATCTGAAGGTACTTTTGATAGTTGTGTGCCCTATTTATAAAACAAGTTTAACCTAAGTACAGTGTAGTGGTCACTCACAATTTTAGGGGGTGAGTCTGAGATTTTAGGGGGGGGAAGTTCCCCACCTAACAGCCCTACTGCCACACAGTATCACAGTAATCCCAAAACTGGTAGTATAAGCTGGATACAACAACTGAATAACTCTAGAGGAAGTAGGTGTAACACAATTTACAGCATAATTTAAGTTTCTAACTCTACTCAGAACATAACAAGTTGAAAGTGCATGGGGTTAAATATATATTATATACAGTTACAAATCTGCTAATCCAAAACACCGAAGTCAGGTGGTGGAGTAGTTATAGGTCAAAGAGTGGAGGGTTTATAATAATTAATTGAAGTTACATAGGCTAGCTAGAGGAGTTTAAACTGTTCAATGGTGCAGATATGGATGCAATTAATAATTACTTATACTTAGGAGAGAGAGACGTCTTATTTGTTAAGACAATATACAACATAATACAGGGGTCTAGACTCAGGGTACCATGCATTGGATGGACAGTACAGGAGCTCTGGTAAGACTTACACTGTTAAATTACAATGTAAAAATAGTTTGTGACATACAGAAAAGTTCAGTTTAGGCAAACCGATAGATCCCAGTCTGGAGAGGCTCTAAAATTAAAAATCCTGTATGAGCAGGAAATAGCAATGCAGGCAGCCTGCTCAAACAGGGATCTTACAGTCTTCTTTGTCATTTCACAAGCATTGGCCACTTAGGCAATTGTGTCTGGCATAAAGTGACCTAAACAACCAATCTCAATGGAAATGAGATTAACAGATAAGCCAGAAAGCTGAAGGTCACATTGTGAACAACCATACCGATCTTCCTTCCGAGTTTTAGCAGCCAAAAGATGTTGCTGGGTATTGATGGGGATAGTTAGTTTGAACAAACAGATGGAATTATTGGAAACCAACACTAAGTCAGGTCTGCTAAGGGAGGAGAAAAGATTGGTTGGAATATGAGGGCAGATACTAGCAAGATATCTTAGAAGGTCAGCATAGAGTTTATAATTGTTAGGTAAGGGGTCAACTGACTGTTCAATAGCCAGAAAGTATGACAGCTTAGCTGACTGGGGAGATTCAACACATCCGGGTGAAAAACAGTTCCAGGAGTGCAATTTTGGGGGAGGTTCAACCAACTCTTCACAAACTTCAATATTGATGACTGTCCTGAAGAAACACAGTAAGCCTCTCAACAGCGAAATGAAAATGTAAAACAGAAGATACAAAGTTTTTCAAAATCCATACCTTATATTCACTCCAAATAGAACACTTATCAACATGTTGTGAGAACTGTAAGATTTGTTGTTTCATGTTGGCAGAAGCAGTCTTTTGAGCAATATTTGGAGAAACACTGATAGTGTGACCTAGAAACTTACCATCTGCCATTGAGAACACTGTGGAGGAAACCATATGGTGACCATTGAAGTTCAGAGATATACGCTTCTGAGGCTGGAACTCAAAACATATGATTGTCCATTTCCTTTGAGACTAGTGATGATAAAACTTGCTGATGAGATTTGACATCTTTAGAGATGACAGTCAAGTCATCAGTAAATCCCTTTGCTCTATGCATTGATGAATAGCAAATTTTAGGCAGAACAGCAGCAGCATTATTAGTGGTTGATGGCTGGGTAAAAGGTATATCAGAACAATATAGCTACTTTGCGATATATATCTGCCTGCATCATGTAGCACCAAGCAGTCTACATTGTAAAAATTCACAGACTGTTCAGTGTCACCAGTATTATAAACTAGGTCACAGGAGCCATCACAGTGATAGGAGATCACATTTGCTCTATACCATCTAGTCGGTGAGTCATCGGAGGAGTCAGACCATAATGGGCGTAACACATAGATTGGAGCCTCCATAGGAGGCAGCCCAATGGAGTTAACAGCCTGTAGTTGAGCAGAGTAGCCACAATACTCTGATGTGGAGAGATAAGCTAACAATGGATTAATTACTAAGTTGAACAATAGGTATAACCCTGGAAGACTCCTTGGTGTATAGAAAATATTGTAGTGTTCCCACAGCTGGACACATATGCTGACAGTTTTGAAAAGCAGCTGGTAGCTAATGTATGAGATAACAGAAGGTAACTTGATGTACTGCAAAATATCAAAGAGGTATTGATGACATACTGACTCAAAAACATTCTTCAGGTCAAGAAATGACATAACAATGGGATTCTTAGTAGCTCTGGTAATATCCTCAGTACTGAATAGCTATATGCTCCATTGTACCATTCACTCCGTAGAGAAAAACCCTTCTGAACTGAGGGGTCTAACAATTTGTTGTTCAAACCAAACTTATTGGCTGAACGAATAGATAGCATTCGATGAAAGAGTTTCCCAAAGACAGAACTGAGTCATGATGGGACGGAAGTGCCGGTTTGGGAGAGGTTGGGTTCCCTTTCTTATAAAGTAATATACTTTTCCATTGGCACCAACACTGGGGAGCAGAGTATATCAATAATAGTACTAGTATTATTGCTTGTATACTCTTAGACTCCCGCAATTTATAAAAATTATTATGGTGGCGGGCGGCGCTACTTCAGGTTCCATACTCTTACATATTCACGCAGTATATTCGGAGAGCCGAGTGTATTTATTTTCTGTTTCTCGACAGTCCACCAGGGTTATGTGTACTATGGCTGAAACTTCGGTAAGTGTGCTGTAGTTAGTTAAGGGTTGAATTATAGGAACAGCGTTAATTAAAACTTGTATGATGAAGTCTGCATTGGGTCCGGTACTGTGCGTGGTGATGCGTATCTGTACGGCTCTATTCCGAACTCAAACTCGTTGAGGAGATATTCGAATACATACTAGCTGTTTGTTATAGCTAATTACTTCCTTGTCATTGTAAACAAAATACATGTAAGAAGGGGAGGGGCAATGCCCAGCTGCCTCCAGACCTTCCATGTAGCCTATTTGGTATCTTGTGTAGTTGTGTTGTCAAACTTTTCACCCCACAGTGAACTGTGGTGAACTTATACAAGTTCTGTGTGGTTAGAAGGGACATTTTCACTTTCTCAAATGTTGAGCTTGGAAGACTGTGCACTTAGTAAATTAATATACAAGTGAAAATGTCCCAGAATGTCTAAAAAATAAAATACAAGTCAAACTATGTATGTGTGCGTGGTATATTGTTTGCAACGTCAGTTGAAACATTATCTTTTGTGTTTCAGCTGAATGGCAGTCAGTCTCTTTTCTCCTCTGCACTATCACCTGTCATGCCACCATGTCAAGATGATAAACGTAAGTAAACTTACTAGGTACATTGTTACTCAATAAAGTTTAAGTAAATAGTTAGCAGTTATGATTCATATAATGATTGCTCAGGTGTGATTATATCAAGCTGGGTGTGGGTGCAAACCTGGTTTGTGGTTTCCTGAAATAGTGTCTGAAAACATTAGGTGTATCTGTGTGTGGAGGAAGGATAGTTTGGTATTTATAATACCAAGAGTTAATAATATTAACTCTTGATAATACCATGTAAGCCAGTACCTTTTAAGGTGCAGTCACCCTGGGACAAAGGGTATAATAATAACAAGAGTTCATAATAAAGTTAAGGCTTGATAGTGAAGAGTTCATAATGTGAAGACTGACAATGTATATAGCCTGTAAAAACATGTTCAGCTTTGATCAAATTAATGCCTCCAAGTACAACTGATTCGTGTTGATTGGATGGTGTTTGTGTTGCCTAATATTTACTCTTGGTAATAATTGTAGTAGTGATAATAAACAACCTTCTTTATCTGCTAGAAGGTATTCGGGAGCTCATAAGTACTGCAGGGCAAGTACTCAGGATCCAGCTGGGCTGTACCTGGTTAAGTTAACAGGTGCTAGCAGTTAATAAAGCAGCCATAAAGTGTTAATACTGGTGTGGAATATAAAAGAATAAATTAAATTCTGTTTCTTGTCCCCTACAGCGGAGACAGTTTTACAAACATGGTTATTGTGTTCATTGTTACAATATTGTAAAGGCTGGTTTCCATACAGCCACAAACTGCCTGTGTTATTGCTTGAATCAGAGTGTCTACGGTAGCCAGTGACTTGCTGCAGTTGGCCTGCGACCGTAGCTGACAGGTCACTACACATTTGTATTTTTCCATATTTTATAAGTTAAGCAAACCTTGGAAATGACCCTGGCAGCAAAGTTATGCCTTAATTTGTTACAACATGGCACGTTACAAGTGTTTTAGAGACACCCTAAGTGAAATGTTTTAAAAGAACTACTGACAGGTAGAGCAGAATTAGATTTAGTGAGTGGTTGATGATACCCTGCATATGGCCATGTTTGGGACCAAAGAATATTTTTAAAAACAATGGGATCATGAAATACATGTTTACTATATTTGAGCACTCCTGACATAGCCTCTAAGTACATCAATTTTTTGCCTATAGAATTGCATGCATTAGAGAATAAACCAATGAAGTATGTTATATTCTTTCACCTCGCTACATGTAGGTGGAATAAAACGTCCCAAAACAGAATCACCAGCAGGAGCAGCTGAAAAAAAGCCAAAGGGAGAATACCCGAAAGGCTCAATTTTCAGAATCAGACTTCACAATTTTCTGTAAGAGTTGTACTGTGCAGATAGAATTTTCAAAGATACAATTTTTTGTGTTGTAGTTTGTGTTGTTTACTAAACGTATAAATTCTTTTATCTTCTAAACCGGTAGACCTAATGTTTTATGCACAGAATCCTTCTTGCAAAAATTTAACAAGACTAAATGTTTCTAGGAAACTATAGCTTTACATGTCTTCCTCTTGTATTGTAGGACATTTGATGATGTAGAGTTGATCCCTGGAGCTAAACTGAATGTGATAGCTGGTGCTAATGGATCTGGCAAGTCCAGTATTATGTGTGGAATATGTTTGGGACTGGCAGGCCACCCCAATTTGCTAGGGAGAGCAAAAGAGGTCAGTACCTTGAATTGACATTTCTCTTAACACTGTATCTTGTCTTTTGTATCATTAGTTAAAAGATTTTGTGAAGTATGGCAAATCTGAAGCATTTATTGAAATAGAATTGTTTAATCCATCTGGGCACAACCCTATTATTCGGAGGAAAATCCATTGTGATAATAATAGCTCTACCTGGATACTAAATGGTAAGAGCAGTCAACTGAAAGAGGTAAGAAAATTGTAACAGATTCTCCACTAATATCTTCTTCTTACCAGGTTAAGGAGGTTGTTAGTGACATGAATGTACAAATAGCAAATAAGTGTCAGTTCTTGCCTCAGGTAGTGTTGCATTTTTCTTTGTGGATTCCAAAATTATCTTGTGTCATTGTTTCACAGGATATGGTGGTTGAGTTTGCGAGGATGAACTGCTACGAAGTGTTAGAAGAAACAGAAAAAACAGTAAGCCAAACCTTATACATTTTAAGAGAAAGATCTTAATGCTGTGGGTTATATAGGTTGGCACTACTGAAATGTTTGAGTTGCATCAGAAATTGAAGAGCATGAAAACTGGTCACAAAGATATCTATGTAAGTGACAGTGTTAGGCTCACTTGTTAATATGTTTTGTATTTACAGAAGGTACTCAAGGAGAAGGAGGAATTAATGGAGAAGAAAACAAGAGATAACCAAATGATTGAAAATGATGTGTCTCAGTCTAGAGAAGGACAGCATGCCGCTACTTGTTTAAAAATTTTGAGAGAAAAGAAAAGTTGGATGGTATGTTGGTTTTGAGGAGGAAGCACTGTGTAACTACTCAGATTTTGATACGTACACCACTTCTGCCCAGTGCCGTATTGTAGTCTTTTCATTGTTTTGTGATTGTTCCACATCCAACTTCAGATACGTACGTATATGAATTGTGCTAGTTGTTCCCAATGATAGTGTATAGTCCTAACGGAACAGTAAAGGATACAGAGATACAAAAGTTTAGTTTAGTCCTGTTAATTTGTCTGTTGTACCTGCTTCTACGTGTCTGTCTTTTTGTAGTAATTTTTGTGCACTGTGTGGCTAAATCTTTCATTTCTTACATGCTAGTTTTATGGAGTTGCTAGGAAGCAACATTTGGAGAAAAAGAAGAACAAGAATAAAATTGAGAGTGTGTGGAAGAGAATTCATGATGAACATGAGTTGCTGGAGAATCAAATGAAACATCTGGACACTGTTATAATGTTTTTCAGTAAGAATGAACAAGAGTGCAAGAAGAAAGTTAATGACACTTTGAAAGAGATTCAGAAAGGAAGAGATATGTTAAACCAGTTGGAGAATGAGATCGATCAAGCAGAGGATGGATTTGTGGATAAAAGGATTCAGGAACACCAGCGGCAAAGTAAATTAGTGCGCAAAAGGACAGAGGTTGAAGAGATGGAGCACTTGTTGGCTACAATGGCACCTATGGAGGAATGTCAGCCTGCAGAAGAGGCGGATATGACAGATGTGATTGATTTCACATTGCATAAAGATGAGGATGAAGAGGAAAGTGATTGTAAGTCTTTCTTACCTTTTACGTATGTGGGAATAGGGTGCCTGGTTTTTATAACTAGCATAACATCAACTAGTTTACAGGGTATATCAAACATCTTTGGTGTATAACACTTATCTTCTCTTTTTTTCAGTGGATAATGAAAATAGTGAAGAGCTGAAACAATTGTTCAGTGGTAAAGGAAACATACGTTTGCAGACCCTCTGGGGAGAGAACAAGGAATGTTACAATGTTGTTCAGTGGTTAAGAATGAATCAAAGTTGTTTTCAACATACAATAATTGAACCAATGATTTTAGTGGTAAGTAAAACACCAGTGTTGCACGTAATGCGATATGTAATGCATCGCATAATATTTGCATTGCATAATATTTTTACTTCATGAAAAATAATGTTACACACTACATTTCTTGTATGTATTATGTAACATGTAGTTACTTTATACAAGTAATGCATTACTGAAGTAAGGAGTTGTTACATGTGTTACAGTAATATTGTTACCTAACGAAGTCTAATGTATTACTTAACTAGCGAGTTACTATAATAATGTTGTGTAACAAAGTATTTGCATTATGACGAAATATGCTAAACTGTCTTCTGAACACATGTGTTCATAAGTTTGGAATTCAGCAATGTAGCTTTGTTTAGTAGTCAGTTATTAAGAGTGATGAGCTATACTTTAATAGTAGCAGTTTTTGCACTAGCAGATGGATGAGTGAACAGCTTGAACAAAACAAGACAGTTTAAGATCTTGAGAAGTAGTACTAGTTAGCCAAGTTATATATAGTGTGGCAGTAATGAGTGATAAGTAATATATTGCTCAACACAGTAAAACACTATTATATCGTTCTGAATAATATGCTTTCGAGATGCACCGTTATAGACATCAGTACAAAGTTATAAAACAAGTGTAAAATTGTGTGATAGAGATACTCTAATAGAGCATTCACCGCTGGGTAAAAAGGGTACACAAAAAATGCTGGAAAAAGACTTACCAAAGTTCGAACCAGGGACCTCCATAACTAACACCCTCATCCTTAACCAATGAACCACCGCTATCTTGGCTGATCAGCTCACTTAATTTCTGCTTTACAAATGAAAATTCTAGCTTATAAATAAGTGTTTGTAATTTCATAGATCTACCAATAGAAGTACTAGATTTTTC
The DNA here is from genome assembly GCF_963678975.1 of Dysidea avara. Lineage (NCBI taxonomy): Eukaryota > Metazoa > Porifera > Demospongiae > Dictyoceratida > Dysideidae > Dysidea > Dysidea avara. The sequence goes on along the minus strand of NC_089282.1, from coordinate 11,726,347 downwards.
TAGAACATTCTATGTATGTTCTATTGGAAGTCCTTAAAAAATGTGCATTCTATTAGAGTATTGCAATAATATTACTAAATATTGAATGCAATACAATACATTTACAAGTCTGTCTTCAATAATCATCATTGTGTCTGCATAGAAAAAAAGAAATGTGAGCAAAAAACCAGCCATAGGCTGGTTTGGGGGAAGTGAAATCCACACAAAAGCAGCCAAGCTGTGAAAAATGGTGTGGCCTTCAAAAGCCTGGGTGAAAAAAACTGTAAAATCAAAGGTAGTGGCCAATAGATGTTACTAAATTTTAATACTAGCTAATAAATTTTAATACCCATTGTAAAAATTAGCATCATTGCACCATTCTTGGTCGCTACCTTTTACTTTTGAAGGCGGCATCATTTTTCACAGCTTGGCTGTTTTGTGTGGATTGTCTTAACAGCACTGTTAAGACAGAAAGCAAACCTTGAAATGTCAACCCAACAATGTCAAAAGGTTCAAATTTTGATTTGGAAAATATTTCGTTTCTTTGCCCAGATCTTTTTTGTCACTGCCTTTTCACAGATCTTTTGGGTTTTGGTAATCACGATTTTTTAAATATCATATTTACAGTCTTTTGTGTTCAGATGCAAACCATGCAGTACTATAATGTATCAGAATTGGTAACCCTGTAGCCAGTATATTAGTTAGCAGTAAATTTCTACATCGGTGCATCTCTAGTATGCTTTTGGGTATTCTGTTAGGACTGTGATCTATATCGTATGTATTAAATGGTGGCTGACTCAATAGCTGAATCCCTGAAGAACACAAAGTATGTACAACTTGTTTCTGTATTACACAGGCTAATTGTAGGGATCAGCAGTATCTGAAACAAGTTGAAGGTTTCTTAAACAATCAGCACAAATTCTCCTTTGTTGCCCAGACAGAAGAAGATATGATTAAACTAAAAAGAGAAGTATGTTCCTCTGCTGTACAATGCATACTTTATTCCAGCTGTGTGGTTAGGTGAGCGAGAAATTGCAGCAATCAGTTGATGTAATACTAGATCCTAAGGCGATTAGTAGTTCAGGAGACATCAGTAGTTACACACCATTGTACAGTATTGATGAAATGAGGTAAGGTAAATGAGGTAACTTATACCAATGTAACCTGTCTAAAAGCGGTCACCTTCAAGCCAAGAATATTTGGCCCTTTTAGAGAGGTAAGTGACATTTATCAAGACTCCAGGAACTTTCCAAATTGTGGTATGGAAGTAGCTTCAAGGTTACGCATGCATTACACTTTTAAGTACACCACTTAACATAGCAGAAGAATTAGCAAGAGCTCTGGAGGCAGCTAATGCAGCTTGTTTTATGAAGACGCTGAACTGGTTACACAATCTTATGAATATGCTTGTGAATAGGGTTGATTAAATTCTGTGGTGTACAAGGTGGTTGCAAGCTTGTTCTGCTAGTTTACTCACTAATTGTGGCTGGCCGTTTTGTGAGAGGCCCTATAGTTAGTTCACGTTCACCTGAGCCCAAATTTTATTTTGTTTTTGTTACTGGACAGACAGGGCTACTGATATGTCCAGGGGACCATCTCATAAAATCACTAGCAATAGTTACAAATACATAATTTAGCTAAAAACTGATCAACAGTGGGAGATTCGATTGTTTTAATAGGTAGGTTTTCCAGTCATCTATTATTCTACGAAATAGTTGTTTGATGGACGAGCTCCCCAATGTGCTGTAAAGCCTGAACTGTTTAGTTTGTCAAACAATCGCTTTGATATGAGCAAGGACAAGTTGAGTTATGAGTCGGCATGCAAACATGTTTACAGCTTGAAAACATGATTGTTCCAGTACAAAACCATTGAGAGAGAGCACGTGTTCACCTCTGTGATATTACTGTATTTGACAGAGGCTGGGATGAATGTGAACTGACTATAATATAGCGAAGTGCTCTTTGTGGGACTACCTAAGCTGGCTGTTAATATACTTATTACAAAGGTGACCGCTTATTGCAAACCATTATTGTACAAACTAATTGGGAATCAGATGGGACCATAGTCACATGGCTGCTATATGCAGAGGTGATTGGCCAATTAAGGTGATCTTTAAGGGAAGTTCGAATTGTCTAGACACTGTTTTGATTTTTTGTACATTGACTTTGTGTCTCGTCAGTTTTTGATGATCAAGAATAATTTACATCACATCCAACGGTGGCTTGTATGGAGTAAATGCCCTATGAAACATTTTATAATTTTATAACCAAAATGTTTGTATTTGAGAACTTTAATGCTAACTTTCATGCGTTAAACTGAATAAGTGATTTTGTTCTATTGTGATGATGGTAATCTTCCTGACCAAGTTTCATATGTGTCAGATGTTGTATGTTATTCTTCTCTAGACCATATGGGTTTGATCAGTGCATGATCAACTTGATAGATGCACCTGCTCCCACACTGAGAGTTCTCTGCAAGTATCACTACCTCCATAATGTCTTGGTGGCTAAAGATATGTCACCTGAACAGATTACAAGAGTATGTGAAAATTAAGATGTGTACTAGCCAATTAACAAAGCTGATCTGACATACGCAGATTATGTTGTTACAAACATACTAGCAGTATCATTTAGTCTTGTTAAAGACAAAACAAGCCCAAAAGCTGGCTGTAAGTCAGCTTTGGGGCTGCAGTATACAGCTACAAATCTAATCCAAAACAGCTATGCTGTGAAAAAAAGAGTACAGCGGGTTAGCTTGAAACAGATGTGATATCAAAGGGTGGAAGCCAAGAAATAGCTGTGCAGTAGTAGTACATACATATTTATGTCAATAAATTTGTGTAGTCTTTGTTCGCAGCTCAGCTGTTTTGGATTAGCTATCAATTCCATAGCTATGACTCATTGATGTATTTGTTTAGGTGGTGGATGAGATTAGTGATAGAGTCAGAATATTTTTTACTTCATCAGATCATGTTAGTATCAGTTAGCGTGTTGCCATTTACACGCCTGACTTGTACAGGTTACTATTGTTATTAGCCAATATGATAGTCAAGTTAAGAGTACTGTACTACAATTCCTATGGTGAGTGTGTGTGTGTGTGTGTGTGTGTGTGTGTGTGTGTGTGTGTGTGTGTGTGTGTGTGTGTGTGTGTGTGTGTGTGTGTGTGTGTGTGTGTGTGTGTGTGTGTGTGTGTGTGTGTGTGTGTGTGTGTGTCCCCTCCATTGTAATATGGTGTGTGCTACTAGTGATTCAGAATATTTGGGGTTTCCCCAAGATGGCATTAAAGTTGAAACAAAGCCAAAGACTAAAGATGGGGTGAGTTGTTTGCTGAGGAAATGACAAACCATTTTAGGTGTTGATTATATAGAATGATGAAAAGGTTGTTATAGACCTTTGTGAAATTGAAGGAAAGGCAAAGAAACGTATTAAGGCACTTAGAAAAAGAAAGGTTTACTCTGATCTACCTTCCTTTATATGCAGTCGTACTTCTGTTCACTTTATCATTAGACTAACAGCACACGAGAAAAGGCAAAACTAACTAGCACAGTTAATACTATGCGAATACGGTAAGTTTAAGATTATTAATTGCATGATGGTATAGCCTTGAGCTACTTTTTGTTGTCACAGACTGAGTGAATTAGAAAACAGTGCAATTGATTTAGTGGCTGAAGAAGATACATGCAAGCAAACTGTCTTGAAGGTGAGGTATACAGTCACTTCACAACTTTGCTAATAACAGTATAAACATACAGCTGCGACATGATCAAGTGGAATGCATGCAGAGGATAGCTGCTCTAGTTTATAGCCTTACCACTGATCAAAGGGAGTATACCTTTGCCCATGTACAACAACAGGCTGTGGTTATGCAGAAGGAACAAGTGCAGAGATCTCATGTGGAAGCAAAGCATCATTTAGAGGAAGCAGAGGTAGCTATAGCAATTTCAAAGGAATCCTTTCCATTATCTTCTTGTAATACAAGGCTCAGTTAAATGAAGCCAAGAGAATAGCTGATGATACAAAAGAGAGAGGAAAGCAACTCCTGCTTCAGGCACAGAAGTTGTCAGGATTAACCAACCACAGTGATATCCCTCCTGAAAAGCAGCAAGTATATATATATATATATATATATATATATGTATTTAGTGTAATCTTATCATGCCAACTTCGTCAACAGCAATATAATAGTTTTCCAAATGACTTGGAGGAAGTAGAGAAACTAATGCATGAGTATCAGATAAAAGCCGAAATGTGCCGTAGTGTGGATACTGGAGTATGTAACTGTGTGTACCTACATGTTTGTTGTATAGTTTGTATTCCTTTAGTGTATGGAACAGTATAATCAGAGGAGAGAGGAAATAAAGCTACTTAAACAAGAAGTACGTTGTAGTATAGCAGTCCTTGTGTATGGAATCATAAGTAGTTGGTGAACTGTTAGGTGAATGAACTTCAGAACAAGTACACTGATTATACGGAGCAGATGGAAGAGATGAAGGACAAGTAATAATTATACAGTACTAAAATTTCTATAAACTATAGTGTCGATCCTCAGATAAGTGCATGTCCTATGCAGTAATAATTATCAGTCTTGCGGGGTACTATATTTCCACTTTGTATACATTATGCATTTTTAGCTAGGAGTTAACTCACAATTTCAAGTCTTTTCCAGGTGGCTTGACTCTTTGAAGAGTCTAATTTGTCAAGTGGATGAGAAATTTTCAAAGTTCTTTAGAAGCATGGGTTGTGCTGGAGAGGTCAGCTTGTTGGAAGACAAAGACAATGTAAGTGGTACAGTGGAACCTCTCTATTACAGACATTTTGGGACCCAGAATTTTTGGCCACTTTTTGCTGTAATATAGAGGTTTTCCTCTTTCAGAGGTAAAAAATGTATTTACGAGACCTGTTGGGACCAAAATTTTTGTCCTTATAGAGGTTTTTTCTATTGTATCCTTAATTTGGGGAGTTTGTTAAGAGAGGTTCTACTGTATGTGATTGAAAGTATGGATTTTATAGGATTTTAGCAAGTATGGGATAGCCATCAAGGTGAAATTCCGCCCTGAAGAGGACCTACAAGTATTGACCACACGTCGACAGAGTGGGGGGGAGAGAAATGTTTCCACCATGTTATACCTAATGGCACTACAAGGCATCACATCATCTCCTTTCAGAGCTGTTGATGAAATTAACCAGGTGTGTGCAGTGAACATGGTGTATGTATACATGTACATGTTCATATGTATGCATTCATTTTGACTGTTACATCTCATATATGCAGGGTATGGACCCAGTCAATGAACGCAGGATTTTCAATTTAGTTGTATCGTTGGTCAACCAGCCTAACAGTTCTCAGTATTTCATTCTCACACCTAAGGTACTTGGAATACTTTATTAAATAATGTTCACTGTTGTCTCTTCAGTTACTCAAAAACTTGGACTATTCTTCATCAGTCAAAGTACACATCATTGCCAATGGTGCTGAAATGAATCCATTTCATCAGTGGAAATTTAGTAAATTCATAGACACTGCTAGTTCTATGTATGAGGAAGAAGAGAGAGAAGTAATTGTTATCCTTTGAGCAAATTCCTTTTAACCCACTGTAACTCAATTGTTTATATTCTTGCGACCATAGATAGTTATAACCTTGTACTTTAATATCAGCAATGGTAAAGAGAAAACTATCATTCAAATGAATGCGGACATTAAAATTAATGAGGAGGCATGTAATATATACAATACAATTATTGTTAAGATGAGAACTCGGTCTCATGCTGCGACCACCCCATAAGGAGATCTGTGTTAAGAAAGAAAGAAAAACTATGTAAACTACAAAAATTTGTACATGTAAAAAAGGTGCTAAGCTATCCACTTACTGCATTGCCAGGCTAAGAAAATTCTTTGTGAGCAAGATATGCATGTACTAGCTAGAATCTGTCTGATGGAAGAGTTGGTGGTAACAGACGGTTGAATGAAATCATCAAAACTTCTGAAATTCTGAATACAGCTAGGTTGATAGTTGCCTATATGCACACTAATTTCCAGTGCAGTAGTATTGTATCAAGTTTTCAGCACTCAAATTTCAAGTTTATAACATAAAGTATGTGTTTGCTCCATGCATAATTATGTGGTGGTCTCTTTTATTTATAATTTATTGTTACTGGGCACTGCCATGTAGGCAGCTCAGCTGATATGCCCAGGAAAGAAAATAAAAGTAATTTACAGATATTAGGTAGCTTACTAGTATTAATTAATTAATGAGTCTATAAAAGTGTTTGCAAGCTAGAATCAAAATGATCAATTTCAATTATCATTTTGGTTAAGTGATTCCCTTCATTTATTGCTCTTGAATAAATTTGACTCTGGTGATATGCAGAAGTAGATGACCAAGGTAAAAAATGTAAAATACAGGGTTTTCTTGTTATGGGGAGATGATAATGCGGGGTGTTAAGTGTGTAGTCATGATTCAAGATTTTGAATAGTGTTTGTATCTTTGTTGGTGTATATGTCTTGAAGAGTATAGTACCCAAATCTAAATGCTCTAACAGATGTAACAAAATTATAAATAATCATGCACTAGTGGCTCTGGACCACTATAGAATAAATGAGCTGTAGATTAGTATAGACGATTTTCCTTTTGTTTGTATGGGTAGCAGGGGCATGCTTAGGATTTTTCAAAGGTGGTTTCCACTAGAAAGTAGACACACACGCACACATGTGCACACCTTGTATCGTTAAACAAATTATAAACCAATTGCATGCAAATTATAATTGGGTTGCCACCATCAATATACACAGTATCAAGTAGTATACCCAGTTCTAACTAGCTATAGCTAGCCAGCTAATAGATTAGCTATGGAATATCAGGGGCAGATCACAGCAATAATGGCTGTCCTTTACTAAATGCATATACTATAAAGTATATAAAGATCCTTATTCATGCAGATCCTTATTCATAGCTTCATAGTTATGCGCTTGTCAATTTCATGCCCCCCCTGGGGGGGGTGGGAGAGTACAAGGGATTTGACAAATTGTGGTGTCAAATTCCTCACTACTGGGGCAAAATCAGCTGTCAAATGCCTACTATGTCCCCACCCCCTAGTAGGAGATTGACAACACCTCAAGGATGACTAAACACATATTTCATGCATGCGACTAGTAATTAACCTGGTATACACCTGTAGCTAGTAAAATTATAGCGAGTGCAATTTTATTGTTTAGAAATGCAACTACTGAAATTGGTCAGTGAATTGGACAACTGTCAATTGCCCCAGGGGTGGGGACAAGAAGCAATGTCAAATCCTCACCTGGGGTGTGGGTGGGGCATGAAATTGACAAGTGCATAAGGCTACACTGCCTCATGAACACTGTGACTGCTTTATTAGAGTATCTCAATCTGTATACAATTTTTTTGAAAGGAATGGGGGGGAGGGGACGTGCCCCCCCCCCCGGATCCGCCACTGAATATAATACCAGTTAACATTATATTAAAATTGGTCTAGTAATAAATATCATAATAGAATTACATACAAAAGACCATGTGCATTTCATTTGTATAGCAGGCTAAGTGTGCCCATGGGATAGTGCTGCGGATGCATGCTACTCATGCTAATTTGAGTAGTTTCCATACTAAGCAACTGTACAAAGGATTATAGTGTTACATACAGTGTCCATGTCTGTTCTCTATTTATTTAGAGCATTTCACTGACTGCTCCATTAGAGTATCTCCATCTTGTATATTATTATGGGGCAGTACTCTCCCCAGATCCTCCACTGTAATAACCATGATGTACTCGTGGTGATTTTTGTATTTGCCAACAAATCAGCAGCAACACATTGGCCAGGGCTTTTACTTGCTGCTGACAATTCAGTAGGGGTTTCAGGTAGAAACTCCCCTCGGCACGCCCCTCGGCCTGTACGTAGGTCGTTTCAGTGCCCACACACAAATAAAGAGCGCCCACAGCCATAATCTCAGTATGGTCTGACTGGCTATAGCATCGATCTCACGAGTATAACTAAAAAATATCTGGTAACTAATATAGTTCGCATGAGGAAAGAAGCATATGGCGAGAAGCAGCGGCGGAACAAGTAGTTGATATGAGGGGGGGCTGGGCTGACCCAGACTTATTTCTATAGTTTGGTAAGGTGAGACCAAAAAAAAAAAAAAAGGTCGCAACCAACTGACAAGAGCTTTCCACCTCACCAGCTACCATTTCTAGCTGATAAACTACATAAAAATCCTTACATAGCTCGCTACACACTGACTACTTTATTAGAGTGACTGCTCTATTAGAGTATCTCGATCTTTATCACGGTTTTCAGCCCCACTCCAAGAAAGATAATTTCGGTGTGATATCATTCTGAGGGGGCTAAGTCCCCCCTCAGCAGACCAAGGGGGGGCTTCAGCCCCCTAGCCCCCCCCTTTCCGCCGCCTATGGCGAGAAGTGATAAAAATTAAAAATAATTAGCTAACTTAATTTGGCGCGAATGCATTGTTATTACATTGTATATTTACATAACAGCGGTGGGTGCTTATACCGCGAGCTTTTATTATTTTTTTGTAGGAAGATGGCTGGCATATTCGGTACGTTCATGCTTAGTTGAATATTCCATGTACTAGTATTCCTTGTCGTTAATTGTACAGGTCGAAATCGCCCTGCAATGAAGGATTTGAGTCGACACGTGATACCCCTAGTAAATATCGGTTGGTATAACCTTGGTCTTGAATTATTAGATCCGAGATATGAGGGATCACTAAACATTATCGAAAGAGAAAACAGTGACATAGAGACCCGTTGTAGGAAGATGCTTAATAAATGGTTGGAGACTTGCAGTACTGCTAGTTGGGACAAAGTGATAGATGCGTTGAGGAGGATTAACTTGAATGATGCGGCCAGTAACATTGAATCATTGATACAACATGGAGAGCTCTTACCCCCACAAGGTTAAAAGGATTTCATATTACAACTGAGTAACTAAGCTAAGCTCCTTTAATGCACCTATCAATGTTTAGTCCCCTAGCTGTATGGGCTTATACAAGGGGGTGACACACAGGCACTCACTGTAGGTAGATCTGCGACCGCGGTCAAAGTCTTGACTGGCCGAAATTTCACTTTGACCTGTGACTAAGAGCCTTTTTCAATCTTTGACTGGTGACTTAGTGGTGATATTTCAGTACTTTTTGATTGTGGGTTGGAAATTTTTACCCTTTACTGTTGACTTGGCACGATTTTGGTGGCCTTGACCTTTGACTTAAATTAAACTTTTACCGCGGTCGCAGATCTACCTACAGTGAGTGCCTGTGTGTCACCTCCTTGCTTATAGCCAGGTGGGGATTTGAAAATTTGCAAGGGCAAAAGTCGCTGCTACTGGGGTATAGGCTCAGTGTGTCCTACACAGCCAGCTAGCCTGTACTCGTGACTACATGGATAATTATTGAGATAAAACCCCAGTACTGGGGGCAAATTCCCCATAATCCCCCTATACCCTGTGCTTGGGGTAATGGCAAGCGATAGGTATTTAGACAAATGGATCTACACCAGTGTGTTGAATGACAAGTTGATGTTGTGCTACTTCCAAAAACCAGGCGCTAGATATATAGCTGGAAATATATTGTAATAATGCATAGTTTTGTAATTTCAGATTTTGTAGTGGTGAATTATTTCATAATTCTCTAATTATGTTGCTATGCATTGCTAAGGAAACCCATTTTGAATAAAACGTTTTCAACAGCTTATTACGCACAGAAGTATCTTCTCAACTGTTTTATAGTTCGTCTTTATTGTTTTTTCTCATAAATTCTCTCTATAGATAGGTACGTAGATAGATAGGTACACACACACACACACGCACACACACACACACACACACACACACACACACACACACACACACACACACACACACACACGCACATGCACACAAACACACACACGTTTTTATGAAAACAATTTCAGTAAACCAGGTGCGTGCCCTTTAATTGGCCGGCTGTTGGTGTGCACCTGGTTTAAAATGCAATTTGCATTCTATTATTGAATGATACGTATTGTCATACTAGGCAAGCTACTAATAAAAGTAAACTACAGACCTATTGAGCTGTAATGACCAACAATACAACATTTACAATAGTTTCCTTCTGTAGTTTTTATTGGTAAAGGGCCCCAGAGGCTCTAGGGATATGCAGTGGCACGAAGCAAACAAACTTACATTATTTTAACAAGCACCTATAACTTCTCATCACAACAACGCACGTACTTCCAGTTGGACCATTCAATAGAGTTTTGCTCTCCTTGAATTCCAAGTTTTAAGTAAGTCGGACCAGCAGGTCTCAAGTTATGAACAAAATGGTAGTGCCTATAGTAACCATGGTTTCAGTCCAACCTGAATAACTTGTGAATGGAATATTTAATCAATCTCTGTAAAATTTTTGTTACAAGTTGTTATCCAGTAGTTGGACATCCCAACTGTTCGAAAATTGATCATTGAGTGAAGTAGTGCTGTTTGATAGTACATACTGGTGTTTGAAGAGTGGTAAATGATAGGCTTTACTGTTTTTGCGCATAACTCCCAGTGTGCTGGTATGATTTAATTACAACGGTACCCAGAGAGTCCAAAGGCTGCTCTGTTGAATAGTTCAAACCGGAATTCTGTTTGTTGTTGTGGTAAGGAATGACGTATAAGCACTTATTGAAATGTGTTTGATAAATGGCGACTTATATATGCTACCCTTCCTCAAAATTGGACATTAATTTTAAATGTGAAACTTAGATACCCTAATAGAACAATCACTCATTACATTCAGAATTAAAGGTGCACAGAATCATTGGATTCAAACTAGAAAACTAGCACACCCAGGATCATTATGACCACTGCAAGTTATCCACTTCCTTAGTTTCTTTACCTTAAAATGAAATTGCTTTTAATTATATGCTGGTTGATCCATTCACTGTATATTTTTGTCATATTGACTGGGATTGAAGTTTAGGATCACCCGCCCAAAACCTTTTGTAATTTTTGATGTACTATGTATGTGTATTATTTATATAGAGGATTCTGGAGCTGCAGGTCCAAGCAGTAGTGGAGTAGGTAAGATAGTGGTTATTATGTGCATATAGTTTGTAGACCATGCATTTGTATGAAAGTACCACCTTTACAACACACATACAAGCACTACATAGCATTCAAAGATGAAATCAAGAGCTTTCCAAAGGTAACTACACTGTGCAGTATACTAATAGGCTCCTCTAATATCAAACAGTATGGTAGTACCGTTTAGTGAGGTTTCCCCCTAAGGTGACACGTGCCACTAAAAGTGCTATGTCTAAAAGCCATCGTATGAAAATCATACACGATGAAAATCATACACGATGAAAATCACCTTTATGGAATATCCATTCAATGTCAAATACAGTGTTAAAACAAGAAAACATTTATAGGAGCCTCACTGCCTGACCACAGTCATAAGGCTAGAGGCCAAACGAAGCAGTGTATACAACAAATTCACAGGTGGGATGTGCCTTTTGTGATTCTGATGAATATATACCTTCCGCACTTTATTACCAATTAAGTGGTCATCTTCTTCATGCCAGGAAATTATACGAAGGCAATAATTTTATAATTTTTGGTATCATCTTGAAGAAGTGTATCAAGACACACAGTAGTGTGTCATGCGGCCAAGAAAGCCAGCGTGCCACACTGTGAGTATATTTACAGGAAGAAACAAAATGCAGTTTTCACGCATACGTAGCTCCGTGCTCCCTTCTCAAATTGGAATCATTTTTATACTGCAAATGCCCTCCGCCTTCAGGACCCCACATACTGTACCAAATGTGAGCAAGATTGCTTAACGCAATCATGAAATATAAGCCTTCAAAATTTGGCTTAATTTCTTTGTTTGTTTTTTTTCTTCTTTTAGGGGGCTCGGGTGGGGGGCTTAAATTATTCTTTTCGCACACTGTACAAAAACCATTATAAAATGCAAATGTGTAGCTCAATTGTCTTGAGCTTTGGTATACTTTAAGAACGTATTGCGGCACAATCACATACCAAGTTTGGTGTAAATCTGATTAATATTCATAGAGCTATGGACGGTTATTTGCATTTAAAAAGGCCGACTGTTGTCACACCTACAGAGTAAACCACTTATATTAAAAATTGGTATGCGTATAGGTTAACCATTGTAGCTTAAACCTTTTGTGGTTTAAAAGAAATTGTATTGACAGCTACAGAGTTACAAGGCAAAAACTAAACAACTGTAAACTGCGGGTCAAAATACTCTAATAGAACAGTCACCATGGGGTAAAAAAAGATGCATAAAAATGTTGAAAAAACGTTACTGACTAGCGTTTGAACTAGGGACCTCCATACTGAACACCCAAATCCTTAACCACTGAGCCGCTGCTATCACAGCTGATCATCTCATTTTATTTCTACTTTATGAATGAAAATTCTAGCTAAAATCTACTCAATAGTCACAATGGAAAATCTAGAAAATTCTACAAAAATTATGAAAGTATATAGCCGTGTCATGCGGCCAAGTACAGTCAGTGTGGGCGGGTGACATACTCGTTTTACGGAACCAGAAAACGCTGTTTTCATGCATCCGTTGCAGCCTCTTTACAGGTGAGACTTCAATATGCAAATGCTAATAATGAGGATGGAGCTCGTGTAGACGTTTATGCTTCAAGGAGGTAAGCAAACATCTGAAGGCATTTTTTGATGTCAAAGTTAAGGCTATTGCACCTTCATAATAGTTATCGTGGTACCCAAGTATCATCACCGTAGTTTATCGACATTTTGAACGTGAGAAGCAACGGAAGTATGAACAATGAAATTGAGATGGGTTCTTTTACCCCACTTGTATTTTCAACATTAAGGGGTGGTATGGGTCATGCTGCTCAGTGCTGTATTTTCAGAAGACTTGCTCTCCTCGTCTCTCTTCAGAAGGAGTAGTGTCATATAGTTCTGTGATGTCAGGGTGGTGGCAAGGGGTGCTGGTAACCCTGGGAATAATAATAAAAAATCTAAAAAGTTTTCATATATCCGTAGCTCCATAGTGCTTGAACGGTATAATATAATGAACCATTTCTGCAGTGGAAGCTTCCTCAGGGTAGGGAATCTCCCATTCCTAGTTTGAGTCAAATCTGCCTAGCTATCATTGGGATATACATACCTTCAAAATTCATCTTATTTCAGTTCTTCATATAGCCACGCAGTCTTTGATGACTCCTGGGAAAAAGTAAAAAGGAATTATCAAGGTTAACCATAGGCTGGCCTGCAATTACAAAAAGAAGTGATATCCGCACATTAACATCATTGCAGCCATTTGTTGGCTGCCACCTTTGATTTCACAACTTTTTTAACCCCTGGAGGCTTTTTAAGGCTGCACCCTTTTCACAGCTTGACTGTTTTTGTGCAGATTTAGATACCACGAAACTATTTGAGGCACTTAGCGGACTGTAGTATCCTGGTAGTATCAGGTAGTATCTAATATAAAACGATTGTAATCAGCCACACCCCTTTAACGATCAGAACACTCACAACATCTCTTCCTGAGGCCGCACCCCTCAACAATCTAGCTCCGTAGAAAACAAGGTATTGTACCATCCCCCCCAGCTTAATCTACTGTGTAGCTTATATAGCAGCAAGATCGAGATACTCTAATACAGTAATCACAGCAGCAGTCTATTTTATAACTACGCTCTAAAATATTATTAATTTAAAAATGAAGTAGGGTTCCAGTGATAAAAGGTAGTGAAACAAGCTATGTGGGAAAATCCCTACTTTGGCATGTAAAATTCCCACACTGCTACAATGCCAGGTAGGGATTTCCCTCATAGCTACCATCATCGCTTGCTTCACTACTTTCTATCATGCAACCCTATATACTTCATTTTTAAATTAATAATTTTTTATTGATATACTACCAATGTATAACTGTAATAAGTGGGAAAACTAGCTAGTTATCGCCTTTTTTATCGTCTATTTAAAAGTGTCGAGAAATGCCAGTTTTAAGTGTTGCAGCTCGCCAATGGTTGAAGCTATGTTTACCAAACTTTCATACATTAATTGAACACCAATTCCTTACCTTCCAGAGCATCCACCTGTTCAAGTAGCCAACAGTTAGTGTCCTGCCATTTTAAGTAGTTTTTAATGGTTAGCTGTATCAGACGAGCTCCAGTTGGGGTGGTGGAGGGGGTGGAGGAAAAGACCATGCAAAAAGCCATTTCTTGTCATCGATGTAATTCAGTGTTGTTTGTGTGTGGTACAGTAGATTGCAAGACGGTTGTCAGTCAAAATTTCTTTCGCTGGTGATATCACGTGAAAAGCAGCCAATCAGAAACTTCGCAGAGAATTTTATAAAGTCTTGCCAGCTGTCATTGGTTGGTTTTCACGTGAGTCCCATTCAGAATTTTTGTACGACTGCATGACAACCAACATGCAATCTACTGTATAATGTTTTACTATTAATTGTCTTATTTGTGTTTATATACGTATGTGCATGTATGTTTAGTTTGTTGTTGTTTTTTTGTATCACTCCAACAAGGAGGAACAGCATTGTGCTGATTGTTGTGAGTATAAAATAATAAATTAAATCAAATCAGGGTGAGAGGTTGTTTTTAAAATGAAAGAGGAATGCATAGAGCCAAATTATGGATCATTCAGGTCTCAAACTGGCTAAAATGAAAGGAAATTTACAGCACAGGTCTTTTTTCAATAGCACAGAGCTGTACAGCCATTTCCAGGTTAGCCGCAACTTCATTAAGGCCCCAGACTGCTTGTTCAGCTTGCCACTAGGCTTGGGAAAAGTAGACCACTCAAATCTAGCTGATTTTGATTGGGAAATTTGATAGTCTACTCATGTAACTTTGTGTTCTTGGTGAAAAATCAAGATGGGAGACCAGTTTTCCCAGATCCAATCGCACAATATACTATGGAAAAAGGATGTTGCCCCCAAAAATCCAGGGTGTCGTGAAATCAAAGGTGGTGACCAAGCAGGGGCATAGCCAGAATTTTTTCAACAGCATCATAAAGTTACTAGGCCCAGCCACTGAAAAGATCTTGAATATTTCAATGGTCCAAAATAGTGTTGTAATTGTTAATTAAACAATAACTAAATCAAAAATAGTTTTGTAGCAGCTTAAAAATTATTATTAACAATAGCAAACAATAACTAATAATATTTTAATGCAACACAACAATTAATAACAATAACAAGAATTCTGTAATCTTTTTTGTACCATTAGGAAAATTACTGCACTGGCAATGAATTTATAACTACGCACTCTGACTGATTTACAACAGAATACCAAATCATAAATAAAGTATACTTAAGCGCAAGTTAAGCCTTTATACATAAAAGCTACACAAGACCTGTAACAGTCTTTACCAGTTCCTTCAAAATAGTTAAACACTTTCTGAGTAATATTGGTTACCTTAAAAATGTTCCTAAAGTAATAGTAGGTTGAGAGAAATGCACCATGCTTTGATCTGTCAAGTACATCATTTTTCTTGATAATTAGACACCTGCTTAGCAACTTGCCTTCAAAATCCACCTAGATCCTTGTGCTACATTTCTACATAACATAATACTTTGAAATTCAAAGTATATACACAGACACCTTAGCTCTCACACATTACATGTGTGGCACACACATGCATCCATTGTGCATTGCAATTCATGACAAAAACAGCTTGTTTACTTTTTTGTAACATTGTTATGACTGGTGAATTCACGCATACCTCATCAAAAGAAGAATGGTGTCTGATCATGAGTTAGTCAGTGTTTTCATCTGAATGCACTTAGTTACTAACTCAAAAGTGAAGTAGCCATTATGCTTCACTTTCAACTATGTTCAGCCTGTTATACAGTGCTACAAGCAAACAACAGTAGGAGAAGGGCCTCTGCAAGTAATCCAGTCACCATGAAAAATACCAATGAGTTGCCTGCCCCAACTATCAATTACTGATTCAAAAGTGAAGTGCCCATTACACTTTGCTTTCAACTATGTTCAGCTGCTACACAGCATTACAAATGAAGTACAGTAGGAGAGGTGCCGCTGCAATCAATCCAATCATCATGGAAAATACGGATGATTCCTGTTTACAAATGTAGGGAAGCCATTATGCTACTGCGAATCAACACCTTTGGCTGTCAGCAAAAAGAAATGGGACACGAAGGAGGGCAAAGGCAATTATAAGTCCATGATGCATGCATTTTACATACTTCGGTATGCCAAAGGCACCTGTCGGGCTGAAGCAACATAGATCAGTGACAATATCAAGCCCATAGCCTTAGCCATTATCGAGCTATGCTTGTCTGAAGGCATCAGGGCAGTAGAAAATTCCATTGAATAAAGTCTATTGGAAGGATTTAGGGTCGTATTGAAGGAAAGTTTGGGCTTGGTTATACCTAATCAATACTTCCAAGGCACCAGGAAGGTATTGTGAAGCTGGTTTTGAATGATATTTTTGGCTAGAACCACACTGTATGATTCTTTAATGTATGATACCATCTAAGTTCAAAAGGGAAAAGTGTGCTTTATATTCCAAAGTGTGCTATATTTTCCATCGTATGGCAATAAAGCACATTTTGTGTGAATGTGACACAACCATAAACACAACTCACAAAGACTCTGGAATGACCACAAGCATCCCCACTAACAAAGCTGTCAACAATGTTACCATAGCAATTAACAACAAATTAATGGCTGCACACACAAATGTTTATAATTCCACTACATATATATATAGAATAATTATACCATTCAGTCTTAATTGTTCACTAAACTATCCATCTTTGTAGGTCCAGCAACTTCTTCAGTGGCTGCTTCATATTGATGCCTTCAACTTTGTCACAATGATGGCCACACTTGCAAACAACAATTAGGTAGCTGTATTACTCACATACACCATAGCTAACCTTCCCCAGTTGTTCTCCTCATCCTATTGCCCCACTACTAAGTGAATTCTGGATCTGACAGATCACACTGTGACAAAATCATGTGATAACTTGACGTTAATGGCTACAAATTAACCTTCTATGGCTAATCACGAGTTCTTTGCTGCCATCATGCTGTTCCGGCTCATGATAAACTGTATTAACAGTTATCTTCTTCTTGATTGCAACTCTGTATTCGTACATTAAACCAGTTAAAACACTGCTTACACTCATGCACTACGGAAAATATAGCACTTGGGTGTGGTCTCAAGTCAAATATAGCACTTTGCTTTGCCCCGTGCTATATTTGTCTCTTGACCACACCGTTATGCTATATATTCCGTATTGCACTCGCTGTGGTGCTTTAACTAGTATACAATGTCAAATCTACAAACATTCCTTCAACAAAAACCCTGATCCAAAATTATGGACTTTTTTACGCACATAGTCTAATATTAATAGCTCTGTGACTGTTTATTGTATTCAAACTTGCCTTTGATCCTCAAGTTAAACCCTTTTTACGTGTTCAGCAATTAAGTGATGTGTTTGCATTTTATAGCATTATATGTAAGTGTGTATAAAAGACATGTCTTGATTTAGGAGTTGCATAGCACATACACACAGAGCTGCTAATCTTGTGTCCCAAACTCACCAAAATCAAGCTACTAAAAACTATTGCTAGCAGTGGCTATATAGCTAGCTACACTACCATACTGTTGGTTTTCATCCTCAGCATTACTCAAACTACTCGAAGCTGGTTTTAAGAGATGTCTTCTGGGTGGTGTGGTAAGCTCAAATGGCAGTTTCTGCCTTTTTGAAGGAAAAGGACTTGGCTTGAAAAGATTTGATTTGATTTATTGTTTTACCTCCTTGTAATCTGCTACAGCTGTTCTTCCTTACAGGAGAGGGAAAACAAGTTGATGTTATTCTTCTAAAAACCAGGTGCCCATGCAGTTAATATTATCCCATTTTGACTAATTAGGCAATTAATCAACCATTTAGGTTATATTCATGCTATTGCTATTATTAATTCAGCTAGATAATTAGATTTGTAAATACTATAATTTACAGTATTTTGTAATTCATGAATTATTTTGTAATTCGGTAATTATGTTGCTATGCACTACTAAGGAAGCATAACTTTAACAATCCACTGTAAACTGCAATTACGCACAGAAGTATCTTCTCAACTGTTTTATAGTGTATCTATCATGTTTTTCACTCGAATTGTTTTGAAAAACCCTTGAGGCTGCTCTTCATATTTGTTTGCATACGTACGGGTCACGCCCCCTTTCTCTTTGAAGGGATTCATTATTTCCGGTAACCTACGAAGCCAAATACATTGTTTTCAGTTGTTTTATGCCTGTATAGCGCATTATAAAAAGCATTCATAACGTCTTCAGGAACTTCTTTGCCATCTTTTTTAAGCTGAACGAATAAACCATCTCACAGTAAAAGCTTCTCTACCAGGAAGGTTTATACTGGTTCTGTGCAGCCTTCATTTCACCTATGAAGGCTGCTTTTCTCTCTCTCTCTCTCTCTCTCTCTCTCTCTCTCTCTCACACACACACACACACACACACACACACACACAAACACACACACACACACACACACACACACACTTTTTCCAAAACAATTACAGGAGCCAGGCACACACCCTGTTAAAAACACACACCCATACAGTAAAAAAAATACAAAGCTAAAACACAGAAAATACATAAGTACACAAGTACAAGTACAACAAAACAGCTAACTAATTTATCCAATAAATGTAAGAATTAATCATTGCAGAATTGTCTATAATGATGCCCAGGTATACAATCACTGAAAGAGGAAAGGAATGTTATTCCACCACTGACACGTTTGAAATTGGAAAAAACTTTGGGAGAAAGAAAGGGTATACCTCAACAGGGGTGGATTGGGGGGTGCTTTCGGGGTTAAAGCCCCCCCCCCCCCCTTTCACTTTTAGGCTTTACTTGATCAATATGCTAAGGATTATAATGAAATTTTGTCTTAGCTGATCACTAATAATACAAAGCTGATCACTAATAATACAAACTAGTATTTTAAAAATTGCTAATTTAAAAGTGAAGTAGGGATCTTTGCAATAAAAAGTAGTGAAACAAGAGATGAATGATGGTATTACAGCATAGCTCGGTGGGAAAGTCCCTACTTTAGCTAATGTGCCAAAGTAGGGACTTTCCCATCGAGCTATGCTGTAATACCATCATTCATCTCTTGTTTCACTACTTTTTATTGCAAAGATCCCTACTTCATTAGCAATTTTTAAAATACTGGTTTGTTTAGTTTTTTGTTGTAGCACAGCTAGCTAGTTATAACTTATTAAAGTACGTACTGTGCCAAAATTGGAAGCATATAGGCCCGTAGTAGCGTGCATAGCTTACCTTTGATCATGGTAGCAGTGGCACTCAGATCTATGACCAGTCTCAGTACGATGGTCCGTGTTCTAGTCACCCCGGTTGGAAGTTGTTCGAACGAACAGACCCTTTCAGTTGTCTGGAGCTTAGTCTCGACTAACAGGATGAAGTAATACAATTTCTACTCGAGTACTATCCAATCACATGAATCACTCGCTGCCGATCTTGCCATCCGGCACTGAGTGGTTGAGTCAGTGTGTTCAGAGGAACAAGCCATCAAGTATCAGTCCGTCTTAAATCTCCTCGTCGATTGTAGTACAGGCGTTGGCAAAAGTCGAAGTGACAACTCAGCAGCCTTTAACGTTTCACGTGCAACACTTGAAATTATAAGGGCCCCACTCTTTCAGCAGCATAAGCGCTTTCTGAAATAATTTTGTGGTGTCTACAGAAAAGTGTTGATATGGAAAATTAACGCCTCGGTATGGTTTCGATGCTTGAAGAAGAAGACAACCAACCTGATTGAAGATAAAAGGAAAGACAATGTGCACAGGGCGTACACTCGTCGGAACCCCAAAAGGCACATCCCACCAGTGAGTTTGTTGTTGTGGCGTAAAATGGTGACCGTGTGCTGCTTCGTTTGGGTTCTAGGCTTGCGACTGTGGTCAGGCAGTGAGTGAGGCAGTGAGTGAGGTAGTGAGTGAGGCAGTGAGTGAGGCAGTGAGTGAGGCAGTGAGTGAGGCTAAAGTTGGAGTTTTGGGCGATTTAAAAAAAAATTTAAATCGGGCAACCTGTAAGTGTTTTGTTGTATTTAATGCTGTTTTATGTATTATATGGACTAGTACTATTCCGTAAAGGTGATTTTTGCCGTGTAAAATGTCTGTAGGCTGATTTTTAAAGGCAGAATTTTGGGCGGCATGCGAAACGTTCACCATGATCCCTATTTAAATGGTACGACCGCACCATTTGATACTCATAAACCCACCTTTCTTTTCAAGACATCATCACTGGATTTATGCTAAAAGTTATGCAACAAGGACCCGGATCAACATTGGAGATTGAGATACTCTAATAGAGCAGTCACCTAACTACTCTAATAGAACATTCAGCAGATACATAATAGTTGGTTCTGCTATGGAAACATACATACAATGAAGTACATTAGTCTGTTTAAAAGGCTTGATTCATCTACTTGTGTAGTTATTATGTATGACAATACTTACACAATTTCCATTGAAAATGCTCTCAGATTCAATCTTGTATCACTGAAATTTCAAAATTTTCCACTTTCAACATTATTATTCTAACATGCGCCTATTTTTGTGCAATTGTGAGAACATGCATCATGTGCTTGGTTGTCCGAACCTACCCAAACCTTTCCATTAACAAATGCTGCAGAGTACCATACCTAAATCTAAAGGCAGTAAATAAAATATCTACAGGTAGAAATATGCATTTTTCTGGGAGGGCATGCCCCCAGACCCCCCTAGTTCCAGCATGCCAAAGCATTCTGGGAGGTTTGAGAGATTAGCACCTTGAGTTAGCCCCCCCTTAGAGATCCTAGATCCACCCCTGTTCAAGTGGTTTGCAAAGAACTGCTTATCATAATGTTGGTGTTTATTTCCAAACTTAACTGGTGCATGGCTCCAAGTGAATATCCCTAAACTGATGGTGCTGACAAAACATTTTGCACACAGAGTGAAACTGGATTAAACCTAGTGTTGTTTTAGTCCCGAGTTTAGTTTTAGTTTAGTTTTAGTATAGGTAGAAAAAAATCTTGTAGTTTTAGTAAATTTTAGATTAGAAAGTAATTTATGCTTACTAAAATAGGTTTTAGTTTTAGTTATAGTAAACTAAAACCACAGTACATGGAACTAAGTGTTACCAATACTTACGTATTTAGTATCAGTACCATATTACAGTATGTATATTTACTTATTGAAAGACCAAAATCATAATTGAAATATATAGTTACAAGTAAAATTGCTGGCAGCTGAAAAGAAATATTTTTGCTAAATTATAGGCTAGTTTGTGTGGTTTTAGTTTAGTTTTAGTACAGGTAGGAAAATCAAATGGTACAATAGTACCATTTAAGTAGGGATCGCCTTGAAAATGCACACGCCGCCCAAAATTCTACCTTTAAAAATTATCCTAGAGACATTTTATGCGATGAAAATCACCTTTATGGAATAGTACTAGTCCATATCATACAGTATGATAGTACTGTATAGTAGGGACCACAAAGGGGTAGGCGTGGCCCATGAAATAACATCACCCAAAACCAGCCTCGATTTTCCCTGACGATGATTAGGCAGTATTGGTTAGGTAAAACTAAGCCCAAACAAGCTTTCAGATTGGCCCAAAACGCCTTCAACAAGTTGCTACAGAATTTTAAAAATAATTTATTTAATGGAATTTTCTACTGACTGACTGCCTGCCTGACTGACTGATGCCTTCAGACAAGCGTAACTCGATAATGGCTAAGGCTACAGGCTTGATTGTTTCACTGTTCGATGACGCTTCGGCCTGAGAGGTGCCTTTTGGCATACCACAGTACGTACAATGCATTCTTCATAGACTTACCAGTGTCCTCCTTTGTGTCCCATTCATCTTTGCAGACAGTGAAAAGTGTCGATTTGGCGATAGCATGTGATGGCTTCCCTTCGTAACAGAAATCATCCGTATTATTCATTGTGGCTGTTTTGATTGCAGAGGTGCTTTTTGAACAGTTCTCGATTCGTACTGCTGTGTAACGGGTTGAACACGGCTGACAACAAAGCGTATTGGATACTTCACTTTTCAGTCAATAATTGATATAACTGGGGTGCACGGCACCATTTCTTTTGGTATGCATGGATTGCAGAGGTGCTTTTCGAACAGTTCTAGATCTGAAATGCTGTGTAACGGGATGAACATAGCTGACAACGAAGCGTAATGGATACTTCACTTTTCAGATGATAATTGATATAGCTGGGGTGCGGCTCCATTTCAGATGCGGTATGCATGTGTTCACCAGTCATAAAAATAATATTTACAAAAAAATTTAACAAACAAGTACATAGAAAAATTTGGAATTTTCAACTACCATAGCACATTGATAAAAAGTACTGAAACAAACTGGAGTAGTGCACGATATTAAATCACAGTAAAACAATGAGAAGTGTTATATCCCTACTGTGCTCAAGATGCCACAATGGAAATGCACAGTAGGAATATAACACTTATTGGTTTACTGTGATTTAGTATCATGCACTACTCCAGCTTGTTTCAGTACTTTTATCGATGTGCTATGGTCCCTACTCTAGCCCAAATTTTTCTGTGTACTTGTAATATATAAAACAGCATTAAATATAACAAAACACCGCCAGGTATAGAATTTTTAAAACATGCCAAAACTTGAATTTTAGTCTCACTGCCTCACTCACTGACCATAGTTGCAAGGCTAGAGGCCAAACGAAGCAGCACACAGCCACCATTTTACACCACAATAACAAACTCACCCGTAGGATGTGCCTTTTGGGGTTCCGACGAGTGTAGGCCCTCTGCGCCTTGTCTCTTCTTTTATCTTCAATCAGGCTGCTTATCTTCTTCTTCATCCAACAAAACCGTATCAAGGCAGTAATTTCCGTATCAACACTTTCTTTCAGCAACATATATAGATGCCACAGAATTATTTCAGAGCTGGACTTCAGAAGTACTTCAGTGCTGGCGCTACTATAAGACTAGATATGCGCAATGGTTTGCGATTGGGATCCCATTCGTGATAGGTCCACCATCACGCCCGTCAATTAAAGATCTAGGTGGACTAATAGCGATAGAGTACAGAGACCACACCTCTTAACAATCTAGCTGTTTACTTAACAGTAAATAAAATGACCTCACCCCTTATTGGTCTAGCTGGCCGCACACCTCTTGGCTGACTCGAAATATATTCTAATACAACAATCACTCTAATACAACAGTCATGTATGATATTTAATAGAACAGTCACAAGTTACATTGTAGCTAGCTATGCTACACAACAAAAAACTAAAACTAGTGTTTTTAAAAATTGCAAATTTAAAAATGAAGTAGGGATCTATGCAACAAAAAGTAGTGAAACAAGAGATGAATGATGGTATTACAGCATAGCTCATTGGGAAAGTCCCTACTTTGGCACATTAGCTTAACAATTATTTTTCTCAATGCCAAAGTAGGGACTTTCCCACTGAGCTATGCTGTAATACCATCATTCATCTCTTGTTTCACTACTTTTTGTTGCATAGATCCCTACTTCATTTTAAATTTACAATTTTTTAAAATGCTAGTATCTTTTAGTTTAGTTTTAGTACACGTAGGAAGATATCTTTTAGTTTTAGTATAAACTTTAGCCAAGAACTTTTAGTTTAGTTCTAGTTTAGTACACTAAAAGTAATTTATGCTTACTAAAATAGGTTTTAGTTTTAGTTATAGTGAACTAAAACAACACTAATTAAATCCTGTAAACGTAGCCATTGTAAATGCTGGTAGTGTTCTGATAAGGATTCATGAGTATATGATGCAAATTTCTTACTAGGCGTACTGCTCTATTCTGTAGCCTTCTAATTTATTGGTGTAAATGTTGAGTCAATGGGGCCTCCACACAATCAATGCATAGTTGAGGCGAGACAACAATAACGAGTCTACCAGTAATTTTAGCAGGCTAGCACCAAAATAGTGCTTAGGAGTGGCAACAAGGTGAAGGTAATATGTTTAGACTTGGTTAATATGGGCTTGGCTCATGCTGTCTTTTAATTACGTAAAGCAGATCAGATCCAGGTCCCATCCAAATTACTATTCAGGTCAGTGATGCTAACCCAGTTTCAACCCCGACAAGATCAGCTCTATAGCAGAGCCTTTTAATATAGTGTAACATGATTGTGCCAACCAAAGGACATCTAGAGAGCAGGTTTTGTGTAGGCAAATCCTCCTGAGTACACATATACACACATTGAGAAAAGCAATTATCAAACGGTACGGTTGTACCGTTAAGTAGGGATCGTGGTGAATGTTTTGCGCGCCGCCCAAACTTCCGCCTTTAAAAATCAGCCTACAGACATTTTACGTGGCGAAAATCACCTTTACGGAATAGTACTAGTCCATATCTATCTATTCTATCTATTCTTATATATATATATATATATATATATAAAGCTGAAAATGTCTGTCTGTCTGTCTGTCTGACGGTCACGCTGCTTACTCACCAGACTTGGCGCGAATCGACATAGTCTGTGCTGATAATGAAGCGCTCATCATCCGCCTACTCTAAGATTGTTATCACGAGTTCACGCGTGCTTCCGTTCGGTCTCTACAGCGCGTAGAAGGCCAAGGTGTAGAGAAAACTTGAGCAACATTCCTTTGAAAACCACAGCACATACTGTTCAAGTGGTAGAACGCCTGACTAGCGTGCAAGAGGTCGTGGGTTCAAATCCACGTGTTGACAGATTTTTTTCTTTCTACTTAGTACCTTTTTGTGAACACCTTTTTAAAACACGGCTTTTAGCTCATCATATCTTGGCATGCAAAGCACGTATCGAGGCGGGACTTCAGCGAAATTAAACGCCCATCATCTGGCAACTCGAGTGTTGTTGTAGCAAATCAATACGTGCTTTTGTTCGCTCTTTATAGGGCGATGAAGGCACTGGTGTAGGGAAGGATCACTGAAAAGTTGAGCTACATTCCTGTCAAAACCACTGATAAACAACTGTGGCGATTTGTGCACCTCCCTTAACCCCAAGTTATTATAACCAGCCAGGGTTCAATCCCCGCCTAGGTCATAACTTTTTTTTTCACTTTTGGGACCTTTTTGATGCACCTTTTTGCTCTATCTGTTCCATGCAAGTCTTCATCTACAAACTCTTATGATCAATTTTTCAGCACTGGCACTGAATTACCTCACATAATAGGGACTCTTATAGCACTTTTGGGACAGGGCAGACTAATTGCCAACATATTTGTCCATCTGTGTGTTGGTCCAGTGTGTTGTATTAGAGTAGGTAAAAGCTTCTTTCACCAGTATCCAGAATATCTACATCTTTGTTTTAAGCACATAGGTGTGCACTGACATGAAAAACTGTTTGTTCAGACTTACCTCAATACTGCTGTAGTAATAGGCAGCTTGCATGATTGAACAAATACTACTGTGCATCTGAAAAATGATAATACTGGAACCATGCAGATCCATAGTTTACACCGAGGAACTGCATCTGACCTGGCACAACTGTTTCACTATCCTGCTTACATGCTTTCACTCTAAAGATTCATACATTACCTTATTGGTCAATTACACTGCAGGTGTTTCAAAACTGGGTTTTTGTATGGCAAGAGGTATATGTGTCACTGCAACATCAGAACTGAAAGTGCATAGGACAAGTTCTGAACTTTTGCTTGCCATGCAGTAACTATAACTGCAAATTGTGTTGACTTTAAATTATGTTCAAGTTCATTTATCTTTATGACAGTCGGTAAGGTAAACATCAAAATGTAGAAACTGAAACTGTACCGTGTGTACACAACCTGTATGTAATGTAGGGTATACTGTATACAATTGCCTTAGCTCACATGCAGTTTAACTAATTAGCTAGCCTTGCATGCATGCTTCACTATAAATTATTATGTACTGCATAAGGATCATGTACTTTAAAGCACTATCGACATACATGCTACACAGCAAATATAGGACACTAATATTTATGCTTGGTTCCCAATATATTAATTATTGTTGCATTAGTTCTCATGTAAAGCAGCAAAGGTTTCGTTTGTTCTATACAGCACGTTGAAGTCACTGGTAGGGAAGATGCACTGAATAATTAAACTACATTCCTGTCAAAACCACAAACAATAAACTTTAGTGTTTTGCATCATTAATGACATAAGAAAACCTCATGCTCTTTAAAAAATGTGACATCACCATGTACCCTACATAGCTACATTAGCAGTGCTGGTGTTTAATGCTTAGTCCCTCTTCGTGGCATTAAAATGTTTAATGTGGAGATGGTCCTGCACATAGGGCAGGTACCAATGCTAGTAATACATAAAACAGCATTAAATACAACAAAACACTTACAGGTGGCCGGATATACAATTTTAAAAAAATCTCCTAAAACTCCAACTTTAGTCTCACTGCCTCACTCACTGCCTCACTCACTGCCTGACCACAGTCGCAAGCCTAGATCCCAAACAAAGCAGCGCACGGTCACCATTTTATGCCACAACAACAAACTCACCAGTGGGATGTGCCTTTTGGGGTTCCGATGAGTGTACACCCTGTGCGCCTTTTCTTTCCTTTTATCTTCAATCAGGTTGGTTGTCTTCTTCAAGCATCGAAACCATACCAAGGCATTAATTTTCCATATCAACACTTTTCTGTAGACACCACAAAATAATTTCAGAAAGCGCTTATGCTGCTGAAAGAGCGGGCACTTATAATTTCAAGTGTTGCACGCGAAACATTAAAGGCTGCTGAGTTGTCACTTCGACTTTTGCCAACGCCTGTACTGCAATCGACGAAGAGACTTAAGACGGACTGATACTTGACGGCTTGTTCCTCTGAACACACTGACTCAGCCACTCAGTGCTGGACAGCGAGATCGGCAGCGAGTGATTCATGTGATTGCATAGTACTCGAGTGGAAATTGTATTACTTCATCCTGTTAGTCGAGACTAAGCTCCAGACAACTGAAAGGGCCTGTTCGTTCAAGGGGTCCCTCACGGTTAAAATCACATACGAAATTTGACATTTTAAAATTTTTTGCAAAATTTCAAGGTTTGAGCTTGAAATTTCAAATAATACCTGATAACATTACAAATAACTCCTGAATGATCCAGTAAGATGTAGTTACACGCATGCAGTTACACTATTGTGGTTGTCTCCAGCATTATCAGAACCAGTCTATAAGACTACTTCTTTAACTTGCAAGATAAACCTTGCATAACTTGCGAGATAAATCTTTCATAGCAGCAGTTATTCATCACTCTAAATCTTACCTAGGCCTTTAGAAATGCAACTGAAACCTTAAGGAACAGCTGTAATCGCCCCAGCGGCTGTAATGAAATGCCGTCAAAACGATAATTATTTTTTACGGACGCCTATTTCGTATTAGATGTTCAGTTAACTTGTCACTATAAAAGTTGACAATAATATCCGTGACTGATGAAGCTTTACTGAATTCAAGAAAAACTTGTCAGCAGCTCATCACATTCCATGGAATATGGAGTTGCAAGGCGTGCGCTAATGAAAAGATCCAGGCCAAAAGTTTCAAATTTCAGACCAAAATTTCAAATTTCAAAATTAATTTCTGTGTGGTTGTACGAAATTTCATAGTGTCAGGGACCCCTTGTGTTTGTTCGAACAACTTCCGGCTGGGGTGAATAGAACGCGGACCATCGTACTGAGACAGGTCATAGATCTGAGTGCCACTGCTACTATGATCAAAGGTAAGCTATGCACATTACTACGGGCCTATATGCTTCCAATTTTGGAACAGTACATACTTTAATAAGTTATAACTAGCTAGCTGTGCTACAACAAAAAACTAAACAAACAAAAGTATTTTAAAAATTGTTAATTTAAAAATGAAGTAGGGATCTTTGCAATAAAAAGTAGTGGAACAAGAGATGAATGATGGTATTACAGCATAGCTCGATGGGAAAGTCCCTACTTTGGCACATTAGCTCAATGCCAAAGTAGGGACTTTCCCGCCGAGCTATGCTGTAATATTATCATTCATCTCTTGTTTCACTACTTTCTATTGTAAAGATCCCTACTTCATTTTTAAATTAATAATTTAAAAAATACTATACAGATTATCATTTAATGAGTTAATGAATCATGTTCTTAATCTACTACATATTGTGCTATATTAGGTGATCAGATGGATAAACTTGAAGGATTTGATATCAGTGACTGCAACATTGATGTTGCCTTCACTCGTGTCAGTTGTAAATTGCTTGCTTTACTAGAAGCCAAAATAACTGTTGAGATGATAAAAATTGCTTGTTTTACAAATGCTAATACTGAGATGGGTATTGGATATCCTGATGAACTCCGAAAAAAAATTGAGGCAGCAAAATCGGTGAAGGAGTTTTTTAACATCATGGTTCAGTATCCCTCTCACTGGAGCTGGATTAATATTCAAGTTATGGAAAAAATAGCATCTTTGAATGATCAAGCCATAAAGCTGGTTGATCTCTACAAAAAAGCAATGTACGGAAAAAGGCTAATTGATATTTTGTCTGAACTTAAAGATTTTAAAGCAGATGAAAATTTTTATTCTGTTGTCAAAGAAAAATGGGATAAACCGCTAAATGAAATAACATTTAAAGATCTTCAAGATCACAAATCTTGTGTTGGAAAAATTTTTGGCATTGATAAATCAGCATTTGTACTTTTAAAAATTGCAACAGGTTGTGTTGAGAATCACTGGTTGATTCCTAGAACATTATTATCTCATGCATATTCTGCATTCAAAAATAACCAAGACAAACTATTAAAGTATGATATTACTTGGATAACTTTTGGATACGAGGAGTCTCTTTCAACAGCACCTTCCCAAGGTACATGCACATGTACATTCATCTACTTTAATTCCATGTACATGCATATATAAATGAATCACTTATTTAATTATTATTATATATATAAAACTGAAAGCCTTCTGGCTGTCCACATCCATTTGACATCCAATAATTTTCTCACCACCTGTATATAGTATGATAGTAGGGATCATGGAGAATTGGGCTTTTTCAGCCAAAAATATCACCCTAAAACCAGTCTCAATTTCCCTTCATGACAGCTTGGCAGCATAGCCAAGCCCGAAAACATCCTCAGACTAATCCCAAACCCTTCCAAAAAGTTTCTATAGAATTTTAATTTTCTATTTTATTCTGACTGACTGACTGACTGACTGACTGACTGACTGACTGACTGACTGACTGACTGACTGACTGACTGACTGACTGACTGACTGACTGACTGACTGACTGACTGACTGACTGACTGACTGACTGACTGACTGACTGAGCCAAGCATATTTCAGCAATGGATAAGGCTATACGAGCTTGATTTCTTCACTGTTCAATGTCACTTTGTCCCAAGATGTTCCTTTTCGCCAACAGCAGTATGTACAACACATGCATCATGGACTTGCCTTTGTCCTCCTTTAAATTGTGTTCTAGTTCTTTTTGCTGACAATGCCTCGGACAATGCAAAGTGTTGATTCACGATAGCACGATGTGGCTTCCCTGTGGCTGTGTTGGCTATTAGCTCTGTATTTTCTGTAGCAACTATATAGATTGATTGCAGAGACGCTTCTCGTACTGTTCTGCAATTGTGACGCTATGTAACAGACCGAACATACAGTAGGTGAAAGCGAAGCCTGCATAATAGCCACTTCACTTTGAGTAGTTGGGGCTTACAAATTGTCTGTATTTTTCATGCTGACCGGATTGATTTTTTCCTACTGTTCTTTGTTTGTAGCACTGTACAACAGGCTGAAAGCGAAGCGTAATGGCACTTCATTTTCGAGTCAGTAATTGATAGCTGGGGTGCGTGTTCAGACAAAAAATTAACTCTGGCACCATCCTTTCTTTTGATGTGGTATGCACCGGTTCACCAGTTATAATAATGTTGCAAAAAAAGTAAACAAAAAAGTATAAGGAAATATTAGGAATTTTAAATTTGATTAGAGTTCATAGAAAAAAAAGAGGGGGGTTGCCTACACCTGCAGATATACTAGTGGACAATTAATCCCTAATTCAGTATATGCCCAAGACATCTACTGCATGTTGAATGCAAAAGTATAGGGCAAACCTTGCTGGAATTTGTTATGTAAACCACATGACAAAAAAAAAAAAACCACTTATAAATCACCATTTCAAACAACTTATTGTGCATGGATTTCTGTGTTTCACATACAGTGTATATTGAAAATTATAGCAAAATATTGACTATACGTTAAATATTGATATCAGTTATAAAACTATTGAGATTCGATACGATATCAGTATTGAAAAAAAAAATTGCAATGTCGATACTTTTTCGGTATATTGCACATCACTACAGTGGAACCTCAGTTATCTGGAACCCACTTATCCGGATTCTCGGTTAACCGAACTGTGGAAATGACTGCTGTATTAGGGTAGTGACTGTTCTATTAGGGTAGTTAATAATACTGAAATTTAAAAAATGTTCTTTATGCTATTTTAAGGTAATTTCAGAGATATGGACTTTTCAGAATTATGGATCACCCCTGGTCCCAAGGGGTTCAGATAACTAAGGTTCTACTGTACTGCGCACCCCTTGCTGACTCGAGATATATTCTAATACAACAGTCATGTAAGATATTCTAATAGAACAGTCACTAGTTACATTGTAGCTAGCTGTGCTACAACAAAAACTATATTTTTTAAAACTTGTTAATTAAAAAATGAAGTAGGGATCTATGCAATAAAAAACCAGTGAAACAAGAGATGAATGATGCATGCTATTACAGCATAGCTCGATGGGAAAGTCCCTACTTTGACACATTAGCTATAACACAATTATTTTGTTCAGTGCCAAAGTAATGACTTTCCCATCGAGCTATGCTGTAATAGCATGGATCATTCATCTCTTGTTTTACTAGTTTTTATTGCATAGATCCCTACTTCATTATTTAAATTAAAAATACTAGTAAAATAAAATAAATTTACAGATTTTAGCAGAATTCCGCATTTCAGCTGACATGGTAAGCTCCAATCCCACTAAACTGAGCACTGGGAAACACAGTTTTTGTTTATATAGGCTCATACAATCAAGAACACAACCATTACAAACAAAATCACTCACGCAGATGCTTTCTTGAAGTGACTCTCCATGTATTTCGTCTTTACACTAAAAAGACGGATACTAACCCAGCAACTCTTGGTTAAATTCATTCGAAATATCAAAGAATAATTCATATATACGGTTTTCCAGACCATATATTCTATTTAAACTGATTAGTTTAGGGTGAATTCCAATAGTCTTGGTACCGCTGAATCCCACAATACATTACACATTGGGAGAAAAGATGAACCGGTTTCAGAAATCGTGAAAAGGCGATTATATGCTTTACAGCTAGAGCCATGAAAACAAGGTGGAGTATTCCTTATATGTATGTGAGTTATTAATAGACCGTATTTTGTGGGTACCATCATGTAAAGTTGCTAGCGTTTTGAAAGTACACGAAAATCACTATCATTTTGCATCATTTTATTGAGTAATATTTTGGGAATTTGCAACTTTTGGTATGTGATTGTGCAATCACGGTAGAAATGAAGCTCATTTCTGTACAGTTTAGCCATTTTAAAAAGCGTCTAGCAGTTTCCAAGGCTTGTTATTACCTTCATCACAAATTCTATAAAGCATAACTGCTAATTATAAACATTTGCCCCATGAAATTAATCAAAAGAAAAAAATACTGAAAAGTATCGAAATTTCAAAATTTTACCAATTACCATATCAATATCATACCGAAGCCAAAATCCTAATATTGCACATCACTAGTGTGCAGCTAGTTAGACCAATAAGGGCTGGGATGAGGTCATCTTGTTTACTGATAAGTAAATAGCTAGACTGTTAAGAGGTGCATGTGGTCTCCAAACTCTATCACTACTAGTCTGATATTTATTTGATGGGCGGGGTCAAGAACCTATCGCGAACGGATCCCAATCGTGGAGTTGCAGGCAGATATCTAGCTAGTATATCTCTTCTCACCGGGACTGAAGCGCTTCTGAAAATGCAGCTCTGAAATAATTCTGTGGCTGCTGAAAGAAAGTGTTTATACACAAAAATTAATGCCTTGATATGGATTCGTTGAATGAAGAAGAAGACTAGTAGCCTGATTGAAAAGACAAGGTGCAGAAGGCCTACGGTCGTCGGAACCCCAAAAGGAACATCCCACTGGTGAGTTGTTATTGTGGCGTAAAATGGTGGCTGTGTGCTGCTTCGTTTGACCTCTAGCCTTGCGACTGTGGTCAGGCAGGCAGGCAGGCAGTGAGGCAGACTAAAATTCAAGTTTTGGCGATTTTTAAGCAATTCTATATCCGGCCACCTGTAAGTGTTTTGTTATATTTAATGCTGTATTATATACTAGTACTATTCCATAAAGGTAATTTTCGTGGCGTAAAATGTCTCTAGGATGATTTTTAAAGGCGGAAATTTTGGCAGCGTGCGAAATTTTCAAGGGGATCCCTACCTAAGCAGTACTACTGTACCGTTTGATTAGATTCCGAATCCAATGGACTATTTTTGATATGTGGTGTAGTGTGGTAAACAAGCCAACCCCAAAGTAAACTGAGAGGTTTTAAGACTTCTATGTAGTGCCAGCCACTTGTCTCAACTGAAAACAGTGGCAAAATGTATTTAAAACCTGATAAACAAAAGTAGATTTTGCTTGTGGTATACATCCAACTTAACTTACAATGAAGAGTATGTATATGTTTGTTTTGCAAATGTTACAGTTAGTTCTATATCGTGATAGCTATATGTTCATATCATGACATAAGCCTTGGTGATATATGAGTTTTTCTATATCGTGGCAACACTACATTTTTGTAGTACTTTAATAGAGCAGAATATTCTAGATTTTCCAGTAGTACAGTAGATATATAAAATTATGACCTTTACTTATTGAGTATAATTAAAACTAGGGCTTTTATTTAAGTAAGATGACAACAGTAGTTCAGTGGTGAAGGATTAGGTGTGAGGTCCCTTTTTGAACCTCGGACAATTCTTGTTCACTTTATCACTTATTGGTGGCTGTTCTATTAGAGTATTTCAACCCCATAATTTTACACCAAGTTGGTATTTGCAATTTCTTTTAAACAACAAATGATTTGAGATATATATGATTGTTAATCTACAGTACATATTACAGACTAGTGCTGAAACAATTATTCGGATATTTGACTATTCGGTCAGTATGACATCGTTAATTCCCTATTCAAATATTCGTTAGCACTGCAGTAAGCTGTGATCAGATGAATGAAGCCAACCCAGGAACTTGAGATTGTGAACAAAGTGGTATATTCATACTATTTTAGAAGAGATAGAAACAACTTTCAGACTTTAACCTTACTGCCAAACAAAGACTTCAATGCATATTCTTAAAGAATAATCGAATAATCGGTCGTTTTGTTTACAACTATTCCAATAGTAAAAATTGCTATTCTTTTCAGCACTAAAGACATATTGTAAGTTATTCCCATAAGCTATTTTCCCTGTAGGTGTGACAAATAATTGGTCTTTTTATGCAAACAATAATATTATTTAGAGGTGTACCGATATACCGATAAATATCGTATCAGTGGCCGATATAGACATTTCTACTATATCGGTGGGAGCCGATATTGCTGCTAAAAACCGATACGATAAACTGAACTATCTTGAGGACACAGTCCAATGATCAAACCATATTATAAACCCTAACAAGGGCGGGAAACAGTAGTTATCTTCCTTGTCTAAAAGCAGTACACTACGCGAAGCCATCCAAATGCATGGATAATTACTGTTTTGTTGTCACAAAGCGTACCAATCATACAACAAACATTCATAGTGGTGGGCCTGGGGAAACAGCAAAAAGATGAACCAAGAGCACAGCATAAAACAACCAGCCATCTCTACAAGCCATTAAAATGTGGAGTAATCTGGACTTATCTTGGCAGGGGCATGTATTAAAATATTTGTGGGTGCCTTATAGTCTGAGCTGTCAATAGAGGCCACACCACCATGGGTAACCAAGCATAGCCAATAATATTAAGACTGTCTCTTCAGTAGTTAGAATAAAGTTGAACATGGCATATGTGTTTCCTCAAATCAAGACACACGATAGTGTGTCGTGCGGCCCAAGAAGCCGGCACGCCACACCGTAAGTATATTGACAGGAAGAAAGAAAACGTCATTTTCACACTTTTGTATCTCGGTGATACCTTATCCGATTGAAACCAAATTTGCTGCAGAGTTGCCCGCCAGCTAGGGGAGTCTACATTCCAAATTTGAAGGAAATCACTCAAGCCATTTCCAAGATATGAGCGTCCAAAGTTTGTTTTTTTTTCTTAGTTTTTTTTTTCTTCTTTGTCTTTTCGCACACTTGCAAAAATTGGTATAACAAGCAAACGCGTACTCCGATCGCCTTGAAATTTGGCACACAGAAAGGGAGTCCAAAGGCGAATCCTAGCATCAAATTTGGTACAAATCCGATGAATGGTTCAGGAGTTATGACCGATTATTCGCGTAAAACAAGATCGATTTGTTGTCACGCCTACAGGGTAAACCGCTCCATGGAATGAGTTGAAAATTGCTATGTAGATGGAGTAACCATCGTAGGAGTGCCTTTTGGTGGTTTGAAAGGAATCGAGATAAAGACCACGGAGATATGACACAAAACCCAACCTGTGTCACAATTACGCGATCGATTTTTATGAATAAAAAAGTATTAGTTTTCACGCCTACTAGGCAAACCGCTTAGAGCAATGAGCTGAAAATCGGTGTATAGCTGGAATAATCTTCATAGAAAGTCCTTGCAGTAGTACAGAAGAATCGGATTACAAACCACTGAGTTATGATTCGAAAGCCAACTCCGTGTAGCAAATGTGAGATCGAGATACTCTAATAGAACAGTCCCCCTAATAGAGCATTCTGCTAATTTATTTACTCCATTATAGAATTCTATTACATTACAAGTTATTCTGTACGGACTTCAGCTGCAAACAGTTAATCTTATAGACAGTTCAGCAAGAAGCAAGTCACCCTGTGGAGAGTTAAGCTACAATTATATCACTGTAGAGATTCAGAACATTACAAGTCACACTGAAGAGAGTTCAGCTATAAACAAGTCATGCACCCTGTAGAGAGTTCACCTACAATTAAATCACTCTCTAGAGAATTCAGCTACACACAAGTCAATGTGCAGAGAGTTCAGCTACAAACAAATTACCCTGTAGAGAGATCAGCTACAAACAAAATACTTTGCAGAGAGTTCAGCTACAAACAAATCAAACTTTAGAGTGATCAGCAACAAACAAATCAACTTGTAGAGAGATCAGCTAGAAACAAATCAACCTGCAGAGAGATCAGGTACAAACAAATCAGCTTGTAGAGAGATCAGTTACACACAAATCAACCTGTAGAGAGATAAGCTAGAAACAAATCACCCTGTAGAGAGTTCAGCTAAAACAAATCAACCTGCAGAGAGATCAGCTACAAACAAATCACCTTATAGACAGTTCAGCTACAAACAAATTACCCTGTACAGAGATCGACTACAAACAAATCAATTTGCAGAGAGATCAGCTACACACAAATCAACTTGTAGAGAGATCGGCTAGAAACAAATCACCCTGTAGAGAGTTCAGCTACAACAAATCAACGTGCAGAGAGATCAACTACAAACAAATCACCTTGTAGAGAGATCATCTAGAAACTAGAAACAATGTAAGGAGTTCAGCTACAAGCAATACACCCTGTTGAGATTTCAGCTACAAACAAATCAACCTGTAGAGTGATCAGCTAGAAACAAATCACCCTGAAGAGAGGTCAGCTACAAAAAATCACCCTGTAGAGAGTTCAGCTACAAACAAATCACCCTGTAGAGACTTCAGCTACAAACAAATCAACCTGCAGAGAGATCAGCTACAAACAAATCACCCTGTAGAGACTTCAGCTAAAACAAATCAACCTGCAGAGAGATCAGCTACAAACAAATCACCTTATAGACAGTTCAGCTACAAACAGATTACCCTGTAGAGAGATCGACTACAAACAAATCAACTTGCAGAGAGATCAGCTACAAAAAATCACCCTGTAGAGAGATCAGCTAGAAACAAATCACCCTGTAGAGAGATCGACTACAAACAAATCAACCTGCAGAGAGATCAGCTACAAACAAATCACCCTGTAGAGAGATCAGCTAGAAACTAGACACAATGTAAGGAGTTCAGCTACAAGCAAATCACCCTTTAGAGAGTTTGGCTACAAACAAATTGCCCTGTAGAGAGATCAGTTACAAACAAATCAACCTGCAGAGAGATCAGCTACACACAAATCAACTTGTAGAGAGATCAGCTACAAACAAATCACCCTGTGGAGATCAGCTAGAAACTAGACACAATGTAAGCAGTTCAGCTACAAGCAAATCACCCTGTAGAGATTTCAGCTGCAAACAAATTACTCTGTAGAGAGATCAGCTAGAAACTAGACACAATGTAAAGAGTTCAGCTAGAAGAGGTCACCTTATAGAGAGATCAGCTACAAAGAAACCATCATGTAGAGAGTTCAGCTGCAAACAAATCACTCTGTATAGAGTTTCAGCTAGAAAAAGTCACCTTGTAGAGAGTTCAGCTACAAAGAAACCGCCATGTAGAGAGTTCAGCCTCAAACAAATTACCGTGTAGAGAATTCAACAACAAACAAATCGCCCTGTAGAGGGATTAGCTAGAAGAAGTTACCATGTAGAGAGTTCAGCTACAAAGAAACCATCATGTAGAGAGTTCAGCTACAAAGAAAGCACCATGTATAGAGTTTAGCTGCAAACAAATCACCTGTAGAGAGTTCAGCTAGAAACAAATCACCCTGTAGAGAGATCAGCTAGAAGAGGTCATCTTGGCGAGAGTTCAGCTACAAAGAAACCACCACATAAAGAGTTCAGCTGCAAACAAATCACCTGTAGAGAGTTCAGCTAGAAACAAATCACCCTGTAGAGAGATCAGCTAGAAGAGGTCACCTTGGAGAGAGTTCAGCTACAAAGTAACCATCCTGTATATAGTTCAGCTATATTTTAAGTCACCCAGTAGAGAGATCAGCTGCTAAAAAATATCCTGTGGGGAGTAATGGGCATGTAATAAATATATGTATACAATTTGTATAATTACTAATAAAATCAAAAATAATTGAAGTATTAAAAATCTTCTGTAAGTTCTTTTCTTCTTCCTGTGGTAAATAAAAAAACACATGGGTTAAAAAAGCCCCAAAGCCAGCCATAGGCTGGCTTTGCAGTATACAAATACAAAAAGAAGTGATATCTAATCAAAAACAGCCAAGCTGTAAAAAAAGGTGCGGCCCCCAAAAAGGCCATGGTGAAAAAAGATGTGAAATCCAAGGTGGCGGCCAAGAAATGGCTGTGATGGTAGGTTAATGGTAAAAATTTTAATAACAACAATTCAGGTGAATTTTGTGCCGCTTGGTCTTGGCACCAAATTCACCTGAATTGTCGTTATTAAAATTTTTACCATTAACCTACCATCACAGCCATTTCTTGGCCGCCACCTTGGATGTCACATCTTTTTTCACCATGGCCTTTTTGGGGGCCACACCTTTTTTTACAGCTTGGCTGTTTTTGATTAGATATAAATAGCTACACTTAGTTATATCAGTATATCGGATTGGTATATTGGATCTGTATCGTATCGGTTTCAAAATGATTAATTTCATATCGGATCGGATATATCGGATCAGTTTAGTTTTCTTATATCAGTTCACCTCTAATATTATTGTTCTTATTTCTGTGCAGAGTTGGGGGTAACGGCATTGCAAAAGTACATGTTACATAATAATATTACTTTTGCAGTAACAAGTAATATTAATGCATTACGTGACAAAGTAACAAGCAGACATTACATCTGCAGATTGTTACACATTACTTTTTTAATGCGCATTGTAGCCAGCACGTGATTACTGTATTTGACCAGTTAATACCCATAGCTACTATAACTTTCAGCAAGGAAAACCTTGTGGCTACTTTACGAAGGAGACTGCTATCCAAAGGCGGGTACTATGGGCTTTTGTGGCAGCAGCCCATGATGTTTATACAGATTCACGAGTGATTGACTTTGTTTAATCATACTTTAATACTATCATTCCTTTACACTTCTCTCAAAAATGCTATTTCCTGGCTTAAAACAAGTCCTTTGCCCAGTTTTTGCTTCAAACGTGTAGATACAAGCCACAGCTCTTATTCAAGGGCCGCTCTTATGACAATAAGTCTAGCATAGATTCTAGCTGTGGAGTGGCTACTATCTGGGGGTGGCTATAATACAAGCTGTGGCTATTAACTAGTCAAATACGGTAGTTGCATTTTGGGTCCTGACAACACTGGAGACGGCCTTACAGAGTGTGAGGAGTGTCCTTGAAGCCAAGATACTACAACAAAGTATTTTTTGAGGCTGAACTATGCTGAACTACATTGATTGTGCAAGATGAATAAGTAGCTGTAATTAGAGCTGGGCTATATCAAGAATTTTACATTGACGATATATCACCAATTATGAGCAACGATATTACTAAATATCGTATATCACCAATTATGAAACGATATTACTAAATATCACGATATTGTAATAAATCTGTCAATTTTTTTATGTAGGTACTCAAGACTGCTACTGATACGTACTACACAGAGTCTACAGCTATACTGGCTACTACAAGTCTACAAAATCAAACTATTGTACTGTAGTCTGTAATGTATGTCATGTTACTCAAGTAATGTTAGTCTTTCATATTTGGTGCTAGAAACACTAAACTGTCCACTTTGTCTAGTTTAAGGCATGACCTTTTGTCAGATACAATGTTCCATCCACAGCTAAAAACCCATTCAGCTGGAACACTTGCAGCACACACACTCAGATACCTTCTTGCTAGTTGAGCAACCAGAGGGTATCAACTTGATTCATTTCTCCACCACTCAAGTGGACACTCTTCAACATCAAGGTAAGGATGTGACAAATACTGATCAAGTTGTTGCTTCACTTTCTCTTGAGGTGTTGAAGGGGCAGCTGAACTATGACCAAGGCACCGACCAAGTATCTTGCTCAAGCCTTTGGCTTTCTTTGCTGGAGGCTGATCAGTAGTAGTATCCTCATCAGTTGATTCAGTGGTGATTCGTTCACTAGTAAAGCGCTCAAGCATTTGTTCTTCCACATCTTCCAAAACTTTTACTCTATCTTTAAGATATACCAATTTAAATCTCAGATCCAAAAAACAAGAAAGCTGTAAGAGGTGATCCACACCTGCATCCAGTGCAGGCTCAACATATGTCATCTCCATATCCACTCTAATCCTTTCTTTTATTTCTTTTGTTAACTCAACATCATCTTCCTTATCAACCAATACTTCTGTGGAGAGATGATTTAACAGAGGCTTTACAGCTGATATAGTAGGACACTTCTCTGCTGACAGGGTATCAGTCATCTCCTTCAGAGGTTTAAGTGCTGTAGCAACAGCCTGTAGAACATCACAGTCCTGCCAAGTAGGAATCAAATGTGATGAGCTCCTGTCAGCACCAAGAACAATCCTAATGGCTTCAATCTGTTCAAGCACTCTCTCCACCATATCGTACGCAGACCCCCAGCATGTTACAACATCTAGTTTGAGTTGGTGAATTGGAAGGTTCTTCTGCCCTTGTGCAATCGCCAAGTCTTTTTTTTTCCAGCTGCGAGAGAAGGCTGCAACCATACTTCTGCACACTCTCAATGCTCGTTGGACACAGGAATCATTTAGGCCTTTATTAACTGCCAAATTCAAGTTGTGTCCAAAACAACTTAGTCATAGCCAACCAAGAATCTCGCAGGCCGCCTTAACATTTGAGCCACTGTCTGTAGTAATCCCAACCAACCTGCTCTCTTCTAGTTTCCATTGTTGTAAGGTTTCAGCAAGCACTTCTGAAATATTAATGGCAGTGTGGTCCTCAGGTAAGTAGTGCGTTTGTAGACAATAGGTCTTGATCACCCAGTTGCTATCAATGAAGTGACAAGTTAAAGTAATGTATGGGTCTCCTGAAACTGATGTCCAGAGGTCAGTTGTAGTTGAAAAGTATTCCAACTCTCTGCCAGCAATTGGCCCTTTAATTTTATCTCGAACCGAGGGGTCCAACACCACCCAAAAGTCGCGTGTAAGATTCCGAATCTCACCATTTTTTTGCAAAGATTCCGGATTCCAACCAAAGATTCCAGATTCCAAGTTTGGAAATTTACATAGCTAGCAACACATATTAACATTATTTGTGCATTCAGCTGGCTTCCAGGCTAATTGGATCATTGGCGAGGCCTGTACAAATGTGTCGAGACATGTGCACCGTGCTCACGAGACTAAGGTGATTGCAACACAGCATACGGGAAAATATACAGTATAATTTACTAGAAATATACGGAAATAATCAGACTTATAGAACATTTGTCGAGATTCCAAATTCTTGCCCAATTTACAGATTCCATTATGGGATTCCAAGTGATTTGTGTCGGATTCCAGTTGGTGTCGGACCCACCGTCTCGAACCTGTGACGCTAACGATGGTATTGCTACCTTTGTGAAATGCTTCCGAGTAGGTAGCTGGAACCTTGGATTGAACTTGTACAACATTGCCTGAAAACCAGGTTTATCTACTGTGGACAAAGGTAGCATATCTTTGGCTAAGCAGTTAGCCACTGGCTTTGTCAACTCCTTGTGCTCCCTAGACG
Organism: Dysidea avara; assembly: GCF_963678975.1. NCBI lineage: Eukaryota > Metazoa > Porifera > Demospongiae > Dictyoceratida > Dysideidae > Dysidea > Dysidea avara. The sequence goes on along the minus strand of NC_089282.1, from coordinate 11,685,574 downwards.
ATGTCGATAATAGCTTCTGTTTATCCCATGTAGCCGTGAGCGATGGTTGGTTCGGATCCGGTGCTTTCTCTTTCTTCCGCTCCTTTTCACTGGCACGCTGCACTAAAGAATGTTCCTTCAGGTGTTTATGCTTCAGGTGGCTGTGTAAATTAGTGGTATTAGAATTTTTCGCCGCTACAGTATTGTAGCATAATCGACATTTTGGTACTTCCATTGAGAGAGGCTGACCATTTGTGTCCACCTCAAATCCAAAGTACTTCCATACTTTTTTTTCCTGGGCTTGATGACTACCCTTGCCTACCACCCCCAGCACAAAGAAAGGCATGTGCTGGACAACTGAACAAGACAAGAGAAAAGTAGAGTAACTCAGCCAGCATGTTACTCTGACAAGTGGGACTCCACTTGCACTAGATCCATAGGTGGTGGAGCCCTAGTGTAAGCACCAATGGATGAACGTGCACCTCGAATGCATTGGATAGCTGAACGGAGCAGAGAAAAACCAACGCAACACCGAAGCCAACCCAGGACTACGGAGTATTCATCACCCCACTTAGTCGATAGGAGGGAAGCCAGATGCTTGTAGAAAACTGTGGTCTCGTGAGCCAACCCCCCTGTTGCTGACATGACGATAGGTGTAAAAGAAGCATGCTCAACCTCATGGATTCTCTAGCCATAAGCTCGACGCTTGATATTCTCATGCTTCTTAATGGTAGCAGAAAGCGATGAAGAACTATTAGATGGGGCAAGTGGATTAAAAACACGAACATCAATAAAACATCTCTCAGAACGACTACCCCAAAAACCATTCATGGCAATGTCCAAACGAGCCCCTTCTTGAGTATTTGAGGTGGAAAGATGGAACTCATCAGGATTGTGGACGGGCTGCAGTTCTGGTTCAGTACACACCTGGGAGTACACCTCTGTCAAAAGAGTAGCAGTGAGGTCCCTTATCTCATTGTGGCGAAGGGAAGGTAGTCCCCCCTTTGGACAAGAGAGCACATGATCCACAGAGAATGAAGCCCCACAAGCACAAAGAGTTGGAGTACGGAGGGGAGGCCAACCGTAACACAAGGCCAAGGCATCCTGAAAGGCGGACTTGTGTAGAGCAAAACCATGCTCATTCAAGGGGAGAGTTGTAAGCCAATTTGAAGCCCCTTTCACAGATGCTAGCTCCATTGCACTAGTGACTTCGTGTTCTTTTTTGAGACTAACTCAAATTCACTCGACGAATTTTCGGTTGTGTTTTCATCACTCTCGTTGTCACCTTTTTCGAGTTCCGCCATTTTCCCCAGCTCAATTATAATTAATTCTATTATTTTCATGCACGCGATAATATCGTCCCATGATTTACTAAATATCGTTTAATGTGAATATCGCTGATATCAATAAATACCGTGATATCGCCCAGCTCTAGTTGCAATGAAGATAACGAAGTTTATTTGTAACTCTTTCGTAGACTATGAGTGCATTACAAAGCTTCAAGGATTCTTCCATAATTTGAAGTTTACTTACTTAATCTTTGAACCCACGAAGCATTCAAAGCTTCATACCAGCCCTGATTTTTACCAATCCAAATTGCACATCAGTAGTTTTGAGGTGAACAGTTTTAAAGAATTCAATCCAGTATAACTTGCCAAGGATAGTCAGCACAGATATGAAATTTTACACCAGAAATGCATCAGTTTTCAAGGATTCCTACGTAGTACTTGTAACTACTTGTGGGGTGCTGCGTAATAATAAAATATGATGAATTTAACAGTATAATGTATACTCACACTCTAATGGTCTGGAGGGTGAGGTGGTCATCAGATAGGATTCAAAATGAATGGAGACCACAATTCAAATCCAGACATGATGTTACAGAGCTTGGCTGTAGCTGCTAAGCTGCAGAATAAATATAGAAAATATTTGGCCGACAGTAACAGGCCATCCACCAATGTACCACCAATTATCATCAAGCCAGATTCCTAACAAGGCTCAATATCTCCATTCGAGTTTGTCACGGTACCAAGAAGAGGCTGCTGTCAAAACTAACTAGCCTTGTGTAAAATTTAAGAAGCCTGTGACTTAAAGGTTAAACCAACAGTTTGGTAGTGTAGCTACTCACTGGTGACGTTGTGTGTGCTATTGGACTGTTTTTGTAAAATCTGGTCACATAATATAAGTGTACGGAGTACTGCATGAGTGTAGGTGTTCTTTTAATATAATGTATATAGTCTGTAAAAGGGATGCTGTACTCTGTCTTCACTATATAGCTGTGCGATTATCTAGATATTGCAAGACTTATTAAGATAATGATGATAGGGGTTTATTTATCTAGAAAATAGTGAAATTCCATAAATTACTTGTGTAGCATAGAATATTTGACGGTGCAGACTGTTAGACACATCCAAATTTCCACCTTTTATGTGGGCACATGTACAGTGCTACAATTTTACTTCTTATACTCTTCAAATTGTGATTTGCTCACTTTAATTGGCAGTTAACTAATACACATAATTGTTTGTTTCGATTACCTAGATAAGACAATCCAAAAAGATATGTCTAAATTTGTTATCGCACACACTAGTCTCTATACCTGCATGATAGATGTTATGTCAGTATGAAACACTTTAAATGAGTAGATCCTTGCCCTACACTTCAGTACAAATTTATTGCATAGCTTATGGTCACTACTTTAACTTTAAATGCATTAAAATAGCTACATAAATCAGTCAGTAAAGTCCTTCAAGGTACCACTGCCAGTAAACTGTAAATTTACAAAATAACTAGTGAGTCCCAGAGGCATAGCAATAAAATTTAAAGTGAGGGGGCTAAGCAGGGTGGTGACTGGCTGATACAATCTGTACAATGTGTAAAGCTCACTTAGTGCGCTTTCTAGGGGGATCTGGGGGCATGCCGCCCCCCACAGAAAATTTTTGATAAACTAGTTAGCCAGTTGTGATTGAATTTTGTAACTACCTAACTTTGCTTTAAAAATAGTACACGACTGCATTAATTGGATGGCTGCAGGTTCGAGGCTGACAAGTGGATTTTTTCTCCTTTCTCACCTTTTCAAATGTACTTTCTGTAACAACTTTAAACAAACTGTAGGACCAGGAGTCCTACAGACCTTCAGCACTTGTGTTGTAAAGTCTCAATGAATAAAAAATAGAAGACTGCCCTATTAGAGTGTCTGACTGTTCTATTAGAGTATCTAACTGCTCTATTAGAGTATGTATATCAATCTTTAAAAGTGGAGGCTTGGCTAAGTCCCCTCTAAAGTAAGAGTGGGGGACAGTAACCCCCGTAGCCCCCCTGTTGCTATGCCTTAACCTTTTATGTTATTTCAATATCCACAATTCTGCATCATGCAGTGAAACCATATCGAGGAATCAATTTTCTGTATCAACACTTTCCACCTGAATATTTCTTTACTATCTATGGTGCTTGTAGCTGCACATTAGGATTTACCACTCCCCTCCGTGATCTAGCAGCACCAATAATAACTGAGCACCGTGAAAAATGCCCCTTAATGATTTAGCCGTACTTATTGTGATCAATCATAATCCACCAGTCCTCTTACTGGTAGCACAATGAAAAGAGGCATGGCAAGACCACACCCCTTGATATTTGGTGCATGCCTAGACTGCATGGTGCTGGGGATGGGATCAAGTCACCACTGATCTGGGATTTTTTCTGCATTCTTCAATGTTTTAGTTACATGTTTATGACTCACTGTATTCACAGACTTTAGCCTTCTCACAGGTCCCTAGTGGGATAACATTCACAGATAATATAATGCAGGCTAGTTGTCTGAGGCTGACTTGAGAGACTCTAATAAAGCAGTCACCCTAATGCAACAGCTATGTTCAATATTCTAACAGTCACACATGTATATCATTGCTATCACAGCAAAAATAGTGTTCCAATACTACATATTCTAACTCTGTCTTTATTCAGTATTGGAACAACTATTTTAAAAAACTCCTTATAACGAGACAAAATGAACCTCAAATATATAAATGACTCTAATGTTATTCACTATTGGGGGTTGTGGTCTGTTTTTGTTTGAGCCAAGGTAGAATATTTGGACTATTAGTTCCAACACCTAAACATAGACGGAATAAATACAGTCAGTATTTTTGTATGAATTATGCTGTGTATATGCGCAGAGCTTATGATAGAATTTTAAGTGTCAGGACAAACTTTCTGACAAACTTGCAGTTGGTCGGACAAACGTGAAGTTGACATTACACTGTATAGACAAACAAGTATAAAGAGAAATTTGGAATTTTAAAGTTTGATTAGGGATTATAGAAAAAAAAAGTAGGGAAACAAGGGAGGTCGCCTACACCTGCAGATATACTAGTGAACATTTAATCCCTAATTCAGTCTATAAATGTTCACTAGTATATCTGCAGGTGTAGATGACCTCCCTTGTTTCCCAACTTTAAAATTCCTAATTTTTCTTTATACTTGCTTGTTTACTTTTTTTGTAACATTATTATGACTGGTGAACCTGCACATACTGTATCAAAAGAAAGGATGGTACCAGAGATAAAATTTTCATCTGAATGCACGTCCCGGTTATCAATTACTGACTCAAAAGTGAAGTATCCATTATACTTCACTTTCAGCTATGTTCAGCTCGTTATACAGCACTACAAATGAAGAACAGTAGGAGAAGTGCAATCCATGAATAATACGGACGATTCGTGTATCCCAACTATCAATTCTGCCTTGCAAATGAAACGGTAAATCCACTTTGCTTTCACCTATTTTCAGCCTGTTACACATTGTTATGAACGAAGAACAGTATTAGAAAGGCCTCTGCAATCACCACGGAAAATACAACAATTCCTGTTTACAAACGTAAGGAAGCCATGGCATCGTGCTACCGCGAATTAACACCTTGGGCTGTCAGCAAAAAGAAATGGGTCACAAAGGAGGACAAAGGTAAGTCCATGATACGTGTATTGTACATACTGCGGTATGCCAAAAGGCACGTCTCAGGATGAAGCAACGTTGAACAGTGAAAAAAGCAAGCCCGTAGCCATAGTCATTATCGAGTTACGCTTGCCTGAAGGCAGGCAGGCAGACAGGCAGGCATGCAGGCAGGCAGGCAGGCAGGCAGGCAGGCAGGCAGGCAGGCAGGCAGGCAGGCAGGCAGGCAGGCAGGCAGGCAGGCAGGCAGGCAGGCAGGCAGGCAGGCAGGCAGGCAGGCAGGCAGGCAGGCAGGCAGGCAGGCAGGCAGGCAGGCAGGCAGGCAGGCAGGCAGGCAGGCAGGCAGGCAGGCAATTCCATTGAATAATTTTTTTATAAAATTTATGACAATCTATTGGAAGCATTTAGGATCGTACTGAAGGCACTTCTGGGCTTGGTTATACTTAACCAATACTGTCAAGGTACCAGGATGGTATTCTGAAGCTGGTTTTTGGGTGGTATTTTTGGCCAGAAACCCCAAATCTCCATGATCCTTAATATACAGTACAGTAGTACTGTATAATGCATTGCACTTTGCCTGTGTCATATTGCTGTATAGCTACTTTTTGAGGTTTGAGTACACCAGAGGGTTGGCATTGTGGTGGTTTGCAATAATGTAGCATCTCCTAGTAGTGTTTGGGTGGTATACCGAAAATACTGTATACCATGGTATTTTCATCATACCGTTGAAAGGTATTGACTTTCAAATACACTGGTAATATTGGAATGAGTGTATTGTGCTACGGGGGAAGCCAGACATCAGGTCTTGGCATTTAATTAAGTAATGTGTTAATGTTTGGATGTGACCACAAGGCCAGCCTAATAGTAAACTGTGAGGTTTCAGGTAATAGCTTAGTGCCAGTCTACTTGTATACAACTGTACATCATACAGTATGGTAGTGTATAGTAGGGACCACAAAGGAGTAGGTGTGGCCCATGAAAAAACGTCACCCAAAATCCAGCCTTACTTTTCCCAGATGATGATGAGGTTGGGCAAAGCTAAGCCCAAACAAGCCTTGAGATTGACCTGAAATGCTTTCAACAAGTTTCTACGAAATTAAAAAAAAATATTTAACAGAATTTTCCTACTAACTGACTGAGTAACTGAGTAACTGACTGATGCCTTCAGACAAGCATAACTTGATAATGGCTAAGGCTAGGTGCTTGATTTCTCACTGTTCGGCCCGAGAGGTGTCTTTTGGCATACTGCAGTACGTACAATGCATTCTCCATGGTAGGGTTGGGCGATATTGAATTTTGTGACATGCGATTATTGCATGAGTCATTTAATGTAATTATTGCAATATTGCATGTGAAAATTGAAACACAACCACATAGTTTGAAAAGTCCATATGACTGCTTGTTTTCACTGAGAATTAGTTTACAAACACAACTTCTTTGCTAACAAGTTAACTAATTGACATAGTTAGCAATAATATGCACAAAGTGTATAAAATATGATGTCCAGAAGAGACAAAAACTAGATGATAAATGCGATAATTATTGCAAAATGCGACAAATATTGCCTATGCGATAATATTCCGAAGGCAAAATACATGCGATAATGGTATTGCGAGCACTTGCTTAGGCAATATTGGCAAATTATTGAAATATTGCCCAACCCTACTCCATGGACTTACCAGTGTTCTCCTTTGTGTCCCATTCATCTTTGCTGACAGTGAAAAGTGTCGATTTGGTGGTAGCACGTAATGGTGGTGGCACAAATCATTCGTATTTTTCATAGTGGCTATTTTGTTGCAGAGGTGCTTTTCGAACAGTTCTTGATTCATACTGCTGTGTAACGGGTTGAAAAAAGCTAACAATGAAGCATAATGGATACTTCACTTTTAAGACATTAATTGATATAACTGGGGCATGTGGCACTATTTCTTTCGGTACGTGTGGATTGCAGAGGTGCTTTTCAAACAGTTCTTGATTCGTAACGCTGTGTAATGGGTTGAACATAGCTGACAACAAAGTGTAATAGATGCTTCACTTTTCAGACAATAATTGATATAGCTGGGGCACATGGTGCCATTTCAGATGCGGTATGCGTGGGTTCACCACTTTACAAAAAAAAGTTAACAAACAAATACACAAAAAATTTGGAATTTTCAACTAGAGTAGGGACCATAGCACATCGATAGAAGTACTGAAACAAGCTGGAGTAGTGCACTATCTCTACTGTGCATTTTTATTATGGTATCTTGAGCACAGTAGGGATATAACAATTCTTGTTTTACTTTGATTTAATATGGTTACTCCAGCTTGTTTCAGTACTTTTTATCGATGTGCTATGGTCCCTACTGTAGTTGAAAATTCCAAATGTTTTGTGTACTTGTAGATATTAGCAAATGCATTTATAACCTGTTAGCCATGAATAACTTTTACTTGTGATATATGCCCAACTTTGGATAATGACTACAGATTAACACTTGACTCTTTTATCACAAACAAAGCAATACCAGGTTGATTAAAAGTGTGTTATTAGTTGACTGCCAGGATACTGTGAAATACTGGATACCTGGTATTTTCTCAATACCGGGATCAAAAATGTCATACCGCCCACCACTATCTTCTAGCAACCAAGCAGTAGTTATTGTTAGTAGAAAAGCTGTCGTGCACAGCTCTAGGCTTCCCCTTACACTTTGAAGGGACATAATGTCCCAGCATTATAAATGAAGAACACTACGAGAAGGATCTCTGTAATAAATCCAGTCATAATGGAACAATTTCCCACAAACATAGGGAAGCCAATATGTGGTACTACAATAAATCAACACTTTGCACTGTCACCATAGACAAATGGAACACAAGGATGCAGTTAAGTCTATTAAGCATGCATTGTACATATTGCTGTATGCCAAAAGGCACCTGTTGGGGCTAAAGCAACCTCGAACAGTGAAAAATCAAGCCCAAAAGCCTTAGCCGTTACTGAGTTACGCTTGTCTGAAGGTATCAGTCAGGCAGCCAGTCAGAAAATTCCACTAAATAAAAATTTAATTTATTTAAAATTCCATTGCAACTTTTGGAAGCATTTTGGATTGTATTGAAGGCTTCCATTAGATATGTTAAAATGTTCACAATGGGGCAGAATGAGGAAAAGTGATGATCAATCTTCACCTATAAAGAATATTACAATCACATAGTTTTGCAAAGAGAATCCTATTGAATGATTTGTATAGACCCTATACTGTGTTGGACACACTCCTCCCTTTATTATAACTGCTAGTACAATAGAAAGTGCTTAAACAAGGGGATCATCACCTGAAGTGCAAATTTAATCCCACACTGGTTTATTGCTGATTGTTCCTTATTCTTTGTTTTACAAAAATAAATATATACCTCTAGTCATGAGGCTATTATGCTCAAAAAATTGAGAATTATGCTTTTGAGCAGTGCTCAAAAAATCACCTATTATGCTTTTGAGAATTGCCCATTATTCCCAAAATTATGCCACCGTAATTGGCTAATAATGCCAGTTTATTGTTGTATCAGATCATTTTCATTGATGTTTAAGCCTCAAATAATCTTGAATTCCTTAGCTGGTTGCTGTATTAGAGTATTTCATTTCAATGCGACTGCTTTATTAGAGTAAATAATATTTGCTGACTTATATTGAAGTTTCTGACTGCTCTATTAGAGTATCTCGATCTTTTTTAATGGAATCATGCAATCTGCACATTTTCCTACTATTAAAGCTTTATAATCACCTCAAAATGCTAGCATAATTCCTGATTCCCACACATACCTATTATGCTGGCATAATTGCCGCATCCCTATATACCTCCATTGGTGATACTGATTCATGTTGATTGTTATCGATAAGGTCAAGGCTTACTTGGCTCAGCAGTTTTTCTTGGATATATTCCAAGATAACTGTCTTTTATTTCTTAAATACAGTAGTCCTCCGTTATCCAGCCATTGATTAACCAAACATCCTGTTATCCAAGCTGTGGAAATGACTGTTGTATTAAATATTTTGACAAAGTATATGTTCTATTAGAGTATTTTGTCTACTGTGCGCATTCTATCAGAGTAATCGAAGCAGGGCTAATAAATGGGCTTCGGTTATCCAAAGTTTTTGATTGTCTGAACTCTCTCACTACCCAATGAGTTCAGATAATAGAGGGAGCAGTGTATTCTAATGGTGATGAAGATCAGGAGGTTGGATTACGAGGCTTGGAATTTACCATATAACCTAAATATTTTGAGGTAGAAATTTTTGCTGATGTTGTGGTTTCGAGGGTTACCAGCAAAATTTTTATCTGTAAATATTTAGACCCCCATATAGTCTAATACATTTTGGGAGTGTTTGTAAATCCCCAAAATTTTTAAATTAGGTAACATTACTAAACCTCGAAAAGGTTGCCCCTCGAAACATTTAGGTTATATGGTATATGCCATCCTAGTACTTCTGTGGTAATTTTATCACATTAGTGCCTTGTACTTTATGCACCAGGACGCACATATCACTGCGTACTGTGTCAGACATCAGTTTCTAATGTTATATTTTAGTACCACTGGAACATGCTGACAAGTAGAACAGAATTGGATTTAATGAATGACCACATGTTGCACTATAATTTAGTCATTACTCAGTTGGTACTTCTGCATAATATGTGACCAAATTTTGGAAAATCACCCATATGGGTGCATTTGACACCTAAAATATTTAATGATCAAATCACAAACTTTATAGTGCAAATCTACTTGTTGATGGTTTTGAGCCATTCTCAATACCTTAAATTACAAGAAAATTCTTGAAATATTTTCAAAACTGTGCCCTGCGCTTATTAACAACCTACTAAACATGAAAATTCTAATTATTTCACGTGCACCCATATGGGTGATTTTCCAAAATTCAATCACATATGGCCATGTTTGGGCCCAAAGAAAATTTCTCTGAAAGATGGTATCATGAAATAGATGTTTGCTATATTTAAGAACTAGCCACTAAATACAGCAATTTTTTGCCTATAGAGTTGCACGCATTAGAGAATAGTACAAAGTACGTATGTTATATTTTGTCATATCACTTTCACCTCACTACATGTAGGTGGAATAAAACGTCCAAAAACAGAATCACCAGTAGGAGCAGCTGAAAAGAAGCTAATGGGAGAATACCTGAAAGGCTCAATTGTCAGAATCAGACTTCACAATTTTTTGTAAGAATTATGCCGTGCAGCTAGAAATGTTAATTTTTTTACTATACATAAAAGTTCATGAAATCTTTTATCCTCTAAAATGGTAGGCCTAATGTCTTATACGCAGAATCCTTCTTGCAAAAATTTAACAAGACTAACAATGTCAAAATTTGTTTCTATGTAACTACAGCTTTACAGTATCTTTGTCTTTATGTTGTGTTGTTTGCTTAGGACGTTTGATGATTTGGAGTTGATCCCTGGAGCTAAACTGAATGTGGTATGTGGTGCTAATGGATCTGGCAAGTCCAGTATTATGTGTGGGATATGTTTGGGACTGGCAGGTCACCCTAAATTGCTAGGGAGAGCAAAAGAGGTCAGTACCTTGAATTGACACTACTCGTAACACCGTATCTTGACTTTTGTATCATTAGTTAAAAGATTTTGTGAAGGATGGCAAATCTGAAGCATTTATTGAAATAGAATTGTTTAATCCATCTGGGCACAACCCTGTTATTCGGAAGCAAATCCATTGTGATAATAATAGCTCTACCTGGATACTAAATGGTAAGAGCAGTCAACTAAAAGAGGTAAGAAAATTGTTGCAGATTCTCCTGTAATCTGTTCTTCTTACCAGGTTAAGGAGGTTGTTAGTGACATGAATGTACAAATAGCAAACAAGTGTCAGTTCTTGCCTCAGGTAGTGTTGCATTTTTCTTTGTGGATTCCAAAATTACCTTGTGTCATTGTTTCACAGGATATGGTGGTTGAGTTTGCGAGGATGAACAGCTACGAAGTGTTAGAAGAAACAGAAAAAACAGTAAGCCAAACCTTACACATTTTGAGAAAAAGATATTTAAATGCTGTGGGTTGTGTAGGTTGGCACTACTGAAATGTTTGAGTTACATCAGAAATTGAAGAACATGAAAACTGGTCACAAAGATATCTATGTAAGTGACAGTGCTAGGCTCACTTGTTAATGTGTTTTTGTAATTACAGAAGACACTTAAGGAGAAGGAGGAGTTATTGGAGAAGAAGACAAGAGATAACCAAATGATTGAAAATGATGTGTCTCAAGGACAGCATGCCGCTACTTGTTTAAAAATTCTGAGGGAAAAGAAAAGCTGGATGGTATGTTGGTTTTGAGGAGGAAGCACTGTGTAAGATTTTGATAGTACACCACTTCAGCCCAGTGCCAAATACTGCTGTATTGTAGTCCTTTCATTGTTTTGTGGTTGTTGCACATCCAACTTCAGATATCAAACGGTACAGTAGTACCATTTAAGTAGAGATTGCAGTGAAACTTTTGCGCGCTGCCCAAAATTCCACATTTAAAAATCACCCTAGAGACATTTTACACAACCAAAATCACCTTTACAGAATAGTACTAGTCCATACAATACATAAAACAGTATCAAATGCCACAAAACACTTACAGGTGGCTGGATATAAAATTTTTAAAAATTGCCAAAACTCGAATTTTAGCTGCACTGCCTCACTCACTGACCACAGTCGCAAAGCTAGAGGCCAAACGAAGCAACGCACGGCCACCATTTTACGCCACAATAACAAATTCACCAGTGGGATGTGCCTTTTGGGGTTCCAACAAGTGTAGGTCCTCTGCGCCTTGTCTCTTCTTTCATCTTCAGTCAGGCTGCTTGTCTTCTTCTTCATACAATGAAACCATATCGAGGTGTTAATTTTCTGCATCAACACTTTCTTTAAGCAGCATAATAAATGCCACAAGATTATTTAATGAGCTTAGACTATGCTATGCTACTGTATGGAGGTACTGGTACTAGATACTTCACGATAGGTCACAAGATCAAATAATAATAATCACGCCCATTCTTTATTCTATGCATTATCGATCTATCAATTGAAACCACGATAACACACCCCTTTTATGCTAGGGGACGGAATGGTTAGTCAGTGACCACACACCTTCAAGCTAGAAGGCTGACTAATAATCGATCGAAATCACGATGACCACGCCCCGTTTGGGCAAGCACACATCTTTGCAGACTGACTTGAGATACTCTAATGCAGCAGTCACCCTAATAGAACAGTCACATATTTATAGCTAGCTGTATGCTTTATCCGCTTGGATCCCTACTTCATTTTCAAATTTATAACTTTTCATATATTAGTGTATATGAATTTGTACCAATGTTTGTGCAGAGGATGCAAAAGTTTATTTTAGTCCTGTTCATTTGTTTGTTGCACCTGCTTCTACATGTCTGTCTTTTTATAGTAATTTTTGTGCACTGTGTGGTTAAATCTTTCATTTCTTACTTGCTAGTTTTATGGAGTTGCTAGGAAGCAACATTTGGAGAAAAAGAAGAACAAAAACAAAGCTGAGAGTGTGTGGAAGAGAATTCATGATGAACATGAGTTGCTGGAGAATCAAATGAAACACTTGGACACTGTTATAACATTTTTCAGTAAGAATGAACAAGAGTGCAAGAAGAAAGTTAATGACACTTTGAAAGAGATCCATAAAGGAAGAGATACATTAAACCAATTGGAGAATGAGATTGACCAAGCAGAGGATGGATTTGTAGATAAAAGGATTCAGGAACACCAGCGGCAAAGTAAATTAGTGCACAAAAGGACAGAGGTTGAAGAGATGGAGCACTTGTTGGCTACAATGGCACCTATGGAGGAATGTCAGCCAGCAGAAGAGATGGATATGACAGATGTGATTGATTTCACATTGCATGAAGATGAGGATGAAGAGGAAAGTGATTGTAAGTCTTTCTTACCTTTTACGTATGTGGGAATAGGGTGCCTGGTTTTTATAACTGACATAACATCAACTTGTTTACAGGATAAATCAAACTTCTTTGGTGTACAACACTTATCTTCTCTTTTTTTCAGTGGATAATGAAAATAGTGAAGAGCTGAAACAATTGTTCAGTGGTAAAGCAAACATACGTTTGCAGACCCTCTGGGGAGAGAACAAGGAATGTTACAATGTCGTTCAGTGGTTAAGAATGAACCAAAGTTGTTTTCAACGTACAATAATTGAACCAATGATTTTAGTGGTAAGTAAAACACCAGTGTTGGGCGTATTGTGTTATGTAACGCATCGCTTAATATTTACATCGTGTAGTATTTTTACCTCATGAAAAGTAATATAACACAATACATTTCTTGTATGTACATGTATTATGTGACAGATATTTACTTTATAAAAGTAATACATTACTAAAGTAAGGTAGTCTAGATATGCAACAATATATTGATATATTGTGTATCGTATCATTTTAAGACAATATCGCTGTATTGATACAAAGTTAAACCATATCTATACATTGCATATCAGGATATATTGACATATCGTGGCTTGTTAACATGGCTGACATCAAATTATTGTACATTGTGGTTAAACTGAATAGTATGTAATGCTTCTCAAAGAAAAATATAGCTCACTTATTTCCCTACAAAACAAGATAGACTGTTTAGACTCCACTTTGTATTGTGCAATATATTGCTGTATCATGATACACCAGAGGCATTACATCAATATGTCTACATACTGTATCGTTGCAACTCTATAAGGTACTGTGTTACTAGTTGTTACATATATTACGGTAATATTGTTACCTGACGAAATACTAATGTATTACTTAACTAGCGAGTTACCATAATAGTGTTGTGTAACAAATAAAGTGTTTGCATTATGACGAAGTGTACTAAACTGTCTTCTGAACGCATGTGATCATCAGTTTGTAATTCAGCAATGTAGCTTTATTTATTAGTCAATTATTAAGAGTGATGAACTATGCTTTAATAGTAGCAGTTTTTGTACTAGTAGATTGGATGAATGAACAGCTTGAACAAGACAAGACAATTTAAGATATAGAGAAGTAGTACTAGTTAGCAAAGTTATATACAGTAGTGTGGCAGTAAGGAGTGATAGGTAATATATTGCTCAACACAATAAAACACTATTATATCATTATGAAAATAATATGCTTTCAAAATGCACCATTATAGACATCAGTACAAAGGTATAAAGACAAGTTTAAAATCGTATGATCGAGGTACTCTAATAGAGCAGTCACCGCTGGGTAAAAGGGTGCGCAAAAAATATCAGAAAAATCTTACCAGAGTTGGACCTCCATAGTTAACACCCACATCCTTAATTAACCATTGAACCACTTATATCTTGGCTGATTAGCTCACTTAATTTCTGTTATACAAATGAAAATTCTAGCTTATAAACATAGAAGTACTAGAACATTCTATGTATGTTCTATTAGAAGTCCTCAAAAAATGTGCATTCTTATTAGAGTATTGCAATAATATTACCAAATATTTTTTGCAATACAATACATTTATAAGTCTGTCTTCAATAATCATCATTGTGTCTGTATAGAAAAGAAGAAATGTGAGTAATAACAAACCCCAAAATCAGCCATAGGCTGGTTTGGGGGCCTTATAAGGTACAAAAAGAACTGTTAAGACAGAGAACAAACCTTGAAATATCAACCCAAAGGTTCAAATTCTGATTTGGAAAATATTTTGTTTGCCACACCTTTTTGTCACTACCTTTTCACAGATCTTTTGGGTTTTGGTAACCACATTTTTTGTAATGTCATATTTACAGTCTTTTATGTTCAGATACAAACCATGCAGTACTATTATGTATCAGAATTGGTAACCCTGTAGCCAATATATCAGTTATCAGTAAATTTCTTTATCGGTGCACCTCTAGTATGCTTTTGGCTATTCTGTTAGGACTGTGATCTATATCATACAGGGATGTGCCCACAGTGGTCGGCAGTGGTTGGTACCGACCACCACTCAAATAAAATAGCCACCACTACCACTCAAAAACCACTACAAATTCACCTCTGACATACACAAGCTAAGGCCCCATACAATATTTCTGGACTCATCCCTGTCTCTTGCAGCCACCACTATTCTAAACCTGGGCACATCCCTGATCATATGTATTAAATGGTGGCTAGCTGAATCCCTGAAAAACACAAAGTATGCACAACTTGTTTCTATATTACACAGGCTAATTGTAGGGATCAGCAGTATCTGAAACAGGCTGAAGGTTTCTTAAACAATCAGCACAAATTCTCCTTTGTTGCCCAGACAGAAGAAGATATGATTAAACTAAAAAGAGAAGTATGTTCCACTGCTGTACAATGCATACTTTATTCCAGCTGTGTTGTTAGGTGAGCGAGAAATTGCAGCAATCAGTTGATGTAATACTAGATCCTAAGGCGATTAGTAATTCAGAAGACATCAGTAATTACACACCATTGTACAGTATTGACGAAATGAGGTAGGGTCATTAAAGATACTTAGCAATTATATGATAATTGGAGCTTATACCAATTGTAACCTGTCTAAAAGCGGTCACCTTCAAGCCAAGAATATTTGGTCCTTCTAGAGAGGTAGCTGTCCAACTCAACATCAGCCATTTGGCATTTATAAAGACTCCAGGGACTTTCCTAATTGTGGTGTGGAAGTAGCTTCAAGTTTAGTTACACATGCATTACATTTTTAAGTACACCACTTAACATAGCAGACATGTACTAAGAATTAGCAAGAGCTCTGGAGGCAGCTAATGCAGCTTGTTTTATGAACTGGTTACACAATCTTATGAATATGCTTGTGAATTGGGTTGATTAAATTCTGTGGTGTACAAGGTGGTTGCAAGTTGTTCTGCTAGTTTACTCACTAATTGTGGCTGGCCGTTTTGTGAGAGGCCCTATAGTTAGTTCACGTTCACCTGAGCCCAAATTTTATTTTATTTTTTTACTGGACAGACAGGGTTACTGATATGTCCAGGGGACCATCTCATAATGAATTAAATCACTAGCAATAGTTACAAATACATAATTTAGCTAAAAACTGATCAACGGTGGGAGATTCGATTGTTTTAATAGGTAAGTTTTCCAGTCATCTATAATTCTATGAAATAATTGTTTGATGAACGAGCTCCCCAATGTGCTGTAAAGCCTGAACTGTTTATCAAACAATCGCTTTGATATGAGCAAGGACAAGTTGAGTTATGAGTAGGCATGCAAACATGTTTACAGCTTGAAAACATGATTGTTCCAGTACAAAACCATTGAGAGAGAGCACGTGTTCACCTCTGTGATATTACTGTATTTGACAGAGGCTGGGATGAATGTGAACTGACTATAATATAGCGAAGTGCTATGTGTGGGACTACCTAAGCTGGCTGTTAATATACTTATTACAAAGGTGACCGCTTATTGCAAACCATTTTTGTACAAAGTAATTGGGAATCAGATGGGACCATAGTCACATGGCTGCTATATGCAGAGGTGATTGGCCAATTAAGGTGATCTTTAAGGGAAGTTCGAATTGTCTAGACACTGTTTAGATTTTTTGTACATTGACTTTGTGTCTCGTCAGTTTTTAATGATCAAGAATAATTTACATCACATCCAACGGTGGCTTGTATGGAGTAAATGCCCTATGAAACATTTTTATAATTTTATAACCAAAATGTTTGTATTTGAGAACTTTAAATGCTAACTTTCATGCGTTAAACTGAATAAGTGATTTTGTTCTATTGTGATGATGGTGATCTTCCTGACCAAGTTTTATATGTGTCAGATGTTGTATGTTATTCTTCTCTAGACCATATGGGTTTGATCAGTGCATGATCAACTTGATAGATGCACCTGCTCCCACACTGAGAGTTCTCTGCAAGTATCACTGCCTCCATAATGTCTTGGTGGCTAAGGATATGTCACATGAACAGATTACAAGAGTATGTGAAAATTAAGATGTGTACTAGCCAATTAACAAAGCTGATCCAACATACGTAGATTAGGTTGTTACAAACATACTAGCAGTATCATTTAATTTTGTTAAAGACAAAACAAGCCCAATAGCTGGCTGTAAGTCAGCTTTGGGGCTGCAGTATACAGCTACAAATCTGATCCAAAGCAGCTATGCTGTGAAAAAAAGAGTACAGCGGGTTAGCTTGAAACAGAAATGATATCAAAGGGTGGAAGCCAAGAAATAGCTGTGCAGTAGTAGTACGTATTTATGTCAATAAATTTGTGTAGTCTTTGTTCGCAGCTCTGCTGTTTTGGATTAGCTATCAATTACACAGCTATGACTCATTGATGTATTTGTTTAGGTGGTGGATGAGATTAGTGATAGAGTCAGAATATTTTTTACTTCATCAGATCATGTTAGTATTAGTAGCGTGTTACCATTTACATGCCTGACTTGTACAGGTTACTATTGTAATTAGCCAATATGATAGTCAAGTTAAGAGTACTGTACTACAATTCCTATGGTGAGTGTGTGTGTGTGTGTGTGTGTGTGTGTGTGTGTGTGTGTGTGTGTGTGTGTGTATGTGTGTGTGTCCCCTCCATTGTAATATGGTGTGTGCTACTAGTGATTCAGAATATTTGGGGTTTCCCCAAGATGGCATTAAAGTTGAAACAAAGCCAAAGACTAAAGACGGGGTGAGTTGTTTGCTGAGTAAATGACAAACTATTTTAGGTGTTGATTATATAGAATGATGAAAAGGTTGTTATAGACCTTTGTGAAATAGAGGAAAAGGCAGAGAAACGTATTAAGGCACTTAGAGAAAGAAAGGTTTACTCTGACCTACCTTCCTTTATATGCAGTTGTACTTCTGTTCATTTTATCATTAGACTAACAGCACACGAGAAAAGGCAAAACTAACCAGCACAGTTAATACTATGCGAATACGGTAAGTTTAAGATTATTCATTGCATGATGGTGTAGCCTTGAGGTACTTTTTGTTGTCACAGACTGAGTAAATTAGAAAACAGTGCAATTGATTTAGTGGCTGAAGAAGATACATGCAAGCAAACTGTCTTGAACGTGAGGTATACAGTCACTTCACAACTTTGCTAATAACAGTATAAACATACAGCTGCGACATGATCAAGTGGAATGCATGCAGAGGATAGCTGCTCTAGTTTATAGCCTTACCACTGATCAAAGGGAGTACACCTTTGCTCATGTACAACAACAGGCTGTGGTTATGCAGAAGGAACAAGTGCAGAAATCTCATGTGGAAGCAAAGCATCGTTTAGAGGAAGCAGAGGTAGCTATAGCAATTTCAAAGGAATCCTTTCCATTATCTTCTTGTAATACAAGGCTCAGTTAAATGAAGCCAAGAGAATAGCTGATGATACAAAAGAGAGAGGAAAGCAACTACTGCTTCAGGCACAGAAGTTGTCAGGATTAACCAACCACAGTGATATCCCTCCTGAAAAGCAGCAAGTATATATATACGTATTTAGTGTAATCTTATCATGCCAACTTCGTCAACAGCAATATAATAGTTTTCCAAATGACTTGGAGGAAGTAGAGAAACTAATGCATGAGTATCAGATAAAAGCCGAAATGTGCCGTAGTGTGGATGCTGGAGTATGTAACTGTGTGTACCTACATGTTTGTTGTATAGTTTGTGTTCCTTTAGTGTATGGAACAGTATAATCAAAGGAGAGAGGAAATAAAGCTACTTAAACAAGAAGTGTGTTGTAGTATAGCAGTCCTTGTGTATGGAATCATGAGTAGTTGGTGAACTGTTAGGTGAATGAACTTCAGCACAATTACACTGATTATACGGAGCAGATGGAAGAGATGAAGGACAAGTAATAATTATACAGTACTAAAATTTCTATAAACTAGTGTCGATCCTCAGATAAGTGCATGTCCTATGCAGTAATAATTATCAGTCTTGCGGGGTACTATATTTCCACTTTGTACACATTATGCATTTTTAGCTAGGAGTTAACTCACAATTTCAAATCTTTTCCAGGTGGCTTGACTCTTTGAAGAGTCTAATTTGTCAAGTGGATGACAAATTTTCAAAGTTCTTTAGAAGCATGGGTTGTGCTGGAGAGGTCAGCTTGTTGGAAGACAAAGACAATGTAAGTGGTACAGTGGAACCTCTCTATTACAGACATTTTGGGACCCAGAATTTTTGGCCACTTTTTGCTGTATTATAGAGGTTTTCCTCTTTCAGAGGTAAAAAATGTATTTACGAGACCTATTGGGACCAAAATTTTTGTCCTTATAGAGGTTTTTTCTTTTGTATCCTTAATTTGGGGAGTTTGTTAAGAGAGGTTCTACTGTATGTGATTGAAAGTATGGTTTTTATAGGATTTTAGCAAGTATGGGATAGCCATCAAGGTGAAATTCCGCCCTGAAGAGGACCTACAAGTATTGACCACACGTCGACAGAGTGGGGGGGGAGAGAAATGTTTCCACCATGTTATACCTAATGGCACTACAAGGCATCACATCATCTCCTTTCAGAGCTGTTGATGAAATTAACCAGGTGTGTGCAGTGAACATGGTGTATGTATGCATGTACATGTTCATGTGTATGCATTCATTTTGACTGTTACATCTCATATATGCAGGGTATGGACCCAGTCAATGAACGCAGGATTTTCAATTTAGTTGTATCGTTGGTCAACCAGCCTAACAGTTCTCAGTATTTCATTCTCACACCTAAGGTACTTGGAATACTTTATTACATAATGTTCACTGTTGTCTCTTCAGTTACTCAAAAACTTGGACTATTCTTCATCAGTCAAAGTACACATCATCGCCAATGATGCTGAAATGAATCCATTTCATCAGTGGAAATTTAGTAAATTCATAGACACTGCTAGTTCTATGTATGAGGAAGAAGAGAGAGAAGTAATTGTTATCCTTTGAGCAAATTCCTTTTAACCCACTGTAACTCAATTGTTTATATTCTTGTGGCCATAGATAGTTATAACCTTGTACTTTAATATCAGCAATGGTAAAGAGAAAACTATCATTAAAATTAATGCGGACATTAAAATTAATGAGGAGGCATGTAATACTGTATATACAATACAATTATTATTAAGATGAGAACTCAGTCTCATGCTGCGACCACTCCATAAGGAGATCTGTGTTAAGAAAGAAAGAAAAACTATGTAAACTACAAAAATTTGTACATGTAAAAAAGGTGCTAAGCTGTGAGTCCACTTAACTGCATTGCCAGGCTAAGAAAATTCTTTGTGAGCAAGATATGCATGTACTAGCTAGAATCTGTCTGATGGAAGAGTTGGTGGTAACAGACGGTTGAATGAAGTCATCAAAACTTCTGAAATTCTGAATACAGCTAGGTTGATAGTTGCCTATATGCACACTAATTTCCAGTACAGTAGTAATGTATCAAGTTTTCAGTGCTCAAATTTCAAGTTTATAACATAAACTATGTGTTTGCTCCATGCATAATTATGTGGTGGTCTCTTTTATTTATTATTTATTGTTACTGGGCACTGTCATGCAGGCAGCTCAGCTGATATGCCCAGGAAGGAAAATAGAAGTAATTTACAGATATTAGGTAGCTACTAGTATTAATTAATTAATGAGTCTATAAAAGTATTTGATCATCAATTTCAATTAGCATTTTGGGTAAGTGATTCCCTTCATTTATTGTTCTTGAATAAATTCGACTCCGGTGATATGTGGAAGTAGATGACCATGATAAAATGTAAAATAAAGGATGATACTGTTTGGTTTTCTTGTTGAAGGGAGATGATAATGTGGGGTGTTAAGTGTGTAGTAGTGATGTGCGATATATGATATATATCGAAATATCGTGATGTATAGAATCTTCATATCATGATATAAGCCTAGGTATAGATTTTAGCTATAATTAGAGAAAAATGTACCCAAGATATCATTGTACACTGTACTTTTTCTGATAAAAGAGCTTGCAATGTTGTATGCTAGTCATGTACCATGTTGTATTGTACTTCTAGTACATATCACTGCTACAAGTGTCATCAGTGTAAATACACAAGCTGAGTGATGAGTTGTATATCGTGATATATATCGTATCGTGATATATTGTGTGCTATAATCGTGATAGGAAAATATCCTATATCGCACATCACTAGTCTGTAGTCATGATACAAGATTTTGAATAGTGTTTGTAGCTTTGTTGGTCTATATGTCTTGAAGAGTAGCATCCAAATCTAAATGCTCTAACAGATGTAACAAAATTATAATGCACTAGTGGTTCTGGACCACTATAGAATAAATAAGCTGTAGGTTAGTATAGACCATTTCCTTTTGTTTGTATGGGTAGCAGGGGCATGCTTAGGATTTTTCAAAGGGGGTTTCTACTAGAAAGTAGACACACACACACACACTTGTGCACACCTTGTATCATTAACAAAATGTAATTGGGTTGCCGCCATCAATATACATAGTATCATGTAGTATACCCAGTTCTAACTAGCTAGCCAGCTAATACATTATAATTAGCTATGGAATATAATTATATATACCAGTTAACATTATATTGAAATTGGTCTAGTAATGAGCCGAAGTAAATAATATCATAGAATTACATACAAAAGACCATGTGCATTTCATTTGCAAAGCAGGCTAAGTGTGCCCAGCATGCAGGGGCGGATCGAGGGGGGGGGGCTTTGGGGGCTGAAGCCCCTCCCTTCATATTTAGGCTTTACTTGATCAATATGCTGAGTATTATAATGAAATTTTGTCTTAGCATAATTATATGATCATTGATAATACAAATACTCATAAAACCACCTTATAAACATCTTTCCAAGGTATTATCAGTGGATTTATGCTAAAGTTTATGCAACAAGAACCCGAATCAGCATTGGAGGTGTACAAGATCGAGATACTCTAATAGAGCAGTCAGCTAACTACTCTAATAGAACATTCACTGGAAACATGTAGTAGGTTCTGTTATGGAATTTTTCCAAATCTGCCTGCACCTATACGTACAATGAAGTGCATTGGTCTGTTTAAAGGGCTTCATTCATCTACTTGTGTAGTTAATATGTATGGCAATACTTAATTCAGGTACACAATTTCCATTGAAAATGCTCTCAGATTCAATCTTGTATTGTTCAAATTTCAAAATTTTCCACTTTCAACATTATTATTCTAACATGCACCTATTCAGTGTTGTGCAATTGTGAGAGGGGTGCATCATGTACTTGGTTGTTTGTACCTATCCAAACTTTTTCATTAGCAAAACGCTTCAGAGAGCCATACCTATAATCTAAAGGCAGTATATAAAATATCTACAGGCAGAAAATATTATTATGTGGAAATGTCTCCAAATTGCAGTATTTTAGCATCTATTTTTCAAAATTTTCCTGGGGGGACATGCTCCCAGACCCCCCTAGTTCCAGCATACTTCGCATGCTGGGAAGTGTACTTCGCACACATCTACCCAAGAGATTAGACCTTGAGTTAGCCCCCCCTTTTATAAATCCTAGATCCGCCCCTGGCATGGGATATATAGTGCTGCAGATGCTAGTACTCATGCTAGTTTCCGTACTAAGCAACTGTACAAAGGATTGTAGTGTTGCATACAGTGTCCATGTCTGTTCTATTAGAGCATTTCACTGACTGCTCTATTAGAGTATCTCCATCTTGTATGTTATTATTATTGTTTGGGGAGGGGCTGCATGTACTCCCCCCAGATCCTCCACCGTAATAATCATGATATTCTCGTGGTGATTTTTGTATTTGCCAACAAATCAGCAGCAACACGTACATTGGCCAGGACTTTTACTTGCTGCTGACAATTCAGTAGGGGTTTCCTGAAACCCCTAGAAACTCCCCTCGGCACCCCTGTACCCGGTACGTAGCTAGGTTGTTTCAGTGCCCTGTCACGCTGCAGGTGGTCCCCCACTGCAAGTGGTCCGGCCGGACCAACTATCGCGCCTCAAGTAGTCCGGCCAAACCATGTAAAGTTGCTGCAGATGGTCTACCCTGCTGCAGCTGGTCCCTCCAATGAAATCTCCACTATCAGCTTCCCATGCAGTCAGTACTAGCTCAATGTCTTGATCAAAACGCACTTCCTCCACGAAATACTTACGAGTCCTGAAGCAGTGAAGTGAAATTTGAGTAATGCATGACCTATTCTAATTGCATTGTTTTGCATATGCACGTGGTTTTTAATCCGTGTACGCGTTGTGGGCACCAGTGTCCCTTTCGATCCCCCCCTTCAAAAATTCCTACAAAACATACTCTAATATAGAGCAGCCAGTCAATAGAACAGTCACCACTATGACATGGCCATGGCTTAGTGCCGACGGTCATGTAGTCATCCACATGCAGTTTCCAGCAGTATGTGAACTAAGATGCATCTCCGGAAGAGGTTACTGAACTGAAAGCTTCTGGGAGCCTCCATCACTTCGGTGTAACTTGTAATGCTCAATTTACCATCTTCACTTACCAGAGGCCATGACACACCAACAGAACAGTTGGCTATAGTTTTGTCAGTTCTATAATAAAACATGATTTAATCTCTATACTCTGATTTAGGCTGGAGTATGGGTTAGACAGCTGTTCTACCAATAGTGAAAACCATTAATTCACTTGGATATAGGCTTGGAAAGTGATCGGGAACTACTAGCTGCATGTTTCACGCCTCATATACTCATCTTCAATAGCTATAGACAATAATTTTTTGAAAATGCCGACATGCACTAAAGTGTCAGTTTCATTGAAAATGGTATATACAGGCATGCAGGCTATAGCTGAAGGGTTCTATTCTAGTCTAGTGCGTAAACTTTAAACTCTCCATTAATGATACTAGAACTAATGCAGTATGGTGATCTTAAGTGGTTCTTACAAGCTAATAAGTTAGTAAACTAAAGTGTGACATATAATAGTTTAATTAAAATCACCGCAAATAATGGTTTTATTGTTCTATACTGGCCATATCTTATACCTAATTTACTTGGTGAAACACTGCAGCATTTATTACCTAAGTTTCAAAAATCGATGTGGAGGCTATTCAAACTTGACCACCTCTCAATGTTCAAAACCAATGTTTAAATTTTGAGCATAATAAGCTGGATTTTTGAGCACTGCTCAAAAGTATAATAGGTAGGCACCAGCCTATTTTGCTGGCATAATTTTGAACATAATAGGTGCTTGAAAGCAACAAGCGTAATGCTACCATAATAAGCAGAATAATTGTCATACTGTAAGCAAAAATGCATGCCACAGAAAAAAGGTTGACTTACAATAACAGAACAGTCGATGCCATTCATATGGTATTAAGTAGTTATTTGACATGCATAACTGTTATTATAGTTTACAATGTAGCCAAATTCTTAATGCATAACGAGTACATTTCAGTTGTTCATAAGCCAAAGTTTATCATTATCCATTAAAAAGTAACAAAAACATGGGAACTGTAGTAAAAAGCTTGAGCATAATTATGAGCATAATAGGAAAAAGTTTTGAGCACTGCAGCATAGCATAATAGGCAAAATTAAAAGCATAATAGGCTGGTGCCTAATAATAGCTATAGGCTGGTGCCTAATAATAGCTATAGGCTATTTTCAAAGCATAATTAGCTCAAGCCTAGCAGAGAAAGTAGAGTTCACTGATAAAGACAAGCTGAATGAGTTGTACAAGAAATTTTTGGGACAAAAGGTGGAATTGGAATTTTATTTTATTTCTATTTCAAACTATTGTGATAATACAATGAGTCAGTGCTAGTACTTTAACGCTTTCCATACATTAGTAGTTAACCAAAACTAAAAGTGGTTTTAGTTGAAGCTTTTACTTTAGTTATCTAAAACTAAAAATTAAAACTGAAGTTTTTATGATTTTTCAAAAGACTAAAACTATAATCAAAAGTACCTCAATTTTTACATTGAAACTTATACTAAAACTAAAAATATTATTAAATGTTTATAATTAACAGAAACTAAAACTAATAGTACTTACCACAAATACAATTAGTTAGAACTAAAAGTACAACTATAAGACTTGCTGCTTGTTTAAAACTAAAAGTACTTTGCTATAATATATTATAGTATATCACTTGAACACATATAGCTAATTATTCATTATATACATAAGCTATCAATATGAAAGTAACTAAAAGTGCTTTGCTACGAAGATATCTCCGCTTTAATGCTAAAAAGTTACTACTTTGATGTTTTCAAGCAGAATGTAGCTAACTTAAACTACTATCACAGAACACAGAATTTAAAATCATATAGTGTGGTAGTACTGTATATTAGAGGTTTGGGTTTTTCTGACAAAAAAATATCACCCAAAAACCAGCTTCATAATACCATACTGGCACCCTGGCAGTATGGCTAGGTATTACCAAGCTCAAAAGTGCCTCCAATACGACCCTAAATGCTTCCGATAGATTGTTACAAAATTTTAGAAATTTTTTACTAACTAGCTTCAGGCAAACATAATTCAATAATTGCTTGTTTTTTTTCACCATTTGATGTCACTCCATCCCAAGATGTGCCTTTTGGCATACCACAGTATGTACAATGCATACATCATGGACTTACCATTGTTCTCATTTGTATCCCATTACTTTTGCTGCAGCTGCACAGACACGGTATTGAACAAATAAAATGATCAGCTGTCCAGCAATAGTAATGAGCAAGATGTTGAGATGCTACAGGAAGTAGACAGTGTGCAAACACACACACACACACACACACACACATGTACATTTTAAAACATGTGGGCATGACAAATTATAGAACCTAACTTTATCCATGCAAGCAGTGATATATAATTTTAACAACTGTGTTGTGATAGCAATGCTACTATTTGTACTTGTTTGTTTTACTGCAGAACCAACAACTGTCCTAGGGTACGATAGAGTAATATTTTACAAAGGAAGAACTTACCTTCATACAGACAGTGAGAGACATACCTAAATGGCAAACCTCAAGTTTAGTGTTGGGTTCAGCCTTTCACCGGGTATAGGTTTACTGATCTTCCTGTAAGCAGGTTAGGCCAGTACTAGATTATGCTTCATCTATTACCACCAAAATTAAATTAAAAAATCCAACACAGAACAACTCACTTTGTATTAATTTGTTCGTGGAAAAGAAATGTAAGTTTAAAAATCGCTCCGACATTTTAGCCATGGCCAGGGCCGCCCAGAGAAATTAAGGGGCCCAGGGCAAAGAGTTAAAGTGGGGCCCTTGACCCAAGTTGTGAGGTGAAGACCAAAAAAAAAAAAAAAAAAAAAGGTCACAACCTGCTGGCAATGACAATAACTACCCATCACCAACCATATCTCCTTATCTATAAGCTTGCTATACTGCTCCTCTGAAGAATACTGTGACTGCTCTATTAGAGTATTTAGATCTGACTGCTCTATTAGAGTATATCGATCTTTTAAATAGGTATTCATGGGGCCTCCTGGGGCCCCTTTCAGGCTGGGGCCCGGGGCAAAATGCCCCAGTTGGCCATGGCTTGAACCCTGGACTACCAGTGTTTTAGGTGGTCAGTGTGCCAGCTGGCTGCCACCAGTGCTCAAACCCTGCACTAGGAGTAAGTTAGTGCAGTGATTATATTACAAGAAATCTTGGGCAAACTCAAATAATGACTCTCGGAAGAGTGTCAAGTTACCAGTGTGCCAGTCAATTCCTGAGCACCTCCTACTAGGATAGCTGGATCAGGAAATTATTGCCTTATGTGACAAACACAATGAGCTAATTATAAATCATCCCAGAAGACTGTAGAATGAATCAAGAATTATAGTAGAGTCACTAGTGTGCTTATGAGTGTTGAGCTGCACCCAGACACTAGCTTATCATATTATTGTCAAGTGGTATAAAGACACTTCCACCATGGATATTTCTACCTTTTCGATAAACTTGGTAATGACTATATATAGTAGAAAACATTTCAGAGGTAGACACTAGCCTATCATATCATTGTCAAGTGGTATAAAGACACTTCCAC
This sequence comes from Dysidea avara, assembly GCF_963678975.1. Lineage (NCBI taxonomy): Eukaryota > Metazoa > Porifera > Demospongiae > Dictyoceratida > Dysideidae > Dysidea > Dysidea avara. Next base: position 11,658,692 of record NC_089282.1, on the reverse strand, counting down.
CATGGATGTTTCTACCTTTTCGATAAACTTGGTAATGACTATATATAGTAGAAAACATTTCAGAGGTAGACACTAGCCTATCATATCATTGTCAAGTAGTGTAAAGACACTTCCACCATGGATGTTTCTACCTTTTCGATAAACTTGGTAATGACTATATATAGTAGAAAACATTTCAGAGGTTGATGTTGAGTCATCTGCATAGATGATGGGATTCTGCATGTACCTAATATGATGGCTATATCATGTGTTAGCCTGTAGTTCAGCATGCTTACTATGAAAATTAGTTACTGAAAGAGGGAAAGGGACAAGGGCTTTATTGAGTTGAGAGGTTCATTGGAATGGGCTGCACTATTATGATCACTGGGGTATATGATGCTTGTAAAAACTACTCTCAAATTGAGGATCTAGGCTGTGGACTGAATCACTGTAGTACAGAGACAATTATAATTTTTTTCAAATCCCAGTGAAAATGTCAGGCAACCTAAAGCATTATCTGACATTGATATGCTACTACAATTCGTTGGAAATCCTTATGATACATTGATAGAATATAGAGCGACTCAACCTATAACAATACAATCATTGATATGTTGTCTAATTGATTGACAATGCTTCACTATAATACTCTCTAACTTCCTTCTATTTTGATCTGACATTTTGTCAGGCAGGTTCCAGTATGGTCGGCCAAGCATGATATTTGCCTGACAAATGGCCTATGTCAGGCAGTAATAATTGACTCTGCCGTAGTATTATTCAGCTGTCGAGATCTATCATGATGCAGGAAGACTGGTTGGTATAATGAGTACCAGAATCCAAGGATCCTGTATTCTTACTAGAGCAGGGTTGTTTAACTGTTACAACACTAAATAATACAAATGGACAAATCAGATTCACCTCTGGCACATCTTTGTCACAATTCAACTGCTTTTTGGTGGTTACAACTGAACTTTGTCCTACCTGGAAAAATATACACTTTGCCAACTGATCATGGTGCCTAAAGAAGTGAGAGTGGGAAAGTAACTGATTTTGGTCATCTATGTTAAAAAAACTTTGAGAAACTGTACTAATAATGATCTTTGTTGATTTACCTCAGCAATCCCTTCTTGTTTTGTGGGTGTTTTCAGTGATTCCTCTTCTTCCTTTATGTCTATAGTATGTGTATGATTGTACCATTTGGGTTTTCACCCACTGGCTAAACCTGCTGAGCTGACTGTCCAGTAATAACTCTAAATCTTGAATAATTATTTTTAGAGGTGCTTAGTATGGGTGAAGTGGATATGAAGTTTCTCTGGATGAAAAATGGCAGGTTATACAAGTGTTGTTTCAATCAATTGTTGCCATTAAATAATTAAGTAGCTATATCATGTTCACTACTTTTAGTTGCTTCATCAAATTTGAAAGTTTTTTTTTTAAATTTCAGCCACTCGCCCAACAAGTGGTAAGGCTCTGGCCTCAATATACATACCTACTGTGACACCCTTAAAGCAACCAACATTTTGAAACCATATAATTTACTCTTAAACAGTTGAATAGAAACTAATTAGAACCATACTTTGATTAAGAATTACCTCTCTATACACCTAAGGAATTTTTGGTCTTGATGGCCAAGTATTGGAAAGAGGGAATATAGCCCGCTTAGTCCCCTTCCCTAAATATGGCTCTATATGTGTGCCTTGACACACAAAAAGTTATTACTGGTTGGTTTTCTCAGAAGCATTCTGCTCACAGTGCTAAACTTTGTTGCAGGACAGCCATGAGATATAAGCGAGTCATCATGGTATTTGGAATCTCAACCTCAGATGGAAATTAATGACATACCACCATTTGTCCTTACTGATGACAGAGAAGAGTGACTTTATTTTCTAGATGGCATCATTTCAGGATGACTGGCTTCAAGTGCATGTTTGTGTGTGTACACACATCAAGAGAGAAATAAAATAGAAGGAAATAATATGCAGCATGTAATAGCAAGATAGCTTATAACAGATAAAACAATAAGTGCATAAAATGTTAAGTTCCAGTGTGTACAAAGTGTTAATAACAACATCTTATCATTATGCATGTGCACGTGTTTCAATTCAAGATCCTAGTGCGGCTAGATATGCAGTATTTAATATTTATAGTTTTAAGTATACATTTCATTAATACGCTCTTCATATTTCTTCTGTATTGCTTGCCTCTGTATCTTTAGTGTAGGACCTGTGTGGATTATATAATAGTGATGACATGATCTTAAAGCACACACCTAGTTCTCCTCCACGAGTGGTGAAATCCGTGCGCAACAGTTGAAATTTTCTGATTATCTAAAATTATAGAATTCACTACTGCCATTATCGTTTTAAATGTAAGAAATACTCATGAAAGTTCAAAATTCACCATGAAATTTTAATAAAACACATGTGATAATATATCCATGAAAAACATAATTAGGGACCCGCCTATTATGCTCAAAATTTTATCTATTATGCTATGCTGCACTGCCCAAAAATTTTACCTATTATGCTCAAATTATGATAAAGCTTTATGTCTCATTTCCCATGTTTTGCTAATAAATTTGCAGTTATGGGCACATAATAAGTGACCGAAGCACATCTTTGCTCTTCACAATGCATGCGACAAAGAAGATCGATATACTCTAATAGAACAGTCAACTGCCTGATTATTGTATTAGAGTTATTGACTGTTCTATTAGAGTATATCGATCTTTTCTGTGATATGGTTCAAATATTCTTCCTATTATACTAGCATTATGCTTAATGCTTTCAGGCACCTATTATGCTCATAATATGCCAGCATAATCGGCAGGTCCCTAAACATAATGACGGGTTCCATAGCCTTTAAGGTGTTATAGGGGTTTTGGAAGCCCCTTTTGAGTTGATACTCTGTAACTACATTCTCTTAGTATTATAGCATATCAAAACTTGCTATTAATGTTGAGCAGTATGACAATATTTTAGTCAAACTGTGGTGTCTGTTTTTGATACCATCCAATTTTTTAACTACTGCAAATACTGTGAATTCTAAAACGCAAGTCTTTTAGTAGCTAAAATAACATATCCTATGTGAAGAAGTCTACTTACAGCACATATGAATGGATATGTACTGCAGTAAATATATTGCAATTGGCTTTTAACACAATTATGTTGTTAACTGAAAATTTTTAGGGTTATTACTGTGCCTAAATCTAGTACGGTAGGTCATCAAACTAAGGTACACCAATAATTTAGTCATACTGCAATATCAAGTTGACAATACAGTACCATCTACAAAACCGTTCAGCACTACTTGCTATTGGGAGTTGTAAATCGAAGTTGTCAAAATAAAAATTTTACATAACATCAAGTTTTACTATTAGTTCTTGTGAAATATGTAGCTATCAAAACAGCTTAAAATCAACTCCATGTCATTTTGGCAGTCTCAAACCAGTTGGTTGAAAAGCCTTGTAGACAGCCATCAATTATTGCCCTGTGATTATTTTACATGCATTTTATACTAAATACAAAAAACGCACAAAGCATTATACAATTCCACCTGAAGTAATGCTCTAACTTTACCATAGTCACATTTATTTACTGTTGATTACAACATAATATGTACCACTTTCAAACCTCAGATCAAAGGAAAGCCAGTGCATATATATCACATGTGACTGGATCTACAAAAACCGTTCTTATCATCCAAGACAGGAAGTTTGATTTTTTCACACAAACACAAAGCTTAATGAATGCACTATCAAGTTTCACTCTCACAGTCGACCAGAGTAAAGTGGTCTGCTTTTGCTGGCTGTTTTTTTAAAGCACAGTGGCGAGCCATACGAGTGGTCAGGGGTCTTGATGCAGCCCTGGCCAACCAGGAGATGGCTGTGTGTGGCTGTACTGCTCCGTGGTGTTGGACAATGACCTGTGCTGTAAATTTCCTTTCATTTTAGCCAGTTCTGAGCCCTGAATGGCCCATAACTTGGCCTAATTCATCCCAACACCTTCCTTTTCAATTTTTGAACAACATCTTTCCCGCCTTCCAGGGCCCCACCTCCCACCCTTTTTGCAGCTCGCCTGATACAGTCAATCTCAGTTTAAAAACTATCTAAAATGGCAGGAAACTTAGCTATTGACTCCTTCTTCAGTGGATGATCAGGAAGGTAAGAAAGTGTTGTAAAATGTGTGAAAATTTGGTATGCGTAGCTACCACCATTGGCCAGTTACAACACTCCAAATATTTAAAACTGACGTTTCTCGATACTTTCAAATGGGCGATAAGAACAGTTTTCCCAGAGACAGTCACATATTGCACTGACTCAAAATGTTAACACACTGACACACTGTTTACAGTGTGTTAACATTGTGTGTGTACAGTGTGTATTGCAAATACGGTACACACTGTAAACAACAGTGTGTACCATATTTGCTTGATTAAATGCCATGGCGTTTATTACCTTAGTTCCAAAAATTGATGCGGCGACTATTCAAACTCGACCACCACTTAATACCCATGAACGATGTTTAAGCCATTATTTTCACAATCGATTGTGGGACCACTCAAGTGCGGCGACTATTAAAGGTGCAGCGTTTAATCAAGTAAATACGATATATCTCGTTAAGGCAGTGCGTATATCTCGTGAACTCAAGATATTGCACAGTTAGGTGTGCGTATATCATGTTAACCCATTCCAAGAAATCCTCACATTTCTTTGATGTCCTTTGCCATCTCTTTGTGCCATTATAATATTATAGCCACACATCTTGAGATCGATTGTGGGATTAAGTTTCTTGGTCCTAATCTCAAAGCATGCTGAGGATTAAGGAGTTCCTTTTACTGAAATGGAGCTGTTTTTAATACAGGAGAGTTCTATAGTACTGTTTTGATAAGTTCTAGACAGCTGTCTCGATGTAACCTAACCAGCAAAGTAGATTGACCCATTAGAAGTGAAGTGGTATTCATGAGCGTCTGTAATTTTATTCATGGATATAATTTATTCACGATTATTATAGTAAATACCTGGAAGCACTTATAACAGCGTTAAACCATCATTACCAAGTTAAATTTCCATCGCCCAATGGTTAAGGATTTCGGTGTTCAGTATGAAAGTCACTGGTTTGAACTCCAGTAACTTTTTCTCCGTGACAATTTTCATGCACTTTTTTACACCGTGGTGACTGTTCTATTAGAGTATCTCAACCCTGCAATTATTTACAATTGTTTGGTTTTTGCCTTGTAACTCCATAGCTGTCAATATGATTTCTTTTAAACCACAATAGTTTGAATTATGATGGTCAACCTATATGCACACTGATTTTAGAGATATTCCCAAAAGTGGTTTACTCTGAAGGTTTGACAAGTCAGCCATTTAAATGCAAATAATTGTCCATAGGTCTATGACTAATGCACCAAACTTGGTACGTGATTGTGCCACAACACAATCTTAAAGTATATCAAAGTTCACAAAAATTGAGCTTTGCATTTGCTTTTTATAATAGTTTTGTAAAGTGTGCAAAAAGAACCCGAGCCTCCTAAATGGGAAAAAAGAAGAAACTAAGCCGAGTTTTGAAGGCTTGTATTTCACAACTGCGTTAGGCAATCTTGCTCAAATTTGGTATGTGGGGTGCTGAAGGTGGAGGGTGTTTGCAGTACAAAAATAATTCCAAGAGAGCACGGAGCTATACGTATGCATGAAAATTGTGTTTTGTTTTTTCTCACTGTAAATATATTGACGGTGTGGCGTGCTGGCTTTCTTGGTCACGAAACACACTACCATTTGTCTTGATTGAGCTGTCACTTTGTTTGCTTGCCAGCTATTTCTGTTCACCCTTGAATGACACCTCTCTTACTTCACTAGCTCCAGTAACAATAGGGTCATTTAAACATCACCTTTGCAAAGTGAATGTGGCGTTCATGAATTAATATAGCTGGTGAAGTAACAGAGGCATCATTCAAGGGTGAATAGAAACAGCTAGCAAGCAAAAGAGGTGATAGAGCTCAATTGTAATTTCTTGTGTTATACTTTTGAATGGTTAGCATCAGCTAGTTGACTAACAGAACTGTCATTCATAGACAGCTAAAAAGGAAGAAACTCAGAAGACCTGCAGCAGAAGAGCATTAATCTGTTGACAGAATGATGGAGATTTTTACTGAAAACATTGTTGTTTTCATCCCGTTCTATTAAGTTAATTAATTATTTCACTTTGATATATGTGACCCACTGAGTGAAAACCAGCCATTTTTGCTAAATTCTATTTTGCTATAAAACCGTATTGAAATGCACTGGGTTAAAATATGCATGCTATATACATGAAAAATGTGTACACACTTTAATCGCATTCATATGTACTGACATTAAGTTAAGACCTATATACCAATGGATTTGTTTGTTCATGGAGAGTAAAAAAATCCTTGTTTCGTGTTTGCACAGCAAAGAGTACGTCAGTTATAAGTGCTTATTTATGATGCAGTAAAAGCAGCATTTACCGTCGTCATTTCTTAGATAGAATGGCCTTCTTCTTTGTCAACATGGAGGAGTACAGGGAAAGCACTAAGGGTCATTCCATGTCAAATCACCGAGGAATTGTAGGGTCACCTCTTGGATTTTGATGAAACTTAGTGTGTTTGTAGTACCTATGGTGCTCATCACCCATACCAATTATTAGCCTCATACACCGCATAGTTTCTGATTTATGACCACAAATATTTTGAATATTTCCGTCCATTTTGAGTTACAAAATCAACTGTAGCTCACCACTGTGTAAATATTTTATATTAAATTTCTCAGTGATTAAAGACTGTTAGTTGGTCTTTCAAGTAATCCATAAACTATGGGATATCAATTTAATTAAGGTTCAAAAAGGCTCCATTAAAAACTTTAATCCTTTATATTTCAAAAAGTGCTGCTTCAAATTCTTTGAATTTTTTACTAAATAATAATTGGGTTATGGTCTATTGTTGGTAAAATATTTGTGGTGGGGCCACAATGGGTTCAAGAGATATAATTAAATATGTTGTGGTATGTAGTGGAATTTTGTAGTCTATTATTGCTATATGGGAGTGTACACCTCTAATAACGACTCCTGATAAGGCCATGCCAACTTTGTCTTACACAATGAAGGTGTCCAAGTACAGTGAAATCTGTATTAGTGACCACCTGTATTGAAAGGCCACCTTTGTGCTGCAATTTATTTAGTTGTATAGTTCTCAAATGCAGCCAGCTTACACACACACACACACACACACACACACACACACACACACACACACACACACACACACACACACACACACACACACACACACACACACACACACACACACACACACATATATAGCTTGCAAAGGCAGTACAATGAATGACCAGCTAATGACACCACGTCAGTTGTTTGATTGAGCATGTAGCAATATACCTGCTGCTTACTTTGGGTAATGTAACAATGAAGATTATTCAAGAGAACAGGGACGTCGCTTTCAACTCTCACGTACAGTCCCAGGTACGAGTAAACTGAACTCTTTTGTGCCAATCTCAGATAGCACAGTGGAAATAAATTTTACTCATAATCTGATTGTTTTCAGGAAAGAGAGAGTTGCTCTAGCAAAGAATGAAGTTTCACCAGAATCGATTGCTGGATTTGTCACTTGTTGATATGAAAAGAATCAGTGGTTAGCTTGTGTACTTGAAGTTTGCAATGACACTAAGGAAGTGAAACTGACATTTCTGCATCCACACCATCCATCAAACTTGTTCAAGTACCCAGAGCCCCAGAATATCCACACTATACCAATGGATGACATTCTAACTCTCGTAGACCCAAGGACAAGAAGTGGTTGTGAGTACTCTATATGACTTTTGCTACCAAACAGCATCACACTGAACCACCACAGTAACAAACTTGTATTACATGCCTTTGTCACAATTTGTTTATATATGCATACATTTACCTTGCAGTTCATTGAATCAAAGAGTCTTGTGTGTCTGCAAACCTAAATCAGCAGAATGGGCTTCAAGGTCTGCAATACTGCATGGTATATCTGCTATAATACCATAAACACCGCTAGCTACCTATCTCATAATCCCATAGAGACCCCAAGCTGAAACCTTTACAACTAATAGGTGAATGTCTGACAAGTATCCACAATAAAATTCTAATCAGCACTTTTTGGTAGAGCAAAGGTCAAAGATTAGGAGACATGGCTAATTATCAACTTCATCAAATTAAATCATGGCAGGTTATATAGAGCCGGTACCAGCTGCACTGTTTCGCCAGCTATTTTGCCAGCAGTGGAGGCTACTGAGAATGTTAGCTACATGCGTTTAAGAAAAACTTGGACAAAAAAACCTAAGAAAGCGAAAAAAAAAGTTTCCTCAGCTAAGGCTCAAACCCTAGCATCCGTTCTCATAGTCCATACTCGTAACCACTGTACCACTGGTGCTGCAGCTCCCACCTGCATAAGTTTCTACCTTATAGATATCCAACTGAAGTGAAGAAGAAACCAAAACTGAACCCAACCCTAGCCTAACACTAATACTATTTGTCGCATGTCCTAAAGTGCAAGACTCAAGACAAACTACTGGTCGCGTGCCCTAAAGTTGAATACTCAGGGTATACTACTATGCTGGCACAATAGCCGTTCCTGCTTGTTAACCGGTACCAGCACAATATCCACTATGTAAATATATATACCAAACGAAAGTATATTCTTAGAGCTTTAAGGTGGTGCAATTCATTATTAAAACACCTAAGTTATGATGCTTTGAATGGTCACAAGTATAGCAAAAAACAGAATACTCAATATGCCATTTCTGGGAAGCCATACAAGCAATGGTTGAAGGGACACATGACCACACACTGAATTTCTTCCAATTCTGAGGGAGTCATGTGCAAAACTTTGGTGAACTGATATGGAATTACCCATACAGTAAATCCAACTAAAAAAATTGCAGCACACAGGTGGTCTTTCAATACAGGTGGTCACTAATGTAGGTTGCACTGTACTTGGACACCTTCATTGTGTAAGACAAAATTGGCATGGCCTTATCAGGAGTGGTTATTAGAGGTGTACACTCCAACATTGCTATAATAGACTACAAAATTCCACTACATACCACAACATATTTAATTATATCTCTTGAACCCATTGTGGCCCCACCACAAATATTTTACCAACAATAGACCATAACCCAATTATTATGTAGTAAAAAATTCAAAGAATTTGAAGCAGCACTTTTTGAAATATTAAGGATTAAAATTTTCAATGGAGCCTTTTTGACGCTTAATTAAATTGATATCCCATAGTTTATGGATTACTTGAAAGGTCAACTAACAGTCTTTAATCACTGAATTTTACAATATTAACACAGTGGTGAACTACAGATGATTTTGTAACTCAAAACGAGCCAATTTTTTATGAAATATTTGTGGTCATAAATCAGAAACTATGCAGTGTATGAGGCTAATAATTGGTATGGGTGATGAGCACCATAGGTACTACAAACACACCAAGTTTCATCAAAATCCGAGAGGTGACCCTACAATTTCTCGGTGATTTGACATGGAATGACCCCTATACCTTGATTGATTTGCCAGGTGATGGTGCACAGATTGAGCCCAGTTCCATCTTCGTAGCTTGTTTCAATCGTAAGTAATGAGTGATTATCTAAGCACCTGTAATTTATTTCCCGTATTGTTGCTGTACAAAATCGAGTTTATCACTGTTCCAACTGCCAAGTGTTATAACTCCAAGAACATTCATCACTAAAAGCTGAAATTTTGGCTGTCCACTGTTTGGTTACTATAGATTACAGAAATATAATAAAGTGGAATTCGAGGAATGTGTGAAAACAGTCGGTTTTTGCTCAGCCGGTCACATATTTAGAAATGAATAAAGCAATACTTCTGTGTAGGTTATAGACCTATCATGAGGATCTTTATGGATTTTAAAACTCGAGTGAAGCGAGGTTTTTAAAATCCATGAAGATCTGAGAGCGTGGTCTCTAACCGACTTAGAAAACATATGTGTTTTATATGGGCTTATAGGTGGAGTCATTGTGGGATTGAGTTATGTGTTGTACTGAAATCGTCACACAATAATTATTAAAAATCACGGAAGACTAAACATGCTTTTTGTTGAAGTGTTGAAAAATCGAAGCTTGCACCACTTCTTTCATAAGTTAAACTTGGATCTGGCACAGCTGGGTGAAACGGCAGTGATCAATATTGCCGAACCGGGTTAGCAGTAGCCAGTGCCTATGGTGTCACAGCAGTGTAAAGAACATGTGTGTTGAAGAAGCAGCTTGTGTGGATTTATACGATGGGAACAAGTTGTCACACTTTGTGCATTCAGTGGCGTCACAGTAGCACAAAGAACCTCGTGAAGACCAGACACGGTTTTGAATATGGACCACACCCACATTACATGTAGAACAAAATAACGTTTCTACAAGGATGCTTACCCATTTAGGTCTTAATAAAGTCTCACAGTAAAGTCCTTTAATAGAAGATGAAAACAGACTTAAATCTGTCACATTTCTGGACTTCTCCGTTCATCGTAACAAACGTACATTCGACATTAGCTCCCATAATCGAATTCTTTTAGGTATGCCTATAAAAAGAATAGATTGGTCAACCATATGTTGGCCTAGGTGACTGGTCACTCACTGCAGGCTATCAGCCTGAATATGCTTGGAGGGAGCATTGCAAATCAATTATCAAAAGTGAGATTTTTGATGATTGAGGTCTTTTCTGCTAGCAAGTTTCTAACCATTTTAAGAACCTGCTAGCAGGTCTCTTAGTGGATTTTAAAGACCTCCAAAGATCAAAGTATATTATGCATACCATTTTGTAAGGAGTAATAGTGTCTTCGGATTCTTTTAGTAATTACTCATGATGGAACGAAATACCATTTGTGACCCACTGAGCAAAAACCCGACTATTTATTTTATTATTATTATTATTATTATTATTACTAGGACCGGGTCACACATAACCAAGTAAATTTGTTAACGTGTAAAACAATTTGTATTTGCTTTGTCCAACTGTGATGTATAATAAATACAGTAGGACCTCCACTATCTGAACATCTGTTTCAATTCAATCTTAAAAGTGTTCAGTTAAGTGCATTTGTTCAAATAAATGAAGCCCATTTGTTTATAATAGAGTTACATTCAACTACTCTAATAGAACATACACTTACTATAATACAATGTTCATGTAATAACAAAATACTCTAATAGGTCACACATACCCTAGTACAGTGGTCCCTTTAATGTTCAGCTATCGATACACAAATGCTCTATTATTCAAACTAAAGTGACAGTTCTATTAGATTATTTTGTTTAAGTGTGTATGTTCTATTAGAGCATTTGAATGGAATTCTGATAAATCAATGGGTTTTAACTTTCCAGTTTAAATGATAACAAGGGGAAAGCCATGTGCACAGTATACATACACAAAATACATGGTAATATTATAAAGCTGATGTCACCAGTACCAACCAATACAAAGACATGAAAGCTCAGTACAACTTCCTAACAATGTTAAAGTATGCTATCAAAATTATAGGGCAACAGATGGACCAGCCAACACAGAGAAGAACTATCATAGAATGATTAAGAGTTATCCATCACTTAATTTCATTGTACGTGCGCACAACAGTCACACATTGTAAGCTAATAATACAATAAAATGGATATTATACCAATTTATTAAACAGTGGATCCTCAATAATCTGAACAGCTCTGTTCTCAATGTAGTGAAATTGTTCAGAATAATGGCTATATACAGAACCCTATTCAAATACTCTAATAGAACAAACACTTGTTCACAAAATACCCTAATAGAACAGTCATTTCTACTGTTGGGATTAGCAAGTGTTCATATTATTGGAGTTTGGATTAGCAAGGATCTATACTGTTCGCATACATTATAAGCTATATGCCAATGGTTTATATGACAGAATCTTAGTATGCACACTACTAACATGGCTACCCACTCTCCCAAAATGACTAGCTCATTACATTTATATTAGCACTGCTATTGTAGTCATCAGTACTCTGATTTAATTATAAAGTGCTTGGTTTAATTGCTACAGTTGCTATAAGCCATGTATATACACACAAATTTCATTCTATGAGGTGTACAGAAGTGTACCTACAATAGATTTGTCTTAACCAGTAGTCACACATCCAAACTGCTGCAAGGTATGGTGAAAGTGATCTTTAAATAAGATGCTCAAAGCTATACTATTATTCTCTGACATGTGTGTCTATATGCACCAAATGGATAGTACTGATATGTCTAGGGAAGCTGTATACATAAAACACGAACAAGTCTTATCTATAAGAACAACTGCTCATATCAGTGATTCTATGCACTAACTAGCAAATTCGCTCTAATTATAAGACTCTGCTTGTGCTCATTTATCAATTAGAGTATTACAGTCTGCATGAATCTTATGTTTGATGCTGTCTGTAAGCTTACATGGAGCCAAGCCCACTAGCGAGAGTTCACAATATAAAAAGAGAGGAGAGTGTCCTACTTCGGTATAGCCTGTACAAATGCATATCTCCAAGTTATGATGCGATACCTATAGTCACTTGCAATGTGTTAGTTGGTCAGGTCTCTACTCAGTAGTAAGTTTCAATGACCCTTGTAGATTGGCTTCAATAAACAGTCCACTGATGACATTGTCAACACTCCTTAATACTGTATATGTAACTTGACATGACATCCTAAAGAAATCAAAGGTTTACTGTATTACTTAGATACATGATCATGATAAGTAGTTGTGGCTCACAAAAAAACTAGGTTGTGGCAGGATTAGGTTAAAACACTTCAACGTGAACTAATTGATCCATTGCACACGTGATCCAATCCAGGTCAGACTCAGATATTTGATCACGCGTCGGATGATCTAACCCTGTGAAAGCTATCAGTGGACAGCCTACTGTCACTGAGCACTAAATTTACAAGGCAGACATTTCAGCACAAGAAACGTTCAGGATACAAATTCATCCTTCTGTCAGCCTACAACATGTGCAACAGTGTAGTGCCAATTTATCAGTAAATTTAATAAAAATCAAATAGTGCGTATGTCGCTAAATTAAAATTTTGCCAACTACAAATTTCCTAAATATTATTTTGTTGTTACACGACATTTACACATGCTTTGAGGTTATGCTATGATGTTATCACTTGTCAGCAGAAGTTTACCAAGTGAGTGGGCAAAAGACAATACCAGTTATAATCAGTTTTTCCATACCAGTTTACAACACTACTATACAGATAACAAGCGTCAACCCTGCACAGTGTACATACATAATAATATTATATGGTCAACTTATATAAAGCTAATGTCCCCATTACCATGTGTGACACTGAATAGGACCATCATCAACCCCATCTAATTTATTCTCAGTACAACTTTGTAACAATGCTACAGTATGCTATAAAAATTATAGAATTACAGATGGACCAGCCAACACAACACAGAAGCAGCAATATTAAAGAAAGATTGAGAGTTATCCATTACTTGATTTCACTGAATGTATATACAATAGTCACATATGTGACCATCTCAGCGAAAACCCATCTAGTTCGCACAACCTCTGAATATCCTTTTAATTTCTCAGCATTATCTGCATTGTCCAAGGAATGATTCACCAAAGTTTCAGCTTTCTGTGGTGAGTAGTTTTGGAATTACAGTGCTAGAAAGTAGGAAGAACAAGGAAATCGATTTGTACAGTGACTACTAAAAATAAACTACAGGCGCTTGCATTCGTAGCCATAACTTCCGTTTGGATTAGTCTACAAAGTTGAAATTTGGCTTACAAAGTTCATCATGGATTGGCAGATCAACCAAGATATAGTTTTAGCCTTGCATTCATTTTTGTGTAGGCGTATGAAGGCGGCTTTGTTGAAGAATAGCAATAATTTTGTTTGCGTCTACCGCTTCATATACAAACTCACGTGACACGCAAACCATTGGGGCTACAGAAATGAAACAAAGGTTTTTGAACTCTTCATGAGTAAGATGGTGTATAGTTTAATCGATTTAAATTTTCCTTCTTCGTGTACTGGCCCGATAAAAACTTATATTTTTCTTGTAGCATGCATAATGTAACGAAAAATATTTTTTTAAGTTTCAATTTTCTCAATGCACATGCTTGTGCAAACTAGACAGGTTTTCACTGAGACAGTCACATATTGTAAGTTATCATACATACGCACTGTACACAGTCATACATTACAAGCTATATGCAACAACAGACATTTAACCAGAACATAACTATATTAGTATCCTATAGCATACTGTATGTATGCGATATATAGACTAGTGTTACGTGAGTAGTTAGTAACAAGTTTATAGTTGTTTGCAAGTGAATCTTTGGGATAGTTTCGAGACGTGAACAGGCAGCACTGTTATAAGACAGAATCTTAGTACATACTCCACTAACACTGCTACCATCCACAAATTGAATAGCTTACATTTGCACTGCTATTGTAATCATTATTACTCAGTGTTAACAGTATTACAGTGCTTGGTTTGATTGCTATAATAGCTATAAGCCATGTTATGTACAATAGTTGCACATCCAGTGCTGCAAAGGTATGGTAAAAGCAAATTTTCAAAGCATATTATTTATCTTATGACACATGTGACTGCATCATTAGTGTACAATATGCACAGTACTGACATGTCTACAGAACATGAAACACAAACAAGTCTTATGAGAACAACTGCTCTATAATAAACTATTTCTTGGTGCCCCTTACTCAATCCTGAGCACAGTAAACAGAGTCTTTTACCATAGAAATTTTGTTTTGCTACCTTTTAGCTAAACAATGCTTGTACAGTAGCAATAAATAGTAAGTCGCCACTTATGGACTAGTCACTAAATAACAGACCACACAGCGTAGTATCAGTGGACAATAGCACAGACTTGTAAATATGGTCCAATAATAAGACTTGCCTCTACCAAAGATAATAGACACCCCTACATATGGGGTGTCTATTATCTATGCCTCTACTGACTATAGGCTAAAATCTCGTAAGTGTATTCTAATGCTTTTGCGCATTTTAATACTCAAATGGAATATCCTAAAAACTATCTGCAGTAAAGTAATAGTTGGAGTACATTACACAGAACTAACCTCCAAGTAAGAAAACATCGTTGTTTCCACCAATAATAGTTCTTTCCCTCATAGGAGACAAGTTCCAGGTTTAACGCGCAGGCGGCGCAGCGCATTTAAATTGGTTGCTATGAGCTACAAACCGGCCTTACTAGTTACTGGGGCACGCTAACAAGTTTTACGGGTGGTAACTAACGAGTTACTGGTAGAAGAAAGGCACTATTTAGAAAAGTGTCCTGCTTAACGAAGGCAACGGAGAAAAAACGCTCACTTCAATTTGACGTTCGGGTTTCGTCTAACTCAATTCCGGTGAGTGTTCTTGTGTGCACTACGCAGTTTCGTCTGGACATTAATTAATTAATTATTTAATTATTTATGACATCACGTTCTTATTATTATTATTACTTGGTTATGTAATTAGCACTTTACAGTGACCAGCACTGAAGGTCTGACAGCAACATGTGCTGCAGCCTTAGGATTACCTAACCTAATTTCAGGGACTTAGACCTAATGACTTAACTTACTGACTGACTGAAAAGGTGTAACAGAAAAGGGGCCAAAGTAAGGGAAAAAAAAACTAGTTTGCATAACTCTGTTTTGAGAAAAACCACATTGAAATACATTGGGTAAAAAACACGTGCTACAAAAATAATTTTACAAACATTGTAATCGCTTCAGTAAACAGTGAGACAAAGCTCGAATCAAGCAAAATAAGTGACCAACAGATTCACCTGTTAATGGTGAGTAAGAAGAGTATCTTTGTTTTGTTTCAGTGCCATAAAGCAATCATACTTTATGGGCATTTGTTTACATTGTTGTAAAATATTACGTAAATGTCGCTGTTTCTAAGTTTAAACAGCCTTTTTGCTTGAAAGCATGGGTGTATGTAGGGCAAAAATCATTCCTTGCTGAATGCACCAATTCATTGTGGAGACAATGAGCCAAAGTCCATAGCTTGTTTCCTTCATGACTTATGATTGATTAAATGAGCACCTGTAATTTTCTTTCATATAGTCACTGTACAAATCGATTGTTTTGCACTTCCTGCTGTCTATCACTATAACTCCACAACTGTTCACCAGATAAGGCTGAAACTTTGATAGCTCATTAGTTTTCCCTCTGGATAACAAAGGAGTTATAAAAAGTTGTTTGATAAAAATGCAAAGTAGTCGGGTTTTCACTCAACGGGTCACATTTTCTTCTCCAGTCAATGTGAGATACGATGCCAGTTGAACTGACACCCTGTGTGATTTTTGGTCCTCTACAGTCAGCTAATGGTTGCTGTATTTGCTGACAAAATGGTCCATGATTTAGTGAAGAATGATACTGTCGATAATACAGTACCATTCTTGCGATATGTTTCCTGTGATAATTGACACTTTATGTATTACTTTTGCTGAGCCAATTGACAGAAGAACATAGTACAGGACTACAAGTCTGGCACTCCATTGTCACTTGGCATGCAAGACTATGAAGAATACAACTTGATAAGTAAGTAACAATTTGCAACACAAAACAAACTTAATTGTTCTCTTTTAGCTCCCTACAATATAAAGAGATGTTCTTTGAAATATACTGTGGAGGTAGTGGCAATATGAGATATTGTCATGTTCAAGGGAGTAAATGTATAAGCATAGATGAATAGTGACTGGGCCTGCAAAAATATGGCATGTGGGCACATGATTTTTGCTTACTTTTTCAAACTTTCATCACTCATAACGTTTTGTACCATACTGCTATGGCAATGTAATTTTCAGTTCTTACTAAGCATTTAATTGGCTTTAGGATGCAAGTTACAGATTGCAAATATGCTGTTCCAGTACTGAGTTATGACTGTACAGTGACAGGGTGTAGTTTGTGCCCACATGCCCTGTTTTCGCAGGCCCAGTCATTATCATTAATTATTATAAAAAATTGAAAATTTTAAGAGGGAGAATAGGGATCACTGAACAAAGCCATGAAACAAGAAGGGATCACTGGGATGATAATGTAATCCACAAATCCCTATTTTCACTCTCTGTCATAAATCTTTAGTTACATGCTCTGTCATTTTGAAATGAGTCAAAATAAGGATTTGTAGTTTACATTACCATCCCAGCAATCCCTTCTTGTTTCATGGCTTTTTTCAGTGATCCTATTCTCCCTCTTAAATTTTCAATTTTTTATTCATCTAGTTTATGTACTTTTTATTAATCCAGTGATAGATTATGGATTTCTTTGATTGATAATGAAGACTGTGGTGAATAGTGTAATTTTGCATTCTGCAAAGTAATGCTGTCAATGTTTCAGTACACACATAAGACTGATCAAATTGCAATGTGTATACCGACTGAGAGTCTCCTAATATGAGCTACAATTTACATTACTGGTGCCTTTAATAGCTGTCAAATTCAATGCAAGGATTGTTGTTATACACTTGACTGCATTATTAGAGTATTTACATGACTGCTCTTTTAGAGTATTTAATCTGGATAACCCGCCCACGTACAATAATCACAGAGCGAAAAAAAACTGCAAAGCCTTCAGCACAGATTAAGCTTCCTGGCCTATACTAAGTTTAATAAAGACAGATTCTATTAGCCACAAGCAGCACGCACCAAAAAAATCTAACTCTCAGTGTGATATTGTATGGCTTCTCATGCGTAATGGCATTTTGGCAAGAAGAAACGGCCCGGTTTGGGCTGTTTCCATCCAAAAATGAAATCAAAAATAGGTCATGGACATGAGGAAGGACTCAGTAAGCATGGCTATATGTGACCAGATTTTACAAAACCGATCCAAATTGCACATTAGGCAAAATCAAACCAGTGGATAGCTACACTATCGTACTAGTAGTTTTGACACTCAGTACCACTCAAACTACTCGGGGCTGGTTTCAACAGACGTCTTTTCTGGGGGGTGTGTAGAGCTCGAATGGCGGTTTTAAGCCTTGTGAAGGACCTGGCTTGGCAAGAATCAGTGGTTTACTAGTGGACAGCCTGACAATGTTGGCCAGACGTCTTTTTCTGTGGATTTTGCTACATATCAACCAGCACAGCCCTGCAATCTCGTCTCTGAACTCCAATCGTGGTCTGCCTCCATTTTGACCTTGCCCACCCCACCACCGCCCCACTCCACCACCCCCCACCCCATCCCGCCACCCCCCACCCCTTTGTGAACACTCATGATACTACTTCACTTGTCCAACAGCTCAGATTTTCTATATTATTTGGCAGGAAACTCTACAAGTACTGGAAGTTGTCTGAAAGGTAACAGATTGATGCATCTTTAGTTTAAATTTCATACGCGTGCTTGCTATCCTTGGAGAATTATGCTGGCTTAAATTCTTTAAAACCGTTTATCTCGAAACTTCTAATGTGCGATTTGGATCGTTATTCCAAAATCCAGTCACATAATAGTCATTAGCACGAAAAAGTGGATAACTTTTGCTGTACATGAGTGAAATAAAAAACTAATTATGAATAATAATAATAATAATAATAATATGAACAAAACGGGCAAATTTCAGTTTTGTCCCAAATACACATACTGTTGTTTCCTTTTCACTTGATACTTACTAGTGGACCAACACTCATTGCAAATAACCACCACAGGGTCGTTTTAAGTTGGAGGATGCTTTCCAAGGCGGTTTTTAGGCGTGTGTTCTATTAGAGTTTTTGCAAAAAAACATGGGTGATCCCTATTATGAACCCACTATCATGGTTCATGATTTATCATTCTTCAACTCAGTTCCTTCAGATCAATGCACACATTATTATGTAAATAAGTGAATTTGATTATCAACTATTGTGTACAGTGGCTTGCATTAAAATTTTCACTATCACACACCCATACAGTATACATGTCATTAGAAATACACTAATATACCTGACGAGCACCAGATTCCATGTTATATCTTCCAATTCCATCTGCAATTTCCTGGAACACTGCTTTGTCCTTAGTATCACATACTTCTGACACTTTTCTACAATGAGAGTCCAACTTTTTAAACATCTTGATCACTTGGGGCTGGAGGTTATCTGTGGTTTCTCCGTCATCATTTGTGGTACACTATGTACAGTAACAACACTACTAGCCTCTTACTGGTTAAACATGTCTTTACCTTCAGTGTCAGTAGACATGTCAGGAATTCCCTGTTATCTCCTATCACCACTACATTGCTCAAGAAGGGAATTTCAGTCTTGATCCTGTTTTCAATGGGATTTGGATTAATGGTAGACACTGAAATCAGCTCTAAATAGATTAAACACTAAACAGTTTTACACATATCTATGCGATACCTTTGATTCGACCAGTGATGTATAGAAAGTTATCCTGTATATTAGCTTGCATAATTTCACATCTGTAAGTAAATGCTTTGCTTACATCATCTCTGTAGCCAATATCTCCCGAATGCAACCATCCATCATCATCAATTGCCTCCCTTGTCTCCTTCTCCATACCAAGGTAGCCCATGAAAACATGTCTACCACGAATCAAAACCTGCCCCCATAAATTTACATATAGAATCTTTCACATGATCAAGTAACTTTACCTCTCCACAATTATGCTCATCAACCCCACATTTAATAATATTTGTCTCCACACCATTCAGTTGCTTACCACAAGATTTAGGCTTTGATTGTGTAGCAGACTTGAAGTTTATACTATGCAAGCCACTGCATTCTGTCAATCCATACAACTCCAAAATAGAGATGTTTAAACTTTTAAAAAATTCAAAAGTGGCTTGATGCATTGGAGCAGATCCCACAAATATATGTTTGCACATATGTAAACCTGCTTTTTTCTGAACTTGCTTAAACACTGTGATCTTGGCAATGGCATATTGCCACCCAGATTCTGGACTGAACAATAACACATTAATGACAATTTGCAACGTGAAATTAAACTTACTGATCTCTTTTAGTTCCCCACCTAAAACATTGCTTCACAATAGGGTTATTGCTGTTAGCAACATGTTCATCAACCATTGTCTTCATCCTCTCCCATACGCTGATCCAAATGAACAAAACTTACTTAATATGTGATTATAATGATGTTTCATAAACATACCGTGGGACACCAAAAAAAAATGTAGGTTTTGCTTCTTTCATTGTATGACGCAGAGAGCCCTGATTGTTTATGTAACCAAATATACGTACTGTGCAAGGTTTACCTTCTCTTTAAGAGTATCTGGTTGTGCAATGTACACAGTGCTGCCAATAAGTATAGGCAAATAAATGTCAGCTATCTGTATGAAGTTAGAGTAAATTAGTAAGACACTCAATGTTTTAGATACCATTTCAGAAATATGAGCAAGTGGTAGGTAGCTGACAGATCGCTCTTGACCACCACAAGTGAGCTTTGGTTCCTGCTGTGTATCCATCAGTGCTTTCGTGATCCAAGTGAGCTAATTGATACACCATCATTATAACTACTACTTTGTCATAATCTATCTACTCACATTGTCATGACTCAACATAACTCCTTTAGGATTACCAGTAGTTCCTGACTGTATAAAAACTCATCTCTATTTACAAACAAAATACATAACTCACAGTATACACCAGTATAGCACACTGATTAGGTTGCTGCTGATCGATGATATCGTCAATCACAGAATCTTCTGTGTCCTTACCCACTTCCAGGAACTCTTCCCACTATAGGAAGACCCAAAGCTACTTAATCATGCAATGTTACAGCATCATACAGTGTAGGTTTTAGGATATATCTTGCTGAGTTCTCCCTTGTATTGAATTATGGCCTTCAAGTGAGTGAGCCTGTGTCGAATCTATATGTTGCATTCAAATAATAAGGCAAAATGCTCATGAAAAATGTACCGTAAGAATTTTGTCCAGTTGCTCCTTATTTTCCACCACTACTATATTAGCTTTGCAGTTCTCCAGAATGTAGTGACAAGTCTCTGGACTGCTAGTGGTATACATACCAGTTGGTAGTCCCCTAATAGTAAACATGTTAGAGTTAAGTATGTTACTAATATTACTTCATACCCAGCAAACACTGCTCCCAAGCTAGATGCAAACCACTCCACAGAGTTGAAGCCCAGAATACCAACTCCATGATGAGACTCCAGTCCAAGCTACACATACAACAATTCATGATGTTTAACTTTATATGGTTACTTGACTCTTGCAGTAAGGAGGAATGTACGAATTACATTAACTGATGTTAGTTATGTATCTGACCAGACATACAAAGCTATACACATGTGAGGATCACCAAAATCTACACGTGTGCCTGAATATCTACTATCTTACAAAATGATGCATATATATTGTAGTAATTAAACAACAGTTGTAATAGTGCTGATAGTGTAATATAGGGCCTACATGCCAGGTTGTTAGAAATCGGTGTTTGGTATGTATCTAAATTCTATTTTAGTAGCAGAATACCTTGTGGAAAGATTTGGCAACATCATAGACTAGTTTCTTGTAGTCTGCATATCTCAAAAACATATCCTTCCTTCCCTTGCTGCCTTTCCAACATAATGCCTTCACATTAGGAAATTTTTCACAAGCTTGTTTAAAGAACTGCGGAACAGTAATAGGATCTTCAGAAGCAATTCCAATCTTTCCAGGTGCAATATCTCGGCTATCAGTAGGATCACAGCATCTTAGTTTTTCTGATTTCTTTTCATGCAAATAAAGTTATTATAACATGTAGTTAACACTGGCATCATTGACTGACAATACCACAGTTGCACTAGCTACATATTGTACATGACAAAGAATTATCATACAATATAGCGGTACAGTATAGTATAGGGATCACAAGGTTTGTGCTTTCCTGTCAGAACCTTAAAACACTTATGGTATGGAAGTATTGCTTCACTAAAAGTCTACACAAAGCTTAAAAAACTCTGTAAAAATTATCTTCACTAAATTGCTGTTTGGCCAATTGCAACAGGAATTACAAGGATGATACATACGTAGATTTAAAGTATCTTGCCAGAGGTTGGTATATTTGCATCTCCTTGCGCTCCTTCAATGACATTTTGTTGTCAGCTGGATAGAATATTTTTGATATTACTTCTATATACTATACTTACTACAAATTTTCATTACCTTTTAAAATGCATATAAATTAATTGAATGTTAGAATGTAAGAACTGATAAGTATTGCATGGCAGCATAAGTCGATTTGGGAGAAGAGGCGGAGCCAATTAGTCTAAAATGCACTGCTTGCAGGTTCTTAGTTTACTAATTTGTTAAGCTGCTTTACTGTAGTTGTACCCATAGTAAAGTGTCAGTAACTTTAAGTATATGGAACAAAATTGTTTTACTAAGTTTTAAACTCTCAGTAAAACATCAGTGAATGCAGGTTTACTGAAAAACTACTAAAATACCAAACAATTAACTGTTCCATATACTGGGGATATACCACTCTAGTAAACAAAGAAATTTCAAGCAGTTATTATTATTTGGAATTTGTCAGGTCCTTATGGTCTTTATGGATAGGGGTTGTACCCACCAACGTTGAAACCGGGTCACTACTGCTGACCCGGATGACCCACTGACCCGGATGTGACCCGGATTGACCCAGATTAATTAAAGCCGAGACGTGTTTCGGCTAGTCTCGGGTGAGCGAACGAGTCTACATTTTGAGCGTTTGATTCGTGTTGAGTAAATATTGCAAAAAAAAAAAAAAAAAAAAAAAAAAAAAAGGTCTTCACCTACTGACAATAGCTACCCCTCACCATAGATACCCTCAGTTTTGTGCTACATACTGCACTTACTAACAAATAGGCGTGGCTGAGCATATTTTGGTAATGCGATAAGTGGGCGTGGCTCACGAAAGAGCTATGCGATAGCGTTTATAAGTTCCACGTCGTCGTCAAACGAACAATTTCGTTTCTCACGTGATCCAATCCGGGTCAGACCCGGATAAATTGTAAACCGGGTCAGACCCGGATGACCCAGAGAAAATGTGACCTGGATGACCCGACCCGGTTTCAACGCTGATACCCACTACATTTCTCTCATTGAGAGGTTCGGAGTGGAGAGTTAAATCTTTCTATGAAGGTGGATATAATAGTAATTAGAAGTTTCCAGTTCTAATGAATAAAAAGCATGTTTGTACAAATTGCCTGTCAACCCAGAAAACTCAAGGTAAGTCATAACACAGTAAGGGTATTGGAAAATGTCCTTGGATTGCATAATACAAATCTGAATCCTAAATGGCCAATATATCTCACAAATTAAACTTATATTTAATTTGTAATATATATTTAATTTGTGATGTCTATTTTTGGATTCATTAATTCATTAATTTAGAATTAGTATAAAAAACAACAGATGGAGACTAGAGAAAAAGAATTGAGCAAAATTAAATATTGCAAATTAGTTATATATTTAATTTGTGAAATATAAGTTTTTGCAATTAATATTTTGGATATAAGCTAGACATAAGACTTGATACATGTAGGTACTGGTTATGCCACTGAAAACTCTACAGAAAATCCACATCATCAACACAGCATTTTAGCTAGCCTGATACGCGGCGCGTATACACATATCAAGCCTCGTCTTTTTTAACGAGACGAGATGGATACGTGAACGTCTATATCCTTCGTCTAACGGCATATCTGTTGTAATGGTACCACTCCTTTAGACGAAGGCTCGTATCGTGCCTCGTATCACGCAACGTCTGTAGTCGTGTAGTGATAATAGATTATTCATAGATCGCCAAATAAGGGTACAACGATTATTGCTAATTTTAGCATAGAGGTCAACTGATGGTACAACGCTATACACTATTAAAACATTCTTTAAATGTTAAGTAAGTTCAATCTTTCCTTCATCGTGGACTCGCGAAGGTGGCTGCATGCTGTTGTCCACAGCAAAAGTAGCTATACGTGCATCAAAATAATTATTATGGCTTGTTCAGCTAGGCATCCCTTACTCATTGCCTGCAATGGTTGAGGAGCAGTTAAACACAGCAGCAACATAATGATCTTTTATTACCTAACCCTAGAGTTGAGCTCAATCCTTAGTTGCTAATTTTTACTGTTGCAGATAGCATAGTGTAATAGTTTCACCTGCAAAATTATGTAAGTCAAATCATACAAAATATGTGCATTATCTGCATGCATACCGTCTTTTCCATTATTCATGTATTGTACTATACGTATATTAGGCAATGGACCAGTGTGCAGTTGCTGACAGAGAGCATAGAAGAAATGGAGCACAATACGTAACATGCTATAGAAGGATGACCCTGTGAAAATGAACTTCATCACAACTGAGACATGATCTGGATCAAACTTTACCTGTAGCAGGGTGATGAATTTCTTTAGGTGGACTGCATGCCCTTGCCACCACCCCAGTACTGGCTAGAATTACCAGTTACTGAACTAAATCACTTGAGGGCGCCACATTTAAGGCGACTCTTGGAGTAGGCCAATTCAACACTAGATATTATCAGATGACAAATTGATGACTGATAACCCCATAAGCACATCACAGGTAGTTATTTACGCCTGCTTTATCATATGAAAAACAACATATAATACTCCAAATTTGTGCATACCTAATCCGAGATTTTCAGCAAACACAAATTTCCTTGAAGATGATCATAGTTCTATCAATGCTACATAGGCACCATTTTAAGTGTGGTAGTATACAGTGGTCCACTGGTGAAACCAACATAGAACATACAGTGTAACATTCCAGATTTACCTGTAGGAAGCCATTCAAGATTGCGGTCAACTGTTTACTTCTTCCGCTTTGTCATTACTGGATGCCATTGTAAAGCCTCCTTCACTGAGAAAGAAATATTTCAACTTATAAATGTACGTATGTCTATATATTTAATGTATGATAATTGATCCACGCTGTCCCATGCCAATACACGGCAGTTGTAACTTGTTTCATCCGGCACCACAATCACCAGCAACTGCTGTGTAGTATCTTGTACATGTATATCGTTCCCCGAAGCTACACAACCACTGTTGCGATATCTCATGACACACATCGTTTGTACTGGATACGTAGAACTCACGTTCATTGCTAGACTTTCAAAATCTTCCGCCGTTATCTAGTGATCACGTGCATTTAATATAAAATCCGAGCGTATCCGCTGGTGGCCAAATCTTCAATGGCTGGGAGAACAGGCTACGTGGCGGGAATGAATCTGTAAATGGAGGAAGGTACTCGCGAGACTAGAAGGTAACTTGACTTTGCTGTTATGTTGTTGATTACTGTACTACACACATGCACTAATGCAGGTTTGTTGGCATCCTTAACGGAGTGTCGTGTGAGGAGATATTCCAGCTCCACACAAAAACAAGTAGTGGTCTGGCTATACGAGACTAGCCGTGATAGGGATGCGGTCCTCTAGTTTCAGTAGGAGAGAAGCATCACTATTAAATGAGATAAGTACATAGCTACAGATACAACATAATAAAATTGTATTATGTATGAGTCTCGTGTGACCACAGTCAGATCATATACAAAGATAATCTATGTGGGCACAGAAAAATGTATGTATATGTGTACAAGTATAAACAAGCCAAAATTACAAAAAAGAGCACAGTTAGTTAGGCTTTCTGTTGACCATTTACTACAGTTCTGAGCCATGAAAATCTTTTGCCATCATACATGCACAAGCTGCATTGTTGAGGGTCTGCCTGATTAGAAGATATGTGCTGGGTACGGAAGGTTGTACAAAGTCAAAAAATTAATTGATATTCTGTAGGAAGGTATAGTAACTTCAATTTCATAATTGTTGGAAATTCACAGATGGTCAATTCTGCAAGTAATCGAAGATATTCAGTCTTGTCTTGTTTTCTAAATCTAGCAGATGATGGATAGTGGCCTGAAGTACCTCACTATAGCTCATAAACTATATGGAGGTCAGCATACACAAGAAAAACAATTTTGAAATCAGAAATTAATTACGGTAAGTATATCTCTGTTACCACATTTATTTTCACATGTGCTCTAATATAAGGACAGAATGAGACCCTTTAATGCTAGTATAATCAGTATCATAGAAGTTGTATACCTGTGCATGAACCTTGTTCGTACCAGAAAATCTCATAAAAGTACTCTTTAACTATGGTTGACATTCCTATGTACATGATATGTTTGCTAGTGATTCAGCTGTGGTTAGGGATAGCACCAGCCTGGTATATCACAGAGCACTACAGTAACAAGGTCCTTAGATAATTGAAACAACACTAGCCTGAAAGTGTTTCCTTTATCATAGCATTCTGGCCTGTTTATTAACCTAAACTATATTCACCTCTCATCTGTTGATAAAACGATAATCTTTTATTGCCATATATAGAACTGCCATAGCATATGAAAACCTTCATGTATGTTTGTTTATTGATCTTGTTTATTAGCAAGTAGCAATATAATAATTATGCTGACTATCATATTCTTTTAATCACCATAACCACTTTTTGCTTATCGTTTTCATAAGTAATTGCTGTACAGTTTAAACAAGTGACTCGACGTCTGCCATCAGTCTTATACTCAGCGTGATCTCCTGTAAATTATAAAGATTACTTATAAGCATTTTAATGTTTGTGAAACTATGTGTGTCTTAAATACATTTTCGTCCCCACAGATCATAGTTTATTGAAGAATGAGGCAAAATGATCAATGTACTTTGAGGTATGTACATTCTACACTGTGTTTTTATTGGTTTAAAGTTTTTATACCACATATACTTTCTTCAATTGATATATAACATACTCTGAAATTGCTTACTAAGGGTAGTTGCTAGAACGGGTTTGGACCATTGCTGTCTTCGAACCTGTGAATGGCTATATGCTTAGTAAGTAATATTCTATAAACTACAGCTACCGTAATGATGGTAACTTATCACCACATTTGTTGTAAAATACAGGTGGTATACAAAGACTTTAGATAAAATTATGCAAGTAGTATCAATCTGGTATATAACTACATACACAGTATTACTACACTCTTTCTTTCTCCACAGATCATCCTTAGTAGGCTTTAGATGTTTCTATGGGGTGCACTTTTAATAAGGTATGTTCGACCATGTTTTTATCTGTTTAAAGTTTTTATGCAGCTTATACTTTCTTATACCGTACTTCCAAATTGCTTACTAAGCATAGTTGCTAGAACGGGTTTGGACCATTGCTGTCTTTGAACCTGTGAATGGCTATATGCTTAGTAAGTAATATTCTAAACTACAGCTACCGTAATGATGGTAACTTATCACCACATTTTGTTGTAAAATACAGGTGGTATACAAAGACTTTAGATAAAATTATGCAAGTAGTAACCTGGTATATAACTACATACACAGTATTACTACACTGTTTCTTTCTCCACAGGTCATCCTTAGTATAGGTTTTAGATGTTTCTATGTGGTGCACTTTTAATAAGGTATGTTCCATCATGTTTTATCAGTTTAAAGTTTTTGTACAGCTTATACTTTCTTATACCGTACTTCCAAATTGTTTACTAAGGGTAGTTGTTAGAACGGGTTTGGACCATTGCTGTCTTTGAACCTGTGAATGGCTATATGCTTAGTAAGTAATATTCTATAAACTACAGCTATCATAATGATGGTAACTTATCACCACATTTTGTGGTAAAATACAGGTGGTATACAAAGACTTTAGATATAATTATGCAAGTAGTATCAATACTACATACACAGTATTACTACACTGTTTCTTTCTCCACAGGTCATCCTTAGTAGGTTTTAGATGTTTCTATGGGGTGCACTTTTAATAAGGTATGTTCTACCATGTTTAAGATTTTACACCATGAATTACATTATTTCTAATACCATGCACACGCCTACTAAGATCATAGTTGTTAGAACAGTTTTCTTTGACCTGTCAGTACACTTGGTAACACAACAGGATTTCAACTGCATATCCCTTTATATAAGGCCATGAATGGCTGATAAAAATCTTTGCTGCTCTTGATGTTATTATGCACATGGCAGACTTTTGGCATTTGTACATAAATATATATAGCATGCACTGATTTGTTATTGCTAAATACGTGCATTATGTTACTACATTTTTCTTCCTTTGCAGATCAAGTTGGTTGGAGATGTTTGGACGGATAAACCATATCTGTGATGTTTCCTCTTGTATTAGCTATTTCGCCTTTCTTCCAAAGATTTTAGGATTTCTTAAGTACAGTGCTTGATTGTCCATTTAAAATCCTCAGTAACCTATTCGGTGGGGCTGAAAGAGGCCTATTTTGCCAATGCCATTTACTTGTCATATTTCATCGATCAGGAGGTATTTCAGCAATCAAGGACGCTGTTTTTACCATTGGGCTCACGTGCATGCTTACAACATCCTCTGTGGTGTTGCAGGGATATAAGTGGAGTTTTTGAGATACGATGAAGCTTACCATCAACATTATAGTTAACAATTATTGTCCTTCACGGTGTATGGTATGTAGAAGCTTAGGCTTGGCGTCAAGTATAATACTGAGGTAAAATGTTATGCCAGCACATAATCGGTGGATAGCTACGTCAAACTGGAGTAAATAGGTCGACAGTCCTTAATAGAGCGTAGGGTACGTATCAGCATTGAAACCGGGTCACATTTTGTCCGGGTCTGACACACTTTGCAAATTATCTGGGTTAGACCTAATGTGCGAAGAAAATTAATTAGTTGGGACGATACGGAAGTGTATATTATTATTAATTATTTATATTTGTTACTGTGCAGAAATCAAAAAGATTGTTGTGCACAGGTGTGATCATAATGAATGCTCAGGTTAGTACAAAACTCATCTAAGGTATAAATGCGTCAGTCAAGCCCAGCTTCTTTCGTGAGCCACACCCACTTATTGGATGACTGCAGCCATACGTTAAACCACGCCTATTTATCGGTGGTATTGATTCTAGGTATGCACAAATCTGTATGCAGCCACGCCGACTAATCGTCATACGAGACATCGTCTAGCCTTGCAACAGGCCAGCTTTTCGTGACACTTTGACATTGGGAATGCGTTGTAATTACGGTCTGTTAGATATGCTGAAGTCACACCCACTTGCAGGAAACGTATCTTGACGACACGGGTGTGGCTTACTTTCTGCAAACTTTCGTGGAACCACGCTGAATAATACCTGCTTAGTTTTATAATTATAGCTACTCTCGTACATATGTAACGGACTAGTCGAGTACTCAAAGTGTAAAAAAAACCTGTTAGCAGTTAGCTTTACACCTACTTGCCAGCATAGAGCAATCCACTACATAACACATTCTAACTAAGGTATAAGCAGAAATCTTCAGAAGTTGTGACAACATAATCATTCTGCAGCGGAAAAGATCTTTTATGCCCAACAACAAGCCTTGACTTCCTAGATGATGAAGGAAGAAAACATGTTCAACCACAGACCAGAGATGTAGGCTATGAGCCTTTCTCTTGTCCATTTGACATATTACTACTGCTATTAATTTTCATCAAGATTTCACATGTACACACATAAGTATAATTAATATGACATAGAATGGACGAAAGGCCTAAGATAATTCTGACTTTTTGAGGCTATCCCTGTAACTCCAAACACAATGGAGATAACTTTTACAGGTTGGTTACATATTTGTCTCATCTGTTGGACAAGTGGTTGATATTTAGTAATATTCTCTTCTTCCTATACAAGAACATTTGTGTCTACTGGGCATGAGACCTCCAGTAACAGGACAGCAGTAGTGCCGTCATTGAAGAACACCACTATATTCGGATGGTCACACCCAACTGCTGCCATTGTCTGAATACCAAAGTCTCTAAGATCTTGGCCTGCTTATTCACCACTTGAAAAAGTTCATAAGAGTACTAGCTGGCAGCAGTAGGCAAACCCGAGGTAGAGCACAGGTGACAGCAGATAGCCTGTGTTACCATATTATGCCGATTCAAATAACTCAGCTGAATGGTCTCTTCATGATGAGAGTGCAATCTACACAAGAGAGTAGAAACATTAATCTTCATTATTTTCTCCTAACAGATTATACACCCTTGTGGACAGCACCTTGTACTGAACAGCCATAATTGTGCTCTCAGTCTCACTATGCGCTGGCTGGCTGAGCCAATGGAAGCTCTGGGATGTGTCCACATCATCAGAGCAGCACCAGGAATAAAATTTGCCATGCAGTGGCTTGCTACACAGTTGGTCATATTGAGACTTATGATATTAGCTACAAACAACTTTTTGCTCACTGCATGGTGGTGACAGAGGCAAGCTCAAGATGTAAAGAAAGACAAGCAAGAAAGCAGTTAGCCCTGGCAACAACAGACTTACAAACAGGCATACAGGAGTCCAGCAAAAGGCACATCTTAAAAAGGGTATCTTCCAAACTCTGTATAGTGGTGTGATAGCAAAATCGCACGACGATGGTGCTGATTCTAATGTTAACTGGCCAATGAGAACTGATGATTGACAGTGATTAATATGATTCAATAATACAACTACAACATGTGCACCAATTAGATAGAATACAAATACACATGTGCGCTCTAATAATACATACACACATACACTAATACTACACTGATGTTCAACACACAACATATTTTGATCACCCTGGTTGTGTGGAAGGTAAACTTGTTCAATAGCAGATTGAGGATGCAAGCTACAAGCCTCCTATAACTCTTCTAACTAAAATATCCGTTTCCTTCAACTATTCAGTAATCCATTCGACTAAGCCAAAACCATAAGACAATGAATGCATACATTATGCCAGAATAATTTTTGGAATAATCAGTGGTAAAAAGAATCAGGAATAATTCCGGAATAATGGGATGATCTTCCAGAAAAAATAATTAGAATTCACACATTTTCGTGTAGTATCACATAAGGCCACTCCAAGAAAATTTACTTTTCCCATTTCCCGCCCAATTGCAGATTCGAATTCTCTTCCCACATGGTCATTCATTATTGCTGTCAACTAAACATTTCATTCATTATTTACTCTGTGATTACATAGCAGTAACTGTTTTAGCATTCAGAAAGCCCATTTAGCTAGTTTTCACTGTTCACGTTCTTAGCTTAAATACTGATTTCTACTGTATTCTTACTTGTAAGCTCGCCTGTAAGTTAGGTGTGAATTTTGAAAATTAGTGGAAATATTTATAATGAATAATGGATAATGAACCGCCTGCCCACATGTATTTTTGAGGTCAATGAAATGGGAAACAAGGAATTTTCTTGGAGTGGCCTAAAAATTCATTAAGGAACATCCACAATCATTGCTAGCACAAAATTGGGCAAAAAGATTGAGATACTCAAATAGAGCAGTCACTTACCATAATAAAACAGTCAGACAAGTTACTTGTGACTGCTTTATTAGAGTATCTCGATCTTGGTCCACATTCCAAATTTAAAGAAAATTGCTTTAGCCATTTCCGAGATACGAGCGGCCAAAGTTTGGGGTTTTCTTCATCGTTTTTTCTTCTACTTCTTTTTCTTCTTTTCGCACACTTTGCAAAATCCACCATAAAACAGAAATTCGTGACTCCAATCGGGCTGAAATTTGGCACACTTAAAGGGCTCGTTAAGGCGAATCTCAGTACTACGATTGGTAGGAATCTGATAAACATTCACGGAGTTATGACCGATTATTTGCGTAAAATAAGGTCAAAGGTCTGTCATGCCCACAGGGTAAACTCCTTGAAGGAATGAGCTGAAAATTGCTATGTAGATGGAGTAACTATCGTAGAAGTACCTTTTTGTGGTTGAAAGGAATCCAGTTAAAGGCCATCGAGATATGTCACAAATCCCAACCTGTGTCACAATTACGCGATCGATTTTTATGAATAAAAAAAACTATTAGTTTTCACACCTACTAGGCAAACCGCTTAGAGCAGTGAGCTGAAAATCAGTGTGTAGCTGGAATAATTATCATAGACACAATCAAATACCATAAAACTTGGTATCATTCAACTTCTTATGAAGTGCTCTCTCCGATTCCGACCGAACAATATCTGTAATTGCCATGGTAACGGCATGATGCCGCTATATAATTTGAACGCGAAATTCATGATTTGCTATCCAATGGATTTTGTATTGTGTAAGTTGCTACTTACCATCGTTTGTTGTAAATTTACACTTTAGTTTCAAATAAATTTTGTTATCATCGGATAGAGGAGTGTTATGCATGTGTAATGGTGGCTGAACAATTTTGATACCGCTTTCAGAACCAGAGTTAGCGTTATGATGAATAAACTAACTAGGCATACATTGATTGTACGCATAATAATATTTTACAGAAAATTGTAATGTATGGGTTAATTTGACACGAGTTGTGATATGGATACGCTGTGCTTTGTAGTTTTCACTGTTATGCTCTGCTGTACTGGCTATTCATGGGAGCAGAAACCTACAGTCATCAGAGCTCTCTGCTGTCTCCACTGAGCTGCATTTAGTGGAAAGCCGTATTCATGTTGATTAGAACAATTGTGGTTTTGTTTATTTCATTTCATTTAAGTTGTTTTGTCATATCCTTGCATTATTTTACTTTGAGACAACATTTTAGGACATATGGTCCAGCTCATATTAAACAAAAAATAACTCAGATAACAGTTTCTAGTGAAATACCCTGCTTCTTTTATCATTGAGGTCTGCTTTTGGAAACTTCAGCAGCCATGCATGTCTTAATCCAGTACCCTGATTCATCCTCATTCAACATTATAATCTAGGACGGTTTAATGGATGTATAAAAACCTCATTGCTTGCAGGGATGGGATTTGATACCATAGATACGAGAGCATGCACTTGCACCTCAACTTGTGAGAATCATGCAGGAGGGGAGGTGACAATGCATTATGTGGCCTTCCATGGTCGGGAATTTAATACAACGTAATAGTAGCAGACCCTCACGATTGTAATTGCATGTATCATTTAAGTTTACTGTATGTGCATCTTTTCCATCCACACACACTGTGCTGGTCGTGCACTGTTGTACTTGCCCCATTTGTACATTTCCCCATTTGTAGATTGCCCCATTGGTGGTTGTGTGTGCCCCAGGCCTAGTAATAATAATAATAATAGTATCACACGCATTTTAAGACGACGTTTGAGTATGTAATGTACAGTTTTTTTTTACTTTTGTACCTACACCCTTTGTTAGGGAGAGGTCATTTAGTGCATATTGTATCAAACTATTCGAATACACATGGTCGCCGGTTCCACCAAAAACACACGAGTACGTGACTCACTGTTGATATCGATCAGAGAGAGCAGCTCATGGCGAACTATATAGCAATGTATAAGTCAATAAATATAGTTCAATGTTAATTAAACCAAGTCAGGTCATCCAGGTCCTGCTTTACAGATTATTCAGGTCTGACCCCACGTGCTAAATTAAATGTGGATGTGTTACTATACGTCATAGTGTAGCTCTGCTTCTTTCATGAACCACGCCCACTTACATAAATTACCGTCTGTAGATATATTGTAGCTACGCCCATTCATCAGTGTGTACGTATGCACGAATCCATGCCCACTTAAGTAAATTACTGTCTGTAGATATATGGCAGCCACGCCATTCATCAGTCTGTTGGTATGCACGAATCCACATCCATTATTGTCTGTAGGCTTATGTATAGCCACGCCCACTGATCAGTTGTTATTGTGTGAGTCATAATCTAGTATAATAGTGCTGTGATTAACTCTTTTAAAATATTGTGACTAGTTTTGTGAATTTAGTGGTCATGAGCTTGCAAAAAACTTCACAAACAAGTATAAGAAAAATTAGGAATTTTAAATTAGAGTAGGGACTGTGTATAGTGCTGCAATAAAAAGTACTGCCAAACAAGCTGGATCGGAGTAGTACGTAATGTCCAAATACTGTAAAACAATAAGAAGTGAACTTCCCCACAGTGCATTGAGCGTAGCACAATAGGGTTATTCACTTCTTATTGTTTTACAGTATTTGGACATTACGTACTACTCCGATCCAGCTTGTTTGGCAGTACTTTTTATTGCAGCACTATACACTGTCCCTACTCTAATTTAAAATTCCTAATTTTTTATTATGCTTGTCTATATAGCTAGTAGGTGACATTAAACATATTTACAGTTTCTCTTACCTTTAAGTGTTCAATCTCAGCTTGTAGACGTTCATTACCAGTTTGCAGTCGTTGGATCTCTTCATCCCTTATTATTTCTTTAAATTGTGGAGATGTAACTTTTTTCATGTAAGCATCTTTACATTGCCCAACTCTGTCAGAAACAATTTCTATAGGTGGCCTATCTTTGGGAACATAATTCAGGCAACTTTTGACTAATGGTAACAATGATTCAGCTTCATTTTTCATTTTATCCAGGTAACGCTGACGACGTTCACTCTCAGATCGGACAATGAAACTCCCAGTTTCTTCATTGTAGAGATTTTTATCAAGAGGAGTAGGCCATTCTTCGCTAAAAGTGTGTAGCACTATTCCAGCAAATGAATACACGTCCATTGGAAGGCTATAAACTGTTTTTTGGCTGGAAAGACATTCAGGGGGCATAAAATCAATGGTACCTGGACCTCGGGTATAGAGTCTGGGATTTTCAGGAGTCAATGCCTTGGCCACACCAAGATCACTGATTTTTGCTTCGAAATATTTTGTCAGCAACACGTTATTGGAGGAGAGATCACGGTGGACAAGAGGAGGATCACGGCTGTGAAGATAATGTAGCCCTAGTGAGACATCATGTACAATAGAGTACTTAAACCAAATAGGAATCTTCTCTTGTTTCCGGTCTAACCGGGACGCTAAGCTATTTTCCATCAACTCCATCACCATTACTGGCAGCCGCAGCTGCATTCCGCGTCCTCTTAGGTTTTGCTGGGCCCCAGCAGTGGTAGCAGGATAACAAACGCCTAGGAACTGTACAACGTTTGGGTGGCGTAGTTTACTACATTGTAGGCACTCCCTCATGAACGACTCTACAATTCGCTGCGTTTGTGCTTCTCCAACCGCTTCGAGTAGAAGTGGGTGTATCTCTTTAGCGGCGAAAATCTTCCCACAATACTTGACCTTGTAAACTTTGCCATAGGCTCCACGTCCTAGTTCTTTACAGTCGGAGAGTCGGGTCACATCTCTCAGGACTAAATCCTGAAAAACCTTGTCAAAAGCCATCATAGTTAAGACAATAGCGGGTGTGGCTTGCACATTGTCTGTGTCGTCAGTACTATAGTTAAGGCAATAGCGGGCAGGCGCGCCGAGTGGCTAATAACCATAATGACACTGACACTGTCTGCGCGTTCATATTAGACTGGCGGCGCCCGCTCTTAATATTTATGAGAAGAGCCGGTTGTAGGCCTGCGCAGACCTCTCAACTCTCACGGTTTCACCATAGATAATATTTCACCACCAATACTGCGGTTTTCCAAGTTCTTGCAATGCAAAGCGTCATGCGCTATACAAGCATGTACGTGCGCAGCTGTTCAACAGTGGATTTTCAGTGACAACTACTGACTCACAGGACTTCAAGGATGCCTACGCATACAACTCGACAGCCACAGAATATTACAGGAGTTTTTAAAGAACTGCGCATACTGACACATTATTAGCGCATGACGCTTTCCATTGCAAGAACAATAGATCACGTGGTCACGGGAGTGGTTGGCAACTGACTCGCTTTCTTCTTTGACCAAATAAGTGACTGGTTTGTTGGTTTAACGTATGGTTTAACTCGATTCAACTCCAGAGACGAGGAAGTGATAAGTTTTGTGTTGTTGCCATGCCAGTAATTAGAGGAATTAGGCGCGACCGCGAGCACTACTTGACTTCACCTGAAACCACACCAATCAACGATTGTGATTCTTGTATTACTTGTGATAGACCAATTGTCAATGACTATCTAGTGTGTGTGTGGTGTGAAAGACATCAGCACCGAAGTTGTGCAAGGATAAGTGTTGACCTTTGTGACCTTCCCAAAAACATTGTATTTTTTTGTTGTGAGTGTATCAATAAACTTCCTACTGCTCTTATCACCTATGACAAAACTAAAGAAGCTTGTACTACTATTGAAAACAAATTAAAATCAGTACAGGATACTTTGTCCAACAGGTTTGATAGTTTAGCCGAGACAATAAATGACCTGTCCTACCAATTAAACTACCATGATGTAGAAGATTTGGATAATGTCTCTACAGTAAGTAGTCAGCCACCCAAACAAGAGCTCTCTACTCTACTTTCCAGCAAACATCCCTTATCTGTCAAATCTATTGCTTCGATGACTGCTGACATCATATTAAAAGAAAAGGAAAAGAGGAGACAAAACCTGATTGTACATAATGTTCCCGAATCAAACTTAACAAAAGCACATGCCAGAAAAAAAGAAGACATCCAGAATCTAACCACTTTATTCAACCAGTATATTGGTGTATCAGCTTCTATCACTAATGCTATACATATTGGAAAACAAGGTAATAAACCCAGGCTAATCAAGGTATCACTCTCTTCTAGAGAAGAAACACTCACCATCCTTCGCAATCGATGGAACCTGAGATGCAAAGAGCACCCATCACACGTCACCAAAACTTTCATCACACCTGACTTGACTCCACTAGAACAACAAAAGAGCAAACAACTTCGTGCAGAACTAGCTAATCTTAACAAGGAAGGAAAACATTATAG
Organism: Dysidea avara; assembly: GCF_963678975.1. NCBI lineage: Eukaryota > Metazoa > Porifera > Demospongiae > Dictyoceratida > Dysideidae > Dysidea > Dysidea avara. The sequence goes on along the minus strand of NC_089282.1, from coordinate 11,621,998 downwards.
AATCAAGCATGGTAAGATAATTCTGAGGGGAGCAGCTACTTTCCAAAGCAACAAGTGAAGTCAGCCAACTCCAAACAACATGTACCTGTAAAACCATGTGATGAACAAAATTAACGAAATCAAGCTTGATGTTGTGTTTCAACATCTACCACTCTGTAATTATAGAACTCATTTGTACCATTATCTGTGTTATATACTCTCTGTGAGGTTTACACAGTAATAATAATAATAACTTGGAAAACCGCAGTACACCGGTTTTCTTTGTCCTCGCAACATAGTTCGTAAAGCGATTTCACGCATGCGTACGTGAAAGCAGGGGCGGATCCAGGGTAGTCTCGCGTGGCCAGACCGCTTTTTTCCGTATATTGGGTGGGGAAAAAAGGGTCTGGTGCAACTCCAATAGCTGTTTACTTCTGAGCCGTCCCCACATTCCGGGGACGCTAATTGAATAACATTGGTCACAAAGGAGGTGCCATGACGTCAGTAAGTTAACTAGAGATCTGTTTATCCTTTAAACGAATCTTAATTTGCTCAGATGTCTCTTTTATAGCGTCTTGAAAGTTAATCCTCATCGTGTAACAAGACTCACAACCGGAGCAGGAGTGTAGGAATACTTCATAGTTTTACTGACGTCATGGCACCTCCTTTGTGACCAATGTTATTCAATTAGCGTCCCCGGAATGTGGGGACAGCTCAGAAGTAAACAGCTATTGGAGTTGCACCAGACCCTTTTTTCCCCACCCAATATACGGAAAAAAGCGGTCTGGCCACGCGAGACTAGATCCAGGGGGGGGGCAGTGCCCCCCTTTCAAAGTTTTTTATAGTGTTGTTCATTGAACATAACTAGGCACTTTAGACATAATTCAAACATTTTTTATGCAGTTTTTGACTGTGTGTAATATAATAAATCTATCTGTAGCAAATTATTACCCATATTGACATAGCACAAGGAGAACTAGGTGGGATAGAGCATCCTCTACATTTAGAAATCGAGATACTCTAATAGAACAGTCATTTACTCTAATAAAACAGTCAAGAGTAACATAATTATAAAACACTGTTTATCATTTTGAACAACTAAATACTTGTTCTAAATTGAGTTACTGACTCTATCCACACACTAGTGACTATATTTAGAAATTCTCTGGAGATGCAACTGCACACAAAATGCCAGTATTATCTAGTATTTGTGATGCTTGTGCAGGGGACCTTGTGCTAATTCTAAAAATTTCAACGTAATTTCAGTCAAAATTAGCACCAAAATCATTCTCAAAAAGTCAAATTTTCAAAATTTCTTTATACACTTATAGCTAGCTACTAACAGTTCAGTAGCTTCCAGCTGCAATCCAGCATTGAATTTCCATAAGCATTACAAATTTTAGTCAAAATTACCACTAAATTCAATCTCTCAATGTTAAGTTTTCAAATTTTCATTAGGGAACAGTTTAAACTAATTCTCTGTTTTTTTTTAACTCAGTATATCTTCCAGTGTTTAAACTACATGTATATTCAATCAAAATTGTTACCAAATTCAATCTCAGAATGTTATTTTTCAAAATTTCTTAGGGAGCAGCCTGGGCCTTTACACTAAATCTGGTTTTTAACTCAGTAGCTTCCAGTGAGTTAAAATTGCCACTAAATTCAATCTCAGAACATTAAATTTTCAAAATTTCCTTAGGGAGCAGCTGCAGCCTACAGTATGTCTTTACAGTGCATGACACTAATTCTGTTGTTTTTTTTAAAATTTATTTAAGGCTTTACAGCACAAGTGCTGAAGGTCTGTAGGACACCTGGTCCTACAGCCTGTTAAAGTTGTTACAGAAACTCAGTATCTTCCAGTGTTTGAACTATCAACAAATTTCAGTCAAAATTGTCACCAAATTCAATTTCAGCCTGAACGTTAAATGTTCAAATTTTCCTGGGGGGGCATGCCCCCAGACCCTCCTAGAAAGCTCATGCTTCGCATTTCGCGGAGAAACACACTGTGGAGTGTGCTTCGCACACTGTGGAGTGACTTCTACCTGTGTGCCCCCCCCTTAGCAAAATCCTAGCTGGATCCGCCCCTGTGAAAGTGAGTGTACAGGGCAAACATGGCGTCTGATACAACTACCAGCAGAGGAAATAGTTGTTGAATCGTTCGTTGTTACAGCAGCCTTTTCATTATTCGCATCATTACCTCGGCTTATAGTTACACCAGACGCCATATTTGCCTTGTACACCGGTTTTCAAGTCCGTTGTCCTATTCAAATTCGCGCATGCGTAAACATGGCGCGAGTTAGTACGTTGCGGGAACTATGATCATGAATGCAATGAAGCCATACAGATGCGACCTGCGATGGAGGATAGTATGGGCTTATTACAGGCCCACCTATCATTTAACCCAGAAGGAAATTAGCGACCAATTTCATGTATCAGAGCGAACTGTGCATCGATACTTACAGTTATTTCGTCAAACTGGGGATGTTGAAATTAGGCATCGAAGGGATGGACCGGGTAAGTTATTAGGTAACTTCGAGCAGCTTACTTTGCTGAGGCTGGTGTTGACACAACCTGGTCTATACCTTCATGAGTTACAAGAGATGTTAAACGATGATTACGGAGTAGTTATTAGCATACCTACAATCTGCAGAGCCCTTAAACAAATGGGCTGCACAAGACAGTCAATGCATCACGTTGCTCTACAGCAATCCAACTATCTAAGGGCTAAATTCATGGCTGAAGTTTCTTGCTATGACCCATCAATGCTAGTATGCCTTGATGAAACTGGTTGTGACAACCGAAATGCCTTAAGACAGAAAGCATACAGCATTAGAGGGATGCCCTTGAACAACCACCAGCTGCTAATTAGAGGTGTACGATATTCAGCAATACCAATTGTATCCTTAGATACCAACAAAGCCAGTGGGCCAGACAACATTCATCCATATATCTTGAAGAATTGTGCAAACGAAATATCTCCTATACTGCAAGTTATATTCACTCAATCACTAGACACAGGTATACTACCTTCCGATTGGCTCATGGCCAATGTATGTCCAGTTTTCAAGAAAGGAAACCGTACTAGTACCGAAACTACCGACCAATATCATTGACTTCTGTATGCTCCAAAACTATGGAACATATTATATCATTCCATAATGAATCATATTATATCATTCCATAATGAATCATTTAAACTCAAATAGCATCCTCATTGATACCCAGCACGGCTTCAGATCCCAGCACTCTTGTGTTACCCAACTTATTTCACTGATAGAAGACTTGTCACATGCTCTAGACCAACAGAAACAAACCGATGTCATTCTCCTCGACTTTGCTAAAGCGTTTGATAGTGTCCCACATCAAAGACTATTAGTTAAATTAAGACACTATGGTATCAACGATCACATCTGTCAGTGGGTCAATACTTGGCTGACCAGAAGGTCACAGCAAGTAGCTTTGGACGGTACTTTTTCTGACTCGATAGCTGTTCACTCAGGAGTCCCTCAAGGGACGGTCCTCGGCCCTTTGATGTTTCTTCTATACATTAATGATATAACAGAACATGTAAAATCGCCACTACGGTTATTTGCTGATGACTGTTTACTTTACAGAATTATCACCACCAAGGAGGATGCCATTCAACTTCAGCATGATCTTGATCAACTACACGAATGGGCAACTAAGTGGCAATTAAGATTCAATGTAACCAAATGTACTATTATGCGGTTTACCAGATCATTATCACCAATCATTTTCAACTACAAGCTAAACAATCACAACTTGGGTACATCAAACCAACACTCCTACCTTGGTGTTATATTGGACAACAAACTATCATGGTCTCCACATATTAGTAATATAGCTGCTAAGGCCAATAGAACATTAAACTTCTTGAAACGCAATCTGAGTTGCTGCTCGTCTAACATCAAAGCAACAGCCTACCTTACGATAGTACGACCGTCAATGGAATACGCTGCAGTCATCTGGGACCCATACCACCATAACAATATTCAACAGCTAGAGAAAGTACAGCGTAGGGCAGCTAGATGGGTCCTAAATGATTTCAATCGATTCAGCTCAGTCACAGCTATGTTACAGCATCTTTCTTGGCCAAGCCTTCAGCTGAGACGTAAAATATCCAGATTACAAGCACTTTTTTAAATTATACATCAAGATTATTCACTGTCAATTCCTCCTCATTTTATTTCAATGACAAGATCCACCAGACTATATCACCCACATCGTTTTATTCTACCAAATTCATGTACCTATTCATACCAACAGAGCTTTTTCTCCAGATCAATTAAGGATTGGAACAACTTACCATCTTCCATCATTGAGAGCAACAATATTGACTCTTTTTCAGCAGAACTGCAAACATTGTATGGAACTCAATAACTGTAATCTTTGTAACTACGTAGCTAAATTCATTTTATGATTGCTTTTTTTCCTGAGCATATCAGCTGTGCTGTCTGCTCAGTAACAATAATAATAATAATAAAATAGATGGCATTCATGATGTACACATTACAGAGGGCACTATTAATGGGGACAGATTTGCTGATTTTGTTCGAAATTGTTTAGTGCCGATTTTAAATCCCTTTAATGGCATTAACACAAGGTCAGTTGTGTTGATGGACAATGCAAGTATCCATCATATAGATGAGGTTACTGATTCGGTTGAAGCTCAAGCAAATGCAAGATTATGCTTTCTACCACCATATTCACCTGATCTTATGCCAGCAGAGGAAGTGTTTAGCAAAGTAAAAACAATAATAAAAGAAGATACCCGCCTCTATCAGATGACTCCAAGGTTAGTGATAACTATGGCATTCACCATGGTATCACAAGAAGATTGTCGTGGATTCATTTCACACTGTGGCTACATTTAAAAACATGTGATGATTTTAGTGACGCTGTTTAAATAGTTTATGTACTGTACTGTTAACTGTTACCTAGTTTTTTTAACACTTGTAATATAGCCACACGTTCATCTAGAAACTCATCGTCAGATATTATCCCTGAATCTTTAAGATTCTTCAATTCAGCTAGCTGTTTGTAGCACTTTGACCTTCCATCGATTAATCTACTTGGACTAGCAGACTTCTCCTTTACTTAGGTTGGCACATCTTGATGTGGAGTAGTAATGGCACTTGCTAATTGTTGCACTGCCTCAACCATAGCGTCTTTTACAACTGTAGATGATCCTTTCTTACTTGGCATCTCACTGCCACAGCGCTTGAACATAGAAGTTGTAGGAGGATCTGTTGTACTTTTGTGGATGCCACCATTGATCATTTCGCTCCACACACGGTATTGCATAGGTGTAAACTTTTCGCCATGCTGCCTTTTCAGATTCTCCACACACTGTTGCACTTGTTCTGCAACATCTTTCTTTGACTGTGTGGTACCACTGTCTGACGCTTTTCGCTTTACACCAGCACTAGTCTGAGTAGTGCCACCTGGCTTCAATCCATCACACCACAAAACAATGTTTTGTCCTCTGTTTGCCCCGGCCCAGATTTCACTCACGTCTTCTTTGTTTCTTAAGCTGATTAAGTTACTTCCACTCACATAACCAACATCAAAATCTTGGGCAATGATATCGCCCTTCAATTGTGTTCTAATTAATTCAGCCAAGCGGGAAACACACGAAACTTGGGTGGTGTTAATATTCCTTATAGTAAACATCTTATTCTCACCCTTCCTTTCTTTACTCATGGCTTTCAGAACTCGTTTCAGAAGCACCTTTGGAATCACAATTGCCGTTGACGTTTGAATTGGCTGAGACTGAGAGCTCGAGGCCAGCGGTGTAACAGTAACACCTCTGTAGCCAACTGTTACTGGCCCGTTAATCTGAATTGTGGTAGATACCTTCACGTTGTGCTTCGCGGCCATTTTTACCGGGCTCGATTTTTAGTCAAATGAAGCGCATGCGCGAATTTGAATAGGTCAACGGACCTGAAAACCGGTGTAGTAAAGATTAAGAGCGGGCGCCGCAAGTCTAATATGAACGCGCAGACAGTGTCAGTGTCATTATGGTTATTAGCCACTCGGCGCGCCTGCCCGCTGTTGCCTTAACTATAGTACTGACGACACAGACAATGTGCAAGCCACACCCGCTATTGTCTTAACTATGATGGCTTTTGACAAGGTTTTTCAGGGTTTAGTCCTGAGAGATGTGACCCGACTCTCCGACTGTAAAGAACTAGGACGTGGAGCCTATGGCAAAGTTTACAAGGTCAAGTATTGTGGGAAGATTTTCGCCGCTAAAGAGATACACCCACTTCTACTCGAAGCGGTTGGAGAAGCACAAACGCAGCGAATTGTAGAGTCGTTCATGAGGGAGTGCCTACAATGTAGTAAACTATGCCACCCAAACGTTGTACAGTTCCTAGGCGTTTATTATCCTGCTACCACTGCTGGGGCCCAGCAAAACCTAAGAGGACGCGGGATGCAGCTGCGGCTGCCAATAATGGTGATGGAGTTGATGGAAAATAGCTTAGCGTCCCGGTTAGACCGGAAACAAGAGAAGATTCCTATTTGGTTTAAGTACTCTATTGTACATGATGTCTCACTAGGGCTACATTATCTTCACAGCCGTGATCCTCCTCTTGTCCACCGTGATCTCTCCTCCAATAATGTGTTGCTGACAAAATATTTCGAAGCAAAAATCAGTGATCTTGGTGTGGCCAAGGCATTGACTCCTGAAAAGCCCAGACTCTATACCAAAGCTCCAGGTACCATTGATTTTATGCCCCCTGAATGTCTTTCCAGCCAAAAAACAGTTTATGGCCTTCCAATGGATGTGTATTCATTTGCTGGAATAGTGCTACACACTTTTAGCGAAGAATGGCCTACTCCTCTTGATAAAATCTACAATGAAGAAACTAGGAGTTACATTGTCCGATCTGAGAGTGAACGTCGTCAGCGTTACCTGGATAAAATGAAAAATGAAGCTGAATCATTGTTACCATTAGTCAAAAGTTGCCTGAATGATGTACCCAAAGATAGGCCACCTATAAAAATTGTTTCTGACAGAGTTGGGCAATGTAAAGATGCTTACATGAAAAAAGTTACATTTCCACAATTTAAAGAAATAATAAGCGATGAAGAGATCCAACGACTGCAAACTGGTAATGAACGTCTACAAGCTGAGATCGAACACTTAAAGGTAAGAGAATCTATAAATATGTTTGATGTCGTCTACGACGTAGCTATATAGACAAGTATAAGAAAAAATTAGGAATTTTAAATTAGAGTAGCCGGGGACAGTGTATAGTTCTGCAATAAAAAGTACTGAAACAAGCTGGATTGGAGTAGTACGTAATGTCCAAATACTGTAAAACAATAAGAAGTGAATAATCCTATTGTGCTACGCTCAATGCACAGTAAGGAAGTTCACTTTTTATTGTTTTACAGTATTTGGACATTGCGTACTACTCTGATCCAGCTTGTTTCAGTACTTATTATTGCAGCACTATACACTGTCCCTACTCTAATTTAAAATTCCTAATTTTTTCTTGTACTTGTTTGTGTAGTTTTTTTGCAAGCTCATGACCAGTAAATTCACAAAACTAGTCACTATATTTTAAAAGAGCTAATCACAGCACTATTATACTAGATTATGACTCATACAATAACAACTGATCAGTGGGCGTGGCTCTACATAAGCCTACAGACAATAATGGACGTGGATTCATGTGTACCAATGGACTGATGAATGGGTGTGGCTGCCATGTATCTACAGACAGTAATTTACATAAGTGGGCATGGATTCGTACAGACGTACACACTGATGAATGGACGTACCTACAATATGTCTAGACAGTAATTATGTAAATGGGCGTGGTTCACGAAAGAAGCAGAGCTATAGTAACACGTCCACATTTAATTTAGCACGTGGGGTCAGACCCGAATAATCTGTAAAGCAGGACCTGGATGACCTGACTTGGTTTAACATTGAACTATATTTATTGACTTATACATTACTATATAGTTCGCCGTGAGTTGCTCTCTCTGATCGATATCAACGGTGAGTCACGTACGCGTGTGTTTGGTGGAACCGGCGACCACGTGTATTCGAATAGTTTGATGCAATATACACTAAATGACCTCTCCCTAACAAAGGGTGTAGGTACAAAAGTAAAAAAAAAACTGTACATCACATACTCAAACGTCGTCTTAAAATATGTGTGTGATACTATTATTATTATAATTACTAGGCCCTGGACACACACAACCAAGTACAACTACCAATGGGGCAATCTACAAATGGGGCAAGCACAACAGTGCACGACTAGCACTAGGGACCAGTCTTTTGCTTTTTTTCCCACCTATTTTTCTTTCCAGCAATTCTTTTATTTTTCATCTATTATGCTCCATATTTTGCTCAAGAATTATAAATTTTGCTCAGCACTGATCTTTGTTAATTGAATATTTCCAAGTGCAAAGCTACAGTTTTGCCTTAAAGTGACTGTTCTATTAGAGTATCTCGATCAGCACTTACTTCTAACATGTAAAGTAAGAAGCTAGCTAATATTGCTTAACATGTGTGACTATTTTATTAGGGTATCTTGATTGTCACTTGTTGTTCCTGTAACAATTAGCTATGCATTGTCAATATTATAGCGTGTCTGACTGTTCTATTAGAGTATCTCAATCTTTTGTGCAAATTGTATGTCCACTTCACAAATATTGCACCTATTATGCCAGCATTTGCTCATTGTTTTTACCCACCCATTATGCCAAACATTTTGCCGGCAAAATCGACGGGTCCCTAACCAGCACAGAATGTGTGGATGGAAAAGATGCACATACAGTAAACTTAAGTGATACATGCTTGTTTACACATAAAGTGGCCTCTGGATTTCCTGCAATCACTCGCGCCTGTTGCTATTCTTCTCCTTCCTGCAATCTGAAATAATTATTATTAAAGCATGGGTGTGCTACTGGGCGTTATATAGAACAAGTACACAGAAATTTGGAATTTTCAACTAGAGTAGGGACCATAGCACATCGATAAAAAGTACTGAAACAAGTTGGAGTATAGTGCATGGTATTAAATCACAGTGAAACAATAAGAAGTGTTATTTCCCTACTGTGCTCAAGATACCATAATGGAAATGCACAGTAGGGATATAACACTTCTTATTGTTTTACTGTGATTTAATACAATGCACTATACTCCAACTTGTTTCGGTACTTTTTATCGATGTGCTATGGCCCCTACCCTAGTTGAAAATTCCAAATTTTTATGTGTACTTGTTTGTTAACTTTTTTTGTAAATAATAAATTATAAGGACTGGCGAACCCACGCATACCGCATCTGAATGGTGCCGCGCGCCCCAGCTATATTAATTATCGTCTGAAAAGTGGAAGTACCCAATACACTACCCATTACTCTTTGTTGTCAGCTATGTTCAACCTGTTACAGAGCATTTCAGATCAAGAGCAACACCTCTGCAATCCATGCACACCGAAAGAAAGGGTGCCACACACCCCAGTTATATTAATTATCGTCTGAAAAGTGAAGTATCCATTACGCTTCATTGTCTGCTATGTTCAATCCGTTACACAGCAGTACGAATCAAGAACTGTTTGAAAAGCACCTCTGGAATCAAAATGACCACTACGAAATATACGGACGATTTCCGTTACGAAGGGAAGCTCAACATCATGTGCTACCACCAAATCAACACTTTTTACTGTCAGCAAAGTTGAACGGGACACAAAGGAGGTCACTGGTAAGTCCATGAAGAATGCATTGTACGTACTACGGCATGCCAAAAGGCACCAGTCGGGCCAAAGCGAAGTCGAACAGTGAAAAAATCAAGCCTGTAGTCTTAGCCATTATCGAGCTACACTTGTTTGAAGGCATTAGGCAGTCAGTCAATCTGTCAGTAGAAATTCCGTTAAATAAATATTTTAAAATTCCGTAGCAACTTGTTGATAGCATTTCAGGTCGATCTGAAAGCTTTTTTGGGCATAGTTTTACCTAACCAATACTGCCTCATCGCCATCAGGGAAAACTGAGGCTGTTTTTGGGTAATATTATTCCGTGGGCCACACCTACTCCTTTGTGGTCCCTACTATACAGTTACTATCATACTGTATGATTACATGTACGTTAAAGTCATCAGCACAAACAGGTGCACCCATTATACAGTTAATTGTGTCTTTGTTCACAGGCGAATCAATCCCCGGTCAGTTTATGTCTAGGCCTTGTAGTTTCTCAAACATTAATTATTAGTTAATTATTCATTTATTATTTATGATGTAATTTTAACCACATTTCATATTATTCTTAGTACTTGGTTGTATAATTATTATTACTAGGACTGGGTCATATACAACCAAGTATACACCAATGTTGCAACCTACCCATTGGGCAAGTATAAACAATGCAATAGCCAGCACTCATTGCAGTGTGTGTGCCAGTGGAAATGATACATATGCATACATACACAGGGAAGGGAGTTTAACTGGCATCAGAAAACCACAATACTAAAACACAACTTACACAAAAAAGTTAAATTAGCTATACTGAAAGTATATATTATAGGTGTGGCGTGTCTATAGACTCTGTTGTAACTAGAGGCCACTGGTGATGTGGCAGTATATCAGTGGTGTGGCATTGGCACTAGTTGGCACAGTGATTACAGTCTATAATATTATGCATACAGCCATACACAACATACAGGAGATAGTTACACATTGTTGTAGCTATATGCATCTTCTTGTTTATTCACCCTGTTATTACAGATTCACCACAGCAAAACTCATGTATGGATACTAAATAATACTGACTGATACTAACTCCGTATTTTATTCAGTATTGCTCCATCTTGGGACCATCTTGGGACCATCATTCAAATTCTGTCAAAATTTGCACACTAATAGTCTACTACTATGACTAGTAATCTAGTTTTGCATCTGGCTAAGATTTACTTGAAAAAAATTGTTCCAAGACAGAGTGATACTGAGTAAAATTCGATAAATACAAAGTTAGTATCAGTCAGTATTTTTTAGTATCCATACATGATTTTTGCTGTGCACAGTAGAGTAATTCTAGCTGCTAGCAAGCCAGGTGAAGGATGAAGATGTGCAATACAAGTGTTATATTGAAACACTGATTACGAGTGAATCAGCTGGTTGTTTATGAGTGCATCAGGTGGTTGTTCTCGAGCACATCACCTGGTATCCCAGCATACACAGTTACAAACAGTTAAATATAGTTGTAATCTTGTTGTTTATGTGTAAAGTGGCTTCAGGCTCTCCTGCAAGCACTCCGCGGAAGTTTACTAATCTTCTTCTTCATGTAATCTGTAGTTAAGCAAGGGTGTGGTGCTGGGCATTACACGAAAGGTCAAGTCATCTGCACAAACAGGCGTACTTATTATACGGTTGTGCCTTCATTCACAGGCGAATCTATCCCCGCTTAGTTCATGTCTCTAGCCCTCGTGGTTTTCTCAAACATTATTTAGTATTTATTCATTCATTATTAATGACATAATTTTAACTGCATTTCGTATTATCTTTAGTGTATAATTACTAGGCCTGGGGCACATACAACCAAGTACAACCAGCACAGTGTGTGTGGATGAAAAAGATGCACATACAGTAAACATAAGTGATATATGCAATTACAATTGTGAGGGTCTGCTACTATTACATTGTATTGAATACCCGACCATGGAAGACCACATAATGCATTGTCACCTCCCCTCCTGCATGATTCTCACAAGTTGAGGTGCAAGTGCATGTTCTCATATCTATGGTATTGAATCTCATGAGTCATGCATGCCTGCTAGCAATGAAGCTTATACATCCATTAAACTGTCCTAAAATTATAATGTTTGATGAGGATGAATCGGGGTACTGGATTAAGATATGCATGGCTGCTGAAGTTTCCAAGAGCAGGCGTCAATGATAAAAGAAGCAAGGTATTTCACTAGAAACTGTTATCTTGTGTTTTTTATATGAACTAGGCCATATGTCCTAAAATGATAACATGAGTGTCTGTGTCTTCCTACACATTGAAGACTGCAATAGCAACTCGTTGCCTGGTAAGGTAGATGTATGTTCTATTAGAGTAGTTGAACGTAATTTTCCGTTCTTCCTCTCTCACAAAGGTGTCGGGTGCAGAGTGTGTCATTGTAGGCAACCTGGTTGGAGTGATCATCGCACATTAACTTGCCACACCCACTACGAAACTATCCTTTGTTGACTATTTCCTTCTCCCCTTGCAGTGGTGTTGCCAGTAATCCTCTGGTTTAGGTCTGTCTATAGTCCCTGACCTATTTATCTTCTTGTTGCAGTAGCTATACTTCGTCTAGCGCACAGCGGGATAAGCCTCAATATGTCTATCCTTGTAGTGGACAGCACAGCAGGGTGCATAGTGTGTATTTCCGGCGAGTCTTCCTCGTGTAGTCTCTGTCAAGTAGCCTGATAGAAATAATCATCGCTCGTAGACTTGCCACACCCACTACGAAACTCTCCTTTATTGACTGTTTCCTTCTCCCTTGCAGTGTTGTGCTGGTAATTCTCCATTTTAGGCATCCCTGACCTGCTTGTCTTTGTATCACAGTAACTATACTTCATCTAGTGCACAGCGGTGTAGGCCTCAAGACGTCTATCCTTGTAATGAACATAGCAGGGTGCAGAGTGTGTACTCTTGGTGAGTAGTCTCTGTCAAGTAGTCGTAGACTGGCCACACCCACTACTAAACTCTCCTTTTATACTGGTGGCTGTGTTTGCCGGATGATAGCGTACACACCAGATCACATGATCAAATTCGCTGATGTGATTGGTTAAATCATGAAAAAGTGATTGATCCTATCTCATTGTAAGCTTTTAGATATTAAATTTTAACCATGACGTCATCTGATTTCTATTGGCAATGCATGTATACCGGAATGCCATATATGCGTATCGTAAACTTATATTGGCCATTGACAGTGATAATTATCTCACAACCAAGGTTAGAACGTAATGATAGACACGAAAACCACCTTATGACACATTGATTTGAATAGGTAGTTGGTCTAGCGAGTTTGAAGCTAATCGGGGGGTAAAACCTGGGAGGAGTTTGTGTTTGAAATTTTTATGGCCTCGATTTTTCCGTTTCTCGTTCTGTCGTCCACAGGGGGAGAGAAATGTTTAGTGTAAGCTGGGAAGGGGAAGGCTGGTAACACGATAAGGGTCTCCAGGAAGTTTTGGACAAATTGTTGTCTTCCTCAGGTAGTTACGGTGGTTTAAAGAGTATTTTCCATAGTCTAACGAATCGCTACCAATCCTAGATCAAAAGTTGCATCTTAAATTTTAGGTTTGAATGGTACTGATCCTATTTGAATCTGACCAAGAATGATGGATCAGTGCTCAAAAAACACGTGCGTGGGCGTTAGAGAATTAATATATATAGATGACATCATTTTAACCAGATTTTGTAGTATTTAGTACTTGGTTGTATAATTATTATGAAATAAACACACAGCAAATGCTGGAAATTACAATTACATACAGTATGTACTATTGCAATAATAAATTGGGAAGTTCAAAGTTCTACCCAAACTCTGGGATACTTAGACTTTTCTCATTTAGTGAGCTGATCCCAACAAAGCAGTTTTCAATAAAGGGCCTATCTTGTGTACACCTGGTAACTGTTCCAAGTTCTTTGGTAAATTAGGGGTAAATGATCCCAACACACCGATGACTATAGGAATAAATTTAATGCATCTAAAATTCCAAATCTTTTGTAGCTCCAATCGTAAGTCAACATACTTTAAGATCTTTTCACGTTCTTTATCAATGATGTTCACATCTGCTGGTATAGCAACATCATTAAGTATTGCAGAGTGGTCTAGCTGTCATGTATAATAATATCAGGTCTGTGAGCTGAAATGGTTCGATCAGTTCTGATATCAACATCCCACAAGATTTTAACATGATTAGATGTTACTACTGCTTGGGGGTTGTAGAGCCATGGCTTTTCACAAGTAGGTATACCATAATACTCACATATACGCTTATGAATCAATGCAGCTACAGAACTGTGCCACTGCAAATATCCAGTAGGAACTAAAAAAAAGGACATGAGCTCAATATATGAATCAAAAGAATGGTACAGACGGCACAAAGGGTCACTAGAGCAGTACAATACATTGGTACTGTAAGCATTTGTACGTAAATCCTGGTCCTGAGAAGCTGTAATTAAGGCCTCAGTTTCAAATTTCAAGTATGACAATCGAAGCCACTTGTATGCACACTCCATCTTAGTCAAACAATCCATAGCAATAGGGAATTGTCCATGTAATGGTTTTGCTTCCATGAGGTAACATGGTCCTGTAGCCACATAGACTTAAACTCTGATAATGAATTAGTAGGTAGTGGAAGTAATCCACTTTGTTGTACAGCCAATAGCAATGGCTTTGCAGACTTGTTCTTGTAGACATAGTGTGCCAATACTTGAGTTTCAACTGCCACCATTTGCCGAACATTAATGAGTCCTCGCCCACCTGATTTCCTTGGAAGATACAGATGATCAACATCTGCTTAGGATGTAACGAAAAACAGTAAAAGAAGTGCCTCTGCAACAATCCAGTCACCACGAAAATATGACGATTCACGTGCCCCAACTATCAATTACTGCCTTGTAAGTGCAGCAGCTATTACACTTCACTTTCAACTATGTTCAGCCCGTTACACACCGTTACAAATGAAGAACAGTGTTAGAATCAGTCCAGCCACCACGGAAAATATGGACGATTCCTGTTTACAAACATACTGTAGGGAAGCCACGAATTGCGCTACCATGAATCGACACCTTTGGCTGCCATCAAAAAAGAAATGGGACACAAAGGAGGACAAAGGTAAGTCCATGATGCGTGCATTGTACGTACTGCAGAATGCCAAAAGGCACATCTCAGAACAAAGCAATGTCGAACAGTGAAAAAATCAAGTCCGTAGCCTTAGCCGTTGTCGAGTTACACTTGCCTGAAGGCATCAGGCAGGCAGGGAGGCATGCAGTTAGTCAGTAGAAAATTCCATTGAATATAATTTTTTAAATTTTGTAACAATTTATTGGAAACGTTTAGGATCGTACTGAAGGCACTTTTGGGCTTGGTTATACCTAACCAATACTGCCAAGGTTCCAGGATGGAGTTGTGAAGCTGGTTTTTGGATGAATTTTTTGGCTAGGAAAACCTAAATCTCCTTGATCCCTAATATACAGTACTACCGTACTGTATGATTATATCCACCTTCATAAAAAGATTTAACTCTCCACTCCGAACCTCTCAATGAGAGAAATGTAGCAGGTATAACCCTATCCATAAAGACCATAAGGACTTGTTGTAAATAATCAAATTGTAAATAATCATTTTAGACTACTTGGCTCCACCTCTTCTCCCAAATCGACTTATGCGGCCATGCAATACTTATCAGTTCTTACATTCTAAGATTCAATCAATTTATATGCATTTTAAAAAGTAATGAAAAGTTGTGGTAAGCATACCGTATACGCTGTATAATTGGCAGTTAAAATATTTGGCGACAAGATGGAAAACTACAATTGGTGCCACTTTAATTTGGCAATGCAGTGAGACACATGAAGTGGAATCGTGTGGCGTATGAGGTTACTATTTCTACTGCAATATTTGGACTCCTAGTGTTGGCGATTTATTTGCCTGTTAACCGTAAGATAACTTGTACACCTGTATGACAGCATGACTTGAAGACTTGGCGGCCTCTGACACTGCTTCTCTTTCAGCTATTCCAAGTATTCAGACTTAAGTTTTTGCGCTGTCGACTCGTTCTCATGAATGCCCCACTTTGAAGTAAAATGCTTCACTGCATTTGTTGGACCATTTTCAGCAGCATATTTGGCCCTATTTCGGTTCTTTACGGCGTGTACAAGTCATATTCCCGTGAGCATCTTTCTCTGTTGCAGATTGCAGTACATTAGTAACTTCCTTGTTGGCTGTGCTTCCACTTCTTTTCTCAAAATCACCGAAGTTCCTGTACTAGCTATCAAGTAACTTATCTTTAAGCTTGAAGAAGTAATAGCGCCATTCTGCGTGAATCAATATGAATATAAGCAAGTCATTAAAATGACGGGAATAAAATTTGGCTGTCACTCCAAATACCGCCAAATTGCCAAAATAAAAGCATAGCCAATTATTCTGCATATTATACGGTAGTATATAGAAGTAATATCAAAAGTATTCTATCCAGCTGACATCAAAATGTCGAGAGCAAGAAGATGCAAATATACCAACCTCTGGCAAGATACTTTCAATCTATGTATCATCCTTGTAATTCCTGTTGCAATTGGCCAAACAGCAATTAGTGAAGATAATTTTTACAGAGTTTTTTTAAGCTTTGTGTAGACATTTAGTGAAGCAATGATTCCATACCATAAGTGTTTTATAGTTTCCAAGGTTCTGACAGGAAATCACAAACCTTCATGATCCCTACTATACTGTACTACTATGTTGTATGATAATTCCTTGTCATGTACAATATGTAGCTAGTGCAACTGTTTTATTGTCAGTCAATGATGCCAGTGTTAACTACATATTCTAATAACTTTATTTGCATGAAAAGAAATCAGAAAAGCTAAGATGCTGTGGTCCTACTGATAGTCGAGTTATTGCACCTGGGAAGTCTGGAATTGCTTCTGAAGATCCTATTACTGTTCCGCAGTTCTTTAAACAAGCTTGTGAAAAATTTCCTAATGTGAAGGCAATATGTTGGAAAGGCAGCAAGGGAAGGAAGGATATGTTTTTGAGATATGCAGACTACAAGAAACTAGTCTATGATGTTGCCAAATCTTTCCACAAGGTATTCTGCTACTAAAATAGAATTTAGATACATACCAAAACACCAATTCTAACAACCTGGCATGTTGGCCCTATATTACACTATCAGCACTATCACAACTGTTGTTTAAGTACTACAATATTATATGCATCACTTTGTAAGATAGTAGATATTCAGGCACATGTGTAGATTTTGGTGATCCTCACATGTGCATAGCTTTGTATGTCTGGTCAGATACATAACTAACATCATTAAATGTAATTTGTACATTCTTCCTTACTGCAAGAGTCAAGTAACCATACAAAGTTAAACATCATGAATTGTTGTATGTGTAGCTTGGACTGGAGTCTCATCATGGAGTTGGTATTCTGGGCTTCAACTCTGTGGAGTGGTTTGCATCTAGCTTGGGAGCAGTGTTTGCTGGGTATGAAGTAATATGAGTAACATACTTAACTCTAACATGTTTACTATTAGGGGACTATCAACTGGTATGTATACCACTAGCAGTCCAGAGACTTGTCACTACATTCTGGAGAACTGCAAAGCTAATATAGTAGTGGTGGAAAATAAAGAGCAACTGGACAAAATTCTTGAGGTACATTTTTCATGAGCATTTTGCCTTATTGTTTGAATACAACATATAGATTCGACACATGCTGACTCACTTGAAGGCCATAATTCAATACAAGGGAGAACTCAGCAAGAGATATCCTAAAACCTACACTGTATGATGCTGTAACATTGCATGATTAAGTAGTTTTGAGTCTTCCTATAGTGGAAAGAGTTCCTGGAAGTGGGTAAGGACACAGAAGATTCTGTGATTGACGATATCATCGATAAGCAGCAACCTAATCAGTGTGCTGTACTGGTGTATACTGTGAGTTATGTATTTTGTTTGTAAATAGAGATGAGTGTTTATACAGTCAGGAACTACTGGTAATCCTAAAGGAGTTATGTTGAGTCATGACAATGTGAGTAGAAAGATTATGACAAAGTAGTAGTTATAATGATGGTGTATCAATTAGCTCACTTGGATCACGAAGGCACTGATGGATACACAGCAGGAACCAAAGCTCACTTGTGGTGGTCAAGAGCGATCTGTCAGCTACCTACCACTTGCTCATATTGCTGGAATGGTATCTAAAACATTGTTGAGTGTCTTACTAAATTACTCTAGCTTCATACAGATAGCTGACATTTATTTGCCTATACTTATTGGCAGCACTGTGTACATTGCACAACCAGATGCTCTTAAAGAGAAGGTAAACCTTGCACAGTACATATAATTGGTTACATAAACAATCAGGACTCTCTGCGTCATACAATGAAAGAAGCAATACCTACATTTTTTTTGGGTGTCCCACGGTATGTTTATGAAACATCATTATAATCATATAGTAAGTAAGTTTTGTTTAGCCTATGGGAGAGGATGAAGGAAATGATTGATGAACATGTTGCTAACAGCAATAACGCTATTGTGAAGTATTTTTTTAGGTGGGGAACTAAAGAAAATCAGTAAGTTTAATTTCACGTTGCACATTGTCATTAATGTGTTATTTTTCAGTTCACAGTCTGGGTGGAAATATGCTGTTGCCAAGATCACAGTGTTTAAGCAATTTCAGAAAAAAGCAGGTTTACATATGTGCAAACATATATTTGTGGGATCTGCTCCAATGCATCAAGCCACTTTTGAATTTTTTAAAAGTTTAAACATCTCTATTTCGGAGTTGTATGGATTGACAGAATGCAGTGGCTTGCATAGTATAAAATTCAAGTCTGCTACACAATCAAAGCCTAAATCTTGTGGTAAGCAACTGAATGGTGTGGAGACAAATATTATTGAATGTGGGGTTGATGAGCATAATCGTGGAGAGGTAAAGTTACATGATCATGTGAAAGATTTTATATGTAAATTTATAGGGACAGGTTTTGATTCGTGGTAGACATGTTTTCATTGGCTACCTTGGTATGGAGAAGGAGACAAGGGAAGCAATTGATGATGATGGATGGTTGCATTCAGGAGATATTGGCTATAGAGATGATGTAAGCAAAATATTTACTTACAGATTTGAAATTATGCACGTTAATAAACAGGATAACTTTCTATACATCACTGGTCGAATCAAAGGTATCACATAGATATGTGTAAAACTGTTTAGTGTTTAATCTATTTAGAGCTGATTTCATTCCCTATCATTAATCCAAATCCCATTGAAGACAGGATCAAGACTGAAATTCCTTTCTTGAGCAATGTAGTAGTGATAGGAGATAACAGGGAATTCCTGACATGTCTACTGACACTGAAGGTAAAGACATGTTTGACCAGTAAGAGACTAGTAGTGTTGTTCCTGTACATAGTGTACCACAAATAATAACGGAGAAGCCACAGATGACCTCCAGTCCAAAGTAATCAAGATGTTTAAAAAAAAGTTGGGCTCTCATTGTGAAAAAGCGTCAGAAGTATATGATACTAAGGACAAAGCAGTGTTTCAGGCAATTGGAGAAGGAATTAGAAGATATAACATGGCATCTCGTGCTCATCAGGTATATTGGTGTATTTCTAATGACATGTACTGTATAGCAGGAAATTTTGGAGGGAGAAAATTTTGACAATATTGATCATTGACAAAAATTGACGGATAATATTTTGGCGAATGCATGACATTACTTTGCTCACGCAATTTTAATCTGACAGCATTGGCAACAAAGCTTTCCGATGTCTACGGACAAAGTACTACAGTTCAATGTCTCTTATTCGAATCGACACAATCTTCTTATGTAAATAGCTAGCTCTAACAAAAACAACATGCACTAGCTCGCTAAGTCAGTAATTAATCAAGACTGAAACATACCCACATGTCAAGGCATGTGCATGGGTAGCTGAATTGCCCATCTGCCTGAGCTACTAGCCTAAAACCATACTGTATTCATTGGGATACTTGCAGAAGACTAACCACTCACCACTATAACAATATTCACCCACTGATGAACAGCATCTACTACACTTTCAGTGTTTAGAAAAATAGTGAGTAAAATTTTGGTGAATCCATGCATACTCGCCAAATTCGCCAAAATTTTCTCCCACCAAATTTTTCTGCTATACTGTATGGGTGTGTGTGATAGTGAAAATTTTAATGTCTACCAAAAGCAAGCCACTATACACAATAGTTGATAATCAAATTTGTTTATATAGTAATGTGTACATCGATCTGAAGGAGCTGGAGTTGAAGAATGATAAATGCTTATATTATTAATTACATTTGCTCCCTTGAACATGACAATATCTCATATGGCCAGTGTCTCCAGTATATTTAGAACATCTCTTTGTATTGTGGGGAGCTAAAAGAGAACAATTAAATTTGTTTTGTGTTGCAAATTGTTCCTTACTTGCATTCTTCATAGTCTTGAATACCAAATGACAGTGGAGTGCCAGACTTGTATTCCTCTATTATGTTCTTCTGTCAGTTGGCTCAGCAAAAGTAATAGATTAACTGTCAATTATCACAGGAAAACATATTGCAAGAATGGCACTGTATTATCGACAGTATCATTCTTCACTAAATCATGGACCATTTTGTCAGCAAATACAGCAACCGCTGACTGACTGTAGAGGACCAAAAATCACACAGGGTGTCAGTTCAACTGGCATCGTATCTCACGTTGACAGGAGAAGAAAATGTGACCCATTGAGCGAAAACCCGACTAGATTGCAAACTTCTTTTAATACTTCTTTGTTATCCAGAGGGAAAAATAAATGGGCTGTCAAAGTTTCAATCTTATCTGGTGAATAGTTGTGGAACAGCTGGAAATGCAAAACAATCAATTGTACAGTGACTATACGGAAAAAAATTACAGGTGCTCGTTGAATCAATTATAACTCATAAAGGAAACAAGCTATGGGCATGGAACTTGGCTCATTGTCTTCACAATGAATTGGTGCATTCAGCAAGGTATGGCTTTTGCCCCCAATACACCCATATATTCAAGCAAAAAGGCTGTTTAAACTTAGAAACAGGGACATTTACATAATAGTTTACAACAAAGTAAACAAACACCCATAACTCACGATTGCTTTATGGCACTAAAATGGAACAAAGATACTCTTACTGATTATTAACAGGTGAATCTGTTGGTTACTTAGTTATCTTGATTTGAGCTTTCTTTCGCTGTTTACTGAAGCGATTAAAATGCTCATAAAATTATTTTTGTAGCATGTGTTTATTACCCAATGTATTTCAATGTGGAAAAACAGAGTTATTCAAACTAGTCAGGTTTTCGCTCAGCGGGTCACAAATGGCATTTCGCTCCATCATGAGCAATTACTAAAAGAAACCGAAGACACTATTACTCCATAGAAAATGGTATGCATAATATGCTTTGATCTTTGGAGGATAATGAGCAATGCTCCTTCCAAGCATATTCAGGCTGATAGCCTGCAGTGAGTGAACAGTCACCCAGGCCAACATGTGGTTGACCAATCTATTCATTTTATAGGCATACCTAAAAGAATTCGATTATGGGAGCTAACGTCAAACGTATGTTTGTTACGATGAACGGAGAAGTCCAGAAATGTCACAGAAAATTCTATTTAGTGTTCAGAGTGTTTTAAGTCTGCTTTCATCTTCTATTAAAGGAATTTACTAAGAGACTTTACTAAGACCTAAATGGCTAAGCTTCCTTGTAGAAACGTTATTTTGCACTACGTGTAATGTGGGTGTGGTCCATATTACTCAAAACCATGTCTGATCTTCAAAGGTTCTTCATGCTACTGTGACGCCACTGAAGGCACAACATGTAACAACTCGTTCCCATCGTATAAATCCACACAAGCTGCTACTTTGACACACATATTCTTTACACTGCTGTAATGCCATAGGCACTGGCTACTGCTAACCCAGTTCGACATTATTGATCACTGTCGTTTCACCCAGCTGTGCCAGATCCAAGTCTAACTTGTGAAAGGAAGCGATGCAAGCTTCAATTTTTTCAACACTTCAACAAAAAGCACATTGAGTCTTCCATGATTATTTTAACATTGTGTGATGATTTCAGTACGACACATAACCCAATCCCACAATTACTCCACCTAAATTCCCATATAAAACACATACATTTTCTAAGTCAGTTAGAGCTAGACCATACCCTCGGATCTTCATGGATTTTAAAAATCTTAAAATCCATGAAGATCCTCATGCTAGGTCTCTAACCTACACAGGAATTATTGCTTTATTCATTTCTAAATATGTGACTGGCTGAGCAAAAACCGACTGTTTTTGCACATTTCTCAAATTCCACTTGATTGCATCTCTGTAATCTATAGTAACAAAAAATTGGACTTCAGCACCCCACATACCAAATTTGAGCAAGACTGCCTAATGCAGTTGTGAAATATAAGTCTTCAAAACTCAGTTTAATTTCTTCTTTTTTCCATTTAGGAGACTCAGGTTCTTTTTGCACACTTTACAAAACTATTATAAAATGCAAATGCATAGCTCAATTTTCGTGAACTTTGGTACACTTTAAGAATGTGTTGTGGCACAATCACATACCAAGTTTGGTGCATTAGTCATTGATCTATGGACAATTATTTGCATTTAAAAAGCCGACTTGTTGTCAAACCTGTAGAGTAAACCACTTTTGGGAATATCTTAAAATCAGTCTGCATATAGGTTGACCATCATAATTTGAACCTTTTGTGAGGAATTGTATTGATAGCTATAGAGTTACAAGGCAAAAACCAAACAATTGTAAATCGCAGGGTTGAGATACTCTAATAGAACAGTCACCACAGTGCAAAAAGGACATGAAAATTGTCGCAGAAAAAAGTTACCAGAGTTTAATGTTGGTCGCTTGTTTAACCCTAACACACTTGTTTAACCCTAACACACTTGTTTAATATTAGCTGCTGATAAAGCATATTAGAGATGTCTTTATCAACCACCGTCTGTTGATGGTGGTTGTTTTCGTGAGTTGTGCAGGGTTCCCAGGATTCTCCTATTTGATTTTGTAACGGGACCACTTGATGTATAGCCACAATAGTGGCTCTCTTGATTGCATGAGGCTTGGAGGTGAAATACCTGGGGATTTACCAACTTTAAAGCCACAGGAATTTTCAATGCCAAAGAAAGGCTTATATAGCCTTTCCCTCCAAGCCATAAGAAAGAACATAATTATAGACCACACATTGCCAAAGTCTGCCACTTGAGATGCTAGAGAGAATACAATACTAAGTGCACAAAAGGATGAGCAAGTAAGTGGTTTACTAATGTATGTATGTATGAGGTGCATGGTATATGTGTATGTACATGAGCTGTGTTGCAAGTGCCATCTGGTGCATGTCAAGCAGCCAGGAATAGAAATTGTGGATAGCAAGTGATGGGCAGTTCTACTTTTTGTGTGTGTGATGTGCCAATTCCCGAATGAATAGGGCACAGAAATGTGATAAGTGTAGGCGAAATTGGCTAATATACATAATAAACAGCGATGGAAGACCCTACCAGTCATTAATGTATCGGATTATGTTCCAACTTGTATGTGTAAAGTTTAACCATTGCAGTTGGATGGGGAGTATGGGGGGGGAGGAAGAGGAAGGGGTTGCTCATCTTAGCTACAAACCATACTATTAATGCCAATACACATCGCACTTGCCAGCAGCACACACTATGCACTTCACATTAGCATGCTAAGCCCAGAGTAGTACCCCTGATACATTATCAGGACCTTCAAACCCAGACCTTCAAATCCTTTTGAGTGTCCTGCCAACTAGGATGTTTTGTTAACTTGTGTTCTACTGTGGATTTAAATGTTACCAAAAGCAATATGATTAACATGGGCACTCTGCAAGAGGTTCCACTGTGGTCTTAGGGTGCATTGTGGAATGGACCATCAGACACAACACACTCCTCCGAGTGGCACCCCATTTCTCCAATGGTCCTAATTGGACCCATTGGAAGCGAGGAGTGAACACCCAAGGGGGGGACCCTTGGACTTCTATTTCCTTAACTTACGCCAATACTACTCTGCATCTTTTAAATGCTGCAATGATGACATGTAAAACTTTTAACTGAACAACACATATACAATGCCAATACACATCAGTTCCTAAAGCACACACACTGTGCTTCACATTGCCAAAGCACACACATATGCTTCACAATTAGCATGCTTAAAGTAGCATGCTTAAACCCAGTGTGGTACCTCTGATACATTGTTAGGACCTTCAAACAGATATTACCATTTCTGAACGTCATGCAAAATGGGGATGTTAATTATTAGTATAAATTAATTATTTATTTTCAATGTAAAGCAATACATTCAGCTGATATGGGCGCTCTGCAAAAGGTTGCACTGTGGTCATAGGGTGCATTGTGGACCATCAGGCACAACACACTCCTCTGAGTGGCACCCTGCTTCTCCGATGATCCTAACTGGACCCAATGAAGCCAAGAAGTGAACACCCAAGGGCCCCTTTGGGCTTCTATTTCCTTAATATATATTAATGCTCTGCATCTTAAATGCTGCAATGATGACATGTAAACTTAACTGCTTGAACACCACACATCATGCAACCCCAAAGTCTCAGGATGCAACAGTGACCATGCACTCTTAAGAGTTCTGCAGTCCACTCTGATCATACAGGGATCCTGGAGATTCCCAAGGAGCAAAGTATCACCAGGACCTGTAGTGGGACTTAAAACACGTCAGTCCTTGTATTCCCAGAAGCTCCTTACTACCACCACCCTTACCAATCATCACGCATAACACATTGTAGTCATAGGGTGCATTATTGACCACTAGGAGAACTATCAGAGCCCCAAACACTGCCAAGAAGTGATATGGTTGTGGGACCCAATAAAATGTTGTATTCCCAGAAGCTTCTTACTACTACCACCCTTACCAATCATCACGCATAACACATTGTAGTCATAGGGTTCATTATTGACCACTAGGAGAACTACACTTTCTATCAGAGCCCCAAACACTGCCAAGGAGTGATATAGTTGTGGGACCCAATAAAATGACCATTTAGTCCTTAAGTGTTAATGTACGTGTTTAATGCATTCAAATTACAGGACAGAATTTTTTTTTTGATTAACACTTGATAAACATGTAGTATAGTTGTACACAAAACAGTATGCAAACACAATTAACAGGTTACTACAGACTAATAAACTACCTTGCACCCCCTATGGTTACTTTCCGTGTGCCACCATATGGGTTACATTTAACACAGCCAGTGACATAGCCACAGACACTACCATACACATTGCAATATGTTCTAAGTAGGGCTTGGACGAATAGTGAAACATACCCTTGAACATTCGCTAATACAATGTTAGTGTTTGCTTTCAAGTTATTGGCTCCCCTGCACCCATGCACATCCTTCTTAAGCTTGTATCCCAGTTAAAAACCTGCAAGCACCCGGAAAGTGCATAGCAGCAGCACTAATGACACAACTGATCAACCGCAAATGGGCGCGTCCGCTATACTGCTATCATGCACAGTAAGCACCAACCAACGGCTTAAGGGATGTTTTTGTACGTTATCTATCACCCCATAAGGTGCTTTAAGGCTATAACCACAGTAACAAACTAAACTGCTATGGTTCAAAAGTGGACATGGCACACGAAGACTGATTCTGAAAAGACGAGCACCAATCATGCAAGACGAATAAACAGCTAAAATGAAGATAATGATGTTTATTGCAATACTTTCAAAGACCATGAGCGGATCACAAAGCTTCGAAGGATACTCTTATAATTTGAAGTTTACTCAACCCTCGAACCCACGAAGCATTCGAAGCCCCGTCCCAGTCCTAGTTCTAAGAGAAATATTTTGTCCACTGATAAATACGTTACATCTGCATCAGTACAACCTGTATGCACAGTTGACGGGTTACCATGGACACATTTATCATTGACAATTAAACTGTATCTATAATTACACCCACCCTTATTACCTTTCATGGGTTGGCCTGCAATGAATATGCAACATACTGCATTTTGATTAATGTGCTCAAAGGGAATTATGCCTGCACTCGTTTGCATGTTATAACACTGCACCAGTACAACACATATGCATAGTTGATGAGGATACCACCATAAACTGCATCCATAGCCACATCTACAGTTTAATGTATGCTATGGTTTTATTGTACCCCGTTCACTGTCGACAAAACATTTACAAGCAAAGACCTGAAAATAATGGAAGTTTCTGACATCCGTTGACTCAAGTAATGAAGTGTTCCAAGACTTATCTGGTGGTTATTTGCTGTCTGGTGGTGCCAAACATGTATATCACTTTAACCACAAAATAATTACAGCAAGTGAATTCCTATAAATGATGCCTATTATTCTAATAGAACATACTTTATTATTATCTATGGTAGTGCATCTCACAAGATACTCTAATTAAACATTCACTTTATTCATATATTTTCAGACTAGGTTCAGCGGACACACAAGACAACTAATGAAATATCTATGATAGTGTGTTTCACGAGATACTCTAACTTAAACAGTCACTTTATTCATTTAATTTAAAACTAGATTCAGTAGACCACTCTATGTACTACTCTGTGGGCCATATGCAGTGCTTGAAAGCCACTAGAGCATGAATTAAGGGGTGTAAAGCCACACAGGAGAACCTCATCATAAACTTAAGTGCTGGTATAAAGTCTTTACAAATTCATACTTGAGTGATTCAATTATACATGGGTTGAACCATACGGCTCTACGCGTAAAGCATGTATGAACACTACGTTGTGCCCTGTTAGTACCAGGTAGTACTGCAAAGCTTTATGGTCAGTTGAAGAGCATGTCTTTAAATCTCCTCATTTACAGCCTGTTTTTTTTGTTGTTATTTTTTTAAATAATCCCTGGAATATAGGCCCACAATTGCACCCTAAGCTCATTACAACCTCACAATCTATTGTCATATGTGGTAAAAATTAGTGAATTAGGCAAAATGATTTTTAACCAACTAATTTATTGCTCAAAATAAAATCATGCACCATTTAATCTTACAAATTCATGACATTCGATTCCTTGTACAACTTATACTCTCTCTGATAAATGCCCACATGCAGGATGGAAGGTAGCTACAAATCAGTGCATTCAGGAGCAATATTCAAACAGACAATTGAATTTTCGTGGAATGAAGCAGCTGTTGTGTACTGCTGAGTGATGTCCATTGAAAGAAGACCAGTTGTGCATTAACTAGCTGTTGATATTGTTTGAGGCAGTTTTAATTATGGGCTTTTAATCTTGCCTTTTGTCAATAATGAAATTTGCAACGTAGACATTTTATCACCTCTGTGTTTATGTCTGTATTGATTGGTGGGAACTTGGTACAGCTGTGTTGGTCAGCAAACTAGGTTGTGTAGCCAGAATTGCTTTAATGAACTGCACGAATGAGCTCTAAGATTTGTCTGATTTGACAACAGGCTAGCCCTATTTTAAAGTTATAGAATAGCAATTGGCCATCTGGAAAAGTAAGAGTTCACAGTAAAGCATGCAACGATCTAAAACATAATTAATTGCACGGGCAGCCGAAGAAACAGTTATTCTATTGTACAAGTGCTGTTGTTCTGACACACTGCTATGGAACAACCAAAGAAGCCATACACAAACAAAGCATCTTATTCTTAGTAATATATCATGCCAATGCCAGCCCGCGGACTCAGTTAATTGTATGGGCGTGCAATACATAATGTCCGTCGCTGACTGTAACAAGAAGCCAAGTTTCTTAGCACTGAACCTGGTCATTTTTATAAGTGTGACCAAGATAGTTATTGGTAAACTCGCACCAGCGAACTATGCTTAAAATAAATTGAAGTGCTAGTGTAATGTAACCGCTACTTGACCCTCCACTCGCATTAAACACCTACAAAATAACAGGCGTCAAACAGGAAAGACCTCACCAATTAATAATGAAGAGCCAGGAAATCTTGGCGGAATCAGCAGTGCCTCCGGGGTTAACACACAGGCAGCAGCAGCACAGTCAATGCCAGTCTTTTACACACCTAGAATGCCAGTCCCCATTTCTTGAGACTAGTTGAGAAAGACACTATCACCAACCGCATGGCTCTTCATTGGATCTTCATGCATGTGTTAACACAACACTCCAACTGATGCCCATTCCCATAATGCCGTAGCTGCTCCTTGAAGGTATTCCCCTCCCCCACCGTTGCATAATTAACTTCCAACATTAACCTTATTTAACAAGTTAAACTCCATTCAAACCAGTGACTTCATACTGATCACCGAAATCCTTGACCACTGAGCCACTGTTATCACCACTGTTCATCTCACTTAATTTCTACTATATAAATGAAAATTCTAGCTAAAATCTACTGAGTAGTAAAGGTTTATAATTTCATAGATCATACTCTAGAGCATTCTTTGTGTGTTCTATTAGAAATCCTCAAAAAATGTGAGTGCCAGATGTGAAACATTTAGCATTGTGAGAAAATTGAATGTGGTGCTCAAGAATCTGCAATTATGCATCGGTATTCTAAACAATTCTAAGTTTGCAAAGGTAATACAAAAGCTAAGATAATTATTACATCACAGTAAGATGATTATTACAGCACAAATAAAAATTATACTGAAATTCAGAAGATGAGGTATCCCATGGTTTGCATGTTCAGTTATTTCTTGCTAGACTATGCAGATTCTTCATTTTCCACTGTCATCACTGTCTGGTATTGTTGTTTTCATTGGGTTTTGGCAGCTAGCTTGTCCCATACATTTACAAAACTCTGAGCAGGCAAGAGTGAATTTAACACAAGAGCAGACTGCCATTTTGCATCCAGTTTTGCAATCACAACTGACGAGGTTGAGCACCTCATTCCGTGCTTCTAACTGCCCTGGTGGGGTAAAAACTGGTTGAAATTCTGATCCATTCACCTCCCGATCATACTGCGATGGGTCCAAATCTGGGTCAAAGACATGCCTGCAGCCGTCCACAATGCTGTTTGGAAATGAGCACGTTGGCAGTAGAGTTTGAATGCAGCCATAGTGGGTGGCAGGCTGCTCAGCTTGGGTGGTATATGGCATTGGTCAGCAATTTTCCTTTAAAAATATCTGCATGCATGCTGTTTAATGGTGTCCCTTGTTCCTTGCCAAATAGTGTGGCTACAAATCTGAGATATGAGTCTGTGACTTCATCTTACTAGTGATGCAGCTAGACAGAGATTATCTGTGAATGTCATCAGCCTTTTCAGTACCGTTGCCTTGCCTATACCAGCGAAAGAGGAGACAGTGTCACATCCACTCAAAGCATGTGCTCCAAGGAGATTGGGAATTACTGCATCATGCTGTTGTGCTATTTCATTAACATCAATAATTGTGTGGCTTCTAGAACACCCTTCCATAGTCACTTGAATGCTGTTTGGCAAGCTATTGACATGAGCAAGCAAGTTATGAACTAGAATGAGGAACACATCTGTATCATCAGATACCACACTAATTGGAGAATGTCCAGTTGCAGCTTCTTGGATCATGTGGTATGCCATAATAACATCAGCTTCTTTATGAGTTATTGGTGTTCACCATTCATCTATGCCAACTTGTACTGGATGTGGCTCAGGACCAGTTATGACAGCACACTTTCCGTGTGGGATCTGGACTAAACACAATCGATCAACAATCATTTGAATGACTTGCTTCTTGTTGGCACTCACATTCAACACCACGACTTGCTTGGGTAGAGGTGACTCTTCTGTTAACATGTAAACATGACTTAATCATTTCTGTCGTGTTGTCTGACACCCTGACTTTGTACTCATGTTGTAGTATCTGTCAAAAACCACATGTAAAATTGTTGTGGTTTCTATTCTTTCCATGATACTGGTCACTGCTGCATTGATGAAGGCTAATACTTGTGCTGGTAAAGCTGGCCAAGGAACAGTCCAAAGCAATGCACAACCATCCAGGATTACTACCTTGGGAAGTTGCCTGTTCCGCATTCCACACATTACCTGCAACTTGGTCTTTAACACGGACTTGGTAGTCTTTCTCATTTCACCACTATCATCAAAGAGAGCTGTTGGGTGTGGAGCCAATTCATGAAAGAATAAAGTCTCTATAGAAACAGTGTCTCTTGATGATGTCATAATTCCAATGACACGTGCATAAGTGAAATCGGTATCCACAATATGCACGTCCTTGCCAAGTTTAGTAGTCTGTCTGTCTTGTTGCTGCTGCCATGGTCTTCACCTTTTTTGGTCAGTTTTTTGTGAAATCCAGCTGACCACTGTCTCTCATATTCTAGCCATTGACTAGTTCCTATTTCCACAGAATTATGAACATTCACTGCCACATCGTCAACAGTTCTACCAGAAAATATGCCAACAAGACCTGTCACTGAATGCTGATCACTTTCAAATAATCAATGCATGTTGACATCGCTTCATGTATTTTCATTTTATCTGCAGCATCAGCTTTGAGCTTTGATGCATGTATGCCTTCCTCCTTGTGAGAAGTCACAACATACTGTTCTTCACCATCTTCCATTGCTTCCAGGTCATTCATCAGCTGAGCACAAGTGCTATGGGAAAGAACCCAAATGGCCAGAGTAGATTCATTCATTGTAGAGCTAACAATGCCTGCCGGTCCATGGCCATATCACATGTAGGTTGTCTCAATAAAGAGATCTGACCAAATGGCATTCCAAAAGCCATTCTGGTGATGCATGACATGCTCACCAGCCATGAACTTCTTAAGCAATGTTGGATGAAGTCGCTGCATAGATCAAAGGTAGTAAAGACCATATCATGCATAGTTGACGTGACTAGATGCAAAAAAATTATGGCAAGAAATATGGCAACATTTCTTCAACAGCACACAAATGGAGTGGCCAATCTCCTTCCCTTTCTGCTCGAACAAACTTCATCATAATCAGTACTGGCTTAATGAGACAGCCAACCCAAATTTTTTTAGTGTTACTTTTCTGGCATTTTGAGATCAGATATTTTGTGAGATCATTTGTTGAATGTAGCTCTTGATTGTCTAGCACTGGTCTCAAGAGTTCTTCTGTGACAATTCATAGTGCCCTTACATTTTGGGAAAATTTCTTACCAGACAGAAGCTTAGGCACTCCAGCAAAAGTAGACTTCAAAATTTCTTCAAGCCCACTTCCTTGCATCAAGGTACCAGCAGCTCCAACAAAACTCATCATCATGTGCATTCCACGAAGACAGGGAACAAACATAGAGAACATGTATGCTCTGGTCCACCCAAGTTATGTTAACAGCCACCTGATATAACTGTTGGTCGTTGGTGAAAATAGTCCACTCCTGCCCAGTGAGTAAAGTTACAGCAGAAGTTGTGCTTCTATCATAGCAGTCTTCATTGTGTCAGGCTTAGCTGGAATCATATCCAAAAATGAGGGGAACTGAAACTGATTCTTCATTTTACTGTAGGTCCTGTTATATCTGATTTATAGCTAAAAATACTACTGTGAAAGGATTGATGTGGATGGTTTGTTCTATAGCCATGAAAAAATTGGTAGGGTCATCTTCGATTGTATTTATAGAAAAATGCTCAAGGTTTAGAAACTGGTACTCATCAGATTTGGATTCAGTAGGTACAAATTGACTTAGAACAGCTTTAAAAATTAAAAAAACAAAGTTGACCTAAAAATCTAAGTTTCTAGCCTGGACGATTGATGTGATACACATAACTGTGCAATACCTTGAGTTAACGTGATATACACACTGCCTTAACAAGATATATGCACTGTTTAGAGTGTGTATATCTCATTAACTTTCCTGAACTAGTGCAATATGTGATATATATGCACTGGCTTTCCTTTGATCTAGTTGTGAAAGTGGTACACACACACACATATATAGTGCAACTACTCATTTCATTTTTCCTACCAGACTGCAACACATAATTAACTGTAACTTTGTTACACAACTACCCAGACTCTGCTACATAATAATCACTCATCTTCCGCACCTATATATCAAAATGTTTTATTTGTGCCAATCTCACCTGTTAGACAGATACAAATTGACCTTATCAAATAGTTAAATGTATTACTAAGTGATAGCATTTGCAAAGTAAACCATATCAAAACATTTGTTGATTGCAACTTAACTATACAGTGCCAAAAATCCGTAACATAAAAAATATGCAAAAATTACACTGCTAATTAAACACAGCATCATAACTTCTGCATACTTTAATTTACGGAGTTCTCTTATGGCACATTAGAATCCTTGATAAATGGCGATTCTAGTGATGTATAGGAGTTTGTGTGAAGTAATCAAAATAAAAGGCAGGATAAAGTCTTCTATCACTAAATTACACGTTCAGGTACATAATAATGCAGCGGGAAAACCCTATTTTTTGCATGTTTTGCAATGTAATTCTGTATAATAATCAGTTAAGCACTTACTTTGGATGAATTTTTAATCAGCAAATGTTGCCACATAGAATGATACCAAGTTTAGTGAATTTGGTTGAGGGTAACATGCTGGTTTGGGGTTTTCCCACCTGAGTAATTAAATTCTCCAATAGGAAATTGTAGCTATGAGGCATATATTATGTTGTAATCAACAGTAAATAAATGTTTCTATGGTAAAGTTAGAGCATTACTTCAGGTGGAATTGTGTAGAACAATTCAAGGGCTTTAACATTTTTTTGTAGAATGTGCTGTAGAGATTATGGGTGCTAATGACTGCTTTACTGTGTTTTTGTATTTAGTAAAATGCATGTATAATAATCATAGGGCAATGATTTATGGCTGTCTACAAGGTTTTTCAACCAACTGGTTTGAGACTACCAAAATTAAATGGAGTTGATTTTAAGCTGTTTTAATAGCTACATATTTCACAAGAACTAATAGTAAAACTTGATGTTATGTAAAATTTTATTTTGACCACTCTGATTACAACTCCCAATAGCGAGTAGTGCTGAACAGTTTTGGTATTTGTAGACAGTACTGTATTGTCAACTTGATATTGCAGTCAGCGTTGAAACCAGGTCGGGTCATCCGGGTCATCCGGGTCATCCGGGTCTGACCCGGTTTACAATTTATCCGGGTCTGACCCGGATTGGATCACGTGAGAAACGAAATTGTTCGTTTTACGACGTGGAAACTTATAAACGCTATCGCGTAGCTCTTTCGTGAGCCACGCCCACTTATCGCATTACCAATATACGCTCAGCCACGCCCATTTGTTAGTAAGCGTGGTATGTAGCACGAAACTGAGGGTATCTATGGTGAGGGGTAGCTATTGTCAGTAGGTGAAGACCTTTTTTTTTTTTTTTTTGGTCTTCAACCCACAGCTAGGCTGAAGTTGCAATATTTACTCAACACGAATCGAACGATCAAAATGTAGACTCGTTCGCTCGCTCGAGACTAGCCGAAACACGTATCGGCTTTAATTAATCCGGGTCACATCCGGGTCAAATCCGGGTCAGTGGGTCATCCGGGTCAGCAGTAGTGACCCGGTTTCAACGTTGATTGCAGTATGACTTAAATCATTGGCATACCTTAGTTTGATGACCTACATTACTAGATTTAAACACAGAAATAACCCTAAAAATTTTCAGTTAACAACAGAATTGTGTTAAAAGCCAATTGCAATATATTTACTGCAGTACATATCCATTCATATGTGCTGTAAGTAGACTTCTTCACACAAGGTATGTTATTTTAACTACTAAAAGACTTGTGTTTTAGAATTCACAGTATTTGTGGTAGCTAAAAAATTGGCCGGTATCAAAAACAGATACCACAGTTTGACTAAAATATTGTCATATTGCTCAGCACTAATAGCAAGTTTTGATATGCTATAAAGTAGTGAATTTTATAATTTTAGGTAATCAGAAAATTTCAACTGTTGCGCACGGATTTCACCACTCGTGGAGGAGAACTAGGTGTGTGCTTTAAGATCATGTAATCACTATTATATAATCCACACAGGTCCTACACTAAAGATACAGAGGCAAGCAATACAGAAGAAATATGAAAAGCTTATTAATGCAATGTATACTTAAAACTATAAATACTAAATACTGCATATCTAGCTGCGCTAGGATCTTGAATTGAAACACGTGCACATGCATAGTTACAAGATTTTGTTATTAACAGTTTGTATGCACTGGAACTTAACATTTTATGCACTTATTGTTTTATCTGTTATAAGCTATCTTGCTATTACATGCTGTATGTTGTTTCCTTCTATTTTATTTCTCTCTTGATGTGTGTACACACACAAACATGCACTTGAAGCCAGTCATCCTGAAATGATGCCATCTAGAAATTATGGTCGCACTTCTCTGTCATCAGTAAGGACAAATGGTGGTATGCCATCTGAGGTTGAGATTCCATATACCACGATGACTTGCTTATATCTCATGGCCATCCTGCAACAAAGTTTAGCACTGTGAGCAAGATGCTTCTGAAGAAACCAACCAGTTAGGCAATAATTAACTTTTTGTGTGTCAAGGTATACATAAGGGCATATTTAGGGAGGGGAACTAAGTGGGCTATATTCCCTCTTTCCAGTACTTGGCCATCAAAACCAAAAATCCCTTATGTGTATAGAGAGGTAATTCTTAATCACAGTACGGTTCTAATTAGTTTATATTCAACTGTTTAATGAGTAAATTATGTTTTCAAAATGTTAGTTGCTTTAAGGGCGTCACAGTAGGTATGTATATTGAGGCCAGAGCCTTACCACTTGTTGGGCGAGTGGCTGAAATAAGTTTTAAAAACTTTCAAATTTGATGAAGCAACTAAAAGTAGTGAACATGCTATACTTAATTATTTAATGGCAACAATTGATTGAAACAGCACTTGTATAACCTGCCATTTTTCATCCAGAGCAACTTCATGTCCACTTCACCCATACTAAGCACCTCTAAAAATAATTATCATTATTTAAGATTTTGAGTTATTACTGGACAATCAGCTCAGCAGGTTTACCCAGTGGGTGAAAACCCAAATGGTACAATCATACACATACTATAGAGATAAAGGAAGAAGAGGAATCACTGAAAACACCCACAAAACAAGAAGGGATTGCTGAGGTAGCTAAATAACAAAGATCATTGTTACTTAGTACAGTTTCTCAAAGTTTGATAGCTGGCACATCATAACTATCCACCCATGTATACTAATCACATACACAGTAGGAAACCACCTAGAAACAAACCTTTGAACACAGGTTAAGCTTCCTGGCTTATTTTGAAGCTTTCCAGACTTTATGCACCACTGTTTTTAAGCTTGATACTAATAATGCTGTAATTGTAAAGGTATTTACTTAGGCCCGAAGAATTCCAACAAGCACAGACCACTTCTTTTAACGTAGATGACAAAAATTATTTACTTTCCCACTCTCACTTCTTTAAGCGTCATGACCAGTTAGCAAAGTGTATATTATTCCAGGTAGAACAAAGTTCAATTGTACTAACCACCAAAAAGCAGTTGAAGAATTGTGACAAAGATATGCCAGAGGTGAATCTGATTTGTCCATTTGTATTATTTGGTGTTGTTTAAACAACCCCGCTGTATATAGTAAGAATACAGGATCCTTGGATTCTGGTACTCATAATACCAACCAGTCTTCCTGCATGATGATGGATCTCGACAGGTGAATAATACTACAGTGATTCCCACAGCCTAGATCCTGAATTTGAGAGTAATTTACAAGCATCATACCCCAGTGATCATAATAGTGCAGCCCATTCCAATGAACCTCTTAACTCAATAAAGCCCTTGTCCCTTTCCCTCTTTCAGTAGCTAATTTTCATAGTAAGCAAGCTGAACTACAGGCTAATACACGATATAACCATCATATTAGTTACAGAATCCCATCATCTATGTAGATGACTCAACATCAATCTCTGAAATGTTTTCTACTATAGTCATTACCAAGTTTATCGAAAAGGTAGAAGCATCCATGGTGGAAGTGTCTTTATACCATTTGACAATAATATTCTATCAAACCAGGATATGATAGACTCGTGTCTGGATGCAGCTCCACACTCATAAACACTCTAGTGACTCTACTATAATTCTTGATTCATTTTACTGTCCAACTTGACCTTCTGGGATGATTTAGCTCATTGTGTTTGTCACATAAGGCAATAATTTCCTGATTCAGCTATCCTAGTAGGAGGTGACTTCAATTGCTCAGGAATTGACTGGCGCACTGGTAACCTGACACTCTTCCGAGAGTCATTATTTGAGTTTGCCCAAGACTTCTTGTTATAATCACTGCACTAACTTACTCCTAGTGCAGGGTTTGAGCTCTGGTTGGTAGATAGCTGGTACACTGACCACCTAACACACTGGTAGTTCAGGGTTCCAGCCCTGGCTAAGATGTCGGAGCAATTTTTAAACTTACATTTCTTTTCCATGAATGATTTAATACAAAGTGAGTTGTTCTGTGTTGGATTTTTTCAAGTTTGTTGATTTAATTTTGGTGGTAAGGATCCCAAATAGATGACGCATAATCTAGTACTGGTAACACAAACTGCTTAATTCTTTATGCCTTTGAGCAAGTCTGTAAGTTGCAATTTAAAAATCCAATTATTTTATTGCTTTGCCAGCTTGCCACAAACATAGTTGAGGTGGATGTGGTGTCACCTCTGGTAGCTACCAGCTGTGCTACCACCGCACCTCCCTTATACTTCTCTACATTATATATAAATGTACTCAAGATGTAACCTGTATACAGTAAGATCAGTAAACCTACACCAGGGTGAAAGGCTGAACCCAACACTAAACTTGAGGTTTCCCATTTAAGTAAGTATAATGGTGTCTTTCACTGTCTGTATGAAGGTAAGTTCTTCCTTTGTAAAATATCGCTCTATCGTACCCTAGGACAGTTGTTGGTTCTGCAGTAAAACAAATAAGTACAAATAGTACTATTGCTATCACAACACAGTTGTTGAAATTATATATCACTACTTGGATAAAGGTAGGTTCTGTAATTTGTCATGCCCACACATTTTAAAATGTACATGTGTGTGTGTGTGTGTGTTTGCACACTGTCTACTTCCTGTAGCATCTCAACATCTTGCTCATTACTATGGCTGGACAGCTGATCATTTTGTTCAATACTGTGTCTGTGCAGTTGCAGCACCTGATCATCTTGTTCAGTACTATGGCTGGACAGTGGTAACTCCTGGTCATCTTGTTCATGCAATATTGTGTCTGGACAGCTGCAACACCTGATCATCTTGCTTATTACTAGCTGCAACACCTCAATGCTCATTACTACCACTGGACAGCTGTAACACCTGATCATCCTGTTCAATATACATGCTTGCACACAGTATAGTGCAGTATGACATCAAGACATGTGCAAAAAATACATTATGCACACAAACATTGCATTAGTCACATCTCATCTGGCAATCACAGACAGTTATGTAATACAAAAAACTATCACTAGAGGACTGTATCTGCTACTGATTGGCAATGTCAGTGCAAGCCTTTTTGTTGTTAGATCCATTTCTTTTGCTCATGCATGCCTACAGTTGGTTTCACATTTTCTGTGAGCTACTTTGCAAACTTCTTACTTCCTGAAGGCTTCAAATATTATGTCACAGGATATTTAACAAAACGTGAAGTAAATAATTAAGAGTCCAATTTTGTTTGTTATTTAAATATACAACTTTCAGCTTTAGATGAAACACCTCTAAATGCATATTAGTTTGGAAATGGTACCAATTCTATAGTACGTGGCCCATATATCTGCTCTTTGAGCAAATGTAGTAGAAAAGTACTATTCCACTGCACAATGTTAACCTGTTTCTGGAGAAATCAGTGAAATGTAGAGTACATTGGAGGAAAGCTAACTTACATACCTGTTATGAAGCAAATTACATCTGAATTTTGCTCTGGCTTTTGCAAAACACGTCTATATACAGTTAATCTTTTATGGGAAGAGTTCAAGTCGGTCTGCTCAGGCTGTATGGCCATGGATTGTGTACCATCTAGAATTTTGTCTAAAAAGAACAAACATGTACCCTTGGGTTGCCCACCATATTGTGTCTCATTGAAAACAATGTCTGTATAACTTAGCTAAACTCACTCAATCACCTATCAAATGGCAGGCGTATCGTCAAATGGAAGCAAAAGCTCAAAGTGAGTGTCAGTTGACCTACAACAATTATGTGTCATGTATAGCTGGTGAAAATCATGCTTCCAAGAGACTGAGGACAATAATGACATTCATCAAGAAGATCACCATAATGTATCTCATATTCAATTAAATACTTAAACTAATGACTCTATAGAAGCTCTGAACAATTACTTTTGTTCTGTTTTCACCACAGGATCATGTAATGAGTATCCTAGTTTTAAAGAAGTGCCCTTTCCATATACCACCTAGTAGTATCAATGTTGATGGAGTTAAGCAGCTGTTGGGAAGTCTTGGTGTGCAAAAATCTACTAGTCCGGATTGTATTCCTGCATGTTTATTGAAAGAATCGAGCACTAAATTTGTGCCAGCACCTACCCACATCTCTATAACAAGGCCACATACCAACTGAATGGAAAAAAGCAAATGTATAGTTCCTATATTTAAGAAAGGCAATCGTGAGTAATTACCATCCCTTATTATTAACCAGTATAATTTTTATCATGTTGTAAACAGCTGGAACATATATTATTTACATGTATTTTCTCGATAACCATATTATGTGACCAGATCTGCAAGAATCCTACATGTTTGTTGTTGCCACTTCAGGGGCGGATCCAGACTTTTAAAAAGGGGGGTTCCACTTTGGAATTGCAACTTCAGCCTGGTTGTAAGTTGAAGACCAAAAAAAAAAAAAAAAAAAAGTCATCACCTGCTGACAACAGTTGCCCCTCACCAACTACATTTCCTTATTTATAACTGTATACATAGCTTGCTACACTGCTCTTCAAAAGACTACTGTGACTGCTCTATTACTATTAGAGTATCTCGATTTGACTGCTCTATTAGAGTATCTCGAGTAAGAGAGGCTCTTTCAAAAGGGGGGTTCCATGGAACCCTTTGAACCCCCCTGGATCCGCCCCTGCACTTTGTTGTGATGTAACTTTGTAAGTTCTTGGCTTCTGGAACTGAAACTTTGGTTGACCATGATTCCTATGGCTATCTGGATAAAGAAAATGGAATCCAAAAAATGCACTAACATTTGGTGTTCTTGCAGATCCGATCACATTATATTATGTGATGAACATGGATTCTGACAGAACAGATTATGTGAGACTCAACTACCATTAACCGTACATGTTTTGCCAAAACTTTTTTCCTGTTATGTTTTTAGATTTATCGACAAAGTGGATCACATCCTATAATTACACAAACTAGAACATTAGGTATTTGTGGACAACTCCTATTGTGACTTTCTTTCTGAGAGAAAATTGTTGAGGGGCATCATAACTCTAGTGTACCACAAGATTCTGTTTTATAGGGCCCTTACTTTTCTTATGCTTTATAAATGACTTATCAACCAATGTTAGATGTAAAATTAAGCTATATAATGCATATGATGTCTTGCTCTAACAACCATCAGTTGTGGAAGTCATATACTGTCCAAATCATCCGGACAGTACATGACTGCCACAAACTACAGGCTGATCTTGATTCCCTTGAGCAGTGGGCCAAAAAGTGAAATATGTTTAATCCAGCAAGGCGTGAATTCCTCATGGTATCCAGCAAATTTAATCCTATATTATTGCATTATTATATTCAAGGACAAGAAATTAAGCACAGTACATCAGCTCAATATCTTGGCATAACATCAACAATTGATAAACATTTCACATAGAATGATCATGTCAACACTGTTATGAGTATAGCAAACAAAGTGAAAGGTTTTCTCCTCCATAATCTTAAGCGTGCATGTACGCTCCAACTAGTATTAAAGCAAGATGTTATAACTGTATGACTAGGCCTATACTAGAATACGCCCCTACCATCTAGTCTCCATATACTCAAAGGAATGTTGACTTAGTAGAAACTGTCCAAAGATGATCAGTGAGGCCTATCTTTAATAAATAATTACTCCCCCTACGTGGAAAGGTTAAACAAACTTGATTAAGACTTTAGCAGAGAAAAAAATATCAATTGATATTTTTGTACAAAATTGTTAATAGTTTAGTAGAAATCAACACATATGACATTCTATTACCCTCACCATCTATTCATAATACAAGAGAGCACCAATTGAAATTCCCACTAGAATCAACTCCTACCATGCATTACTCCTTTTTCTCATCAAGTACCATAATGGTGCTCAGCAAAAACTGGTACATGTTAATCCCATGAGCATATTATTATGTCACTACATTTAATCATCATGTCCCTTATAAATTCTGTTTGCATCACTAAAAATACATAATAATATCATATTGACTACACTGAAGCACCATGTATCAGTGTGGTTAAGTTTGAAATTATACAGACATTATTACTGTCACACAAGTACACCACAGCAAGCTAGCTTTTGAGACAACATTTTATTTGTAAGACACATTACACAGCCATTGGAGTGGTGGATGGGTGATTGATATATCAACTGGAAATGGCCAGGCAGGTCATATGGAGTCTCAAACCTTGATATAGGGCTCTTGAGGCCACCTGTGCCACTTACAGAGGTATACACACACATATAACATCCAAGCAACTGTCCGTGAGTCTATCCTTGTGTTCCACCCTGCCAGTGGCATTCCAAGGTGACAGAGCATTCCCAGTGGCTGGCATTCTAGAAATCGGCTTGAGTATAGCAGGGCTGTGGTGTAAACATGTAATGTATTCATGTGGCTATCCGTTTGTAGTAAAAAGCCAACTTGAGAAGATCAACCATTTTCAAAAATTTGGTTATATAATTATGAACAATTTCAAGAATGTCTCAGCAAACATTAATTTAATACATGTGTAACAATACAATTGAATACAACACTGTTACTTTAAACATGCCACCTACTACACATGACCTACATTATGCCATTTGCATGTCATATTAACAGTCAGTTCACAATGTTAATGCATATATAGTCACCATTTGTATATCTGTAGGCCAAAGACCTATATAAAAATATAATATGAGTCCATCAATAAAGGACATCCTCAATGACATAATTATGTGTAACATGCAGGATATTTGACCACAGTCTCATTTGAATTAATGCACACACAGTTCAGACTTTTAGAATTGAGATGTCTCACTAATAAAAACAATTTGAAAAGAATGTTACAAAAAAAATTTATAGATTTTTTAATGTTGGGCATTTAACATTGTCTGCTCTTTGGCCTGTTCCTGACAGCTAACAACTTTAGTAATAAGGCATAAAATACCTGTTGCAATAGTAGTACACATGTTTAGGCAAATATAATGAAATATTTTAATGACAACTGTGGTGAGTTTTGTGCCAAATTCTGGAGGAGGTAACACAAATTCACCTGAATTGTTGTTATTATTTTTTTACCATCACAGCCATTTCTGGCCACCACTTTTAATTTCACAACTGTTTTCACCCTGGCCCTACACCCTTTTTTACAGTTTGGTTGTTTATTATAGTTAGTTAGATAAGCTTTAACCTACAGTGAACTCAACCTCAACCATTTTAATAGAACTGATACTACTTCTATAGATCCACTACTTTATGGAATTCATTACCCAAAGACATTAATTCATTACCCACATGCGAAGACATTAATTCTTTGATGGAGCTCATTATTTAAATGACCTGAAAACATTACTTCAATCAATTAACATTAGCTAATTTAGGACACAATCACATGCAAACGCTTTGTAACATTAATTAGCCTGAATTAGTAGAATTGCCATGTATGATGGAGCAAATACAAATAATGTTGGTAATCTTAAAGGTGTCATGTTATAAGTCATGGCAATGTGAGTTGACAGTCTGTAAATAAGTAATGTTGATATCATGTCACATGTAGCTATAGATACTATAGTTGTTACACAGCAGGAACCAAAGTTTGCCAGCAGTGGTAAACATGAGCAGATCTGAGAGTGTAGGGGGCTTTGTACTCTGGTCCTTCTCTTGCCCCTCTTGCATTTACAGGACTATATTCACACCTAGGAATCATTCACACTGTATTAGCACAGAAAGCCAATGGACAAATAGGAGACAATAACACTTTACATGCAGATATAAACTGTACACTGTGAAGAAATTGAGTTTGAATTTTGTGCCAAGATTGAAATACTCTAATAAAGCAGTCACTACTCTATAATAGAACAGTCACAATTCTATTGTCAATAATCGATGAACACCGCCTTAGTACACTTTACCATAAAACAGGTTCTAATTATCTCAAATAGGCTAACTAATTTTCTAGGTTAGTTGCAAAGTTGCACTTCATTAAATAATTACTAAAATCGTTCTCAAAGTCAAACCTATGAGGTCTAATTTTAAAAATGTTCTCAGAAGGTATATGTCCAACTAGAGTCTTAGAATGTAGCTATATGTCTTTCTCAGATAAGTTATGCAAATGATTAATAATAACTGGTGTACTAGAATTCCACCCTTCTACTCTTAACACTGTTATCCATGCCCCTTAACAGTGTCCTAGACCCACCTATGAAGTGGTAAAGAATAATCTTATTAATAGGTGTACACATGCCAGCTATCTATTAAAAATCAACAAGATATAGTCTTAAGTAATTCTTTTACCATTCCAAAAATATGAGCAAGAGGCAAGTAGTTAGAGAACCATACCACATGTTTGTATCTCATCAATGGAACCACGTATCCTTTTCTCAATAGCTGCTTATTGTATTTCTGCCATGTTGCATGAAATGATCAATATGTATGTATGTGTATCCTTATTAGTGGATCTGTGTATTTTGCTCACTCAGACTTTCTTAAGATAATTAAAGCTGTATGCTTAAAACAGTTCATTGATAATTACAGGGTTCCATGATTAAGTTAAGTGCACTTCTTTTCGTGGAGTAATGTTTATGAAATTGTTATAAGTATATATTGTTCAGTGTATGGCAAAACTATTATTGAAGAATTTGTTTTCACTGGAATTAAAGGTGTTTCAGATTGGGAACAGTGAGGTATAAGTTTTATTCTTAACTTTGCATGAGTGATTTAAGTTGTAGATTTAATTCAAAATCTTCAACACAACAATTATGCTGTAGCCAAGGTACTGGTATTTAACACAGTCAAGAAAAAATTAGGTCTTCATCACTGTAAGTGTTTGGAGGATCTGCTCTAATACATCCTGGCATGCTGGAATTTTACAAAAGTTTAAAAATGTCCATCCTGGAGTAGTATGGGATAACAGAATGTAGTGGCATACAAAGTGTAAACTTCAAGTACTCCACACAGGTAAAGCCCGAGTCTCGTGGTACACAGATAAATGGTATGGAAATTAAAATTATTGATTGTAATAAACATGGTCATGGAGAGGTGAGATTGCCTACTACTAAGAAGAAACTTTTTCCAAGAGATACAAATTTGTAATGGTACAATTTTGTCAATATGTTTGAGAAGTATAGTTTTGAGGATTCACAAAGGATTAATTAAGCCTTTATGCGTTAAGCCTGCTGTTTGCTAATGGCAAGATTTATTTGCACAATCTACATGTACATCATGCTACAACATAAACAGTCCTGCAATTATTAACACATGCATGGTATATGTGCTATATATGCTGGCAGATTTTGATTCGTGGTAGACATGTATTCATGGGATACCTTGGTATGGACAAAGAAACAAAAGAAGCCATTGATGATGAAGGATGGTTGCACTCAGGAGATGTTGGCTATACAGATCAAGTATGGAAACATGCTTTTTCATACAAATGTAATTTTGAAATTGCGTACAGGATCTGTCACTGCATGTCAGTAGCTGTATAAATGGTATGTATACATTTGTTGAATATTAGATTGAAGAACTTGTTACTTGCATGTTACACAGAACTGATCACACTGGCTGATGGCAGAAAAGTTAATCCAGTTTCCATCGGGTACTCAATCAAGAGTATATTGCCTGTCTTGAGTAATGTGATGTTGATAGGAGATAAGAGGAAATTCCTGACATGTCTACTGACACTAAAGGTGAAGACATGTTTCACCAGTAAGAGGCTATATAGTATGCTCACGTTGAGCTGAATCCTGAAAAACAGCTAAAATTAAAAGTAGACTTTTTCTCAACAGAGGTAACACTTCAGCCAACCAGATGATTTTTGATAACAGCAAAGGTGTCAACAACAGACACATATGGTTTGGCTACATTACAAGTTCAGGAAAGGGCTGTAATGGACACTGTACTTATATGGCTTCCCCATAGGAAATGTATTTTGAAAATTTTGATTGGCCGTAAATATTATGTCAAACATTTGAACAAAAAGATTTTGAAATGCTTTTAGCAGGTCAAGCAGTACTACAAATGAGTCAAATTTCAAGATCATGTGTAATTGCACCCATGAGCTATTAAACGTTTTTGAGGATTCAGCTCAACGTGAACATACTATAGTAGTGTTGTTCCTGTACATATATAGTGTGTTGTGGATTGTGATACTGGAGAAGCCACAGATGACCTCCAACCACAAGTGATCAAGATGTTGAAATAGTTAGGTAGCAAATGTTTTACAGTGTCAGAAGTAGTCAGCAGTATGGACAAAGCAGTATTCACAGCTACTAAAGATGGTGTTACCAAATACAACTTGGCTTGTACATTCAAAACTCATCAGGTAATTTCTAACAAAACAGTTAAGCGTAACC
Source organism: Dysidea avara (assembly GCF_963678975.1). NCBI lineage: Eukaryota > Metazoa > Porifera > Demospongiae > Dictyoceratida > Dysideidae > Dysidea > Dysidea avara. The sequence goes on along the minus strand of NC_089282.1, from coordinate 11,577,470 downwards.
AAATTCCTCCATTGCAGATAAGGAGACTCCACATATGTATTACGTACTGATTTTAGCATTGCTGGAGAAGAGCTAGGTATGTATTGTATAGCCTACCAGTGACTGTCCTGCATGTAGCTTCTCTGTGCAGGTCCTACACTGAAGATAAGAAGACATGTACAGTGATGAAAAAATATGAAGCAATAGTAAATGAGATATTTTTAGGCTAATATTACATGACTGGTTTGATTTTCAAGTCACAAATTGGACCACATAAGCTGTTTTTATGATTAAAATAATAATTATGCACTTGCTGTTTGCATATACCTGCACACATTTATTTCTTGTCTGATTATCTCTAGCCATGATCTTCTTGTCAGTGAATAACACATAAAATTATATGAAATGTTATGCTACATGATGCGTATTTTTGTATGCAGTATTAACTTTCTGGTTAAGAAATCAGACTGAACTTTTAAAATAATTTGACAGAAACAAAGGAGTAATTGCATGTAGAATAAAGAAGTCTTGTATACTCCCTGCTATCACAAATTCACCTGCTCTATAGATTCCACAGAATATGCCCACACACAATTTAATTATTATGGGTAGGTAAAATACAGTATAAAATCATAAAAACATGATTTTTAGTTCTGTAAGTCCTTTTCTTTCATGATTCATTTAGTAGTATATAGTAGTAGTTTTGATGAAAGTTAATTAGAAGTACACAGTAGTGTTCGTATACAATACTACTGTATACAAAAACTTTTTTGGTTCATATTTGCAATTGCTGATACATTTTGTCATGTCCACACACAAAACATCACAAAGCTAACATACTTTCATCGTAAAATGATTCCTCTATATACTTCATGATCACTTTAATTCACTTACGCAAATCTAACATTGATGTGTAAATCATAAAATATGTCCTCCATATTGTATGCTTATACATAGTCCAGGATGGATCACTTTAAGGAGTAATTTTCACTATGTACTGGCTAAGAAGCTACAGCTGCAATTGCATTTTATGTGGATAGACAATATGAAAATAGCTTATCTTCTAAGTAGCCAAAGCTTTAATAAATTGAAGCTGCTAAAAATCAATATACTCTAAACAGTCGACTACTCTAATAGAACATCTAAGTGACTTCAATAAAACACTGTAAGGAAAAAAAGACAAGTGAGTGAACTAAATTGATCTTCTTAACTGTGCCTTTAATATCTCACTACTAAATTGTGTACTTTACAATTTTATACCTTATAAATAATAGTGAACCATAATAATGCTTCTGAGGACCACTACTTCTTATTGGGTATTCAGCTTAGAAAGTTAGAAACTTGATACTTCATTTTGTAACTACCAGTCAAATGTTACTTCTAGTGAAATCATATACATTTTAAAAGTTAACAGGGCTACAATATGCATTATTAGTACATACAGCTTCTGGCTCCACACCTCTGCAACCAGAGTTTCCAGTCTCCACACTTATATCTAATCAAGCTTCTTGTTTGAAAATAATAAACGTAACCACTAGAAAAGCCAGAGTATGAATTTGACCAGAAATTCCCTCTACCTACTACTACACATCCAAAAACTTTGTATAAATAACTACTGTATATCACTCATGAAACAAGTTATCAAAGGTGACGGCCAAGAAATGCGCGGCTGCAATGATTTAATGCTAATATTTTTTTACAATGCATGGCTGTTACAGACACCCAACAATGTCCCAATTATCAAGGTATCCTGATTTTTCACTGGCAAACCAGATGAAAGCCTAAATAGTGCATGGGAACTGAAGGTAGTGAATTAGTAGTATACATCCTAAAGTCATGAACTTTTTACATGACACACTTGTCACAAGGGTGGATTTAGGATTTACAAAAGGGGGTGGGGCTACCTCAAGGTGCTAATCGCACACCTTACTAGGGCATGTTCCCCACCCAGAAAAACAGATGCTAAAATATTGAACTTTACTGCATACAACTATGTACGAGATTGAATCTAAGAGCATTTTCAGTGGCATGTGTATACTTGAATTAAGTATTGCCACATGTAATGACTGCACAAGTAGATAAATCAGTTATTAATGAAGGCCTTTTAAATAGACCAATGCACTCCACTGTATGTATAGACACATCTTTAGGTGCAGACAGACATAGGTAAATTCCTATATAATATTATGTATCTACTAAATGTTCTATTAGAGCAGTTAGCTATCAGAGTATCTTACCTCCAATGCTGATCCCAGTGATCTGAGCCCTTGTTAGATAACCTTTAGCACAAATCCAGTGATAATTCCTTGAAAAGGTGGTTATAAGGTGGATTTAATGAGTATTTGTACTATTAGCGATCATTATAACTATGCTAAGACAAAAGTTTATTATAATATAATCTTCAGCATATTGATCAAATAAAGACTAAAAGTGAAGGGGAGGGGGGCTTCAGCCTTCATAGCCCCTCCCCTAGATCTACTCCTGTGTCGTGTATAGCATCACTGAAAGTGGCACCACATGCTACTGTTATTTTTTGCATGGGATTCTTAAACTATCAAGCATATACGTATATACGCCACTTATTAAACACTTTTGGTAACATGTAGGATGACACAGAATATATAAAGAAGTAGATTCACAACTTATAGTGGTGGCAAACCAGCAGGAGCTTAATATAATGTCAAGGTAACCCACCAGGTCATGCAGATGCAGGCCTACCATGCGGCCACATGAAAGCAGTGTTCTAGATCCATCCAATAAATTGAATTACTTTTGTAGGCCACACCTTTTTGGGGTTTGTTTTTACCCACATTTCTTCTATATCTACACATACAGTGATGATCATGCATGATTACTACTTTTTGGATCACAGGAAATCTGACGAAACTACACCACCATACATTTAACTAGCTTTTTCATTGCACTGAGTGAGTCTTACAAGCCATGCAAGCAAATTGAATTACAGTACATACAGTGTTTGGTTTTGAAATCATGGTCCTTTACTTCTTGCAACATTCGGGCGGTTACAACACTATGGGTTGTTAATTTATTGCATTATAATGGTGGTGGTGGAATAAGGAGTAGTTGAAATAGTTTCTCCAGAGCTTTTCAATCATTAACAACTACATAGCAACAGATCCCAGGTAGATGAAGCAAAATTGAAAGATTGGTGAATCTATCTGCATGACAATTAGCAGTATGCATGCTGAGATCATAGGCGGTGGAAAGGGGGGGGCTGAAAACCGCGTTAAAGATCGAGATACTCTAATAGAGCAGTCACTCTAATAAAGCAGTCACAGTATTAGAGCAGTGTGTAGCGAGGCGAGCTATGTAAGGATTTTTATATAGTTTATCAGCTATAATTGCGTAGCTGGTGAGGTGGGCAGCTATTTTTAGCAGGCTGTGACCTCTTTTTTTTGGTCTCACCTTACCAAACTAGTAGTTCCTCAGTTCGTAGTAGCATCGAGTAGCAGCATACTCGGATAGTATATGGTACGTAGTATATAATATCTATGGTAGCAGTCTATGACCTGTCTCTGCCGGCAGCGCAGTACGATGGCCTTTTCAGTTGTCTGGAGCTTAGTCTCGACCAACAGGATGAAGTAATACAATTTCCACTCGAGTACTATCCAATCACTCGCTGATCTCGCCGTCCGGCACTGAGTGGCTGAGTCAGCTAGAGGAACGCCGTCGAGTCAATGGGCTCACGTGAGATGATTTCAATCTCGGGTACTAGTCTGTATATCTATCGTGGATTGCGCATCCGTGGTCATTTAAGCGTTTTGGGGCCATGGTCACACGTGATTAATAACCAATCACATTGAAGTAGCAATGCCCTGGTCTTATTCAAATGATTTACGGTGGCGCATTGTCTGGCATCATGTTTGTTTAAGAAACCAGCTGAAGATGTGGCCAAAACACTTTTTGTTAGCGAAAGAACTGTGTTGAGGTATGCTGAGAGGTTTAACGCTACGGGTCAGGTGGAAAAAACAGTACGACGAAATGGTTGCTGTTCTAAACTGAGCGAAAGCGATAAATACCTTTTAATTGACCTCATATTGTCTAATCCAGGAATATTTCTGAGAGAACTACAAGCAGAACTTCAGAAGGAAGGATGTCACGTTGATGTATCTACCATATGTCGTGCAGTGAATAAAATTGGGCTCAGTCGACAGAAGATTACACTGAGGGCACAGTTCATTGCCGCTGAAATGTCTGCATTTGATCCAGCAATGATTTTATGGATAGACGAAACAGGCTGTGATAGGAGGAATGCACTGCGTCAATATGGGTATGGCATTCGAGGTCTTGCTCCTCAGGACCACCAGCTGCAGCTCAGGGGAGTACGTTACTCTGCTATAGGCATACTATCAATGGATGGTGTGCAGGATGTGTACATTACAGAAAATACTGTCAATGGAGATACCTTTTTGGACTTTTTGTATACCCAGCTGCTGCCTCTTTTGATGCCATTTGATGGAATTAATCATAATTCCATAGTCGTTTTGGACAACGCTTCCATTCACCATACCGATGCTGCCGTGAATGCCATTTGTGGTGTTGGAGCCTTGGTCAGATTCTTACCACCTTATTCACCAGACTTAAACCCAATAGAGTGTGTTTTTGGAGAAGTTAACAGTTTCTGCAAGCAAATAACTTATTGCTGAATACATCACTGTCAATAGCAAGTATATTACTGATGGCATTTCAGTCAGTTACAGTGGATAACTGTAGACAATATATAAAGTTTTCTGGATATGTCTAAGAATATCATGCACAACTGATAACTTCAATTTTTCATTGACATGTATTTCAACTTTACTGATTAGAAGATACAAAAGCTACAGTGACATGTGCATACATACGCATACACACATTCATATTAAAATCATGAATTACGGGTGAAGTCTTGAACATAAAGTTAAGGTTTCAGCTTTGTAAGTTGGTCCAATATAGGTTTCTTCTGTTCAATAAATTCGGATTGTGTGATAGCACCACAATCAAATAGCTGATACAGATCTCGTAACTGTTGTAGGTAACTGGCCCTCAAGTTAGCCACTTTCCCTGGTGAGATTGATGTTGATGCACATAAATCAGGCTTGTTAGGAGCAGCACTAATCGAAGTGATATTCTTTGCCATTTCTGTCAGGGCATGTACAGTACTATTACTGTTTGACGACTTCTGGCGACCACAGAATGCTGGAATGCCGGGTGGATCATCCAAAGACCTGTAATAATGTACAACTATACATAACACACCACATTATACTAGCTACCACATGCACACTTACTTGTGAGTACCAACATCAACCATTTCCCCCCAGAGTCTGTACTGAATGTTAGTAAATCTAGTTCCATGCCTTTCCCGTAACTGTGAGATTACAGATTCCACTCTCTTGTTCCTTTCTTCAAGTGCACTTAATTTCTTACGTTTCTTTTTCTGTGGCAAAGGATCATCACTGTCACTGCTATGTTCATTTTACTTTGGTGCATAACACCACAAGGTGATACTCTCTCCGTTCATACCACATTTCCATACCTCATCAATGTCAGCTGAGGAACATATGGTCAGTTTGCTACCACCTTTTAGGTACCCTATTGAACAATCCGGGTCAGCTGAAATTAAACTTGCTCCAAATTGCTTTCTCAACTCCGTTCGCATCAAAGTTGGTGTTAAAATGGCTTCTTTAGACACTCCTCTAAGAACACAAGTCTCAAAGTCCTTTTTCTTTAGTGGGTTGAATATTTTAACATTAAAACTCAACGTGGGTTTTACTGGTGTATTCACTGGCACAAGAGGACTGCGACTAGTAACAGCTGTGACTGGAGGAGTATTTCTTGACGCTTGACTGAGTAGCTGTAACAACATTGGCAAAGAATTCTGAGTAGGTGGTGGGTTTCTTGGGGGAACAACAGGTGCATTATTGGACACCGGCACTGTCACAGTTTTGCCATGCTCACTGGACGTCACTGTGGTGTTCCTTGCTCCCACCACATTCACAACTGTTGTGACCGTAGGCGTACTATTACCACCGAGATTACCGCCAGTATTTTCCGCGGACATTCTGCCACACCAAGACTTGCGCCAAGATCCAGTTGATCTCGTGCCTCAAACAAAATTCATTGGCTATTTTTGATTTCCCTAAACTTTCAAATGGCCACGGATGCGCAATCCCCGATATGCTATATATGTCTCACCATCTAAATTTGGCGGTTTTAATTGAATACTGTGGTCAGGTGTTTTTAATTGCATAGCTGAACAATGGACGCCATCAAGAAGGAAGTTGCTGTTGCGGATGATCATCTACAACCTACTTTTGGCGCTGCAGCAGGAGCCATTCTTGTTCGATTGCTGTTCACTTTATTGTGGGTTCCTATATCACTGTCCTGCTTGCCACTGTTTCTTATCGGATTATGCGTTTGGGGACTGCCACCCATAATACCACCCTTCTCCAGGTTTTGCAAGTATTTTGTCGCTACAATAACTGAAGGGAATGCTGTGGATAACATCCCTATCAGCAACAGAGTACTGGTGTTTTGTATTGTACTAAGTATTCTAGTGAAGGCACCTGTTAATGGGGTTTGTTGGTTTATAGATGAAGTCATATTCTCTGGCTACCATAAAGTCAATATTGAAGATCCAGTGTTCTACATTACAGGAACTCGGAGTGGCTCCACCCAGCTGTGTGAATATTTGGAGGATGATGTAGAAAATTTTATCATTCCTATGTCAGGCGAAGGATTATTCCCTTTTATTTGGGTTTGGAAATACATTGTGCCAATATTGAAACTAGTTGGAATGGGTAAACATGTTGATGCCCCAACTGATATGTTGTATGGCACTGAGGTTAAGAAACGTCACAATGTTAGTATGCTGAGAACTGAGAGTCTTGACTTACTTGCCGGTGCATTCCATCATACATATTTGTCTTGGTATCTAGGGTGGCGCTTTATGAAATGGGGAATGCCTTTTTCGGCAGTTAAAGGACCCATTGATGAACAGTTCTGTGACAGCAATTTTCATTATGTCAATGCTTTGATGAAGAAGATCATGTACAGTCGTGGCAAACCATCTCAGCGTATGTTAGTCAAAGGACATTTTATGAAAACTGCACTCAAGTTTGAAAAGCTGTATCCAAAGGCAAAGTTCTTTACAACAGCACGGCAACCTGAGGAACGTTTCCGAAGTCTTATTAACTTTATGATGACCATTTCAACAGATGGACCACCAACTAGAGATTATGCTTTATTCCCTGTATCCTGGAAGGTTCTCCGTAATTATGTTATTGACACTCAAAGTTCCTTTTGTGAGCAGGAATTGGCCTTCTATAAAAATCCACAAGGCAAAAAACTTGCCATTCCTTTTACAGTATATGTTGACAACCTCAGTGCTGCGCTCAAAAGTATTTATGCATTTTGTAATGTTTCAGTACCAGCTGATGTGATATCAAAAGCTGATGCTGTCCAAACTACCACGCACAATCGTCAAAGACGTAGGACCAGTTATAAGATGGAGTTAAATAAAGGCTGGGAAGGACTTGGTGTGGATGAAGAGAAGCTGAGTGATCATCTCACTGAATATAATAACTGGATTGAGCAGTTAGATGAATCCAAGAAAAGTCAATAAACAAATTTTATTAGATTATGTCCTAATGTTTTACTTTCATGTATATTCACTCAAAAGGTTCAATGCTTCCACTGATAACTTTGAAGTGGTCTAGGTGTTTAATTAATTAGATAGTAATAATAAACACTAGTAGTGATTCTTATAGAAAGAATGTGTTTCCACCCAGAAGCCACTAGCATGTACAAAGAAGCTACAGGTATGATTTCCCTGAAAGATGCTGGAATGTGAAATTACATCAGATTTACTGACAAATAGCTGGTGCTAGTAGGCATAGCCAAACCAGGCAATCGCAGCCTAAGCCTGGTGAAGCTCAAACCTATTAGCCTACCTACAGTTAAAGCCCTGTTGATGACAGCCTAAACCCCTAATACTCATATCCGCATGAAAGGCTGGCTACACCACTGGCTGGTGCATTGAAGGGTGAAACACTTCCAGCAGTCTCATTCCCAACATTTAGCACTGCTGTTGGCATCAAAAACCCAACAACATGTAATCTGGCTTAGCAACTCATTCACAACAAATGTTGATAGACAGCAAGATCTACCGCATTTTTTCTAATCACCATAATTAATCGCCCCTGAACAGTAGTTACCAGAGGGTAATTATAAATCAATCAGTCAACCTTGAACTGCTCCATCATCAGTTACCTCTTGTCAAACAATTTGTACATCTTCAACAACACCTGTACATGTTACTGCAGTTCATTTTTTAATTGTCCCACCATTGATGACGCTTTCAGTAGTTACCAGTACTCAAACCACTCCTGCATGATCACCCTGTATTCCTGTACCCATTGTCCCACTCCATACTTTTCATAACTGAGTAAATAATGCCGGGTTTTGTTCTATAAATTTTTAATACTAAAATATTTTTTAACTGAGCTATTTATTTATTTTTTTATTATTATCAATTTTTGTCAATGACGGGTCACACAAAAGGCATAAGCCTGTACAGGGTGCTTCCCCACAAAAATTACACACAACATACAACTATACCAAACAAACAGCTACAAAAGCAAACACATGCAAACAATAAGATGAAAGTTACAGAAAATTAATTAGAATTTAAAAACAAAAAACGTTTCAGTTTTAGCTTAAAATGATTAACAGAAGTTGTCAACACATCAAAAGGGATTGAATTCCACATAAATATCGAATTGACAAAAAATGAATGCCGGGAAGCATTGATATAGGAATGAATTTTCAAAAGGTGAGACCAGGTTGAAAGATCATTTATTTGAAAATAATCAGAAAAGTTGATTGGAGTAAGTTTATTTAAAATAGTGTATAACATTGTAACACAAGCATAATTACGTCTCTGCTCCAAAGATGGCCATTCAAGCTCCCTCACTGGATTTAGTCCACTGAAAAGTTAATGGGTCAAAATAACTTTTTATCCACCTTGCAGCTCTACGTTGTACTGACTCTATCAAGTTAATGTTCTTAGCAGTGTAGAGAGTCCATACAACATTACAATATTCAAGACAAGGTAAATTGGTACAAAGTGTTCACAATAACTTGCGCATAACTGATTCAGTTTCCAGCCGCCTCTGAATAGTAGGTGTTACTACTTGTTCAGCACCACTTTCAGCAAGTGAAGTAACTATTTCCTGAGTAGGCTTTGATATTGAATTGTTTTGTGTAAAATAGCCACCGCAGTGGCTTCCAAAAATTGCAAAGCCCACGGTATTTCACGTGGTCATTGCGGGATATTGGGAAAAGTTTTCAATTAGCAATAACCGCGCCTCGGTTGAACCTCACTGGCTACGGTACTACCACTGCACAAGGCTGACCTGTCAGATCAGATCGCTGTATTTATAGTATTACTAGTGAGATTCGATTGTGGTTATAAAATATTACGTTTTACGTACGAATTTCCAGAAAACAAACAAGTGCTAGATACCAAAAAAAATAAATAAAATAAAATATAATAAAATAAAAAATATATATATATATATTACCAGCTGGATTACGTACAGTTTCAATCGCGTGCTGTTAAAATAAACGGGGGCTTAGATCAGTTGTATATGTATATGAGCGGGGTAGCCTGAGCTAGCAACCACTTGCTGCGCTACAAATTAAGCACGAGCATGACTGTAGAGATCGGTTTATTAAGTATGACTGTAGAGCGGAACAACGCCGGTGTAGGTCTCGTGTGCCAATCAGAGAGTCTGCCTTCACAAGTAGCTGTGAGACGGAGGCGTTCGATCAGCCCATCAGATACGATGATATTCCGGCCGAAACGATTCGTTTTCTTACACTTCCTGCCAGCCTACGGAAGTATCGTGCACTTCATCAGTAGAGTACTGAGGATCTGCTTTTGTGTATCTAGTCCACCGGATATTAGAGCCACGCCCATGTAAACTGCATTTCTAGCTAATTGCAAAACCACGTGCACGTCTGTGTACCATACATACAAATGCCTTCATTTCTGTTTAGTAGCTACACATGTGTGCTGGTAGTTGCATAAGACAGAAGTGAAAACATTGATAACTTGATTAGGCCACTCCAAATAAATTCTGTTTCCCGTCCACCCATAGGCGGCGGAAATGGGGGGGCTACTCGGTCTGCTGGATATCACACCGAAATTATCTTTCTTGGAGTGGGGCTGAAAACCGTGATAAAGATCGAGATACTCTAATAGAGCAGTCACTCTAATAAAGTAGTCAGTGTGTAGCGAGCTATGTAAGGATTTTATGTTGTTTAGTTTATCAGCTAGAAATGGTAGCTGTAGTGCGGTGGAAAGCTCTTGTCAGTTGGTTGTGACCTTTTTTTTTTTTTTTTTTTTTTTTTTTTTGGTCTCACCTTACCAAACCATAGAAATAAGTCTGGGTCAGCCCAGCCCCCCCTCATATCAACTACTTCCTCCGCCGCTGCCGGGTCCACCGCCCGCATCTGGTTACTGTCAGCTCTAAATATTCTATTATTCCGTATTCTTCCATTATTTCCGGTTATTCTTGCATAATGACAGGCTCAGTAAAAGCCATCCTGAAACAGTGTCAGCAGTGCTATCAACTCTGCACAAACTTCACCTTTGTGCTATTTTTGCAACTTAAAGGAAAGAACAAGCTTTATAAGCATGCTTTTATGTAGCTGTTTATGGTTTTGCCAGGCAAATAATGGCTAGAAAAGCTGCCAACCCGGCGGGCCTTATAATGAAATAATGGAAATGAACCGCCCGCCCGCATGCAAACGTGCCTGAGTCCAGGACGGGAAACAGAGAATTTATTTGGAGTGGCCTTATATGATAACTGTACATGTATAGCATATGGTCAAATAGCAAGGTGCATGGAGTCATATTTGAGCAAAACATTTAAGTTTGTATCTAGCTAGTCTCTCATCCATGCAGCCGCTGTCGCAATTGGTATTTCAACACTTTTAATATTGCATACCAACACTAGACTACTGAACTGCACGCACAGTATTATGGTTCTCAACATCTCAAGGCCCTAAATAACAGCAATGGGTAGCTATCTGTACATGGCTACATGGCTATATGGTATCAATACTTTATTTTTAAAAGCACAACAACTTTTTTGCAGTGATATAGCTACAAGTATTAGATACTTCAGAACACAAGCAAGCTATACACATGCATTCATGCATCTATCAGTGTGCAAGGATCACAGATTAAAAGAAGTTTTGAAGGTTCCATCTTTACGACAGTCATACACAACTTGGTTGATCTTGTCAAAGTGAGGATTCAGGACTTTACTGCAGTCTTCCACCCAACGTTTAACATTAGTGCCACGATCCTCAGGATTGAAATCAGCAATCCAATACTGAGTGATCTCACTCAAGCATAACAAATCAGCTATGGATATCTTGTCACCTATAAAATAGCAAATCAAAATTCATCGATATTTATACATTATAGATCTCGCTTACCAACTATAAATTTGCTGTCTTTAAGGAAATGTGAATCAATAATGTCTAAACTTTTCTTCAAAACTGGCAATTGCTCTTCTATCCTCCTTTCATTGATTTTACCAGTCATTACTGGCTGAGCACACTACAAATTGCATGTACAAAATCACAAGACATACGTATACACATGCACAATTAAAAAATAACTTAAATATGCTGCATGCGGTATGCCACACAGGAGATATAACTGCATGAAATGACAGTAACACTGTATCTGAACATCAAGCATTTGTATCAATACATGCATATAGTGTATAGTTAATGCTTTACAATGATTCAGTAGACATAACCGTTTTAATACATGCATGCAGGTAACAAACAAAATGAACTGTGGAGGTAACCTGACCCTTGTCTCACTACCTTCTATGATCCCTACTCAAATGGTTGCTTGTTTACCGTACTAGTACTGAGGACATGCATCAAAGCAAAGAATGGCATCAATGCTCTGTAACTATATATAAAAACCTGATACAAAAATTACACTGGTAGCCAGCTCAATAATCCATTTAACCAACTACCCACAAATCACATAGAATGGTATTATTAGAATCAGTTCAATCAGGCAAACTAAAATTGACGTGGGCAGTAATGGGAAACAAGGTATAAGGCCACTCCAAATGAGACTGTAAATAGTTTCCCGTCCTTCATCCTCATCCCATCTGGGCATCCCATCTGGGCACCAGCATTGCATGCCACTATTGTCATTATTATTGCAAAACCACTTCCCATGCTGCTAAATAGAAACTTCCCATGGAGCCTTTGCATTGCTAAAAAGCGCAATAAAAACCTGAAAAGAATGGTTCTGGTGGTTGTTGGCTAGCATAAGTCGCCAATTATCGGCACCATTTCATCACGCAATTGTAATTCCTTAATTCAATGGCGTATGAACTTCCGGTTTGAACCATTTAACAGAACAGTCCTTCATCTCCTAGCACACCAAATTTTAATTATCTCACGTGAGTGAACGTCTTGTTATGAGAAAAATCGCAATGCCTATCATGTGCCAATTATCAGCATTATCGGCAACTGTACTTCCCTAATTGACCAATTATTGGCACAATGTGCGGTTTTGTGTGTAACTCCATGATGGCTCGTTGGTTCTTTGTGAAATTTTTATGGGAGGTGTAGTCCTTGGATAACTCCATTTCACAGAAGTTTTACAAAGATGAGGCCAGTCATTCAAGATATATTCATGTTAGATGTAAAAGCATACTGATTTCCAATACAAAATTAGTTTTACGCAATTCCATGCTTAACCAGAATGGCTTGTATAGCGCTTTAACAACAATAATTACCGAATGAAAACGATTCTAAGAAATGTTTTAGAGGATACAACAGCCCATTATGGAACTTGATAGCCTCCATATACCCTCTAGCCTCAATAGTTTACAAGTGCCGATAATTGGTACCTGTCGATAATTGACGACTTACACTATAGGGTAAGAAACTACTTTCATGACCTTGAAATCCCCTGGAGATCAAGATACTCTAATAGAGCAGTCAAATCTTTAAAATAATGAAATATGATATTAACCCTCCCACCTGCACCAAATATCACAAAACATCAGGACAAGAAACTACAGCCTAATGATAGCCATTAACTGCATATCCATATCTATATCCTTAACATACTTTGAGGAAGAAGACTTTACATCGGAGGTTTCCAGTGTGCCAGGACAGGTACTGGTTCACCAAGGCTCTTTTCTGCACATCAGCAGGATACCAGTGATCAGGTAATTTGTACTTGTTGCAAATGTATTTCAGAATGGCAGAACTGTACAACATTTATTGAAATCAATTGAAAATACGCGGTAGCTCTATAGTTCCACCCACTTACGATTCAAACAAGCAAAACCCTCCGTCGTCGATAGCTGGGATTCTCCTGTTGGGGTTAACTTTATCAAACTCGGGATCACTTGTTGGCTCCCCTACGTACGAAAATGTGTACGAATTAGCCACACGTGCATGTCTTTTAAACGTGCATTAATACCTTTTCGCAACAGCAACGTTCGTTCTTCGTACGGAATACCTTCACTTTCAAGTAGCCACATTACCGCACGGCAAACTGGTGAAAAGGCATCCGTGTATAATTTCAACTTACCAGCCATCGAGAGTTCGAGACAATAAAATCCGGATACTATCGCACACGCAAAATGCTTTTCACGTGTCTGCTGCTTATTAAATTTTACATGTTTATGTACATGATATAGAAGACAATTCAATTAAATATCATAGGTGGTTTTGAATGTTCCTGCTTTACGACAGTCATATACCACTTGGTGGACTTTGTCAAAGTGAGGATTTAGCACCTTCCGGCAGTCTTCTACCCAACATTTAACATTAGCACCATGATCCTCAAGGTTGAAATCAGAAATCCAATACTGAGTTATCTGACACAAACACATCAGATCTGCTATGGTTATCTCCTCACCTGTAAATGAGAAATTCTACGTAACATTGTACTGCAGGTACATAGCTAAGGGGTTCTAAACAAACCAATTCTGCATGGGATTTTATATACCCACTTTAGATGCATACAAAGTAGCAAGAAGTTCAGTAGCCAATGAGACAAAGCACCCTGCAAACACCAGCTTGCATTTAATACAGAGAAACAGTAACAAATGACATCAACACACATGTGTCAATGGAACTGCTGTAACCTGAGGCAAAAACTATTTCAAGCAAAAATAGTTACACAGTTTTAGGGCAACACTTCTACCACCATTTTCTTTTGAGAACAAAACAACAAAAGTCTTCAACATGCTTGCCTGCATAAATAGAACCTCCAAAATATATATTACAGTAATACTGTTGCCATTTATGACCACTAAAATTTATGCGAATAACGTACATACCTGTTATGAACTTTTGATCCTTCAAAAAGTGAGAATCAATCATCTGTAGACTCTTCTTTAAAACAACTGTCTGCTCAGCCAGCCTTCTCTCATTCACCACACCAGTTCTCAGTGGCTGAACACACTACAAAGAACAATGAACAATCTTATAAATTCATACCTTCTACACATCACAACCATTTTGACTATGGAATAATAGTATACGCACATATTACACAAAACTTTATCTACCTTCAAATAAAATGCATTACACCTGATGTTCCCAGTGTTCCAGGACAAGTACTGGTCCACTAAAGCTCTTTTCTTTATATCAGTAGGGTACCAGTGATCAGCCAATTCATACTTGTTGCACAAATACTTCACAATAGCAGCACTATAGTAACAGAGAATGTAGTTAAAAGTATAACAAGCAGAAAATGTCTTACGATTCAAAAAGACAAAATCCTCCATCATCCAATGTAGGCATCAGTCGGTTGGGATTAGCTTTAGCCAACTGTTGTGCTACTGGTGAATCTGTCAATTGTTCACCTACAACAGAAAAACATTATATTTAACCAGTAACTGGTCGCTTGTCAAATATGTATTTGGCACTAAACACCATTAACACACCTGAGCCCTTATCTCCACAACCCAGCATTCCTTACAAAATTCACTTTCATGGATTACACTGGTTACCAGTGAGGATTATTAAGGTTGGAATATAAACCACAGTATTGAATTGAACATGCAACCAGGAATGCTATTGCTGCCCACAGAAACTATAACTACAGCTAGATAGGATACGTGTGCACCATGTAGGGATATAGTATATGGTAAAACGTACTGAAGACAGGACTAGGAATCCATACAAAAGGGAATGGAACCTGAATTCCACTGAACAGACCATGCCAAAGAGCGCTGCAACCCAGAAATTTTTTGTATAAGAATAAGATTTCCAGATTTTACATTAGGCAATAACAGGTCTGTCAACTTTTCGTGGTATTTGTACACTGATAAATTGGTATCCGCTGTCCACTTATTTATCAGAAACGTAGCAAGATGTCATAAGACTTGCACATTGCCAGATCAACACAAGACATGCAGGTTTACAAGTCTGTGAATAAACTGGCTGTGACATGCAGAATCTTTCTAAGCTTTCAAGGATCTCAAGGTTTCTAACACGGCACACTCACTGCAAACTCCTCAACCACGTGCACAGGGAAATTGGGCAAACATTAAACACACACAATGACCTTATATCTCCCTTCCCAGACTAGTGCTATACACACATAGTATAACTATAAGCACAATGAAGATATATATTATTTGTATGGCATGATAGCACCCTCACATGTCTGATTTGTCTATCTTCACATGATACTTAGCTACAGATTATCATGTCTAATAGCACTATTAAAAGTGCAAGACCAAGTCATCCACGGACAACAACATTAACAGTTAGCTGACAGTGCTCCTAAGTCGCCACGCCCGGCAAATCATCTCTGCCGGCCATGCCGTGATTACTCAAGCACATGAGTAGACAATGAACCTGGTAGCTAACTACTTAGGCCAACAATTGTAAATTCCTTGTTTCCCATCCTAAAAAATACCATGCGGGCAGGCAGTTATTATTTATTATATTGTTAAAATCTATTATTTAATATCAAGGATATTAAAGGGAGTCCATTAACTCCTAATTACTTTTTTTCTCTCAGATTCAGGAGAGCTAGATTCAAGGTTAGTTGTGATTTCAAAGATTTCACTGGGATTCAACAAGATTCAAACCTCTAGAAGATTAGATTCAAAGTGTCGCAGACCCCTCGTGTTTCCTGTGCAGCCAGAAAGACATTTGTCATGTTCGAGGTGACACATGCTATATATACGTAGCACTAGCCTGACTCTGTACCATCAACTTCAACAGTGCGAATTTTCCGAATGCTTCACACATATTTATAGAGAATGGGACTTGTGTTCATTAGTGTATCTCAAGTATCACCAAGATTACTTGAAGAGACCCACTGCTAGTATTCGGAGCTATGCACTAAATAACAGAACATCTGAAGCTTTCATCAGAGTCAACCTATCCAATAATACACCATGACACTAGTCTTCATCCCAATGACACGACCACAGTGACACAACTGAACTACCTGCCAGTATTATATGATAATCCAATTCAAATATTATTACCAGTAACTGGAAACACACGTACATACTGAAAACTACACCATACTACTACTTATTACCTAACTATATACTTATTACTAGCTACGTACTTAACTTAACCAATGTCAAAGTCAGGAAATTCATCCTCAGCAGTAAGCAAATACTGGCGAAGTATCATTTTTGCATTGTACCTCCACAAAGTCACAGACAGTTGCTGGAGAAGTTGGCACCTAGCAAACTTTCGAGGTAAACCGTTTCTAACAGTTGTTCTGTCAGCTATGGATCCTAAAATTGATAGGGCATATGGTGACCAGACACCAAAGGTCTCACATACAAGAGGGATAAAATCTCCTCCATTATCATTCACAATGTCCTCGTATTGAGTGTCCTTAGCTATCTCACCAACAGCAGCGGCCACCCCAGCCTGAGAAGAAGCAGAAGATATGACAGCAGACTGAGTGGTACTTCTGACGGAGAGATCAAAATAGGCAGGACGACCAAGATGAAAATCAGGGTGGTATATGTCGCCAGGACGAGATTGGTCAGATGAAATGCCTTGCTCCCTAAGAACACCAGGGTGATCTTGGAGCAAGGCATGGTGTACAATAGAGACTAAAGTATTATGACGCTGGATCTTCAAGGGACCATGAGAGCACCCCAGCAGATGATCACCAAACTGGTCAATGACAGATAGACAAGTACAGTGGTAAAGAAGGGAACAAAGGAATGCCAAGCCACAAACGTAAAGCTATAGTAAAATCGTGAGGAGGAATAGCTAGACCCAAAGCAGGCTGTGGAAGTGCTTTAAGCCAACCACTGCTGGTGCCAGAAGAATGTGATTAAGCATGCAGACATGCTTGATCACGAATAGTGGAACTGCTTACAAGCTGTTTAAAAAATGAATCATCTGAAATGGCTTGTATCATCTAAAATGGCGTGAATCATCTAAAATGGCGTGAATCATCTAAAATGGCTTGTATCTAAAATGGCCTGCCAGTATTTAGGTCACGTGACTATCAAATGCAATAATAAAATTTAATTTGCAAGCGGCTCTAAAATTGCCATGCGGACGGGTGACAGGAAACAAGGAATCTACAATTGGTGGCCTTACCTTTTTGTAAATCAAGTACCCGCTGTTCATATGGTATACCCTCCGCTTCCAGTAGTAACATCACCGTACGGCAAACTGGCGAAAATGGATCCGTATACAACACTAACTTTTCACTGGCCATCTGAGCGGTGAGTTCTGATTAGACTACGGATAACAAACCATCTCCGGAGATTCTCGCACACTTCGTACTTTATTAACTAACATTCGCGAGTTTTATTTTATTTATTTGTTTATTATTAGTCTAGGTCAAGGCTGCCGGCTTACCCTGCAGCATGGCCTTTGGTCTCAAATGTGACTTAGTCATTCTCGAAATTGTTGGCAAAGCTAGCTAGCTAGCTACCAGCTGTCCATGCACTGATATTTCAATCAATATGCTCAGGGTGTAGCTTCATGTATTATAATAAGACAAGGTAGCCTGCTCTGTAGCATTAATTAATGTTGAATCAATTATCCTGCAAATTCAAGTAATATTTTCCAGATCATTATTGCACAAAATTTTCTTACTAACAAACACTATATAAATATATATATATAAACTCTTATATGTACGTAGAAGTCATGCAAGCTTACATTTTGTATGTGAGACCTATACTGGAATATGTGTCAACAGTTTGGGAACCATATACCATTAGCAATGTTCATAGACTAGAAAGTGTTCAACCTCATGTCCAGGGGCGGTTTTAAGAGGGTTTCCGAGGTTTCCGGAAACCCTCTTGGGTTTGGTTTACTTCAGAATAGTTGTCCAGCCATTACTCGGGCAACTATAACTAGCTTCTTTAACTGACTACAACCAAACCATCCCATAGGGCATAGCACACAAATCATACTGACCAATATTTATCAGCTAACTGATATTATCACTTCCTTACAGCAAAACTTAAGAATCACATCCCAAAGTTTTAAACTTCTAATCAATTCCCATCATTTAATCATTATAGTTTGTGCATTATTAGTAGTAAACCTTCCAAGACTACATGCAGAGTTCGACAAACAGAAGAGGTGATGGTAGTAGTGATAATGAAGGACAAAATTAATACCAAGATGAAGAAGCAAAGAGTTGATAAGCTCCTTGGATCGATGCTCTCTAAACTTTGTAGTGAAATACTCTAATAGAGCATTCACTGAACAAGATAATTGTAAAACAAATGTAGCTAGCCTAGTGAGCTATTAGTAACCATGCATATAGTAAGAATTCAATAGATAGATCAACCTATCTATAAGTTGTTCTAGACATTGATGTCCAAATACATAACTATTGGGTAGCTTATAGTAGCCCAGCTGCAATTTATAGGTTCAGTGAGTAGCAGCAAATGACAAGTAATTTTATTAGAAGTAGGCTTTAACTAAGACATTTTAAGGGCTTAATTAAGTCCCATTGTATTTTACATACCTATATAGTGTTTATAAGTTTCCTACTAGATTAGCTATATAGAATATGAAAGGCATTGATCTTTTAAGTGTGAATTAATGGATTGCATACTTACCACACGTAGCTAGATAGTGTGTAAGTACTGTAAGTATTGTACCCTTTCTAAGATTGATAAAACTATTATAGTCAAGACACCACATTGTATTTCTGCATTGCAGAAGTTCCAAGAAACACTTAGAAAGTGATGGCATGAGATGATAGTAGTGAGGATCAGTAGACCAAAACTAATGTGTATAGTATCAGGTTTTATTAAATTTCAAGCATTATAAAAGTAAAACCTTGCCAGTGGCTGTGCCCCCAGATGGGCCAGACCCCTGTATATCTGAGTCCTACTATATATGCCACTGGA
Organism: Dysidea avara; assembly: GCF_963678975.1. Taxonomy (NCBI): domain Eukaryota; kingdom Metazoa; phylum Porifera; class Demospongiae; order Dictyoceratida; family Dysideidae; genus Dysidea; species Dysidea avara. The sequence goes on along the minus strand of NC_089282.1, from coordinate 11,558,049 downwards.
AACCTCCTGTTAGAAATCCTAAGTCCACCCCTGCGTGTTGTTAGGTTCATAGAATCTAACTGTGATTAGTTATTTGAATAGTGTCATTAGTATATTTACCAATCTTAACTAGTCTAGCCTAAATAAAGAAGAAGAAAAGTAAATAGGATAAGTTTCCACCAATGTGAAAGATTGAGCATTGTGTTTATGACAAGCTAGTTTAAAGATGTAAGGATAGGTTTTTCAGCAAATGCGCATAAGCAACCTACCCTTACATCTTTAAACTAGCTTGTCATAAACCCAATATTAAATCTTTCACATTGGTGGAAACTTGAAAAGGTGTTGGGAATCATGCATAAAGTTGTCTAGAATCTAGACAGCTTTCTTGGATAGCTACTACAACTACACTTGCAACCAAACACACATTCTTATTTTTTCCCTTGAAAGCAAAAGTTAGGCTGTAAATATTGGAAGAATCTGTCTTTTTTTAAATTTCCTAGAAAATGCATTCAGTATCAGTGCCTAAGCAAACTACTAACCTATAACAATGCCACAAGTGGTTATAGCTCATGAAATACACACACTATACTACTATATGGCATTTCAAGCATTTGCTCTGCAAATCTTTCCTGGGTATAGTGCTCCCTCAATTATCTGACCCCCTTGGGACCAAGACATGTTCAGATAATCAAAAAGTTAGGATAATCAAAGTCCAATCATTTATATACAGAGTCATGTTCAAATACTCTACATCTTAGACAAAATACTCTAATAGAGCAGTCATTCGGATAACCAAGTGTTTGGATAATAGAGGTTCAGATAATCGAGGGAGCACTGCATGAATGCTGTATTATTACTGTGTGGCATGCATATTAAGCCACAGAGTCACTACCACTTTAGAATAGATTCAATGTCTTGATACAATGACAATGTTCAGTAGTAAACTAGTTTGCATGGATGATCATATTAAAACTCTGAAGTAATCACATGGACAATTCAATCTGTTTTCTGCTTTACATATCAATTCAAGTATGTTCCTCCATTATAACCATGCAGGTATGTAGATTTGATGTGACACTGTGACACTCTATCATTTCATCTAAAGTTGCACTGGTAGTGGTAAAATTGTATTCTGTGTATATAGTCATACAGGGGATATCAACTCCAAGAAATTGTAATCAATTACAGCACTAAAACTTGACAAACAAGTGTAAACGTACATAAAAAGGTGTGGTGTTTGTGCAAATATTATTAACTGTTAATTAGATCTTTAAAGTTTTGTAATGTTGTACAATTAATTATAGTATGGTAATTTGTTCCACAATTAAATTGCATCTGGGTAAAAAAATATTTAAACGAATTAACTTGTGTAAATGGTTCTTTGAAACTATTTGAATGCCCTCAGGTAGGTAAATTATTCCTGATGAGTGGGCTCCCTGTTTCAATTTCAACAAAATTATTAACAACATTATAGATCATTATCAGTCTCAGGTTTTCCCTTCTAACTTGAAGTGATGTCCAGTGCATCCCATATAACATGTTAGTGACACTATAGAGTACTACCCATGGCATATAGTAGCTGAAAAAACTCAAAATATGCTTACAAACCAGACTCTCCAGCAAGATAGGTTTCTAGATCACCAATGTAATTATGTCACATACAAATATTATTAGGTAGTACGCCAAAGATGTAAACTGTTACAATATTTACGCTATGCTGTGCAGCTACCATGAAACTGTCATGGTCCTTGCAAGGTTAAGGGTAACTGAACAGGTCAAAAAATAGACCTACTGTACACTGCATAATTAAAGCAACTTATAATTAAGAAAAGCCAAAGGAAGCACCGGTTTCCTTACTCCTATACTCTTAGCATTCAGCAAGCCAGAGAGTATATAGGTAACTTTGGAAATGAAATTACACGGTGAAGTTTAAATAATGCAAGGATGCCATTCTGGGGTGTGGGGTCATGCTCCCCAGGACTATTAGATTATAGAAGGTGTGTTGTATGTTTTTACAGATAAAATATTAGCTTACAGCTATTTAAAGGAGATACAAATATACAATTATCCATTATTGGTTGACTGCTCTATTAGAGTATTTAGATTTTTTTCTACAAGCAGTGACCAATAATAATGGAGGAATGCACTCCTTCTAATATTTGGTCCAAATGCTTTAACAAAACTTCAGAAAAATGGTGCTTTTATCTGCTTCGTAACAATTTCTTCAAAATTTGATGCTAAGCTACCTTTCCATTATACCATTTTCAAGAATAAATGTTCATAAAGATTTGTCCAAGCCACTGCTATATGGAACAGCCTGCCAGATCCATTTGTTCAATTATAAAGTGTTGGAATTGAAGATTCAATGCTCTGTTCCTGATTATGTGATCAATAACTAAATTACTTAATAAATACTTAATTAATTACTACTCACTTAATTTGTACTTGCTGCATGCAACTACTACATTGCACATATATACTCTTTTAGAAACCTGCAATTATTATAATTTTTAAAAATAGCAAGTGCTACACTAGCTACTTTGATTTAAACTCTTGATTTAGGCAAAGCTGGCTAATTTTTCATCCCAGAGTATACACATGCAGTTACCTGACACTAGTTACACACACACCAGCACAAAACAACAACAAAGCATGCATACACAAAGCACTACATAACACCATACAACAGATGATCATATGTTGCTACAGAAATAAAGGAGGATTTTTCCAGTTGCTCACAAAGTGTTGTGGCAAAGTGTATGTGCATGTTGCTGTTTTTGTAAGCACATGCACCTTATTGAAAAGGAGCCAGTTAGAGTGGTCTAGTAAAATGCCTTTATTCTTCTATTGGTCCAGTACTGCGTATAAGCTGAATTAGCAATGTAGAAGAAAACCAACCAATAGCTTGCCAAGGATCAGAGTCATATATATCAAACTTTCTTGCCCCAGCTGTATGATGTTATGCTATACACAGGGAACCTTGGTGTAATTGCAGGAGCACAGCTGAGACAAGAGAATCCACAAGCATTTTTACAATGACAAAATCTTCCAATGGTGAAAGCCATTGCCATGCATAGCTACCATTAATTGCAACATTTTCAACTATCATCGCAAAATTAGTTTATTGAGTGTGCATATTATAATAGCTATAATTAGTGAATGTGTGATAAAGGTGTTTCACTAATTTCAACTGAAGGTACTCATACCAAGGGCACTTTCCTGAGGATACCACCAAAACTGCCAATCCCAGAAGTGATCGTCACTCCAGCCTCACATGTTGCATCTGCTGGATGACTAGGATAATCTATAAACTGGTTCAGCTCTTTTTCCTAGTCACCTAGGCTGGACAAATGCTGTACAGCAATATTGAGTGGCTTAAAGAATTGGAAGCTAGAGTAAGGAAAGCTGATTTCCATTCAATGGCTGAACTGATGGCATCAAAAAGAATAGCTATATTCTGATGATCAGCTGAGCAGATAAGTTATAATTGCTAAAATTTTAGAGCAAGGCTTATTGAAATCAAAGCTGCCTAAAAGAAATACTCTAACATTCATAGAATTTACTTTAATTACAACAAAAGATTGGCCAACATTGCCATGTTCTCATTTTATATATATAACACTTCTGCTAGATTATTAGTGAAAAAAAAATCAATACATGAGGGAACTCCTTTACTTCTGATCTACACTGTTATCTCACCATTTTTACCTAACAATTCTATACTTTTTGGGCATAGCTATTGATTTGTAAAATTCTTTATTGGCTCTTTCAAAATATACACCATACAAAAAAAAAAATTTGTGACTAAATGTAAATCTAATGGATATGTTTTTTTCAGTTTCACCATGTATGGGTTGAAATTCTCTGCTATTTAAGCACTTTCATCGGGGCTTTGCCATGCACACCCTTTGTTTCAACTGCTTTCATTTAAAATAACACTATCCTCTTTTTTTATACTTGTAGTAAAGTTTCATGGCAATCTTAGCTCACTCCTGCATGTGAATAATTAGATGGATTTTTAGCCTGGCAAAGGTACTTTATACCCTTTCCACTCCAGTGTGCACTTTTGAGGCTAAATAATTAAATTTTCTATGTGTCAAGCAGAAGTGAACTTATAAGCAACACCCTATACATGCATGCAACTCCACAGCATGATACTGAAAGTATCATATACCAGACCCACATAGCTACTGCTGCTCACCTTTCCACTGCCTACTGCAGGAATGGAAGTGATCCAACAAATAAAAACACTGCCAACCTACCTTATGCACTTTTGTTGTATTCAGACTGATGTACTAGCCATGCATCAATTGATCATGGCCAGATAGTTTCAGTTCCCTCATTGAGTAGAGGGAAGTGCATGCCAGGTGTAAAAATTTTAGAGAACATTTTCATAGTTGTCATGGATAACACAGCACAAAAATTTTTTTGTGATAAAAACGTCACGTAGTTCTTTTTACATGCACCTTGTGGCTTGTGAAATTAAACATCATTCAGTCATTAAACACTTGAATTTGGAATTTTCTTCATATAAAAAAAGTGACCAATTTACTCATTAAATGATTCAGCATATCTTTGCAAGTTACTAAACTTCTTAACGTTCTCTTTGATTTTCCTAATTTGATCATGTCTCCAGTTGAGTTTGTAGCGCATTTCAGACTCTTCCATAAACACCTTGTCACTGCTCACTTTCAAGAAATGACTATCACAAGTTACTCCTAAAAAATCACACATGTCACTGATGGCCTTTCTGGAGTTACTAATAAGATCTTGTCCATGTACCTCAATTACATCAAGCTTATGTTTTATTATAACATCCTCTATACCTTGGTGTAACAGGAAATAATCATTTATCTCATCATCAACTAATTGTGGGTCACATGAATAAGTTTCATTACTCAATTTCATTTCTTTAAGCATAAGATGAAAAGTAGTTTGACTTTTAATCAGTATAATAGTTGCAATGTTATCATATGGGTTACGAATGACATGAAACACTTTCATAGGCAAACCAATAACTGTTTTTAATCTGCGAAAAACTGATTCCCATGTGTCCCGATCCTTTGCTATCATATCTGCTGTCATTCCACCTCTCTTATCACCAATTATGTCAATGTGTGACTGGTAGGCACCTTGGTATGAGTTATTAATAAAAAGGTTGTACCCTTTCTTAGTAAGCTGTAATTCCTCTGTAGCTGCTGCTTTAGAGTTACGCCACAGCACATTAAATATTTGTGTTTTGACAAAATGCTTATACTCATCTACCATCTTATGGAACAAATCTTCTTCGTGCGCTATCACAACATGAGGATGGCCATCTAGTATCGCTCCAACAATGCTGTGGCCACTACGTGCATGTCCAATGAAAAATACAAAATACTTGATCCTGTTAATAACCAATGGAGATAGGTAGTTTGGATTAATAACTGTTTGTCGTACATGTCGTGTTTGATCATCCTCTTGGAAATGTGGCAAATCTTGAGTTGATGTAATCGTTTGTAAATGTGACGAATCTTGAGTTGACGCAATGTCTGTACTCTCTGACCAGGATGGTTCAGTGTGTAGTAGTACATCATTAACTACATTCCTCGGCAGGTTAGTTGGTAACAGGTGGTTGTGAGGAAACAACAGTAACACAACCAGTAAGCTAACTACTATTACAGTAGTTAGCAATCCAACTCTTCTAGTTAAATGCATCCAGTGTCATAACCAGTTACCTAAACAAGCAACACCAGAAAGATAGACGGCATCACATGAAAGATAAAGGGCATTGCATGGACCATTTAATCAGATGCAGTAGCACAAGGGGATGTTAATAGGAAAGGATGAGAAGTGAGCACTTAACTTAAAGCACTTGCTCTAAAGCATTAGCAATATTACTAGTAAATAATTTACTACCAACACTTATGAAATCATTCATATTGTAAGAGTGTACTTTGTGAGGATAATGTGTCACCCCACACAACTGGTAGTTTATCTAGGATTTCAGCTTTAGAAGCAGGTAGGAGGGTATGCAACATGAGGTACCTGTTCAATCAGAGTACATTGTGTGACCAAATTAAAGTTGTGGTTCTGTACTGGTGTGACTATCCATTCAAGGTGAAAGTTAGTTTCAATGGTGATTGCATACATAGGTCGATACTATCCTAATATTAATTTTTATCACATTCGGTGGCCAGTTTGTTGCAGCCTATCACTAACAATATGCTAATCGTGACACTTTCTATATATTAAAGCTGTAAAGGCTATATGAAAGATCAGTACACCCACAAGCTAAGCCCTGAGAAAACAAATAAACAGACATTACTATCTATGTGACTCCTCAGACTCACCCCTTGATGTCGTTAGCACCTGTCTAAATTACTTATTAAAGCACAAGTACTGAAGGTCTGTTGGACACCTGGTCCTACAGCCTGTTTAAAGTTGTTACAGAAAGTATGGTTTGAAAAGGAGAAAAAATCCATGACTGGATCTGGGCAGCCTCGAACCTGCAGCCATGTATCCGACTAAAGCTTGAACACTTACAGGAGCCTGCCAGACGGTCTTTATGGCTTCTCCACAGGAAATGTATGGCAACAATAATTATTTTGATTGGTCGTAAATATTTTGTAAGACAATAATTTTGAAATATTTTTAGCAGGTCAAACAGTGCTACAAATGAGCTAAATTTCAATAACTTGCATAATCATCCATGAGTTATTGAATGTTTTGGAGGGTTCAGCTCAATGTGTACATACTATAATACAGCCAATACATCAGAATTACTGAATACTAAAGCACTGTGGGCTTTTCACTATGTATTCTGAAGGCTAAAACTATTTTTAGAACAGGGATGCATGTAATAGACCAGAACGTCACTACCAATTGAAGCACCCTAATGGAGTTTGTTGCCAGCATACGTCACGATGAGATACACAACAAAAGCAACACTGCAATTAGCTAATTAATTAATGTCTTTAACTAATAATCTGCAAATTTTGCAAGGTGCATACTTCTCAAGCAAGTGCTCACCTTATCCTCACATAATCAAAAACCTTCTTGTTTCACCTACATTAATAATGCACGTTTTGCTCCACCTACCTACCTACAAAAGAGGGGCATAACAAGGGATTAGATAAAAATTTATGTCCCAGGTGTGGGAGTTTTAAAGGATCGAGATACTCAAGGAATGGATTAGACCTACAATGTTGTCCCAGTGTAGGGGAATTAGACCTAGAATTGAGTCAAATCCCCTCCCATTTCCCCTCCTGGGTAAGTGTGGCAAAATTTTGATAGGTCCATAATGCTTAAACCCAACTGGCAGGTATACTTTGAGATCAATCTATGGTTTAATTAAAGGGAGGGGCATCTAGTAATTAACGTACCAATATCATACTGTGACAACCGATTATACAAAAACTGTATACATCACTTACAAGTAGGAGTAACCTTCAGCCTTCAGGAAAAGTTCCGTCAACAATGCTGCTGTGTTTCTATCACGCGCTAAGAATTTATTACGGATTATAGCGCAGGCGCGTAATAATTATTGTAAACGCCAACGACGTAAACGAAGGAATGCCCTGCTCTGCTGCTCTGTGGTAAGGTCATGGATAGTATAGCCTATTTATTTTCCTTACGGAATATAGCTGTTAAGCTTATCTATAGAGCCTATGGTGAGGCGACCGGGTAAGGTCAAGGAGATAGTCTATAGCTAGCTACTTCAATAGTCTCGCCCCCGATACTGATCATGACTAGGGCGCGGAGGCTAGTGGATCTGAGAGGAGACCTAAGGCAACCAACCCTCCCCCGCAACCAACCCTCCCCCCTTGGGACTTTTTTTTATTTTAAAACTTTACAGTGTAAAAAACAATGATGTAGCTACAGGAGACATACGGGAACAAGACACCAAAAGCAGGAATCAGGCATTCCGGCATTACCAACTTTGGGTGTACAACAAGGGACATGGTTAAAGGCTTACCAAACACTCTAATATAGCACACGGCTTTGCATAATCATTATCTGTGTATCTCTTTCTAACTTTTGCTGCTATTATTGTCATGTCTGGTGCCTTTAGTAGTGATGACATAGCTATACAATTAGCCATGAATTTAATTAATCCATTAATTAATCTATTTATTTCCTTGTATGCTGACAACTGTGTTGCTTTTGCAGTACGTGCTGTGCTGTAGTGTGATGTTATGCACTCTATGTGTGTGTGTGTGTGTTCACATGCCCGCATGGTTTTAAAGTAACATATTTTGACTTTTTATAGGGAAAGATATTGAAGAAAACTACCGATGACTGAACTATTAACACAATGTGTGTAATTTTTAAAATTTTTATCACATAGTCACGTGATCTGTATGAAATCAAACTTGGGGGAGGGGCTGATGTGGGATGGGTGGCACATTGTCTGGTACTACTACCCAGCCAGCTGATGGTGTAGCTATATCCTCTCTAGGGTATTAACAGTGTTATAAAATCCTTCCTCTTTTTTTTTTTACATTCAAAAAAGGCGCAGATTTCAGCTAACTACCTTACTAAATCTTTTATACCCAAAGAGTGCTGTACTTAGTTGGATTGAGCTCAGGAAGATTATCCTGCTTTAATTCTTTGTAACAATCACGGAAACCAATTCCATGTAGAACTCCGTAATCTATGGGTTATGTTACAAGTTGAGGAAGTCATTCACCTAGCTGAGAAGCCATACAAGTGTCATTAGATTGAACTAGATTCTGTGTATTACCAGCGGTGGTAAGTTGAATACTTAAACTGTGTGTGTGTGTGTGCGTGCGTGTGTGTGTGTGTGTGTGTGTGTGTGTGTGTGTGTGTGTGTGTGTGTGTGTGTGTGTGTGTGTGTGTGTGTGTGTGTGTGTGTGTGTGTGTGTGTGTGAGAGAGAGAGAGAGAGAGAGAGAGACAGACAGACAGACATAGAGAGTAAGAAAGCTAGATACTGTGTGTGAGTGTTTGGTCTTACGGAGGGAATTCCCCTGGTTATGAGTGGTTAAATGCAGAGAATTCCCCTGATTATGTGGTGTATCAACAGAATATGAGATAGGAAACTCCTGTGGTAGTCCATTGAGGCTTTATTATGTTGTGAATTGAAAATTGTGGCTTTCAAAATTCAGATAACTAAAATTTGTCAGCCTATGTCAATATCAAATCAGCTAAAGTCAGGTATAATTTTGATATTTAGGTGACCACAGTTCAGATTAGATGCTATTCGTAGCTTGAAATGTTTTTACCTGTATGCAATGCAGTAGTATTACTTCAGCCCATACAAATTGTATTGGAAATATAATATTATTTATTAATTAAATTGCCAGGCTTAAACAGCAGAACTTTTCTAGTTTTGTAATGCTAAATGAGATATTATTAGGTGGCTGACAACTTTTGATGCTATTCAGCAGTAGCGCTCTATTCGCTGCTGCACTATGTTGCCTTATATTTACATTCCCATATGTCTTCAATACATTTTTTTGTGTCTTGAATAACAGCCTGATGACCACTGAAAGTTGGCAATGGCACACTGTATTCAGTCAAGTACAGAAAGCAAAAGGAAGACACAACAGTTATAAATTTATAGTTAAACCTTACAACACTGTGAAGAAAGTGAGGCAAACAAGTTTGAATTTTTGTGCCAAGTCTAAGATAGAGATACTCCTTTAGAGCAGTCACTGCTCTAATAGAATAGCCACAGTTCAGTCTACTTGCAAATTATAACTTAGCTACGACCAAACAGTCAAGTTTATCTCAGGTATGAGCTAATTAATTTTATATGCATACACTTTGTTAGCTAAATAGCTATCAAAAATGCTCTCAAATTCAAACCTAATTTTTAAAATTTTCTCAGAAGATATCCCAACTAGAGTCTTAGAAAATCGTATGCCATTCAACTATGCCAAACAAATTAAGTTATGCAAGTGAATGACAACTTTTCTCATCCTCTCAGTGGAATAAACGCTGTCTTATCCTAAAGCTTCTTGCCCCCTCAGCCCCCCTAACAGGGTCTCCTACCAGTACGATTCAATTGTGCAACAATCTTATAGTTTGTAATAATGTAGACACTTTTAAGGATTTTTACATCAAATCACATTGTAAACTTATGTAGCTTTATTTTGTAGTATGTAGTTTTAATTCCCTTTCTATTGTAACATACTCACTGGCATTACTCCTACAATTATAACATAATTATAAATAGATCCGCCTATGCAGTACCATCTGTGGTAAGGTGTTATACACAATTAGCATGTTTTATAGGGGAAATGGCTCTCACATAAATGAGGTGGTCTCGGGTGGTCTCGGGTGGTCTTATTAATGATCATGAGTTCATGATGGTAACCTTAACCTGGCTATGTTTGGAACCTACCTGATATGTTCACTATAATAAGGCAGTCTTATTAATGAGGTTATGAAGTGCTGTACAGCCTTAATATTTCGAGGAGGGATTATTTTGCTTGCATGGTTTTGGGGGTCAACAGTGAAAATTTCTTCCTTGAAAACCTCCACTGATATAGCTATTGGTCTACATTTGGCCGAATTGTTTGCAAACCCATTAATTTTACATTGCTAAAAAATCCCCCTAAAAGTATTTAGGCTACATAGTACACCTTAGCTGTGTTTGGGACCTATATCATCAGAGGTTAATGAGCTACTAAAGATGACCAGGTGCATGGTCTTAAAGTGGTACTGAGCAGTGTGTGTTCTTACCAGCTGAACTTGTTAATACTCCTAAAGATACTCTAACGCAGAGCAGTCAATTAAAGCAGTCAAGCTACTCTAATAGAACAGTCAGAGTGATCCTCAGTATTTCTTTAAAATGGAATATAATTATGGTGATTCAGAACTAACTCTTCAATTTGAGCAAGTAGGTCTGAGCTTTTAGAGAATGTGGATATGCATTTGGAACTCCACCACTTACCATAACTAATCCAGGTATGTTACAAGTCCAATTTTGGAAACTATATTAGACTGCTCAGAAATCACCATTTTTGGCAATTTCTGGCAACCAACGGTTTCCACTTTTTGGCAATTTCAAGCTGTCACTTTTGGAAAATTTTAAGTAATCCAATAGTTTTCAAGCAGGCCAAAAGTTTCCAAAACTGGAAACTGGTCATAATTCCCAATTTGGCAGCTTGAACAACCACAAAATAGTGCTCAAAAGCTATCAATTCTAGAAATAAGTTAGTCTACTTTTATTAAGAACAATGAACTAATCAATTGTGGGATTTAGCTCACAAAAATGGCAATGTTTTGATACCTCCAAATTGCCAAAGTTGGCAATAAATGGTTGCTCACAAATTACCAAAAACTGTCAATTTTGGTAACAAAATGAACTGTAAAGTTAATAGTTTCCAAAATTAAAATTGGGCTAGATACTTGAAATTACCAAAATGGTAACTTTCAGCTACCAAAAGTTAACTCTCAAAAGCTACCAAATGTGGCAATAAGTGCACTCCTTCTTTATAAAGAACAAAGAACTAATTGAAGATATAATTTAGCAGATTACCCCAATATTGCCAAATTTAGTAGAATAATATGCCCAACACAAAATTACCAATTTTGCATATAACCCAGAAATTGTAGTTTATGCCTGCTAGCTCATGTGACCTTTCATCAGTAAGATAGTCACTATTACTGAATAACAATAGCTGTAGGCCTGTAGTTATATGCATAAAAACAAGTGCAGGATATAATAATACAAATACAATTTAAAGTATTACAGCAGCAGCAGCATATAATAAGTAGTATGTACAAAGTATCAAGCTAAAGTTATAATATTAAAGGTAATTATAAACTTTTTATCAGGGGTGGATTTAGGATTTCCCTAGGGGGAGCTAAGCTAGGGGCATCGGGTTAACTAAAATGTGGCAACTGGTTGATACAACTATAGTAGTGTGAGAAGCACACTCAGCATGAGGAACATGCTTTATCTAGGGGTCATGTCCTAACAGGAAATTATAGCTTTCTGAGATCAAATTTGGCAATAATATTGACTGCACCTTATTGAATAAACATTGTGAGCCACTTTAACTAGCAGTGGTAACTAGCTTTCATATAAAGGGCATAACATATATGCTGCAGTAAGTTTGAGTTTAAAGTTCAAGTTCAAGGGGTCTAGGAGTATGTATAGTAAAGAATCTTAATGATGAATGTTCTATTAGAGTAGTTGACTGTCTATTAAAGTTTAGCAACTGTTTAAGTAGTTTTACCCTCTTGTTGATTCTTAGAAGAGACAGCTCTTCTATTCTTGCTTTTGATGCAACTGCACCTGTACTGTAGCTTCTACTATCTCTCCAGCTAGTACATAGTAAAATTTTGGAAAGGGGTGCTTCAGTCTTCCATGTAACCCCCTAAATCTGCCCTTGTTTATTCCATCATTATCTTTATTAATTGCCACTTGCTACACAAACTTAAAGACATCTTCTTACACACATAAAAGTTCACTCATTTTTCTGCCATTACTATACCTAGAAACTGGCAATTAATTTGGGAATGGCCTGCTCAGAAATTGCCAAATTAAATTATGAGCAATTGAAAAGTTGCTAGAAGTGGCAACTTTTTGCTGCTCATAAATTGTGAGCAGTCCAGAAATTGCCATTTTTGGTAATTTCTGAGCAGGTCTCAAGTTGCTACAACTGGTTTGTAACATACCTCCCATTCCAGAATGGCGGTCAATGGCCTTATTGAGCTTGTTATACATGTGTACACGCGGCTTTTTAGCAAATAATACAATAATTCAATTATGTCTCAAAATTCTGTTTAATGCCCACTACATGGTCGCCTAAATTTTCAAATGGCACTGACTTGTCCCCTTTTGCCACTGGCCCCTTCAATTTCAGATTCATTCTTGAACTTGCAGAGGAGCATGCCTCCAGACTCCTTGTGGTTTACCACGTTATGCTGTGTGTGGTTTGCATGCTGTGTGTAGTTCTTACAATGCACTCACTGCTCAATGCATAAATGCCAAAGTGATCACTTTAAAATTCATTGCTCCATTCTGTGGCATTTATTACATGGTATGATTTCAATATCATGAACTATGTATAAAACATGTTGTCAACGGGACTAGAATATACAATTCATGGAATCAAGAATGCATGCTGGTATAGAGCATTCTATAACAATGTAAGTAGGTAATGTAACTCCAGTAGTATGCACAGAAGGCCTCCATAAAGAAGTGGAACTAAAGGGAACATTTGCTTCATTATCAAGAAGAAATTTTCAGTTTGGGAAAACAAAAACTCTCAGATCATTTGCAAACAAGTAGCTAGACACTTGTGCAACCATCTAGCAGGTAGCACTGCTTTCAGCAAAAACAGAGGGCATGGGTATATTCAGTGAAAAATAAACCATTCAAGCAATCATTGTAGTGTATATAGTATACAATTTTAAATCTGCAGCTATACTGACATAGTGACAACTGAAGTAGGATACTATTATGTGTGTATGGCCTACACATGTTCCTTGTTTCAGAAGTTTATATTGTATTGACACACGCATATTTGTTTGGTATTCACAGCAATGAACCACATTAAAGGACAAAATCACAACTGAGTCAGTGACATATTAGGATATGGCCAGACTAACATGTTCCCCAAATGTATTAATTCCTGTTTTACATTGATCAGTATTAGTTGTTAACATATGATGAAGGGTGTCTGCAATGAATCTGTAGTTGACCTTGGTTGTATATAAAATTATATATATATATATATGTATATGTTATACTACAGATATCATGGTATTCGAAATATATACCAAAAGATATACAAACTTAGAAAAGATGTTATAGTGCGAGGCGAAGCCTCGCACTATGGCACCCTTTCCTAAATATGTATATCTTTTGGTATATATTTCGAATACCATGATATCTGTAGTATAATATGTTAATACAACATCTCGTCTCCTACTTGGAAGCAGTAACAGCAATTTCTAATGTTTTTACACCATTATTAGTACTGGTAAGTAATTCCTTGTGATTAGCATGCTCAAGGAGTATGCACATGTGCTGCAGCCTGCAATCTTCTTGAAAATCGGTCCAACAATCCATAGCAACTGTTGCTAGGCAACAAAATGTAAACCTGACCAAGTTACATGCTTTTTGGTGGTTGCTTAGCAACCGTTGCTATGGTGTCAAAATCACTTCTAAAATCAGTACTGGTTACCTAGCAACGGTTGCTATGGTTACCTAGCAACGGTTGCTATGGTTACCTAGCAACGGTTGCTAGGAGGCAATGATGTTGTTGCTAGGTAACAGGTATTGGTTACTATGGTACCAGCAGTTGTCAAGTCAGACATGCCTAACTGGTAAAACAACTAAACACTATCAAAAAATTTTAGCCAATCAGATGATATACTGATTCTATTGGCTAGTTTGCTGTAGTATATCAAAAATATACCACAAGCTGCTATTTGAGTTTTTGTACAGGACACGATATTGATGTTGTATTAATATATTAATCCAACAACTGAATGTGTTACTGTATAATACTCTCAATAGCAGCTTGACGTATTATATTGAAATACGTCAAGCGATTAGCCAATAGAACTAGTATTACACTTGTTTGTCAAGGTCCCATGACAAAAATCTGTAATATTAATTTGATTGGTTAAAATAGTGAGATGTGTTTATATTAGAAGTAAATGTCCGATTTGACAACTATTGTTACCATAGCGATAGATGCCCCCAAGGTATGACATTATATGGTTGCTTGGCAACGGTTGCTGGGTAACCGTTGCTAAGGTAAAAGACATTTTGAGACCATAGCAACGGTTGCCAGGCAACGGTTGCTAAGTGTGATTGGACTTTTGCAGTGGTTATTTTTGAATTTCTGTTGCCTAGTAACAGTTGCTATGGTTGTCGGATTAATTTGCAATAGGACGGATGGTTGTGGTATTTGGGATTAATAGTTCTCGCATTGTAAACAGGAAGGAAATAGTGCTCGGCTTCGCCTCGCACTATTTTACTCCTTCCTGTTTACAATGCTTGCACTATTAATCCCGAATACCACAGCCATCCATCCTATTACATATACATATATATATACATAAGAGGCTCATGTTGCAACATTTATGGATGATTCCTGTTTTAATCCTCATATGCTAGCCATCAATATGCTGAGCAACAAAACAAATGTGACAAAAGAGAATCAAGATAAATTCATGACACGTACACAATTCTATCTTGTACAATACAATACACAAAATGCTTTTGTTGGACAACTAACCGTGAAAAAATCAAATGTGTAGTATTAGCCTTTGTTGATCTGCACCTGTAATAAGGTATCAGTTAGTTGTCCAGTCTGTCTGTCATGTCTGTTAGAAGAAAATTCCTTAAAAAATGTATAGAAAGTATTCCATGCAGAGGCATGTTGGAGCTAGGTTGTACCCTAAGGCTAACCAAGTTGTCACCATAAAGGAAATACAAGACTGGTCAATATTTTTGAAAGGGACGTGTATTGGCCTTTATGATTTCTACAGTATTAAATTGTGCAGGCATGCATGTCAAGCTTATATCATATTTCACATTAAAGTAGTCACACGCACATGCAGCCAGCTCAAGTTTTTACATCTAATAAATAAATCAAAACAATACACACACTGCATAGGCATGTAATAATATATATATTTAACCAGCAAAATTATGCATAACTAAAATCAGTATATACAAGTATTTGGCTAATTGCATACAAGCAGCAAATGTGTCAAGTTAGTCAGAGTTAAAATTCAATCATTGGCTCTTGATATTCCCGGTAATCATAGGTTACATCAGGAACATTAAGTTCTAACCCTTCAGGCTCTACTTTCATGCCTTTGTAAGGTATCTTCAATTGTTGTGCAACACTGTTGAGCATTAATGTCACTTTTTTGCCCATCACTGTACCAACTTGTGTGTAAGTTATGAAGTGATGAACAAGAATGATACAGAAATGTACAAAGACAAGAGTGACTAAGATATCAATGATGGCTGTTTTAGTGCCATATAAGGAAAAGACATATAACCCTTGAAGGTTGCAGAGAAGAACAAGCTCCTGATAATTCTGTACTCTTCTTTTGTATGGATACATGATTCCATGGCCACCTATCATGATATTTAATAAGATAATTCCAACAGTCAAGTTGATATTTCTATCCAGTGATGATACTCCAAAGAACACAGCTCTTATTACAAGTTGTAAACCAGTCCAGTAATGACACTTGTCAGTATATGCTCCTTGATAAGCATCTAGCAATGGCTTGAGTTTATTTATTATTTTGAACCTTAACAGTGGTCTGGTGAAAAGAACAATGACAACAAATGGAATCATTATGAGGAACAAAAGAAGACAACCAATAAACAGCATTACATATTTTCCTCCCAGTAGTGGTACGTTAGTGTCTACTGACCATATCAACTTAGTGGAGTCTGATAGTAGGTGAAGTACTTCAGAATATGAAAACAACACTTTGGAGACAGTCCTTAAAGTCTTAGTATAAGACAACAGAAAGAGGGTTGCAAGTACTGGTAGAGCTCTACGTGCTGTTAGTCTCTGTATTGTAGTGGAGTAACGACTAGTGATGATGAGTGAGACAGAAATGAGAATGAGATATAATGGGAATACTAACTGTAGCCACATTTTAGCATAGTCATCCATTCCATTGTAAAAACATACTTGAATTCCAAAGTCAAGGTTAGCAATGGAGATGAATACATAAGAGAATTGATGAAGTGGAAAAATATTGTATCATTAATACTAGCAATGTTTACATAGAGAACAAAAGCAATCACAGTTCCTTCAGTCACAGTCAAGTTGATTGCAGCAAACATTACAAATACTAGTAATGCTCCTAGTAGTGCAAATAATAGAATAAGCAAGAGGTATACATTGGAGCAGCGTTGACATTGAGATGAAGCAAATGTAGTACTGAGGTGTTGTTGACAGTGTCCACACAATAGCCCAGATCTGTTAAACTGACATTGTGAGTCAGGATTGGACAAGTTTACATAAGATGGGTGAGGTAGACAATAGTCAAATGGACAGCGTTTAGAAAACATGTAATTGTGCATGGAATCTTTAATGGTGTTAGCAGTTATCCAACTATTAGCAGGACGTAGTATAGCTCTTTGGTTGATGTCACATGTTGATATTCCAATAAAGGAAAGCGTATGGTCACACTCACACCTATCAGTGTATTTAACAAACCCCATGGGACAACCAGGTAAAAAATAAACATAGAACTTTTCCAAACCATAGTAATCACTGTCATTCAGGTGTTCTTTAACAAACAGCTCACACCACCTAGCTTGAGAAGACATAATTGTATAGCTCACTTTAGTGCACTGACCTTCTGTTAAACGGATGTCTTTTTGTTGAAGAAGCTCACATTCTGTTATAGATATTGTGTCAAAATATGTTTGTATGGGATAGTAACTGTCATTTTTAGTTTCAAAAAGTTTCTTTTTTACTTTGTTCAACCTAAAGTGCAGTGTTTCTCCAGGATAAATTGATCCAAGCTTATCTTGAAGGCAGTTATATTCACTGTTACTTTTACAAATGCAAAAATTCTTTCTCTTGAAGTATAAATTTAGGGAATTGAAGTTATAGCTTGAAGACATAAACCTTTGGTACACTTCTCCAGGATTAGCATTTTGAAATGCTGAATCTTGGAGCCAGCTGCAGTGAGTTGGTTTGAACAAGTATTGGGTTAAGTAAGTGTTTTTACCAAAAATGATAGAATAATTTAACAAGTGGCCATTATTAAATTCATCGTCTAGATTACCACGGTCGCTGTAGTACTGAAAGAAACATGGTAGGTATGGCTGTGATTTTAATAACCACTCCTCCTTGCATGCAATAAAGGTATAAAACACATTGTTTCTCATCAATAGAATGGTGTTTTCCTCCATTCTTAAAGTGAGCATTTTATGTGCACATTTTCCAATATCGTATAATAGCTCATACAAATGATTTCCTTGGATGGTAATATTTCCATGTAGCCACAATTTTGCAACTTTGTAGTTCATAGCGGTCAATCCACCACCATCATTGTCAGCAAATTTTACTGGGCCAAAAAGTCTTATGGAAGCCTGTGATGAGTTTATCAAAAATTTAATTTTTTATTCATCGTAGATGTTGTATTTACTAAATTAATAACACTTCGTTGTGAAGGTAAAAATTCTGATGAGCGCAATCTTTCTCTGTCAGCTTTAAATATAATTAATTTGACATTTGAGTTGTTATGAATCAAGCTATTTCTCAAGGTTACATTTATGCTTCCTTTAAGCCTAACACTGATAAGGTAGTTGTTGCTGGAAAATATATTACCAACAAACTGACAATCTGATATTGTAAACATGACATTGCTTTTAGTAAATACACTAAACTCTTTAAATGAAATTAATGATGTAGAAATGACACTATAAAAAATTTGATGAAAGCTGCAATTGACTACTTGCACAGTATAACGGAAGTTGGAATCTGAAATTACTGCACGTAATATACTAAAGTTCTTGTAAGATGAAAATTTAGTATCTGATATTCTCATGCAAGCAAGTTTCGCATTATATCGTATTGCTAAAGAAACTCTGTAGTTTGCCTTGACGGTTCCTATAAAGTGGATTTTACTTATTTCAATACAATTATCATTCCTTCGTGTGTTGTTGTACACTATTACCATACCATTACATGTGACCTCACTGATTATACTGTACCCCATCAAATTAATAGTTAACAGTCCATGATTAGTAGCGTTATCTTTTATGTGTAGGTTGTGAAGATGAACTGAGCTACAGTTTTCTACTGTTACTGCTCGTCTTGTTAGCAGGGTGAATTGCAGTGCGAATGAGAATAATAGCTCAGTAGTAGAGTTTGGTCCACAATCCTTGATCACCATATCCCTCATGATCAGACCAGTGATGTTGATTATTACTATACTACAGTGTAACTGATGAGGTACACTGAATGATGGCGTTGGGTGTTGAGTGAGCAGTTTTACTGCCAGTAAGAGAAATATTGTGAACATTTCTCAGTACAAAATCACTGTATAAATGAAATGTACCTGATAGGAAGTGTAACTGTGAATGTGAATCCAATTGCTTGTTAGTATAATATTGTAAAACATGACAGTGTTGGTAAGGACAGTTCTCACCATCGTCTGGTTTCACGTAGTAGACAGTTGCAGTTGTCAAACAAAATGATGTAATTGCAAGCAGTACATGGCATTCACATACATTATTTGCATGTATATAGTAGTCCTGCAGAAAAACAACATTCATTATACATACATATCAAGACACACGGTGGTGTGCAGTGCGGCCCAGGAAGCCGGCGCGCAACACCCGTGAGTGTATTGACAGGAAGAAAGAAAACGCAATTTTCGCATCTCCGTAGCTCTGTGCTGCCTTGATGAAACAAGACGATTCTTGCTGTGGACACTTCCTCCACCTTCAGCACTCCACATTCCAAATTTGAGCGAAATCGCTGCAAGCGTTCCCGAGATATGCGACTTGGAAAATTGGCTTAGTTTCTCCGTTTTTTCTTCTGTGTTGCAAAACTCCTCTCAAATTGACCTTCAAGCCATTTTAGATGATTCACTTTTTAAACAGCTTGTAAGCAGTTCCACCATTCGTGATCAAGCACGTCTGCGTGCTTTATCACATTCTTCTGGCACCAGCAGTGGTTGGCTTAAAGCACTTCCACAGCCTGCTTTGGGTCTAGCTATTCCTCCTCATGATTTTACTATAGCTTTACGTTTGTGGCTTGGCATTCCTTTGTTCCCTTCTTTACCACTCTGTACTTGTCTATCTGTCATTGACCAGTTTGGTGATCATCTGCTGGGCTGCTCTCATGGTCCCTTGAGGATCCAGCGTCATAATGCTTTAGTGTCTGTTGTACACCATGCCTTGCTCCAAGATCACCCTGGTGTTCTTAGGGAGCAAGGCATTCCATCTGACCGATCTCATCCTGGCGACATATACCACCCTGACTTTCATCTTGGTCGTCCTGCCTATTTTGATCTCTCCGTCAGGAGTACCACTCAGTCTGCTGTCATATCTTCTGCTTCTTCTCAGGCTGGGGTGGCCGCTGCTGTTGGTGAGATAGCTAAGGACAACCAATACCAGGACATTGTAAATGATAATGGAGGAGATTTTATCCCTCTTGTATGTGAGACCTTTGGTGTTTGGTCACCATATGCCCTATCAATTTTAGGATCCATAGTTGACAGAACAACTGTTAGAAACGGTTTACCTCGAAAGTTTGCTAGGCGCCAACTTCTCCAGCAACTGTCGCGGTGACTTTGTGGAGGTACAATGCAAAAATGATACTCCGCCAGTATTCGAATACTGCTGAGGACGAATTTCCTGACTTTGACATTGGTTAAGTTAAGTACGTATAGGTAGTAATAAGTATATAGTTAGGTAATAAGTAGTAGTATGTTGTAGTTTTCAGTATGTACGTGTTTTATGATTACTGAATCCTTATAATTTTTTCTTCTTACTTTTCTTCCTCAGGCTTTTCGCACACTTACAAAAACTGCTATAAAACGCGAACGCCATATCCGATTGCCTTGAAATTTGGCACACAGAAGGGGGGTATAAAGGCGCATCTCTTTAGCAACTTTGGCTAGGATATGATAAACAGGAAAAGAGTTATGATCGATCATTCACGAAAAATAACACCAATTATGTTGTCATGCCTACAGAGTAAACCGCGTATGGGAAGAAGCTGAACATCGGTGGGTGAATAGGTTAACTATTGAACCTCAAACCTTTTGTGGTTTGAAAGAAATCGAGCTAAAAACCAGGAAGATACAACGAAAAAACCAACAGTGTGTAACGATTACGCAATCGAGATTAGCAAATAAAAAACGATTACTTGCCACGCCTACCAGATAAACCGTTTGGGGTAATGCTTTGAAAATCACTGTACAGATGGAGTAATCATCTTAGAAAGGCACTTCAATGGTGTAGAAGAATCAGACTTAAAGCTACGGAGTTATAACACGAAATCCAACTTGGTGCAGCAAGTGCGAGATCGAGATACTCTAATAGAGCAGTCATCCTAATAGAGCAGTCACCCTAAAGAGAATTCAAGAGATCAGCTAGAAACAGGTAACCTGTATAGAGATCAGCTACAAACAATTCACCCTGTAGAGAGATCAGCTAGAAGAAGTTACCTTGTAGGGAGTTCATGCAACTATGGAAAGAGATAGTTCAGCTAGAAGAAATCACCTTGTAGAGTTCAGCTACAAAGAAAGTACCATGTAGAGAGTTCAACTACAAACAAATCGCCCTGTAGAGAGATCAATAGAAGAAGTTACCTTGTAAAGAGTTCAGCTATAAAGAAACCATCATGTAGAGAAATCAGCTGCAAACAAATCACCTGTAGAGAGTTCAGTTACAAATAAATCTCCCTGTAGAGAGATCAGCTAGAAGAAGTTTCCTTGTAGAGAGTTCAGCTACAAACAAATCACCCTGTAGAGAGATCAGCTAGAAGAAGTCACCTTGTAGAGAGTTCAATTACAAAGAAACCATCATGTAGAGAGTTCAGCTACAAACTAGTGACCTTGTAGAGACATCAGCTAAAAGAGGTTACCTTATAGAGAGTTCAGCTAAAGAGAAACCATCATGTAGAGAGTTCAGCTGCAAACAAATCACCTGTAGAGAGTTCAGCTACAAACAAATCTCCCTGTAGAGAGATCAGCTAGAAGAAGTTTCCTTGTAGAGAGTTCAGCTACAAACAAATCACCCTGTAGAAAGATCAGCTAGAAGAAATTACCTTGTAGAGAGTTCAGCTACAAAGAAACCATCATGTAGAGAGTTCAGCTGCAAACAAATCACCTGTAGAGAGTTCAGCTACAAACAAATCTTCCTGTAGAGAGATCAGCTAGAAGAAGTTTCCTTGTAGAGAGTTCAGCTAAAAACAAATCACCCTGTAGAAAGATCAGCTAGAAGAAGTCACCTTGTAGAGTGTTCAGTTACAAAGAAACTACCATGGAGAGTTCTGTGATAAATATATGTATTATATATATATAATTTGTACATTTACTGATAAAATCAGAAATATTTAAAGTACATCGGCTTCACCTTTTCTTCTTCCTGTGGTAAAGAAAAAAAAGACACGTTAAAAAGTCCCAAAGCCAGCTTTGGGGTATACAAATACAAAAAGAAATGAAATCTAATCCAAAACAGCCAAGCTGTAAAAAAACAGTGCGACCCTCAAAAAAGCTATGGTGAAAAAAGATGTGAAATCCAAGGTGGCGGCCAAGAAATGGCTGTGATGGTAGGTTAATGGTAAAAATTTTAATAACGTCAATTTAGGTGAATTTTTTGCCAAGACCAAGTGGCACAAAAATTCACCTGAATTGTCGTTATTAAAATTTTTACCATTAACCTACCATCACAGCCATTGCTTGGCCGCCACCTTGGATTTCACATCTTTTTTCACCATAGCCTTTTTGAGGGCCGCACTGTTTTTTTACAGCTTGGCTGATTTGGATTAGATACCTATATACACAAGTAAAATGTATGCAAACATGTTCTTTGCATAAAACTAAAAGTACTACAGTACACTTAACAGTAACATATATATGCTAACCTTGGCTAACAACTGAGTTAGTAAGGGTGCAAGCTATGTGCACGCCTGCATTATATAGTTGGGGATCTGCTATGGAACATAAGTATGAACACATAATAATATGCTTGCTTTGTGGCTGCAATGCATGTCTGTATGCAAGCATTGACAGGTATATAGCTATAGCTACCAATAAATTTGAAATTAAAAGTAATTTGCATAATAAGTATGTGTCATTGTGTATACATCTCAGCATAATGCATGTTTAATGAATGCTTACATAATAATATGTTTGCGTTTACTCTGATTGCAACAATGAGAACAGCTTTCAATGTACCCCTATAATTAATTATATAATTATCCCATTGATTACTGTTTCAACTACAATGACTAGCTATAATGTACTTTACTGGAGTGAAATAAGCTAGTACAATAACATACTCGGATAAGACTGAAAAGCATTACTGCATTAGTTGAATTTAATAAAGTTCATATACAAGTATGAAAGCTGTGTATTACAATCATCTTTGCTTTACCTCAAGACAATGTACAGCCACATTTCAATGTATTGATTCTCAAACTACAAGTGCTCTTTGTGCATGAAGTCTACATACAGTCACATATGCATCTGGTACTGATCATGACCACTTGGTTGTTCATGGAATTATATTCTTATTAGAAACATGTAAATACATGCCTACACCAGAAATATATGTAAACAGTGCAGCTGGGACATCAGTGCGTTCAGGACTTGATGTGTGTCCATTGTAATGATTGTTAAGTTTGGACGGGTAGGTAAGCCACAATGATGTCATCAATTGTTGCAGTAATATAGAAACTCATTATTATAACTTGTTCAATTACATGTAATACTCATGTAAAAACAATTATCATGAATGCATTGGCAGCATTTATACATCAAAGCAGAAGATATTTCAGTAAACGGTACATAAGACTCATGCATTGGGAGTCTGAAAAATTTCTCTGTGATGATTTTTACAAGTAAAGGTTTCCACACCTATAGCAGTCACTTACTTATCTACTGGTGCATGTTAAAATTGATTGTAGGTCTTGGTTTATTTGCTTCCACCTGTACTCAACCAAATACATACCAGATTGGGTTGCCAAGTTATATTGGTTAGATTACCAGGTTTTACCAGGTTATCTTGTGAATGATTCCGAGCTTGTTTTTGGTGTCAGTATAGTCCTGTAATTCCAAGGGGGGCAAGAGAAGGGCCAGGGACAAAGCGGTCCCCTCAGATCTGCCTATGCCCAGCATTATCATCATGCATACTAAGTGCCTCTAAAAGATAAATATCGATTGCTGGTGTTTAAGACATTCATAGCATTTCATCTGCAAAAGGCTAAAATAGCAAAATTTAGTGAAAGCACTACTAATCTACTAATTATAAGAAATGATTATTTGCTGCCTAAAAAAATACAGGTTCTACCCATCTTATCCTGTTTGTGTGCCCCTCTCCTTGCCAACTCCTGCATGGATCCGCCACTGATACACTGTTGACATTGAGATGAAGCAAATGTAGTACTGAGGTGTTGTTGACAGTGTCCTCACAATAGTCCAGATCTGTTAAACTGACATAGTGAGTCAGGTTGACATAAGATGGATCATTAGACAACAGTTAAATGGACATACAGTTTTTGTAATTGCACATGGAACTAGTGGTCATCTAACTATTAGCAGGATGTATATAGCTTGTTGGTTGAAGTCACGTGTTGATATTCCAATAAAGGAAAGATTACAGTCACACTCACACCTACCAAAACTCCATAGGACAACCAGAAAGAAATTTGAGATAAACTTCTCCAAACTATAATAATAATCATCATCATCATTCAGGTATATTATTATCTTTTCTTTAACAGCAACTCACACCAATCTTTTTATCAGACAAGTATATAAAGCTCAATCTTTTACAATGACTCTCAAATAAATGTATATTTACCATGTTCCAACAATTTGCATTCTGCCGAAGATGTCATTTCAAAGTAAATTTGTATGGGATAATGTTCATCATTTTGCTTGAATAAACCAAAATGCAATGTTTCTCAAGGATAAAATAGGGCTAATTATAGTGAGTGCCATTTTGGAAACTATACAAAGCTGTTTTTCACTATGCACTTTCCACATAAAAGTGATGGCTGTAAGACATAAACTCTGTTGAAGGAATAGCACTTTGGAATGCTGAATCAGGAAGCCAGTTACAGTTTCCTGGTTCAAAACCAATACAGTGTGTATTGGCAAAGAATTTTTCTTTCAAAAGTTATGGAATAATGTAGCAATGCATTATGGTCAAACTCCAATCAATGAAAAACTGAATGAGGTATACGTATGGAAAATGAGGTTGCCTGTTTTGCATACATTCCTGATTACACCTACAAAACTATTTACTCCGTTGTTTGTGAATAATACTTCAATACTTTTGTGAAGTGCTAAAGCAAACCTGCTGTATGTACAACTTCTGTAACTTTTAGATAATCATGAATATGTATTATACAAAAAAATACTATTGTGTTGTAAAACTAATTAAAATCCAATCAGTGGCTCTCAAAATTCATTGTAGTTATAAGTCACATTGGGGACATTCTCCAATAATATACTGTTGGAATCTGCTTGCTTGACAAAATTTAAATTACTTGCCAATGTACTGAATGTCATTTTGATTTTGTTGCCTATCACTGTACCAACTTGTGTGTAAGTTATGAGATGATGAACAAGAATGATGAAGAAGTGTGCAAAGACAAGAGTTACTAAGATAATGATGGTTGTGTTTGTCCTAAATAAGAAAAAGGCATATAATCCTTGAAGGTTACAAAGAAAAATAAACTCTTGATAATTCTGTCTTCTTTTTTTGTATGGAAACATAATTCTATGAACTCCTATAATTATAGATAATAACATAATTCCAATGGTCAAGTTGATATTCCTATCCAGTGATGATACTCCAAAGAACACAGCTCTTATTACAAGTTGTAGACCAGTCCAGTAATAACACTAGTTTATATATGCTCCTTGATAAATATCTAACAGTGGCTTGAATTTATTTATTATTTTGAACCTTAACAATGGTCTGGTGAAAAGAACAATGACAACAAATGGAATCATTATGAGGAACAAAAGAAGACAAATGGCAAATTGTATAGTAAATTTTACTTCCAGTAGTGGTACATTAGTATCTACTGACCATACTAACTTTGAGGAACTTGTCAGTATATGTCTCACCTTACAGTATGAGAACAATACTTTGGAGACAGTCCTTAAGATCAGAAAGAGGGTTGCAAGTATTGGTAGTGCTCTACGTGCTGTTAGTCTCTGTATTGTAGTGGAGTAACGACTAGTGATGATGAATGAGACAGAAATGAGAATGAGATATAATGGGAATATAAACTGTAGCCAAATTTTAACATAGTCATCCATTCCATTGTAAAAACATACTTGAATTCCAAAGTCAAGGTTAGCGATGGAGATAAATACATAAGAGAACTGATGAAGTGGAAAGAATATTGTATCACTAACACTGGCAATGTTTACATAGAGAATGAAAGCATTTACAGTTCCTTCAGTCACAGTTAAGTTGACAGTAAACATAACAAAAACTAGAAATGCTCCTAATAGTGCAAATAGTATAACAAGCAAGAGGTATACATTGGAGCAGTGTTGACATTGAGATGAAGCAAATGTAGTGCTGAGGTGTTGTTGACAGTGTCCACACAATAGTCCAGATCTGTTAAACTGACATTGTGAGTCAGGATTGGACAAGTTTACATAAGATGGTTGAGGTAGACAATAGTCAAATGGACAGCTTTTGGAAAATGTATAATTGTGTATGGAGTGATTATAAATGCTGCCAATTATCCATACATCAGCAGGGCGTAGTATAGCTCGTTTGTTGATGTCACATGTTGATATTCCAATAAAGGAAAGAGTACGGTCACACTCACACCTATCAATGTATTTAGCAAAACCAACAGGGCAGCCAACTATAAAATCAACATAGAATTTTTCTAAATTGTAGTGATCATCATTATTCAAGTGTTCCTTCACAAACAGTTCACACCATTTA
Organism: Dysidea avara; assembly: GCF_963678975.1. Lineage (NCBI taxonomy): Eukaryota > Metazoa > Porifera > Demospongiae > Dictyoceratida > Dysideidae > Dysidea > Dysidea avara. The sequence goes on along the minus strand of NC_089282.1, from coordinate 11,531,452 downwards.
TCATTAGTAGACAATATAGTAAAGTTCAGTAGTGAGCAATGATAATGTGATAAGTGGATATTTATATTTTCAACAACTTTTCATTCTGTTGCAGATGTCGTGTCAAAGTAAGTGTTAATGGGATAAAAATTATCAGCTTGTTTGAACAAATTAAGATTCAGTGTTTCCCCAGGATAAATGGGTCCCAAAGTATCTTCAATGCAGTTGTAGTCACTTTCATTTTGGCAAATACATAGCTGCTTTCTGCGATACCAATAGCAGAACCGACAGCTAAATAATATAAACTTACGAGCAACATCTATTGGCTTAATACTTTGGAATGCTGAATAATGGAGCCAACTGCAGTGTAGTAGTCTTAGTATGGCAAATGAATTAACATCAAAACTAATGGAATAATTTAGTGACACGTGATAAAACTCATCATCTAAGTTGCCACGTTTACTGTAGAATTGAAAGAAACATGGCAAATGCGGTTGCCTCACTGATAACCATTCTTGGTCACAGCTAACAAGACTACCAATTCTGTTGAATCTAAATATCACCTTGGTGTCTTCTTCAATTGTGATAGTAAGAGTTCTATGTGCACACTTTCCAATGTCGTAGAAAACCTCAAAAAATCTATTCTCTGAAATATTAACTTGACCATGCAAATGTAAACTAGCAGCTCTGAAATTAAAAGCAATTAAACCTTTCCCAATGTTGCCATGAAAGAGCACTTCACTTAATTTTAAGCTAGCTTTTGATGCATTAATTATGTAATTATCAATTTTATTCTCTAAAAACAGAGTGCTTTGTATGTAAATTTTACTTAATGTGAGCCATACAATTGTGTAAAGGATTGCCTTTCTGTGTCCCCATTGAATGTGAGCAGTTCTATATATGAATTGTGGGATATATTGCAATTCTTCAATGTAATATTTACTACTAATCCATATACATCAATAAGATAATGCTCTATTGAGAAATTTTTTTTGCTTAATTCACAACTTGCAAATGTAACAGAGACCAAGACGGTACTATCAGAAATATGTGCACACTTTCCAATGAATTTGACTGAATAGTATAAAATAATGAATTTGACTGAATAGTATTTTGGTTAAAAGTACAATTCGTAAATTGCAAACTATACATGCATGGAAACATGGACTTTGTAGTCACTATTTGCAATAAACTTAAATCATTATGTTGTAAAATATTAGTGTCAGATACTTTTATACAAAACAAATTTACCTTCCGTATGGCAACTACTATTCTATAGATTTTTGCTACCATTTCAGTGAAATGATGTTTCTTTATCTCAATACAATTATCACTCCTTTGTGTGTTATTGTACACTACTATTATACCATTACATGTGACCTCACTGATTAGACTGTACCCCATCACACTAATAGTTAGCAGTCCATAATTAGTAGTGTTATCTCTTATGTCCAAATTGTGAAGATGAACTGAGCTACAGTTGTTCATTGTTACAGTTCGATTTCTTACCACAGTGTATTTAAGTAGCATCAAGTATAGTATTTTAGATGAACTTGGTCCACAATCCTTGATCACCATATTCCTCATGATCAGACCAGTGATGTTGATCATTACTATACTAACTGACGAGTTACACTGAATGATGGTGTTGGGTGTTGAGTTAGCAGTTTTACTGCCAGTAAGAGAAATATTGTGAACATTTCTCACTACAAAATCACTGGATAAATGGAATGTACCTGATAGGAAGTGTAACTGTGAATGTGAATCCAATTGCTTGTTAGTATAATATTGTAAAACATGACAGTGTTGGTAAGGACAGCTCTCACCATCATCTGGTTTCACATAGTAGACAGTTGCAGTTGAAACACTCACCAATACTGCAAGCAGTAGCAGTAAGCATGCACACTCATCTAAAAGCTACATGAGAAGTGAGATCTAAAAATTCTAAAGAAAATCACAAACGATATGTAAATAGTTAAAAAGCACAATGTGACCCAAGTGTGTAGAATCACCTTCTCCACAACAGCACACAACAATGGCAAATAGCTGTAACTGATGTACATATGCATATGTGCATTGTTTTCTATTATAATGTCAAGGGTGTGGTTGTATATGTGAAATTGAAGCAATGCCATGTTTTGCTTAGTTGTCTGCTCTATCTTAAATAATATTTATAAAGTTACAAATATTTGTCCTTTAACAGATATACAGTATAAAAATCATAGTACATTTGGTACATGTAAGTCAGCCAACTTTGTTTCAGTCGTTGTTATACACATTCATCCAATTCAGGCATCTAGCTTTGGTGACTTTTGTATAAAATTTAGTACAGACAAACAAGACACAACTGATGGAGCTGGGGATGAAGAGGTCACTAACAAGAATAAGGATGATGGTGCTACCACAGTTGATAAGATAAATAAATATTGAGCTATAAAACTGTTGACTTGAGTTTCCATGATGTTCTTTATGAATCACCATGTGTTTCATTGTTGTTATCTAGCATACCATACACGATGTGTGCATAACACACAGTATTGATACTTAATTCTGTAATTTACAAGTCGAGCTCTTTACTAATAATTAATTTTTGTAAATACTGTTTATATAGCTGCATCATAAAAGAAAGACTAACCTGTTTAATAACTATCGTATCATGTTACTTGCACTTCAAAACCATGATTATAGTAACCACAGTTTTTCTTTTGCTATACTCTTTACTTTGGATACACAGAACTATTTTATGTACCTATGTGATCAGAACTTTATTACATTAAAACTTGTACAGAGTATCTGAAGTCATAAATCTGCTAAAACTCTATCCATCATCATTTATAGCTATGTATATACGTTATATCTAGTAGAATGCACTTGTTGACTATGTCCATATATAGGCACTGCATGTGATGCCCTTGTGTGTTAATAAATTGGTTACTATTAACGTTTGATGTTGACAATGATGACAATGAAAGCAATTTGTTGCCACTTTTCTTGTCACACAGTTATGTACCATGTAGGTAGGATATTGTTAATAGCTTTTGTGTGCAGTTATCATTAGTGTGCACTGTGAATGCACTGTTAAAAATAAAACCTTCACTGTATATGATGCCACTATACAAACACAATAACTGACTAGAAGGTGTAATTGTATACACAAAAGAAAACTTGAAGTAATAACTGAGTCATGATATCAGTTTAATGTGAACGTACTTACAGTATGAAGTATAGGCTAACACATCCGAGACACTGAAGCAGTTGCTGTCATTGTTTTTTCTCCATCTCAGCTTATAAAATTACCTACCACAAAATAATTGCTGACAAGTGTAGTAGTAGTAGTAGTAAAACTGTACAACCTAAATGCATACGGTTTCAAAGTTCTTATTACAACTAGACTGAGATGTTTTGCTATATAATTGTATGGTTCTTTTTTGCTGAATATACAAAGTCTGATGGTTATGTATTACACATTAGTGCCATGACCAGTAACAAGGTGTTTGGTGTATATGTTTACAATTGAAATCATTGAAAACAAGATCAATAGCTACACATAGGCAAGCTGAAAATCACATTATTATTACCAATATACAGGAGCGTAGGGAGGGGGGGGGGGGGGGTTCAACCCCCTGTAAAATTTAGACTTCTGCAAGCAGGATCCTAACACACCATTTAGTGTGGCAGGACAAAATGAGTGAGTAATATAGTGTAATGGCGCAGCACAACAATTGATAAAGCTTGTATTCATCTCTCAGGGAAGGATTCACAGGAGGTAACATGAGCTCATGAGCCCTGTTCAAAACTTGTTAAAAGAGATCGATATACTCTAATAGAGCAGTCAGGTATATACTCTAATAGAGCAGTCGGGTTTATACTCTAATAGAGCAGTCAGGTATACTCTAATAGAACATGCATGTAAATATATCCATGTCCATATGAAGTTTTTCAGACATTCTAACATTAAATGCAAAACTTAGCATGACCTTATACTGCTATAGCTTTGGTGTACAGTGTTTAAAGATATAGAGCTCCAGTAATTTATCACTTGTGTTATGCAAAATGAATTCATACTATGCATATTTGTATAGTTATATTGTTTTGATTGTAAGTCATTCCATTTGTATCAGTGGATTCATGGCTCCTATACCACAGTGAGATATAACTATCACTTACAGATTACTATGTGTGTCTCTGTGTTAAGCTGTCTGTTTCCACTGGGTAGCTTTATCTAGTACTACCTTCATCCCAGGGCCATTTATATACATCATAATTTATGTACTTTTGCATAGAATATAGCAATTTGCTGAGTTTTGATTCATTAAAATATTAACAGTCTCTCAGCGGCTGGGGGCTGTGCCCCCAGACCCCTGCTTCTGGTAACTCAATGCTGGTGCTGGAACCCCCCTTCAGAAAATCCTGGCTACGCCCCTGAATATAGGAAATTGTTTTACTCTTGTTATTACATTAGATTAAAGACTACAACTAATAGCTTATAATGATCAAGCTCATTTCACATTCAAATACATTGATAGCCAGCTAACCATCAATATTTTCAATATACTTACATAAACATGTATGTATGTGTTCGTACTTTCACATCATTTATATGGTTTCATCACCTGACTAGCTATATATAAAATGCAAGCATGCACCAAGTCTTTGGTCAAAGTCAGAATAATGTCAGTGTCAAGTAAATCTATAGTAAGCATTTGTGTGTATGTATCTACATGTACGTATATAATGTGTTCATATATGCATGTATGTAAAATGTATATGTTTGTATGAAACATCAGTGATGGTAATAAATAGTAGTAGGGATGCCCTCAAACTAAAATAGTATCTTAATAATCATATAGAAATATCTTACTCAATGAAACCACTTTTACAGAATAGTCTTTAGTATGTATAGTTAATGCCAAATCTAGTGTTAAAGACTTACACAATTGCAAGTAAGAGATGCCAAACCCTTGGCAAATGTTACAAAGAGTGTTACAAAAATAGATAATGAATTACATACTAATAGTTACTATAGCAGCAAAACTACTTGAGGGATTTGTTTGATATGTATGCATAATATTGTACATCTGATGGTAAAGATGTGCATATGTATCAAGGAAATCCTGAGTGCGTCCATGTTATATATACCAACTGACACTTCCTAGCTATCTGATTTCTTCCTACTGCATAGTGTATGAATTGCAGTTTGCATTTAATATAGCCATCCATGCATGCAATGTTTGTTTTGATTGTATGTTGTGAGAATCAAGTGAATCATAGAGAAACTGATTAAACAATGCCTTAAAGTCATCCATTAAACATTGTGCAGGGCCCAAACATTTTGCACATGGCACACATAGTTATAAAAATACAGACTGAGTATGTCTGGTCCCAATAATGTCTTTCAATTGCAAGAAGTACGTAGTGTGTGAGTGGTTTACTGTAACTTTTCTATAATTGTTTTTTGTCACACTCCTGTAAGCATTCGAGCGTTAACCAGATGGCTGCAGGTTTGAGGTTTCCCAAGTGAGTCATGAATTTTTTCTCCTTTCTGCACTTTTTCAAACATACTTTATATAACAACTTTAAACAGGCTGTAGGACCAGGTATCTTACAGACCTTCAGTACTTGTGCTGTAAAGCCTTAATAAATAAACTAATGTCCATTTGGTTTCACATGGGGTACTTTGAGATAATAAGTCACTCTCTAGAGTTCCTATGGATGAATTGATAAGGAGAAAACATTCTGACCGCCCAGCAGACTCCTGTAAGCATTCGAGCGTGAACTGGATGACTCCAGGTTTGAGGTTGTCCAGGTCCAGTCATGGATTTTTTCTCCTTTTCAAACATAATTTATAATAACAACTTCACACAGGCTGTAGGACCAGGTGTCCTACAGACCTTCAGCACTTGTACTGTCAAGCTTTAATAAAAAAATAAAAAACAATGTTAGATACCCTTTAGAAGTGCGTAAAGGTCTATGCAATCATTGCAAAACTTTCACTTATATACATGATGCCACAATGTACCAATGAAAATATTGAAAGCAGATGAGTACACAGAAGCCAACTTGAAGCAATAACTGCATTACAGTATGTGATTTGCTGCCCTGGAATATAGTCAACAATCCATATATAGGCATGAATAGAACTATTAAGTTGTTTGTTTTCACGTATAGTGTAGAGGAAATTCTGTCCTAGTGTGTGTCCATTTCTATATAGCTATTATATTATGGCATGAAACTGTAATAGAAACAAGTTTTATAATGTATCATACAGTACAGTAGTACTGCATCCTGATTAGGGATCATGCACCCAATATACAACCTCATGCACCTTTCCATTATAACAGCTTGGCAACATTGCCAAGCCCACAAATATCTTCAGAGTGACCCTACACTCTTTCCAGCAACAAATTTATATGAAATTTCTATTTAGATAACAGAATTTTATGCTGACCAACTTATAGGCTTTAGATTTTTTCTGTTTAACTTTGCTTTGTCTAAAGACATGCTTTTTCACCAACTGCAGTACGTATGTGCAGTACAATACATGCATCATAGAATTCCCTTTGTCCTCCTTTGTGTCCCAGTTTTTGCTGACAATGCAAGATGTCGTTTCGTGATAGCATGATATGGCTACCCTGATTAGCTGTTTTTCTTTACTATTGAATGCTTTACAGCAAGAGCTTGTAATGCTATTTTGGGGGGAGTGTCTAACTACTAGTACAGCTTGTATACAAAATCACTGCTACAACTGAGTTCACTTTTGATCATATGTATAGCTACACCTCTACCCTAGTATACTGATGACAGAACTGTTGACACGTGATAATTGGGCCAAGCTTTCATTCTCAGAGATGCTAGAGGTGTTACCCGCAACAGTGATTTTGTTGAATGTGTTCCAGTTAGACACTCTCTCCCACAATTAACTTTATGCTTAAACTCTTGTTTACAGTGGCCAGCACTGTCACAGTGTTGCCAACTAGCTATATCACACTTATCACCTGTGTTCTCTATAGCAACCAGATTGATTGCAGAGATGTTTCTTGAACCATTCTCTATTTGTAATGCTGTGTAATAGGCAGCTATAATTCCATGTAGAAATACGTAGAAAAAGCTCAATTATGTACATGTGCTTTATCCTTCATTGTAAAAACATGCTTGACTTTTCCATCTCATACATGTATGCATGCTGCAAACCAAAGCCTCCGGCAGCCATGCTATTACCACCTAGTGAACCACAAGCAAGACTAATAACCCATACCAGGAGTCCAGGTTTGGATACAGAACCTGAAGTTCCAATGCGCTAAGTGAGACAAGGACAGTTGGGTCCAGTAAATACCAGGTATATCCATTGATGTTACAGCTGGGAGGGCTGCTACCCCATGCAGTTAACACCAGGCAACCAGGTCCCCAGCTGGGGGGCATGCATACTGGTGCATCTATGCAGTATCATTTCCACATTGTCACATACATATTATTGATGCCAACTCAAGTAAACCCGGCCATATAGCCTGCTTCCACTAGCCACCTAGTTTGACTATCTTGAGTCAGAGTTATAGTTGAACTCCTTTCCATATATGCTCCACACATGCACATCTCTATAAAGCTGCTTTGACTGCTACAGGAGAATTATTTATTGGGTTTGTTCTTTAAAAAATACATGCACAAGTAATGGCATTTAATTTTTCTCTTACAAGAGGTGTAGGACCACTTAAGAGGAATTCTAATTGGTAATGATTGTATACAACATAAATAACGGTTTAATAACCAGTACAGCAATGTGCTTCTTTGAATATTTGGTTTTCAAGTAAGTAAAATGGAGCACTTTATAATAATAGTGAAGTATGTTAGCAAATATGTACTGCTATATACATTGCTGTAAGTCAGTAGGATACATAACAGTTACATATGTAGTTAAATAGTATAATAGTTACCATGCATGCAGCAGTCAAGAAATAGAAAGATAAAGCCTAGAGTCGTACAGTAAAAGTGCTGTAGCTACATTGTTATAAAATTTTACAGTAACATATTATGCATACAGCAGTATGCATACAGCAGTATGCATACAGCAGTAAAAAGCTGTTGTTTACTGCTCTATCTAATTTCAGGTAAACTGTGATATTTGATAGAAGTCAGTTAGAATGCAATTCCTGCATGAGCACATGTATCTATGTGTGCTACAGTTACTTGCAATAATATCATTCTGTGTTGCAACTGCAACTGTCTACTATGTGAAACCAGATGATGGTGAGAACTGTCCTTACCAACACTGTCATGTTTTACAATATTATACTAACAAGCAATTGGATTCACATTCATAGTTACACTTCCTATCAGGTACATTTCATTTATCCAGTGATTTTGTAGTGAGAAATGTTCACAGTATTTCTCTTACTGGCAGTAAAACTGATAACTCAACACCCACACCATCATTCAGTGTACCTCATCAGTTAGTATAGTAATGATCAACATCACTGGTCTGATCATGAGGAATATGGTGATCAAGGATTGTGGACCAAATTTAATTGAAAAATTTTTTTTAGTTTCTTTGAAGTATGCCTATATGAGAAAACGTGCCATAACAATAAATCACTGTGGCTCAGTTCATCTTCACAATTTAGACATAAGAGATAACACTACTAATCATGGACTATTAACTATTAATGTGATGGGGTACAGTCTAATCAGTGAGGTCACATGTAATGGTATAATAGTAGTGTACAAAAATACACTAAGAAGTGATAATTATCTCGAAATAAAGAAACATAATTTTACAGGAAAGGCAACAAATAACTATAGAATTTTGCTAGCAATACGAAACAACACGAACCTGGTTTGTATTATTGAAATATCAGACACAATGTTTTTGCAACATGACAACTTAACTTTAGTACATATGATGATTTCAAAATATACAAATCAATGTATACACAGTTTACAATTTACAAATTGTACTTTTGATCAAAATACACTTCCATCAAAATCACTACTTGTTATAGAAGGATACAACATTTTTACTAATATTGCTGTCTCAGTCTCAGTCACTTTTTCAGACTGTGAATTAAGTAAGAACATTTTTTTGAAGAACAGTTATCTTATTGATGTGTCCGCAGTAGCAGCAAACATCACATTAAAAAATAATAATGTTTATCGCAACTGGCACATGAAATTGATCATGTTTAGTAGTGACACAGACAAATTAGAGTCTGCAGAACTGTATGGCTCACACTTAAGTAAAATTTTCATAGAGAACACAAAATTCTGGGAAAATGAAATTGATACATACATAATCAGTACATCAAAGGCAAGTTTGAGACTGGATAAAGTAACTTTTTTTGGTAACAGTGGTGTGGGTTTAATTGCCATGAACTTTAAAGCTGCCACTTTGCGATTGCATGGTCAAATTACCATTGCATTCAACAAGTTAGCTGAGGTCCTGTATGATATCGGAAAGTGTGCACATAAGACTCTTACTATCACAATTGAGGAAGACACAGAGGTGATGATCAGATTCAACAATATATATACTCTTGTTGGTTGTGATCAACAATGGTTATCAATGAGGCAACCTCATTTGCCGTGTTTCTTTCAGTTTTACAGCAAATGTGGCAACTTAGATAATGAGTTTTATCATGAAGTGTTGCTGAATTATTCTATTACATTTTGATGAAAACATTTTCCTTGAAAATAGTTCATTTACCACATTATTAAAAATATCTCATTGTAGTTGGCTCCCATATTCAGCATTTCAGAGTACCAAACCAATAGATGTCAATACATTGTTCATTTCTTTTACTTATGAATTCCACTATTGGAAAGTTCTACACGGTAGAAAGCAGCTGTGCGTTTGCCAAAAAAATGACTACAACTGCCATCAAGATACTCTGGGACCCATTTACCCTGGGGAAACACTAGACCTTGATTTGCTCAAACAGGCTGATAATTTTTATCCCATTAACACTTACTATGACACGACATCTGCAACAGAATGTAAAATTGTCGAAAATACAAACATCCACTTATCAAAAAACCATTGTACAAAGCTAAATTTCATTATATTGTCGACTAATGATCAATGGTGTGAACTGTTCATAAAAGAACACTTAAATAATAATGATGATTATTATAATCTGGAAAAATTCTATGTTGATTTTAAAGCCAGTTGTCCTTTGGGTTTTGTTAAATACACTGATAGGTGTGAGTGTGACCGTAACCTTTCCTTTATTGGAATATCAACATGTGACATCAACAAACAAGCTATACTATGTCCTGTTAATGTATGGATAATTGGTAACACAAAAAATCACTCAATTCATAATTACATGTTTTCTAAAAGCTGTCCACTTGACTATTGTCTGCTTCACTCATCATATGTAAACTTGTCCAATCCTGACTCACAATGTCAGTTTAACAGATCTGGGCTATTGTGTGGACACTGTCAACAACACCTCAGTACTACATTTGCTTCATCTCAATGTCAACGCTGCTCCAATGTATACCTCTTGCTTATTATTCCATTTGCACTACTAGGAGCATTACTAGTATTTGTAATGTTTGCAATCAACTTGACTGTGACTGAAGGAACTGTGATTGCTTTTGTTCTCTATGTAAACATTGCTAGTATTAATGATACAATATTTTTTCCACTTCATCAATTCTCTTATGTATTCATCTCCATTGCTAACCTTGACTTTGGAATTCAAGTATGTTTTTACAATGGAATGGATGACTATGCTAAAATGTGGCTACAGTTAGTATTCCCATTATATCTCATTCTCATTTCTGTTTCACTCATCATCACTAGTCGTTACTCCACTACAATACAGAGACTAACGGCACGTAGAGCTCTACCAGTACTTGCTACCCTCTTTCTGTTGTCTTATACTAAGACTTTAAGGACTGTCTCCAAAGTGTTGTTTTCATATTCTGAAGTATTTCACCTACCATCAGACTCCACTAAGTTGATATGGTCAGTAGACACTAACGTACCACTACTGGGAGGAAAATATGTAATGCTGTTTATTGGTTGTCTTCTTTTGTTCCTCATAATGATTCCATTTGTTGCCATTGTTCTTTTCACCAGACCACTGTTAAGGTTCAAAATAATAAATAAATTCAAGCCATTGCTAGATGCTTATCAAGGAGCATATACTGACAAGTGTCATTACTGGACTGGTTTACAACTTGTAATAAGAGCTGTGTTCTTTGGAGTATCATCACTGGATAGAAATATCAACTTGACTGTTGGAATTATCTTATTAAATATCATGATAGGTGGCCATGGAATCATGTATCCATACAAAAGAAGAGTACAGAATTATCAGGAGCTTGTTCTTCTCTGCAACCTTCAAGGGTTATATGTCTTTTCCTTATATGGCACTAAAACAGCCATCATTGATATCTTAGTCACTCTTGTCTTTGTACATTTCTGTATCATTCTTGTTCATCACTTCATAACTTACACACAAGTTGGTACAGTGATGGGCAAAAAAGTGACATTAATGCTCAACAGTGTTGCACAACAATTGAAGATACCTTACAAAGGCATGAAAGTAGAGCCTGAAGGGTTAGAACTTAATGTTCCTTATGTAACCTATGATTACCGGGTATATCAAGAGCCAATGATTGAATTTTAACTCTGACTAACTTGACACATTTGCTGCTTGTATGCAATTAGCCAAATACTTGTATATACTGATTTTAGTTATGCATAATTTTGCTGGTTAAATATATATGTTATTACATGCCCATGCAGTGTGCATATTGTTTTGATTATTTATTACATGTAAAAACTTGAGCTGGCTGCATGTGCATGTGGCTACTTTAATGTGAAATATGATATAAGCTTAACATGCATGCCTGCACAATTTAATACTGTAGAAATCATAAAGGCCAATACACGTCCCTTTCAAAAATATTGACCAGTCTTGTATTTCCTTTATGGTGACAACTTGGTTAGCCTTAGGGTACAACCTAGCTCCAACATGCCTCTGCATGAAATACTTTCTATACATTTTTAAAGGAATTTTCTTCTAACAGACATGACAGACAGACTGGACAACTAACTGATGCCTTATTACAGGTGCAGATCAACAAAGGCTAATACTACACATTTGATTTTTTCACGGTTAGTTGTCCAACAAAAGCATTTTGTGTATTGTATTGTACAAGATAGAATCGTGTACGTATCATGAATTTACCTTGGTTCTCTTTTGTCACATTTGTTTTGTTGCTCAGCATATCAATGGCTAGCATATGAGGATTAAAACAGGAATCATCCATAAATGTTGCAACATGAGCCTCTTATGTATATATATATATATAATTTTATACAACCAAGGTCAACCACAGATTCATTGCAGACACCCTTCATCATATGTTAACAACTAAAACTGATCAATGTAAAACAGGAATTAATACATTTGGGGAACATGTTAGTCCGGCCATATCCTAATACGTATGTCACTGACTCAGGTGTGATTTTGTCCTTTAATGTGGTTCATTGCTGTGAATACCAAACAAATATGCATGTGTCAATACAACATAAACTTCTGAAACAAGGAACATGTGTAGGTCATACACACATAGTATCCTACTTCGGTTGTCACTTTGTCAGTATAGCTGCAGATTTAAAATTGTATACTATATACACTACAATGATTGCTTGAATGGTTTATTTTTCACTGAATATACCCATGCCCTCCATTTTTGCTGAAAGCAGTGCTACCTGCTAGATGGTTGCACAAGTGTCTACTTGTTTGCAAATGATCTGGGAGTTTTCGTTTTCCCAAACTGAAAATTTCTTCTTGATAATGAAGCAAATGTTCCCTTTAGTTCCACTTCTTTATGGAGGCCTTCTGTGCATACTATTGGAGTTACATTACCTGCTTACATTGTTATAGAATGCTCTATATACCAGCATGCATTCTTGATTCCATGAATTTTTTATTCTAGTCCTGTTGACAACATGTTTTATACATAGTTCATGATATTGAAATCATACCATGTAATAAATGCCACAGAATGGAGCAATGAATTTTAAAGTGATCAGTTTGGCATTTATGCATTGAGCAGTGAGTACATTGTAGGAACTACCGTGACACAGCATGCAAACCACACACAGCATAACGTGGTAAACCACAAGGAGTCTGGAGGCATGCTCCCCTGCAAGTTCAAGAATGAATCTGAAATTGAAGGGGCCAGTGGCAAAAGGGGACAAGTCAGTGCCATTTGAAAATTTAGGTGACCATGTAGTGGGCATTAAACAGAATTTTGAGATAATTGAATTATTGTAATATTTGCTAAAAAGCCATGAACTTTTAAATTCTAGTCATTTACTTAGTGACAACATGGCTAAAACAAGCCATTCTAATTTTTAGAAAATGGAAATCTAAAATAGCACATGTCCCTTTTTTCCACTGACCCCTTCAACTAATAAAGTAGGCATCTGATTCATTTGACTGCTCTGTTAGAGTATCTTGATCTTCTCAAAATGTGTTTAGGTTGAAACCTGATCAACTAGATCAGTGGTATTACCCCTGACTAGTTTGGATGCACACAATGTATAGTACATGAGTGGTACCATAGGCTTCTGCTTATTGTAGCTACCTAGTATAATGAATAATCCAGATCATTGTGTGTACGTATGTGTGTGCACATGTATAACAAGCTCAATAAGGCCGTTGACCGCCATTCTGCCTCACCTTGAGGTATGTTACAAACCAGTTGTGGCAACTTTAGACCTGCTCAGAAATTACCTAAAATGGCAATTTCTGGACTGCTCACAATTTATGAGCAGCAAAAAGTTGCCACTTCTAGCAACTTTTCAATTGCTTATAATTTAATTTGGCAATTTCTGAGCAGGCCAAAAATTACAAAAACTGGACACTGCTCCAAAAATTGGCAACTTCTGTTTTGCTTTGAACAACCACAAGATGGTGTTCAAAGCTACCAATTCTGGCAATAAGTGTACCACTTCTTTAATGATGAACTAATCGATTGTAAGATTTAGTTTGCCAAAAATGTCAATTTTTTGATACCCAAAAGTGCCAAAGTTGACAATTTATTTGAACAATAAAAATTTGCCATTTCTGGCAACTAAAAGTTGCCACTTTTGGAATCTTTTAAGCTGCTGACAATTTACATTTTGGGAGTGTTATATTTTAATAATTTTGTTGAAAGTACATCATACAGTACGGTAGGACTGTATGTTATGGGTCATAAAAATTTGCACCTTTTCACAAAAAAAGTGTTGACCAGAAACCAGCCTCACAATCCCTTCATGGCACCTTGGCAATATTGGATAGGTAGAATCAAACCCAAAAGTGTCTTCAGAGCACTTCAAATAAGATGATGCTTTAAGAAGACACTTGTTATACCTAGCTATATGGTCTATTCACCCATAGCTACTAGTCTGGTGCCTTATGGTTTTGATTGTGACACGGCGGACCAAAGCACCAAATTTTGCACAGTGACTCCTTTAGATATACAAAATAATTTCAGAAGGGGTGCCACTTCCAAATCACCCTGCACCCCTTGGTATGGTACCCAACTTTACCAAACCGCAAAAATTAAACCCACTATATATACCTATTCAATTTCCCATACATAAAAATATTGCTAATGTTTTATTATGTCATGGAGTAGTCCACAGTAGTCAGTTAAGTAGTTTACCTACACAGTTATGATTTCAACTGAAACATAGAGAGAGTAACAATTACTTTAACTATCAGCGAAAATCAAAAAATCGCTAAAATTAAAATATTGACAGTTATATATAAAAGTGGCTGTTCTCTTTTCTACAAGACATCTCATGCACATTTTCCACTGCAATGGCAAAGAGCTGTACAGGGGAGGCCTGCTTCTTGACATTTGCACTTCCTAGAGCACAGAGGCTCAGCCTTACAGCCACACTTAATAAGATCTCTGCTAGCTTTAGCCACTTCTGGAAGTAATGTCCAAACTGGTACCCAAGAAACTTCATCTACCTTTTTCCACCCAAATCCTTCTGGAGATGGTATTGTTCTGTGGGACTGCAGGCATGTTGTCCAGATACTTGTCTGATACAAAGCTCTTTTAGCATGTTGTAGAAGAGCACACTATACGAAAAGGCAAAATGAGAAAAAATTTAAATATGCATTATATTCTTACCTGCAATGGAGGAATCGCTTCCATTGTCTTACTTCTTTTGCAAAAAAGCTCTTTTCTTAGCTCATTCACAGAACTTAGTGATGTAGTTTTATCATATAAAACACACACATATCTCTCCAGGATTTCCATTTCAAAGATTCCAGCTCTAGCAGCTGAAATGGATGATCTGTAGCAAACATAAATGCTTTAAAAGCATCTGGATAAGCTTTACAGAATTCCCAGGCTGATTTCTTTCCTTTACCAAGGAATTGTGAGGTGGTATCACACCCTGTAAAAGCATGGAAGTAAGGCAAAGCTTGGTATGTTTGCATACCAAGATTTTGGCAAATAGAATTGATGTCATAATATCTGAAATAATTGCCAGCTCCAAACCCCACCCATATATTAAAATCAGAGAATGCACTGTGGAGTTGACAGTAAATGCTTACTAGCAACACAACAACATCTGTATCTACTGTACTGACTTAGATGTTGTGAGCCCCCTTTTTGAGAGTATCATTGACATGTACACATATTTTTGTGTCGGCTTCTTCCTGATGGCAACACTGCATAGGCTGGTCAGTTCCCTTGCAAATTACTGTGTTACCTACAAGAAAGGTTACGTGACTAATGTGTGTAGCTAACACCTACTATACTAACCTGAAGTAATGTAGACCTGCTTGCCACTGGAGTAGTCATGCATAGACATGCACCTTCTGTGTCAAAAAATCAAATAACTCGCACTTGTTTTTTGCAGTATCTCTGAGAAAATCTGAGAAGTTGGTAGGGAGCTTTGCCTGGGCTTGAACCTTTCGCCTTATTCCTTTACCTCTTTTCTCTCTAGTTGAGTCTTTTAGACTGCCAGCTACATATTGGTCCCATATGATATCAATTCTGTCACAATTAGAAAGCTGCTGGTTTGTCCAAGGTAAGAATACTTCATCTCCGTACTTCTCAAATGTGCTGGCTTGCTTGGTTGACAGGGAATGGACTAAGGCAGGGCCATCAAAAATCTTTGCATGAAAAATCATTGGAGCCTCCATAGTAGATTCACCCAAGTAACTAAGTAAGTCTGACTTTTTATTTGGTAGACGGAACTTTCCATGTTCTGAAATGGAAGGAAGCCATGGGTGATTCTCATGTGAAAAGAAGTCGTCTAAATTACCATCATGAAACTTGCTTGCAATAAAAAGGTGGCTAAACAGATCACAATCACTTCTCAAACTAGCCATCTTTTGTGAGTTTTTAGTGGTAACTTTAGAAGACTGTCTCTTCAACAACGGTAAAGAATTCCTCTTTATGGGCTGATGGATTGAAACAGACCTGGTATTGATGACACCACTGACATATTTCTGATATTGAGTGTTTCCAACTGACTGAATTGTCTGCACTGTTGTAACTACACTATCAGCAGCACAGTTACGAGAATCCAAAGCTAACAGTTCAGGACAATCATCTATAAAAGGATTACCCATGCTCGTGATAGTTTCATACAGGCTATTTGAATGTATTTTAAAGAGATTTTGTACAGACAGACTTTGATCATGATGTTTCCCTTGTGCATTCTCCTGAGCTATAAACTGACCTTCAAATTCAGTCAAAAGTCTAGCTTGCTCTGGTCCAGCTACCATCCACCTTCTAAAAGCCTTAGGGTTTTCTGTTAATCCAACTGCTCCACCACTTCCCTTTACCAGCTCATTATTCTGCTCATGAGCTTGGTCAATTGGAATACAAGAGAATTTGTTATGGGTTTTTCTAAGTACCCAACAACTTAGAAAGTCATCCTTGACATCACGTGAAAGTGACTTCATGTCTCTAAGGTGAATAGGAACCCAACGAGCATAATTGGTATGATCTAGAGCAAAAAACCATGGTGTTAGAGCTTCCAAGGACTCTATATACACCTCAAAATCATTTACACGATGAGAACGAACAAATATCAAGACGAGGATCTCAAATTCAAGGATCATATCCCAATACTGAAATGTTGGGTGCTTTCTTATCAGTGTCTGATGCCATTCTTCAAATAAAACCTGTTCATCGGTGGTTTTAGATCTCATTGTGCTCTTCCATGCATCTTGTTGAAGCTTACTCAAAACCAGTGCTGTGATTTGATGACTGCGTCTAGTCCTAGTAAGGTGTGACACCTTTAAGAAGGAATCTGCTACTTCAGCTGTTGCTACTCCAGCTTCACACAAGGCAGTTGTCCAACCAGACTGATTAAGAAAATCACCAACAGTATTCCACAGGGCCATTTCTATGTGAAGTCCTCCAAGCATAACTACAAAGCACTGTTCTCCAAGAGACTGTGGCCAAGACCACTGAACATATTTAGCTAGAGCAAACAGTGGCTGATCAAAAGCCATAACCGGAGTCTGACTTGGGTTGAGGTAATTGGTGATTTTTCTCAGGTATTCCATGCCATGTTTGACCATGGCAATAGTTGCAGATTTCTCAGGAAACAATGATAACAGTGCTATCACTGAAATAGGATCTACAGGATCTGACTGAGTTGCTGCATAAAATGCAGCCCAGGAAACACTATCACCATCTTCAAACTTATTCTTTGCTAGCAATTGTACAGCATTTTCAATCCATTTCATTTCTTCTGCTTTAGCTTCTTCCAAGTGGCCATTAAAATCAGAACATTTGGCCAGAGGTAAAACTAATTCCTTCACTTTACAGGTGACAGCTGGTACATTAGTGTAACTTCCTGGCAAAGAATAATCAGTTACACTTTTGTCAGGTACTATCACAATTGGATCTCTACAAATCCCAGAGTTATGAGCAGTTGGAAAGTGAAAAACACTTATTCCAGTTCCATGAAAGGAACCTTGAGCTGTGGTGGATGTTAAGTTGTGATCAATGTTATCCAGTGCTCCAACAGTAAATAGATTCTTGCGCAGTTGAGATGGACACACTACATCATCATCTTCAAATCTTGTGCACAATGCGCTGGCTAAGGAATTCTCCACCTCAATGACACGTTTATAACTCACACTGATGCCTAATTTGTGGAGATGGTTTAGAAGCATCTTGCTTCTTGTTTGGGTATGAATGTTCAAACCTATATAAAGAGGTAGCGGAGTTTCTCTGTCTTTGAAGTGGCGAGTGTTTTCAGTAGAGGATCTTCTGCCTCTAAACTTGGAATTAAAACACACCAATTGAGATAATGTGAGAGAAGCCTGTGATTCTTGATCATGTTGATCCTGCACATGAGGCCCATTAAGCAGCATGGACATAAAACTATGGAGAATAGTAGGTACTGAGCTTTCTTGACATTTAGGTGGAAAATTACCTGAAAATTGAAATGAATCCCATTCAAAAATTTCTTGTCTCATAATTTTAACCAGTTTAGTCATTAAAAATGCCTCAGCTTCAAAATCTCTAGCAGTTGTTGCTTCTTTAAGAACTTTCTTTAGCCCTTCATTAAAAAACAAGCAAACAGTTTTTCCCGTCAGATTGCTCCTGGAATGTTTCAGAAAAATGATCTAGTAATTGCCTTTTTAACCTGGTTTTATTAATCATTTTACCAATTCCTAGATTTTGTAGGCGTTCCTCCTTCAGAATATGTTCATTATTCTCAATTTTATTTTCAATATAACACACAAGCTCAGCAAAGGCTCTAGCCAATAGCTGCCTTTCTTCACATTTAACATTAGAGTGTTGCAGGCGTATAAAACTTCTATAGCGATTTTTATAAGCTGAAAGGCAATTGTAGTGGTACTTCGCTTCAATCGCTATTAGATCACCAGCTGATAGCTTTGCTATTAATGAAGTATCATGTAAATCTTGTGCCATTTTCCAAAGATCATGGTCCAGTTCCATAGTTGTACATTGATGTATTTTTTATTATTATTATTATTAGCACTTTACAGTGACCAGCACTGAAGGTCTGACAGAAACATGTGCTGCAGCCTTAGGATTACCTGATTTCAGAGACTTAGACCTAATGACTTGACTTACTGACTGACTGAAAAGGTGTAATGGAAAAGGGGCCAAAGTAAGGAAAAAAATCCCTCCAACCCCAGGATTCGAACTGCAGGTCCAAAAGCCTTTATCTCAATGTCAACACTGCTCCAATGTATACCTCTTGCTTATTATTCCATTTGCACTACTAGGAGCATTACTAGTTATTTTATTGTTCACTATCAACTTAACTGTGACTGAGGGTACTGTGAATGCTTTCATTCTCTATGTAAATATTACCAGTATTAATGATACAATTTTCTTTCCATGTCATCAATTCTCTTATGTATTCATCTCCATTGCTAACCTTGACTTTGGAATTCAAGTATGTTTTTACAATGGAATGGATGACTATGCTAAAATGTGGCTACAGTTGGTATTCCCATTTTATCTCATTCTCATTTCTGTCTCACTCATTATCACTAGTCGTTACTCTACTACAATACAGAGACTAACAGCATGTAGAGCTCTACCAGTACTTGCTACCCTCTTTCTTCTTTCTTATACAAAAGCCTTGCGCACTGTCTCTGAAGTATTGTTCTCATATTGTAAGGTAATACATATACCAGCAAGTTCCTCAAAGTTAGTATGGTCAGTAGATACTAATGTACCACTACTGGAAGTAAAATTTACTGTTCTATTTGTCATTTGTCTTCTTTTGTTTCTCATAATGGTTCCATTTGCTGTCATCGTTCTTTTCACCAGATCACTGCTAAGGTTCAAAATAATAAATAAGTTCAAGCCAGTGTTAGATGCTTATCAAGGAGCACATACTGACAAGTGTCATTACTGGACTGGTTTACAACTTGTAATAAGAGCTGTGTTCTTTGCAGTATCATCACTGGATAGGAATGTCAACTTGATTATTGGAATTTTTCTACTAAACATCATGATAGGTGCCCATGGAATCATGTATCCATACAAAAAAATAATACAAAATTATCAGGAGCTCGTTCTTCTCTGCAACCTTCAAGGGTTATACATCTTTTCCTTGTATGGTACAAAAACAACCATCATTGATATTTTAGTCACTCTTGTATTTGTACATTTCTTCATTATTATTGTTCATAACTTCATAACCTACACACAAGTTGGTACAGTGATGGGCAAAAAAGTGACAATAATGCTCAACAATACTGCACATAAACTGAAGACACTGTACAATGGCAAGAAAGTAGAGCCTGAAAAGACAGACCTCATTATTCCTGATGAAGTTTATGATTACCAAGAGTATCAAGATCCACTTATTGGCCTTTAAACTTTTGCTGCATGCAAATAGTATAGTATATGCTTATAGTTGTTGGTTAGTTCTTCAAGATGTTCTTAACTGTATATCATGGCAAATTTTAAAACCTTATATAGGGAGCAATGTTTGTAACATGAACATTGGCTATGTGATATACAGTTGTTACGGTTGGTCAAGTGGTGTGTTCAAGCATCATATATATATGCAAGTACATAGATGGCTTTTGCTGATCCATTCCCAGCAGCTGGCTGCAATCTAGTTCATAATATATAGTTAGCTATCAAAGACAATATTGTACCCCTATTGGAAGTCCAAGCATGTGTATTTTTATTAATTAAGCTACGTAGTTTGGTTTTTGTTTTGTTTTGAATCGCAAATGATGGCATGTTGTTTTGATTGATCAGGTTGATTGTCTGATATTGTTGTTTTTTTTTAAAGTAAAGCTGTCCTTGTTACTTCAAAAACAATAAAACAAATCTACACTGGGAAATGCATTGTTATGGAATTCTACAATAATAAATTCCATAACAGATGCCACTATTGATGAGGACATCACGAATACAATTGTATATGCATTGCATGGAAACCAAGACCAATGAGAAGGTTTGTAAATCTATGCACTAAGGTTTTTAACCTCTGTAATGTAGTTAACTTATGTTTCAACACCTTCCCAATTATTTGTTACCTTCCCTTTACCTCATTACCAACACCTTGGTGGACAGCAACTTTACCATGGCATACACACTTGAGCTCCTTGCAAATATATGTAATCACTGTTACAGTCTCCCCCGCCCCATCCAAAAACATACAAGATCGAGATACTCTAATAAAGCAGTCAGTATAATACTCTGATAGAACAGTCACCACAATATATTGAGAATCCTCCATAGTTGCTGAGTATGAAAAATAACATCTGCAGCACTGTCCCATGCATGGACACACTTATCCTGCTAACAATATAAATGCAATGCACAATATACTCACACTGCTGAAAAACAATTCATAGAACTGACACAGTCAACCACAATTGCCACAAATCACTAAATTCATGACTGTCACTTTACTACCTTATCCCTATACAACTCTTGATCAATGTAGTCCACTTAGAAAGCAACCACTCTACATCAAAATTTTTTGTCTTGAAACATGAGCCACTTTAGCTGCACCCCCCAGACCTCCTGCTCCATATACCTACTGCCCTGATACACTTGCGAAACTCCGGATCCACCCTTGTGTTAAGCCACTTACTAAAGTTTCTGTACTCATAAAGCAGTGTGGGAGAGCATATTTTATTTTATTTTTTTGTTTACTGGATAGCTGAATTAGCTATAGGTAATCTAGCCAACTTTAAAAGGTGCTGGATGGCTGTACCAGTAGTACAAAAAATCCTTGATGTGATAAGAAAAATGGCAATGCAGGTGAATAAATTTTTTTAAAAAGAACTTGACTGGCATGTGCTATATACCAACACTATATGAAGTGATGCTTTTGGATACTTACATATAAACCTATATTTGTTGTTATACATAGCTATATTGTATGCTATAATTACGCTGACAATAAACACAAGTTATTGTAACTTTTCTTATCACACTGTTGGTTACCATGGATATTTTATGGTTTTTTGTGCAGTTATATTTCACTGATGCCATAACCATAAAAGTTTTTGTAATGAATGATTATTGAAAGCAAGTTTTTCATGATACTTACATCAACAAGGAACTTAATCGTATACAGAAACCAACTTAAAATACTAACTGAGACATGTGATGACCCTGGAGTATACAACAACCAATCAATATGCCCTACTATAGCAGCCAATTACATTAATACATAGTACACTCATGACAATACTACGTACTTGAATATGATTCAGCCATGCAAGCAATACTCACCTGTATCTGTCTGTGTGCTTGTACAACTTGACCCAGAAGCTGGCTCATGATCAAATCAAGATGGTGGTGGTGGTGGAACAGTTTCCTGGTTATGTATATATTATATACGAAGTGCACTCAATTTTACAATTTACATGAGATATTCAACTACAGAGATCAGAGCCAATGTGTGTATATGTTGATCTTGTCGTATACAGCGTGCATGTAGTACATACACACTAAAGGTTGTGGCCATATATTGCCTTAATAATCTTGCAAAGCAACAATTATTGTATAGTCACACTATCACTTTAGTATACAAAGAGATGGGCTCTGACTGACCTTTTACTTGTACAGTTGTACCTTATAAGTATGAGAGCAAACTTATGTTATCACAGTGTCTGGAGACTGTAGGTTTACCAATCACATAATAATGCAAGCAAGCAGGGACAGATCTAGGATATCCCAATGGGTGTAGTGGGAGCTAAAAAAAATATGACAATAGCAGGGGTGGATCCAGGGGGAGGGGGTTCCTCTCTTACTTGAGATACTCTAATAGAGTGGTCACAGTATTCTTAAGAGGAGCAGTGTAGCAGGCTATGCAATAATATAAATAAGGAAATATAGTTGGTGAGGGTATCTATGGTGAGGGGCAGCTATTGTCAGCAGGTGATGATCTTCCATTTTTTTTTTTTTTTTTTTTGGTCTTCGACTTACAGCTAGGCTGAAGTTGCAATTCCAGAGTGGAACCCCCCTTTTAAAAGTCTGGATCCACCCCTGAATAGGTTGATACAACTAATAGTGTAGTGTGAGAAGCACACTCAGTATGAGGAGCATACTTTATCCAGGGGGAATTCCCTCACAGGAAAAGTTTGCAAATTTAACTTTCTGAGATCAAATTTGGCAATAATATACTAAGTATTGTGAGCCAAGTGCATGATATCAATATTTTGTAGCAGTGGCAAGTAGCTTTCATATAAAGGGCATAGCTGCTGTTCAAGTTCAAAGTTGAAGTTCAAGAGATCTAGGAGTTGGTCTTTGTTGTAGTTTGTGGCTCTTTTTAAGCGGCTATGGTGATCACGTGATATTAATATGGACGCCATTAAAAAGGAAGTTACTATTGCGGATGATCATTTACGACCAACATTAGGCACTGCAGCAGGAGACATTCTAGTTCGATTGCTATTTATTCTGTCGTGGGTGCCGATATCTTTGTCCTGTTTGCCACAGTTCCTTATCGGATTGAGCGTATGGGGACTGCCACCCATAATACCACCCTTCTCCAGGTTTTGTAAGTATTTTGTCGCTACGATAACTGAAGGAAATTCTGAGGATAACATTCCCATCAGCAACAGAGTACTGGTGTTTTGTATTGTACTGACATTCTAGTGAAGGCACCTGTTAATGGAGTTACGTAGTTGGTTTATAGATGAAGTCATATTCTCTGGTTACCATAAAGTCAATATTGAAGATCCAGTGTTCTACATTACAGGAGCTCGGAGTGGCTCTACCCAGCTGTGTGAATATTTGGAAGGTGATGTGGAAAATTTTATCATCCCCATGTCAGGTGAAGGATTATTCCCTTTTATTTGGATTTGGAAATACATTGTGCCGATGTTAAAACTAGTTGGAATGGGCAAACATGTGGATGCCCCAACTGATATGTCATATGGTGCCGAGTTTAAAAAACGTCACAATGTTAGTATGCTGAGAACTGAGAGTCTTGACATAGTTGCCAGTACATTCCATCATACGGAATTATCTTGGTATCTAGGATGGCGCTTATGAAATGGGGAATGCCTTTATCGGCACCTAAAGAACCCATTAATGAACAGTTCTGTGACAGCAATTTTCATTATGTCAATGCTTTGATGAAGAAGGTCATGTACAGTCGTGGCAAACCATCTCAGCATATGTTAGTCAAAGGACATTTTCTGAGGCTTGCACACAAGTTTGAGAAGCTGTATCCAAAAGCAAAGTTTTTACAACTACGGCAGCCTGAGGAACGGTTCCAAAGTCTTATTAATTTTGTTATGACCATTTCAACAGATGGGCTACCAATCAGAGGCCATGCTTTATTCCCTTTATCCTGGAAGGTACTCCGTAATTATGTTATTGACACACAAATTTGTTATTGTGAGCAGGAAATGTCTTTCTATAAGCATCCACAGGGCAAAAAGCTTGCAATTCCTTTTACAGTATACGTTGACAACCTCAGTGCTACACTCAATAGTGTTTATGTATTTTGTAATATTTCAGTATCAGCTGATGTGATATCAAAAGCTGATGCTGTCCAAACTACCACGCATAATCGTCAAAGACGTAGGTCCAGTTATAGGTTAAATAAAAGCTGGGAAGATCTTGGTGTGGATGAAGAGAAACTGAGTGATCACCTTGCTGAATATAATAACTGGATCGAGCAGTTAGATGAATCCAAGGAAAGTCAATAAACAAATCGTGGTATGATTACAGTTTTGTTTCTCTTGCATGCAGAATCACTGAAAGTTTTATGCGTAGATGAAATACAGGTACATAAAAGGGCACAATTAGATTCATAACTTTTATGTGGTCTGTGTAGTTGGTTAATAATAGAGATAGTAAAGAATATTGTTAGTAATGTTTCATATCAAACATAATTATTATACAAAGAATGCATTGATTCACCCAGAAGCCACTAGTTGGTGGTACACAAAGAAGCACGAGGATATATATATGGTTTCCCTTAATCTTAAAACTAAACTGCCATATAGAGGGAAACTTTGGCGAATAGCAAGCTAAGGCCACTCCAAATAAATTCTCTGTTTCCCGTCCACCGTCCGCATCTAGTTACTGTCAGCTCTAAATATTCCATTATTCCGTATTCTTCCATTATTTTCCGGTTATTCTTGCATACTAACAAGCTCAGCAAAAACCATCTTGAAACAGTGTCAGCTCACGTGTCAACAGTGCTATCATGTCAGCACAAACTTCACGTTTATGCTATTTTTGCAACTTAACTTAAAGTTTAAGCATACTTTTATGCAGCTTTTTATGGTTGTGCCAGGCAAATGGCTTGAAAAGCTGCTAATCCTATAATGAAATAATGGAAATGGACTGCCGCCCGCCCGCATGCAAATATGCTTGAGTCCAGGACGGGAAACAGAGAATTTATTTGGAGTGGCCTAAATCACATTTGGCGAAATAAACTTTGCAAGCTCAATCTATAGCTATAAAGTTGCTAATCTCAGGCACTACGAGTAATTAGCGAATAGCAAGCTAAATCACATTTGGCGAAATAAACTTTGGCGAATTCAAGCTCAATCTATAGCTATAAAGATGCTAATCTCAGGCACTACGAGTAATTGGCGGGTTAAACTTTGGCGAATTTGTAGCGAGTCGCCAAAGTTTCCCTCTATACGGTATTAGTTAATGCAATGAAGCATTGAGAGTTTGATATCCAATTCCACGGATCCTATAGTCACTTATAATGTCCATATAAGCACCTTTGCACCTTGCGGTATTTATAGGCTCCTGATGATACCATCTGGATAATAGATTTTTGCTCTTACCTCTTAATTTTAATGACTACAAGTCCTTATAAGCAAGGAATAAAGTGCTGTTACTTGTTTCCTACAGCAAGTATAGCTCAGTGTCAATATTACTGATTCTTCAAAGTACAAAAAGTATCTTGACTTTTAATGACTCACTGGGTATCATAAGCACTTGATGGCAGTCATCGTAATGAACTCCTCTAGTGGAAGGTCGGAACCACCATTTAAAGATGCTTATATTATGTAGAAAGTGCATGTTTCTTAATACGAATGCATTGACTTAAACTGTCATGATTGAATTCATGCATATGAGGCTGGATCTTCATTGTGGAATCATATATATATATATATATATATATAACAGAACTGATCACCATGCATTTATAGCCCATCACAAGAATTCTGCTGTATACAAGCATAAGCTAGAAGAGAGTGCCAGTGTGGTGGTCCATGCATTACCCAGAAAGTACAATCATACAAAGAACTTGCATAAGACTTATTACCTTAATAGGTTAGTGACTAATCCCTGTAGAAAGATGCCTCCACACTTTTTATGCCTCATAAAGCAAATATCAAGATACTCTAATAAAGCATTCAAAGGTTTTATTAAAGCTGGTAAAATGACTAATGTGACTTAGTATCTTCAAAACTTTACATGCATACATAATATTTACAAGATCACTTCCTTAATATATGACGATTGTAAGTGAGAATTAAGCAGTTTACTGCAGTCTTGTACTCAAAATCTTAGTCTAGGGCTGTGCGATAATGGAAAAACCTAAGTTTCAATAACAAAATCCATTCTATCACAATAAACAATATTATCTCAATAATGAAATATTTCCATAGAGTACTTTTACAAGCACAGTTGTGCCTAATAATAAAAGTTTAAGGCTATAATAGTATCTCTTGTAAAATCGCCCTTTTCAGAATTACCATAGCTGGTTGTGACCTTACTCACAAGACTACCATCTGCCTGCTTTTAATATACAGAGATTTACTATTATCTTAAGTTATCGATGGGGCCAGGCAAGCTTGATTAATTATTTCTCATTCCTGCCCGCATGCCTTTCTACTCCACTGCCTATAATTTCATTCAGTACCCATGGGTGTTTCATGATTTTTAAAAGAAATGAATTACAACAGTTTCACCTATGGTGCATGCAATAGGACCTGCATGAACATGTATGTCTGTATATGGCATTGTAACTCTACAGTAATAACATTGTAACGCATACATAACACACTTACTTGAAATATTTTCTTACTCTATGCATGGTTTTCAATTTGTATTTAAAACCTAACCACCAAACATCTCTTCAATTGTGGGTTTTAGATACTTATTTACAAATTTTGTCACGTAAAACTGCAATAAGTGCCATAAGGTAGTATTTACTGCCATGTCACATATTCTCACAACAATTAGCACCTGGGGTGTAACCTAACACCCCATTTGTGCTTCCATGAACACCCATTTTACTAAACACCTCAGGAGCGTACAATAATGTACCCTAAAGGTGTGAGTGTATATAGAACTCCCCCATTAGGGTGTACTGGAACACACCATTTTTAAAAGTGAGGAAATTCACCTCCCTACCAGAAAATTCTACTCCTAAAATTACATGTATGCACATTTTGGAATTTCTTTAAGCTATGTAGCAAGTATAGTACCACTTGTGATTATTGTTGAACACATATATAGCATAAGCAACTGTTAACTATAGCACACAAATTGAATCACCTCTCATATATACCATTGCTATACGTATGTCATCATTATTATAATAGTGTTGTGCAATATGGAATATTGTCTTATCACCAATTATTGCACACAGATTTATGTTAATTATACAGTAGCTACTAGTTGTATTAACGGTGAGACTTTTTTTTAGCACTGATGTTCTAGAAGAACAACATAGCATGATACTTGACTAATACAACACTGCAAGTATTAATTTAATATCAAGAAAATTTCAGTGTACAATAACTTATTGAAAAAATATCATGATTATATAAAAATTTTACCACCAATAAATTATTACATGTCACTATTTGTATAGTAATGCAAACAAGTGAACTATCTACATGTGATCAATACATGATCATGAAGAAGTCCCAGTATTGTGGCTCAGTGGTCATCAATTAAAAGTATGTGACACCAATATAGCCATGTGATAGTGATAATATGGCTCTACAATTACTTTATTTTAGCACAACCAATAGCACATTTCATGCCAGAAGGAAGCAGCTATATAGCAGGATTCCATCCATATTTGAGAATAATAGTATCATGAAACACAGTTTTAAATAGTGAGAATTGATTGTGGCAAGGGAAGAATAGACACTAAGTAACCTTTCTCAAAAGCCCCATAGCGCCCTTTATAACCAATAATTGAGCATTATACATAAACCTGAATGGCCAACTGTAAGCCTGACCAAACAAGCTGGTGACCATTCTGTAACCATGTGATACCATCAGTGCCTCCAGAAGCTACTCTGCATGAGATAATATCTTTGCATTATAATTGAATTGCTTTACAGTGGAACCTCTCTATTACGGACATTTTGGGACTCAGAATTGTTGGTCAATTTTTGCTGTAATATAGAGGTTTTCCTCTTTCAGAGGTAAAAAATGTATTAGCCAGACCTGTTGGGACCAATACTTTTGTCCTTATTATGGAGGTTTTTTCTATTGTGTCCTTAATTCAGGGAGTTTGTTGAGAGGTTCCACTGTATTACTAAGATGGCCATGGCTCCCAAAAATTTCAAATCCTATATCTAAACTGTATACAGGGGAAAATGTAACATCACTGTATGCCAATGGTCATTTAGTGAAAATTTGCTGTCATTTTAGTATAGTAGCACATATTCATTTTCCAAAATTCGTATACAAAATATAATATTTCCTAATCCACAATCAAATCTCATCAGTGATCGTCTTTTCCTGACCACATAAACCCTTCCAAGTTGACAGTAATCAAAATCACATTAACCAGTTGGTAGAACTTATTCCAACAAGTAACTTAAGTCTTGATCAAATACAAATTCTGTGGAGATATTACTGGAGTCTGGATATTTTATGCACAAGCAACATGATTCTACTACTTTGATTTAATTTGTAGTAGACAGCAAGAACTAATGATTAGAATAGGAAATGGATTGGCAGTCTGGGTGAGTGGGTGATGAAGCCCAGACACTGATGATCGTTGTTGGCTATGGGCAACACATCAGTGGTGGATCTAGAATTCGTAAAAGGGGTTCCAAGTATAACCATATAAGGTTGACATGTACATCAGTATGCATGTTCTATTTCCCCCAGAAATATAGATCAGAGGCCAACAATTTTAGTGTAAAATAAAGACTATGTTAACAGCTAGCTAACTATACCTGTATGCACGTTTGTGTGATAACTTGTTGATCAGTATAATTTCAGGCATCTGGATTCAGTGGAATGGAATGGTGGAATGAAACGGTAATTAGATAATTTCATCTAGTGGACACCTCTCATAAAGACCACCTCCTAACAAAGACACCTCTTTATAAAGACCGTTTTACTTTAATGTCTAAATTGTTGTGTGTGTGCCCCCATAGGACGGTCTTATTGATTAATTGTGTGCCACATGCCTATAAAAGGTGAGAGTGATATATCCCTGATTTCAATACTCCCATGCAAAAACAGCTTACGTTGGCTGTACAAAAGACGTATCCATGAAACTAAAAGTGACTGGAAACTAAGTGAACTAATGTCTGGTGAGGCCAAGAAGTGAATGTAATGCCGACAACTAACTATAATTTGCAAAAATATATCTTTTTTATCCTAATTAATTCCATGTAATTTTAATTGGCTAGTAATTTGGCTGCCTTTTACTCCTCTACAATGGCTGTTGATAATGGCACCAAATTACTAGTCAACTAAAGTTAACAGGGATTAAATTAAGCAATACTGCACTAGTCAATGATAAAGTGTTATATAGATTTTTGCATATATATATTATATAGTTAGTTGCCGGTATTAACATTCATTGCTTGGCCCTACCAGATATTAGCTCCTATAGTCACCAGTTTGTGGAGTCTGTAAAAACACATTGTTTTTGTACAGCTTTGTGAGGGGTATTGTTGTATCACAAATCAGACACTCTGACTTTTCTAGGCAAATAGCACAAATTAATAATCAATCAATAAGACTGTCGGATGCACTCTAAAACAACAAGATAGCAGCAATTTAGACATTAAAGTAAAGAAAAGAGGTTAGGAGATAGTCTTTATAAAGAGATGACCACTGAGTGAAATTATCTATTTACCATTCCATTCCACCATTCCAGTCCACCAATCCATTCCACTGAATCCAGACACCCATAATTTTCCTGTAGCTAGCTGCTATCAGACATGACATCACAGAATTGACACTTAACCAAATTAATATCCTATTAAATATTAGCAAGCTCAACAAGCTTACTACCGGTATACTGCCTTCCTAACACAAAAATGCTATTTATTCTTCAAGCCAGTACTAATGGCATGAAGAAACTAAGGCTTTAAATGTCACACATCACTTAATGCCCCACAGCTGTATGTATCAGTTATAATAGCTAGTGTAAACTGCTCAAAACTGCTGTTATCTTGTTGCTGCTATTGTGGAAACCTTGAAATCCCTCTAAATCTGCCACTGCATATTCCACAAACAATGACATTTAACAAAACATGTTTGAATCCTCATTCACCCACTGACCAATATCTTCAATTTTTTAAAGATATTATTCCTGCACTACGAGACTTTCAGTTGCAAATGTGTGCCCTGCCATTTGTGAAACCCAGCATGTGTGGGTTATTAGGATAGGAAGAAGAGGATGTTGGCTACTTATGTAGTACTGACGATCGGGTTCATGCAGTGATGATATTGGACATATGCATAATCACTTTAGCAGTAATATTGCTGTTTTTAGTTTTGTGAGTCATTTTGATGCGTTGGTCACTTACAACAATTACATTTGTCCCAACTTAGAGCATCTCAACATCCAATAAAATTTGCACTATTTGGAAACCTAACAAGGTTCGCTGTTTGTTGTCAAATCTACAAGAGCTAAATTTATTATTAGATATCTCAGCAGTAAAAGAGACATGAGTTATGGAAGTTTTGGTTGACTCGAGGCAACATAGCTACTGTCTACATGTAACGTGGCCCCATAACAAGCTGGGAAGGCTCTTTTCAAGTGGCCGGGTGTCTTCAGTCCAGTTGTAGCTACAGCAGCACTTACTGCTTTAAGCTTTGGCTACTCAGTAACAAACAACACATCAATCATACAGCTACAAAACAAGGTGCTACTTACATAGCTAATCTACAAAAGGTAAATGATGTAAGGTGCACAGGATGTGATGCTATGCAGTGTGTGCATTGTCAGCTACAACAATAAAACTGTAAGAACATGATCTATACCATCCATCTTGCTACATATAACCACAAATCTCAATTTAAACTCTCACAGATCATGAGGTGTACGTGTGCAACAATTAAACTTTGATATATGAAAATATCCTAGTGTCATTCTACTTGTCATATTATGACACACAATCAATTATCACCTTGAGAAGTTACATCACTATAGTTACTTTCATATATTTGTTTGTTGTTAACTTTTGTAACACATGATAAGCCATGAAATGAAGAACAGTACACAGAATGTGTCTACTTAATGTGGCTGTAGCATGTATGGTACGGAAATTGAAGAGTGCATGTTCAGTCTGGCATGATTACTACTATATTTTTGAACAGCAGTTATTCCTATAAGCTACATACATAAACTCATAGTTATGCATAGCATGATGTAACTATAGTCGTATTATTTTATTACTTGTGAGTACTCAATTAGTTACAAAACGAACTAGTTATACCCCCAACTCTGCCACTCAGCATTGCTCGAAGTGTCTCTTCCACTTTGACCATGCATTCATCAAGGGAGTTAAATGTAAATGAAGCAGGAGTCTGCAGAATATATAGTTGCTGGGTATGCCACGTCCGTCAACTTCTGACACCATATCATGTAGCATCACAGTCAAGTTAACAACTTATAAAGGTAAACAGCTAAAGTGGAGGGGCCACAGTGATGCAACAATATTTAAGGTGGAGTTGTGATTTCAATTATGCATTGCTATACCGACTTTGAAGTCGTTTACACTTTTGAGCTGCTGACACAGCCATCAGAAAATTGCTCTGGAGCTGAAAATCGCTAATCCGAGCGAAGTAACTACGCACTTTAAAGTAAGCACTAGTGAGTACCTTCCACCCGACAGTATGTTTTTTAAAGTTTTAAAGTATTCTACATACATTACAAGGCTTGAAAAGATCACAAAACAACACAAAACTTACTTATATGTAACGCGCACGATAAAACTAAGATTTTCATGATTAAACTTATCAGCGTGTAGACAAACCTCACAGCGATTTTCATCTTCGTTGGAGCTCGGACGACGGAGCAATCCCAAGTTAAACACGACTTGTTAATTTGTGCCAGGTTCCATTAGGGAATATACGGAGAATTTTTTAATTAAAAAATCTCGGATACTGGAATGCCTATCAGGCTAAACATACAAAATAAAAATTGTGGAATATATCTAGCGTGCACGCACTATAACCTGTTGCTCGGTTTCTCTTTCATACCTCTTATACAATCATTTACGTCACGCATCCGTTTGCGTGTACAATGGTCGGATGTGACATAAAATATCTACGGAAATGACATGATGTCATTCAGTATCATTGCACCTTACGCGGCGGATATACAGTATTAAGTAATGTCACCACTTGAGTATTAAAGGCACAGAACCTTTATAGCTATATTGGATAGTCTACAAGTTCAAATATGAAGTACTCCGTTGGCGTATTTTTAGCGTGTTTCCTGACCGCTGCAAATTGGTACTGTTGCCTTTCTGGTGCAGTCGAGGATACAGTCAACATTGTCCCAGGAATGTACAGCAAGAAGACGGTCAGTAATGGATTGAATTTGCCAGCTACTAACACCTTTCGTCCTATCACTACTCTAACTACTACTATTGATGTCTACAGACTTTCAGCTATTTTTGTGCATTACCAAATAACCTTTCTCAATTGGGTTGTCTTTGAGAGCAAGTTACTGATTAACGATGCCAATGCAGGATCATTGGTACGCAGTGGGTACCAAGGGTTCAAAACTGCTACAGGATTCTACATGGATAACCTCAGTCCAGGGCAGTATAAGTTCGAAGTGCAATACAAGTCACCAGAAGCCATAGTCATGCCAGCTCATTGGGATTGGCAGACTGCAGTACTGCAAGTCATTTGGGCTGAAGGTGCTCATGCTTTGTCAGATGGAATCAATTGTAGTTCTACAACTTCTACTGATGCCCGCTACACAAACGTCTGGGGTCCCTTTAGAGATCTGGAAATTGATATACAAATGCCTTCTCAAAGTGTGGCTTTACTAGCAGCATATCAGTTTTCCGTGGAGAAGCCTTCACCACCAAATTTTGTGCACATGATGGCTGCAGGTTTACATGTAGACAACTTTTATCAACATCCGTCAACCACTGTAAGGGGCAACAGTGTTTTCCTTGACCTTCGTGGAGGATGGGCTGCAAATCTTGGTTATACTTCTAAATCTCATCATATTGGAGTTAGTTATCACACTTCTGGTGTTCCATTGTTCTTCACTGACTGCATAGAAGATTATAAGAACAACACTAACCTCTTTGTCATGGCATTGCCTCGATTTTGCAGAGCAACAACTGTTAGTCCTAAAACAACACTACAGCTTAGTAATACCAACAGATGGGCTCCGACTGACTTGACTTATACCTTCAAAATATGGGAACAAACTCATGCTATCATTATGTATCAGTTTTCTGGTGATGCTGGCAATTCTCATTTTGTCACGCGCCTCAGTATTGACTCAGTTCCACAACCTCACACTGTATCTAAAAGTGGTGACACTGCACATGTAGGCAACTTTGGATTGTGGCAGGGAATACTTAATATTGGGGACCACAGTATCACAGTGGATTTTCGATCACCAGCTTATACTGTAAATAGTGTACTACCAAATCTTGACTGGACACAAACCATTACACGTGATGTAAGGTTCAACAGAGCTTTGACCATCATCACTTGTGATGACTAGACAAGGACAGAAGCTGCAAGTGTAACATGAACCGTATAATAAATTGCATGTTGTAGTTATTATTTATTATAAGGCTCACCTGTTGTTTGGATGACATGTTGTCTGCATTGATGTACACCTGTAGATGCTTTTTATGTGTAATCTCTTTAAACTCAAGCAGTTCATTTTATAGCAGTTACTTGACAGGTACATTCACTTTTCTCTGACACATAATAGAGTACAGAATGTAGGTGCCACGCATGTGTTTGGAGATGGAAAAATTTGACATCTTGTAAATCAAGTAGGTCAACGTACATTGTGAACTTCTTGGAAATGGCACCAAGTGCACCAATTACAACTGGTATAATAGAGATTTTCTTCTGCCAGAGTCTTTCAAAGTACCACAAGCATCCACCACACAACTGTGCACACACACACAAAGCAAAAAAAAAGCCTTCATCTTCCTACCCAGTAAATCAGCACTGGGACACCTGAGCACTACCTCATGCACTATACACTGGTGCTATAACTTAGTGCAGACAAATCCTCCTGGAGCAAAACTAGTAACCCACAAGAAGCTGTACCGTGTCTCACAGGTGAAGACGTGGGCATCCAAATTCCTATACATGGACCTTCATCCATTATGTGATATATAGACATCTGGTAATTACTTCCCTGCAGGTTTACACCAGGTACTTATTGATGTAACAGCTGTGTGGGCTGCTTCCCAGTTGAGATCAGGTCACAAGATACCCATGCATATAACAGCTGAGTAGATTGGAGCAATGTGAGTAAAGTTTTTAGTTCAAGAAAACAACAGCAACTGGGCGTATAATCAGGCATCAAACCTGAAACTTTGCTATTTCCAGGATAATACTCTAACTACTTGGTTATATGCTGTTTCACACACACACACACGCAAACACACACACACAACCACACAAACATATATACTATACCTTGGGAACTTAGGGATATGCTAAAATTTCAGTATTTACTTGCCGTTTCAAGAATGTGTAACTTAATTTGAAAGCTTTAGGAGTGTACAACAATATAAGTTACTTCCTGCTAAAATTAACAAGCTTATCAGTACCAGCTGTCCAACTTTCCCTCACCTGTTCACTGCTTTGTAGGTAATATTCCATGCCATAATATAATGAAGCCATGGTCAGTAAGTGTTTGATACATTCAGCTATTCTGCAAACTTAATTCTCACATGTTTTATCAACCCAAAATCATATTAACTTAGAGCAGTTGTGCATTAAAGTAAATGTTGCAGTAACAGTTCCTGACATCTTTATATAATCAGTATTAGCTCACAGTGGACTAGACACATTTTCCTATGTAGTGCCTTAGTCCATCTTATATGCCACAAGTTGAAGCTTCCACAAGTAAGGAGTTTCCTGTTAGAAAATTTTTGTTATAGTGTTAATTTCATGTCTTCCATTGCAATCCAGTCCACCATTCCATTCCACTGAATCCATGCAGACACCCATAATTTTCCTGTAGCTAGCTGCTATCAGACATGACATCACAGAGTTGACACTTAACCAAATCTTAATATCTTTTTAATATTTTATGGGGCTTCACACATCACTTAGTGTGTATCAGTTACAATAGCTAGTGTAAACTGCTCCTGCTGTTATCATGTTGCTGCTATTGTGGAAACCTTGAAACCCCTCTAAATCTGCCACTGCATATTCCACAAACAAAATTAACAAAACATTGGCTCTGTTTGAATCCTCATTCACTCACTGTTATCTTAAGATATTATTCCTGCCCCTGCAGTCATTTGTGAAACCCAGCATGTGTGGGTTATTAGGATAGGAAGAAGAGGATGCTTTATTGATTGCCCTTTAGTAGTAATATTGCTGTTCATAGTTTTGTGAGTCATTTTGATGCTTCAAATTGTGGGTTGGCCACTTATAACAATAATTTGTTTTAACTTAGAGCATCTCAACATCCGATCCAAGAAAATTTGCACTATTTGGAAACCTTACAAGGTTCACATATGATTACTGTTTGTTGTCAAAATCTACAAGAGCTAAATTTATTAGATATCTCAGCAGTAAAGAGGCATGTTGAGTTATGGAGTTTTAGTTAACTCAAGGCTGACCTATATCTATGTGTAGCTATTGTCTACGTGTAACGTGGCCCCATAACAAGCTGGGAAGGCTCTTTTCAAGTGGCCGGGAGTCTTCACTCCAGTTGTAGTTACAGCAGCACTTGCTGCTTTAAGCTTTGGATACTCAGTAACTAACAACACATCAATCATACAGCTACAAAACAAGGTGCTACTTACATAGCTAATCTACAAAAGGTAAATGATGTAAGGTGCACAGGATGTGATGCTATGCAGTGTGTGCATTGTCAGCTACAACAATAAAACTGTAAGAACATGATCTATACCATCCATCTTGCTACATATAACCACAAATCTCAATTTAAACTCTCACAGATCATGAGGTATACGTGTGCAACAATTAAACTTTGATATATGAAAATATCCTAATGTCATTCTACTTGTCATATTATGACACACAATCAATTATCACCTTGAGAAGTTACATCACTATAGTTACTTTCATATATTTGTTTGTTGTTAACTTTTGTAACACATGATAAGCCATGAAATGAAGAACAGTACACAGAATGTGTCTACTTAATGTGGCTGTAGCATGTATGGTACAGAAATTGAAGAGTGCATGTTCAGTCTGGCATGATTACTACTATATTTTTGAACAGCAGTTATTCCTATAAGCTACATACATAAACTCATAGTTATGCATAGCATGATGTAACTATAGTCATATTACTTTGTTACTTGTAAGTACTCAATTAGTTACAAAACGAACTAGTTATACCCCCAACTCTGCCGCTCAGCATTGCTCGAAGTGTCTCTTCCACTTTGACCATGCATTCATCAAGGGAGTTAAATGTAAATGAAGCAGGAGTCTACAGAATATATAGTTGCTGGGTATGCCACGTCCGTCAACTTCTGACACCATATCATGTAGCATCACAGAATGAAATGAGATTTTCTATAATGAAAAGGTCATGCAGTAACTATATACTTGACATAACCATAGCAATAGCTCTGTTCACAACTGAAACTGTCTGTTGTGACATAATGCACTGTGACACACTGATATATAGATAGAAGTCTGCATGTGTATGCATAATCAGCTAAACACATGCATGCATGTATATTAACGCATTATATTGTGCAGTGGGTAAACTCCCACACTTGTTTTTGTAATACCTACTGTTTCTATATATTTATTCTTGTTGTGTAATGGAATTGCGTTAGCTAAGGCCACTCCAAGAAAATTTATTGTTTCTCATTTCCCGCCTAAATGCAGATTCTCTTCTTGCATGGTCATTCATTGTTGCTGTCAACTGAACATTTTATTCATTATTTATCTTGTGGTTGCATAGCAGGTAACTAGCTATAGTTTGGCATTCAGAAAGCCCATTTAGCTAGCACTTCAGGTTCTTAGTTTAAACATTTCTACTGTATTCTTACCTGTAAGTTAGTTATGGATTTCGAAAATACTGATCTATATAATGAATAATGAACCGCCCGCCCACATGTATTTTTTGAGGTCAATGAAATGGGAAACAAGGAATTTCTTGGAGTGGCCTAATCAGTAAACTTGAGACTTTTATTATCATGGCCAGGCATGTAGGACTCAGTTACAGTATGGCAATGCTAGCATTTTGTGATCCAAGCATCTAATATGCTCATAGCTAACTACTGAAATTGTGGGTCTTGTGCAAGATGAAATGAAGAATAATAGCTACTTTTCCTTGAGTGAACTAACTTGGCCTAAAGTTGACAGGCTAAACATACAAAATAAAAATTGTGGCTAGCGTGCACGCACTATAACCTGTTGCTCGGTTTCTCTTTCATACCTCTTATACAATCATACACGTCACGCATCCGTTTGCGTGTACAATGGT
This sequence comes from Dysidea avara, assembly GCF_963678975.1. Lineage (NCBI taxonomy): Eukaryota > Metazoa > Porifera > Demospongiae > Dictyoceratida > Dysideidae > Dysidea > Dysidea avara. Next base: position 11,493,639 of record NC_089282.1, on the reverse strand, counting down.
CGGATGTGACATAAAATATCTACGGAAATGACATGATGTCATTCAGTGTCATTGCACCTTACGCGGCGGATATACAGTATTAAGTAATGTCACCACTCGGGTATTAAAGGCACAGAACCTTTATAGCTATATTGGATAGTCTACAAGTTCAAATATGAAGTACTCCGTTGGCGTATTTTTAGCGTGTTTCCTGACCGCTGCAAATTGGTACTGTTGCCTTTCTGGTACCGCAGTCAACATTGTACCAGGAATGTACAGCAAGAAGACAGTCAGTAATGGATTGAATTTGCCAGCTACTAACACCTTTCGTCCTATCACTACTCTAACTACTACTATTGATGTCTATAGACTTTCAGCTATTTTTGTGCATTACCAAATAACCTTTCTCAATTGGGTTGTCTTTGAGAGCAAGTTACTGATTAACAGTGCCAATGCAGGATCATTGGTACGCAGTGGGTACCAAGGGTTCAAAACTGCTACAGGATTCTACATGGATAACCTCAGTCCAGGGCAGTATAAGTTCGAAGTACAATACAAGTCACCAGAAGCCATAGCCATGCCAGCTCATTTGGATTGGCAGACTGCAGTACTGCAAGTCATTTGGGCTGAAGGTGCTCATGCTTTGTCAGATGGAATCAATTGTAGTTCTACAACTTCTACTGATGCCCGCTACACAAACGTCTGGGGTCCCTTTAGAGATCTGGAAATTGATATACAAATGCCTTCTCAAAGTGTGGCTTTACTAGCAGCATATCAGTTTTCCGTGGAGAAGCCTTCACCACCAAATTTTGTGCACATGATGGCTGCAGGTTTACATGTAGACAACTTTTATCAACATCCGTCAACCACTGTAAGGGGCAACAGTGTTTTCCTTGACCTTCGTGGAGGATGGGCTGCAAATCTTGGTTATACTTCTAAATCTCATCATATTGGAGTTAGTTATCACACTTCTGGTATTCCATTGTTCTTCACTGACTGCATAGAAGATTATAAGAACAACACTAACCTGTATGTCATGGCATTGCCTCGATTTTGCAGAGCAACAACTGTTAGTCCTAAAACAACACTACAGCTTAGTAATACCAACAGATGGGCTCCGACTGACTTGACTTATACCTTCAAAATATGGGAACAAACTCATGCTATCATTATGTATCAGTTTTCTGGTGATGCTGGCAATTCTCATTTTGTCACGCGCCTCAGTATTGACTCAGTTCCACAACCTCACACTGTATCTATAAGTGGTGACACTGCACATGTAGGTAACTTTGGATTGTGGCAGGGAATACTTAATATTGGGGACCACAGTATCACAGTGGATTTTCGATCACCAGCTTATACTGTAAATAGTGTACTACCAAATCTTGACTGGACACAAACCATTGCATATGATGTAATGTTCAACAGAGCTTTGACCATCATCACTTGTGATGACTAGACAAGGATAGAAGCTGCAAGTGTGACATGGAACATATAATAAATTGCATGTTGTAGTTGTTATTTATTATAAGGCTCACCTGTTGTTTGGATGACATGTTGTCTGCATTGATGTACACCTGTAGATGCTTTTTATGTGTAATCTCTTTAAACTCAGGCAGTTCATTTTATAGGCAGTTACTTGACAGGTACATTCACTTTTCTCTGACACATAATAGAGTACAGAATGTAGGTGCCATGCATGTGTTTGGAGATGGAAAAATTTGACATCTTGTAAATCAAGTAGGTCAACGTACATTGTGAACTTCTTGGAAATGGCACCAAGTGCACCAATTACAACTGGTATAATAGAGATTTTCTTCTGCCAGAGTCTTTCAGAGTACCACAAGCATCCACCTCACAACTGTGCACACACACACAAAGCAAACAAAAGCCTTCATCTTCCTACCCAGTAAATCAGCACTGGGACACCTGAGCACTACCTCATGCACTATACACTGGTGCTATAACTTAGTGCAGACAAATCCTCCTGGAGCAAAACTAGTAACCCACAAGAAGCTGTACCGTGTCTCACAGGTGAAGACGTGGGCATCCAAATTCCTATACATGGACCTTCATCCATTATGTGATATATAGACATCTGGTAATTACTTCCCTGCAGGTTTACACCAGGTACTTATTGATGTAACAGCTGTGTGGGCTGCTTCCCAGTTGAGATCAGGTCACAAGATACCCATGCATATAACAGCTGAGTAGATTGGAGCAATGTGAGTAAAGTTTTTAGTTCAAGAAAACAACAGCAACTGGGCGTATAATCAGGCATCAAACCTGAAACTTTGCTATTTCCAGGATAATACTCTAACTACTTGGTTATATGCTGTTTCACACACACACACACACACACACACGCAAACACACACACAACCACACAACCATATATACTATACCTTGGGAACTTAGGGATATGCTAAAATTTCAGTATTTACTTGTTTCAAGAATGTGTAACTTAATTTGAAAGCTTTAGGAGTGTACAACAATATAAGTTACTTCCTGCTAAATTAACAAGCTTATCAGTACCAGCTGTCCAACTTTCCCTCACCTGTTCACTGCTTTGTAGGTAATATTCCATGCCACAATATAATGAAGCCATGGTCAGTAAGTGTTTGATACATTCAGCTATTCTGCAAACTTAATTCTCACATGTTTTATCAACCCAAAATCATATTAACTTAGAGCAGTTGTGCATTAAAGTAAATGTTGCAGTAACAGTTCCTGACATCTTTATATAATCAGTATTAGCTCACAGTGGACTAGACACATTTTCCTATGTAGTGCCTTAGTCCATCTTATATGCCACAAGTTGAAGCTTCCACAAGTTAGGAGTTTCCTGTTAGAAAATTTTTGTTATAGTGTTAATTTCATGTCTTCCATTGCAATCCAGTCCACCATTCCATTCCACTGAATCCAGACACCCATAATTTTCCTGTAGCTAGCTGCTATCAGACATGACATCACAGAGTTGACACTTAACCAAATCTTAATATCTTTTTAATATTTTATGGGGCTTCACACATCACTTAGTGTGTATCAGTTACAATAGCTAGTGTAAACTGCTCCTGCTGTTATCTTGTTGCTGCTATTGTGGAAACCTTGAAACCCCTCTAAATCCGCCACTGCATATTCCACAAACAAAATTAACAAAACATTGGCCCTGTTTGAATCCTCATTCACTCACTGTTATCTTAAGATATTATTCCTGCCCCTGCAGTCATTTGTGAAACCCAGCATGTGTGGGTTATTAGGATAGGAAGAAGAGGATGCTTTATTGATTGCACTTTAGTAGTAATATTGCTGTTCATAGTTTTGTGAGTCATTTTGATGCTTCAAATTGTGGGTTGGTCACTTATAACAATAATTTGTTTTAACTTAGAGCATCTCAACATCCGATCCAAGAAAATTTGCACTATTTGGAAACCTTACAAGGTTCACATATGATTACTGTTTGTTGTCAAAATCTACAAGAGCTAAATTTATTAGATATCTCAGCAGTAAAGAGGCATGTTGAGTTAATATGGAGTTTTAGTTAACTCAAGGCTGACCTATCTATGTGTAGCTATTGTCTACGTGTAACGTGGCCCCATAACAAGCTGGGAAGACTCTTTTCAAGTGGCCGGGAGTCTTCACTCCAGTTGTAGTTACAGCAGCACTTGCTGCTTTAAGCTTTGGATACTAAGTAACCAACAACACATCAATCATACAGCTACAAAACAAAGTGCTACTTACATAGCTAATCTACAAAAGGTAAATGATGTAAGGTGCACAGGATGTGATGCTATGCAGTGTGTGCATTGCCATCAGCTACAACAATAAAAGCTAGCATGATCTATACCATCCATCTTATTATTATTATTGACTGTGCAAAACCTCTTGCTACATATAACCACAAATCTCAATTTAAACTCTCACAGATCATGAGGTGTGTGCAACAATTAAACTTTGATATATGAAAATATCCTGGTGTCATTCTACTTGTCACACAACCAATTATTACTTTGAGAAGTTACATCACTATAGTTACTTTCATATATTTGTTTGTTGTTAACTTTTGTAACACATGATAAGCCATGAAATGAAGAACAGTACACAGAATGTGTCTACTTAATGTGGCTGTAGCAAGCATGCATGGTGTAAAAATTGAAGAGTGCATGTTCAGTCTGGCATGATTACTACTGTATATTATAGTACTTTTGAACAACTAGCAGTTATTCCTATAAGCTACATATATAGCTTTGCATAGGATGTAGCTAACTATAGTCATATTACTTTGTTACTTAGAAGTACTCAATTAGTTACAAAACGAACTAGTTAACCCAAACTCTGCCACTCAGCATTGCTCGAAGCGTCTCTTCCACTTGGCCATTCATCAAGGGAGTTAAATGTAAATGAAGCAGGAGTCTGCAGAATATATATAGCTGCTGGGTATGCCATTTGACCATGTCCCTCAACTTCTGACACCATATCACGTAGCATCACAGAATGAAATGAGATTTTCTATAATGGAAAGGTCAGTAACTATATACTTGACATAACCATAGCAATATCTCTGTTCACAACTGCAACTGTCTGTTGTGACATAATGTACTGTGACACACTGGCATAACTATTGAAATTGTGGGTCTTGAGCATATCAATAAGATGAAATCAGTGAAGAATATTAAATAGGGCTGAGATTTCGCCTTGCATGAGTGAACTAACTCGGCCTAAACATACAAAATTGTGAGAATATAATTAGCTATATCTATATAGCATGCACGCACTATAACCTGTTGCTCGGTTTTATTATTATTATTATTATTGATTGTTGTGCAGACCTCAAAAGAGTATGGTGCACAAAAAAGGGTACAATTGCTACTGTCAATTACAAAAGAAAAATAAACTTATATAATTACACAATATTCACTATACACGAGACCATATATACACATTGATAAATTATTAAACAGTTACTAGTCCAGCTAGGCTGTGCTTGAATTGGTCAATCTCTGTTAAATCAATCACGTGTTGGGGTAAGGAATTCCAAATATTGATTGCAGAGGGGAAAAAAGAAAATTTATAACAGTCAATTCTAGTCATTGGGGTTAAAAATCTCTTATCATGGCCTCTGGTGTGATGTAGGTTAGGGTTAGGAAAAAGGAAATCATCAGCATTAATATCGATTTGGTGAGATATAATTTTAAATAACATTGTAGCCTTCTGTTCGTTTCTGCATCTGGCTAAGGTGGGCCAATTAAGGTTAGATAGCATTTCATGAGTGACGCTGCATGGAATATCTAGAATAGTTGTTAAATACAAACCGTGCTGCTCGTCTTTGGAAATTTTCTATGGCATCAATGTCTCTTCGCGTGTGGGGTGACCAGACTGTGGCTGCATATTCTAAGATAGGTTTAATCAGAGCTTTGTAGCAGTTCGGTACTTTTGACTTGGAGAGGACACTTGCTCAAATTACGTTGCAAGGAGCATTTGGTGTTATTGGCCTTTTTAGTAATTTGTTTAATGTGTCCTGACCAGGATAAGTTTTTGTCGATAGTTACACCTAGATACTTAGCATGTGTTACCTTAGTCTCGCGTGGCCAGACCCTTTCCGCGCAGCCGCTTATCGATCGGAAATTATAAGCGCCACGCTACAAGGCGGCGCTTATAATTTCAAATCGATAAGCGGCTGCGCGGAAAGGGTCTGGCCACGCGAGACTAGTGTTACCTCCTTTATAGTTTTACTTTGCAGTGTATATTGAGCTAATATTGGATGCTTCTTGTTAGTGATTCTATTCACATATTTGTAAGTTGAATGACATTTTCCAGTCAGCTGCCCATTGTTCTAAAGTGTTAAGATCCTGCATGTTGTAATCTGTGACAGTCAACGTTGAAACCGGGTCACTACTGCTGACCCGGATGACCCACTGACCCGGATGTGACCCGGATTAATTAAAGCCGAGACGTGTTTCGACTAGTCTCGGGTGAGTGAACGAGTCTACATTTTGAGCGTTCGATTCGTGTTGAGTAAATATTGCAACTTCAGCCTAGCTGTAGGTTAAAGACCAAAAAAAAAAAAAAAAAAAAAGGGTCTTCACCTACTGACAATAGCTACCCCTCACCATAGATACCCTCAGTTTCGTGCTACATACTGCACTTACTAACAAATAGGCGTGGCTGAGCATATGTTGGTAATGCGATAAGTGGGCGTGGCTCACGAAAGAGCTACGCGATAGCGTTTATAAGTTCCACGTCGTCAAACGAACAATGTCGTTTCTCACGTGATCCAATCCGGGTCAGACCCGGATGACCCGGAGAAAATGTGACCCGGATGACCCGGAGAAAATGTGACCCGGATGACCCGACCCGGTTTCAACGCTGGTGACAGTCATCTTGTGAATGAATTGTAGTATACAATAACACGTCATCAGCATAAAGTTTTGTCTTAGATGTAATTCTGTTAGGCAGGTCATTAATGAAGCAAAAGAACAATAGGGGAGCGAGGACTGTCCCCTGAGGAACACCAGATGATACTCCAGTCAGGTCACTTTGTTGACCGTCAACTACTACACATTGAGATCTGTTTAACATAAAGTTCTTTATCCAATCTAGTATATCTCCTCGAATGCCATAATGATGGAGCTTGTGAAATAGATGGTAATGGGACACTTTGTCAAATGCTTTTGAAAAATCTAAAGATATTACATCAGACTGCTCTCCGTTGTTCAAGGTTTCAACAAAATCATTTACATTTAATATGATTATGATTACTGAAAACACAGTTACAAACTGATATGTTCAGGTAAGGAAAAAACATTACAAATCACTATCAGTTGGGACTCGCACGATCTTAAGCGACGAAAGCCATGTTGTTGGTCACATAAAATGTTAATTATGGCGAGATAAATGAGCAAATACATGTGAATAAACTATGTGTTCCAGAATTTTTGAACAAATGCAAGTCAAGGAAACGGGTCTGTAGTTATTAGGGATAGCACGGTTTGTCCTCTCTATTATGATATACAATTATGCACATCACGCATCCGTTTGTGTGCACAATGGCCGGATGTGACATAAAATATCTAAGGAAATGACATGATGTCATTGCACCTTATACCGGCGCGGCGGATCACAGTGTACAGTACAGTATTAAGTAATGTCACGTACCACTTGGGTATATTAAGGCACAGCTCTGTTGTAAACTTTATAGCTATATTGGATAGTCTACAAGTTCAAATATGAAGCACTCCGTCGGCGTATTATTAGCGTGTTTCCTGACCGCTGCAAATTGGTACTGTTGCCTTTCTGGTGCAGTCGAGGGTACAGTCAACATTGTCCCAGGAATGCACAGCAAAAAGACGGTCAGTAATGGATTGAATTTGCCAGCTACTAACACCTTTCGTCCTATCACTACTCTAACTACTACTATTGATGTCTACAGACTTTCAGCTATTTTTGTGCCGGCATTACCAAATAACCTTTCTCAATTGGGTTGTCTTTGAGAGCAAGTTACTGATTAACGATGCCAATGCAGGATCATTGGTACGCAGTGGGTACCAAGGGTTCAAAACTGCTACAGGATTCTACATGGATAACCTCAGTCCAGGGCAGTATAAGTTCGAAGTGCAATACAAGTCACCAGAAGCCATAGCCATGCCAGCTCATTTGGATTGGCAGACTGCAGTACTGCAAGTCATTTGGGCTGAAGGTGCTCATGCTTTGTCAGATGGAATCAATTGTAGTTCTACAACTTCTACTGATGCCCGCTACACAAACGTCTGGGGTCCCTTTAGAGATCTGGAAATTGATATACAAATGCCTTCTCAAAGTGTGGCTTTACTAGCAGCATATCAGTTTTCCGTGGAGAAGCCTTCACCACCAAATTTTGTGCACATGATGGCTGCAGGTTTACATGTAGACAACTTTTATCAACATCCGTCAACCACTGTAAGGGGCAACAGTGTTTTCCTTGACCTTCGTGGAGGATGGGCTGCAAATCTTGGTTATACTTCTAAATCTCATCATATTGGAGTTAGTTATCACACTTCTGGTGTTCCATTGTTCTTCACTGACTGCATAGAAGATTATAAGAACAACACTAACCTGTATGTCATGGCATTGCCTCGATTTTGCAGAGCAACAACTGTTAGTCCTAAAACAACACTACAGCTTAGTAATACCAACAGATGGGCTCCGACTGACTTGACTTATACCTTCAAAATATGGGAACAAACTCATGCTATCATTATGTATCAGTTTTCTGGTGATGCTGGCAATTCTCATTTTGTCACGCGCCTCAGTATTGACTCAGTTCCACAACCTCACACTGTATCTATAAGTGGTGACACTGCACATGTAGGTAACTTTGGATTGTGGCAGGGAATACTTAATATTGGGGACCACAGTATCACAGTGGATTTTCGATCACCAGCTTATACTGTAAATAGTGTACTACCAAATCTTGACTGGACACAAACCATTACATATGGTGTAAGGTTCAACAGAGCTTTGACCATCATCACTTGTGATGACTAGACAAGGACAGAAACTGCAAGTGTGACATGAACCGTATAATAAATTGCATGTTGTAGTTGTTATTTATTATAAGGCTCACATGACATGTTGTCTGCATTGATGTACACCTGTAGATGCTTTTTATGTGTAATCTCTTTCAACTCAAGCAGTTCATTTTATAGGCAGTTACTTGACAGGTACATTCATTATTCTTTAACACTTAATAGAGTACGTGCCACGCAGAGTAAGTGTTTGGAGATGGAAAAATTGACATCTTGTAAATCAAGTAGGTCAACGTACATTGTGAACTTCTTGGAAATGGCGCCTAGTATACCAATTAAAACTGGTATAATAGAGATTTTCTTCTGCCAGAGTCTTTCAGAGTACAGAGTACCACAAGCATCCACCACACAACTGTGCACACACACACACACACAAAACTAAAAAGAAAGCCTTCATCTTCCTACCCAGTAAATCAGCACTGGGACACCTGAGCACTACCTCATGCACTATACACTTATAAATTAGTGCAAGCAAATCCTCCTGGAGCAAAACTAGTAACTCACAAGAAGCTGTACCATGTCTCACAGGTGGGCATCCAAATTCTATACATGGACCTTCATCTATATAGACATTTGGTATTTGCTTCCTGGTACTTATTGATGTTACAGCTGTGTGGGCTACTTCCCAGTTGAGATCAGGTCACCAGATACCCATTTAACATCTGAGTAAATTGGAGCAATGAGAGTGAAGTTTTTAGTTCAAGAAAACAACAGCAACTGGGCGTATAATCAGGCATCAAACCTGAAACTTTGCTATTTCCAGGATAATACTCTAACTACTTGATTATACTGTTTCACACACACTCACACGCACACACACACACACACACACACACACACACACACCGCGCGCGCGCGCGCGCGCACACACACAACACACACACACAACCACTGAACCATATATACTATACCTTGACAAAGGGATATGCTAAAATTTATTTACTTGTTTCAAGAATGTGTAACTTAATTTGAAAGCTTTAGGAGTGTACAACAATATAAGTTACTTTCCTGCTAAATTAACAAACTTATCAGTACCAGCTGTCCAACTTTCCCTCACCTGTTCACTGCTTTGTAGGCAATATTCCATGCCATAATATAATGAAGCCATGGTCAGTAAGTGTTTGATACATTCAGCTATTCTGCAAAATTAATTCTCACATGTTTTATCAACCCAAAATCATATTAACTTAGAGCAGTTGTGCATTAAAGTAAATGTTGCCGTAACAGTTCTTGACGTCTTTATATAATCAGTATCAGCTCACAGTGGACTAGACACATTTTCCTATGTGCAAGTAAATTCTTTAGTGATGGTATGTGTATGTGCTCTGATAGGAAATTCTCCAAACATCCTAACATGTCACATTTATTTACAAACAAAATCAGAGCCTCCGACTTCCATGAAGACATTGCAATAGAAGACATGAAATTAACACTATAGCAAAATTTTCTAACAGGAAACTCCTTACTTGTGGAAGCTTCAACTTGTGGCATCTAAGATGGACTAAGGCACTAGCTTGCTATTGTCAGTGGCCTATCCACCCTCCTAGGAGTCCATTAATTCATCTGGCCTAAAAAATAAATCGCTTGTAATTACATTACCATCCCTTGACTATGTGGGTGGGTGGGTGTCTCGGGGGACCAGATCAAAGAAGAATCTGGGACAGGAAGCTGCAGTCAAGAAGTGTGTATGTGCATGTAAAACATATTTTTAGGACAGTATAGTTGTAACAAAAAGATTGAGATATCTTATCCAAAGAGCAGTCAAACACTCTAATACAACACTCATATTTTGAATTATAAAGTATTAACTGCTCTATATATTTTCAGTCTTTTGTGATTTTTTGAGAAGTGTCAGATCTGCATGCTGGACACATACTCAGCTGTTCATACATGTTTCCATACACTGTACTGTTGTAATGTTAACACCTACATGAACTTTTTGAATGAAGCCCGTTCACTTTCTGTTCAATTACTTTAATAGAGCATACACTTACTTATAATTGAATAATCAGTTATTATTATAGGCAACTGAAGTGTTTGAATGATAGTGGTATGGATATAACCATGTTCTTGGATTGCATTGCCCTATATATATATATATATATACCTGAAAATTAAATGTTTATGGATCAATGATGGATGAAGTATCTAAGAGGGATCATTCATGCATCTTTTACATTCTAGTATATAGTTGGTAACTGTGTAATGACAAACAAAAGTATTCTGGATTAACTAGCTATAGGGTAGCTGCACTGTGAGCTGTAGTAAGATGATGGAGCAGTTAAAAATTTTATCCTACATTCTGAACTGTAACTGTTTGACAATTCCTGAAATTGTATTCAACTTTGAACTGGGACTTCTTCATGACAGTAGAATGTCCACCACTAATTGAAGTCGCATGGTAGATATAGGCAAATTATGCTAGCACCTAAGGCTACAAATATAGTACCATAAGCTCCTAAATGCAATGCATATTGCATAACAATAAAATGGTGTTCTGGTATATAATGCATAAATACATTTAATTCATTGGACTTTAATACTGAATTCGAAACCATGATAACAAGTGAGATCCATACAAACAGCAGCGAGATTATTAGTAGAGTAGCTAAGCGAAACAAATTGTTCACTTTTTGATAAAAGTACCAAATTTGGTACAATATTTTGATTCATACTGTTTCATATTAGATACGGTGCCATTAAAATTACATGCTCAAAGAACCTAACAAATAAAAGCAATAGAAAATGTATTGAGAAAGCCATAATAGCGCTTAATAGTAAGTATGATCCATCCGGGTGTTTGCAATGTTAAGAAGCAGGGAGGATCAAGGTATATGAAGCCATAGATATGCAACATATTGTTTTTATTGGACTGCGCCTGTACTTTAAACACTGAAATATTGGCTCCATTAGAAGTGTTAAAAAACAGATTATTTTGCCACATTTTGAAGGTTTTCTGTAAATTTGAAATACATGCTTGCTATTTAAGCAAAAACAAAGATTTTGAATGCACTTGTATAAGTTAGAAATAGGCTTCCAAACATGCCCTAAGGCAATGATATTGATGTGGCACCATATCTCCAATGATTTAGTATACCTTACTCAACTTCCACAGAAAATTTGGTACTTTTATCACAAAGTGAACAATTTCATCAAAATTTGTTGCTTAGCCTCTGTACTATATATATAATTATACAGCACAGCTGGTTTCCCCAGTATATGTTAAATATAACTGATCTAGCTATACTGCATGTATGTGTGGTGTTTAGCTTGTATTTCAGCTGAGACTATGCTGCATGTTAGCTACAGGTTTTGTTTAATCAGCAGAAATATTGACTACTCAATACAGAGGCTGTCAAGAGGAGATTATCCATCCTCATTCAGAGTGTGTGTAAAGCAGTGTAGTTGGCCGTGGCCAAGCCATGCATCCATAAGCATGCAAGACTATCATTTTCTTATTACCAACACACTCACTATTCAGTACTTTATAGCCAACCATATACATCAGTAAACTGTACTATCTCAATTTCCATGCTCTATAAGAGCATCCAAATCTTTGGCTGCTCCAAATAGTAGCCATATATGCCACTGCATGGTCTTTTCATATTCGATTTAAGTATAATTTTATTTAAACATGCATGCACTAAAGATGCATGCAATTTGTTCAAATGTGTTAGCTCAGTCTCGTGCTCAGCTAGTATATTATTCTACAGTCCCCCACATAGATCAACAAACAAGAAAATAACAGTCCAAGTGAAAAGTCCTATACCCTTACCATGCATAGTAGCTGTATATACCGACCACGTGCGCTGTACATGACACTTTCCAACTCCGTGTATGTCATTATACATGAAGTTCCTGCGTAACATAACTCCGTGCTTGTACAAGAGTATTGTAATCTTCTGTCATGTGTTATCCTCTTACTGTTGGTTTATTATAGCCAGTACAACTTATTGAACCAACTTTCATCAGTTCAGTATCGCTTAGCATTTCTTTCCAGGAATGGTGAAAATAAATTGTTCATGCCTTACAAGAAACAGTTAAGTTTCCCATGTAACTCAGTTATGTATCTATATAGGATTTTTTGATGTGATATACGTGCACTGCATAATTAAGTAACATGATGGCAGCGTAAATTAGCAATCTATGCATCTATAATTCATTTGATTGCATAAATTCCTTCTCCAAAAAAATACTGATCTGGCATGTAGGGAACATTAAGTATTCTCAAGCTAGAGCCAGAGAGAAATTGTCATTTTAGTGTTAACAAATAAAGTGCACACATTATATACATTACATAATAGGTTGGGCGAGTCCAGACACGCACACATGCAGCCGCAGATGGGATATACCCCAAAAGTATAGGTGGTACAAAGAATATACAATTAAAATTAAACATACATAATTATACATGTACAAATCATGCAGCATTCCCCTGACCAGTCTAGCCAATCTCTTACCAAAAATATTCTTCTAGAATAGGACAAAGATACTGCAATGACCTTACCCTGCAGCTTGATTTTGTTCATAGTAGTTAATGCGGTTTGAAAGGATGACAATGGTAGTACTAATACACCTGTTTCATTTGTAAACATAAGGAGCTCCAAGGTGATTGAATTCTGACTACACATTTCATGATACAGTCCCTTGCAGAACCAAGATGTACAACCAAGTCCAAGGGGCAAGTCAGCTCCTGCATGCCCACTAAGTTGTTTACTCTGAGGCAACTATATTGATCACTTGCCTGCATCAGTGTCAAAGATGGTTCCCGCCTTGATGTGACTGCTGAGAGTTTTTGGGGATAGGATACTGAGGAGAATATATGGTATAAAAGTTTTAACTCTTTGGCCTCCTCTTATGCCTCCACTCCTTTAGCTCAATGCTTTCACCGAGTTGAACTTGACAAAAAACGTATATGTATGATCGGAGTGAGTTCATGAAGTAGAGAGGGTACTTTTTCTCCATTGGTGTTCGTCTTGTTGTGGTGGGATGGGACCAGCAGCAATTGCATGTCATTGGCCTTATTTCTGAAAAACATGGTCATCCCTACAGTCAGGCACTATTTTGGATCAGGTGTAAACTGTCTTATTCCTTACTGTTTCATTCTGCCATAATGTGTTTATGTGGGTCAAGGTCTCACCATCATAGACATCAGAATTTACATGATCCAGCAATTGACTTGGTCTGCTCTAACAGTTTGGAACCTGAATAGCTAAGTAGCTATATAATGTATAGTATTCCTTTTTTGCTAGTATTTTGTGCAAGAGTATATGTAAAGCCATACTAGAGATATTAGAGTCCATGGAAACGTATTTATGGTCCTGTGACAAAGCACTATAGTACTGGGACAGCCACAGCCCAAAACGTAGGCTGAGCACTGATGATATAATGAGTTTAGCAACAAAGTTGAGCACCTGGATATTTTACTACGTCATTGTATGCGTACAAATTTTCGAGGGATGTAATTTTCGCGGTTGTCTAGTCTACAATTCGTCAATCCGCGAAGATTACATACCTCGAAAAATTGCACATATACGATAGCGAATAAGTTAGAGGTCATCGTACATTTGTTCTTTTTAAGACGCATCACTTCCAGATGTTTAAGAAGTAAGGAGAATGACATTTATGTGTCACGTATTAATCTACTACAGGTTTGATTCAGACACGGAAGTGTCCGGTATCAGCCAAACAAAGTCTTCAGTGGCCAAGGGGATACGCCAGCGATTGTTAAAAGATTACCCGCCAATAGAACCGTACTTAGACGACATAGTTCCGAAGAAAGAAGCACTGAACATTATTAAATGGTATGTACTGTTTTCAGAGCTACTGGTTTTTAATAGCAAGAATTGCAGCCATGATCACATAGAGTTATTGGCTGTAAAAGGAGAGCTGCTTTTCTTCAGACAGAGAGTTGGGCCCTACATACCTTGTCTAAAGCTCCTTCACAAATGTATGCCTTAACCATGATATAGTGTGTATGTTCATATGATCTTTATAGATCCTAACATGTTGCCAAAATTACAAGTGGACAAAGGAGCTATCAAATTTATTCTCAGCGGTGCCAATATTATGGCACCTGGTTTAACATCACGGGGTGCTTGTATGGACACTGATCTTCCTTCAGACACAGTTGTGGTAAGTTGTAACTAAACAAAAGCAAAAGTCAATTTTCACAATGCATGTTTGTATGCCAACCACTGAGCCACTGAATGCCATCAGTGAAATGTGCTTCCCAGCTAGGTGCATGTACACTGCAGGACATGTGGTTTCACTAAATTTGTACTAGCACACCTATATATACAATACACAGGTATAAGGAATTTGATATTCAGTAGGTACAGGCCAGGTTGCCTTTAGGATTTCCTGACATTACTATCTAGGTGGCTACATTATAATTAGGCAGGTCACTTTGTATACAAACGACACTTGAGGACTATTAACAAAAGGCCAGCAAAACAGATGACCTTAGTAGCAGTGACCTGATTAGTGGTAGGGTCATGACTAGTAAATCCTTGCATACCACATCAAAGGAAAGAATGAAACTATATTTATCACTGTCAAGCAACATGACCATTTTGCCTCAATGATGTGCAGGAAGAAGCACCTCCTCAATCAATCTTCTAATAATAAGCATGGTACAAAATTACAGACGATGCCCATAAGAAGCCATTGACATCCTTCCTATGAATCGACACCTTTGTGCTAGTGGAGAAAAAGTATTGGATCCAAGACACGAATGATAAGTCCATGATACATGCATTTTAGCTACTACACTAGGTGCCTCAGGCCCAAGCAGCATATTATTATTATTTAAACAGTGAAGAACTCAGGCCTATGTCTGAAACGATCACTTTGTTAGTCAGATGTCAGTCAGCAGAAAATTCTGTTAAATATAAAGAAATCATAGATACTTATCGAAGGCATTTCAGGCCAATTTAAAGGCATGTTTGGGCTTGAGGTGTACCCGATTAATAATAGTGCTATCTATGATTTGATGTCAGTATAGTGCACAGCTTGTAGTTTGCTTGGACTATATAAATTATAGTGTCCCATAACCCAATCTGTTTGCCTTAAGACTGTATATGTCTATATTCAAATGACATCTTTTAGAAGTGTTGTATTTGATACACAAAGAATTCAGTACATCAAGCATTTAGCCTGACTTTTTTTAGTAAGAGATAATTTGTACACATTTGGTAGATTTTTAAGCTAATCAGGCGACTCGTAGGTAGTCATTTTTAAACTTATAGTGTTATGCTGAAAGCTTTAAAATATTTTATGTCTACTAGAATTAAAGTTGGTAGATTTTATATTGGTAAAAACAGTATATACACCATGCTAGCATACTGCAGTTTTGAGAGATGTTATCTGTTTGTTTACTACAGGCAATTATGGCAGAAGGGAAACAACATGCCCTCTGCATCGGTAACACCAAGCTGTCCACAAATGACATGTAAGTGATGATTGTAGAATGTGATGGTTTATAGCTAGACGGTGTTGACCTCTTCACAGACGGACGATCAACAAAGGTGTGGCTGTAGAAAATGTGCACTATTTGTGTGATGGACTGTGGGCTATGAAACTGCACCACAGATAGCAGCAGTAGAAATAAGCTAGTATTGTAAATTTTGTAGAAGAAATGATTGATTACCTGTTGTATCAACATAAACCATATATGGCATGTACAAACATGCACATACATACACACTAGGGTTGGAACAAATGTATATCCTGTGAAGCTTCCTTTGAAAATGTTACCGAAGCTTTGATACAAATGCCATGTCAACTTGAAGGGTATACACTGGGATACAAATCCAGTACAACCGTTGTTTAAACTATAACCAAAAATTACGTAAATGGCAGCTTCCACAAGGAGTGACAATACTTGTGCAACTGGTTTAACTTGTAAGTATCTATGGTAATGAAGCTTGGCGGCATCTGAAACTGATCAAAGCTTTGATCTCCCTAATACACACACTACATATGCAGCTATTAGGTAAAGCTTGTTTTTTTTCCTTTAGTGAACATACACCTACATCAACATAATTGGAATCACATCAGAGTTATGTGTAGTATTTGTCATGTGATATGTTACGTATGTGGTCAGGACATTTGTGTAGAACATATACTCTGGCACTTCCATACTAGGAAACCAATCTCACCATAAAATATATAACAAAGAGGTACGTATACACTTCCTCCACTTTTCCTGCTCATCAATATATTTATATGTGGTAAGAACAGTAGTTTGACAGTCACTAATGATGTTTGTGTTGAGATGCAGTCTACTTGCTGTGATGTTGGTTTGTAAATGGAGAGTATTGACAGCGGTGGATGGTTGTACTGACCATGAGCTGGAAGATTTCTTCATCGGCAGTTCCTGTGAGGAGACATATCTACAAAATCCAAGCAGTCACAGCAATTCAGGATATTATTGGGTCACCAATCCTCTACGTCAACTCTACTGTGACATGGAACATTCTGGTACATCTTGCATAAACATCTACAACAACCATATGGAAACACGTGAAAAGTCTGGATACTATATGTTAATAGGTGGTCATTGGGTGTACTGTAATATGACAGTTATAAGTGAGACACTGGTTGTCCCAACATGTGCTGGCGTTGAGGGAGGATGGCTGCAAGTGGCCCACTTTGATGTCAGCATGGGAGATAACTGTCCCAACAGATGGAATAAGGCTACATTAAATAATGTGAGTTTCTGTCAACGACCACAAGAAGTCGTTGGCTGTTACCGCACAGATATTTCTACAAAAGGCCTGCAATACAAAAGTGTATGTGGAAAGGCTAGGGGTTACCAACAAGGATCAACACTAGGATTTTACACCTCCAAATACAAACCACTGGACAGTTACTACATTGACGGTATGTCAATAACTGCTGGTAACTTGACTCAACACATATGGACGTATGCTGCAGGCCTTACAGAGAATGGATTCCCTAATGAAAGATACAACTGTCCTTGTGCAGCAATTGCAGGCCAAGCCCCGCCCAGTTACGTAGGCGTGAACTATTATTGTGAATCAGGGACCATCGATCGATTTATAAGTGGTATGGTATACCTGAATGACCCTTTATGGGATGGTGAAGGTTGTATAAGTGGACAATGTTGCAATTCAAGTAGCCTTCAGCCGTGGTTTTATCGTCAATTAAATGATGAGGTCAACCAACAAGACATACAGGTAAGACTGTGCTCTACAAGCAACAGAACAGCAACCCTTGTGGATCAATTGGAATTGTACATTCAGTAAACAAAGTCACACATTTTATACATACATGTACGCGTGTGTGTAACAGTGCAAATACCTCGAAACTAGTTTAGATTACAAAACTAATGCGTGATAAATCTCAGATCCTTCTGATAAAGCAGACAATATAAGCGTCACCTATCCGAATCTAAGTATCTTATGTTCATTCGATTTATTCAGCAGCGATGACCTGTTATGGTTGGGCCCAAAAGAAACCTAACAAAGTGTTTCGATTGTGGGGTTGGGTTTGCACTCCTCAGCTGCAGGAATGGACAATGAGGCGGGAGTCGAGAAGGCTAGGATCCATTCGACACTCTCACGGGTCGGATCTCCCCCACTGGTGGTGATGGAATCTGATAAATACAAGTAAGATCACGAATAGCTGCTCATGCGCAAGAAATTTTGTATCCAACATCGATTGTACAGCTTCCACTCAATTTTTATGTTTTTAGCATTGAAGATGAAGCTTGGGCAGACACAATGGATCCGAAAACTGGCTCTGTATTTTATGTGGACCCTGTGAATGACCCCGAGCCAGTTCAAACGTCGTTAAAGCCACCGGGAAGTCCCCTTTTGACTTCCCATGGGCGCACCAGCTCTGCTGGGGAGGTAGCCCGCACACCACCTGACAAATCACCTAAATGGGGTTTCCGTAAGATGTTGACATCTGTGAGTGGTGCGACATCAAAGAGATCACGCGATGACACAGACTTCAACTCTTTCAGTGAACCTGACCTCCGGGGCTCACCACGACCACCAAGAAATCGTAAGTATGTGAACCCATTTGCTACCACAATGAGCAATGGTGGTAGTAACGTACTGGAACCTCAACTGATCCATACTGTACCACCAACCCCTACCTTATCTGTACATGTTAACTTACAATCACATGGAAAGCCTTGTGGTCTCAAGACTCTGGGAATTATTCCTGCTAGACCAAAACTAGTAACTGGTTCTACATTGAGTCTTAAAAGTCCATCAAGATTTTCTGGCCATGAACCAGTGATAATACGAGAATTGTTACCAGACAGTGTTGTCGTCAAGAAGATATTACCAGGGGACCATTTGGTGTCTGTGAATGGTTATGAGGTTCATCACAGCAATGTAGATGTTGTGCTTGCTAAGGTGGCGCTGACTGCAGATGAGCTAGTGCTACAGGTGGTAAGGGGGAGTGGCTCAGGACAGGCTGCAATGGCAGCAACATCAATGGATAGCATTAACCAAGAACTTATAAAGTTGTTGTCAAGAAAAGGCAGTCAATGCTCTCCCAAACCTGTACATAGATTGCCCCACATGTTAATGTACCTCACCCTCAACACTGCTGAAGATGATGAAGAAAATAAAGTAGGAATCTCATGCATGTGTGTGTGTATAACCCTTCCCTGTGTAGGACGTTTTGTACATGTATCCTGCACAGATAGACTCCACTATTATGAATAAGGTGTATCATTTACGAGCACTATGTCTCACACTGACTGATGTAATGACATCATCAGTGGCATCTGGTAACTGCTCTTGGTAAGCCGCACATGCTCATTTGTATGTATGTAAAGTTTGTTTCTTATGTAGTACTAGTATTAGTGTAGATGAGCAACTGATGTCTCTGGTTAGCATTCAGTATGATAAGGAATTGATGATGTTGGCAATACCTGCTTACTGGTATGTTGATAAGGATACAAAGCAATAAGACTGCCTGGAACAGTTAAAGTAGACTTCATTACCTTAGCTTGCCAACAAACTAAGTAGAACTTGAGATATTGAAAATGCCACCCCTTTAGTATTGTTATCTAGTGAGACATATTTTGGTGGTCCCTTTGCTGTAGTTAATAACACATGTGGTACTGGTGTATTTTCATGTATACAGTTGTAGTGTGTATGAAGCTGAATCACTTGCCAAGCAGGTTGAGCAAGTTTTAAGCCTACTTTATCAGACGCCACAAAGGTTTGTTGTACTATTGTAATTTCAGTTATTGATGTTCTTTTGTTCCATAGAGCTTTTACCTCTGAGGCAAACAATCAACAACTTAGCTACCTTTTTGGTCTCTTCTTTGAGCACTTATTTGCTGCCAAGAAATCTACATCACTTCAGTCATTCCAGTTCTGTCCTTCCGTCACTCTTCCTGTTAATCTCAAGGTGTGAATGCTTAAGTAGCTCCGTTTTGTTTAGCCAGTTGGCATTCCATAGGTCAAGTTCTCGTGTGCTCTTTCCAGCTTAGATTCAGCTGATTTCAGTAGCAATACCGTATTCATGCACACGCCAATGTCATATAGCTCTCTAGGATCCTGCTTGTTTCATAAAGTAAGCATTTAATAATTATATGTGGCCTTTATGTACTTATCATTCAGGGTAGTTTGGTATGCAGCCATCTTGCTGATGATGATTTGAAAGATGTGATACTCTTTTCAATGATGCATTCACTTCTCAAAGTCACCAGCCAGCAGAAGATTAGTCAATTAGTAATATGGCGTAAGGTACTATTAATTTAATATGTTTGGTGGCACACATTGAACAATGTATTACAAAGATATACCTGAGACGACTACGCCAACAAAAGTCAATCACCAGGGATTACTTTATGTTGACTGTTGGGCTAGGATACACAATAGTCTACCAATTGATGGAAAGTGCATCACAACCTGATCACGATACAAGTAATATTCACATGTAAGATACTATAGGTGACCGGGCCTGCGAAAATAGGGCATGTGGGCACAAACTACACCCTGTCATTCTACAGGTCAGATCTCAGTACTGAAACAGAATAGTTGGATTTTGTAACTTGTATCATAAAGCCAATTAAATACTTATTAAGAGCTGAAAATTACATTGCTATAGCATAATGGTACAAAGAGTTACGAGTGATGGAAATTTGAAAAGGTAGGCAAAAATCATGTCCCCACATGCCCTATTTTCACAGGCCCGGTCACATAGATTGTTTACGTGTATTACTTTACATGTCTACTAGAAATGTACCTGATGCTATCACCATTGATAAGATGCGTTCACTCATCATGGAATTAGATGCTAAAGGAGTTTTGCAGAGTGTTGAAGCATGGTATGCTTTAGATGATTCATAAGTCATATATTTATATTTAGTGCTGTATGTACACTAATAGCAACACTTCTAGTCCAGTTCCTTGTACACAATCAATTGATGCTGCCATGATGTCAATTCCACGGAACAGTACCGTCAAGAGATCTGCAAGTCTAAGTGTATCAGACTTTGAGGAGATCTCAGTCAACACACCTCTCTCACCCTCTGCAAGATCAAGGGGTAGCAGTCTCATTGGTATAGGAAGTAAAAAGAAATCTCTAACTGCCAGCTTGTCTGCTGGATCTGATTATCCAACTGCACACACTAAAGCACCCTACATGTTAGTGAAGTGTTTGTTTGTGTGTGTGTGTGTGTGTGTGTGTGCGTGCGTGCGTGCGTGCGTGCGTGTTAGAAACAGCTATATAGCAATTTTTACTATCTGGATATCCTGAACTAAGGATATCCTACAGATACCACGCGCATGTGTGCGTGCGTGCTTTGGTTGTTTGACAGTTTTGTTGACTTATGACTTTTGTATTCTTCAGGTTGACAACTGGTTTGGATAATGTTTTGTTTCATTATGTTTCCATGGACTGGGCTAGAGGTGTGTTCATTAGCCCTACCAGCACATTGACATCTCAACTACATGAAGCAATGTTGGATACCTTTGGGAGAACCTGTGTCCACATACGACAAACTCTGTTTTCTCAAGAACATGATCTGCAGGTTAGCAAAATATGCTTGTACCCATTTGATTATGAATTTAAGCACTACCTGATTGAAGGCTACAGGACACTACTGCAATCAAGTGCTAGTGTTTAAAGCAGTCAAGTTGTGGAATAATAAGCCCATTGAAATATTATTTCAAACTTATGAGTCTTAGGACATAGATGTTGTAAATGGGGGGATATGACTCCTAACTTTCATCGGTTAATGCTTATAACACAAGATCAAGATACTCTAATAGAGCAGTCAGTTACTCTAATACAACAGTCGCACTTTGATGTTATCTGTAAGTAGTTGCTTAATTCCATGTCATCAACACAATAAAGATAATCTAAAATACCATCTTAGAACTTAAAATTGAACTTCTTGAGAGACCCAACATGCATCTTTGTTGTATGCAAGTGTTTAACTAAAGTTAACCTTCCACTGTCTTGCCTACTCCACTCTTGTGGTCTGGGGAAGGGGCGGAGAAATAGGGAGAGGGGGCATAGGGGTACCTTCCCCTCTTGGTTTGGTGGAACACTATGAATCAGTACTGGGAGTGTACGAGATCGAGATACTCTAATAGAGCAGTCACCTAACTACTCTAATAGAACATGCAGCAGACATATAAGTTGGTACTCCTATGCAATTAATTCAATCTGTTTCCATTAACATATACAAGTACACAAAATATAACATTTCTTATTGTTTTACTGTGATTTAATATCATGTACTACTCCAGCTTGTATCAAAACTTTTTATCGATGTGCAATATGGTCCCTACTCTAGTTGAAAAGTCCAGTTTTTTGTTTGCTTGCTTGTTAACTTTTTTTTGTACATTAAAATTATTATGATTGGTGAACCCACGCATACTGCATCAAAAGAAAGAACAGCACCACGCACCTCAGCAATCAATTATCGTCTAAAAAGTGAAGTATTTATTACGCTTCGTTCTCAGCTATGCTCGATCCGTTACACAGCATTACGAATCAAGAGCTGTTTGAAAAGCACCTCTGCAATCAAAGTAGCCACTATGAAAAATACAGACAATTTCCATTTCAAAGGGAAGCCATCGTGTGCTACCGCCAAATCGACACCTTTCACTGTCAGCCAAGATGAATGGGACACAAAAGAGGACACTGCTAAGTCCATGAAGAATGCATTGTATGTACTGCAGTATGCCAAAAGGCACCTCTTGGGCCAACACGATGTCGAACAGTGAAAGAATCAAGCCTGTAGCCTTAGCCGTTATCGAGTTACATTTGTCTGAAGGCATCAGGCAGTCAGTCAGTAGAAAATTCCGTTTAATATATATATATATATATATATAAATTCCGTAGCAACTTATTGATAGCGTTTCAGGTCAATCTGAAAGCTTGTTTGGGCCTAACCAATACTGCCTCATCGTTGTCAGGAAAATTGAGGCTGGTTTTTGGGTGATGTTTTTCATGGGCCATGCCTACTCCTTTGTGGTCCCTACTATATAGTACTATAGTCTCATGCCCAGACCGCTTTTTTTCTTTTTGTGTGGGGGTGGTGAAAAAAAGGGTCTGGTGGATCTCCAATACATTTTTTTTGTGCAGCCGGATCTACAACTTTTAGGGATCATTGATTAGTGGTGATGAATAGCAAAGGCCTGTTAACGAAGCAACAATAGGAAATACGGCGCGCGTACCCAAGGATGCAGCCTTACCAAGCAAACGCGCACTGTATTTCCTATTGTTGCTTTGTTAACAAGCCTTTGCTATTCATCACCACTAATCGACGATCCCCAAAAGTTGTAGATCCGGCTGTACAAAAAATGTATTGGAGATCCACCAGACCCTTTTTTTTGCCGCCCCCACACAAAAAGAAAAAAAGCGGTCTAGGCACAAGACTAATAGTACTATTGTACTGTATCATAATCCAGAACATGAGATGCCTTCATTTACTAATGTATCTACCGTAGAGTCTAGTTGTTAAGCGCATATATATTAAGTGCATATTACCTGTTAAGTGCATACCCGTTTCTCCTACTTTATCATGGTTGATAAGCACATGTGGACAAACGCGAAGCTCCAACATGAGACGAAGCTATACAAGAAAAGAAACATTAGAGGTTTGCTAGTCAAAATTTCACAAAGTACAAAGCCAAAATATGTGCCTTTACTATACTTACCAAGCGAAGCAGTCTTCTGTAGTATGCTCCACACAAAGGACTCAGTGCACAAAAACTGGATTCAAAATATTAGTACATGTAATGACTGCAATTCACACCTCCCCAAGAGAGTGAATCCATAATAATCATGATGAGGTTTATTTATTAGGCACATGCGCTTAACAACTATATGCTAATAGCAGTATTTTTTTGCGAACTTTTATTAGGTGTATGGGCCTAACAACCAGACTCTACTGTAATAATATAATCATTGTATTGCTATAATATTATAGGAGTATCACTGAAAATGCTCTCAGATTCAATCTCAAAGCATAACTTTCCTGTGGGAGCATGCCCCAGACCCCTGTAGCATTGGCATATAGTACGGTTAAAGATTTTGTAACTTACAACTACCCCACATGACTTGCCACCCCCCCCCCCCCCCCCCCCCTCCCACATACACACACTTTTGAGTACTGTTCTCCACCCCTGGTCAGGGGCAACCTCACTGAGTACAAATTTGGTCCAATTGTAACTGTATATTAGGGATCATGGAGGTTTGGGCTTTTCTGGAAAAAATATCACCACAAAACCATGCCTTCATGATGCCTTGACAGTATTGGTGAGGTATAAGCACCAAAAATGATTCAGATAAGTTGCTACAGAACTTTATATTTAGGAGAATTTTCTACTGACTGACCAACTGCCTGATGCCTTCAGACAAACGTAACTCGACAACCACTAAGGCTACAGGCTTGATGTTAGACATTGCTTCAGCCTGACTGGTGCCTTTTTAGATACCGCAGTGTGTAAAATGCATAACCTACTTTTGTCCCCCATTTCATTTCACTGACAGTGCATAATGTTGATTCACGGTAGCACACATGGCCTCCTTTCTGCTGATATTGCATTTGTAACGAAATTTGCCCATGTTTCCGTAGTGATTGAAGAAGTGTTGCTCGTACTCTTGTAATGCTGCGTAATGGGCTGAACATGAAGCATAATAGCACTTCACTTTTTAGCAATAATATGGTTGGGGCATGCGTTCGGACACAAAATTAATTGTATGGTATTTCAGGCACCATTCTCCTTTTGATGTAGTATGCATGGGTTCGCCAGCCATAATTGTGCTGTAAAAAAGTAAACAAACAAGTAGAAGGAAATATTAAAGGGATCAAAGAAAAAAGTAGTGAAACAGGGGAAAAGCTAAAAAGGTGAAACAAGAGAGGTTGCCTACCTGCTCTAATTCAGTCACGGTTATAGAATGAAATATAGGGATTAAATGTACACTTACAGCTTCACTACTTTCTATAGCTATTCCCTGCTTTTTTTCTTTGATCCTTAACTTTTCCTTCTACTTGTATAAAAGGAGAAAATAATTGTGAACTTTCTTAAAGATTTTGCACTAAATGTGGTAGGAAATAATGGACTTAATAGCTACAGTAAAACCTTTCCAATCACGGCACTGTGTATCACCTGTCTAATCTTCCCTTTGAACCAAATTTGTTATTAGTGTGCAAAGTTACCTCCACAAGGTGACTAACAGTGGTTTTGTGGGCTGGCCAGTTTTTTTGTGTATCATGAGTATGAAATTCTGACAGAGCCAACCAAGTTAGGATAATCCAAAGGCTGCAGCACATGTTGCTGTCAGACCTTCAGTGCTGTACACTGCAAAGTACTAGTAAGAATAAGCAGTTGTAATGATGGGAATAGAACGACTGTAGCTTGGGACACATGGCTTTTCTGTTGGTGAAAAACATCATGAAGTTATGTTCCATCTGTCAGCAAAAATGAGGATGTACTGTGACTACTGTCTCTTTAATCTTGTGAGCCAGCCACTCTATAGTGTGTGTGGGCATTAAAGACATCACCAGAACACCAAAAGTGACTGTTCCAATTATAATATTTTGTCACCGGTGTATGTTCTATTAGAGTAATTGAATGGAGCTCTGTATGTTGCTTTACAAATTCACTTATCTGAACACTTTTGTCTAACTCCAGGATAAATAGTGTTTGGATAATTGAGAATCAACTGTAGATCTATGCTTTCTTACTTGACAAGATGTATTACAATAGTTAATTTCTTTGTAGAACACAAAATTCAGATATCCAGAAGCTGATAGTGAAACAGATGAAGGTGATAGTCCACACAGACCAGTGCTGGAACAAGGAGTACTTGTACAGTGTCCTTTACCAGCTTCAATACTCTCCGACAAGCACAGTAAAAATGTTCCACGATTATCATACTGGATTGTTGGGTTAGAGAGCACTTAACTTTTAATTGTAGACATTAAAGTTCTGTTTTACTGTAGGAGAAGGTTGACAGAAACTGGTAGAGAGTTTTACGTCTGCTTTCAGGATTCAGTCCCACAGAGTGCTGTTGAGCTAGCATTCAGACTTCATTTTGGTTCAGTTGACTAATGTACATGTACCATGACAATGACAACTTGAATTTTTCTATTGTGACTATAATCCATATACCAAACTCACTTTTTCTCTACCATGTATCTGTGCATACCATTTTGTGAATGTACTAAAAAATGAAGAACCGTCATTATTATTAAAATAATAAGACACAATAAACAACGTCAATGACTCCTAGGTCACATGCAGCCACTAGAGCAAGGTTGCTGTGTGGGCATGGCAAGGAAATGTTGAGGAGTATAAAATGCATGTACTTGCAATAATTCTTGCTTAGATGAGCTAATACAACACAGAGAAAAACAACGGTGAAGCAGAGTAACTCTGTAGAGACATTGCAAAAATTGAAATCCATTCATGTAGCGTAGTGCCTATATAGACCCTTTAATTGAGATAATCATTTTACTTTTTAATAAAAGCACAAAATTTTCTTATAAGGTTTGTAACACGTGTACTAAGAAGGGGAGACATGTATAAGTCCTTTGGAACCCTATTTTTGGACCTTGTCAATTGAACTATTTGGAAACAATCAATATATCAGCTGCAACATGATAGCCCAATAAAACACTATAATTATGAAACAAATTATTTCCTCAGTCTGGCAGCAAACAAAATACTGGAGTTTTGCATTTCCTATGATGTGCATCATTTCTTTATCAGGTGTATAACAAAAGTTATTGAATGATGAAGTTTTAGTTGGTTACAGGTGGACATAAAATCATTGGAACATCAGAGCCGTATATACCAAGCCTTTGCAATTTGATCAACACTGTAAGGTAATTACTTGATACCAAGGGATTTCAATAATTTTATGCCCTCATGTAAATAACCAATTAAAACTTCACTGATTCAAAACAATGCAGCCACATCAGGATGATCCTTGTATAGCTAGAGTTTAATAAAACCAGGTAGCTAGCTATATTTAGCTGGCTATTTGGTATAATATAATCAGGCAGTACAATATGTCCCGCTTTTAGATGTCCCGCTTTTCAGTTCTTGTCCAGCACGTTTGCCTCTTGTGCTGGGGGTGGTAGGAAAGGGCATTACATTTAGCCCGGGAAAAAAAAAAGGCAGTACAATATTATTGTTCAATGACAGCCGGTTATAGATAAAGTTTATGGGAACTAGCTAAGTCCCTCAATACTATTTTTTACCTTCTCCGCCGCCCCTGGCTGGAGTCTATTGGTTGTATGGTTATCAAAGTCCACGTGAAAATTAACCGGATTCTTCACGTTTGATTGCAAAAAACTTCAAGACCACAGCTGCGATGACGGATGAGACTCACGTGTGACTGCACCTGCAAAGCTGTTGCTAAGGACAGCATGGACGAGCGCGGGAGTGAAAACGCCAGCCTGGGTGACAACTTGTCTGAAGGTTCAGATACTGCGAATGACAACAAAAAGTACGTTGCTACGTATGTATTTATAAATACTTTAATGACAAGGCAGGTTCAAACACAGAGAGTAGCTGCTCGGACAACGTCACATACGAGGTCACATACGATAGGACGCCGCCACCTTGCATGCAACTTATAAGCTATCGTGTGATGGTCATTGATAAAACTATCTGGATTGCAGACATCGCCTGTTTCCCGCCAGACGAAGTACCGTAAACGATGAAAGTTTGGCGCAGAATAAGCATGCAAAGCAAGTTGCAGTGTGGTTGCAGTGGCGAATTTACCATACGAACAGATACTAAACAGCAGCTGATTGGCGACTGAATTAAGCTTGGCGGATTTCCTTGATTCGCTAAATGAGCTTTATAGGGCTTTCTCAGCTACCTATACTTTCCGGAACGGGAATAACCGCGTCATGCGCGTGTCTTCTGCCATTTGCTGAACTTCTGAACAATCCATATCACGTGCGCTATGTTGCTATTTTGGTTGCGTGATCGATCTGTTGCCTCCTCCTCAGGTTGCAGTTTCCCTCTTAGATTCCCTGTTCAAGGTTCGTCTCAAAGACCCCCTGGATCCGCCCTGATTCATCATACAGTACAGTAGTACTGTATAGTAGAGATCGTTCAAGCCCAAAATGCTTTCAGAGCAACCCCATACACGTGACAAGTTTCTATGGAAACTAAGACTTTAAAAATGTATTGAAATATTTGGACCCACTTTGTACGTGTGCAAATAACAGTAATAGATTTTTCCATAAACTCATCAGCAATCTTTGATGTTTCATTGAATAGCCACAATATTCAGCTAGGTTATTGTTATTACCAGTTAGGCACTGAAGGGTGTACACAGAAGGCAGAGCCTGTTCAAGGCTACAAGCAGAAAAGAATTGGAGCAGAAAAGGATAATTGATATGGTGATTTTATGACAGCAATAAGATTATATTTGTTGGCATGTGAAATGGCAATATCATATTGACATCTTGTATAAACAAGTCCCTTGGTTAAATTTATTTCTGCTAGGAGATTATAGCTACTGGTCCAATAAAAAATGATTAGTTTAGATAAAGCACTTTCCATACAGCAAAAATGTTTTTAGCAGTTGTAAAAAAGAAAATAGATGCTGGATTCTTGTATAATCGTAACAGTAGATAGCTTTAGCCACATACCATATAGCGGGAAATTTCCAGAGGGTATAATTTTCGGATAATGATCATTGTGAACTATTTCGGAAATAAATTTTCGGATAAGGACCATGATCAGCACTTGACAGAAATATACGGAATTGTGCTCTGGCAAGGCAGGTGAAGACTTCTGTGCGTCATCAGGTCATGATGATGCACAGATTATAGAGAAAGCACCGGCGCTTACGTGCCCCTCTATAATCTATGGATTATGTGATGGACTTCACGTAATGCCTAATAGTGATACTAATCCCGTAAACAGCTGCTCTCTTCGCTATTTCCGCCTTCTCTTTTCCTGTGTAGCTACACCCGATATTCACCACGTGGTTTCCCATTTTCCTGCTTCCACTGGCGTATCTCCATCATTCTGGTGACGCCTGAATTGGCAACAACAAGTGCAGAACTAGGGGTTATCAACAGGTAAATAAGAAATACTGGTATCGCTACTCTGTTTACACACCTTGAAGTACTTGAGGAGCGCTATGTCAACTCACGATTTTTACTTAAATGTAGACTACGTATGAATAAGCAATTTCGGAAAATTTATTTTCGGAAATTATTTAGTTTTCCGAAATATCCGAAAATTACACCCTCCGGAAATTTCCCGCTATACGGTATTCTTCAGTATTCGTGTTCTTATGCTTAATACAGAGCCAGAGAGTTAGTAAGAGAGCAGCAGGAGTAGCTATTAAAGGCAAAGCAGCAATAGCAAAGGCAGGAGGAGGAGCAATGGTTGCTGGTAGTACCAGCAAATTGTATGCATAGTAGCAGCAAGCCGCAGTAGCTATACATGCAGCAGGGGTAGCAGCAACAGCAGCAGCAGTATGAATGCGCTTTGCAGGGAAACACAGGTCCCTAGGGATATGCATGCAGGAAACAGGAGTACTCAGGGAAGCTATAACTATGACACTGACAGACGGACACTGCCCCTGCAAACTTTTTTCCGTACAAACTATACATGTATGGAGTGCTTGTTCATCAGACTAGTATATAGGAGCTACTTGAACATTGTAACATAGACTAGGTCCTGGATTCACAATTAGCCACTGTTCCAACCCTTTAGCGGCATGTATAAAATTGTAAGAGCAGTGTGACATTTTCTGGAATTGTTCCTTCCTGGTTACTATGAGTGGAAGACTTGGCAACTGCTAGGAAGCAATGGCCTCTGATATTGTTGTATATAGATATGTCTAATTTGTATATTCTGTAATGTTTTGCTGCCGGTACTTTTTAAAAATTTTATGGTAATATACCTGACCCCACCCTGCAGGGCCGCCCAGAGAAATTAAGGGGCCCAAGGCAAAGAGTTAAAGTGGGGCCCTTGACCCAAGTTGTAAGGTGAAGACCAAAAAAAAAAAAAAAAAAAAAAGGTCACAACCTGCTGGCAATGACAATAACTACCCATCGCCAACCATATCTCCTTATCTATAAGCTTGCTACATGCTACACTGCTCCTCTGAAGAATACTGTGACTGCTCTATTAGAGTATTTAGATCTGACTGCTCTATTAGAGTATATCGATCTTTTAAACAGGTATTCAGGGGGCCCTTCATGGGGCCTCCTGGGGCCCCTTTCAGGCAGGGGTCCGGGGCAAAATGCCCCAGTTGCCCCCCCCCCCCCCCCCCCCCCTGTGGGCGGCCCTGCCACCCTGCACTGTCTATATGGTCACATGACATCACTCGGCTGTTGAGACCTCACCCAGAAGACACAGAATAAATTAAACCCTGGTACCCACACTTGGCAGCATGAATTACAGAGTGATACAGGAGTAGTTCTTCAGCTTGGTCAGGAAGTTGAGTTGCATGTGTATGCATATGAAAGCTAGATCTACAATAGCATAGTATAGCAATAAGTGGCACAAACAGCAGCTAGAAACATGCATTGCCTAAGGGCACAGCTGTAGGCCGGGTATGGGGATTACCCTTCACTCACCTCAGAGACCTCCTCCTGGATCTGCCCCTGGACATCTACGTATTAAACATGAGCGGAGTTATGAATATTGGATAATAACTGCCTACCCACATGTAAACTAAGCAAGAAACTGGTACTGAATCCAGTTGCATTGGCTTAAATGTGATTACAGTGTGTTGCATACCATAAAATCACTCCATATGACAATATAATATTATTTTCCCATCCAGAAGTTTAGCATGTATTGTTCTTATTCATTGCTAAAAACCAGAGTAATGCAACTGCTCTATTTAAGAGGATAGGGAAATTAATAACATGTGGGCAATACATGGCAGTTACTAAACAATGCTACAGTTATATCACAGGTCATCAAGATGTTTTTTGCTTAGAAACAATAATCTTTCCCATATACCTCTACAGCCTAAAATGATGGTATACCAATTCTATGTCACTAGGTTTATACAACTCTTCTATGCATTATATTGTACATGCTCACAGATGGTGTTACCATTTTTTCCCACAGGTTTAGCATGCAGGCTAGATTATAGGAACTTTAAAGTTCATCCTTTATCCACTTGACTAGTATATCTGTTCTATTTGTAACATAAATTTAACTTAAGTATTATGTGTGTGTATATACATACGTAGGGAGAAAAATGAAAAGAACAATGAAAATCCTGTAGGCTTGCCTGCTCTGGTAAGTGTAGGTATAGATGTCATTGTTGTTCTTATTACTACAGTGTAAGGAAAACATTGGAATTTTTAAGTTCGATTACTTTAGGCTCCTACACCTGAAGATATACTAGTGGACATTTAATTCCTAATTTAGTCATGGAGGGACACTTGAAGATATACTAGTGGACATTAACTCTAAATTTAGTCGCTAAATTAGCTATTAAATGTCCACTAGTATATCTTCAGGTGTAGGGGACCTCCCTTGTTTCCTTACTTCTTTCTATGATCCCTAATCGAACTTAATTTTTCATTGCACTTGTTTGTTCACTTTATGACTAACATGCACATATACCACATCAAAAGAAAGAATGGTACCAGACTTATCTTAACGCATATATCCCAATATTGAAAAGTGCCAACTGCCAAGTGGCCATTACCATAGATTATATATTCCCTACGGTATATAATCTATGCCTTACACTTTGTTTTCAGTTATGTTCAGCGCATTATACAGCATTACAAATAAGGAACAGTACAAGAAGTGCCTCTACATTCAATCCAGTCACTATGAAAAATACAGAGGATAGGCCAGACAATGTAGAATACCAGTTTCTCATCCTTCAATTTTGATGCAGTGGCAGATCTAGGATTTTTAAAGGGGGTTTCTGAAAATTGGTATAGCTGAATAAGGCATCAGATGACATTTTACCAGAAAATTTTGAGATTTTAGAAGCTGTGAGATTGGATTTTAGGCTACTTTTAGTTAGCAATTACAATAAATTCAATACTTTAAACTGTAAAACTATAGCTAACTATAGGTGACTATAAGCTGTAGCTTTGATTGCTCTATTAGAGTATTTACTTGACTGCTCTATTAGAGTATCTCGATCATTTTTAATGCAGTGGGAGATAGTGTTGCTGAGGGTTTAATAGCTATAAATGGTGTTAGTTAAGTGCAGCTGAATGCATGCTACTGAAACACAGTGGTACATAGTTGTTTGATATGACAAATTTTCAGTACAACAATGTTTATGTATTTAGACTGCCACTGAGCTAACAGCCCATTTAAACTAACCATCCAGTTCGAACTAACTTGAATCAGAGCGATTTCCAAGTCAGTGTAAATGCGTACCATATCGAACCGAACCATGTCGAACCGCTCTGAAATGGACCTGCTAGGGATGTGGGTCTGGTTCGAACTAGTTCGCTCTACTCACCCAGTATAAACAGTTGCGAACCTGCAGTTCGATTTGGCTCTAGTAAGCGGGATAAAGATACGGAGAACTACAGTTAAAATGGTGACTGTAAAGACGAAATGAAGCAACAGCGAAGTATTTAGGGGACAATACGGAAGGAAAGCCTCAAGAACAACAAAAGGACTCAAAAACAAACAGGTACACGTGCGAATGAACAACTAACCAACTCCATAGAATTGAGAGGTTGTTGCCTACTAACCTTACGATAACAGAGCACACAAATCCTTTAACTCCATCAACAATCTCTACTTCGATAAAAATTATGATTGTGGGTTTTAAGTTTTTTGGTGATTGGAGCGGGTTTGGCCTTCATAGTATAAACAGTGCTAAAAATAGCTACTCCGCCACTGTGATGGGTGCATGGTTATTATTGTATGCCCAAAACCACAGCGACAGCAAGCTATCTGTCACTACAGGGATTGCCAAAGGCTTTGTGCTCCCAATTTTCCACCTTTCTGGAGCAGGGAAACGTTTTCTTACCTCTAAATGATGTCTAGTCTACCTCAAACATAGAAATGCTTGCTCACGTGATCTATTATAGCAATAATGAGACTCAACTTACCTGGCCTTACAAAAAAAAAGGTAAGACATCACACACTACTATGAATTTACACTTTGAGCTGTCAGTGAAGAGAAATATAGGATCAAAGGTAAGTCCATGATGCATACATTGCATGTACTGCAGTGGCACCTGTCAGGTTGAAGCAACATCGAGCAGTGAAAAAATCAAACCAGCCATTATTGAGTTATGCTTGTCTGAAGGTATTAGTAATCAGTTAGTCAGGCAATAGAGAATTCTAAAAAATGATTTTGTTTACCTATTGGAAGGAGTTTGGGTCAGACTGAAGGCACTTTTGAGTTGGGGTTTTCACTTTCCCACAACAAAATGTTGGCCAGAAACCAGCCTCACAATACCCTCATGGTGCCTTGGCAGTATTGGTTAGGTCAAACGAAGCCAATATACAGTTACTACCGTACTGTGTGATAATATGTACATTTATATGTGGTCTTCCACACACATCCAATTCCATGACTTGAGTTAGTGTTCAAGTAATGTATTAACCTGAACATTTTCAATCCATTACGCTATGTTTGCATTAACTTCTGGCCAAATTTCAGGTGAATAGCTCTTTCCAATCTGAAGTTATAAATTTTCAAAGTTGGTAGGTAAGATGTGTGTGGAAGACCTCTTTTCGCACATACAGTATAATTATCATGCAGTTGTGGATGTTTGTTATTTGCTACAGCTCGGATTTTCTACACAGTCAGATCGTACTTTCCTACTGATTGGATTATCGCTAGCTTTCATCCATGCTTTGACGATTACAGCATTGTGGATATTATTTAGTAATGTGTTCAGAAATTTTGCGAACCATCGTGTTTCGTATAACTACTTTCATTGCATAAATCAAGTCACAATCAACTGCAGCAATCTGCTTTATTGTTCTACTATGGGTAACCAAACAGGATGTTGTTTTGATCACTCCTCTTACAAATGTATTGAAACAGACCAGTTCCTTCAAAATATGGACTACTTGACCATATATGTAATCATATGTGGAGTTGTTGTCTTTTTCATTGGATGGGGACATTCTGCAATCTTTCGTTACACTGGAGACAGACAGATGTTGGAAATACGTAAAAGATTGTTCAGTTCCATCATACAACAAAACATACAGTGGTTTGACACCATAGCAACTGAAGAAATTACCAGTAGAATGATTGAGTGAGTAGTTTACAGTATCAGTATTATACATCTTGTTTTGATGATAGCTAATATCAGGGGCAGATTTAGGATTTCCAAGGGGGTACAGGGGGCATCTATTGTGGGAGCTAAGAAAAGTGACAACCGGTTGACAACTAGTGCACACATACTTTATCTAGGGAGGTCAGGGGGTATGCCCTCACAGGAAAATTTTTGCAAATTTAGTTTTCTGAGATTGAATTTCACAATAATATTGTTACTGAAGAAGCATTGTGAACCTCTTTAGGTATTAAAGTGAATTCATTATTATTTTTCTAGTAGTGACAACTAGTTCTAGAGATTTACAAAAGGCACAGCATAAATGCTGCACTATGGTTTGAGTCCAATGCTGAAGTTCAATGGGTCTAGGAGGTGGTCTTTGTTGGATGTTTTATTAGAGTAATTGACTGTTCTATTAGAGTATTTTTATGTTTAGCAGTTTTTTTTACTCTTGTTGATTCCTAGAAGAGATTAGCTCTTCTCTTCTCACTCTTTCCATCTTTTCGTTGAGATTTAATTGCACTTGTTCTGTACCTTCTAGTGTCGCATAGTAAAAATTTGGAGGGAGTGCTTCAGCCCCCAATGCACCCCTACCCTCTAAATCCGCCACCTTTGAATAATATATAAACATACAAAATGGTGATATCACTACAGTCCAGCATTAAAAGTAGGTTAGTACTGCTGACCCAGATAACCCACTGACTGAGATAGTAATCTGAATTGGACCTGGATAAATTGAAGCAGAGGTGTGCATGCATAATGCACACTTATTTCCCTTAGTCACACAGCACAATATGTTGACAAGTATGTTTAGCTACCTGGAGTTGATCATTTCTTACCACTATTGTTGAGTTTGCTGATACTTGTGGCACCTACAACCTTTGTTTACAAATTGATGTACAGTATGCTGACAGACTGTCTTAAGTTCAGCCTTTGAGGCATATGAGCTAGAAAACAATAAAATGTGTGCTTTTGTAAATGTAAATGTTATCTCTCTTCAAGTTAAAGCAGATCAAGGATGACAAGACACGCAATATATCTAGAATTTTTGCTACAGCATGTAAAATGGATTCTTGCTAAATGCAATGCAACGTCCATAGCAGTAGAACTATAAGAACTGCCTACAAGTCACAGATGAAAAGTTGGCCTAATACTGTATACTTCCCCTGAGCATTAAATTTCTTCTGCCATGTAACAATAATGCAGTTAAACATTTGTTGCAAACCAAGCATGTCACACAGGTGACTTATTTGCTATACCTGAAGAAAGAATGAAATGAGACTCATGTAATTGAAATAAACACTTCAGGCTTTTTACTTTGAATATTTCTTACAGGATTAAAGTGTTCCTGCATTATTTTGCATTGCTAAAGAAGCCATTTACGGAAACATTCTTGGATGACAATTAATTCATCCTTCTGGGCTATAGTTTCCTTTGCTTTCATCCTCCCCCTATAGACAAACATTTTACTGTCCAGCCTGATGACTTTTAGCTGTGTATACATATATATATATATATATATATAAGGACATTACGAAGATAATAGTAACATTCCTGACAAAGGTCCATCCTTATTTCCATCTTTACCTACATTTGAGATTACCGAACAAGGAGTCTACAACTTGTTAAGTACCTGTGACACATCCAAATCCCCAGGACCTGACTCCTTGCATCCGTATGTACTGAAGGCCACAGCTGCCGAATTATCTCCCATTCTAACTCATATTTTCAAACAATCACTAGAATCTGGTGAAGTCCCATTACAATGGAAGCATGCCTATGTCACCCCAATATTTAAAAAAGGTTCCAAAGCTCACCCAGGCAACTACCGTCCTATCTCACTCACCTCAGTAGTTTGTAAAACAATGGAGCATATCATCGTGAGTCAAATTATGAAGCATTTGGAGGACCACAATATTCTTTCAGACAACCAGTTTGGATTTAGATCAAAACATTCCTGTGAGACTCAACTACTCATTACTGTTAATGACATTGCAAAAGATATTGACAGGAACCTGCAAGTTGATGCTGCTATATTAGACTTTTCTAAAGCGTTCGACCGAGTAGCTCATTCTAGACTTCTCTACAAATTAAATTACTATGGTATAAGAGGAACTGTCTTACAGTGGCTAGAGTCCTTCCTTCATGGTCGTACCCAACAGGTTGTAGTAGAAGGCTCTAGATCTTCTACATGTCAAGTTACATCTGGTGTTCCACAAGGTTCCGTACTTGGTCCTGTGTTGTTCCTAATTTACATTAACGATATTGTAACAAACATCAAGAGTGAAATTAGATTATTTGCTGACGACATTCTACTCTTTAAAACTATAGCTACGCCCAACGATCACAGAATACTGCAAAATGACTTAGATTCCTTAACACAATGGGCTAGCAACTGGCTGATGGAATTTAACATTCCCAAATGCAATATTTTACAATTTACAACCCACCACAGTAAAAGCACTTTTACATATAAAATGTCTAATATTCCATTGAATATTGTATCAGAGCACACCTATCTTGGTATCCGCCTCCATCATACACTATCATGGGAACCTCATGTTAACTATATTTGTGGAAAGGCAAACCGTCTTCTTGGATTTCTGAAAAGGAATTTATATAATGCCCCAATACAAATCAAAGAACACTTATACAAACAATTATTGTTACCTTCTATTGAATACTGCTCAGCTATCTGGGATCCTTATCACCAAACAACAGTTAGCAAATTAGAAATGATCCAACACCGAGCTGCAAGATTTGTTCTTAATAAACCATGGCACAGATCCAGTCAACAACACAGTATTAATTACCTTCAATGGCCAAGTTTAAAAAGTAGGAGAAGAAATGCTAGACTTATATTATTATTCAAGATTGTAAGAAACTTACTGGTGCTACCAAACCATTGTTTACCCCAGCCAACCCCTGTATCATATACTCGTGCCAATAATCCCCTCAAATTTGCACAGCTGCAATCCAGAATTGATTTATATAAGTATTCTTTTCTGCCAAGAACAATTATTGATTGGAATAACTTGAAAATTGACAACATCAACACAATTAACCTTGACACTTTTAAGAACATTATAGATAAGCTAAACAATTTGTGATTTGTAATGCACATTAGCGTGTTGCCCCTGGTGGGCTTTGCTAATTAATAATAAATAATAAATAATAATAATATTTTGTGGAGAGATCCCTATACTACTGCAAGTACTACAGTACTTGGTCATATAACTGTGGGTTTGTATTGTGGGTTTGTATTTTTACATGTATTGTAGAAAATTGGACAAATTACACTCTGGACTTGGAGAAAGTTTGGCAATTATGTTTCAATCTGTAGTGACTTTTATAAGTCTGAGGATACTTGCAGCTATTTACCAATGGAGGCTTTCACTGTTTTTTCTTGGAGAGTTTCCTTTTGCAATATTAGGTGGAATATTTCTGAAGAAGGTGAGTGTACTGTACTAGTTTAATACTGTAGTTATTACAATGTCTTGTACAAAGATGGAAGAGCTACAACGTATTAAGAAATCCAAGGACGGAAAGGGTACAGATTATGGAACAGCAGGTGCCATAGCTGAAGAAGCAATATCTGCAATTCATACTGTTACCAGTTACGGAGGACAAGTTGACATCATTAATAGGTACAAGTACATGTTGATACAAGAAGGTTCTATATCTTCAAGTCCAAGCAAAATGATTTTGAAAATGTCACTAATGGTACAGATACTGTACATGTGATTTGGTACAGAGCTCTAGTATAATAACAAAATTTAGAAAATTGGCGGTTCATTACCAAACCACCAAATTTAAAATTTTTCAATATTTAAAATATATATATTACTTTCATACCTCGTTTCCAAGCTTTTGATAGCAATTGTTGAGGTATAGGTTTCGACACAAACCAAGTGTGACTTCATGGATTAAACACACCTTACTGGTAAATTAGCGTGGTTCCACGCATGCAAATGAGTGTGGCTCACGACAGAAGCTGCCTGCTGTAGCACTAGACCCATACTTGATTAGTCGGCATGTCTCTGCATAAGCTTGCAGACAGCAACAGACATGGATTCATGCACAGCCATTGATAAATGGGTGAGGCTCTGCGTATTGGACCCGGATGACCCAACCCAGTTTCAATCATGGCAGTTGCACGCTGTGATTTAATCTACAAGATTTATATAATTTCAGCAAAAAAAGGATTGTACAGCATGCACGATTTGTCTACGCTACGTTCAACCTTCAAATTAAAATTTTGCCAACTGCAATTTTATAGCAAATTGCCAAATATTAGTTACACCAATATTTGTTGTTATACAGTACAATGCTTGTTGTCATAAATGTGAAAATCTATAGTACAGAATTGTGCTGTAGAGTTGGGGTTAGTAACTTGGCCTCAAGGAACTTCATACATGTTTCCAGTGATGCCTAGAGTAAATATACACAACCATTTACATGTTGGAGATACAATATCATTAAAAAGAACTAGTACATTAAATATCCAGAGGTGATATCCAATACTACTACTTGCAACTCTGTCATATAACACGTTATATTATATTATATACTCGTTACTGCAAAAATTATAACATGTTCTGTTACATATTATCTAGTACTTGGCTAGTACTGTTTATCATGGTTAATTAATATAACCGGTTAGCATACTGTAACAATCTTGATAATCAGTATATTGAGATACCAGTATAGGATTGTACATTCAATTACTCAATTTGTTGATGGTTTAGCAAGCCACACCCCATACAAATACATGTACTGAACTACATTGTTTGGTTATTGGGATGCATACCACTTCATATTAGACCCAAGAAATGATGCACTGTAACAAGAAAACTATATACTAGTTAAATATATCACAGCTAGTGCAATATGGAAAAATATAATGAGGGAGCGGGTGAGAGACCAATTCAGCACAAGACGAGGCCGAGTGCTGTATTTGGCTCAAGACCTCACCAGAGTGCTATTTTTTCATACTACACAAATGTAACAGTGCTTTAATTGGTTTAAAGTGCTTTCTGGTTGTCTTTGTTTGGAGCGTTCCTTGGTTTTCAGCCATCAGGCGATTGATAAGTGTCTATATATAGTACAATACAAGTTTGGTGATAAAACAAACAGATAGCATCCTTTTGGCTACTTCTGGTGATTTAAACGTTATGCACATGATCAACAGTACTGTATTTTCCATACGCAGTGCTGTATTTTCCTTTAAGTGCTTGTATGGCGACAATAGCATTCTTGTTTGTTTGATCTTTCCCCACGCAAGTACTTTAAACCGATACCGTGTATTCAAATTTCAATACTGACAAGCACTAGTATTATCCCCAACTCTGACTATGACATGATAGATACTAGAGCCAAGGAAACAGGATAAGTAACCAAGTGGCACACCAATTTACTACGATAGAAAAACGATCGAAACACTCCACATGTTATTGAAATCTTTAAATGGCAGTTTATGGTTTAGCCTCTGACTTTGACAACCCAAAGGTAGTGTAGTTGATGCCACAGTTTTTTCCCCTTGTTGTGAAGACCAGATTCAACAGAAGTAAGCTCATGGCCAACTATTGTGATTGTCCCTATGCTTTGAAAAATTGTACGCACACATGTAATATCTAACACTCTATTTAACCATTACATATTTTTTTAGATATGGTGAAGCACTAGAAAATTCCAGAAGGAAACAACAGAAGAAATTCTTAGTTTTTGGATTCATATTCTCTCTGGCAACCTTTTTCTTAATCTCGTTTGTAGGTGTCAGTTTTTGGTAAGGATTATGATAAGTGTGGTAGTAGAAATCATATATGTACAATATTTAATTGACAAAAAAGTTTTCATTGCGTTTGCGTTCCGTTGTGCACATTTTTCAAGCAGAACTACTAAGTATATAATCAAGACACACGATAGTGCAGCCAAGTACAGCCAGTGTGCATGGCACATGACAGACAAGTGTGTATTTACAGGAACCAAGAAAATGCCATTCTTACGCCTCCATAGCTTGATAGTGCCTTAATGGAAATTAACTGTGGAGACTTCCTTTGGGTAGAGCACCACCTGTTCCAACCAAATCCACCCTACTATCAGCAGTACAAGCATAATTCACCACATTTTCAGTCCAATTTTTGTTCACATCAGATGAAGACCAAGGGAGTTACAAGTAATTTTTTTGAAAAAATGCAAAAGTAATTAATTTTTGTCATGGCCACAGGGTAAACCACTTGAAGCAGTAACTTGAAAATCTGTATGTACATGGGGTAACCAACATAGTGCAAAACCTTTTGTGATTTGAAATAAATCACAATAACCATCATGAAGTTATAACAAAACCCCAACCGTGCCTAGCAAAGCACGCAATCAAGTTTTGCTAATAAAAAGTATTAGTTGCCATGCCTACCAGACACTAGTTAATGGAATGAGCTGAAAATAGGTGTTTTTTTTTAGAAAAGCCTTTCAGTGATTTACAAGGAATCAGATTTAAAACCACTACAAAGCCAACTAGTGTAAGGGTCATTCCATACCAAATCAACAAAAAAAAAATCCGGACCCCTTTCAATTTTCATGAAATTTGGCACAAACATAGACCCTATCAAGAAACTTTCTCACACCAAAATTTGGTTCATTTCATTGGTCTCCCTTTAAGTTATGACCACTCAAAGTTTCTGCTGAAAATTTTATTTTGCTTACACATTTTCAATAAAATGGCCATAACTTTGCTTATGATTCAGATAAAAACTTCTGGTTTAGATTTTTGAAATCCTTATTAAATTCTCTTTCAGGTGATGTATAATGTTTTATAATTGCTCAAAGGAAAAGGTCGAACCACAAAAATGTAGCTTTTTCCTTTGATCTTAATTTTCAAAAATGCATATTCTTTAATTAAATATATTTTTGGTTTACATGTTGCTCTAATACCCATCATTCAC
This sequence comes from Dysidea avara, assembly GCF_963678975.1. Classification (NCBI taxonomy): domain Eukaryota; kingdom Metazoa; phylum Porifera; class Demospongiae; order Dictyoceratida; family Dysideidae; genus Dysidea; species Dysidea avara. Next base: position 11,452,423 of record NC_089282.1, on the reverse strand, counting down.
CACTGTGAGTTTAAAGTTGGGACCAAAAGTGGAGCATGAGTTATAAGTGTTAATGTGTAACCTTGTAATCACTGCTGTTTGTATGGTATTTTTACAGTGTAATTTCCAATACCAATTGCGAATAACCTTATATTAGTATGTTGCAAATCATTTTGTGCATTAAAATAGTTAGGGTTTGTATTGACAAGGGCTCACTACACTGAAACCATACTAACAGACCACTTTTAAAGCTAAGAAAGTTGGAGCAATAATAAGGCGGCCTAATAAAGGAATCACTGATTATATTTTTGCTGTAAGTTCAGTGTCCTATAAAATAGAGGTGGCTACTATAACAAGGTGGTCCTATTATAGAGGTACAGTAGCTATATTTATAGGGGATTTACTGTACAACTAATGATATTCCAATCTATTCTTTCAATTTATAATAATAATAATATTCAGCCACAGATTATGATGAGTTTCCAATCTTATACATGTAGAATGGATGCAAATGACACAGTTACTCATACATATGTACATGTAATGTGGAACAGTTGAATTGAAATGCCATGTCTTAGTGATATCCAAAGCTTCTTGGTCATAATACCTAGATAACTGCTTCATATAGTTGCATTAGAGTAGATATATCCTATTTTAAGTTTCCCTTATAAAATGATGGCCTTTAAGGTAGCCGCTAAGATATGTTACACTGTATATCACTTTTGAATTATACTTTGAAAGGGCAAGCCTACTACTGACCACTTAAAGGCCACCTTTGTATGTCTGTACCTATAAACAATGCCTTTGCTGGAAAACTGTACACTTCTAAAACCACTATGCATTGTCTTGCTCATCAAACATTTGATGGAATAGAGTGGAAAGTGGCCACCTGTATAGAAAATTAGAAAGGCCACCACTCCATAAGGACTAATTTCAAATTGATACTATACACTTACGCAAACGTATTAAGCAGCTACCTAGCCCAAAAAATTTGGCCCTAAGGTAACTGGCTCCATACATCAACTGTATCATGATGAAACTATAAATATAGCAATGTAGCTCATAATTTGATTCTAGAAATGTTCCATAGAAATTACATTCTACAAAGGTTCACTGCAGCAATTGCCCACTGATCCATATCTATAGCTTTAAGTGAAATATATCAATAATCAATTAAAGAAAGGGTCAAGGCAATTAACTTCAAAGTTAAATCAGAGTGTTATAGTAAAAGTTGAGACTGAAAGTGGTGCATATTGCATGACAGTCTCTACAATCATTCATATGTAACTTTGACATGCAATGAAATCTGATGCATTGATATCAGTACACAATTGAATTTTTGAAGGTGTAAGTTGAAAAGGCTGTTAGAACTGCATCATTCATTCATTACTACTCGTTAGAAAAGCTCTAGTAGATTACATTTGAAACATTCATGCCTGTGTTAAGAACAAAGACATAACATTATGTAAGTGTTTCAAATTACTGTGGAACTTGTCTTAGCGGCCACCTCTAATGAAAGGCCACCTTTCTATTTAAGGCCAACTTTAAATTGTTCTAGTAAGACATTTATACACATAAAACTATATAAATAGCCGTCTGCATATTAAGGCCAAAAAAACTGGCCTTGACTGGCTTAGACAGTTTCCACTATAGCTACGTACATTAATTTTGTGTATCAAAATACGTACTTGCATATCAAAAATTAGCATTAAATGCTAACAGTAGCAGTAGCAGTTACTGTAGCTAGTCAAAATGTAATCAAGTTCAACATTTCACTACTATATAATAGACTTGGCGTCATAATCAGACACAATATATACAAGCTTGATAAGAGGTAAATTACTTGAGTATATGTATTTAAGTATAAGCTTTTACTGGGTTTTCTTACAAAACGTAAACAAATTAACTTTACTTACAAACCAACAATGTATAAAATGATTGTGACATAGTATTATATAAAGTTACTTGCAATTGGTATTGCATCTTTGCATACTTGAACCACACAAACAAGAGTGATTACAAGGCTACACATTAACACCTATAACTCATAATCTACTATTGGTCCCAACTTTAAACTCACAGTGATGAATGATGGGTATTAGAGCAACATATGAACCAAAAATAAATTTAATTAAAGAATACATATTTTTGAAAATTAAGATCAAAGCAAAAAGCTACATTTTTGTGGTTTGACCTTTTCCTTTGAGCAATTATAAATCATTATATATTACCTCAACAGGAATTTAATAAGGATTTCAATTATCTAAACTAGAAGTTTCTATGTCAATCGCAAGCAAAGTTATGGTCATTTTATTGAAGATGTGTAAGCAAAATAAAATTTTCAGCAGAAACTTTGAGCGGTCATAACTTAAAGGGAGACCAATGAAGTGAGCCACATTTTGGTGCGAGAAAATTTCTTGAAAGGGTCCATGTTTGCGCCAAATTTCACGAAAATTGAAAGGGGTCCAGATTTTTTTTTGTTGATTTGGTATGGAATGACCCGTAACAAGTGCACGATCGAGATACTCTAATAGTGTAGCACCATAACATTAATAAGTCACTCTATTAGAGCATTCAGCAATATAACATGTCACCATGTACACAGTTCAGCAATGTTACAAGCCAGAGATCAACTACAAGCAAGCCACCTTGTAGGGAGTTCAGCTACATTACAAGTCACCATGCATGTAGAGAGTTCAGTTACCCCATCAGCTGCAATCAAGTCAGCCCTGCAGAAATTTCAGCTACGAAGTAGAGAGATCAACTATACAAACAAGTCACCCTATATGGTTCAGCTATGTTAAAAGTCACCCTGTAGAGAGATTAGCTACAATCATGTCACCATGGAGAATTCAGCTAATATAGAAGCTACTAATCTTTTGGAACATGACTCGTTATTCATTCCATACTATGCATCCTTGCATTACATAGTTTGTTTGTTTTGCTGTGATGTTAATTACACATCCTTTCAAATAAATATACAGCATATCTAGTATCAATTACACATAAAACTAGAATAGAATATGACATAATCAGCATATTCTCTAAAACTTGTATTTTCAATTGTAATGTGGAAAAGTTCTTGCATATAATATCTCTGTAAAGCAACCCTGGCATAAAATGCACATAACTCTTGAATGAGTACCCTAGCAATGCAGTCAACCAAGACTGTATGATAGAGCATCTTATTTTTGTACTTGCTTTTCAACTACACTATACAGTTGCTTCTCTAATCATACAGCACAGTAGTACTGCATATTAGGGATCAGTAGAAAATTCCACTACATAATTTTTTTTTAAAGTTTGTTGCAACTTTTTGGTAGTACTGAAGGCACTTTTGGGCTTGGTTATACCTAACCAATACTGCCAGGGTACATGAAGGTATTGTGAAGCTGGTTTTAGGGTGATATTTTTGGCCAGAAAAACCCAACCTTCAAGCCTGATTGACTGACTGACTGACTGACTGACTGACTGACTGACTGACTGACTGACTGACTGACTGACTGACTGACTGACTGACTGACTGACTGACTGACTGACTGACTGACTGACTGACTGACTGACTGACTGACTGACTGACTGACTGACTGACTGACTGACTAATGCCTTCAGACAAGCGTAACTCAATAATGGCTGAGGTAATGGGCTTGAGTTTTTCACTGTTCAACATCACTTTGCCCCGAGACATGCTTTTTGGCATACCACAGTACATACAATGCACATATCATGGACTTACCTTTATCCTCCTTTTTCTCAGATTTCTTTTTGCTGACAGCCCAAGGTGTCAATTTGCAGTAGTGCAATGGCTTCCCTATGTTTGTAAATGGTATTCCATGGTAATTGCAGAGGAACTTCTCCTACTGTTCTTCATTTACAATGCTATGAAATAGGCTGAACATAGCTGAAAGCGAAGAATAATGGTCACTTCCGAGTCAGTAGTTAATTGATAGCTGAGGCACACAAATCCTCCTTATTTTCTATGACTGGATTGATTGCATGCAGAGGTGCTTCTCCTACTGTTCTTCAATTATAGTGCTGTGAAACAGGCTGAACATAGCTGAAAGTGAAGCATAATGGCCACTTCATTTTCGAGTCAGTAATTGATAGCTGGAGTGTGCATTCAGACAAAAACATTAATTCTGGCACTCTTCTTTCTTTTGATGCAGTATGCGCAGGTTCACCAATCAGTAAACAAACAAGTATAAGGAAAAATTTGGAATTTTAAGTTCAAATAGGAAACATAGAAAAAGTAGGGAAACAAGGGAGGTCACCTACACCTGCAGATATACTAGTGGATATTTAATCCCTATTTCAGTCTATGCCCATGATTGAATTAGGGGATTAAATTTCACTAGTGTATCTGCAGGCGTAGGCAACCTCCCTTGTTTCCCTACTTTTTATTTCTGTTATTATTATATATGTCTTGTTATCTGATTTTGTTTGTTGGTGATCATTAGATATTACATTTTGCCTGATTAGGTTTGGTGGTTGGCTGATTCACACTTATAACTTAAGCTTTGTGGATATGAGTACGGTGAGTGTTACATATATACAGTATACATATGAGACTGATTACCTATACATAAATATTTGAAAAACTGTATGTCTGTCTGATCATCCTCATCCTCATACCATGGCATCCAACAACCCCCTCACACACACACACACACACACACACACACACACACACACACACACACACACACACACACACACACACACACACACACACACACACACACACACACACACACACACACACACACACACACACACACACACACACAGAGTGGCGTAACTAAACCCGACCTGGGTCTAGGCCCGGGTGTCAGCAAATTATTAGATAGAAAACAGACATTTTGCATACCATGACGCCAAGATAAGCTAGGCCAACCATCACGGACCGTGGGCAATGTATCAAAAATTCGAACAAAACAGCAAAGAAGACTTACTGGTCTTGGGTATATACTCTAGAGTTTCTCTTAGTGAACAATAGTGGACCATTGGTCGATTTGATCAAGGCACAAACTACCACACCCCTTAAATTAAATTTCACGTCCATAAATTAGGCTGTGGTGTTTAGACCAAGTAAACAATGTTGAGCACGAGTCCTAGCACATGGTAACAGTCGTGCTAAATGGCCAGTTTCTTCAGTGCTATTCTCTTCAACACTTCCACTCACTCCATTTAGCAAACTTGTGATGCAACAGTTAACAAAAGGATCATCCATGCTTGAGACAACAAGTAATGAAAATATTAGTTACTCACACTAATTATTGTTCTATTTTTAGACTGGCATACTCACATTATAGTGCATTTAAACATAGGCGGTTGACCTTCTGCAATTGAGGCTTGAAATAACACTGATAAACTGCACTATGAGGTGATGAATTGTTGAGAGTGTTGGTCTGCTATATATTAAAGTAGAGGGGATTACTCGGAAATAGAGATAAGGAGTCAATCTGGAGTGGTAATTCACTAAATTCAGTGGACGAAATCAGTGTGGCCAGGTGTGTCTAACGATGTAGATAGCTATAACACATTATAATATACTGCCAGTGATGTATAGCTCTACTTGATCATGGACGATTATGTTGGAGTACAGTTGAGACATGTGAGAGTGAGATGAGGCTTAATCTGCGGTGGTTGCATTATACTTACATAGAAAGTAATTTGTAATAAAGCAGCTACTTAGATATGATAAGTTAGCTAATACTACACTGTATGTTGGCTAGCCCATCATTGGGTCATTAGCCTTTTTGTACGATAATGACATTAAGTGTTCTGTGGGGGTGTGTCATCCCATCACCTTCCGGTTAGCTATGCCACTGATTGCACTAGGCCCTGGTGTCAGTCTGGTTCTAGTTACGCCACTGCACACACACACACACACACACACACACACACACACACACACACACACACACACACACACACACACACACACACACACACACACACACACACACACACACACACACACACCAACGTTGAAACCAGGTCACTACTGCTGATCCGGATGACCCACTGACCCGGATTAATTAAAGCCGAGACGTGTTTCGGCTAGTCTCGGGTGAGCGAACGAGTCTACATTTTGAGCGTTCAATTCGTATTGGGTAAATATTGCAACTTCAGCCTAGCTGTAGGTTGAAGACCAAAAAAAAAAAAAAAAAAGTCTTCACCTACTGACAATAGCTATCCCTCACCATAGATACCCTCAGTTTCGTGCTACATACTGCACTTACTAACAAATAGGCGTGGCTGAACATATGTTGGTAATGCGATAAGTGGGCGTGGCTCACGAAAGAGCTACGCGATAGCATTTATAAGTTCCACGTCGTCAAACGAACAATTTCGTTTCTCACGTGATCCAATCCGGGTCAGACCCGGATGACCCGGAGAAAATGTGACCCGGATGACCCAACCCGGTTTCAACGCTGACACACACACACTCAATGCTTGTATCAAAGCAATTTGTGCCAAACAAATGTTCATCATCTTGCCTTTAATGAAGCTTCTAACAGCCATCATATACAGTGAGTTAAATGCAAGAGATACAGAGCAAACTTGCTGGAATTCTAGATGTAAACAACACAGCTAACTGCATGTAATTATGACCTAGCTGCAGCAGCAAGGCAGAGGGGCTGAACGGTTAATCAACACATTGACTTACGTACTAACTGTAAAATTTAAATGGCAAAACTGCTTAATCTTCTTCTAACAAAGTTTTTTTTCTTTCTTGAGAAATTATGTACTTAACACATCTGAAGGTAATATAATAATACCGTCATGTGTATATATCTCATATATCTGCACCATAGTGTGTTTTGCTATGTACCATATTGCCTCAAATGGCCAGACCCATATAAATGCCTGGTCACATTTAGTCACTGAAGGAATGGAGCTTTGCAACATGCACCAGTTTCAAAAAAACACCAGGTCTCAAATAACTGCTTAGTACAGACAATTATGTACAGTTGCCACAAATTATGAGGTTAACAATGAATCGAAGTGAGAGCTGTTCCATGGCTTTCCTTTCAACCTTAAATCTGTATTATAAGGTGAGAGGAATACATCAAGGAGAGTACAACTTGGAGGTATGAAGTTGATTCATGATTGATGGTGTTGTATATAAATGTTGTCTCATGTAGTTACCATGCAGTTTCATTTAGTGGCCAGGATAAAATGTTGCTTGAAAGAAATGAGACAATACAGTACATGGCTAGTAGCCATTTAGAGAGCTCCTGATTATGTCAATTTATTCATTGTTTTCTTGTTACTTCAATGACACAGCATGTTTTCAGTCTGTTTTGCCAACCACTATGTGTGTAGGGAAGGTCTATGAAACACACTAACATGCAAAACATTCCAACCTAGAGAGGTACCATTTGAAAGTGATTTCAGCAGTTTATCAGAATACAATTGTTTCAACTGCTGTATCAGGATGACTGCTCTATTAGAGTATCTCAATGTTGATATGAATGTAGTACGGATGCATGGGCCTGCTGTCTAGCACTTAATAATTATTGGTCTTACTGCATTCACCCCTGCAGATAAGAAATTACCTTATATTTTTATTTCTGTAAATGTATTTCATTTTCTAGGCGGGAATTATTACTGGTATCTCTACTTTGGTACTAGTGGGTAGTACATTAGACATGGACAGTGTCGGTGCAGCTAGGGAAGCAGCCACAGAAATATTTAATATCATTGAGAAGGTATACAAATAGTGAACAAATAATTATGCATGAGGTAAGCATACACAGACTCCTACTGCTGACGACACAGGGACAGTACCTGATAACATATCTTATGATATCAGACTACGTAATGTTCACTTCTCTTATCCATCCAGACTAGATTTAACAGTGAGCTAATACATATCTTGTACTGTGCTTTAACCTTTAATATTGTAAATGTAGGTTTTAAGTGGCTTAACTCTGGATATTGAACCAGGTCAAACTGTTGCACTAGTAGGAGCTAGTGGTAGTGGTAAGAGTACCATTATACAACTACTTCAAAGGTTTTATGACATTCAATCTGGAGAAGTAAAGCTATAAAATGTATACCAGAAATATCATCCTATCTAATAGATACTGATAGGAGGCCATGACATACGCGAGCTCAATTTGCAGTGGTTGAGACAGAGTATCGGAGTTGTCAGTCAAGAGCCAGTATTGTTTGGTGGTACAATAGCAGAGAACATTTCTTATGGTAAGGAAGATGCCACCCAAGAAGAAATAGAGATGGCAGCTAAGGCAGTAAATGCTCACTCATTCATCACTGAACTTCCTGATGGTTATAATACATTAGTTGGAGAAAGGGGTACTCAGTTATCAGGGGGACAAAAACAACGTATGGCCATTGCTAGAGCAATTATAAGAGATCCTATGATACTACTATTGGATGAGGCCACTTCTGCTCTGGACACTGAAAGTGAAGCAATAGTACAGGATGCACTGAATAAGGTACTGCACTGTATCCAGGGTAACATCAAGTCAGTGTATGCATGTGAGGTGGCTAGCCCATTAGTCCAGTTAAGAACCCAATTTTATAACCCATATCATAATATGAGAAAAGTTGACCTATCCCCTAGCAACCTGAAGTTTACATTATTGTGGTCTATGTGAGGGAGCAACATGTACAGTTGGCAATTGTAGTTGCCCCTTCTTGGAACTGTACAGGATTCAAAATTGTGATCTACGATTACCCATTTATAACTTGGAGAGATAATTTTTGACATTCACACCATGTTAAATTGATATATGAATTTGTGGCTCTTCCCTACTGTGATTGTCCAGAAGGGGCAACTGTTGCCCCCTCAGATACAGTAATGTATGGGGAACTATAAACTTCATAATATCCAGTGTTGGGGGTAATATGTAACGCGTTACATAATAATATTACTTTTGTGGTAACTAAGTAATATAACAAAATATGCTATAAAAACAGGTAATATAACTCAAGTTACTTTACTAACAAATGTAACGCGTTACCTAAGCAATATCGTTACTGTAACGAGTCTAATATTACATAATATTATTACTACAAGTAACGAAGTTACTAATGTTGTTAGTAATCCACTGAGTATCGCCTAGCCACAACGAAGTAATGAAGCCTACTGAATGAAGCTTATTCACCAGCTTCTTGCTTATAACCATGCAAGATTTGCACATTGCCCAACAACGCAATCATGTCACGTGATAAGGTGGTAGTTTCACACCTGACAGCTTAAAGCTGTGGACACAAAGTAATATATTATTATAGTTACTTTATTTTTTGGGTAATATATGTAACTGTAACTAAATAGTTCTGATTACTTTTAAAAAGTAACTGTCCCAACACTGATAATATCATACCTATTATATATATATATATATATGAAGTTACTTTAGACATTGATTATATACTTTGTTGGATTTCTTAATTCATGAAATTTTCGTAATTCTTCAATTACAAAGATCACACCATAAACTAAAAGTGATGATGTAGCATTGAGGGTCACAGTTGATGACCAGTACCATGCAACTGCCCAGACTACTAAACTTCAACTAACAATACCAAAACAACTACCAAACTGCATAAGAGTAAAACTTTAAATGACAGGAAAGTGATACAGATGTAGAGGTCAGCGTTGAAACCGGGTCGGGTCATCCGGGTCACATTTTCTCCGGGTCATCCGGGTCTGACCCGGTTTACAATTTATCCGGGTCTGACCCGGATTGGATCACGTGAGAAACAAAATTGTTCGTTTGACGACATGGAAACTTATAAACGCTATCGCGTAGCTCTTTCGTGAGCCACGCCCACTTATCGCATTACCAACATACGCTCAGCCACGCCCATTTGTTAGTAAGTGTAGTATGTAGCACGAAACTGAGGGTATCTATGGTGAGGGGTAGCTATTGTCAGTAGGTGAAGGCCTTTTTTTTTTTTTTGGTCTTCAACCTACAGCTAGCCTGAAGTTGCAATATTTACTCAACACGAATCGAACGCTCAAAATGTAGACTCGTTCGCTCGCTCGAGACTAGCCGAAACACGTCTCGGCTCTAATCAATCCGAGTCAAATCCGGGTCAGTGGGTCATCCGGGTCAGCAGTAGTGACCCGGTTTCAACGTTGGTAGAGGTGCACCAATATGACTTTTAGCTGACTGATATTTGATATAGATGAAGCCAATAAACAAAGCCAAAGCATAGACATTTTCTCTAATAATTTGCACTCTAACTTTAGGGTTTAAAGTGACAGAGTTGGACTGTAATCAATAACCAACATTACATAAGAGGCACTGCTAGGGTATTACTAGAGCATGAGTGCCCATATATAGATGTTTAAGTATATCTGTATCTGCTGCTTGTTTTACATATGTTACCAATCTGATACCGATACGCAAAAAATGCCGATAACCAATAGCTGATCAAATATTGGTGCACTCCTACTTAGATGTGGGGAATCTATTACAACCTTATAGGTTTTTGCAATTGAATTCGTCGCCTTTGCAATTGAATTCGTCCCGTTTGCAATTGAATTCGTCGCTTTTGCAGTTGAATTAGTCGGTTTTGCAATAGAATTCGTCGCGTTTGCATTACAATTCGTCATAAACTAAACGGCTCCAAGAAACCAACCCGTTCATTAAGAGATGAACTATTTATGCCTTGGAGAGTTACACTTGAGACACTAGAAGGTAATTGAAGCTGGTAGTACGCGAAGTTGATAGCTGTCTGACAAGTTAATTAGCTTGCTCGCGAGTGACCACACCCATCGCGAATGGCGTAGTAGAGTTTGGAATGTTGGTGGAGAGGCTGTAGAGGAAGAATTATTGCCTTATAAAGAGTTGTTTACTACTGTTGTACTTGAACAAGTTCTTGTAGCAGCTGCTACATCATGTTTTCATGTTTGCTCCAGCTGCCATTCTTGTTATGGACGAATTTAACTGCAAAAGCGACGAATTCAATTGCAAAAGCGACGAATTCAATTGCAAAAGCGACGAATTCAATTGCAAAAGCGACGAATTCAATTGCAAAAGCGACGAATTCAATTGCAAAAGCGACGAATTCAATTGTAAACGGGACGAATTCAATTGCAAAACCGACGAATTCAATTGCAAAAGCGACGAATTCAATTGCAAAAGCGACGAATTCAATTGCAAAAGCGACGAATTCAATTGCAAAAGCGACGAATTCAATTGCAAAAGCGACGAATTCAATTGTAAACGGGACGAATTCAATTGCAAAACCGACGAATTCAATTGCAAACGGGATGAATTCAATTGCAAACGGGACGAATTCAATTGCAAAAGCGACGAACTCAAAGTCGCCGAATTCAATTGCAAAAACCTGTAATCATAACATAATTGTATGCGATGACGTGGTAATATATTTACAGGCTAGTGTTGGGCGAACAACAATAGTAATAGCTCACAGATTATCAACAATTAAGCATGTTGATCTGATAGCAGTAATGGATGAAGGTAGAATTGTGGAATTCGATACACTAAAGGAATTAATAGCTCAACAAGGATCGTTCTTCAAGTTGATGGCAGCTCAGGTATAACATATACAAGTATGCATTATATTAAATGGTGAATTATAATATAATTGGTTAGCTGCATATTGAAAGCTGTATGTCAGCCAGTGATGACAATTTGACTGTTAAAACCAAACGACCTGAAGATTACTGTGCTCCAAAACTATCATTCAATTTCTTCGACATGACTGATGATGAGCTAGAAGTAAGTCAAATATTATTGTACAGTGATCCATATGGCTAAAGTAAGAATTGAATTTAAACTTCAAGTGATACTGTTTCAATTATGTTCTGTCTGTTGCACACAGCCATACAAATGCATAACAATACGTGAAGCTGGCCTAGAATCGATCTGCTTACTTTGACTGTTGGAGGCATGGAATGAAAATGTACATAATAAATGATCCCTGTTACATTAGATTAACACACACAAAGATATTAACATGTTTGCTAGTTGAAATGATAGCTTCCTACTGTATGCAAAAAGAACCAAGAAGCAAACAAGGACCATGATGCATACATTGTACCTACTTCAGTATGCCAAAAGACACCTGTCGGACGAAAACAATGAAAAATCAACCCCATAGTACTATATATCCATATTGCAGAATAGAATATTTGTGGCATAAGCAAATCTCAATGGGCCCTCCAGAAACTATGTAAAGGATTTCACCGTCTTATTATACAGAACAATAGTACTGTATATCAGAGATAAAGAAGATTTGAGGTTTTCTGGCCAAAATATCATACATTTGTAACAGGATTTTTCCGTTGTAACTGGATTGATTGCAGAGGTCCTTCTCAAAGTGGTTTGTAACACTGTGTAATGAGCTGAGCATACATAGCTGAAAACAATGCGTAACACCTACTTTGCTACTTCAGTAAAAAAAACGTGACTTCCCTTGTTTCACTACTTTCATTTCTTTGATCCCTAATCAAACTTAAAGTTCCTAATTTTTACTTGCATGTTTGTTTACTTTTTTGGAACATTATTATAACTGGCAGTAAACCCATGCATACTGTGTAAGAAGAAAAAAAATGGCACCAGGCTTATTATTTTCTTTTATTATTAGCACTTTACAGTGACCAGCACTGAAGATCTGACAGCAACATGTGCTGCAGCCTTTCTTCTGAGTGTGCACCCCAAATATCAATTATGCTACACCTGAAGATATACTAGTGGACATTTAATCCATAATTTTTACTTTTACTTGTAAAACTAACTATGGAAATTGATGCTGCAACTTTACCTCAAGATTTATTTGACCCAAACTCATGATTTTCAGATATCAAGGAATTCACCTTGTGATATTCTTGGATGACATGCTGGTCCTTATCCAGTCAAAGGAGGACCTGGTGGCTCGGATAGCTCCCAGCTGTTCAACCTGTTAGGTTTCTTAATCAACCACAAGTAACTTGTTATATAACTGGTTACATGCTTGTAACTAGTAACTTGTAACAGAGTACTTCAATTTTTGTGCTACAGCCACATTAAGTAGACACTTTCTGTGTACTGTTCTTCATGATTCAGCTTGAGTATACAGACATAACAGTTGAAACTGAGCTGATATGGCCACAGAATCGTTATTTTCAGAAAGGGTACATACAATTAGTATATATATATATATATATATATATAGTTGTCTTCTTCCCTTGCTCTGGGCAAAATAATTATGTTACAAAAGTTAACAAACAAGCATAACTTGTTTATGAAAGTAACTAGATACTTAGTTACCTTCTAAAAGTAACTAAGTTACATGGGATGAAAGTATCTAGTTGCTAGTTACTTTTCTGAAGTAACTACCCCAACTCTGCCTATTTGAGCAAGATTTAACCAGTCTCAATACCACCACCCCAGCAATCTTCCAGGCCTCATTGAGCCACTGGAACTATGACCTAGACTTTATGGTCACAATCCTATGAGACTGTGGATCAAGATATTCTGGTGGAAAATATTCCCAGAATGGAACAAGTATTTGTCACAGTACTGAGATTTTATGATAATCATTCATGCAGGGCCTTCATCATTCAATAATTATATAGTAGCAACACTTCTAAAATACCATGAAGGTATTGTAAGGCATCAATATTTTGCAAGAAAGGACAAACCTTTATGGTTACCCATATTTTGGTATTCTACAGGAAGAAATGGACAACAGGGAGATGCTGAGTATTATCAAAATGTCAAAGTGGTACTATTTACTGATGGCAGTTATTGGGAGTTTAGTAGAAGGACTTGCATTTTGTTTTGTCTGTTATTTCTATACCATTTTTGTAATACAGGTATGTAGTTATTATCACATGAACTTGTATCATCGACGTTATTTGTTTAGGCATATCTTGATCCTAACACAGCAGAGCAAAACGCTCGTCTGGCATTGGTAGTTTATCCAATTCTAGCCATTTTTCTGGCAATAACACTCTTTACAAAGACAGCCTCATATGGCAACAATGGTGCTATACTGATATCTCGGTTAAGAAAGTCGTCTCTCCAAGCTATGTTAAAACAGGTACATTTATATACTGTTTATCTGTGACTCTGTCTGCTGGAATTACTTTTCATATATTTGCATGCAATCTAAAATATTGAGCGGTACATGAGATATAATGTGATTATGATGTCACATTCATTGTATCACAATTAATTGCATTTGGGGCTACAATAAATGCTACAAATACTCGGGTACTCATCACGTGGAAATCAAGGATTTTGAAAAGGGGTTTCTGAAAAATAATATATGCCAAGAAAATTTGAGAATTTAGAAGCTCTGAGGTTGGCTTTTAAGCTAATTTTAGAATAACAATCACAGTAAATCCAGTGCTCTAAACTATTAACTAACTGTAGGGAAAAAGTTATGACTAAGCTGTACTTTTGATTGCTCTATTAGAGTAGTTACTGGACTGCTCTATTAGAGTATCTCGATCAACAGAAATGTTATGTGAAAAGTAAAGTGTTGCTGAGGGTTTAATAGCTATAATGGATGCTCTACTTGCTACTGAAACATAGTGGTATGTAGTATTTTGCTATAGTTACGTGTCAATACAGCTTTAGTAAAGGAAGTTAGACTGCTGCTGAGCTAAAGTTAGGGCTGGGAGATTATATCAATTCTGGGATATGTGTGCTATAAATAATTGTGATGTTGTGACATCACATGCAAATGTATAATAGTTAATTCAAAATGGTGACACATACTATTGTGGGAGAACTTGATCTGGAAAACGAGCCTATACTTATGACATAGTCCGTTCATTGTGTGAATAAATCTTGCTAGTTAAAAAGCTTACTTATTCGAACTATTATTCATTTTGCTGTTTGTATTAAACTGTAACTACCTTAATTGTGTTGAAACAGTTGCACACAATTTTACCTTGTTTTGTTAAAGTAAATAAAGTTGTACATATGCAATGCTATTGATGCATGCAAAATTATAACATTGTGGTATTTATCATAATCGTGATATGTTGCATCATGCAATTGTGAAAGTAGCAAAATTTCACAATCGCTCAGCCCTAGCCAAATTCAAAAGGTGGTTTATGTCGAAACCACAAAAAGATCTATCACTGCTCAGTAAGAATTTTGGTACTCAGATACGTAGTAAACTTCAAGAATCATGTGACCCAGCTCGCATGATGTATCTATCATTATGAAATGAAACCGTAAAGGCTATAGAGTTTGATTGGTGTAATGTAATGCACATTGCTTGTCAGGAAAACTGACACCAGTACTTTAATACAGTGTGTATGTATCATTGACAGTGCTATTAACTGCTTAAAGTCTGGTATAAAACATGTTACATGAGTATGACTACAAGTAGCTAGTATTTGTGAGTATACTCGATCATTATCATTAGAGAGTACTCGAATACTAATAATCCATGATCATTTCAACCCTAATACAATGCATCTTATTTTCAGTAGAAGCAATCTGTACCAAAACAGCCTGCTGTGAAAAAGGTGCACCCATTCCCCTAAATAAAAAGGCTAGGATGAAAAAAAGTTGAAAGGTGTCAGCCAAGAAATAGCTGCAATGATGCTAATATATTTAATAATCACACTCATATTTAAAATGATTGGCATTAGCAGGGTGACTCTGTAGCTGAACTTTCTACATGGTAACTTGAACTCTCCTTGCAACTTGTCTACAGGGTGACTTATAATGTAGTACTAGCTGAACATTCTACAGGGTGATTTGTTGTGTAGTTGAACTCTCTACAGGATGACCTTAAATGTAGCTGAATGCTCTAATATATACAGTGACTGCATTATTAATCAAGCACTGGATACATGTAGTTAGTTTTAACATTATGACTCAATGGTTTTTAATCCAATTTCTTCAAAACCATGTGAAAGGCTTTTCTACAATGGTTTATCTACTCACATTCCATTTTCTTCCTTCAACTGTTTGTCTGGTCACAGTAGGAATGACAAGATAACGTGCCTGATACATATATGGTTGGCTTAACTCCCCCCATCCATACTACGATTGTTACCCCATGTGCAGACTGATAAATCAGATGTATCCCACCCATTTTGGAGTTCGCCTGATACAGTTTAAAACTATCTAAAATGGCGGGAAACTTAGCTGTTGGCTGGAAGGTAAGGAAGTGGTGTAAAACATGTGAAAATTTGGTACACGTAGCTTCCAACCATTAGTGAACGCAGCACACTAAATACTTTTTTTAATTTCTTGACACATTTACATAAGTGATAAGACCAGTAGGTCACATAGAGAGCTTACTTTAGAGCAACTATCTTATATGTAACCAGAACTGAACTTAACATATCCCAACTGACTTCCATCGTATTGTGTGTAAGTCAATTAAATAATCATGTGAGCCTACTGACTCAGTCAGTGGACATGATCGGTCATTATGATATGTGATATATAGGATTAGATTTTTTGTACCAAATGTTGTTGTTGTGTAATGTGAAATGACAAATCCATACCCCTCTTTAAAGTGTGATGTTTGACGTGTTCCATTAGGAGATTAGCTGGTTTGACTTGAAATACAACTGGACTGGAGCCCTTGTTTCTAGATTAGCTATTGATGCTTCTTTAGTGGAAAATGTGGGTTATGTAATTTTACAAACTGTTGAATGTGATGTCATAAATTACGCAGTTGTTGGGAACTCAGCTTGGTATAATGTTATCTTCAGCAGTAACCTTCACTGCCATTACAGTATTAGCCTATATCTACTTGGACTCCTCAGCTGCATCACTTGTCATGACGGCATTGTTACCACTAGCAACCGTTCCTGTAATTATAAGAGCAATGATGTCTGTCGATAGTACCAAGGAAAGTGGAGCCATACTTGAGGAATCAAATCATGTAATATTCTTTGCTTTTGTGTGCATGGATAAGTCAACACTGCATTTATTGTTACAGATGATGTTTGAGTCAATATTAAGCATTCGAACAGTGGTATCTTTTAGTTTGCAGAAAAAACTTATGCAGGTGTATACAAATGCTCTCACTCCTTACAAAAGGTATATGTTGCATATGATATCAGTTATATAATTTGACCTCCAAAGTCAAATATTTGGACCAGGGCCGGGGTCGACCCTAAGAATTTTTGAATGCATCAGATCTCAAGGATCTGACGGCACAGCAGCCTCCAGATACGTACTGGCAATTTAAACTGATGGTGAAAATATTATATTCTTGTTTAATTGATGCTGCTGTCATGTAAAATTGTGAATTCTGTGCTCATTTGTCGTGTGCACTGCATCCAGAAGTAGGCCAACATAGATGGTTTGACTTCTTTTAACTAACTATAGGGTTTCCTAAACTTTCTTATCATTAAAGATCAGCTTATCACGGAAGGGCATACTTTATCTGCTTATCATATTGCCATAACTTTAGGGGGTATTTTCTTTGTTATAAAACACTAGTGCAAATAAAATAAAAATAGAAGCAATACAAGCAAATAACTTGATAATGTAAGTATCAGTATCGGTATCTGTATTGGTGAAATTCACTGCCAGGTATCTGTATCATATTGGTAAGTATTTTTCTGTATGGGTGGAACACTAGCTAGTGTTAAACAACAAAAGAAATTTACCGTATAGCCTAAATATTTCGAGGGGCAAATTTTTCGAGGTTGAGCAATGTTCCTAAAAAAGTGGATTTGCAAACACTCCCAATATGTATTAGACTACATGGAGGACTAAAATATTTCAAGGATAAAATTTTCGCTGGTAACCCCCAAAACCACGAAATCAGCAAAAATTTCCCCCCTCGAAATATTTAGGTTATACAGTACATGCAGTGGTAAAAAGATGTAGTATTATAAATTCTATTGGGGTTATTAACTGCTGATAATTTTCTTACTTAGTGGAATCAAAAAGTCATCCATTATGTTTGGAGCTCTTTATGGTGCAGTTGAAGTGTCCCAGTTCATCATAACTGCTATAATGATACGATTTGGAGCTTTCCTGGTTTCAGTTCCTGATGAACACAAGTTTCATACAACTTTCATTAATGTTTTAGTGTAAGTTTCGATGCTATGTCTATATCTGCTGTTTTCAATGGTATTATAGGCCCACGTTGACTACACTATATGCTACTACAGTTGGTAAACAACTTGGTCACTCGATGTCAAAATACTTCAATGCAAAGATCGCTGTCAAATCAGTGTTCTCTCTACTCTATCGAAAATCAATGATAGATCCTAGTTCAACAAGAGGAATTTTCCCGGTAAAAATTAACTATGGCTACAGTGAAACTTGTCTTAGTGTACACCTGTGTAGAAAGGCCACCTTTCTTAAAAGGCCAACTTAAAAGTTTCCAAGTGAGAATCCATATACTGATCCCGCTGCCAAGAAATTTTGGCCTGGCTTAGACAGGTTCCACTGTATTAACTGTAAATATATATGATTATCATTAATAATATAATATAGGATCATATAAGGGGTGAAATATCTTTCAGTCGAGTGGCCTTTTCCTATCCAACCAGACAAGAAGCATCAATCTTTAAAAGTATCAGTTTTTCAGTATTGCCAGGAGAAACATTGGCTATTGTGGGTCCCAGTGGATGTGGTAAGAGCACAGTCACGGCCTTGATAGAACGATTCTACGATCCGTCAAGTGGAGCAGTGGTGAGTGTTAGAGAATAACAATTAGACATTTCCAGTTAACTGTGCAACTAATAGAGATTGGATGGTATCGATTTAAGACTGTTAAACATTCAGTGGTTGCATGGTCAGATAGGATTGGTGTCACAGGAGCCAGCATTGTTTGATGCCACCATTGCTGATAACATCCGCTATGGAGCAAACTTTAGAGAAGTGACTGATGAAGAAGTAGAAATGGTTGCCAAATCAGCCAACATTCATTACTTTATAATGGGCTTACCCCAGGTTAATATAATAGAATTGCTTATTTCATTCAGTTAATCATCTTTGTTTGATATTCAGGGCTATGATACAAAAGTTGGACCTAAAGGTAGTCATTTATCAGGAGGACAAAAGCAACGTGTGGCAATAGCACGAGCTCTAGTGAGGGATCCTAAGATACTATTATTGGATGAAGCCACTTCTGCTCTAGATGCTGAAAATGAAAAGGTAATAATAATAATAATAACTCTATTCTAATGAATGCTATTTGTTTGTAGCTGGTGGAAGAAGCATTGGAGAAGGCACAGAAGGGTCGTACCTGTATTAAGATAGCACATCGACTGTCAACAGTCTACAACGCTGATAAGATAATTGTGATTTCCGATGGAAGAGTGATAGAGAGTGGTACACACACAGAACTGATGCTTCAAAATGGTCTCTACTGTAAAATGAACAATTTGTTTCAGTCATAGAGACTACAGTTACGTAGTAGCTACTCAAATCATCTACATGTAACTATGCACCCAACAGCTATAGAAACACAGTTGATACATTGGTAGTTATTGTACCTATACCATTTATCCTTCTCATGTTCGTCATTACACTCACCAATATGGACGTTGTATACAGCACAGTATCAATTTCACTTTGTTTCACCATCAAATATAGTCACTACTGTGACCCACAAGACATTTGCTAATAATTTAATGCTATAGTGGTAGTTCTGTATTCCAAACAGTTTTTGTCCTAGAGCCATAAGCATGAGAAAATCCCAAGCATGCTAGGCTGGTATAATTATTACCGTATAGTGGGTATTTTTTCAAGGGAATACCACAAAAATTAAAAATTGTAGCTCAGCATTGTTTGAGTATTATAAATGCATAACAGATCCGTCCCTCGAAATTTTGGATGACGGCAATCTGTGGAAATTCCCCTCAATGAAATGGTACGGCATTATGGCTATGGCTTGATAATAATTATTTCAAATACCACATTCTATTCCAGCAATGCCCTGGGCCTTCAATTAGACATATTGACAATCAAAGACTTTGTTATATACACAAATAATACATGTTCTTGAGAAAATAGAGATTGGGCAGGTTACTTTTAGCTGTACAAGTGATTAAACTAGTGATTAAGTTAGTGTACTAGATACTTCATATGCTTGTTTGTTACTAGTTTTCTAACATATTTGATTATTCAGCTCAGATGTACCTTATGTTAATTTTATGTTTCAGATCAGAAAGTTAGTCTAAACCAATGTGGGTGGATGGCCCACTCTTTATTCATTACAATCTTAAATGCACCTGACTGCATGTTTTATTAGAGTTATAGCTGAATGTTCTATTAGCTAGAGTATTGATCACAATTAGGCCTGAGCCTATTATGCTCAAAATTTTACCTATTATTCTTTCAAGAATTTCCCAAAAAGTTCTTCTATTATTCTTTTTGTTATTCTTGTATCCAGCCTATTATTCCATAATTATTCTCATTCAGTATATATCTGTGGCTAGTCGCTTAGTTTTCAAGATGGGGCTATAAGTAGTTTTGTCCAAATTATTAATAGCCATATATGAAGCATTCCACCTTACACATCATTTTTCTATCCATAATAGTTACAGCAGCCTTAGAATAGCTATCTAAAGTAATAATTCAAGTGTATTTAATTATTAGTGTATTATAATCAAGACACACGATAGTGTGTCGTGCGGCCCAAGAAGCCGGCGCGCCACACCGTGAGTATATTAACAGGAAGAAAGAAAACGCAATTTTCACACCTATGTAGCTCTGTGATCCCTTATCCGATTGGAACCAAATTTGCTAGAGACGTGCCGCCCAGTTAGGGGAGTCTACATACCAAATTTGAAGAAAATCGCTCCAGCCATTTCCGAGATACGAGCGAACAAAATTTCGTTTTAATTTCTTCGTTTTTTTCTTCTTCTTCATCTTCTTCATTTCGCACACTTCGCAAAATTCACCATAAAACACGAATGCGTGCTCGGATTGGGCTGAAATTTGGCACACTTAAAGGGCTCATTAAGGCGGATCTCCGTACCAACTTTGGTAGGAATCCGATGAACATTTAAGGAGTTATTACCGATTATTTGCGTAAAATAAGGTCGAAGGTCTGTCACGCCTACAGGGTAAACCCCTTGGAGGAATCAGTTGAAAATTGATATGTAGATGGAGCAACCATCGTAGGAGTGCCTTTTTGTGGTTTGAAAGGAATCGGTATAAAGACCATGGAGATATGACACAAAACCCAACCTGTTTCAAAATTACGCGATCGATTTTTATGAATAAAAAAACTATTAGTTTTCGTGTCTACCAGGCAAACCGCTTAGAGCAACGAGCTGAAAATCAGTATGTAGCTGGAATAATCATCATAGAACGTTCTTGCAGTAGTACAGAAGAATCGGATTACAAATCACTGAGTTATGATTCGAAAGGCAACTACGTGCAGCAAATGCGAGATCGAGATACTCTAATAGAACAGTCACCCTAATAAAGCATTCAGCTGCATTTATAATTTACACAGTTATTATTATTATTATTATTATTATTATTATTTATTACAGGTAATTTATAAGGCTAAACAGCCTGTTACACCTGATCAACAGGTAAAAAAAGTACAAGTAGACTAATTACATACATTTATACATAGTGTTAGATGAATATTGGTCAATCAATTTCTTAAAATCATCAACTGATGCTGCACATGCTACTTCTTGGGGTAAATTATTCCATGGTTCAACAACTCTTCTTGTAAAAAAATATTTCCTGGCATCTGTTCTTGAAAAATATTTAAATAGCTTAAATGTATGACCTCTGGTATGGGTAATGGGTGGAAAAGTAAAAAAATCAGAATGGTCTATATCATACTTATCATGTAGCATGTTATATTACATTGCAAGTTATTCTGTAGGGAATTCAGCTACAAACAAGTCACCCTGTAGTCAGATCAGCTAGAAGAAGGTACCTAATAGAGAGTTCAGCTACAAAGAAGCCATCATGTAGAGAGTTCAGCTCAAATAAATCACCCTGTACAGAATTAAGCTACAAACAAATTGCCCTGTAGAGAGATCAGCTAGAAGAAGTTACCTTTTAGAGAGTTCAGTTACAAAGAAACAATCATGCAAAGAGTTTAGCTGCAAACAAATCACCCAGTAGAAAGTTCCGCTATGAACAGATCACACTATAGAGAGTTCAGTTAGAAACAAGTCACCCTGTAGAGAGATCAGCTAGAAGAAGTCACATTGTAGAGAGTTCAGTTACAAAGAAACAATCATGCAAAGAGTTTAGCAGCAAACAAATCACCCAGTAGAAAGTTCCGCTATGAACAGATCACACTGTAGAGAGTTCAGTTAGAAACAAGTCATCCTGTAGAGAGATCAGCTAGAAGAAGTTACATTGTAGAGAGTTCAGCTACAAAGAAACTACCATGTAGAGAGTTCAGCTGCAAACAAATTGCCCTGTAAAGACAAACAAATCACCCTGTAGAAAGATCAGCTAGAAGAAGTTACCTTGTAGAGAGTTCAGCTACAAACAAATTACCCTGTAGAAAGTTCAGCTAGAAACAAGTCACCCTGTAGAGAGATCAGCTAGAAGAAGTTACATTGTAGAGAGTTCAGCTACAAACAAATCACTCTGTAGAAAGATCAGCTAGAAGAAGTTACCTTGTAGAGAGTTCAGCTACAAACAAATCACCCTGTAGAGAGTTCAGCTAGAAACAAGTCACCCTGTAGAGAGATCAGCTAGAAGAAGTTACATTGTAGAGAGTTCAGCTACAAAGAAACTGCCATGTAGAGAGTTCAGCTAGAAACAAATTGCCCTGTAGAGACAAGCAAATCACCCTGTAGAAAGATCAGCTAGAAGAAGTTACCTTGTAGAGAGTTCAGCTACAAACAAATCACCCTGTAGAGAGTTCAGCTAGAAACAAGTCACCCTGTAGAGAGATCAGCTAGAAGAAGTTACATTGTAGAGAGTTCAGCTACAAAGAAACTGCCATGTAGAGAGTTCAGCTAGAAACAAATTTCCCTGTAGAGACAAACAAATCACCATGTAGAAAGATCAGCTAGAAGAAGTTACC
Source organism: Dysidea avara (assembly GCF_963678975.1). NCBI lineage: Eukaryota > Metazoa > Porifera > Demospongiae > Dictyoceratida > Dysideidae > Dysidea > Dysidea avara. The sequence continues at coordinate 11,429,494 of NC_089282.1, read as the reverse complement.
TTGTAGAGAGTTCAGGTACAAACAAATCACCCTGTAGAGAGTTCAGCTAGAAACAAGTCACCCTGTAGAGAGTTCAGCTAGAAGAAGTTACATTGTAGAGAGTTCAGCTACAAAGAAACTACCATGTAGAGAGTTCAGCTGCAAACAAATTGCCCTGTAGAGACAAACAAATCACCCTGTAGAAAGATCAGCTAGAAGAAGTTACCTTGTAGAGAGTTCAGCTAAAAACAAATCACCCTGTAGAGAGTTCAGCTAGAAACAAGTCACCCTGTAGAGTGATCAGCTAGAAGAAGTTACATTGTAGAGAGTTCAGCTACAAACAAATCACCCTGTAGAAAGATCAGCTAGAAGAAGTTACCTTGTAGAGAGTTCAGCTACAAACAAATCACCCTGTAGAGAGTTCAGCTAGAAACAAGTCACCCTGTAGAGAGATCAGCTAGAAGAAGTTACATTGTAGAGAGTTCAGCTACAAAGAAACTACCATGTAGAGAGTTCAGCTAGAAACAAATTTCCCTGTAGAGACAAACAAATCACCATGTAGAAAGATCAGCTAGAAGAAGTTACCTTGTAGAGAGTTCAGCTACAAACAAATCACCCTGTAGAGAGTTCAGCTAGAAACAAGTCACCTTGTAGAGAGTTCAGCTAGAAGAAGTCACATTGTAGAGAGTTCAGCTACAAAGAAACTACCATATAGAGAGTTCAGCTGCAAACAAATTTCCCTGTAGAGACAAACAAATCACCATGTAGAAAGATCAGCTAGAAGAAGTTACCTTGTAGAGAGTTCAGCTACAAACAAATCACCCTGTAGAGAGTTCAGCTAGAAACAAGTCACCTTGTAGAGAGTTCAGCTAGAAGAAGTCACATTGTAGAGAGTTCAGCTACAAAGAAACTACCATATAGAGAGTTCAGCTGCAAACAAATTTCCCTGTAGAGACAAACAAATCACCCTGTAGAAAGATCAGCTAGAAGAAGTTACCTTGTAGAGAGTTCAGGTACAAACAAATCACCCTGTAGAGAGTTCAGCCAGAAACAAGTCACCCTGTAGAGAGATCAGCTAGAAACAAGTAACCCTGTAGAGAGTTCAGCTAGAAACAAGTCACCCTGTAGAGAGTTCAGCTAGAAGAAGTTACATTGTAGAGAGTTCAGCTACAAAGAAACTACCATGTAGAGAGTTCAGTAGCAAACAAATCGCCCTGTAGAGAATTCAGCTACAAACAAATCACCCTGTAGAAAGGTCAGCTAGAAGAAGTTACCTTGTAGAGAGTTCAGTTACAAACAAATCACCCTGTAGAGAGTTCAGCTAGAAACAAGTCACCCTGTAGAGAGATCAGCTAGATACAAGTCACCCTGTAGAGAGTTCAGCTAGAAGAAGTTACCTTGTAGAGAGTTCAGCTCTGCAAACAAATCACCCTGTAGAAAGATCAGCTAGAAGAAGTTACCTTGTAGAGAGTTCAGCTACAAACAAATCACCCTGTAGAGAGTTCAGCTAGAAACAAGTCACCCTGTAGAGAGTTCAGCTAGAAGAAGTTACATTGTAGAGAGTTCAGCTACAAAGAAACTACCATGTAGAGAGTTCAGTAGCAAACAAATCGCCCTGTAGAGAATTCAGCTACAAACAAATCACCCTGTAGAAAGGTCAGCTAGAAGAAGTTACCTTGTAGAGAGTTCAGTTACAAACAAATCACCCTGTAGAGAGTTCAGCTAGAAACAAGTCACCCTGTAGAGAGATCAGCTAGATACAAGTCACCCTGTAGAGAGTTCAGCTAGAAGAAGTTACCTTGTAGAGAGTTCAGCTCTGCAAACAAATCACCCTGTAGAAAGATCAGCTAGAAGAAGTTACCTTGTAGAGAGTTCAGCTACAAACAAATCACCCTGTAGAGAGTTCAGCTAGAAACAAGTCACCCTGTAGAGAGTTCAGCTAGAAGAAGTTACATTGTAGAGAGTTCAGCAGTTTAGCTGCAAACAAATCGCCCTGTAGAGAATTCAGCTACAAACAAATCACCCTGTAGAAAGATCAGCTAGAAGAAATTACCTTGTAGAGAGTTCAGCTACAAACAAATCACCCTGTGGAGAGTTCAGCTACAAACAAGTCATCCGGTAGAGAGATCAGCTAGAAGGATCACCTTGCAGAGAGGTCAGCTACAAAGAAATCACCCTGCTTCATCTTTTCTTCTTCCTGTAGTAAAGAAAAAATGACAGGTTAAAAAGCCCTAAAGCTGGCCATAGGCCGGCTTTGGGGTATACAAATACAAAAAGAAGTGAAATCTAATCCAAAACAGCCAAGCTGTAAAAAAAGAGTGCGGCCCTGAGAAAGGCTATGGTGAAAAAAGATGTGAAATCCAAGGTGGCGGCCAAGAAATGGCTGTGATGGTAGGTTAATGGTAAAAATTTTAATAACAACAATTCAGGTGAATTTGGTGCCGCTTGGTCTTGGCACAAAATTCACTTGAATTGTTGTTATTAAAATTTTTACCATTAACCTACCATCACAGCCATTTCTTGGCCGCCACCTTGGATTTCACATCTTTTTTCACCATAGCCTTTCTCAGGGCCGCACTCTTTTTTTACAGCTTGGCTGTTTTGGATTAGATAATAATATGCTGTAACTACTGTATAGCTACTAAGTTAGGTAGATAATAATGCTCAAAGACTAGCTTGAAGAAGATACACTGGTATAAGATGTACAAGTTTCAGAATTGCAGATAATCATGCAGTTAAATCCCTGATGCTGGCTGCAGATTATTAACATGAAACGATCTGACTGCTCTATTAGAGTATTTGAGCGTTCTATTAGAGTATATCGATCTTTTAGAGGCTATTCAGCTCCTTTCAGCCAGCACTCCTGTCAGCTTTATATCATTTGTAGTAGCTTAACTCTTTCTTCTAGGTAATCAAGAAGACACACACCCCATAATTCCAGCGATTATTCCCGTGGTCGTCCGATTATTCTAAAATTATGCCTATATTAATCATTCTATAATTCCGGAATTATTCTCACAAAGTTGGTGACCTATTATTCTCAAGATTATGCCGGCATAATAGGTGCAGGCCTAATCACAATCCTGCTATCTTAAGATGTGAAAGGGTTGAAGCAGCCCTCCCCTGACGTTGTGGTGGGTCTTCAGGCCATCTATGTTTCCTGTATCCCTAGCTTACTTCCATACAATCATTGAGATAATGAAACTGAAAACTTGCATGCATGATATCAAAATAATTACCAAATTGAGGCAGTGAGGCATAGCATTAAACTGGTGGGGGACCATATAGTTTTACCAAGGGAAAATGGAACTTTTTTTATATCCACTTTTCCAAATATTAGATGTATTATATGCACGGCCATTTCAGCTAAAATTCTGTCTTACATAGCCTGAATCATGTACACAGAATGTGTCTACTCAAGCACACACTAAAAACAAGTATAACACATCCCCAGTTTCAGCACACAACGCATGTGTTCATTGTGCATGAAATGTGTTGAAATAACACACCTAAAGTACATGTGTTAAAACAGCACACTGTTCAACTTACAAGTGTGTTAAAAGTACATAGCACACTACAAAACAGCACACTAACATGTCACATTAACACATCAATGTGCTGTTGTAAGGTTGGACCTCATTTATCGGGCCAGAACCACATGCATAACAATAGCACGAACTCTGGTGAGAGATCCTAAGATACTACTATACTACTGTTGGATGAGGCCACTTCGGATTCTGCTCTGGTGAAAAGATAATAATAAGAAGTGTAAACCTGCTAATTGTTCATAGCTGATGGAAGAAGCATTGGAGAAGGCACAGAAGGGTAGTACCTGTATTAAGATAGCACATCGAATGTCAACAGTCTACAATGCTGATAAGATCATTGTGATTTCCGATGGAAGAGTAATAAAGAGTGGTATTCACTCAGAATTGATGCTTCAAAATGCCAGTTATGTTAGCATTGTAAAAACATGTTTAGTCATAGAGATTGCAGCTAGCTAGCTACTCAAAACCTTATTATTATTGGTAATACTGTGCAGACCTCTACTAGAGTATAGTGCACAGGTCACAACATACATACAAGTATACAAATTAAATAATTGCTAGTTTTTGTTTGAACTGATCAATATCATTGGAGTCAATCACATTTTGGGGTAGATCATGATTGCCAAAGGGAAAAAGGAGTACATATAAGAATCAATCCGTGTCATTGGTTGTATAAATCTCATATTATGACCTCTGGTACTATGTACAGTGGATATGGGTGTCAGAAATAGATTTGCTGGGATATCAACAAGGTGGTTAATTATTTTAAACATCATTATGGCTTTCAGTTCATATCTGCATCACGCAAGTGTAGGCCAATTAAGGTCTGTAAGCATTTGTGTGACACTAGCGTAACGGGAGTAGTTGCTGGTCACATTATGTGTATGCATTCAACAGATAGACATTTTTTTTTCAATATTAATGAACACGTTTTAACAACACATAAAAACGATAGTCTATGATCATACTCACCAACATGGACGTTCTATTAGAGCTATTTGGCAGCCTCGAGGGCAGCCTCCATGCAGTACACATATCAATGGGATACAGACGTACTACCGAATGATTGACGGTGTCCTCTCGCCCTGCATCTGTGTTTCTGCAGTACACTGTACTAGAAAGTGTACGGCCTGAAACGAGAATCTGTAATCTTCAACTCAGTCAACGAATGATCGATTGTGGTTCTGTGATGGCTGATGATGCCGAGGGATGATGCTCCATCAGTGTTGTGCGAGGCTCGTAGGCTCGTAGGATCTATCTTATCCCAGAAGCAAAGATGTCACTCACTGTACTGATTCCTGAGATCAAGTCATTTGGTGTTACCATCTCCAACTGGGAGGTAATGGAGAAAATTAAACAAGCTAGCAAACCAGATGACTTTGTGTCACTTCGCGTCACTAATTCTTCCCGCGAAATGATACACTTTGAAGGAGAGCTATTGTCAGTTAAGGTGATGCGAAAGTTAACACTGCTGCTGACTGGAAAGACCATAAAACTAAGAGGCTTTGCTGAGCCACTGCGTATTCAGGCAAAACCATTCCTGTCAGATTTCCCAACAAAGAAAGACTGGGAGGAGTACTTCAGAAACAAGGGTTACTCAGTTTTGATGAAGGTTTGCCTGGAGAGCGACCAGATACTGTCAGAGTTAGGGGGCTGCCAATCCGTTGGTTTACAGATAGCAACTCTAGTGGTAATCCATCAAAGAAAGTGTTAACCCAGGTGTTCTCGAAGTTTGGCACAACCCGTCAAGTAGACATTTATGATCCTTCAAAGCATCAACAACAAAGGGGAGCATTCACGTCTTTTGGTCCAACCACTTCAAACAGATACCTCAACTTTGAGGCATACATACAATACATGAGCTATGCCGGCTTTTGTACAGCCATGGGAGGGCTAAAAGGAATGAAGCTGATGCATAAAGAATCAGATGGGAAGAGCAATGTCATTTCCATTACTGTGGAGTATGACAAAGGTGCATACCTCAGTGAACGGAATATCAAACAACGTAAACTAGAAGAGGAAAAGATGGAGACTATTCGGAAAGAAACAGAGAAAAAACAGGAAGAAGAAAAGAAAATGGAAGCTGCTCAAAAACAAGTTTGTAACCGTTGTGTAAATAGATATTTTATTACACAGTTTATATTCAAAGGCTACCCAGGAATTACGAGACCAGCTGTTGCAGCAGAAACACTTGGAGAGGTTAGAGAAGAAGGAACAAAGGAAGAAGGATAGGTTGCAGCAAAAACAAATAGAGAAGGAAAGAAAACGACAGAAGCTTCTTGTGGTAGCTAAACTAAAAGTTCTTGCCAAGCAGAGAAGAGCAGAGGGACAACGGTTGCTCCGAGTGCTGTTAGCTGGAGCAGCAGAAGCTAAATATCAGGTATAGTAAGTCGGAAAATAACACCCTAACACAACAAATACCTGTTTGCAGTTGAAACACCTTAATAAAATAAACGCTGTTTTAGTAGTCTGCTTTCCTACTGTAGGAACCCAAAGGTGTATTAGAGAAAAGCCCATATTATATATTTTTAATACTGTATTTCCTAATGCGATGCATTATGTAGTTGATATAACTTGTAACAGTTGTAAGTACCTGAGGTTACTTTAAAAACAATAACCGACTGTACAGTAAATGGGTTACTTGAAAGTGTAACAGGTTGAACTGTGCCTAAAACATGTATTGAGAAAATCTTGTACATTGTAGGAAGAATTAGTGTTCAAAAGAGCTGAGGAAGAAAGAAAACAGTTGGAAGAAGAAAAGAAGAAACAACTGGAAAGAGCAAAAGCTGAACAAGTGCTAAGGTATAAATGTTTGAGACTAGCAGGTTTTACATCTAGTCATCATAGGGATCAGTTGGTACTGAATGTGGAACAACTAGAGAGACGAAAACAAGCAATACAAACAGAATTGTTATTAAGACATTGTTCTAAACAAAAACACACATGATTGTTGTTTTTTTTAACCTAAAAAGTGAAATTCAAAAAGCATGGCGGTGTCAATATATTTACATACAAAAAAACTTTCTGGCATTACCCATCAACTACTGTTAGTCTGTTCTTCATCATGATCATCTGTTTCAATTTTATTCTCTTGATTTGGTTCTGTGTCCTTTTCGTTTCCTTGATTTGGATTATGATCATCTTGATTTTCATCTTTGCTACTCTGGTCATGATCTTCAGATTGACCTCCTTGATTTTCAGCATCATCACGAGAATCCTTGATTTCATTTTCTTCAGCTACCTTTGGATCTTGAATACTCTGCTCATGATCTTCAGATTGATTGCCTTGATTTTCAGTGTCATTTTGACCACCTGCCTCATCTTTTATATCATCATGAGAGTCCTTGATTTTAATTTCTTCATCTCCCTTTGGATCTTTACTACTCTGCTCATGATCTTCAGATTGATTTTCAGTGTCATCTTGACTGCCTGCCTCATCTTTTATATCATCATCATGAGTATCCTTGATTTTAATTTTTTCATCTACCTTTGGGCCCTTATCACCTTGATCAGAGTCAGCAGGCTCAGTTTCTTGCTTAGCAGAATCATCCTTGATACAGTCTTTGCCTTCCTTGACTAGCCATCCCACACAGGTGTACTTCATCATAAACTGTCTCTCCCAGTCTTTCAAGGTACCCCAGTCATCACTGCCTAGGTCTGATAACTCATCCCATTCATCTGACACCGCCTTCAAGTTCATCGTGGCTAATGCTCGACTTCCATCATGACCAGCTAATTCTTCATAATCCCCACCTGAAATAAAATATAAATTGTAAGTCACCTTTCAGTATTTATACCACACACTAATAGTCAAATCACCTTTGCCGTAAAACGATTTTGATTTAGTTACATCGTAAACTTTGTAATTCACAGCCAGGTACAAAGGCTTGTTTTTGTCACTTCCATTGAACTCCTTCAATTGTTTTAATGTGTACGGCTTCTCAATAACTTTTTCTTTTTCTTTAGCAGCTTCCGCAAGTGCCTTCCGCAAGTGATTTTTATGTTTTTAGCATTGAAGATGAAGCTTGGGCAGACACAATGGATCCAAAAACTGGCTCTGTATTTTATGTGGACCCTGTGAATGACCCCGAGCCAGTTCAAACGTCGTTAAAGCCACCGGGAAGTCCCCTTTTGACTTCCCATGGGCGCACCAGCTCTGCTGAGGAGGTAGCCCGCACACCACCTGACAAATCACCTAAATGGGGTTTCCGTAAGATGTTGACATCTGTGAGTGGTGCGACATCAAAGAGATCACGCGATGACACAGACTTCAACTCTTTCAGTGAACCTGACCTCCGGGGCTCACCACGACCACCAAGAAATCGTAAGTATGTGAACCCATTTGCTACCACAATGAGCAATGGTGGTAGTAACATACTGGAACCTCAACTGATCCATACTGTACCACCAACTCCTACCTTATCTGTACATGTTAACTTGTAGTCACATGGAAAGCCTTGTGGTCTCAAGACTCTGGGAATTATTCCTGCTAGACCAAAACTAGTAACTGGTTCTACATTGAGTCTTAAAAGTCCATCAAGATTTTCTGGCCATGAACCAGTGATAATACAAGAATTGTTACCAGACAGTGTTGTCGTCAAGAAGATATTACCAGGGGACCATTTGGTGTCTGTGAATGGTTATGAGGTTCATCACAGCAATGTAGATGTTGTGCTTGCTAAGGTGGCGCTGACTGCAGATGAGCTAGTGCTACAGGTAGTAAGGGGGAGTGGCTCAGGACAGGCTGCAATGGCAGCAACATCAATGGATAGCGTTAACCAAGAACTTATAAAGCTGTTGTCAAGAAAAGGCAGTCAATGCTCTCCCAAACCTGTACATAGATTGCCCCACATGTTAATGTACCTCACCCTCAACACTGCTGAAGATGATGAAGAAAATAAAGTAGGAATCTCATGCATGTGTGTGTATAACCCTTCCCTGTGTAGGACGTTTTGTACATGTATCCTGCACAAATAGACTCCACTATTATGAATAAGGTGTATCATTTAAGAGCACTATGTCTCACACTGACTGATGTAATGACATCATCAGTGGCATCTGGTAACTGCTCTTGGTAAGCCGCACATGCTCATTTGTATGTATGTAAAGTTTGTTTTCTTCTGTAGTACTAGTATTAGTGTAGATGAGCAACTGATGTCTCTGGTTAGCATTCAGTATGATAAGGAATTGATGATGTTGGCAATACCTGCTTACTGGTATGTTGATAAGGATACAAAGCAATAAGACTGCCTGGAACAGTTAAAGTAGACTTCACTACCTTAGCTTGCCAACAAACTAAGTAGAACTTGGGATATTGAAAATGCCACCCCTTTAGTATTGTTATCTAGTGAGACATATTTTGGTGGTCCCTTTGCTGTAGTTAATAACACAAGTGGTACTGGTGTATTTTCATGTATACAGTTGTAGTGTGTATGAAGCTGAATCACTTGCCAAGCAGGTTGAGCAAGTTTTAAGCCTACTTTATCAGACGCCACAAAGGTTTGTTGTACTATTGTAATTTCAGTTATTGATGTTCTTTTGTTCCATAGAGCTTTTACCTCTGAGGCAAACAATCAACAACTTAGCTACCTTTTTGGTCTCTTCTTTGAGCACCTATTTGCTGCCAAGAAATCTACATCACTTCAGTCATTCCAGTTCTGTCCTTCCGTCACTCTTCCTGTTAATCTCAAGGTGTGAATGTTTTAAGTAGCTCCATTTTGTTTAGCCAGTTGGCATTCCATAGGTCAAGTTCTCGTGTGCTCTTTCCAGCTTAGATTCAGCTGATTTCAGTAGCAATACCGTATTCATGCACACGTCAATGTCATATAGCTCTCTAGGATCCTGCTTGTTTCATAAAGTAAGCATTTAATAATTATATGTGGCCTTTATGTACTTATCATTCAGGGTAGTTTAGTATGCAGCCATCTTGCTGATGATGATTTGAAAGATGTGATACTCTTTTCAATGATGCATTCACTTCTTAAAGTCACCAGCCAGCAGAAGATTAGTCAATTAGTAATATGGCGTAAGGTACTATTAATTTAATATGTTTGGTGGCACACATTGAACATTGTATTACAAAGATATACCTGAGACGACTACGCCAACAAAAGTCAATCACCAGGGATTACTTTATGTTGGCCGTTGGGCTAGGATACACAATAGTCTACCAATTGATGGAAAGTGCATCACGACCTGATCACGATACAAGTGATATTCACATGTAAGATACTATAGATTGTTTGTGTGTATTACTTTACATGTCTACTAGAAATGTACCTGATGCTATCACCATTGATAAGATGCGTTCGCTCATCATGGAATTAGATGCTAAAGGAGTTTTGCAGAGTGTCGAAACATGGTATGCTTTAGATGATTCATAAGTCATATATTTATACTTAGTGCTGTATGTACACTAATAGCAACACTTCTAGTCCAGTTCCTTGTACACAATCAATTGATGCTGCCATGATGTCAATTCCATGGAGCAGTACCGTCAAGAGATCTGCAAGTCTAAGTGTATCAGACTTTGAGGAGATATCAGTCAACACACCTCTCTCACCCTCTGCAAGATCAAGGGGTAGCAGTCTCATTGGTATAGGAAGTAAAAAGAAATCTCTAACTGCCAGCTTGTCTGCTGGATCTGATTATCCAGCTGCACACACTAAAGCACCCTACATGTTAGTGAAGTGTGTGTGTGCGTGTGTGTGTGTGTGTGTGTGTGTGTGTGTGTGTGTGTGTGTGTGTGTGTTGTTAGAAACAGCTATATAGCAATTTTTACTATCTGGATATCCTGAACTAAGGATATCCTACAGATACCACGTGCATGTGTGTGTGCGTGCTTTTGGTTGTTGGACAGTTTTGTTGACTTACGACTTTTGTATTCTTCAGGTTGACAACTGGTTTGGATAATGTTTTGTTTCATTATGTTTCCATGGACTGGGCTAGAGGTGTGTTCATTAGCCCCACCAGCACGTTGACATCTCAACTACATGAAGCAATGTTGGATACCTTTGGGAGAACCTGTGTCCACATACGACAAACTCTGTTTTCTCAAGAACATGATCTGCAGGTTAGCAAAATATGCTTGTACCTATTTGATTGTGAATTTAAGCACTACCTGATTGAAGGCTACAGAGAACTACTGCAATCGAGTGCTAGTGTTTAAAACAGTCAAGTCGTGGAATAATAAGCCCATTGAAATATTATTTCAAACTTATGAGTCTTAGGACATTGATGTTGTAAATGGGGGGATATAACTCCTAACTTTCATCGGTTAATGATTATAACACAAGATCAAGATACTCTAATAGAGCAGTCAGTTACTCTAATACAACAGTCGCACTTTGATGTTATCTGTAAGTAGTTGCTTAATTTCCATATCACCAACACAGTAAAGATAATCTAAAATATCATCTTAGAACTTAAAATTGATCTTCTTGAGAGACCTGACATGCATCTTTGTTGTATGCAAGTGTTTAACTAAAGTTGTGTTAACTAAAGTTAACCTTCCACTGTCTTTCCTAGTCCACTCTTGTGGTCTGGGGAAGGGGCGGAGAAATAGGGAGAGGGAGCAGAGGGGCACCTTCCCCTCTTGGTTTGGTGGAATACTGTATGAATCAGTGCTGGGAGTGTACAAGATCGAGATACTCTAATAGAGCAGTCACCTAACTACTCTAATAGAACATTCAGTAGACATTTAAGTTGGTATTCCTATGCAATTAATTCCATTAACATATAGTACACAAAATATAACATTTCTTATTGTTTTACTGTGATTTAATATCATGTACTACTCCAGCTTGTTTCAAAACTTTTTTTATCGATGTGCTATATGGTCCCTACTCTAGTTGAAAAGTCCAATATTTTTTTGTGTACTTGCTTGTTAACTTTTTTTTGTAAAATAAAATTATCATGATTGGTGAACCCACGCATACCACATCAAAAGAAAGAACAGCACCGCGCGCCTCAGCAATCAATTATCATCTGAAAGTGAAGTATTTATCACGTTTCGTTGTCAGCTATGTTCTATCCGTTACACAGCATTACAAATCAAGAGCTGTTCGAAAAGCACCTCTGCAATCAAAGTAGCCACTATGAAAAATGCAGACAATTTCCATTTTGAAGGGAAGCCATCATGTACTACCGCCAAATCGACACCTTTCACTGTCAGCCAAGATGAATGGAACACAAAAGAGGACACTGCTAAGTCCATGAAGAATGCATTTTATGTACTGCAGTATGCCAAAAGGCACCTCTTGGGCCAACACGACATCGAACAGTGAAAGAATCAAGCCCGTAGCCTTAGCCGTTATCGAGTTACGTTTGTCTGAAGGCATCAGGCAGTCAGTCAGGCAGTCAGTCAGTAGAAAATTCCGTTTAATATATATATATATTTAAAATTCCGTAGCAACTTATTGATAGCGTTTCAGGTCAATCTGAAAGCTTGTTTGGGCCTAACCACTACTGCCTCATCGCTGTCAGGAAAATTGAGGCTGGTTTTTGGGTGATATTTTTCATGGGCCATGCCTACTCCTTTGTGGTCCCTACTATATAATACTATTGTACTGTTTCATAATCAAGAACATGAGTATATCTGAAATGCCTTCATTTACTAATGTATCTACCGTAGAGTCTAGTTGTTAAGCGCATATTACCTGTTAAGTGCATACCCGTTACTCCTACTTTATCATGGTTGATAAGCACATGTGGACGAACATGAAGCTATACAAGAGAAGAAACATTAGAGGTTTGCTAGTAGTGTATAGTACAAATTTCACGAAGTACAAAGCCAAATATGTGCCTTTACTATACATACCAAGCGAAGCAGTCTTCTGTAGTATGCTCCACACAAAGGACTCAGTGCACAAAAACTGGACCCAAAATATTAGTAGATGTAATGACTGCAATTCACACCTCCCCAAGAGAGTGAATCCATAATAATCATGATGAGGTTTATTTATTAGGTGCATGCGCTTAACAACTATATGCTAATAGCAGTATTTTTTGCAAATTTTTATTAGGTGTATGGGCCTAACAACCAGACTCTACTATAATATAATCACCATAATATTATAGGAGTATCACTGAAAATGCTCTCAGATTCAATGTCAAAGCATTCAACTTTCCTGTGGGAGCATGCCCAGACCCCTGTAGCATTGGCATATAGTACGGTTGAAGATTTTGTAACTTACAGCTACCCCATATGACTTGCCACCCCCCCCTCCCTCCCACATACACACACTTTTGAGTACTGTTCTCCTCCCCTGGTCTGGGGCAACCTTACCAAGTATAAATTTGGTACAATTGTAACTGTATATTAGGGATCATGGAGTTTTTCTGGAAAAAATATCACCACAAAACCATGCCTTCATGATGCCTTGACAGTATTGGTGAGGTATAAGCAAGCCCAAAGTGTCTTCAGAATGGCCAAAAATGCTTCAGATAAGTTGCTACAGAACTTTATATTTAGCAGAAATTTCTACTGACTGACCAACTGCCTGATGCCTCAGACAAACGTAACTCGACAACCACTAAGGCTACAGGCTTGATTTCTTCACTGTTAGACATTGCTTCAGCCTGACTGGTGCCTTTTTAGGTACCGCAGTGTGTAAAATGCATAACCTACTTTTGTCCCCCATTTCATTTCACTGACAGTGCAAGATAGCACACATGGCTTCCTTTCTGCTGACTATTGCATTTGTAATGAAATTTGCCCATGTTTCCATAGTGATTGAAGAAGTGTTTCTTGTACTCTTGTAACGCTGTGTAATGGGCTGAACATGGCTGAAAATGAAGCATAATAGCACTTCACTTTTTAGTAATAATATGGTTGGGGCATGCGTTCAGACACAAAATTAATTGTATGGTATTTCAGGCACCATTCTTCCTTTTGATGTAGTATACATGGGTTCGCCAGCCATAATTGTGCTGTAAAAAAGTAAACAAACAAGTAGAAGGAAATATTAAAGGGATCAAAGAAAAAAGTAGTGAAACAGGGGAAAAGCTAAAAAGGTGAAACAAGAGAAGTTGCCTACCTGCTCTAATTCAGTCATGGTTATAGAATGAAATATAGAGATTAAATGTACACTTACAGCTTCACTACTTTCTATAGCTATTCCCTTGCTTTCACTGCTTTTTTTCTTTGATCCTTAACTTTTCCTTCTACTTGTATAAAAGGAGAAAATAATTGTGAACTTTCTTAAAGATTTTGCACTAAATGTGGTAGGAAATAATGGACTTAATAGCTACAGTAAAACCTTTCCAATCACGGCACTGTGTATCACCTGTCTAATCTTCCCTTTGAACCAAATTTGTTATTAGTGTGCAAAGTTACCTCCACAAGGTGACCAACAGTGGTTTTGTGGGCTGGCCAGTTTTTTTGTGTATCATGAGTATGAAATTCTGACAGAGCCAACCAAGTTAGGATAATCCTAAGGCTGCAGCACATGTTGCTGTCAGACCTTCAGTGCTGTACACTGCAAAGTACTAATAAGAATAAGCAGTTGTAATGATGGGAATAGAACGACTGTAGCTTGGGACACATGGCTTTTCTGTTGGTGAAAAACGTCATGAAGTTACGTTCCATCTGTCAACAAAAATGAGGATGTACTGTGACTACTGTCTCTTTAATCTTGTGAGCCAGCCACTCTATAGTGTGTGTGGGCATTAAAGACATCACCAGAACACCAAAAGTGACTGTTCCAATTATAATATTTTGTCACCGGTGTATGTTCTATTAGAGTAATTGAATGGAGCTCTGTATGTTGCTTTACAAATTCACTTATCTGAACACTTTTGTCTAACTCTAGGATAAATGGTGTTTGGATAATTGAGAATCAACTGTAGATCTATGCTTTCTTACTTGACAAGATGTATTACAATAGTTAATTTCTTTGTAGAACACAAAATTCAGATATCCAGAAGCTGATAGTGAAACAGATGAAGGTGATAGTCCACACAGACCAGTGCTGGAACAAGGAGTACTTGTACAGTGTCCTTTACCAGCTTCAGTACTCTCCGACAAGCACAGTAAAAATGTTCCACGATTATCATACTGGATTGTTGGGTTAGAGAGCACTTAACTTGTAATTGTAGACATTAAAGTTCTGTTTTACTGTAGGAGAAGGTTGGCAGAAACTGGTAGAGAGTTTTACGTCTGCTTTCAGGATTCAGTCCCACAGAGTGCTGTTGAGCTAGCATTCAGACTTCATTTTGGTTCAGTTGACTAATGTACATGTACCATGACAATGACAACTTGAATTTTTCTATTGTGACTATAATCCATATACCAAACTCACTTTTTCTCTACCATGTATCTGTGCATACCATTTTGTGAATGTACTAAAAAATGAAGAACCGTCATTAACATAATAAGACACAATAAACAACGTCAATGACTCCTTGGTCACATGCAACCACTAGAGTAAGGTTGCTGTGTGGACATGGCAAGGAAATATTGAGGAGTATAAAATGTATGTACATGCAATAATTCTTGCTTAGATGAGCTAATACAGCACAGAGAAAAACAACGGTGAAGCAGAGTAACTCTGTAGAGACATTGCAAAAATTGAAATCCATTCATGTAGCGTAGTGCCTATATAGACCCTTTAATTGAGATAATCATTTTACTTTTCAATAAAAGCACAAAATTTTCTTATAAGGTTTGTAACACGTGTACTAAGAAGGGGAGGCATGTAAAAGTCCTTTGGAACCCTATTTTTGGACCTTGTCAATTGAACTATTTGGAAACAATCAATATATCAGCTGCAACATGATAGCCCAATAAAACACTATAATTATGAAACAAATTATTTTCTTAGCCTGGCAGCAAACAAAATACTGGAGTTTTGCATTTCCTATGATGTGCACCATTTCTTTATCAGGTGTATAACAAAAGTTATTGAATGATGAAGTTTTAGTTGGTTACAGGTGGACATAAAATCATTGGAACATCAGAGCCGTATATACCAAGCCTTTGCGATTTGATCAACACTGTAAGGTAATTACTTGATACCAAGGGATTTCAATAATTTTATGTCCACATGTAAATAACCAATTAAAACTTCACTGATTCAAAACAATGCAGCCACATCAGGATGATCCTTGTATAGCTAGAGTTTAATAAAACCAGGTAGCTAGCTATATTTAGCTGGCTCACGCAGTACAATATTATTGTTCAATGACAGCCGGTTATAGATAAAGTTTACGGGAACTAGCTAAGTCCCTCAATACTATTTTTTACCTTCTCCGCCGCCCCTGGCTGGAGTCTATTGGTTATCAAAGTCCACGTAAAAATTAACCGGATTCTTCACGTTTGATTGCAAAAAACTTCATGACCACAGCTGCGATGACGGATGAGACTCACGTGTGACTGCACCTGCAAAGCTGTTGCTAAGGACAGCATGGACGAGCGCGGGAGCGAAAACGCCAGCCTGGGTGACAACTTGTCTGAAGGTTCAGATACTGCGAATGACAACAAAAAGTACGTTGCTACGTATGTATTTATAAATGCTTTAATGACAAGGCAGGTTCAAACACAGAGAGTAGCTGCTCGGACAACGTCACATACGATAGGACAACGTCACATACGATAGGACAACGTCACATACGATAGGACGCCGCCACCTTGCATGCAACTTATAAGCTATCGTGTGATGGTCATTGATAAAACTGTCTGGATTGCAGACATCGCCTGTTTCCCGCCAGACGAAGTACCGTAAACGATGAAAGTTTGGCGCAGAATAAGCATGCAAAGCAGGTTGCAGTGGCGAATTTACCATACGAACAGATACTGAACAGCAGCTGATTGGCGACTGAATTAAGCTTGGCGGATTTCCTTGATTCGCTAATAGGGCTTTCTCAGCTACCTATACTGTCCGGAACGGGAATAACCGCGTCATTCGCGTGTCTTCTGCCATTTGCTGAACTTCTGAACAATCCATATCACGTGCGCTATGTTGCTATTTTGGTTGCGTGATCAATCTGTTGCTTCCTCCTCAGGTTGCAGTTTCCCTCTTAGATTCCCTGTTCAAGGTTCGTCTCAAAGACCCCCTGGATCCGCCCTGATTCATCATACAGTACAGTAGTACTGTATAGTAGAGATCGTTCAAGCCCAAAATGCTTTCAGAGCAACCCCATACACGTGACAAGTTTCTATGGAAACTAAGATTTTAAAAATGTATTGAAATATTTGGACCCACTTTGCACGTGTGCAAATAACAGTAATAGATTTTTCCATAAACTCATCAGCAATCTTTGGTGTTTCATTGAATAGCCACAATATTCAGCTAGGTTATTGTTATTACCAGTTAGGCACTGAAGGGTGTACACAGAAGGCAGAGCCTGTTCGAGGCTACAAGCAGAAAAGAATTTGAGCAGAAAAGGATAATTGATATGGTGATTTTATGACAGAAATAAGATTATATTTGTTGGCATGTGAAATGGCAATATCATATTGACATCTTGTATAAACAAGTCCCTTGGTTAAATTTATTTCTGCTAGGAGATTATAGCTACTGGTCCAATAAAAAATGGTTAGTTTAGATAAAGCACTTTCCATACAGCAAAAATGTTTCTAGCAGTTGTAAAAAAGAAAATAGATGCTGGATTCTTGTATAATCGTAACAGCAGATAGCTTTAGCCACATACCATATAGCAGGAAATTTCCAAAGGGTATAATTTTCGGATAATGATCATTGTGAACTATTTCGGAAATAAATTTTCGGATAAACACCACGATAAGCACTTGACGGAACTATACGGAATTGTGCTCTGGCAAGGCAGGTGAAGACTTCTGTGTGTCATCAGGTCATGATGATGCACAGATTATAGAGAAAGCACCGGCGCTTACGCGCCCCTCTATAATCTATGGATTATGTGATGGACTTTACGTAATGCCTAATAGTGATACTAATCCCGTAAACAGCTGCTCTCTTCGCTATTTCTGCCTTCTCTTTTCCTGTGTAGCTACGCCCGATATTCACCACGTGGTTTCCCATTTTCCTGCTTCCACTGGCGTATCCATCATTCTGGTGACGCCTGAATTGGCAACAACAAGTGCAGAACTAGGGGTTGTCAACAGGTAAATAAGAAATACTGGTATCGCCACTCTGTTTACACACCTTGAAGTACTTGAGGAGCGCTATGTCAACTCACGATTTTTACCTAAATGTAGACTACGTATGAATAAGCAATTTCGGAAAATTTATTTTCGGAAATTATTTAGTTTTCCGAAATATCCAAAAATTACACCCTCCGGAAATTTCCCGCTATACGGTTTTCTTCAGTATTCGTGTTCTTATGCTTAATACAGAACCAGAGAGTTAGTAAGAGAGCAGCAGGAGTAGCTATTAAAGGCAAAGCAGCAATAGCAAAGGCAGGAGGAGGAGCAATGGTTGCTGGTAGTACCAGCAAATTGTATGCATAGTAGCAGCAAGCCGCAGTAGCTATACATGCAGCAGGGGTAGCAGCAACAGCAGCAGCAGTATGAATGCGTTTTGCAGGGAAACACAGGTCCCTAGGGATATGCATGCAGGAAACAGGAGTACTCAGGGAAGCTATAACTATGACACTGACAGACGGACACTGCCCCTGCAAACTTTTTTCCGTACAAACTATACATGTATGGAGTGCTTGTTCATCAGACTAGTATATAGGAGCTACTTGAACATTGTAACATAGACTAGGTCCTGGATTCACAATTAGCCACTGTTCCAACCCTTTAGCGGCATGTATAAAATTGTAAGAGCAGTGTGACATTTTCTGGAATTGTTCCTTCCTGGTTACTATGAGTGGAAGACTTGGCAACTGCTAGGAAGCAATGACCACTGATATTGTTGTATATAGATATGTCTAATTTGTATATTCTGTAATGTTTTGCTGCCGGTACTTTTTAAAAATTTTATGGTAATGTACCTGACCCCACCCTACACTGTCTATATGATCACATGACATCACTCGGCTGTTGAGACCTCACCCAGAAGACACAGAATAAATTAAACCTTGTTACCCACACTTGGCAACATGAATTACAGAGTGATACAGGAGTAGTTCTTCAGCTTGGTCAGGAAGTTGAGTTGCATGTGTATGCATATGAAAGCTAGATCTACAATAGCATAGTATAGCAATAAGTGGCACAAACAGCAGCTAGAAACATGCATTGCCTAAGGGCACAGCTGTAGGCCGGGTATGGGGATTACCCTTCACTTACCTCAGAGACCCCCTCCTGGATCTGCCCCTGGACATCTACATATTAAACATGAGCAGAGTTATGAATATTGGATAATAACTGCCTGCCCACATGTAAACTAAGCAAGAAACTGGTACTGAATCCAGTTGCATTGGCTTAAATGTGATTACAGTGTGTTGCATACCATAAAATCACTCCATATGAGAATATAATATTATTTTCCCATCCAGAAGTTTAGTATGTATTGTTCTTATTCATTGCTAAAAATCACTGCTCTATTTAAGAGGACAGGGAAATTAACTAACATGTGGGCAATACATGGCAGTCACTAAACAATGCTACAGTTATATCACAGGTCATCAAGATGTTTTTTGCTTAGAAACAATAATCTTTCCCATATACCTCTACAGCCTAAAATGATGGTATACCAATTCTTTGTCACTAGGCTTATACAACTCTTCTATGCATTATATTGTACATGCTCACAGATGGTGTTACCATTTTTTCCCCACAGGTTTAGCATGCAGGCTAGATTATAGGAACTTTAAAGTTCATCCTTTATCCACTTGACTAGTATATCTGTTCTATTTGTAACATAAATTTAACTTAAGTATTATGTGTGTGTATATACATACGTAGGGAGAAAAATGAAAAGAACAATGAAAATCCTGTAGGCTTGCCTGCTCTGGTAAGTGTAGGTATAGATGTCATTGTTGTTCTTATTACTACAGTGCAAGGAAAACATTGGAATTTTTAAGTTCGATTACTTTAGGCTCCTACACCTGAAGATATACTAGTGGACATTTAATTCCTAATTTAGTCATGGAGGGACACTTGAAGATATACTAGTGGACATTAACTCTAATAAATTTAGTCGCTAAATTAGCGATTAAATGTCCACTAGTATATCTTCAGGTGTAGGGGACCTCCCTTGTTTCCTTACTTCTTTCTATGATCTAATCAAACTTAATTTTTCATTGCACTTGTTTGTTCACTTTTATGACTAACATGCACATATACCACATCAAAAGAAAGAATGGTACCAGACTTATCTTAACACATATCCCAATATTGAAAAGTGCCAACTGCCAAGTGGCCATTACCATAGATTATATATTCCCTACGGTATATAATCTATGCCTTACACTTTGTTTTCAGTTATGTTCAGCGCATTATACAGCATTACAAATAAGGAACAGTACAAGAAGTGCCTCTACATTCAATCCAGTCACTATGAAAAATACAGATGATAGGCCAGGCAATGTAGAATACCAGTTTCTCATCCTTCAATTTTGATGCAGTGGCAGATCTAGGATTTTTAAAGGGGGTTTCTGAAAATTGGTATAGCTGAATAAGGCATCAGATGACATTTTTTCCAGAAAATTTTGAGATTTTAGAAGCTGTGAGATTGGATTTTAGGCTACTTTTAGTTAGCAATTACAATAAATTCAATACTTTAAACTGTAAAAACTATAGCTAACTATAGGTGACTATAAGCTGTAGCTTTGATTGCTCTATTAGAGTATTTACTTGACTGCTCTATTAGAGTATTTCGATCATTTTTAATGCAGTGGGAGATAGTGTTGCTGAGGGTTTAATAGCTATAAATGGTGTCAGTTAAGTGCAGCTGAATGCATGCTACTGAAATACAGTGGTACATAGTTGTTTGATATGACAAATTGTCAGTACAACAATGTTTATGTATTTAGACTGCCACTGAGCTAGCAGCCCATTTACACTAACCATCTAGTTCGAACTAACTCGAATCAGAGCGATTTCCAAGTCAGTGTAAACGCGTACCATATTGAACCGAACCATGTTGAACCGCTCTGAAATGGACCTGCTAGGGATGTGGGTCTGGTTCGAACTAGTTCGCTCTACTCACCCAGTATAAACAGTTGCGAACCTGCAGTTCGATTTGGCTCTAGTAAGCGGGATAAAGATACGGAGAACTACAGTTAAAATGGTGACTGTAAAGACGAAATGAAGCAACAGCGAAGTATTTAGGGGACAATACGGAAGGAAAGCCTCAAGAACAACAAAAGGACTCAAAAACAAACAGGTACGCGTGCGAATGAACAACTAACCAACTCCATAGAATTGAGAGGTTGTCGCCTACTAACCTTACAATAACAGAGCACACAAATCCTTTAACTCCATCTACAATCTCTACTTTGATAAAAATTATGATTGTGGTTTTTTAAGTTTTTTGGTGATTGGAGCGGGTTTGGCCTTCGTAGTATAAACGGTGCTAAAAATAGCTACTCCACCACTGTGATGGGTGCATGGTTATTATTGTATGCCCAAAATCACAGCGACAGCAAGCTATCTGTCACTACAGGGATTGCCAAAGGCTTTGTGCTCCCAATTTTCCACCTTTCTGGAGCAGGGAAACGTTTTCTTACCTCTAAATGATGTCTAGTCTACCTCAAACATAGAAATGCTTGCTCACGTGATCTATTATAGCAATAATGAGACTCAACTTACCTGGCCTTACAAAAAAAAAGGTAAGACATCACACACTACTGTGAATTTACACTTTGAGCTGTCAGTGAAGAGAAATATAGGATCAAAGGTAAGTCCATGCATACATTGCATGTACTGCAGTGGCACCTGTCAGGTTGAAGCAACATCGAGCAGTGAAAAAATCAAACCAGCCATTATTGAGTTACGCTTGTCTGAAGGTATTAGTAATCAGTTAGTCAGGCAATAGAGAATTCTAAAAAATGATTTTGTTTACCTATTGGAAGGAGTTTGGGTCAGACTGAAGGCACTTTTGAGTTGGGGTTTTCACTTTCCCACAACAAAATGTTGGCCAGAAACCAGCCTCACAATACCCTCATGGTGCCTTGGCAGTATTGGTTAGGTCAAACGAAGCCAATATACAGTTACTACCAGACTGTGTGATAATATGTACATTTATGTGTGGTCTTCCACACACATCCAATTCCATGACTTGAGTTAGTGTTCAAGTAATGTATTAACCTGAACATTTTCAATCCATTACGCTATGTTTGCATTAACTTCTGACCAAATTTCAAGTGAATAGCTCTTTCCAATCTGAAGTTATAAATTTTCAAAGTTGGTAGGTAAGATGTGTGTGGAAGACCTCTTTTCGCACATACAGTATAATTATCATGCAGTTGTGGATGTTTGTTATTTGCTACAGCTCAGATTTTCTACACAGTCAGATCGTACTTTCCTACTGATTGGATTATCGCTAGCTTTCATCCATGCTTTGACGATTACAACATTGTGGATATTATTTAGTAATGTGTTCAGAAATTTTGCGAACCATCGTGTTTCGTATAATTACTTTCATTGCATTAATCAAGTCACAATCAACTGCAGCAATCTGCTTTATTGTTCTGCTATGGGTAACCAAACAGGATGTTGTTTTGATCACTCCTCTTACAAATGTATTGAAACAGACCAGTTCCTTCAAAATATGGACTACTTGACCATATATGTAATCATATGTGGAGTTGTTGTCTTTTTCTTTGGATGGGGACATTCTGCAATCTTTCGTTACACTGGAGACAGACAGATGTTGGAAATACGTAAAAGATTGTTCAGTTCCATCATACAACAAAACATACAGTGGTTTGACACCATAGCAACTGAAGAAATTACCAGTAGAATGATTGAGTGAGTAGTTTACAGTATCAGTATTATACATCTTGTTTTGATGATAGCTAATATCAGGGGCGGATTTAGGATTTCCAAGGGAGTACAGGGGGCATCTATTGTGGGAGCTAAGAAAAGTGACAACCAGTTGACAACTAGTGCACACATGCTTTATCTAGGGAGGTCAGGGGGTATGCCCTCACAGGAAAATTTTTGCAAATTTAGTTTTCTGAGATTGAATTTCACAATAATATTGTTACTGAAGAAGCATTGTGAACCTCTTTAGGTGTTAAAGTGAATTCATTATTATTTTTCTAGTAGTGACAACTAGTTCTAGAGATTTACAAAAGGCACAGCATAAATGCTGCACTATGGTTTGAGTCCAATGCTGAAGTTCAATGGGTCTAGGAGGTGGTCTTTGTTGGATGTTTTATTAGAGTAGTTGACTGTTCTATTAGAGTATTTTTGATGTTTAGCAGTTTTTTTTTTTTAATTTTACCCCTCTTGTTGATTCCTAGAAGAGATTAGCTCTTCTCTTCTCACTCTTTCCATCTTTTCGTTGAGATTTAATTGCACTTGTTCTGTACCTTCTAGTGTCACATAGTAAAAATTTGGAGGGAGTGCTTCAGCCCCCAATGCACCCCTACCTTCTAAATCCGCCACCCTTGAATAATATATAAACATACAAAATGGTGATATCACTACAGTCCAGCATTAAAAGTAGGTTAGTACTGCTGACCCAGACCTGGAGTTGATCATTTCTTACCACTATTGTTGAGTTTGCTGATACTTGTGGCACCTACAACCTTTGTTTACAAATTGATGTGCGGTATGCCGACAGACTGTCTTAAGTTCAGCCTTTGAGGCATATGAGCTAGAAAACAATAAAATGTGTGCTTTTGTAAATGTAAATGTTATCTCTCTTCAAGTTAAAGCAGGTCAAGGATGACAAGACACGCAATGTATCTAGAATTTTTGCTACAGCATGTAAAATGGATTCTTGCTAAATGCAATGCAACGTCCATAGCAGTAGGACTATAAGAACTACCTACAAGTCACAGATGAAAAGTTGGCCTAATACTGTTTACTTCCCCTAAGCATTAAATTTCTTCTGCCATGTAACAACAATGCAGTTAAACATTTGTTGCAAACCAAGCATGTCACACAGGTGACTTATTTGCTATACCTGAAGAAAGAATGAAATGAGACTCGTGTAATTGAAATAAACACTTTAGGCTTTTTACTTTGAATATTTCTTAGAGGATTAAAGTGTTCCTGCATTATTTTGCATTGCTAAAGAAGCCATTTACGGAAACATTCTTGGATGACAATTAATTCATCCTTCTGGGCTATAGTTTCCTTTGCTTTCATCCTCCCCCTATAGACAAACATTTTACTGTCCAGCCTGATGACTTTTAGCTGTGTATACATATATATATTTAAGGACATTATTTTGTGGAGAGATCCCTACTACTGCAAGTACTACAGTACTTGGTCATATAACTGTGGGTTTGTATTGTGGGTTTGTATTTTTACATGTATTGTAGAAAATTGGACAAATTACACTCTGGACTTGGAGAAAGTTTGGCAGTTATGTTTCAATCTGTAGTGACTTTTATAAGTCTGAGGATACTTGCAGCTATTTACCAATGGAGGCTTTCACTGTTTTTTCTTGGAGAGTTTCCTTTTGCAATATTAGGTGGAATATTTCTGAAGAAGGTGAGTGTACTGTATTAGTTTAATACTGTAGTTATTACAATGTCTTGTACAAAGATGGAAGAGCTACAACGTATTAAGAAATCCAAGGACGGAAAGGGTACAGATTATGGAACAGCAGGTGCCATAGCTGAAGAAGCAATATCTGCAATTCATACTGTTACCAGTTACGGAGGACAAGTTGACATCATTAATAGGTACAAGTACATGTTGATACAAGAAGGTTCTATATCTTCAAGTCCATGCAAAATGATTTTGAAAATGTCACTAATGGTACAGATACTGTACATGTGATTTGGTACAGAGTTCTAGTATAATAACAAAATTTAGAAAATTGGCGATTCATTACCAAACCACCAAATTTAAAATTTTTCAATATTTAAAATATATATATATTACTTTCATACCTCGTTTCCAAGCTTTTGATAGCAATTGTTGAGGTATAGGTTTCGACACAAACCAAGTGTGACTTCATGGATTAAACACACCTTACTGGTAAATTAGCATGGTTCCACGCATACAAATGAGTGTGGCTCACGACAGAAGCTGCCTGCTGTAGCACTAGACCCATACTTGATTAGTTGGCGTGTCTCTGCGTAAGCTTGCAGACAGCAACAGACATGGATTCATGCACAACCATTGATAAATGGGTGAGGCTCTGCGTATTGGACCCGAATGACCCAACCCAGTTTCAATCATGGCAGTTGCACGCTGTGATTTAATCTACAAGATTTATATCATTTCAGCAAAAAAGGATTGTACAGCATGCACGATTTGTCTACGCTACGTTCAACCTTCAAATTAAAATTTTGCCAACTGCAATTTTATAGCAAATTGCCAAATATTATTTACACCAATATTTGTTGTTATACAGTACAATGCTTGTTGTCATAAATGTGAAAATCTATAGTACAGAATTGTGCTGTAGAGTTGGGGTTAGTAACTTGGCCTCAAGGAACTTCATGCATGTCTCCAGTGATGCCTAGAGTAAATATACACAACCATTTACATGTTGGAGATACAATATCATTAAAAATAACTAGTATATCTAGTACTTGGCTAGTATTATTTATCATGGTTCCGGTTAGCATACTGTAACAATCTTGATAATCAGTATATCGAGATACCAGTATAGGATTGTACATTCAATTACTCAATTTGTTGATGGTTTAGCAAGCCACACCCCATACAAACACTTGTACTGAACTACATTGTTTGGTTATTGGGATGCATACCACTTCATATTAGACCCAAGAAACGATGCACTGTAACAAGAAAACTATATACTAGTTAAAATATATCACAGCTAGTGCTATATGGAAAAGTATAATGAGAGTGCGGGTGAGAGAACAATTCAGCACAAGACGAGGCCGAGTGCTGTATTTGGCTCAAGACCTCACCAGAGTGCTATTTTTTCATACTACACAAATGTAACAGTGCTTTAATTGGTTTAAAGTGCTTTCTGGTTGTCTTTGTTTGGAGCGTTCCTTGGTTTTCAGCCATCAGGCGATTGATAAGTGTCTATAGTACAATACAAGTTTGGTGATAAAACAAACAGATAGCATCTTTTTGGCTACTTCTGGTGATTTAAACGTTATGCACATGACCAACAGTACTGTATTTTCCATATGCAGTGCTGTATTTTCCTTTAAGTGCTTGTATGGCGACAATAGCATTCTTGTTTGTTTGATCTTTCCCCACGCAAGTACTTTAAACCGATACCGTGTATTCAAATTTCAATACTGACAAGCACTAGTATTATCCCCAACTCTGACTATGACATGATAGATACTAGAGCCAAGGAAACAGGATAAGTAACCAAGTGGCACACCAATTTACTACGATAGAAAAACGATCGAAACACTCCACATGTTATTGAAATCTTTAAATGGCAGTTTATGGTTTAGCCTCTGACTTTGACAACCCAAAGGTAGTGTAGTTGATGCCACAGTTTTTTCCCCTTGTTGTGAAGACCAGATTCAACAGAAGTAAGCTCATGGCCAACTATTGTGATTGTCCCTATGCTTTGAAAAATTGTACGCACACATGTAATATCTAACACTCTATTTAAGGTTACGGTATAGTCACGGGCAATCATTCAAAATTTTGAATGCCTATCGATACTTTTTGAGAAGCCCATAAAACCAGTCTTGCAGCGTGAAAAGTTTTAAATGAAGGTGAAGCCCTTCATATTTAACGTTTTTATGTAGCTACAGTGTAGGTGGATCACTACAATTTGTTGTAGTAACACAAGTAAGCCAGCCGTACATCGCTCAGCTCCAGCTGTCACTACCATGTTTTTCCGCCGCCAAATACAGCAAAAGTTGTAGGCTCTATTGGCTTTTCTGGGGCATAGTGATACTGTATATTAAATTTGTTAGGTCCTGTGGAAGCGTTTTTGGCGCGTTTCTCCCCAGTGACTCGGATACAAGCCTTCAAAGAGCTTGTTTCACCCAAAAAAACTACTAAAAGTTCAATAAAACGTCTATACTACCAGTAACTTAAAAAATCACTTCCACAGGACCTAGATAATTTAGTTGTTTAGTCACTTGTGTTGAAATTATAAGGATTCAGTAATCTGTTAGTCTGGTTTTTGGCGGCGCGTTTTTATAAACCATCGCTTTATTGTAGACCACACACCCAAGAACAGTCGTTGTTCTGTAGTAAAAACAAACAAGCACAATTAGTTGTATTGCTAACACGACACAGTTGTTGAAATTATTTATCCCTGCTTGGTTTAAAGCAGGTTTTGTAATTTGTTCCGCCCACGCATTTTAAACTATTCAGTAACCTTAACCATTACATATTTTTTTAGATATGGTGAAGCACTAGAAAATTCCAGAAGGAAACAACAGAAGAAATTCTTTGTTTTTGGATTCATATTCTCTCTGGCAACCTTTTTCTTAATCTCGTTTGTAGGTGTCAGTTTTTGGTAAGGATTATGATAAGTGTGGTAGTAGAAATCATATATGTACAATATTTAATTGACAAAAAAGTTTTCATTGCGTTTGCGTTCCGTTGTGCACATTTTTCAAGCAGAACTACTAAGTATATAATCAAGACACACGATAGTGCAGCCAAGTACAGCCAGTGTGCATGGCACATGACAGACAAGTGTGTATTTACAGGAACCAAGAAAATGCCATTCTTACGCCTCCATAGCTTGATAGTGCCTTAATGGAAATTAACTGTGGAGACTTCCTTTGGGTAGAGCACCACCTGTTCCAACCAAATCCACCCTACTATCAGCAGTACAAGCATAATTCACCACATTTTCAGTCCAATTTTGTTCACATCAGATGAAGACCAAGGGAGTTACAAGTAATTTTTTTGAAAAAATGCAAAAGTAATTAATTTTTGTCATGGCCACAGGGTAAACCACTTGAAGCAGTAACTTGAAAATCTGTATGTACATGGGGTAACCAACATAGTGCAAAACCTTTTGTGGTTTGAAATAAATCACAATAACCATCATGAAGTTATAACAAAACCCCAACCGTGCGTAGCAAAACACGCAATCAAGTTTTGCTAATAAAAAGTATTAGTTGCCATGCCTACCAGACACTAGTTAATAGAATGAGCTGAAAATAGGTAAAAAATTTTTAGAAAAGCCTTTCAGTGATTTACAAGGAATCAGATTTAAAACCACTACAAAGCCAACTAGTGTAACAAGTGCACGATCGAGATACTCTAATAGTGTAGCATCATAACATTAATAAGTCACTCTATTAGAGCATTCAGCAATATAACATGTCACCATGTACACAGTTCAGCAATATTACAAGCCAGAGATCAACTACAAGCAAGCCACCTTGTAGGGAGTTCAGCTACATTGCAAGTCACCATGTAGAGAGTTCAGTCACCCCATCAGCTG
Source organism: Dysidea avara (assembly GCF_963678975.1). Classification (NCBI taxonomy): domain Eukaryota; kingdom Metazoa; phylum Porifera; class Demospongiae; order Dictyoceratida; family Dysideidae; genus Dysidea; species Dysidea avara. The sequence continues at coordinate 11,401,560 of NC_089282.1, read as the reverse complement.
CAATCAAGTCAGCCCTGTAGAAATTTCAGCTACGAAGTAGAGAGATCAACTATACAAACAAGTCACCCTATAGGGTTCAGCTATGTTAAAAGTCACCCTGTAGAGAGATTAGCTACAATCATGTCACCATGGAGAATTCAGCTAATATAGAAGCTACTAATCTTTTGGAACATGACTCGTTATTCATTCCATACTATGCATCCTTGCATTACATAGTTTGTTTGTTTTGCTGTGATGTTAATTACACATCCTTTCAAATAAATATACAGCATATCTAGTATCAATTACACATAAAACTAGAATAGAATATGACATAATCAGCATATTCTCTAAAACTTGTATTTTCAATTGTGATGTGGAAAAGTTCTTGCATATAATATCTCTGTAAAGCAACCCTAGCATAAAATGCACATAACTCTTGAATGAGTACCCTAGCAATGCAGTCAACCAAGACTGTATGATAAAGCATCTTATTTTTGTGCTTGCTTTTCAATTACACTATACAGTTGCTTCTCTAATCATACAGCACAGTAGTACTGTATATTAGGGATCAGTAGAAAATTCCGCTACATAAATTTTTTTTAAAAGTTTGTTGCAACTTTTTGGTAGTACTGAAGGCACTTTTGGGCTTAGTTATACCTAACCAATACTGCCAGGGTACATGAAGGTATTGTGAAGCTGGTTTTAGGGTGATATTTTTGGCCAGAAAAACCCAACCTTCAAGCCTTATTGACTGACTGACTGACTGACTGACTGACTGACTGACTGACTGACTGACTGACTGACTGACTGACTGACTGACTGACTGACTGACTGACTGACTGACTGACTGACTGACTGACTGACTGACTGACTGACTGACTGACTGACTGACTGACTGACTGACTAATGCCTTCAGACAAGCGTAACTCAATAATGGCTGAGGTAATGGGCTTGAATTTTTCACTGTTCAACATCACTTTGCCCTGAGACATGCTTTTTGGCATTCCACAGTACATACAATGCACATATCATGGACTTACCTTTATCCTCCTTTTTCTCAGATTTCTTTTTGCTGACAGCCCAAGGTGTCAATTTGCAGTAGTGCAATGGCTTCCCTATGTTTGTAAATGGTATTTCCATGGTAATTGCAGAGGAACTTCTCCTACTGTTCTTCATTTACAATGCTGTGAAATAGGCTGAACATAGCTGAAAGCGAAGAATAATGGTCACTTCCGAGTCAGTAGTTAATTGATAGCTGAGGCACACAAATCATCCTTATTTTTTATGACTGGATTGATTGCATGCAGAGGTGCTTCTCCTACTGTTCTTCAATTATAGTGCTGTGAAACAGGCTGAACATAGCTGAAAGCTAAGCATAATGGCCACTTCATTTTTGAGTCAGTAATTGATAGATGGAGTGTGCATTCAGACAAAACATTAATTCTGGCGCTCTTCTTTCTTTTGATGCAGTATGCGCAGGTTCACCAATCAGTAAACAAACAAGTATAAGGAAAAATTTGGAATTTTAAGTTCAAATAGGAAACATAGAAAAAGTAGGGTAACAAGGGAGGTCACCTACACCTGCAGATATACTAGTGGATATTTAATCCCTATTTCAGTCTATGCCCATGATTGAATTAGAGATTAAATTTCACTAGTGTATCTGCAGGCGTAGGCAACCTCCCTTGTTTCCCTACTTTTTATTTCTGTTATTATTATATATGTCTTGTTATCTGATTTTGTTTGTTGGTGATGATTAGATATTACATTTTACCTGATTAGGTTTGGTGGTTGGCTGATTCACACTTATAACTTAAGCTTTGTGGATATGAGTACGGTAAGTGTTACATATATACAGTGAGACTGATTATCTATACATAAATATTTGAAAAACTGTATGTCTGTCTGATCATCCTCATCCTCATACCATGGCATCCAACAACCCCCTCACACACACACACACACACACACACACACACACACACACACACACACACACACACACACACACACACACACACACACACACACATACACACACAGTGGCGTAACTTAACCCGACCTGGGTCTAGGCCCGGGTGTCAGCAAATTGTTAGATTGAAAGCAGACATTTTGCATACCATGACGCCAAGATAAGCTTGGCCAACCGTCACGGACCGTGGGCAATGTATCAAAAATTCGAACAAAACAGCAAAGAAGACTTACTGGTCTTGGGTATATACTCTTAGAGTTTCTCTTAGTGAACAATAGTGGACCACTGGTCGATTTGATCAACCAGTGGTCCACTATTGTTCATGTCCATAAATTAGGCATGAACATAAATTAGGCATGTCCATAAATTAGGCATTAAATTTCATGTCCATAAATTAGGCTGTGGCGTTTAGACCAAGTAAACAATGTTGAGCACGAGTCCTAGCACATGGTAACAGTCATGCTAAATGGCCAGCTTCTTCAGTGCTATTTTCTTCAGTGCTATTCTCTTCAACACTTCCACTCACTCCATTTAGCAAACTTATGATGCAACAGTTAACAAAAGGATCATCCATGCTTGAGACAACAAGTAATGAAAATATTAGTTACTCACACTAATTATTGTTCTATTTTTAGACTGGCGTACTCACATGGTAGTGCATTTAAACATAGGCGGTTGACCTTCTGCAATTGAGGCTTGAAATAACACTGATAAACTGCACTATGAGGTGATGAATTGTTGAGAGCGTTGGTCTGCTATATATTAAAGTAGAGGGGATTACTCGGAAATAGAGATAAGGAGTCAATCTGGAGTGGTAATTCACTAAATCCAGTGGACGAAATCAGTGTGGCCAGGTGTGTCTAACGACATAAATAGCTATAACACATTATAATATACTGCCAGTGATGTATAGCTCTACTTGATCATGGACGATTATGTTGGAGTACAGTTGAGACATGTGAGAGCGAGATGAGGCTCAATCTGCGGTGGTTGCATTATGCTTACATAGAAAGTAATTTGTAATAAAGCAGCTACTTAGATATGATAAGTTAGCTAATACTACACTGTATGTTGGCTAGCCCATCATTGGGTCATTAGCCTTTTTGTACGATAATGACATTAAGTGTTCTGTGGGGGTGTGTCACCCCATCACCTTCCGGTTAGCTATGCCACTGATTGCACTAGGCCCTGGTGTCAGTCTGGTTCTAGTTACGCCACTGCATACACACACACACAAACACACACACACACTCAATGCTTGTATCAAAGCAATTTGTGCCAAACAAATGTTCATCATCTTGCCTTTAATGAAGCTTCTAACAGCCATCATATACAGTGAGTTAAATGCAAGAGATACTGAGCAAACTTGCTGGAATTCTTGATGTAAACAACACAGCTAACTACATGTAATTATGACCTAGCTGCAGCAGCAAGGCAGAGGGGCTGAACGGTTAATCAACACATTGACTTACGCACTAACTGTAAAATTTAAATGGCAAAACTGCTTAATCTTCTTCTAACAAAGTTTTTTTCTTTCTTGGGAAATTATGTACTTAACAAATCTGAAGGCATTATAATAATACCGTCATGTGTATATATCTCATATATCTGCACCAGTGTGTTTTGCTATGTACCATATTGCCTCAAATGGCCAGACCCATATAAATGCCTGGTCACATTTACTCACTGAAGAAATGGAGCTTTACAACATTCACCAGTTTCAAAAAACACCAGGTCTCAAATAACTGCTTAGTACAGACAATTATGTACAGCTGCCACAAATTATGAGGTTAACAATGAATCGAAGTGAGAGCTGTTCCATGGCTTTCCTTTCAACCTTAAATCTGTATTATAAGGTGAGGAATACATCAAGGAGAGTACAACTTGGAGGTATGAAGTTGATTCATGATTGATGGTGTTGTATATAAATGTTGTCTCGTGTAGTTACCATGCAGTTTCATTTAGTGGCCAGGATAAAATGTTGCTTGAAAGAAATGAGACAATACAGTACAGTACATGGCTAGTAGCCATTTAGAGAGCTCCTGATTATGTCAATTTATTCATTGTTTTCTTGTTACTTCAATGACACAGCATGTTTTCAGTCTGTTTTGCCAACCACTATGTGTGTAGGGAAGGTCTATGAAACACACTAACATGCAAAACATTCCAACCTAGAGAGGTACCATTTGAAAGTGATTTCAGCAGTTTATCAGAATACAATTGTTTTAACTGCTGTATCAGGGTGACTGCTCTATTAGAGTATCTCAATGTTGATATGAATGTAGTATGGATGCATGGGCCTACTGTCTAGCACTTAATAATTATTGGTCTTACTGCATTCACCCCTGCAGATAAGAAATCACCTTATATTTTTATTTTTGTAAATGTATTTCATTTTCTAGGCAGGAACTATTATTGCTATCTCTACTTTGGTACTAGTGAGTAGTACATTAGACATGGACAGTGTCGGTGCAGCTAGGGAAGCAGCCACAGAAATATTTAATATCATTGAGAAGGTATACAAATATAGTGAACAAATAATTATGCATGAGGTAAGCATACACAGACTCCTACTGCTGACGACACAGGGACAGTACCTGATAACATATCTTATGATATCAGACTACGTAATGTTCACTTCTCTTATCCATCCAGACTAGATTTAACAGTGAGCTAATACATATCTTGTACTGTGCTTTAACCTTTAATATTGTAAATGTAGGTTTTAAGTGGCTTAACTCTGGATATTGAACCAGGTCAAACTGTTGCACTAGTAGGAGCTAGTGGTAGTGGTAAGAGTACCATTATACAACTACTTCAAAGGTTTTATGACATTCAATCTGGAGAAGTAAAGCTATAAAATGTATACCAGAAATATCATCCTATCTAATAGATACTGATAGGAGGCCATGACATACGCGAGCTCAATTTGCAGTGGTTGAGACAGAGTATCGGAGTTGTCAGTCAAGAGCCAGTATTGTTTGGTGGTACAATAGCAGAGAACATTTCTTATGGTAAGGAAGATGCCACCCAAGAAGAAATAGAGATGGCAGCTAAGGCAGTAAATGCTCACTCATTCATCACTGAACTTCCTGATGGTTATAATACATTAGTTGGAGAAAGGGGTACTCAGTTATCAGGGGGACAAAAACAACGTGTGGCCATTGCTAGAGCAATTATAAGAGATCCTATGATACTACTATTGGATGAGGCCACTTCTGCTCTGGACACTGAAAGTGAAGCAATAGTACAGGATGCACTGAATAAGGTACTGCACTGTATCCAGGTCAGTGTATGCATGTGAGGTGGCTAGCCCATTAGTCCAGTTAAGAACCCAATTTTATAACCCATATCATAATATGAGAAAAGTTGACCTATCCCCTAGCAACCCGAAGTTTACATTATTGTGGTCTATGTGAGGGGGCAACATGTACAGTTGGCAATTGCAGTTGCCCCTTCTTGGAACTGTACGGGATTCAAAATTGTGATCTACGATTACCCATTTATAACTTGGAGAGATAATTTTTAACATTCACACCATATTAAATTGATATATGAATTTGTGGCTCTTCCCTACTGTGATTGTCCAGAAGGGGCAACTGTTGCCCCCTCAGATACAGTAATGTATGGGGAACTATAAACTTCATAATATCCAGTGTTGGGGGTAATATGTAACGCGTTACATAATAATATTACTTTTGTGGTAACTAAGTAATATAACAAAATACGCTATAAAAACAGGTAATATAACTCAAGTTACTTTACTAACAAATGTAACGCGTTACCTAAGCAATATCGTTACTGTAACGAGTCTAATATTACATAATATTATTACTACAAGTAATGAAGTTACTAATGTTGTTAGTAATCCACTGAGTATCGCCTAACCACAACGAAGTAATGAAGCCTACTGAATGAAGCTTATTCACCAGCTTCTTGCTTATAACCATGCAAGATTTGCACATTGCCCAACAACGCAATCATGTCACGTGATAAGGTGGTAGTTTCACACCTGACAGCTTAAGGCTGTGGACACAAAGTAATATATTATTATAGTTACTTTATTTTTTGGGTAATATATATAACTGTAACTAAATAGTTCTGTGCAAGTAATATTACTTTTAAAAAGTAACTGTCCCAACACTGATAATATCATACCTATTATATATATATATATATATGAAGTTACTTTAGACATTGATTATATACTTTGTTGGATTTCTTAATTCATGAAATTTTCGTAATTCTTCAATTACAAAGATCACACCATAAACTAAAAGTGATGATGTAGCATTGAGGGTCACAGTTGATGACCAGTACCATGCAACTGCCCAGACTACTAAACTTCAACTAACAATACCAAAACAACTACCAAACTGCATAAGAGTAAAACTTTGAATGACAGGAAAGTGATACAGATGTAGAGGTACACCAATATGACTTTTAGCTGACTGATATTTGATATAGATGAAGCCAATAAACAAAGCCAAAGCATAGACATTTTTCTCTAATAATTTGCACTCTAACTTTTAGGGTATAAAGTGACAGAGTTGGACTGTAATCAATAACCAACATTACATAAGAGGCACTGCTAGGGTATTACTAGAGCATGAGTGCCCATATATAGATGTTTAAGTATATCTGTATCTGCTGCTTGTTTTACATATGTTACCAATCTGATACCGATACGCAAAAAATGCCGATAACCAATAGCCGATCAAATATTGGTGTACTCCTACTTAGATGTGGGGAATCTATTACAACCTTAATCATAACATAATTGTATGCGATGACATGGTAATATATTTACAGGCTAGTGTTGGGCGAACAACAATAGTAATAGCTCACAGATTATCAACAATTAAGCATGTTGATCTGATAGCAGTAATGGATGAAGGTAGAATTGTGGAATTCGATACACTAAAGGAATTAATAGCTCAACAAGGATCGTTCTTCAAGTTGATGGCAGCTCAGGTATAACATATACAAGTATGCATTATATTAAATGGTGAATTATAATATAATTGGTTAGCTGCATATTGAAAGCTGTATGTCAGCCAGTGATGACAATTTGACTGTTAAAACCAAACAACCTGAAGATTATTTAACTCCAAAACTATCATTCAATTTCTTCGACATGACTGATGATGAGCTAGAAGTAAGTCAAATATTATTGTACAGTGATCCATATGGCTAAAGTAAGAATTGAATTTAAACTTCAAGTGATACTGTTTCAATTATGTTCTGTCTGTTGCACACAACCATACAAATGCATAACAATACGTGAACCTGGCCTAGAATCGATCTGCTTACTTTGACTGTTGGAGGCATGGAATGAAAATGTACATAATAAATGATCCCTGTTTCATTAGATTAACACACACAAAGATATTAACATGTTTGCTAGTTGAAATGATAGCTTCCTACTGTATGCAAAAAGAACCAAGAAGCAAACAAGGACCATGATGCATACATTGTACCTACTTCAGTATGCCAAAAGACACCTGTCGGACTGAAACAATGAAAAATCAACCCCATAGTACTATATATCCATATTGCAGAATAGAATATTTGTGGCATAAGCAAATCTCAATGGGCCCTCCAGAAACTATGTAAAGGATTTCACCGTCTTATCATACAGAACAATAGTACTGTATATTAGAGATAAAGAAGATTTGAGGTTTTCTGGCCAAAATATCATACATTTGTAACAGGATTTTTCCGTTGTAACTGGATTGATTGCAGAGGTCCTTCTCAAAGTGGTTTGTAACACTGTAATGAGCTGAGCATACGTAGCTGAAAACAATGCGTAACACCCACTTTGCTACTTCAGTAAAAAAAAAAAGTGACTTTCCTTGTTTCACTACTTTCATTTCTCTGATCCCTAATCTAACTTAAATTTCCTAATTTTTACTTGCATGTTTGTTTACTTTTTTGGAACATTATTATAACTGGCAGTAAACCCATGCATACTGTGTAAGAAGAAAAAGAAAGGCATCTGGCTTATTATTTTCTTTTATTATTAGCACTTTACTGTGACCAGCACTGAAGGTCTGACAGCAACATGTGCTGCAGCCTTTCTTCTGAGTGTGCACCCCAAATATCAATTATGCTACGCCTGAAGATATACTAGTGGACATTAAATCCATAATTTTTACTTTTACTTGTAAAACTAACAATGGAAATTGATACTGCAACTTTATCTCAAGATTTATTTGACCCAAACTCATGAAACCAGTTTTCAGATATCAAGGAATTCACCTTGTGATATTCTTGGATGACATGCTGGTCCTTATCCAGTCAAAGGAGGACCTGGTGGTTCGGATAGCTCCCAGCTGTTCATTCTGTTAGGTTTCTTAATCAACCACAAGTAACTAGTAATATAACTGGTTACATGCTTGTAACTAGTAACTTGTAACAGAGTATTTCAATTTTTGTGCTACAACCACATTTAGTAGACACTTTCTGTGTACTGTTCTTCATGATTCAGCTTGAGTATACAGACATACGTAACAGTTGAAACTGAGCTGATATGGCCACAGAATCGTTATTTTCAGAAAGGGTACATAGAATTAGTATATATATATATAGTTGTCTTCTTCCCTTGCTCTGGGCAAAATAATTATGTTACAAAAGTTAACAAACAAGCATAACTTGTTTATGAAAGTAACTAGATACTTAGTTACCTTATAAAAGTAACTAAATTACATGGGATGAAAGTATCTAGTTGCTAGTTACTTTTCTGAAGTAACTACCCCAACTCTGCCTATTTGAGCAAGATTTAACCAGTCTCAATACCACCACCCCAGCAATCTTCCAGGCCTCATTGAGCCACTGGAACTATGACCTAGACTTTATGGTCACAATCCTATGAGACTGTGGATCAAGATATTCTGGTGGAAAATATTCCCAGAATGGAACAAGTATTTGTCACAGTACTGAGATTTTATGATAACCATTCATGCAGGGCCTTCATCATTCAATAATTATATAGTAGCAACACTTCTAAAATACCATGAAGGTATTGTAAGGCATCAATATTTTGCAAGAAAGGACAAACCTTTATGGTTACCCATATTTTGGTATTCTACAGGAAGAAATGGACAACAGGGAGATGCTGAGTATTATCAAAATGTCAAAGTGGTACTATTTACTGATGGCAGTTATTGGGAGTTTAGTAGAAGGACTTGCATTTTGTTTTTTCTGTTATTTCTATACCATTTTTGTAATACAGGTATGTAGTTATTATCACATGAACTTGTATCATCGACGTTATTTGTTTAGGCATATCTTGATCCTAACACAGCAGAGCAAAACCCTCGTCTGGCATTGGTAGTTTATCCAATTCTAGCCATTTTTCTGGCAATAGCACTCTTTACAAAGACAGTCTCATATGGCAACAATGGTGCTATACTGATATCTCGGTTAAGAAAGTCGTCTCTCCAAGTTATGTTAAAACAGGTACATTTATATACTGTTTATCTGTGACTCTGTCTGATGGAATTACTTTTCATATATTTGCATACAATCTAAAATATTGAGCGGTACATGAGATATAATGTGGTTATGATGTCACATTCATTGTATCACAATTGATTGCATTTGGGGCTACAATAAATGCTACAAATACTCGGGTACTCATCACGTGGAAATCAAGGATTTTGAAAAGGGGTTTCTGAAAAATAATATATGCCAAGAAAATTTAAGAATTTAGAAGCTCTGAGGTTGGCTTTTAGGGTAATTTTAGAATAACAATCACAGTAAATCCAGTGCTCTAAACTATTAACTAACTGTAGGGAAAAAGTTATGACTAAGCTGTACTTTTGATTGCTCTATTAGAGTAGTTACTGGACTGCTCTATTAGAGTATCTCGATCAACAGAAATGTTATGTGAAAAGTAAAGTGTTGCTGAGGGTTTAATAGCTATAATGGATGCTATACTTGCTACTGAAACATAGTGGTATGTAGTATTTTGCTATAGTTACGTGTCAATACAGCTTTAGTAAAGGAAGTTAGACTGCTGCTGAGTTAAAGTTAGGGCTGGGAGATTATATCAATTCTGGGAATAATTGCAGTTGATATGTGTGCTATAAATAATTGTGATGTTGTGACATCACATGCAAATGTATAATAGTTAATTCAAAATGGTGACACATACTATTGTGGGAGAACTTGATCTGGAAAACGAGCCTATACTTATGACATAGTTCGTTCATTGTGTGAATAAATCTTGCTAGTTAAAAAGCTTACTTATTCGAACTATTATTCATTTTGCTGTTTGTATTAAACTGTAACTACCTTAATTGTGTTGAAACAGTTGCACACAATTTTACCTTGTTTTGTTTAAGTAAATAAAGTTGTACATATACAATGCTATTGATGTATGCAAAATTATAACATTGTGGTATTTATCATAATCGTGATATGTTGCATCATGCAATTGTGAAAGTAGCAAAATTCCACAATCGCTCAGCCCTAGCCAAATTCAAAAGGTGGTTTATGTCGAAACCACAAAAAGATCTATCACTGCTCATTAAGAATTTTGGTACTCAGATACGTAGTAAACTTCAAGAATCATGTGACCCAGCTCGCATGATGTATCTATCATTATGAAATGAAACCGTACAGGCTGTAGAGTTTGGTTGGTGTAATGTAACGCACATTGCTTGTCAGGAAAACTGACACCAGTACTTTAATACAGTGTGTATGTATCATTGACAGTGCTATTAACTGCTTAAAGTTTGGTATAAAACATGTTACATGAGTATGACTACAAGTAGCTAGTATTTGTGAGTATACTCGATCATTATCATTAGAGAGTACTCGAATACTAATAATCCATGATCATTTCAACCCTAATACAATGCATCTTGTTTTCAGTAGAAGCAATCTGTACCAAAACAGCCTGCTGTGAAAAAGGTGCACCCATCCCCCTAAATAAAAAGGCTAGGATGAAAAAAAGTTGAAAGGTGTCAGCCAAGAAATAGCTGCAATGATGCTAATATATTTAATAATCACACTCATATTTAAAATGATTGGCATTAGCAGGGTGACTCTGTAGCTGAACTTTCTACATGGTAACTTGAACTCTCCTTGCAACTTGTCTACAAGGTGACTTATAATGTAGTACTAGCTGAACATTCTACAGGGTGATTTGTTGTGTAGTTGAACTCTCTACAGGATGACCTTAAATGTAGCTGAATGCTCTAATATATACAGTGACTGCATTATTAATCAAGCACTGGATACATGTAGTTAGTTTTAACATTATGACTCAATGGTTTTTAATCCAATTTCTTCAAAACCATGTGAAAGGCTTTTCTACAATGGTTTATCTACTCACATTCCATTTTCTTCCTTCAACTGTTTGTCTGGTCACAGTAGGAATGACAAGATAACGTGCCTGATACATATATTTTTGGCTTAACTCCCCCCATCCATACTACGATTGTTACCCCATGTGCAGACTGATAAATCAGATGTATCCCACCCATTTTGGAGTTCGCCTGATACAGTTTAAAACTATCTAAAATGGCGGGAAACTTAGCTGTTGGCTGGAAGGTAAGGAAGTGGTGTAAAACATGTGAAAATTTGGTACACGTAGCTTCCAACCATTAGTGAACGCAGCACACTAAATACTTTTTTAAATTTTTTGACACATTTACATAAGTGATAAGACCAGTAGGTCACATAGAGAGCTTACTTTAGAGCAACTATCTTATATGTAACCAATGCTGGTTCTCAGCCTGAACTTAACATATCCCAACTGACTTCCATCGTATTGTGTGTAAGTCAATTAAATAATCATGTGAGCCTACTGACTCAGTCAGTGGACATGATCGGTCATTATGATATGTGATATATAGGATTAGATTTTTTGTACCAAATGTTGTTGTTGTGTAATGTGAAATGACAAATCCATACCCCTCTTTAAAGTGTGATGTTTGACGTGTTCCATTAGGAGATTAGCTGGTTTGACTTGAAATACAACTGGACTGGAGCCCTTGTTTCTAGATTAGCTATTGATGCTTCTTTAGTGGAAAATGTGGGTTATGTAATTTTACAAACTGTTGAATGTGTGATGTCATAAATTACGCAGTTGTTGGGAACTCAACTTGGTATAATGTTATCTTCAGCAGCAAGCTTCACTGCCATTACAGTATTAGCCTATATCTACCTGGACTCCTCAGCTGCATCACTTGTCATGACGGCATTGTTACCACTAGCAACCGTTCCTGTAATTATAAGAACAATGATGTCTGTCGATAGTACCAAGGAAAGTGGAGCCATACTTGGGGAATCAAATCATGTAATATTCTTTGCTTTTGTGTGCATGGATAAGTCAACACTGCATTTATTGTTACAGATGATGTTTGAGTCAATATTAAGCATTCGAACAGTGGTATCTTTTAGTTTGCAGAAAAAACTTATGCAGGTGTATACAAATGCTCTCACTCCTTACAAAAGGTATATGTTGCATATGATATCAGTTATATAATTTGACCTCCAAAGTCAAATATTTGGACCAGGGCCGGGGTCGACCCTAAGAATTTTTGAATGCATCAGATCTCAAGGATCTGACGGCACAGCAGCCTCCAGATACGTACTGGCAATTTAAACTGATGGTGAAAATATTATATTCTTGTTTAATTGATGCTGCTGTCATGTAAAATTGTGAATTCTGTGCTCATTTGTCAATTGTTGTCGTGTGCACTGCATCCAGAAGTAGACCAACATAGATGGTTTGACTTCTTTTAACTGGGTTTCCTAAACTTTCTTATCATTAAAGATCAGTTTATCATGGAAGGGCATACTTTATCTGCTTATCATATTGCCATAACTTTAGGGGGTATTTTCTTTGTTATAAAACACTAGTGCAAATAAAATAAAAATAGAAGCAATACAAGCAAATACTTGATAATGTAAGTATCAGTATCGGTATCTGTATTGGTGAAATTCACTGCCAGGTATCTGTATCAGATTGGTAAGTATTTTTCTGTATGGGTGGAACACTAGCTAGTGTTAAACAACAAAAGAAATTTACCATATAGCCTAAATATTTCGAGGGGCAAATTTTTCGAGGTTGAGCAATGTTGCTAAAAAAGTGGATTTGCAAACACTCCCAATATGTATTAGACTACATGGAGGACTAAAATATTTCAAGGATAAATTTTCGCTGGTAACCCCCAAAACCACGAAATCAGCAAAAATTTCCCCCCTCGGAATATTTAGGCTATACAGTACATGCAGTGGTAAAAAGATGTAGTATTATAAATTCTATTGGGGTTATTAACTGCTGATAATTTTCTTACTTAGTGGAATCAAAAAGTCATCCATTATGTTTGGAGCTCTTTATGGTGCAGTTGAAGTGTCCCAGTTCATCATAACTGCTATAATGATACGATTTGGAGCTTTCCTGGTTTCAGTTCCTGATGAACACAAGTTTCATTCAACTTTCATTAATGTTTTAGTGTAAGTTTTGATGCTATGTCTATATCTGCTGTTTTCAATGGTATTATAGGCCCACGTTGACTACACTATATGCTACTACAATTGGTAAACAACTTGGTCACTCGATGTCAAAATACTTCAATGCAAAGATCGCTGTCAAATCAGTGTTCTCTCTACTCTATCGAAAATCAATGATAGATCCTAGTTCAACAAGAGGAATTTTCCCGGTAAAAATTAACTATGGCTACAGTGAAACTTGTCTTAGTGTACACCTGTGTAGAAAGGCCACCTTTCTTAAAAGGCCAACTTAAAAGTTTCCAAGTGAGAATCCATATACTGATCCCGCTGCCAAGAAATTTTGGCCTGGCTTAGACAGGTTCCACTGTATTAACTGTAAATATATATGATTATCATTAATAATATAATATAGGATCATATAAGGGGTGAAATATCTTTCAGTCGAGTGGCCTTTTCCTATCCAACCAGACAAGAAGCACCAATCTTTAAAAGTATCAGTTTTTCAGTATTGCCAGGAGAAACATTGGCTATTGTGGGTCCCAGTGGATGTGGTAAGAGCACAGTCACGGCCTTGATAGAACGATTCTACGATCCGTCAAGTGGAGCAGTGGTGAGTGTTAGAGAATAACAATTAGAGATTTCCAGTTAACTGTGCAACTAATAGAGATTGGATGGTATCGATTTAAGACTGTTAAACATTCAGTGGTTGCGTGGTCAGATAGGATTGGTGTCACAGGAGCCAGCATTGTTTGATGCCACCATTGCTGATAACATCCGCTATGGAGCAAACTTTAGAGAAGTGACTGATGAAGAAGTAGAAATGGCTGCCAAATCAGCCAACATTCATTACTTTATAATGGGCTTACCCCAGGTTAATATAATAGAATTGCTTATTTCATTCAGTTAATCATCTTTGTTTGATATTCAGGGCTATGATACAAAAGTTGGACCTAAAGGTAGTCATTTATCAGGAGGACAAAAGCAACGTGTGGCAATAGCACGAGCTCTAGTGAGGGATCCTAAGATACTATTATTGGATGAAGCCACTTCTGCTCTAGATGCTGAAAATGAAAAGGTAATAATAATAATAATAACTCTATTCTAATGAATGCTATTTGTTTGTAGCTGGTGGAAGAAGCATTGGAGAAGGCACAGAAGGGTCGTACCTGTATTAAGATAGCACATCGACTGTCAACAGTCTACAACGCTGATAAGATAATTGTGATTTCCGATGGAAGAGTGATAGAGAGTGGTACACACACAGAACTGATGCTTCAAAATGGTCTCTACTGTAAAATGAACAATTTGTTTCAGTCATAGAGACTACAGTTACGTAGTAGCTACTCAAATCATCTACATGTAACTATGCACCCAACAGCTATAGAAACACAGTTGATACATTGGTAGTTATTGTACCTATACCATTTATCCTTCTCATGTTCGTCATTACACTCACCAATATGGACGTTGTATACAGCACAGTATCAATTTCACTTTGTTTCACCATCAAATATAGTCACTACTGTGACCCACAAGACATTTGCTAATAATTTAATGCTATAGTGGTAGTTATGTATTCCAAACAGTTTTTGTCCTAGAGCCATAAGCATGAGAAAATCCCAAGCATGCTAGGCTGGTATAATTATTACCGTATAGAGGGTATTTTTTCAAGGGAATACCACAAAAATTAAAAATTGTAGCTCAGCATTGTTTGAGTATTATAAATGCATAACAGATCCGTCCCTTGAAATTTTGGATGACGGCAATCTGTGGAAATTCCCCTCAATGAAATGGTACGGCATTATGGCTATGGCTTGATAATAATTATTTCAAATACCATATTCTATTCCAGCAATGCCCTGGGCCTTCAATTAGACATATTGACAATCAAAGACTTTGTATGCATGTTCTTGAGAAAATAGAGATTGGGCAAGTTACTTTTAGCTGTACAAGTGATTAAACTAGTGATTAAGTTATTGTACTAGATACTTCATATGCTTGTTTGTTACTAGTTTTCTAACATATTTGATTATTCAGCTCAGATGTACCTTATGTTAATTTTATGTTTCAGATCAGAAAGTTAGTCTAAACCAATGTGGGTGGATGGCCCACTCTATTCATTACAATCTTAAATGCACCTGACTGCTTGTTTTATTAGAGTTATAGCTGAATGTTCTATTAGCTAGAGTATTGATCACAATTAGGCCTGAGCCTGTTATGCTCAAAATTTTACCTATTATTCTTTCAAGAATTTCCCAAAAAGTTCTTCTATTATTCTTTTTGTTATTCTTGTATCCAGCCTATTATTCCATAATTATTCTCACTCAGTATTATATATCTGTGGCTAGTCGCTTAGTTTTCAAGATGGGGCTATAAGTAGTTTTGTCCAAATTATTAATAGCCATATATGAAGCATTCCACCTTACACATCATTTTTCTATCCATAATAGTTACAGCAGACTTAGAATAGCTATCTAAAGTAATAATTCAAGTGTATTTAATTATTAGTGTATTATAATAATATGCTGTAACTACTGTATAGCTACTAAGTTAGGTAGATAATAATGCTCAAAGACTTGAAGGAGATACACTGGTATAAGATGTACAAGTTTCAGAATTGCAAATAATCATTCAGTTAAATCCCTGATGCTGGCTGCAGATTATTAACATGAAACGATCTGACTGCTCTATTAGAGTATTTGAGCGTTCTATTAGAGTATATCAATCTTTTAGAGGCTATTCAGCTCCTTTCAGCCAGCACTCCTGTCAGCTTTATATCATTTGTAGTAGCTTAACTCTTTCTTCTAGGTAATCAAGAAGACACACGCCCCCTAATTATTCCCGTGGTCGTCCGATTATTCTAAAATTATGCCTATAATCATCCTATAATTCTGGAATTATTCTCACAAAATTGGTGACCTATTATTCTCAAGAATATGCCGGCATAATAGGCGCAGGCCTACACAATCCTGCTATCTTAAGATGTGAAAGGGTTGAAGCAGCCCTCCCCTGACATTGTGGTGGGTCTTCAGGCCATCTATGTTTCCTGTATCCCTAGCTTACTTCCATACAATCATTGAGATAATGAAACTGAAAACTTGCATGCATGATATCAAAATAATTACCAAATTGAGGCAGTGAGGCATAGCATTAAACTGGTGGGGGACCATATGGTTTTACCAAGGGAAAATAGAACTTTTTTTACATCCACTTTTCCAAATATTAGATGTATTATATGCACGGCCATTTCAGCTAAAATTCTGTCTTACATAGCCTGAATCATGTACACAGAATGTGTCTACTCAAGCACACACTAAAAACAAGTGTGCTATTATAACACATCCCCAGTTTCAGCACACAACACATGTGTTCATTGTGCATGAAATGTGTTGAAATAACACACCTAAAGTACATGTTTAAAACAGCACACTGCTCAACTTACAAGTGTGTTAAAAGTACATAGCACACTACAAAACAGCACACTAACATGTCACATTAACACATCAATGTGCTGTTGTAGAGAGCTGGATCTCAGGGAAAAGGTTGGACCTCATTTATCGGGCCAGAACCACATGCATAACAATAGCATGAACTCTGGTGAGAGATCCTAAGATAATACTATACTACTGTTGGATGAGGCCACTTCGGATTCTGCTCTGGTGAAAAGATAATAATAAGAAGTGTAAACCTGCTAATTGTTCATAGCTGGTGGAAGAAGCATTGGAGAAGGCACAGAAGGGTAGTACCTGTATTAAGATAGCACATCGAATGTCAACAGTCTACAATGCTGATAAGATCATTGTGATTTCCGATGGAAGAGTAATAAAGAGTGGTATTCACTCAGAATTGATGCTTCAAAATGCCGGTTATGTTAGTATTGTAAAAACATAGAGATTGCAGCTAGCTAGCTACTCAAAACCTTATTACTATTGGTAATACTGTGCAGACCTCTACTAGAGTATAGTGCACAGGTCACAACATACATACAAGTATACAAATTAAATAATTGCTAGTTTTTGTTTGAACTGATCAATATCATTGGAGTCAATCACATTTTGGGGTAGATCATTCCAGATTTTGATTGCTGAAGGGAAAAAGGAGTACATATAAGAATCAATCCGTGTCATTGGTTGCATAAATCTCATATTATGACCTCTGGTACTATGTACAGTGGTTATGGGTGTCAGAAATGGATTTGCTGGGATATCAACAAGGTGGTTAATTATTTTAAACATCATTATGGCTTTCAGTTCATATCTGCATCACGCAAGTGTAGCGGGCCAATTAAGGTCTGTAAGCATTTGTGTGACACTAGCGTAACGGGAGTAGTTGCTGGTCACATTATGTGTATGCATTCAACAGCTAGACATTTTTTTTTCCCAATATTAATGAACACGTTTTAACAACACATAAAAACAATAGTCTATGATCATACTCACCAACATGGACGTTCTATTACAGCTATTTGGCAGCCTCGAGGGCAGCCTGCAGTCTTCGGCCATACAGCACACATATCAATGGGATACAGACGTACTACCGAATGATTGACGGTGTCTTCTCGCCCTGCATCTGTGTTTCTGCAGTACACTGTACTAGAAAGTGTACGGCCTGAAACGAGAATCTGTAATCTTCAGCTCAGTCAACGAATGATCGATTGTGGTTCTGTGATGGCTGATGATGCTCCATCAGTGTTGTGCGAGGCTCGTAGGCTCTATCTTATCCCAGAAGCAAAGATGTCACTCACTGTACTGATTCCTGAGATCAAGTCATTTGGTGTTACCATTTCCAACTGGGAGGTAATGGAGAAAATTAAACAAGCTAGCAAACCAGATGACTTTGTGTCACTTCGCGTCACTAATTCTTCCCGCGAAATGATACACTTTGAAGGAGAGCTATTGTCAGTTAAGGTGATGCGAAAGTTAACACTGCTGCTGACTGGAAAGACCATAAAACTAAGCGGCTTTGCTGAGCCACTGCGTATTCAGGCAAAACCATTCCTGTCAGATTTCCCAACAAAGAAAGACTGGGAGGAGTACTTTCAGAAACAAGGGTTACTCAGTTTTGATGAAGGTTTGCCTGGAGAGCGACCAGATACTGTCAGAGTTAGGGGGCTGCCAATCCGTTGGTTTACAGATAGCAACTCTAGTGGTAATCCATCAAAGAAAGTGTTAACCCAGGTGTTCTCGAAGTTTGGCACAACCCGTCAAGTAGACATTTATGATCCTTCAAAGCATCAACAACAAAGGGGAGCATTCACGTCTTTTGGTCCAACCACTTCAAACAGATACCTCAACTTTGAGGCATACATACAATACATGAGCTATGCTGGCTTTTGTACAGCCATGGGAGGGCTAAAAGGAATGAAGCTGATGCATAAAGAATCAGATGGGAAGAGCAATGTCATTTCCATTACTGTGGAGTATGACAAAGGTGCATACCTCAGTGAACGGAATATCAAACAACGTAAACTAGAAGAGGAAAAGATGGAGACTATTCGGAAAGAAACAGAGAAAAAACAGGAAGAAGAAAAGAAAATGGAAGCTGCTCAAAAACAAGTTTGTAACCGTTGTGTAAATAGATATTTTATTACACACAGTTTATATTCAAAGGCTACCCAGGAATTACGAGACCAGCTGTTGCAGCAGAAACACTTGGAGAGGTTAGAGAAGAAGGAACAAAGGAAGAAGGATAGGTTGCAGCAAAAACAAATAGAGAAGGAAAGAAAACGACAGAAGCTTCTTGTGGTAGCTAAACTAAAAGTTCTTGCCAAGCAGAGAAGAGCAGAGGGACAACGGTTGCTCCGAGTGCTGTTAGCTGGAGCAGCAGAAGCTAAATATCAGGTATAGTAAGTCGGAAAATAACACCCTAACACAACAAATACCTGTTTGCAGTTGAAACACCTTAATAAAATAAACGCTGTTTTAGTAGTCTGCTTTCCTACTGTAGGAACCCAAAGGTGTATTAGAGAAAAGCCCATATTATATATTTTTAATACTGTATTTCCTAATGCGATGCATTATGTAGTTGATATAACTTGTAACAGTTGTAAGTACCTGAGGTTACTTTAAAAACAATAACCGACTGTACAGTAAATGGGTTACTTGAAAGTGTAACAGGTTGAACTGTGCCTAAAACATGTATTGAGAAAATCTTGTACATTGTAGGAAGAATTAGTGTTCAAAAGAGCTGAGGAAGAAAGAAAACAGTTGGAAGAAGAAAAGAAGAAACAACTGGAAAGAGCAAAAGCTGAACAAGTGCTAAGGTATAAATGTTTGAGACTAGCAGGTTTTACATCTAGTCATCATAGGGATCAGTTGGTACTGAATGTGGAACAACTAGAGAGACGAAAACAAGCAATACAAACAGAATTGTTATTAAGACATTGTTCTAAACAAAAACACACATGATTGTTGTTTTTTTTAACCTAAAAAGTGAAATTCAAAAAGCATGGCGGTGTCAATATATTTACATACAAAAAAACTTTCTGGCATTACCCATCAACTACTGTTAGTCTGTTCTTCATCATGATCATCTGTTTCAATTTTATTCTCTTGATTTGGTTCTGTGTCCTTTTCGTTTCCTTGATTTGGATTATGATCATCTTGATTTTCATCTTTGCTACTCTGGTCATGATCTTCAGATTGACCTCCTTGATTTTCATCATGAGAATCCTTGATTTCATTTTCTTCAGCTACCTTTGGATCTTGACTACTCTGCTCATGATCTTCAGATTGATTGCTTTGATTTTCAGTGTCATTTTGACCACCTGCCTCATCTTTTATATCATCAAGGGAGTCCTTGATTTTAATTTCTTCATCTCCCTTTGGATCTTTACTACTCTGCTCATGATCTTCAGATTGATTTTCAGTGTCATCTTGATTGCCTGCCTCATCTTTAATATCATCATCATGAGTATCCTTGATTTTAATTTCTTCATCTACCTTTGGGCCCTTATCACCTTGATCAGAGCCAGCAGGCTCAGTTTCTTGCTTAGCAGAATCATCCTTGATACAGTCTTCGCCTTCCTTGACTAGCCATCCCACACAGGTGTACTTCATCATAAACTGTCTCTCCCAGTCTTTCAAGGTACCCCAGTCATCACTGCCTAGGTCTGATAACTCATCCCATTCATCTGATACCGCCTTCAAGTTCATCGTGGCTAATGCTCGACTTCCATCATGACCAGCTAATTCTTCATAATCCCCACCTGAAATAAAATATAAATTGTAAGTCACCTTTCAGTATTTATACCACACACTAATAGTCAAATCACCTTTGCCGTAAAACGATTTTGATTTAGTTACATCGTAAACTTTGTAATTTACAGCCAGGTACAAAGGCTTGTTTTCGTCACTTCCATTGAACTCCTTCAATTGTTTTAATGTGTATGGCTTCTCAATAACTTTTTCTTTTTCTTTAGCAGCTTCCGCAAGTGCCTTTGCTTTTTCCTTCTGCCAGGCATCTTCATTTCTTCTCTTTAACAGATAGAACGCGATAGCAAAGCACAGTAGCAGCAGAACGCCGTTTAACAAAATATCCAACATTTTTACTGCGCATTAATTGGAACGAAATGTGCATTAATTAGGAACGGCGGGATTCAGGTGATATTTTTAAAATGTCCCATTGCAGCAACAGTTCAAGCGACTTACATGATAAATGAGGTATAATTTTATTATCTCTTTGCAGCATTATATTGAACATGATACTTGTAAATTAGCGGGCCAGCTATGGCGTCAGCTACAGAGAGAAAGTTTACTGCGCTACGCAAGCGTTTGGACCAGCTTGGATACAGGCAGTCTGTAGGAATAGAGTCTTTGCCTTTAGTTGAGAAACTATTTGGCGACTTGCTACACACAACAGAAAGCTTAAAGAAAGCCAAACTACAGTTAAATAAACAGAGTGAACAGAAGGGAGTCTGGGAGCAACAGGTAGAGCCTTATCGTTTAGACAATGCACGGTTAGTCAGAGAAAACAATGAATTACACCAAAAAGTTCTGAAACTGAAAGAAAGTTCAGAAATAAAAGTGCGTGACCTAAAGGCAACTCTTCGGAGACTAGACCATGAAAACACTGACCTAAAGTTCTTAAACACACAATATGTTCAGAAGATACAGTCAACTGAAAGAGAGTCACAAGCAAAAACAGACAGAATTATTGAACTGCAAGAAAAGAATTTGGATGCTATTATTCAAACTCCAGGTGGGAGGAAAAAGAAGATACCATCTAGAAGACAAAGAATGGATGTTGAGTCATTATTACCTGAGAGTCACTTAGTACCAAGTGGAGATGTGTTGATACTTAAACCAGTGGCTGAACCAGATCCGTATGTTGCAGATCTGCTAAAAACAGCTGATTTAAGGATAGGACAACTACAGGAAACTGTGGCCAACTTGGAACGAGATGGTGAAGAAGCTGAAAGACGAATAGTAAGCCTAAAGAAACAAGTAAGCCATTGAAAGTTTCTGGGTATATCCATCAATTCTTCTATTATGGTATTAGATTGATAGTAGGGATGCTGAAATTGAAAGATTGAATGTACAACTTACTGGAGGCAGACCACCAGAAGTGCTGGCTATTGAAGGAAAGAAGGACAGCAATGAAAAGATGGTAGCACATCTCAACGTGCAGGTGCTATACATGATTATATTGTATCATTTTAAATGTGTTAATCTTTTAGATTGACTTCCTCCAACAAGCAAATCATACATTGGAAGAGAAGCTAACTATAGCTGAGGCTTCTAGTAGAAAAGTTGAAGGAGAGTGTTCAGAGCTTCGTGCTAAGAATGCCAGCATCTGTGCTGAACTACAAAGCATCAGTGAACTTGTCAGACAAATGGAGAAAGAAAAGGCCACCCAGCTAGCTGATGCTGAGCAGCAGTTATTAGCACAAGAAGTTAGTAAACACAATAAACTAAAATACCAAAACACACTGTACCTCTATAGGCCAAATACAGTGAATTAGTTCAAAAGTTGAACAATTCAGAAGATGTAGTGAAGACATTGGAACAGGTTACCAAACTGACAATTACATGAGAACATTTCAGTATGTTCTGTTTATAGGAGAAACTTGTTTTAGTTGAGGATAATCGTCGCATGGCTCAAATGTTGTGTGTTAGCAAAGGCGATGAACAAATGACAACCACAACTGTGAAGCAGTTAATGGAAGAGAAGAGGAGTCTACAGGAGCAGTGTAATTTACTGAAGAAACGTGGTAGGTTAACTGTGCACACACACACACACACACACACACACACACACACACACACACACACACACACACACACACACACACACACACACACACACACACACACACACACACACACACACACACACACACACACACACCACACACACACACACACACACACACACACACCACACACACACACCACACACCACACACCACACACACACACACCACACACACACACACACCACACACACACATTGTTACTATTATTGTTTTTCAGAGGCACAGTTAGAACAACACATGCACAACTCCAGCAAAGTTCAAGGTGTTGTATCAGAGCCCCAGGACTATGCTGAATTAAAGGCTGAGAGGAATGAACTCAGGGAAGCTGTGAAGAATTTTGAGACAGAGTTGATGCAGGTTTGTGGTATAAAAATTTCATGAGCATATGACTGGTCAATTAAGGAATTCACCATAGATCCAAATGGATGCCCAAGATCTTGCTAGTGACAGGAACAACTTCAAAGTTCTCTATGAGCAGGTTTGTAAGCTTAAAACAGGGTTTTACAGTTGATACAGTTTAATTTAGACTAGTGAGGAAGTTACAAGACTACGAAGTCAGTTAAAGTCCACTCCAGCATCAGCATCACTGATGCGGCGACTAGAGGGAGAACGAGATGATGCCCGAATGGAAGTCAGGCAGTTAAAGAGTGAATGTAACAGTCTTCAGACAAGACTGAAGGTACACACACATACATACATACACACACACATACATACATACGTACATACATACATACTGGGTGTCCATGTATTATATAATGTGCCCTATAGGCAACTAGAGAAAGTCAACAAAGTGATGTAACTACCCTGGATGATCAGCTGAGAAAATCACAACTAGAAGTTGATCAGGTATAGTCACTCTCTTCACTAGATACTGTCTATTGTGTTGTTCATTAGCTGGCTGAAGAGAATCGTACCCTACAAGAAAGAGTGACGTCATTAAGGGAGATGGTACGACGACTTGAAGGAGAGATAAAATCCAGTACAGCTGCTCTATCTAACAGTGAGGGTGAAAGCTACAAGTATAAGAACAAGGTGGCCCAATTACAGGTACACAATCCATTATTGCACAGCCTGATGTATACGTTAATGTATGTACATGTTAGGCTATAGTGGACTCACAAGAACTTCAAAAAGAACAACACCAACGTGGACTACAAGCACATACCACTAGAGCACAAGAGTCTCAAGCACAATTTGCTTCACTACAAGCCAAATTAGGTAAGAACAAGACCAGTGTTGGCATGGTATATGTAGTGTGATTATCAGCTGAGGTGAAACGAGAAGATGAAAAACAAAAGGAACAGATGGCACAGTTGAAACTGGTGCTCACTAATCTTGACAAGGAGAGAGATAGCCTGCAAGAAGAAGTGGACCAAAAAGCTGATAAGATCAGTGACATTGAGAACTTACTGACTCAACAGGTCTGACAAGAGTAGGCAAACACGATAATTTTTAAGATTTGGATTGATATTAGGAAAATGAAAAGGCCGAATTAGAAAAAGAAATACAACAACTCAGATCTCAACAAGAGTAAGTGATGTTGTCATACATAAATCAGTTTTAGATTTTGATCAACATAGACAATATTTAACTGATAAGAATTCCAAAGATAGACAGGTTCTCGGGCTGCAGTCCCAGCTAGACAGTCTTAAGGGACATCTACAAGATGCTAGTGGAGCTAAGAGTGCCTATGAGCAAGAGATACAAAGACTGAAAGGTGACCTCAATACTATGACACAAGAAAACCAAGTAAGCCACCCACATCAAAGTGTGTGTTATATTAGAGTATTTCTTTTACTAGGCAGTACATGAGGAATTACGTACTGCTGTTGAGGAGAGAGAAATGTTAAGACAAAAATTACAAGAGCATATTCAAACAATGATGACGTATGAAGAGGCTGTCACTTCTAAAGTAAGCACCGGTTTTTTTACATGGCATCGCAGCGGTAATTTTTTTACTCCAGGAACAAGAGAAAGGAGTTCTGTTGACCTCATATAGAGCAATGGCTGATGAGAATGAACGACTTAGCTCAAGTGTCCAACAATCAGTAGAAGAAAGTACGAGTGTCAAGCTCCAACTAGCAGGTATAACACAGGTAGGTTCAATACATTAGAACTGTATGGGGCAAATTGTGTATGTTCTATTAGGAGAAACATCAACTACAACAAATATTAGAACAGCAACAGTTGGAGATTGAACAGGTGTATTATGATTGAAATAACCAGCCCTTATTTATCAACTTTTGTCTAGTATTCTTACTCTATGCAATCCTATGAGATACAGCTATCAAATCTCACCACTGCTTTGTCAAAAATGGAACAGACCATCAGAAAAGAACAAGAAGAAAAGGTTGAATATTTTCTGTACACACATACATACTTACCACTTATCATATTTAGAGAGCTCTGTTAGCTGATCTTACTGCTATGAGAGAACTGTGTGTACAACTAGACAAAGCTAAGGATACACACAGCAGACAAGTAGCTACTGTTAGTTCTGAATTAGAGCAGGTATTACACAACAATATTGTCTGTGGTTATCGTAGTTACTGTACACAGTTGCAAGGACAAATGGCGGACTTACAAGGAGAAAAAGTTGCATTGGAAACACAGCTAGCAGCTGAAAAGGCTGGAAATCATGGACTGGAAACTCTGTTGGCTACTGAAAGAAAGAAGGTAAAACAATTGCTGAAACACAAATGTATCCATACATTATAGGAGTAAAACAATTACAACACAAATGTATCCATACATTATAGGAATATCATTCACATGTTAGTGGACAAGAAAAGGAATTAGAACTACGACATTTAAAAGAACAGCTGGAAAGGCTGGAGGCAAGCCAAACATCCTGCAGCGAACAGCTGAAAATCGAACAAGCTCGTGCGAAACAAAGAAGCCACGAACTAGAACAACTAAAAGCTGAACTAGCTGCAGAAAAGTTTCAAAGGTAACAATACAAAAAGCACTCACCTTAATATGTCATATACTTAACAGGGAACGGTCCAAACAAGAAGTACAAAGATTGCGGCAAATGTTAAGTACTTCACTGTCTTCTTCAGTTGATCAAGAAACCTCATCACAAAATAACAAGATACCTACAGACACAATGGTACCCACTATTGTGAAAACCAAACAATCGATTGTTTAAAAATCAAATCTCATAGGATGTTGAGAAAACCATCACAAAAGAACGAGAAAGTTTAGCTAATGAGAGCGCCCGTGAGTAAACAAATGCTGACAAGCAACTAAAATAAACTCTTACTTTTTTTTGTAGGTGTTATAAGTGAATTATTGTCAGCATCAGGCAGTTCAACGGGCTCACAACACTCTTCACGCACCAGTAGAAAATCTTAATATATAAAATACATGTAATGTTTAACTAATAGTCCATATTTTCAGTTGACTATTGAGTTCACTACACAGTTGGTACAATGGTAGTCCAACTACATTGAAGTAATCTCCATTGATCTTTTTTACCAATGTTCCTCCAAGTCCCTGAATACCATAACTGAATGTTAAAGAAATATCTGTGGCTATACCAAATTGATCTACATACCCTCTTAAGTGAATCAGCAGGTTTGGAGAAAAAGCAAAATTTCTTTAAAATTAATATACCTGATTGTCATTAAGAACATGTGACGAGTATCTTGATCTTTACAGCTATTCTGAAAATAAAGTGGGGGGAACTCAATTTCCCTCCCTTTTGCCTATAGACATGGCAAAATATAGGGGCCATGATGTTTGCCTATGACTGTATATTATAGAAGGCCACAGCCTTAGTAACATTCTTAGAGATAAAATGGTTTTAATTTGTCACTACATAAAACACGGACCCTCTATATTTGTGGAGCTAAATTGTCTGACCAAACAAAAGGATACGCTCCAGCTTTATCTCTGCAAATATACAAGATAAAATGTTCACTGCATAATTTGTGATCAAATCTTACAGTGGTTCTCCTGATTCCACATAAGCCGTGATCATGTCATCATTTAGTTCACCAAATGTCACTTCACTTTGCTCATGGAAACAATGTAGTTTAGTTTCATCAACTGATTTCTTGACTAGAGATACCCCAGTATGTACTAGATGTGTTCTGCCACTTAACCTGTGAAAATGTTTTATTGAGCAGTGAATGGACAATAATTTGAAGTACTTTTGTAACATATTGTATGCTCCATCTTTGTCCTGGGGCTTCTCTAGAATAACGCCGTCAATTTCCTGGTATCAAACATAGTAAAAATGTTTTGATAACGCTCGTCAACAACGCGTACCACCACAGTATCCGCGCCAATGATTACCACCCAGTCTTCGCCGTGCTCCAGCTTTAAAAAAAAAAAAAGACAAGACAAGCTATACAATAGCATAGATATTAGAGCACTAATATCTATGACAATAGGTAGCTAATTAGGATGTGTACCTTCAAACTTTCGGCTACTTCTAATGACTTTCCTTTCGAATTAGCTATCGCGTACTCGGCAGGAGAAGCGAACGAAGTTTTGTCGAGTGTTTCTGGGAAATTGGATGGTACCACGGTGCAAGAGAAGCCCTGTAATGCTCTGGTTACTCCACAAACATACAAATGAGTTTATAACGTACAACATTCTCCAAAATCTGTACTCTCCTGGGTGAAGCGCTAGCTAATATTACTCTCCTGCCAGCTAACTGGCGGAGCAGTATGGAGATCATAGCTCACTATAAGACTGAATAATCGATTGTGGTACTCAGTTATTTTTTTAATTAGCGCGGGCCCGGATGCATGACATCAACCATGCCAAAACCTGAGCGATAGACACTCTACAGCCAAAATCTATTGTTAGCTCTTGAGTGGAAGAGATCACGTTAATATGCAACCATAAATAACATACCCACATTATCTATGATACAACTTGCAAAATCTGTGTGTACTATTAGGGTATTTTGGTGGCTCCAACTATAAACTTTTACGAGACTGAACAAGTCTGTGGTATAAACTTGTGAGTGTGTTATGGCTGTAAGAATTCCATCTGCAGTGCTTATCTAGCTATAGCAGCAACAGTGTAGTTCACTTACATTTGTGCCAGTATATAGTATATTAGCTGAGAATTATAACCTGGTGTTAGGCTATATAGTACAAAGTAATTCTACTACATGCCCTCATTAAATTTTGATATGAGGCTGTCAATGTGTAGGTCTTAAAAGCCAATGTTTTCACCACACAACCACAGTAAGCAACAAATTTTGGATAGTTATGTAATAAAAACATCTGACTCGTGAGGAAGTTTGTTACGCAATGTTAAATCATACATTGCTACATCAGCATTACTTCATATTTTGTAACTTTTAAATAACATGAGACCAATTAACACTAGTGATTACACCAATTTCAACTGTTCATGACACTATACGAGTTTGTTAGATTATTCTGCAGGTTTGCTAGTGCGTACAAGTGAATTTGAGGGTTTGCTAGTGTGAAATGTAACTGAACAGAAAATACCGAGTCGCCAGAACAACCTGCTTAAGGAGCCATATGTCATACTGCATTAGGTAGATCTTGCTTCCAAAGTTGAACATCAGTCTGATTTAATGGTAGCTGTTCTACAGCAGTAGTGTATTCTAAGGCAAAACAGTACATCTTGCCAAAGCTAGGGAATATATGTGACTGTTCTATTAGAGTATACATTTATTAAAGTTTGATTTGTCTTTGTGAGTCATGACTGTACTATCTAACTATCAAGACCTGCAAAAAGCCTACAAAGTCTGTTAAGTAGGGAGTCAGTCCTATTGGCTATAATAATTGTACTGTTCTTGTCCTTTTTAGTTTACTGTCCATTTAAATGTTTGTAGGTTTCTGAAGTGTTTCATAAACCTAAATTAAAACATGGTAGCTATTTACAGTCTCACTTGCCAGACTGGATTCAGTTTGTCATAACAAAAGATAAATCTAGCTTGGCTGGTAAGACTAGGCTTTTACTGGGGTTGTGGAAACCTCTGAAATTTTAACCTGTAGCCGGGATTGCAGCAAGAGCAGGCACAAAGGTTTGTTGTGAATACTAAATAACCACATAAAATGTTGAGAAGAGAGTTGAGAATGCAATCGAAGAATTTTTTTATAAGCTTTTGATTAACTTTTACAGTTTTACCAGTAGATTGCAAGGGCTGATTTATCAGCTCACTTGATGTTACCATGACATGACACTGTGGAATCAGTTTGCTTGTCAGGATCATTACTCTAATGCAGCCAGTGTATTTTATCATCACTGTTCTTACAAAGGCTGTAAACTACTTATGGTCTTATAAAACATGCTACATAGGTATGGCTATCATCCTGAGTACTTGATCGTTAATACTTGAATACTAAATATCCATGATCATTACAGCCTTAATAATTCTTCTTCAATATCAGGCACCACCACAAATGGTCTGGCCGGACTATCTAAAATGCCCCAAAGTATCCAGCCTGTTAAATCAATCTTAACAACTAACAGTCCATATTTTCAGTTGGCTATTAAGTTCTTTACACAGTTGGTACAATGGCAATCCTTCAACATTATAGTAATCTCCGTTAATCCTTTTTACCAATGTTCCTCCTAATCCCTGAATACCATAACTGAATGTTAAGGTATATGAACTTCCTTGGGTATACTACTGCTACAAAGGATACGCTCCAGCTTTATCTCTAAGTACACATTTACAAGGGATTAAATGATGCTTAGCATTGTGATCAAATCTTACAGTGGTTCTCCTGATTCCACATATGCCGTGATCATGTCATCATTTAGTTCACTAAAAGTCAGTTCACTAAAAGTCACTTCACTTTGCTCATGGAAACAATGTAGTTTAGTTTCATCAACTGATTTCTTGACTAGAGATACCCCAGTATGTACTAGGTGTGTTCTGCCACTTAGGCCACTCCAAATAAATTATCTGTTTCCCGTCCACCGCCCGCATCTGGTTACTGCCAGCTCTAAATATTTCATTATTCCGTATTCTTCCATTATTTTCCGTTGCATACTGATAGGCTCAGTAAAAGCTATCTTTAACCAGTGTCAGCTCACGTGTCAGCAGTGCTATCAAGTCAGCACAAACTCCACGTTTGTGTTATTTTAGCAACTACAAAGGAAGGAACAAGCTTAAGCATGCTTTTATGCGACCTTTTTGGTTGTGCCAGGCAAATAATGGCTTGAAAAGCTAGCCAATTTTATAATGAAATAATGGAAATGGACTGCCCGCCCGCATACAAATATGCCTGAGTCCAGGACGGGAAACAGAGAATTTATTTGGAGTAGCCTTAACCTGTGAAAATATTTTATTGAAAAGTGAATGGATGCAGATCAGAGAAAATAATTTTGAGTACTTTTGTAACATATTGTGAGCTTCATAGTTGTTTTTGGGCTTCTCCAGAATAACACCATCTATTTCCTGGTAAACATGGTTTAACTGTTTCACACCCATCAACGCTTACCACCACCGTATCCGCTCCAGTGATTACCACCCAGTCTTCACAATCTTCTAGCTAAATACACAGCTTAGCTAAATAGCTACACATTGTTTATACCTTCCAACGTTCGGCTACTGCAAATGACTTTCCTTTAGAAGTAATTATCGCGTACTCTGCAGGAGAAGCGAACGAAGCTTTGTCGAGTGTTTCTGGAAACTTGGATGGAACCACGGTGAAAGGGAAGCCCTGCAATGCACTGTAACAAGGGCACACAATTCACTCATTTAACACGCACAACGCTTTCTAAAATCTGTAATCTCCTTGGTGACGTGCTGGCTAAAATCATCCTCCTGCCAGCTAACTGATGGAGCAGTATAGAAATCATATTTGGTTCATGTGTAAATTTTACACATAATAATTATTATTTTCGATTGTGGTATATTTAAACATACATGAAATTGTAACGAAATATATGTACAATTAGATAATTACGATGGGTTGGAAGTGATCAGGTTGCTCTTTTCTCCAGGGCAGTGATTCGTTGCTTCAATTTCATTTGTGCTGTGTTGTATTCACCGAGAAGTCTTACAAATCGACTCTGTAACTGTTCAAGTCCTGTCTCCTGTTTATCTATTCTTCTTCTTATCCCTGATGTGGCTGAAAGTGTAGGCCTTGCTGATGCTTGAGCTGTGCCTTGTTGCTCACCATTCTCATTAAGAGTGCCATCTTTGATCAACAACCTGCGGCCATTTTCTTCCAATATGGCTTTAGCCTCAGGGTATTCAACTAGTGCATCAAGTAGATCTTGCTTGCTAAGACAAAACAATTCTGAATAGCCAACAGATTTTACAGTGGCTGTTCTACGATTACCACTTCCACCTAGATTTAGGATACTGATTTCACCAAAATAGCTACCATCAGTCAATGTGGCCAGTACAATTTGATTCTCATCAACCACTTCAAGTTTCCCTGTCTTAATGATGTACATCTCCTTACCAATGTCTCCCTTACGACATACATAGTCCCCAGGAGAAAATACTTGAGCACGTAACTTCAGTACTAATTCTTCCAACAGTCCTGCCTCACACTGTTCAAATATATTCACCTTTTTAAGTGTAGCAAAATGGACATGTATGGCAATCTCTGTCTTTAGTTTATCAGGTAAATAATGTAAGACATCTTGCTCATTTAGTGTTTTGCTGTTCATCCACAAGTAATCGAACCACTTGATCACTCTGGCCTGCAGGTCTTTCCCAACACATCGATACTGCATATACTGCTTAATATTGTCCAGCCGACTCTGAAAGTCAGTCCTTGAGGCATTCATGTTGGTGATCATGCTACCAACATTACCAACGATTGTAGCAAAAATCAAAACACCAACCAAAAAATCCACAATAACAAAAACATACTCCCAATCTTCATGGGGACCTGGCACTTCTCCAATGGTTGTCAGAGTCAATGTGGACCAATAAAAACTGAAAACATACTGTCTAGTGAGTGAATCGTATTCTGTATTATTGCTATTATTGCCATGGGCGGGATAGACCCATTCATCATTACCAAATCCAATGGCCTGAGAAATCAGAAAATAGAAGCAGGCATTCCAGTGGATAATGATTACAATATACAATACCAACATAAATATCCTGAATATGTTGGGGAAGTTCGTTCTACTCTCAGTTCTGTCAAAGAAATTAAACATCCTGTGAGCTCTCAGGATTCTGTTAATACGTACAATTGCATGTTCGATACCAACACCAGCATATATCACATCTGTGGGCAACAATGACACCACATCCAACTTGAATGCTGTGCTCTTCACATAATTTAAACCAAGTTTCTTACGGTCCTCAACCAGCAGGCCATTTTCCAGATAACCTTTAAGAGATAAACAACATAAAGGATGTTGACAATGTAAGTATTTAGTGGACAAAGTGATAAATGATTGTGGTTAAACACTTAAAACCAATCAGAAATAATTTCACACCTACCTGTGAGGAATTGTATGGCCATGTCTCCTACATAGACAAGATCACACAAATAGTCCAAC
The DNA here is from genome assembly GCF_963678975.1 of Dysidea avara. Lineage (NCBI taxonomy): Eukaryota > Metazoa > Porifera > Demospongiae > Dictyoceratida > Dysideidae > Dysidea > Dysidea avara. The sequence goes on along the minus strand of NC_089282.1, from coordinate 11,369,404 downwards.
GTCAACCACAACGGTAAATACTTATCTTGCAACTGATCAAAAGTCTCTCGTGCTATTAATAAGAATATATTATACAGAACGGCAATGGTCACTACAAATAGCCAATAGTATAATACATTTCCGCCGGGATTGAAAACTATGGATCTTTCTGAGAAAATGTTGCCTTCATGTTTTCTGTCCGACTGATCACCATGTTGAGTATCATGGTTAACAAAAGCACTGTCAATGTTTGGTGATGTCATTGTGAATTTCTTCAGGAAAGAGTCTTTCCTATCCAGGTCTGACTCAGGAGTTCGACTGGCCCATTTCTTTATCAACTGAACGGTCCGAACAAGCTTAGCAAACGCATTTTCATTGTGTTCATTCGGCTGTAGGGAAGAAGAAACAAGAATATTAATTTGCAGGGAAACCATATATATTATAGCTACAAGTGAGACCTATGCCAGTCAATCCCTAGGGAAGCTTTATACTCCCTCAAGGGTGTGGCTAGCAGTGAAATATCGTTGCTTACTTCTTCTGAGTCGCTGTCCCCCACCGATGTAACGCCATTCGCTATAGGGAGTGTGACTGTTTCCAGCACTCCTCCGTTGCAGTAAACGCTTCTCTCAACGTCCTCGACAGATCCAGGCGGAGATCCGCTCTCTACAACGATGGTAGGCATAACGTCCATCATTATTGTGATCCTTGGGTCTGAAGTCTTAAACACACCTCGAAAATAAATTATGTCATTTTGTTTATAATCACGTGTAATTTTCTTCCAGATATTCTTATTAATTCGGTCTCAAGGTGAGTCATGACATCGTTTTTCACCCCATGGAAAAGCAGCTCTTCGAAATATGAGGCACCTAAACTACCTACTGTAACGTCAGCTGAGAAGCAGCGAAGCAGGCAAGTCGAATGGCTGAGAAAAGACGTAAACGGGTAAGTACCGCACTTCGAAGGCGCGTTCTGCCTAGTTTTGCCACTTACAACACACAGATTGATAGAAATACAGTTAAATGTTCGTTATCAAGTTGAAGTAAAGGCGGGTGGGAATGAATTGTACTTAGTAATGTAAGTTCTCAAGCTACATGTCACCTCTACACTGTAATATGAGTGTATGTGTAATTTAGACATCTTCCTCCCGGCTTTCCTAAAGATCCCCCTGAGTTGAGTGTGATACCACCAATAACTCACCCGTGGGTTGATGACCAGGTGCGATTTTAGATTTTATCTACAAAAAAATTGTACTTTTTTATGTCTTCACAGTGTCGTGTCATTGGATCTCCACTGTTAAAGAATGTTAGTGTGTGATTGTCTTCAATACTGTGTGTATCTTATGCAATTGGCAGTTTACCATGCACGAGAGTATTGGAAGAGCTGTTAACCAGGTTATCAAGGAATTTATAGAACATCCACCTCGATTGAAAGGATCTGAAACTCAAACGTACATGTACTTCCTCTCAAACTGTCTTAAGGTCCCTTTACCATGCCATTTCCATAGACCTCCTACTGATACAACACATAGTACCACATTGAATTGGAATGTACATTCTTCACAACCTGTTCACGATCATTATGATTATCATTACGATCATACTGTTACTAACAATACTACCTCATCACAAGTAAAACTACTACAAGTGAAATGTTATGTAATACATATGTTCACAGGAAGAACGGCATAGATACAAGGCTCCTCCATTACCAGTACGCTTCTCGGATATACAAGATTTCAGGTACTTATGAATTCAGTATGTATGACGTAATTACTTTTTTTTGGTTAAGTGATGAAAAGTTGGAACACTTTCTTCACGACATTGAAGGTGTTATTGAAGTTGATCAGTATATATCCAAACTGTCTATTGTAAGTATTCTAACTGTTTTGATTCTAGTCAAGAGAATGTGTTCTTCAGGTTAAAAAAATCAAGGAAGACAGAGGGAAAATTCTAGCACAAAATGAGTCACAAGCACGTATGCGCATGTGTGTGTGTTTTGTATCAGTGTTATGTGTCATACGTGTCTGTCTGTTTATTGGGTACATGGGTGAGGCATGCTTGTACAAATATAATTAACAGATGTGACATTTTCATGGTTTATTCCATATTTATGAACATGATGTTATCAATCATTTGTGTTCCTAGGTATGAATCTTAGTCACGAGCCGAACCTGGAGAAATCATGGGATGAACTACAAGAAAAAGTGAGCAGGATTTACACTGCTATTATTGTCATCTAATTGTTGTTTTAGTTCTTATTATTACAAGCACTACGAGAACAATTTAATGGTTTACACGATGAACATCAAAAATATTTAAAAGTACTTGTGTAAATTTTACCATCTACGTAGTTAGTTATCTACCTCTTTTCACAGAAATACCAGCGCAGTAAGGTTATAGCACAGCTGGGCAGTGCAGCGCAGGAAATTGAGCATAAGACAGAAGTATGCATTCATGTCCAATGTAGTGTAGCATTAAATAACTACATTAACCACAGCAACTGACAGAAAACTTCTTACAGAAAAAAATTACAGTAGATGAATTCTTGAACGATTACTTAACAGACAGAAAGGTAAGTATATGCTAATCTTTCATAGTTAATGGTACATTTTTCTTGTTATTTTAGCTTTACTACTTGAGACAGGGTAAACAAGCAAGATTACGAGAAAGACACAACTAAATTATATAATATATTATATGTTTCATGTGTAATAATTTTGATGTATGCGTGTCATTTTCACATCAGTACTAATCTGTCCTCATGAGCAAGAATGGCTTGCTCCGTGGCAGCCGCCTGCATTTTCTGTTGTTGCATCTGCACGAAACATTCCTTTTTGCAGTGGAACAATTGCCTCAAGTCACTCCACATCTTCACCTAAAGAGACACACACACTTGGGTTTTTCTGTTTTATGTAAAGATGAAGCTCTTACCTGATTCATGCAAGAGCTGTGATGTTGTTTGATATCCTTTTGTTTGTCACGTAGAGCTTTACCAAGGTTTTCTTGCTCTTGTATTCTTCTAGTGTATTGGTCTCTAAGGCTCTTTGCCTTACTATCACCTCCACTGATGTACATCTGCATCTCATTGGCTACCTTTTGCTCTTTTATCTGTGTAACCTAATAGGAGAGAACTCACTATCTGTTACTGGTTACAGACATTTGCTTGCCTTTTTCATACATTGTAAATAATGATATCTGCTTTCTTCTTGTTGGCACTCTTCTCTATAAGCTCTCGTTTCTTGTTCAACACCTGATCTTTTACTTTGTAAACCAGCCAAGCATTGGTCATAGTTGGATTTGCTTTGTTTGTGTTCTTCAAGGAGTTGTTCATGTCTTGATCTGAGCGGTCTAACTTCCTTTACTAACGGTGCTAGTGATGACTTCTTTTCCAAGATGGCAGCATTCAGTTGCTCTACCGTGCGAGACATCTTATCTAACTCTGCTCCTTTTCGTTGGTCTACATCACCCTTCAACGTGGATACTTTCTCGATTGTTTCGCGGGTGTCTAGAAAGCCAGCAACTCCTTTCTCTTCTGCAACACTTGCCATAGTTTCCTTAACCTGCTGCTCCCTACCCTGTAGAATTCCATCAGTCCTTGCCAGTACACCAGCTTCAGCTACAATGGCTGATATCTCACCTTTCTTCTGTTTGTAAACAGTATTGAGTGCTCGCATTTTTGCAACATACTTTTTCATTTCATCTTCTCTCAAAATTTCCCCGCCCCCCAAATCATTTAAGGCCTTTTTACGTTTGTTGTAGTCTTTCTCCAACTCTGCAAGTTGGTCAAGAGCTTCACGATAACTTTCAGCTGCAGCTTCCTTTTTGTGGCTAATCATTGATGCCTGCTGACGAAACAGTGTTAATTTATCTTGTAGTGGATCATTTCCAGGTCTGTGCTTCTCCATCAATCTGTTCACCTCTTCGTTAGCTTCTTTAATCTGATCCCTGATGGGGTTTAAGTCATCCTGAGTCATTGCCGGCACTGAAAGAATTTGCTCTAACTCAAGACATGTGCTTTTCTTTGCTTCAATTTTTCGTGGTAGGGTATCTTGAGTAAGAACTGTTTTGACCCTTTTCTCGTCCTCTAATTGAGCAATTACCCCTTCTGCTGTCTGTCCTATTCCATCTTTCTTTAACTCACGAAGTTGCTCCTGTAACTGTTGAATTCTTTGCTGCGCGTGAAGCAGTTGGTTCTTCTGCTCCAGTTGTTGCTCATTCAAGCTTATCTCACGATCCTTTTCAACTCGTAACATTCTAGAAGCCTGCCAAAATGCTTCACTGTCAGGAATTCCAGTAACTCTTTTAGCGTTCTTCTCAATTCTCTTTTTAATTTGCTCTTTCTCTTCTTCCATATTTGAAATATCATTACGGATTTCAGCTACAGAAAACCCAGAATTTCGGTATTGTTCCACAGTTTTGTGAAGATCTTTAAACTGCTCCATCAATTCTTCATAACTACGATTAGCTTCAGCCACCTGATCATCTTGCAAGTGCTCTGTAGGGACATCAATCTTAACAAGAAACCGGGCCAAATATGCCCGTGTTTTCAGCTCTGGTAACCTCTTTAGCAACCACTCTAACAGTGGGTAAATCACCCCTTTGTCACCTTGAATCAAGCCCTGTCTGAAGGCACTGAGACTTTGGGAGTCACCCCCTTTTGGCTTGTACTTGAGAACACGCAATAAACTAAACATACGGACTGCAGTTTGCTCCGGAACTTCTTCCCTTAAATCAAGTTTGTGTGCTGAACTGATTTCACCCAAAACATCGTTTAGCGTCTGCAGCAGGGAAAACGGATCCTGCGAATCGAACGAAATTATGTTCAGCTTTCTGTTGAACGGGGCCGCATTTAAGTGCTCCACGATAACCTTGATGTTATCTCCCATATTTCCACTCTTTAATCAAATCCTGGCAGGTTTGTTCTCGAGGTTGCACTGTTTAGAAAATCACGTTTGTTGCCAAGAGGAACGGATTCACGCATGCGCGTGTTGCGTCAGTGCCTCGTGTTGCTAGAGTGGCTGGATGACCCTGCCTCGTCCTCTGTTTCGTCTCAATTTTAGTCGAGATTTAAGTGACACATCGGAGCTTATATAATTCTATGTACGTGAATTTGTCTTGTTTTAGTTTACGAGTTGAATTTTCTAATTTTTGTGAGTGCAGCTTTGTGACGGGCAAGTCCTTTGTGTGTTTGTTGTTGTTTACAGATAAAATTATATACTTTCTGTAAGTAGTGTGTCGTTTTCAGTTGCTAGTGTGTTTTTTTGCTTTAATTACCAATATTTTAGAATACGGGAAATAATGGCAGAGTTGGCAGCCGATAACGCGGTCGAGCTTGAAGCGAAGGAGGAAGCGAAACTCTCTACTGAGCGTGCTAACAGCCCTGAACTGACTCCCAGTTCAAACATTAAAGAGGAGAAACTGCGTGGAGAAGAAGCCACAATTTGTGACAGTGAAGGGAAACAAGGTGACAATGTAGAGGGAGTTACTGACACTAAAACGAACTCGGTTATTGAGCCTGAAGAAATGCCCTCAGTTCAGGATGAAGTTTCAGCTGTAACTAAAGCACAAACTTCACTTTCAAACAAGAAAGCAGATGGCAAAAGTAAATCAGACAGTGGCACTTCAAGTAAGGGACAAACAAAGAAAGGAGAAGTTAACAAGAGAGACATTGTGACGGTCAAGAAAGTTGAAACGAGAGGCAAGAATGAAGCTCGACCATCTGGTGGAGGTAGGTCAGGCAAATCCACTCCACAAACTAAATCACCACAAAAGGGAAAAGCTGATAATAAAGGACAATTACTCTTATCTTCTCGTTCATCACAACAACATAGCAGAAACCCAAAGAACCCTTGGAACAAACCAGCCTCACCAGAAGGTCAGTTATTGTTATAATTATTGTAAGTTACTTGTTTGTCTTTTAACAGTGGGAAGCAGAAAAGCAGTATCAAAGGCCCCTCCATCTACTACTACTACCACTGCTACTACTAGCACTGCCAACACGACAACCACTGCAGCACCAGTTGCAACTAACAAGGCCATCAAGATACCAGCTAAAAAGGATGAAGGCGTGGATACCACAGGAAGTTGGCCTTTACTTGGTGAAATGGATGAGGGTGCAAAGGTCGAACCTAACAACAAAACCAAGCAACCCAAAGTTGAGAAGGCGGTACCTAGAATGAAGGAAGAAGATGACATGGATGTAAAGAATGGAAAAGCAAGTAAAAAGAAAGGTCAGTATTGACACCTTTGTTAATATGTGGGTAACAGTGAAGAGATGGATTAGATTAAAATGTTACAATTGGTACCTATTTGCACTTGTACAACACTTAACATAATTTATTTCCAATTGGTATTTTGCTAATTAGGGGGTAATAAACAGCGTTGGGTGCCAATGGATATTGAAACTCTACCACATCCCAGAGGAAGGGGACGTGGACGTGGACGTGACTACCATGACCGAAACAGAGATGGCTTACCTCGAGATTACCATGGCGACGGTCACGGAGATCAAGACCATGGGCCCAAGTAAGTAAATAACTATTGCACACAGTGTTGTAGCCGTGTGGGATATAACTGTTTTGTCACATGACAGTATAAATATGACCTATATAGACATCTGTCAGTAATGACTGTATGTATATAACTGACTTTGAAGTGTATGGAAATTCTATGAACTGACTTGAGTGATTAGTAACTTTTTTAATTCTTTTGTTGCTTCCTAGTCGTGAGGTGTGTGGTATGCATTGGCTGAAGAATATAGTACTTGTGTGTACTTCAAGTATCTTCTAAGTGCTTAATCATGTGTGTGGTTACAGTAGTCCCATGTTAGATTTACTTTGTATGATATTCTGTCATATTCTGTCATATACTAAACAAATACCTGTGTATTTGTGTAATGTTTTCATACATTGTGATGTTGTTTCTTCAAATGTTAGGCGCTATATGTCTCCTTCAAACCGTTATTGGCGCAGTTCTGCGGAACATTACGATGGAAGGGATCGTATGGACTATGGTAGGTACTCTGCTAGAGAAGGAGGTCGAATGCGTTTCAGATATCCAGCCCGTAAGTTTCGTTTCTAACTCATTTTAATGTGTTATCTCCAATATAGCTCCTTTAGCATTCCCTGCATATCCATTCCCACCTCCGTTCCCATTCTATGATGGAAACCCCATTCCAGGTGGAATGTACCTTAATCCATATGGAGGGGGACCCCCATTTTATTATGGCCCTCATCCAATATTACCAGTTGATGATAGTAAACTACAAGGATATGTGAAAAAGCAAATGTAAGGATTTTAAAAAAAAAAGAAGAATATGCTGTGTTAACTCCTGGGCTTTTGGCTTTATCTATCTATAGTGAGTACTACTTCAGCGATGAGAACCTTCAAAAGGATTTTTTCCTACGTAATCAGATGGACGAAGAAGGATTTGTACCTATTTCCGTAATCGCAAATTTCAACCGATTGCAAGCATTAACACAAGATACAGAGCTTATCAAAGAAGTGAGACATAACAAATACTATTGTTTATTGCTATACTATTTTTTTGTTTTGTTATTAGTCTCTACAAGGTAGCACGACTGTTGAAATGAAAGGTGACAAGGTTAGAAAGATGCAGAATTGGCAGGTGTGGGTGGTGGCTAGCAGAGGTGAGTTAAATAAAAAGGCAGTATACATTCTAGAGTGTAAGCATGTGTGTATGTTACTGTATCTACAGACCAGTCCACCCAAACTGGAAGTGGTTACTCACCATTAATGAAGAATGAAAAAGATGGAGCATATTTTAGTGAAACTAGTAGTGATATAAAGGAACATTTAGTGGCTACAGAAGATGATGTTACTAATACAAATGATATGAGAAACTTAACTATTGAAGATGTGCAGTTGGACGATTTGTCTTCAAATGTTGTAGTTACAAATGATGATCAAAATACGTTAGATCATTCATTGTCGTCAGAAGGTCATGTGACTTCTTTGGATAATGGTGGAAGTTTGACTGAGCCACGCCCACATCCCATGTCCCAACTAGTCACGCCCACACAATACCTCTCCACATCTCTGCCATCACCTAACAGTGATGAATGGACTGCAGTGCAGAAGAGAAAGAAGAAACCAAAGGATGAAGGGAGCGGAAGTGCTGGAAAAGTACTCATCAGTTGTACAACTGATGGCATATTTAATATATATTTATAATTACAGAGTGGTAGTGCGGATATTTCTAAAGCAGGCGGTGTTGCTCCAGAAGAATTGGAATTTCAGTTCGATGAAGAAATGGATTATGGTGGAAAGAAATACAATTTTTCATCAGTCCTGTAAGCATCTTTGCCTATTACACAATTTTGTTATATTTTTCTTTGTCTTTCAGGTCAGATGCATCTGAGGATGAAATGGATGACCAGGATGTTAATCAGATATTGATTGTCACACAGAAACCTCGTCGTATCTTATCGAAACACCCACAAGGAGATAGAACATCTGGCTCACATCAATCTCGCACAAAGATGACTGCTGAAGTAGCACAAGCCATAGATGATGGCCTTTACTATTACGAACAGGTAGAAATTTTGTTGTTTTACTATATTCATATTATACTGTTATGTAGGATTTGCAGTCGCAACACAAGGACTCCGGTTACATATCAAGAAGCAAAGAGATGGCATCTTTCTGTAAAGTGGGAATGATATCTAAAGAAGAATTTGCCAGTCAAAAAGCTGCAGCAAGAATGGACCAAGAAAGCAGTGAAGATGAACTAGTATTCCAACTGGAAAATGATCAACAACAACATCAGCAGCTATCTCACTCACTTCCAACTACTTTAGAAACTGAACACAAGGATACCACTGTAGCAGCACACAGTGGACGTAGAAATCGTCAGAAGCAGAGAAGTGGAAAGGACAATCGTAGAGCACGTTTCTATCCTATTATACCGAAGGACAGTGATGACCAACGAGTAAGTGATGCCATACAACTCAGTGAAATAATATTTGTATTGGTTATGTGGGTGAGATGATAACTATATTACCATAATTAGATTGTTAGGATGCCATATTTAGTTGTATGTATTATTAGCACACCCACAATCATGTCAGCATGTTTCACTATTATATAAGGTGTGAAACATGTGTTGCATTTGTGGTACAGCAATGTGTTACTTTAGCTCATGTGATCTACGTGAGCTAAAGTGATAACGTCTCCCTTGAGAGTAGCCTGGGTCAACTGTATGTCCCAGTGCTTAGAATTAGGGAATACATTTTTAGTTTGTTATAAAGCAATCTTTTTATTATGTGCATTTGTTTTTATTAACAGAAGCCACACAAGACAAAATACAGTGCTAATCCTCCTGTGGAGGGCCATGTTGGTTGGGTCTTGAATCCTAACAAATCCCCTCATCAAGCAAGCAATCGTACGCCACCAACTGCCGGCTATTTGGGCACTAGTCCTTCAGATTTATCAACATCACCAGCATCTATTCCAAAGTTTCAACATCCTTCACACCAGTTATTGAGAGCTAATGGATTTGAACAGCAGCAATATTACAAGTTCAGACACAGTTGTTTGAAAGGTATGGGCCATTGAGTATATGTATGTGTGCATGCTTTTGCCTAGTATGGCTTTTGTGTGTAACATACTTGTGACAGTGTTTCTGGCCATTCAGGAGACCATTAACAGCTACATTATGTGTTAAAACATTACCTTAATAGTACAAAATGGGGATAAGCATGTGTTAAGGTGAAGTCCTTTACTAGCAGTACAGGAATGTTAATTCAACAATGAAATTTTAAACTCTTGTCTTGACAATGTAACAGCATACTTCAGTCTTTGTGTGTGTGTTGTGTGTGCGTGCGTGCGTCACCACATGTGTGCACAACTCCTGCTGACCAACCATACACTTGTGAAGTGTGTTTTTATTCAAGTGTGTATGCTAAATAAAAATTTGTAGCTAAACAGGTGTAAATTGCTTGACCTTTTTTACAGACTAATTAATTAGTACATGTAATGTGATTACTAAATTACAGAACTTGTGTACAATAGTTTTAATTTTATCTTGGAACATGATCTTGTCACCATTACATCTTCTTTGCTGTGTTGCAGAACGCAAGAGACTTGGGATAGGCCAGTCACCAGAAATGAACACTTTATTTAGATTCTGGTCATTTTTCCTACGGACACATTTTAACAAGAAAATGTATGAAGAATTCAAGACACTAGCACTAGAAGATGGCAGTGCTGGTTACAGGTCAGGATTACTCTATCATAGTGTACTGACTAATTGTGTTGTTCCTATAGGTATGGACTGGAGTGCTTATTCAGGTATTACAGCTATGGGCTGGAGAAAAAATTCCGTGTAAGCACTTTCAAGGATTTTCAAGAAGAAACACTTAGGGATCACAACACAGGTGTGTAGTGTGTCATTCATGCACACACGCACACAACACACACACACACACACACACACACACACACACACACTTGCTATCACTTCTTTTACTAGGTCACTTATATGGTTTGGAGAAATTCTGGGCCTTTCTCAAATATTACAAAGGACGTCAACCACTTGACATCAGCCCAGAATTAACCAAGAGACTTAGCACGTTTAAGACTCTAGAAGATTTCAGAGTAGCAGCTTCTGCTGATGTAAGTTAATACGCTAACTATTTAGTCCAATATATGCTGGGATTACATAGGTATCATCCATGACTAAGGATCAACCAAAACTACCTATCACTACTGAACAGGACAACGATTGAACGATGGCTTAAGCAAGAGAAAAAATCTAATAAAAATTGTGAATAATATTTCTAATCAAACACTTAACATGAACTAAACAAGAAAAAAATACACCCTGCCTACTTAACATAATATTTTAGTTCTGCACAGCAATACACTGTACATATAATATACGTTATGACACTTGCACACCCCAAACACTGCAGTGGCATCACAAGTATATTTATAGAGTTGTAATTACAGTTTGTATTTGTACATATAAAGATACTTTATTATTGTAATAAGTATTTGGTTTGTAATTTGTGTGAATTGTAATGTTATATTAATGAATTGTTTAATAATCGCTGGTGGCTGCTGCAAGAAGCTTCTTAGTTTGGTTTGCTCTGTGGAAGAAATGAATTTACATGAATGCTTGAAAATTTCTGTTCACCTGTTTCGAAGGCTTTCTATCAGTTGTCTTGTTTCAGGCTAAATTAATTTACAAACACTAAATTTTAAATTCTGCAGCTATATATTCCTTACTGAATCAGCTCTGTAAAGAAATTTTGACTGGAGTTGTACTTTCTGTATGGTGTGTGCCACTTCAGCTTGTGCAAAAACAGGTGTCAATTCTTCAGATTTGGTAGACATACTGGTATTGACTGATACAGATGTCTCCAGTGATGGTGGCTCTGTGTCTGTAGTGTGAGGTTTGTCCTTAGTACTTCCTTCCATCAGCTGTAATCTTGTCTCCAGCAGGACAATCTTAGCTGACATTTTTTCCACTAATTCTGTAAGCTGTTCCACTTTGCCAGTCAACAATGAACTATCATTTATTGCTACATAAAAAATGAACATATTTTGGAATATCTAATTGCAGAAGTATCTCAGTAATTTATAAATAGTGTATCATATTTAGCAAAGTAATTGTATACAGCAGATCCAATATGTACAAATTTGAACTAACAAATTGGGTAACTACTAGCCTCACAGCTATTGTTTCAAATGCCTCTTGAAAAGAGCAATAGTTAGAGTACAGGAAAAGAATCCCTCACAACATACATATGTTACAATACACTTACTGTCATCCTTGAGGCTGTCTGATTCATGTTTAGTAGGAGAAACATCAGTTGATTGTAGGGTGGGGCTTGTATTGGATGATCTGGAGTGGGTGGGGCTGGTGCCTGCAGACAGTAGGCTGCACCAACTGCCCCCAGGGGAGGGGCTACTGTATGGTGCAATTGTCATGCTTGGCACATCACTGGGTGTGTCAACACTGCCAGAAGGGGGTTCTGATGATGTAACACTCTCTGTGTCATAGGTCACATCACCAACAGTAGCATCACTATATTTGACAACACTGCATGCCACTGGTGAATGACTCTTCAACAATGGCAGAGATGCTGTCCCATTGTAACGTGCCTCTAAACATCTTTTACTAGAGGAAAGTGTTAATTCTGTCACCGTATTATTACTAGGAGCAATATTTTCCACGCTATCATCTTCTTCGACTAGAAACACAAATAACCCCACAAGACATCACATATCTCACAAACCTTTAACATCAGTTATCATCTGTTCACTACATGCACTGGGTAAACCACAGGTAGCATGCACAGTTAAAACTTCCTGGTGCACACGCAGCGGCCTTTTCTTCCGTACAACTTTCTTTTGACCAGTTTTCCTACATTATGTACAATATTTACAAATAATAGAGGCACACAAACTCAACTGGGATAGCTGATGATGTTTGGACTGGCACAATATTAATACGTCAGTAGTCATAATCATTTTACGTTCAGCAAATCCTGTACCTAGAAACTGCTCACGTGTTAGCACAGGAATGTATTGGAATACATCTCGTAAAACCTGTAAGTATAAGATGCCTTACAACTGTCACCTATATAAAGCCTCAGCTCACCTTGTAAAGTGATTCGATAAATCTTAAGTCATTTTTACCGAACATTTCAAAGCCTTCTTCAGCTAACCAGCATGCCAGAGGATAGGAATAATCCATTAGGGCATGGTGTATTATTGGAAGGAAAGCTAATGGCGAGCCCTGCACTAAACTACACATACAGGATGTAAAAGTAAGATTCTAAATAACGCCCACCCGTTCAAGTCTGCTGTAAGCTCCATTTTCATCCGTCTGACTTGGCGCAGTAACTTGGACAGGTTGTTTCGCAGGTCGCCAGTAGTGCTTCCCATTCTTCTTCAGCTACGGCTTCGTTTGATTAAAATATTAGAATACGACCAAGTTTGTTTACGTTGCCATAGGCACAGTATTTGGACTAAAATATAGGAATACAAGAATGATAAGATTTCGATCAGCAAAAACAGTCAAGCTGCGCAAGGGAGCTACCGGGTTGGATTTTGAGGTGAAAGGTGGTAGTGAACATGGCATACCCATCGTGGTATCACGTGTGCAAGAAGGAGGAGTGGCCGGTAAGCTATTTAAAGTAACCCCACCAGTTGTGCCATCTAGCAATGAAAGTGTAGATGGCAAGATTGATGTTGGAGATGAAATTGTGGCGGTAAATTCTAAGAATTTGATAGGACTGAAGCATTCAGAGGCTGTCCACCTATTAAAAACAGAGGGACCCAATGTTGTACTAACCATGAGAGCTAATCCAGCCCTAAGAGGTAAACAATATCTTGATCGTCAAATATGATTGTGTTTATTTAGACGTATTTTCTGAGGACATTAAAAAGAAGGACATTTCCTCAAAAGATGATAGTAGCATGGATCACATGAGACAGCAGCCACTCCCACAAGGATGGAGTGAAAAGATAGACCAGCAAACTGGTAGACCATACTATGAATGGTGAGTATTAATGGGGCCTGATACAAGAGAAGGCTAGATTACAAGTGTGGAGATCAAGTCACCGCTAAAATTTTTTGAACAGTTCAATTAATCCATACTTGTATTTATAGATTCCCTAAGGAAGTTAGATTGATGTGCTTCACAGATTTTGTGTACACGTGCCTACATGGTCCAGTACTGATAGCATGTTAAATATTGGTAGTTGTACGGTGGGTTGTTAATGTTGCATGACTTTACAAATTGTGTTAAGAAATAAATTCTTTTTCATGTGCTATGATAGCCATTATACTGGGACCACAAGTTGGACTGATCCACGATCACTGCCAAGTGCCATACCATTAGAAGCATACAACTGGACAGGTCAGTTTAAGCAAACATCACTTCTTTAAATCTAGCTCTTTTACCAGCTTTACCACCCAGCTGGGAGCAACAAAGAAATGATAATGGGGAAATATATTATGTGTGGTAAGTTGAAATGTTTACAAAACAATGTAGTGTTGTGGACCATGTTATTCCAGTCATGACACACAGACTACTCATTGGGACAGTCCTATTGGGGGCAGGCAACACAAACACTTACTAGATCTTCAAGAATGCATTCAAGCCGTAAAGACGAACATGGAGGTACATGTGTATATTTCTCCATTTTAAGTATTTAAATGCATACAGGAATTAGAAACGGAATTGTCTGAAAAGAGAAAAGGAATGGTTGAGTTAAACGATGAGCCAGCTACAAATGATGGTTTAGATAGAGATGATGTACTGGATGATATAATGATATTGAATGAGGAGATTGAACAACTTGATGAACATATGTCTGCACTGCGACTACAACTGCACCATCTGATGGAGCTCAATAAGATGGCTCAACTAGAAGAGCTGAATGAACCAACAATGGCTGAAAACTGCAAGAAATATGCTAGACAGCTAGTAAAATTGCACGTTGAGTTTAAAGAAGAACAGTCACTATTGCACAAGTGTATGGATAAGGCTGAGTCTGTTAATGAATCTGGCACAGGGCTAGCTTACTTGTTACAAATGCCACCACTTCAGAGTCAAGAAGAAATCAGCCAAACCACTAAAGGTCTACATTTGCTTCCAGATCAGTTAACTGGGAAAACAAGTCTTGAGCTAGCTGTAGAAGTTAATCTATTGACTATTGGCAAAAAGCGTTTAGTGGAATTACAACGTTTATTTCAAATGCAAGCTGCACATCAAATGGGGGACATGGTAGAAATCAGTAAAATAGATTTACCTGATGATCAGTGGATTAATCTTAACTTCAAGTGAGCTTTATTAGTTGTACAACAGTAAGCTTATGTTTGCATTATAGGGAAAAATTACTGAAGTGGATAGAATGTATTTCAGAGTAAATAACATTTTTACACATACATAAAATATTGAAAAATATTTATAGTGCCTCAAAAATATATGTAACTGAAGTGGACCAAATATAAATAACTTTTTCTACATAAAATAAAATATTGGAAAATACTTATAGTGCTTCAAAAAATAATTATATATTTGTCTCTGTAGTTATAATTGTGCTGTTATGTACACAGGTGTGGGTATTAGTGTGCATAGGTCAGTTACATACTTGCTGTACTGGCTTTTTTATGTACTGGACTGGTGACTGGTGGTCCTTCACTGGCTCTGTGCATCCTCTGTTTGTTTTGCTTGGTTTTGTGATCATCAGCCATTTTATCAAAACGTTCACGCATCACAGAGACATTGGAATTTTGTTGTGGGGGACGTCTGTGTGATATGCACATCCCATGTTTTCTATGTCTATTGTTTACTGGATCATCCTCGGATACTCGTTGAAGCATCGGATTAACTAGAATACCACTATCATGAGAGTCTTTACGACCATTCTCTAATGAGTCCTTACGGCCTTCAATGTCCTGTCGTCCTTCACTCTCTTGACTTGAATTAGAAGCATCACTTATCTTGTGGCTTTCAATTATTGGCTCAACCCGATTACTGCTAGGAAAACAGCAAAGCGAGCTATAGCTGGGCGATTTTCCACCCCCAGATCTCATTCCTTGCTCATGGTGGCCTGGAGAATCAACTACTATTTCTGGATTATTGGTTGCTCGTGGAAGGAACATGCAGTCGTGTGAGATTTGATTCAACCGACTACTAACTTGCCTACTGAAGTCTTTAGGACTCATTGGGGTTGGAAGGAAGCTGGGTGTACTGGGTGGACTGTGTGACGTGAACATAGGCACACGAGGGGGGATTTGTAGAGAAGGACGCTTTGGACGAGCCTGGTTCTGCAACAGCCAGTAAGTCTTGATTTTTTCACTAACTCCTTTGAATGTCATATCCTCACGAAACTCAAAAACAAAACTCTTGTTTTTCCTCAACAACCTGCATCAGAAAATGCAAACAATTATACACAACATTAACAAGGAAAAGCTAACGTACGCATAAGTGTATTGGGTAACGTGTATTTTCCCTGCTTCTCCATTGCTCTCTGTACGACTAGCAATGTTTACAGTGTCCCCAAAGAGACAGTAACGAGGCATCCGACGACCAACCACTCCAGCAGCAACCATCCCACTGTGGATACCCACTCGGATCTACATTTGAAAAGAAAAAAAAGCACTTAAGATTAACAAAAAAAATTCACACGTACGTTGATCGGTGTGCCGTCAACTGGACTGTTGACTTGCTTACAGTAGTGCAGCATATCTAATGCTTGATTACACACATGTTCTGCATGCTTGTCAGTCCGAATTGGCAGACCACCCGCAACCATGTAAGCATCTCCAATGGTCTCCACCTAAAAAGAACACTTTGATAATAGCATCAGCCTTATTACATAATAGCATGTAATATTGAATGCCTTAAAGTGTTAAGTGTCTGGAGTACTACAATAATGGATTATTCTGTATTAAAAATGTTACCTTGTAGACATTGTTTAACCCAACCACTTCATCAAACAAGGAGTATAGCTCGTTCAACATGTTTACAACTTCGCCTGGCTCACAACGTTGGCCTATTGACGTAAAACCAACAATGTCGCTAAACAAAATGGTGACAGATTGGAATCTTTCTGCCTCCACAACTTGGCCAGCCATCAAGGATTCTGCCACAGGGAGGGGTAGCATATCTTTCAATAGCTCTTTCATCTTTGTCTTTTCTTCTTCCAAACAGTTTCGGGTGTACTGTAGCTTGCTAACAACCTCTTCGAGTTTAAGGGCATGATGAAACTGCATGTCTTTCGCTACTTCCATGATGATCAAGGCCCTGGTAGCATCGTGGATTGGTATATCACTGATAAACAGCTTCCGGGCCTCAAGGTCTTGTAAATTCTTGATACGTGGTGAACAGAGAAACAGCATGCAGTCTGACTCATTGAGGTAAATCATTTGACCCATCAATCTCATTTCATCTTCCTGAGAAGTTTGATTGATCAAGCACAGGACATAAATTGTGTTGATGTGGTCCAAAATGGCTTCAAAAGACAGATGAAATCGTGGCCGTTCTAGCTTAAAAAATGCAAGCAAATTTTTGTCAGGGTCACTGTCAATCTGGCAGAGCAAAACCTCAAGAGAATGTCCCACTTGAAGGATATCCAGGTCACGATTGAAGATGATGTGGAATGGAAAAGCAGAACAAAACGTTTTAGGTGACACCAATTGCAAGTCTGGTCGCCAAGTTGATGGGGATGAATAAGCTGGCATGGGGTTCATATCACGGGAAAAATCAGAGTTACACGAGCCAACCTCTGTAATACTGAATATTGTGTGATCGTGATTTTCACTCTTCTTTCTTACAATACTGACGTCAACTTCTTTTCCATACAACTCTCTGCCAACACTTTTCACAACACCAATTACAATTGAATCCAACCCTCTGTCGGAGTAGTAATGCAGATATAATTTGCCATCTTGTTCAGTACAGCGAAATGAGGGTGCATGCATACCCTCGTAGATTATTGATAGGTGATCGTGAAGTGCATCGAGGTTTGTGAGAAAATCTTTCAACGAACGGCCCAACAATTGTAAAGTCTTGGCATACCCAGATTCCTGACACCACAGCAGAAACTGCTCTCCAAACATTTCCAATATACTGTCAGCATCAAGACCTAAACAGAGATATGATTTTTGACCTGAAAATCTCCTGTGCTTTCACTTTCCATACATCAAATAGGACACAATTTACATTACACAACAGTTACACTACCTGTACTGGCAATTATTTACACATCAAACATATCAAATATGCATTGGCCAATGAGGAAATGCATTGACTATACTAACCTCAAACACAATAAGCAATCCACCTACCTAGAATTTCTGTAGCTGCTGATATCACCTTAAATGTTTCAGAATCATCGTAGATTATGTGGGTATGAAAGGTGTTCCTTTCACCGATCTCTAGATTGGCTGTTGTCCTATACAGTAGAAACACACGTGACATATACAAAAGGGAAGGCTGGGATCAAGGGGGGTATACACCACAAGTCAACCACTTTGAGGAAAGCATACGAATTAGCGCCTTTATCAGCCACCAGTAAAATAGCACAGACATAGCTTTTATGGCTTCATTGAACATTTCTTATTATTATCACGAATACACACACTCGCACAAGCTCCACGTAACGGTAAATAATTTCTCACATTATTTCCTCCCATTTGTCATCTCCAAATCTTCTTCTGATCAGCTTTTCCAAAGCAGAGTTCACGAAACCAAACTACAAACACACACAGCAACACGTAATCGCACATATTAAGCATGAACGAACGAATTCAACTCACCATTTTGGAGCTTCGTTAGGCGCAAAGCTTGACGAAATTTTGTTCCAATTGAGAGTAAGGCCCCACCCACAATTGTGAATCAGATCGGGACCAACCAGACGACGTATAAGGTGAGGTATATATCCTTATCATGTATAGCAGCACACGAAAAATGTATCACTATTTGAAGCCCTACTCGTGAGGCATCACCCGTAAATTATTCCGTCATTCGATGTTGACAGGTTAATGGCCGACGGCGCGTCATCGTCAATAGGTACTGTAGTTGGATTAGAATTTAGCTAATACAGGATGTAGCTTGTTATATTTAGTTTGTGACTGGTTCCGCATACATGCTTAACGTATGACGTAACTTCCAGAGTATATTTAATGAGATTTCTATGTCTGATTTGTGTACATTAATTTTGTTAATGATATATTTTTTATTTCCTTTCTTCCAGAAATGATAAGGTCTACCCTGCTTACTCTTCTAATCTGCTGCCTGTGTGCGGCTGCAGTAAATCCAGGTCTCCAACTTGCTATTACTGAGAAAGGGTTAAAGTATGGTAAGAGAACTAACACAGCTGTTAAGTGGTGTCTATGGCCTAAGGGTTAAGAATTGATTGGTCTCTTGTAATGCGGTTATATGTGGCGATTTGTTTAAACAGGGTATTAAAAGACTAAACCTTTTGACACTGGACAAATGAGGACATGTACTAAACTACACCCTTACAAGTGTTTTCTTGTATTGCATCGTTAACATTTTTTTCGTCAAATTTTACATCTAACGTCATGTTCTTGTAGTGGCAGATGTCGGGATCCCCTTGCTGATTGAACAACTTAAGACTGCAACCATTCCACCAATGTCAGGCAGGGCCGATACACCTGTAGGACACTTTGACTACGACTTATCAAAGTAACGTGCACACACTTGTTTGCAATTCATATTTCATTATAAAATCTATTCTAGTATAAAGCTGCAATCTTTTGCTATTCCAACTTATTCATTGACCAGTGTACATGCAGTTGGACTGCAGTTGCAGGCTTCAAGGATGTCTGCATCTGTCCATGCAGATTGGCACTACAGAGAAGAAAGCTGGTAGGTTGCAGAGCAAAACTATTTCTAGGTCAAGGGAGTATACCATGTTTTAACAGTAAATACATTTGTGGTTAATGTGGTGTCATTCTTAGAATAGTAATCTTGTTATTGTGTGACTGGCAGTCCTTTGTTGAGGATGAGTTAATATGGTGGTTATTTGGTGGCTTTCAGGTCACTTTTAGGTGTGTGAATATAACTGTCTCTTACCGTTATTTAACAATACACTTTGTTTTTGTCTTTGTATACCTGTGTATGCCAATTGTGTAGGTTGTTTTGACATAATAGAGTTTACCAACGTACAAAAACATCCTTCTTTGTATAGTTTAAATAGTCAAGTCCACTGTTTGTACCTTCCCAGTTTAAATGGATAGAACAACGTACCATTGTATATTGACAGCGAATCATAATTTTGTTGTTGCATTGTACAAAGAAAATCTTTTAAAGTCTTATTGTGGCCTGAATGACTAGCAGTTCTTAACATGTCATTGTATTGTGTGCAGGCCTCATGTTAGTGACAGTGGTTCTGCTGATATTTCCATGAGCAGTTCATCACTAAAACTCAGCTTAGCTTTAGGACGGGACACCACTAACAACCACTTTACCATAGAGACAACTGGGTGTTCTATAAATATTGGCCATCTCTCGGTTGATTTCCATGGTGGAGCAAGGTATGTAATTTTCACTTTAAATACTTGTGTATTTTATGAATCCTCTTGCAGTTGGCTGTACAACCTTTTCAATGACCAGATAGCAGACAGTCTTAAGGACAGCTTGGTTAAGTCTCTGTGTTCCACTGCTGATCAGTATATTGACACGAGTGGTAAAGCTGCAGTAGAATCAATTCCTAGTAAGTCATATATACCACTTTTTGTTAATACAAATTCCTTTATATTTCTATGCGTCTAGTTGTGGCAAAGATAGACAGTACGTCAGAAATAAATTACGAACTTATAAGTGATCCAGATTTCCAGCCTGCCTACATACAGACACAGCATAAGGTTGGCTTCATTATGTCACACCATAATTCCCACAATCTATGAATAATGTATAGGGGGAATTTTATTCCATTGCAAAGCCAGTTGAAGCACCAATCACTGCCCCACCAATTCCACCAGCTACCTCTGTTGACTATAGCAAGATGATGTACGTATGGGTGTCCACGTATGTCGTCAACAGTGCTGCATTTGTGTATCGACAATCTGGAATTTTAGCGTATAACATTACGCCTTCATCATCTGTAGTAAGTGGATCTGTGAGTATTATTGTGTATATAACATTTTTACTTGTACAGCTTCCACCTGGGGTGTCCATTAACACTGATTTCTTTGGTGCCTTCATTCCTGAGGTATGAGTCAACACAACAGCCCTTAATTGGAATGTGTGTATGTGCCATTAATAAATTTAATTATTAAAAATTTGTGTTAATATTATGCTGTGGCATGATATCAATGAAATATATTATATGCTTAATTAGTTTGTCATGTACTGTTATAAACTTTTCACATGATAAGTACACATGCAGCCACTTTCTTAGTTTAGTTTGGTGTTTGCATGTAACTGGCTAACATGTAGGTACATGTGACTTGCATGTAGTCACTAGGTCATTGGTCATGTCTACATTACATTAGTGGCCACAGCAGGGTAGTGCCATTAAGTTAATGGTAACCATATTTTGACTGATGTGGGTAGTGAGTGTGTGTATATCACATGATAGATGTGTCACATGTATGGGGAGGGCGTTAGGGTTCCATAATCCATCCATTTTTGGACAATTCTGTTTCACTTATATCCATGCTATACATGTCCATGTACCTAATAGCTGTTTGGCACATGCCCTCACTGCTGGGTCAGTCTGCATACAGACTCTCTGTAGCAAGTCTAGTCTTCTCACAGGTCCCAAGAGGGGACAGTACTTACAGCATTCATGTTTAGGAGGCCATGTAATGTGAAAGTGGAATATACATACACAGGTATACCACATAGATTCTGTGGGTAAACATGTTTTATAGGAGTGGGTGATATATATCATATTATGGTTGCTATAGTTATCCAAGAGGTACCCCCACATGGACATGGTGTTGGATATCACTGCTGGACAGTACCCAGAAGCTGTTGTTGCCAATAATACTATCAGCTTGAATGTACCAGGTACCCTGGTAGCCATGGTGAAACTGCCTAACAACACATTGACTACTGTGTTTACTCTCGGATTGGTATGTAGTGTGTGTGTGTGCTGTGCTGTGCTGTGCTGTGCATAGCTCTGTGTGTGTGTGTGTGATCATGACATGTCATTTCAGTGTTTCTTTTGCACTTGCAGCTTATCTTTACTAAGGCACAAGTGACTCTAGCTTCAAGATCTGGTGTAGAAGTCATCGGTTTTCAAGACACACTACTCAGGTTTGTGCAAGAACAAACACTAAAACACCTGTGTTTTTAATGGTAATGTGATAACAGCATTGATATCAAGCTGATTTCTAGTGAAATTGGAACATTTGATGTGCGTAAGCTATGCCACAATCTGTAGTATCCAATGTCAAAACTATGTATCTCTCGATACACTTTTCCGTCTCTCCATAGGTTAACTCTCTGCAGAAATCATTACAACTAATTGCTACCTACGTGATAATACCAGACATCAACAGTAATGCAATTTAATATCATGTTAGTGCACATTGTTACGTTATTGTGTTACAGATTATGGTACCAATGGGATACCGGTACCCACTGTCAGTGGACTGAGTTTTGTTGATCCGGTAATTACTCTTGGAAATGTAAGCCATCATCATATTGGATCTAACTATTGTCATCATTTGTTTTTACTCTAGAACTACATCCAGATTGCCACTGATGTCAATTTCAAGCCAAGCATCTTTGCTTAACTGGCAAAATAAATGTGTTCATATAATTTTAAAAAAAATTTTTTTTAATTTATTGCTGTTTATATTTATTATTTATTGCAACACAGTTGAATTATCATAGCACTGAAAAGCAAACATTATGTTGTGTACTTTTTAACATATCACTGAATAGCACTGTTATCTGTTGTCGTGAAATTTGATCTGTTAATGACATTTTGATGGATCAGCTCTCCTATATTGAGTGTTAATAGTTATAACACACTTAGTCACATATCTACACACCTTTCAGGTTCAATGACCTGGTAAACAGCTCCTCTGCGTTTATGAGGGGAAGCATTGTCTGTAGCCAAAATATATAGTTCTCCTGAGGAAAATTAAAGTGATTTTTGTGTACAGTAGTAGTTATGTGTTTACCATATTCATCTTCTCCAAACGATGTAATGTGTTTTGCTCTGTCCTTACCAACAAGACCACCACTGTGGCAAATATCTTCACCTCCCATACACACATTAAGTTTCTCCCATTTCCTTCCAATTTCCCTCAACACCCATATGATGCTATGAATAAAAAAAATACATAATATTAATTTTGTTCTTGGTAGATGATAATATGCTGGAAATGAGACTATTTAATATACCCTCGTTCAAAGTCGGCGAAGAAATAGAGATCTTGTAGGTTTGGGAAGAGACATCCTCGATAAACATAGCCCCCAGTGACAGATCTTCCTGTTCTGTGAGGATAAGCATAAATGGGAGATATAGCATCAGTTATATCTGAAATATGTCATAGTAAGTTGTTACAAATGGCAGAATTTGAGTCTTACTGCTGCAGAGGTTGCGATCAAAACACCTAAATCCTTCAAAGGCTCTCCACCCATAGTTACCTCCTTTTTCTATGATATCAATTTCTTCAAATGCATTCTGTCCCACATCACCGCAGATTATCCTTCCCTTGCCAGTACCATTGACCAGATCTCCTCTATCACAACAACACCTCCATGGGTTGCGTAACCCGTAAGCATAAATCTCTGGTCGTATCGGAGGTTGGTTAACAAAAGGATTGTCCTCAGGAATGGTGTAGGGAAGGGTAGTAACGTTGATACAAAGTACTGACCCTAGTAGAGTAGTTCTATCAAAATAAAACTTGTGGTAACCAAGGCAGTAGAAGTACAAGAATGTAGTGTAAACAAATATTTTATTTTCATAACACACTGACTTAATTGGCTACTTGTGGTTTGGTCAAACAAACAAACAAAGCAGTTTACTATAAAGCCATTCCAGACAAAACACAAGCTCTTGCTAACCTATCAAGACCATGTCCAATTGTTCCATGGCGATCACCACCACCGCCACCATCACCAAGAAAAATGAGTAAAAGCTCATCTTTGAAAAGTAGTTGACCTCCATTATGATTGCCCTCCGGCTGAGGAATTTTCATGACAATTTCTTCACTAGATGGGTCAGCAACGTTGCCACCTCCTGGAGCAATGTATTGTGACACATGGCTGATGTGGCTAATGTAGTTTCCATCTTCATCAAATCTTCTTGAAGATCTTGTAGAATAATAGACATAAAACTTGCTGTTGTTTTTGAAGTTGGGGTGAAATGCTAGCCCAAGTAACCCCCTCTCATCACCATTAAAACTGCTGGTGAGCACTTTGTTAGATATGTCCAGAAATGGGGTAGGCAAGACTTTTCTGTCTTTGGTGACAACATGAATTATGCCAATCTGTTCGGCAACAAACAATCTCCCGGTTTGGTCATAAGAATGAACAGCAGCTATTGGATTACGGAGTTGTGTAGCAATCGGTAGAGCACAAATAGTCAGGTCACAATTAGGATTAGTTTGTGTATCATTGATAACAGGTCCCTGTACAACTGTAGGATAGCAATAAGCTGGGTCATTTGAGATATGACGTTTACAAAACCGTCTGGCACTTCGTCTACCACGTTTATAACCAGTACTGTTCAGATTGTAGTAATCAAAAAATAAGGGGTAGCAATTACTGTAAAATTCTAAACAATAATCATAGCAAAGTGATGGGAACACACGAGGAACTTCAGCATTTTCAGCTTCATAGACATGTGCAGCATAGGGGGAGCATGTGGTGCAAGTAACATTGTGGAGATAGGGACTACATTGTCGCTTCGCTCTTCTCCGAACGTCTGAATTCTTCAGGAAGGTATTCACAGCTTTCTTAACATCAGTGGCAGCATTAGCTGTACAACAAGAATTAGGATGGTACTCGCTACAATAGTTGGACTCCTCATTCTCAAATGGTGGAAGAAAGTCCAAACATTGTGGGTGCCCAACAGCTGTGATTGCAAAGTATATGCATCAAATTAAATCACCCCAGTATCATACTACATGCAAATGACCTCATTACCCACTGTGCAATGTGGTGCTGTGTAACAGCAACCACAAAAGAATTGTTAGCAGCACAATTTATTACACTTACTGAAATCAATAGAAGACACTGTGAGAAAAACGAAGGTCATCACACACTGCACAACTAAATCCATCGTTTTTGACTGTTAGCCCACAAGCACAGCAGGTTTGACAACTGATACCCTATAGAGTCTATTTCTAACACATAGAAGCGCTCGGTACTTAATGAATGAGTGCGCGTATATTTAGGTAGGATATATTACAGTTTACGGTTGCGGACTGGCTCCGGATTCTATAATGCTGGCGGTAATGGCGAAAGAAGCTTTGCAACTGAGATGACAGATAATATTTATCATGGTTTGGTCACTTCCAACTTGGCCAAATTCTTCTCGAGGGGATGGGGAGAAGTGCAAAGTTATAAAAAGTATGTGTTCTAATTCTTTAATGCAGCAATTATTTTTGGCCTCGATGGCATTCATAGATTACTGAAATTACGAAGAAAGCTGCAAAGTCGACCACATTTCTTATCGCTTCTGAACTCCATACCAACTATTAGTTGTAAACTGGTTAGTGCTGGATACTTTCTAAAGGCCACTCCAAGAAAGTTCATTGGGCCGTAGGGGTGTCTATTATCTATGATTGGGCCAACATAATAAGGGGGCATCTCTAAACTTATTTTGGTACGCCTAACGTCATCATGACGCTAATTTCAGACCCCCCATTAGCGTCACACTCTATAAAATAAAGTATTGAAAATAGAAGCTCAAAACATTATATTCTTTATTTAAAAACATAGTCTACAAACAGTATTGTTGCTCAATCACTTCACTTTCTCTATTCCTAGCTGTTTACACTATAACTGCTTTAATACCGTCATGGGCTAAACCCCCTCCCCCTTAACGTCATTATGATGTTAAGCGTACCAAAATCAGTTTGGAGATGCCCCCTAAGATTCCTTGTTGCCCGTCACCAATCAGGTAGTGAGGGCAGGTGGTTATTATTATTAATAACTAAAATTTCATTATTTTGGTGAGCCTTCTAAATGAGTCCACCAGTGAATTAGTTTCAAGCAAAGAATTATAAGCTTTTCATAAGTGCAACAAAAGCACTTTTCAACTAAATTACACTTTTAGATGAGTTTGAATGCCTCCCATGAAATATATAATGGGTATGATCAAGAGTTCATAAAACAAGAAAAAGGATTTTATCTTATGAACTCTTGGTATGATTGCTGTAGTAGGGTAGCTGTGTGTTATATTAGAGTTGCTGACTGCTCTATTAGAGTATCTCAATCTTGAGCATAGAAATAATTTAAAATCTTAATTATAATAATATGGTAGGAAACGTGGGCGGGTGGGTGACAGGAACAAAAGTTGGCCTTGTTTCCCAATTCAAAACTGCATGCAGGTGGGCTGTTCAGTATTCATTATAGCTGTGCTACTAATTTTTAAATCCATGACCCACACAACAGCTATTACAGCTAGACAAAGGGCATGAAATACGGTATAAAAGCTCCATGGGGTATGACTCCGAATAAGGTTATTGCTAGAAATAGTACCTGTGTACAACTATTACACATTCACATGATAAATAACGAATAAAATGTTCAGTTTTTGGCATAATGAATAAAGGAGAATTTGCATGTGGGAAGGAAATGGGAAACAATGAATTTTCTTGGAGTGGCCTAAGATTTAGTCTTGTAAATACATTAAATTATTACCCAGGCACGGAAAGTATCCGGTGCTCGCATATTTGAGGGATTTTTCATGTCACCTCTTGCAGTGGTTGCACCAGGCCTGCTACCTGCAGAAGCGGAAACAGCCAGGTGTGACACACACTACCCACTTTAATCCTAGTACTTTAGCTGCAGATTTGAGCTCATTCTACCTGACAAGGATAGCACATTAAAAGGTGTTTATATACAGCTGGCAGGGACTGGGGATCATGTTAGTTTCTTGTCTCCACTCTAACTCATTGTTATATATCCTTGCAGTATTACTGGCGTCGCCGATATCTAACTGCTACACCTCTTCTACGTGAAGAGCAGATAGGATCTATATTGGTGGAGAACCCATATTGTATCCTTATAGCCAGTTGACCGGATCCTTTACCTTTCAGGAAGGGGGGAAGGGAATGCTTATTAAAATCTGATTACCCTAGGTCTGGCTCACAAAACTATACCATGTACCTAGCTGTGTTTCTTTAACATGTGGTGTTATCGCAGATGGGAGTAGAAAGCCACTCTCTCAAACGTAAAAATGTGACATATTTGTGTACTCATGAAACTGTTTTGTTTGTTAGTCGTTCTAGTCTTTGTTATGTGTCAGACTTGCTGGTAATGGGTGCAGCACTTGTCTTGGAGTCGTATGTGTTACATGACTGGCTACACAGCCAGGGAATCGGGCCTGTGGGGATCACAGGGATGTCAATGGGAGGCCATGTAAGTGTGTTCACTTGTATGTCTGCATTGCTATTAATCAATTTGTAGAATGCATCACTAGCTGGTTCAGTGTTACCAGATGCTACAGCAGTGGTTCCCTGCTTCTCTTGGGCAACGGCAGCTTCTGTGTTCACCAGAGTGAGCCCCATCACGTGAAGACACTACTCATATTTACTACAGGGAGTACTGAAGGATGCTGTCTGTTGGGATGTACTCCAAAATGAGTTGCTCCATAGCAAATTGGGACAGTCTAAGATTTATCAAATTCTACAGGAAGAGATCATTACCTGTGACTCTTTGAATACAGGCTTTACAGACGCTACTTCTGACTTTGAACAATCATCTAACCATTTTGGAGAAGCCATGCGGTATATGAAAATAGTACTAGATTACTGGACACATTTAAAATACTACTCCATACCTGTTGACCCAACTTTAACAGTGTTTGTGACAGCTAAAGAAGACAAGTATGTACCAAGAGAATGGGCAGAAGACGTGCGACAAATCTGGCCAGGTAAAAAGGCTTTATTTTATTGAACTTGATAAGTACCTGTTTATCAGGTTGTTCAGTTCAGAGTGTTGATGGTGGACATGTAACAGGAATGCTGCTACAACAGAAAAGACTACGGTAATTGTTCTGTGGGTAATTACTGTGCTAATATGACTGCTCACTGCAGGAAGATTCTTTGTCAGACAATGCAAGACCTTTCAGCATCATTACATAACTAATATATTTTCTACCTTTCAGCATCATTACATAACTAATATATTTTCTAACTATTTATTAGAATGAAGGCTGTGTTATGTAGTTTACCTGTTTAATAAGACCACCTTGTTAAGTTTCACAAACATTAACGGGAGCTCAGATTTGTAGGCATTTGGACTCGATTGTGGGTTTTAATTGAAGACGAAATGGGCACGTGACTTAGGAGGTTTTTCGTGATCGCAGAAACAATGTCATTGCCAGAGAACGCTAAACTAGAAAAGTTAGTCGCATAGGCTAACTAGTATGTTCGATTGCTTGTAATCTCGTAGGATCACTGTCTGCGTGCTGGGTAACAAAGGCGTTGGAAAATCCACCTTTATAAAGAACTGTTTGGTAAGAATTAGTGTTAACATAATAGGAAGGAAGTTGATTGTATGATTAGCTGCAAGACAAATAATGCGCAGCGTTTAACGTAGGAAGATGCCACGCCTCACGCGCACGATATTAAACTCCGCCAATTGAGAGGATAAGGAGTGTATAAAAACATGCAGTGGAACCTCTCTTAACAAACTACCCGAATTAAGACTGTATTTGTTATTTGTGTTAAGAAGGCTTGTTATCCCAGCAAGATTACAGTATGTGGTTGGGATAGCTTGGAAGAGGAAAACCTCTAATTACCAAACAAGGGGTGGTCACTACCAATAGTCCTGTGGAACCATTGGGATCAAGGTTTTTGATCAAATATACCTTGATTACTTGATTTAGCCTGAAAACAGCCTTGATTACTTGATAATTTAACACATATTTTTGTAAATTCTTGTTTTGTTTGTGAGCTAGCATAATCACCACTTTCTAGGACATCTTGATCGTTTGATTCAGTGCTAATTTACCTCTTGATCACTTGATTTGGTTTTGATCCCTGTTGCGGATGGTTCTACAGAACTATTGGTAGTGACTACTCCTTGCCAATTAAGCTAGTGTATATGTACTGGAGAATTCAGGCATATGTGTCTAGAGGTGTCATGGACAAACAATGTGTGGATAATTTATTAAAGTTGATTTCTCAGTGTGTGCAAATAGTTCATGAACATTTTGGAAATCTGCAAAATTTATAGTCTGGTGCCTCCCACCCCTTCGAAAAAAGGGAGGGTACTGGTGAAATACAAATACCAAAAGGAGTTCAATTAGGCAGTGCATGCAATGATTGTTAGGTAAGACGATTTCCTTCAATTCGAACAAAAGCATTGTGTTGCCAAGGTGATTTTTGTGTGAATATCATTGGCACGCATTAATTGGCTACCGCCAAATCTGGGTGGTAGAAATGATTTAGTATCTATATTTCATCAGACCCTTACTTTTTGTGAAGGAGTGGATGATGCCAGACTACAAAATTTTATGTAGTTGTTAGCTGTCAATTTTTTAAATTCTTGAGATTCCAGTCTGTATAATGAACAAGATTTCTGGACTTGCTTAGAATACCAGACTTCTGTAATGCGCAGGGTATACATTTTCATTTGCTCCTTGTGAGAGACTTGCAAACTTCTTATAAGTATTATGTTGTATAATTTATGTGACTGGGTTTACGAAAGGTACCCTTTCACACAGCTTACATAATAACGTATTATACAGTTGACTTCTTGTACTGATTGAGTATCAAACTGTAGCCAAATATCTTAGCTTTAATTTCAGACAGCTAAGAGAAGTAATGATATAAAATTATGAAGTTTCACAACTTAAAAATTGGGACAATTTTTGTGTCTGAAAAAAGGGTACTGTTTGTTGAATCGGGTCATGTATAATTAGCAAAGCTCTAAATAGGGTGTCATGCTTATATACAAAACAATATCTTTTTGATTCTTCTGCAGTTACATTGAAGTATAGAAATGTGACAGCACTGCTAATTTGAGTTGCCTGTGTTGTCAACTTTGCTGAGTGAATACTTTTATGCAATCATCATGTGAGAATTTGTTATGAAGTCCTAAAACTTACATACCTTCCTGGAACTTACAGTGAATTTCTGATTGACTGGCTAAATAAGCAATATGTGCATGCAGTGTGTTCGGCTTCCCTTGGCAATCGACTGTAATGTCAGACAGCACCACTGACCAACCCTGGGTCACTTCAGGACATACACGCTGTATGCTTCTTTGACACTGGTCACCCTATAACCATATAGCCAAAGATCTTTACGATGGAGCTTGGTTTGTTCTAGAAAATCAGATCACCTTGTTAGATGTCCATATGACGACATGCTGCTGGTTGTGGTTATGATGATGTACCTCATAAGGTGTTAAAGGTCATATTGTCATGATCTTATGATAGGAGATGTTATGTTGTAGATGTCATCTTTTGTGTTAGTGTGTTCTATATATGTACATTCTGCTAAACATTTCTTGTGATTCAATAAAACCTTATTCCCATATTGGGGGATGTATATAATGTGTTTGTGATATGTATGAAAATTTAATTTCCTTAGCTGTACAAATATTCATATGGAGTTAAAAAATAAAACAAAACACTAAGAGCCCATCAAAGGGAGAGGCACATACTTTTTTCTTCATCACCATTGTTCATTTTTTTCATTTGCTGCCTCCTCACAAAATTACTGTGACGATTTTGTCACTATAGTGTAGAGCAGTTATTACTTGCAAATGAAACTTTGCTCCAGTTTATGTGTGTAGTGTGTGTGTGTGCGTGCGTGCATGCATGCGTGTGTGTGCGTGCGTGCGTGTGTGTGCGTGTGTGTGTGCGTGCCAGGGGCGGGTCTAGGGGGGGCTGAAGCCCCCCTTCACTTTTAGGCTTTACTTGATCAATATAATGAAATTTTGTCTTAGCATAATTATATGATCACTAATAACACAAATACTCATAAACCCACCTTATAAACATCTTTCCAAGGTATTATTAGTGGATTTATGCTAAAGGTTATGCAACAAGGACCCGGATCAGCATTGGAGGTGTACAAGATCGAGATACTCTAATAGAGCAGTCACCTAACTACTCTAATAGAACATTCAGTGTAAGCACAAAAGTTGGTTTTGTTATGGAATTTTTTCAAATCTGCCTGCGCCTATACATACAATGGAGTGCATTGATCTGTTTAAAGGCTTGTTCATTTACTTGTGTAGTATTACCAGTACTGGTATACTTAATTTAGGTACACAATTTCCATAGAAAATGCTCACTGATTCAATATCGTATCATTCAAATTTCAAAATTTTCCAGTTTCAACATTATTATTCTATCATGCACATAATTGTGAGAGTGTGCATCATGTGCTTGGTTGTCTAAACCTACCCAAACCTTTCCATTAGCAAATGCTGCAGAGGCCATATACCTAAAGGTAAATCTAAAGGCAGTATATAAAATATCTACAGGCAAAACATGCATTTTATGTGGAAATGTCTCCAAATTGCAGTATTTAGCATCTATTTTTCAAAAATTTCCTGGGGGGCATGCCCCCAGACCCCCCTAGTTCCAGCATGCTTTGCATGCTGGGAGGTAGGTGTACTTTGCACACCTCCACCCAAGAGATTAGTACCTTGAGTTAGCCCCCCCCCTTATAAATCCTAGATCTTTCCCTGCGTGTGTGTAGTGTGTTTATGAAAAATTTGGTGGTATATAATAAAGTTATTTTCTCCCTCAGGGGCTTGATGTGTGTTACCATATCAGCAGTAGTGATACAGAGATCTGTGGTAAACGGCTGAACATCAGTGTGGTGAGTAGTGTGTGCTATATTACCTCTTGTGCTCTGTACACATTTAGCCAGCATATAATAGAAGCTATTTTGACACTAGCTTCATACTCTCTGTGTGGCCAATCAAAGGTTCAGGATAACAAAAATTATTAATCTAAAAATGAAGTAGAATTCTAGCAATAAAATGTAGTGAAACAAGAGATATTAAATTGATCACTACTTTTTATTGCTGGAACCCTACTCCATATAATTTATTTACTTTATTGTTATAAGCATATGGCTGTGATATACATTTGTGGCTGTGACTGCTGTATTAGAGTATCTTGATCTTGTCACTACACAGTATTTTATGTACAGCAAAACTGTAGCTGATTTTGCAGCTATAGATCATTAAGGGGTGTCGTCACGCAGCTCTGATCATTAAGGGACATGGTGACATGTTCTGATTGTTTAGAGCGTGGTCCCATGTGATCGTTTTATGTGCAGCTACACGTATCTACTCCCTCTCACAGCAGCTTAGGGTCTTCAAATATGTTGTTATTGGTGCCTAAATATGCTTCACTAAGGAAAGCATCTACAGAAAGTTAACACCTAATGTTTCTATAGCAAAATCAGTACTTGATGTGAAGCAGCATGACAAGGCTGGAGGCCAAACGATGCAGCGCATGGCCACTATTTCATGCCATAATAAAAAATTCACAGGTGGCTTTTTTTTTCTGGTTCTGCCGAGTGTCTGCTTTATGGTTTCAAGAAGACGATCATATGTTAGACATGAATAGTGTATTTTATTGTTTTATTCTGTATTCCGCGGAATTTAGGTTCCCAAATAGAAGGGAAAATGTCCATTAGTATATCTGCAGGTATACACAACTTTTTAGCTATTCCCTTGTTTCACTACTTTGGTCCCTAATCCAACTTAAGTTTAATTTCTAATTTAATGTGTTAACAGCAGCCAAGTTGAGCAAAGAAAACGTTTTAAAAATTGTCACTAGATTTGATTACCCAGCTTACATGCACATGCACAAACCAAACTCAGGTTTTTACCAGGAATGGATTGCTGGCCTAATACACTATTCCATCTTTTCTTCAGAGCTGGCTATAGTCTTGTTCCTGCAGTAGCTTTTTTCAGACCCTGTAAAAGCCACATGAGGAGGTTTGGTGGAAATGGATTTGCTGGGATGGTGTCTCGTGAGCTGGGGGAGCCACCTTCTTCTGTTTAGGCAGTATGAAATTACGATACAATGATTACCTAAGATCACCATATCTACTAACAAAGCTTTGTGTGTCAAATCCAGTTACAATTTGTCTTTGTTAAGTGTTTATTGTCCTGACTATTTGATTTAAAAGTCATCATCCAATTATTACTGTATTTGTTCTTGTAGTGTGATGACCCGCTTCCTTCTGAGCTTTGCACGGCTAAAGTTGTCTTGATCTTGTTTGATGTTACCAGTCGTGTAAGTGATAATGTTGTTGTGTATGGTAATAATTTACGATGTTAACCTTGATGTAAATACTGTTGTCATATTGTCTTGATTTATCATCTTGATCTGGTGGTATTATCTTGATTCTATCTGATTATGTAGCGTACTTTTAATGACATATCAAATCACCTTAGTCATGCATCAACTTTGGCACCCAAAGCATTTGTGTGTGTCGTTGGCAACAAAGCAGATCTTTTGGATGACATTGAAGTACATTTCAAGGAGGCAAATGACAAGTGTCTTTCCTTAGACAATCACATCATATACTTTCATGTGTCGTCCATCGATATGGGTCAAGTGATTCATTGTTTTTGGGACATAATCTCTCGTCCATTGATCTACAAATATGTGGTAAGGAGTAGAGAAAAATAAATGTTAGTTGGTTTGGAGTAAAATGATTTATTTTGTACATAGTGTGGTGCAACTCAGAACGAAGCCAGGGAATTTTTACAAACCGTAAGTTGTGTGTACCATTGTTAAAATGTGGATAACGATGGTGTTATTTCAGGCCATGTTGTGGTGCATTAACAAGGGATGTTTCCAGTTGCTGACACACTTACGAAGCCTTGGATACCCCATTAGTCAACAAGTGATTGCCACCAGTCCCATTGCAGTAGCGAAATATCTGTTCTCTACTTACCCTCCTATGGTGGTCCCTTCGTATCGTGCAATTGACCTCAGCCAGACTCCTCTGTATGATGACTTTAATCTCGATGATCCTCTTACTGATCTAGAAGAAAGCATGAAGGTCGTGGATAATCGTCCTTCCATGGAGGTCTTCCGTCTTTATGCCATAATATGGAAAGATATACATTTGTTGTCATTTTCCGAACTTTTCTTAAAGCACAATCCAGACATTACAAACAATGTTGTTCATGTTGATTTGTCACACAACAAGTTATTAAGAATTCCTGAAGAGCTCATGACATTGCCAAACTTGCAATCTCTCAATGTTTCTCATAATGAACTACATGCATTTCCTGGCCTCGACATGTGGAAGAACTCTAATTTAGCCATCTTGAATATCTCTCATAACAAGATTTACAAGGGGTCATTTACAACTGGTGGTAGTATACAAGGAGTGGTCAATACTAAATTGTGGTATCTTGATATCAGTTACAATGGTCTGAGGATACTGCCCCCTTGGGTGTTGCATTTGCATGGACTACACTCTTTGCATCTGGAACAGAATAAGAAGGTACATATGTATGGTGTGTGCGTGCGTGCATGTGTGTGTGGGTGTGTGTTCATACATGCAGGCATGTGTATGTGTGTGCATTTGTGATCTGTTGATGTACACAATGTTTTTGTATATTCCACAGATGATGTTTCTACCCAGCAAGTTAAGTTCACTTCCTAAGATCGCCAGCATTCATATTGAAGGGTTGAAGCTGATCGATCCTCCTCTATTCATTGCCCAGGAAAGTTTTAAGCAAATGAAGATGTATATGCAACATCAAGTATTATCAAATACTCCTTGGAACTTTCTTCGTCTTATGATTGTGGGACCTCCGAGCTCTGGGAAATCACACCTTTCAGCTCGTTTGAGAAATGTACGCTATCAAACTAATCCACCAACCAAAGGAGTACAGGTAATTGTAATATTTTGTGCATGTTTATTAATAGAGTTGCTTTACTAGATTGATGAATGGAAATTTCAAATTCGAGAGTTTCTTTCATTTCGTCGTGACTATTTTCAGTTTGATATATGGGATTTTGGAGGGTTATACCCATACAGTAAAGTCTACCATTATTTTCCTACCATGGGTTGTGTGCACATACTTGTACTCAGCATTCATAATTCTCACCAGGAGCTGTTTGAGTGGTTGATAGACATTCAGTGTCGCAGTGGCACCCTCGTCCCTGTTATCATTGTGTTCACTCATGTGGACACTTTGACTTCGAAACATGACAAAGAGACCATCTGTAATGAACGCTTGATGTGGATTGGTGAGAATGTTACTGGACAACGTGGTATCAACCTTTTCAAGACCAATAGTTCAGACCACGGCTTTACGACATCTTTACGTGTTTCTGCTAAAGAGTTTGCTCAGCGTCGAAATGATGTTAACATGTACATGCTTGGTGCAGAGTGTACTCATCAGTCAGGATCTGCGGCTCATTTGATGCCTGCTGTTATGGCTGTAGCGTTTGTTAGCAACACGACAGGCCAAGGGGTTCAACAGCTACGTAACCGACTGTACAAAATGCTCACAGAACCGTTGCCCACTTTGAGCCCATTGCTTGGACCATTAGGAATGGGTGTTAATGTGCCAACTGCTTATGTGGAGATCTCTCAGTACATCTACAACTTAAGAATACTAAATCAAAGATCATCAAATCACAACAATGATCTATTTATCTACTCAATTGCTGAACTGGAACAGAAACTGTTCTTGCAGACAAAGAAACAGCAGCCTCCATATGGCATCTTACCCATAGTGAAGTTTATGGACCAGGTAATTGTGTGTGATGTAGTGTATTTCCATTTTAAATTTCTGTTCGGTTGTGTCATAAAATGTGTTTTTGTGTAGTGTGGATTAGTTAGTCTACACAAGACAACTGAAGGAGCTTATTTGGTTGCTCTTAACCCTCAACTAATTGGGAATATTATTGCCCGTATTTTGCGTATCACGTCAACTGAGAACTCAAAAGGATTCATCCCTGTTTCACACCTCCATATGATTCTTGGGGAACCATCTGGAAGTGTCACAAAAGATGATTTTCTTCGTTTCCTTGACAAATTATACATTTTTGTCACCATCGATGCTACAGCTGTTATCCCTGGTCAAGTACCCACAAACCATCTCATCAAAAATCTACCAGTAGATATTGAGAATCTGGATTGGAAGAGGTCCTATTTCCTCTGCTGTGTTCCATCAAATTTTTGGTCTGACTTTGCAACAATGTTGCTAGTATCACTGACAATGTCTCAGACTAACATGGAACATAGTTTGAGCTCTGCGACTCCTTGTGATAGTAGTCCAGTGGTATTATCTAATGGTACTAAACTGCATATATGGGAGAACAATGTATCTTTGTTTTTGGATGATGGTTCTGGGTTGTACGTTTGTGTGGACTATGGATGTCATGAGGCACAAACGTACAATTTGTGTAGACGCATTGATGTTCGATGTAGTGGGAGTCCAGAGATACAAGAACAATGGATGTCTATTGTATCCAATGTGTTTGAAACCGTGAGTGTGTGTGTGTGTGTGTGTGTGTGTGTATGTGTGTGTGTGTGTGTGTGTGTGTGTGCGCGCGCACGCACGCGTGTGTGTGTATGTGTAACTGTTTGTCTATCTCTGTGTTTGACTGTTACTGATTCTGTAGGTGCTCACCGACAAATTTCCTGGCCTGCTTCGCAGCAGTTATGGCAACTCTTTAGTGGATGATTTCATTCCACTACCAAAACGTTTGCAACGTTCCGCCAACCACAGCAACACCGGTGTGAAAGAAACACAAGAGAGATTGAGTCGCACCAGTAACAACAGTCTCAAACTCTCACTAAGTTATCCTGGTTTGGATGGCTCAGCATCGTACATCCGATCAAAGTCAGATGTAGCTGCCAATGAAGGAAACTCAACCAGTATCTTTCACTGGATCAAGGCAAATGAAATTGCCTTCAACTGTACCACTGCAGTGATTGATGAAGTGTTTGGATCTGACCATATTCCATTCTCAATGTGGGAGTGCTTGGAGATAGCCTACCACAGTGCTGTAGTGATGCATTGTGGCATCACCATTTCTCTTGAAGAGTATTTACCTGAGATTTTTTTGCCGTTCCAGCTGTTGCCTCATTTCCGTCACAGTGCTGCACCTCTTGGAATGCTACCAATGGCGTCGGTGAATGAAAGTTACTTATTTAGTGACCAAGAAGTCCAAGATACTGGAGGGTTCTATTTGCGCCATTTTTATAAGCCTTACCACAAGGAGAGCTGTCTCAAACATGCTGTATGCCATTCTAGGATGGTAAGAAATAATATGGTTTTTACTATATTTATAATACTTTTGTTTTCTTTCTAGCTTTGTCTACGGCAATGTATTGAGGAAGCAAGGGAGCATTTTATGAAACTGAAAGAGTTGAATTCTGATTACATTGTTAGAGTTTGTGGTGTTAATAGCAGTCCTCCTACTGTAGCCCTGGAGCTATCTCCATATGGTTCACTTCGTAGTATCCTTAAAGAACAACCTGCCTCACTGAATAGGTTCAGGGTACATCATATCATTCTACAGGTGAAGATTGAAAAGTTTTTGATTTGTTTTTACACTGTATCTTCTGTTACAGATTTGTAAAGCAATTAATTATTTGGCGGAACACAATGTCCACTACCATGGCTTGCAGTCCGAGAACATTTTAATATGGATACTTGACCCTATGGTTGTGCGATTGTCTGATGCAGGTGTGCTTCAGAAGATGCACAAGTGCCCGGTTAGTATAAAAGTCTGACAAATTTGTTGTTGCATATGGTAACATGTTTATTCACAGGCTTGTAATGTCAAGAAAGAAATTCCTCATAAGACATTTTCAAACAGTGCGGTATGTGGATTTATAAGAATACTATTGTTTAACAATTCTTTTACACTATTGTAGCTTGACATTTTCATGTTGGGAATTTTATCCTATGAACTGGCAACTGGT
Organism: Dysidea avara; assembly: GCF_963678975.1. NCBI lineage: Eukaryota > Metazoa > Porifera > Demospongiae > Dictyoceratida > Dysideidae > Dysidea > Dysidea avara. Next base: position 11,331,838 of record NC_089282.1, on the reverse strand, counting down.
GAACGTCCTTATGAGAATATACACCCACTGCCCCTTGTTGTTTTAGGGATGATAAAGGGTCATTTGACAGTGAACATTGAAGCTGCATTGGAATTGCGACGGAAGAGTAGTTGTGCATCAAGCTGTAGCAAGACTTGTTTACAGATGTTCATGAACAAGTGTCTTAATAGAAAATACTCTTCCAGGAATATTATGCAGCTTGTTCCCAAGTTGAGTTTGTGTAGTGGTGAGAATTGCTGGTCACCACTGAAGACGTGTGTCAATATTGAGTGTATTGAGAACTCGATCAATTCAGAAGTGGTGCATTGGGCGTCTGGCAGTCGAGGACTTGTGGTTGGAACACTGAATCCTGTCACAGGCCAGATGGATCGTCGTATTCTACAAGCACCACCCACACCCACCTCGGGACTGTTTGCCAACAGGAAGGGCAGACCTGCACCCATTGCAGTCGGGAGGGCATCTGCTATTACAATTGTAAAAGAGACTCAACAACTTTGGATTGGAACCGAGAATGGAAGTATGGGATCTGTGTATGTTTTCAACCTCCCTGACATGGAAACTCACTACTACTTTCACATGCCAGATGCCGTGTTGTGTCTGCTTGCGTGTAATGACTCCCTCCTTAAACTGGGTGCCAGTGAACGTAGTAAACACAGCGTTCTAGTTGGCCTAGCCAATGGCACCATCCAGATATTCTCTGGTCATTCAAATGATGGTGTAACTGTGTGCCACAATCCGTTGCAAAGTCAGCGACAAATCATTCCCGTCCCTGACAGATTGTCATGTCTCAGTATGGTGATGACAACCACTGGTGACGTTTGGTGTGCTTGTGGTGACACTATTCAGATACTGGACACTAGCAAATTACAATTCCGTGATCGTTTGGCCGGCAATCAGCACCGACGCAGTCCTAGCTTACGTCATGGCCCATTCCCATCTTCACCAAAGACTCAGCGGCGTGCTCCCCAGCCATTATCATCCCTAGACGTCTCAAGATTGACTAAGCTTCAAGAGACCACTAAGGCTGATCTAATAGTTCTACTGTTATTTGGTCATCAAGGTGTTTGGAGTGTGGCCAGGAGAGGAACTACGCTCAAACTATGGGACATTGACACTAGCAAGATCAAAGCCGAGTTGGATATTGTGTATGTATCCATGCGTATAGTATGTAGTGTTGTGCTGTATCCATGTATGTGGGTGTGTATGACACCTGTGTTGATGTTTGTGCATTGGTGTGTGTATAGTGTTTGTCCTGAGTGAGAAACTGTTCATGTGTGTATCACATTGTTTATGTACCTTAAGTGATGGTTATTCAATTTCAGGGCATACTTTGATGATTTTGTTGACCTTGATGACAACATTACTGCCTTGGCTGCTCAAGGACAGGTACTGTGGGTTGGAACTCGTGAAGGGAGATTACTCCTTCTTGACGTCTCATCACTCCAATCCAACAAAACCCCACCACTACTTGGCTTACAGCAGTACAAAACTGGCTGTAAAGTTAAGTGCATTGTACCATTTACTGTGTCTAGTGGCCCCTCAGTCTCACTATCAGTTGTATGCAGTTTAGAACAAGATGAATTCTCCAGTGTCGTATTGACTTGGGAGTACCAGGACAAATACTAATTCTTTTGTGGATTGTTTGAATTTTTAACAGTATTAAGTTTTTAAAATTGTACATTCAATAAATACACTATACTTTTTAGTCTTTAAACTCAACAGTCTAAATTACATATTCAATATGAAATATACAATATCATAAATAGTTTGACAGTGTTTTATACAGCAGGATATTATTACAGCTGTTTTGTAAATTACATGTTCTCTTGGTTATCAAAACATTCTTCAAGGCATTCGAGCAAGTAATCTGCATTCTCTTTGTCAAAACACATTGGAGGTTTAAATTTAATAACATTGTTATTTGTTCCATCCACAGACATGATCACCCTATGCTCACGTAGCATTCTAAAAGAGAAACATTTTAAGTGTGCAATAACAAATGATCCTGTACCTAGTTATAATTCTAGTTGCCAGTTGTGAGTCAGGTTCTCTAGATTTCCTGTCTTTGACAATTTCTAGTCCAATGAAAAATCCCACACCACTGAAAGAAAAAAAAATTGAACATCCATGCATGTGTAATTCAATATCTCACCGGACATCACCTATGTGAGTTGGATATTTAGCTTGCAGCTCAAGCAGACTATGAAGCAGATATTCACCAAGCGAGTTAGCATGTTGTTGTAAATTCTCTTCTTTGATTACTGTTAGAACAGCCTGTGCTATGGCCATGCTGACGGGATTACCTCCATACTACAATCGGGATGATGCAACCATTGGATCAGTTACACAGTCAACTTACTGTATTAAAATATGATACTCCTGTTAAGGAAAAACGTTTAGCTATTTCAGGAGTTGTAATGACTCCAGCAACTGGGTGTCCATTACCCATAGGTTTTCCGATAGTCACTATGTCGGGTACAACATCTATAAAGCAATGGAAAACATTACAAGATGTAAATTATAGCCAATTGTATTATGAAATACATAGGGTTCCTTCCATATAAGGCAACATACCTTGTAGCTCGAATCCCCAGAAGTATTTTCCCACTCGTCCAAATCCCACTTGAACCTCATCTGCAATGCACAGGCCTCCAGCATCATGTACATACCTGATAGAACAACCATAGTTCTACTGAGACAAAATTCATATCATTTACTTGTACACAGCTTGTAGGTAGCCCTTTGGTGGTATTATTTGTCCAGCACAGCTGAACAAGGACTCCATGATGAAACATGATATTCTCTTTTCATTAGATGATGCCTTGTCAATAAGTTTCTTAACTTCACCAGCATACAACATCCCTGCATTGTCAGGGTCCTTGTATTTGCCATTGTATACATCTGGTAGTGGCGCCTACATGGCAATATACATTTTACCGTGCCCCCCATGCAACCATTCCTGTAAAAAAGCAAAAACTCTTCTTATCTTCAAGTGTGTGAAATTCCATATACTTATATAACCTACTGACACTTACAGACAAAACAGGAAACGGGACATGAAGACAAAAGAAAAAAAAAGCATTTCAGCATTAACAATTGTACTCAATATAGACAAATATAAAACAATTGACTGTACCACTATAGAGTGTAAGCCCATCGGTGTGTCCTTGTACGTGCTCAACTGTAACAGTGATCTAAGGTTGCCATGGTATGCTCTGTAACAGTGGGGGGGGGGGGGGAGAAATGACAAAAGAGGCAGGGTGACAGTTACATACCCTTCAACACAGATGTGCTCTGTATTTCCAGTGACAGTGTCAGCAATTTGCAGTGCCAAGTCATTAGCTTCTGATCTAAAGGAACACCAAATAAGCTATAATCTATACCACATAACCACATTCTTTTAAATTCACTCAATACCCATAATAGTAATTTATACCATAAATATTGCATCATCCATTACACAAATTATTCTAAACTCTCACCCAGAGTTTGTGAAGTAGAAGCAACTGAGCTTCCCTGGTAGAGTGGATGATAGGTTACCAGCATAGTCAGCTATGCCATCATGGAGATATCGTGAGTTGGTATTGAGTTTTGCCATCTGATGGCTACCAGCTTCTACCACTCGCTTGTGGCAGTGTCCAACTAACAGGGAAACACGAGTCGTGTATGTGTGCACATATGCATGTATACAGTAGTGGGCGCAAATGGAGGATCAACAGATCTCTGCTAACTGATGCTATCTTCAAATCTATTTCTTTTAGAAACATAAAACCTACTAGCAGACGCTCCACTGCTTGTAACTACTACATACCATGACAGACATTGTTGATACAGTCCAGGAATTGTGCTCCAGTATCATCATACATGTACTGGCCTTCTGCTCGTACTATTTTTAATGGGTCATCAGGAAAGAACAGTCTTTGCGATGGCCTGTGAATTTTGAATGCTGTGTTGTTGCCAAATTTGCAGGACTCACGCAATAAGTTTTCTTCTTGCTAGCACAGTTTCTTCCTTAGTACGATCGTGTGCTACCCCATTCGTAATTCCGTTGAGAATTTCATTGCCACTCTCTTTTCCAACAGCTTTGAGTTTCTTTTCACTTGAACAACCCTCTTCGGAGCAGCAACAACCGCGTTTTCGCAGCATTTCCCTTAATACACTTTCACACGCAGTTACGGAAAACAGCGAGGAACAGTGAAAAACGAGTTTCGGCACCCTTTATATTCACGCCCGCCCAGATAAGGGTCACGTGCAGACTGGCCTTGGGGCGCTACAGGCACTCACGTGAATAACCACCTATGCGCCTAATACATTTAAGCAAAAATATTGTATTTTTACACGCTAAGAACAATTGCTTTATTAGTTATTACCTAACTCGGTAGCAAGACCGTCATCAGCTTTTTGCCATACTGAAGTAAGTTGAAATGTGAATCTGGCATTTTTATTAATATCAGTAATTGTATATTGCCTATTTTGTCGAGCCTGTCCGTACAAGACAATAGACGTATACACGCACGATCTGCTATCGAATTTCATACATCCGGGAGGCTCGACCGCTCGTTACCAATTTTATGGTGGCCAAAAGTGACAGTCCATTGTCAATCACCTTCCAAACACAATGGAAGGTGTTAAATGCGTGTTACCAAGCAACATTGTTTATATACTATAACTAGATTTTATTATAATACTGTTTGTTGTTGTTGTTTTTTTTTAACAGTGTTTGATGGCATCAGATGATGGCCCTGATGTATCCCCAGACCTCAATAGCTTTAGAGTGGTAAGTGTGGTCAACGACAAACTACTGTTGTGGTTAACACCAGTCACTTCCTATGATGACAATTAGGTCACATTGTGGTCAAATATACTATCACTGGTGTGGCCTTCAACTATACACAAACCAAAAGGCCAGTATTGCATCCCTTCATTATGTTTATTGCTAAGAAGGAAAATGTACGATAGTGAATTAATTTGTAATATGGTATTTCTGTATTCAAAGTGTTGTTTTGAAAATATCACCCTTTGCTTGGTCTGGGCTATATAGATTGTCAAGTTAATGCATGTAGCATTTGTTATGACAAACACTATCTTGTAAAGTTATCAGAGTGTGTGTATCACATGGCAATAATAGTCTGATGTGATTTTTTGAGTACGAAAAGTTGGATTTTTAAATAGTGGTATTAATGACTTGTCAAATTAGGGGTTATTTATTTATATCATCCATAGCTGAATTATTAATATTAATAACTGACACTATCAAAACTTCACTCATACATTAATTGCTCTATCACACAAATGTTAATATCTACAGCAACTGGTGAAGTTTATATTGAACATTAGATGCTTAACTTGTGTTAGTAATTTCTCATGTCAATTCACTAAGAAATTAGGTGTGGTATGCGTGTTGTGTGTCTGGGATTAGTCAAGTCTGAAATTGATGTATTAAATTGTTGGCTTGGTTGCTCTTGCACCATTGGAGGTATCCATGCTATATTCATAACATAAACAACTATGTAGCTGCAGTACCGATTTTGAAATATTTTTAGCGGGTCAAGCAGTGCTACAAATGAGCCAAATTTCAAGATTGTGTGTAATTGCATCCATGGGTTTTGAGGATCCAGCTCAACGCATACATACTATAGTTTGGTGGTTTTCACCGACCAGAAAAACCCGTAATGTAATTACAGAATGATGGTACAGCATAACAAAGCCAAACCTAAGCCATTTACCCTTCAAGGTTATCCCCATATTATCTTTTGTAAATCCATAAATTCCACAGAGAAAAGTTTCTAAACCCATTGATGATAGATTTATGGCAACGTATTGGATGGACGATAATAGATTAACGACAACGATAATTGATTAATTTGTGGTTTTATGCTTCTTGAAATAATGAGCTGATTACTTCCATTAGTGCTTTGAAAAATTTTTCTATGGAGAGTGAAGAATGGTCTATTGGACAGTGAAAACTGGACCTTCGTAGGTTGTTCACTTACAAAGTTATGATAGTTTTAATGATAATTGATTATTTACGCTAGTTGCCCTCTTTGTGTACTCATGACTGGCACCGCCCGCTCCTTCGCAAAAAGAACTGATAGTGCATGAAAGTCTATGCATAGTTCACTTTATGTAACAACTTTAAATAGGCTGTAGGACCAGGTGTCCTACAAACTAGCAATAGATCAATATTTCAATATGATTAAGATATTAATACACGCCGAATGGCATTTTTGGTATTGTGATAATTGAAATACCACAATATATTGCAAATACCGAGAGTAATTACAGGATACCGTTGGCATAAACATTACATGTGAGCCATTCCAAAGCATTTTATTGATGTCAGACTGATTTGTAACTTCAAAATATAAGTTTTCAGTGAATATTGATATCCTAGTTTTTACATACCTCGCTTGCTTCAGTTTAATGTCCATTAGATGTACATAATCACAAATGCCAATTGCAAAAATTATTGAATAACTTCAATTATTTCATTAATACCGTATTGATTCTTAGAATTCTCAATACTGCCCAGACCTTCAGCACTTGTGCTGTAAAGCCTTAATAAATAAATAAAAGATATATTTATCCTGGAAATGCTTTTAAGCGTCACCAATAGGCCCTCCCCACTATTATTAACCACGACTGTTACACGCATGGGGCCTCAATGGGCTCTGTGCGAAACTGAAAAATGGTGGAGTTTGTTAGGATTGCTTTAATGTTTCAAGATACTTTATTTGCTATGGCTTCTATTCATACATGTTCTGTATGTACATATTGTTGTACTGATATAGTCATTCTGTTAGATCAACAGACTGATAAGTGAGTGGGGATGGGATGCCTCATCCTCACTCACTTATCAGCCTCTCCATTGGAGGCACTGGTCTGAGTTCTCTTTTTGGCCGCTTCCTGAGGTTGAACAACTTAGTGCTGTAGCCATAGCTGTCACTGTTGTCTTATTTGATTCGTTCTGAGTATTATTCTGTCTGCTCCATGTCCAACATCTTCTTGTAGTAGATGTTTTAACTACTTGGGTGGATGGTGAGACTTGTGCTTCTTTCCTTCATGCATGTACCTAAATAGTTCCATACTATAGCGAGCCAAGGATAGTGGCCTGTCAATAAGCAGTGGCATCAGTGCTCATCCAGTTTGGAGGTGATGACAACTCTGCTTCAGTGGGTGGATGGCAAGCTATTCCAAACAGTATGTAGGAAGATTTTTCACTTTCAGACTCATGTGAGTATTCCTGTATGGTTAATATTGGTCCTTGGGCTAACATATCAACTTGTATGCTTCCTCTGTATAACCTTGAGAGTTGTGTTCCCAAGTTGCTGTCACACCATGGATGGCTTTTAACTTAGTGAACCCCAAACAGGTTGGTATAAACAGTGTACTCTGACTTTTTTATATAATTATACATTCTATACTTGTATTAGATACCATTGTAAGTTACAGTGGCTAATCTCGACCACTCTGTCTCACAGTGCCTCATAGATTGCCTACAAACAGACTTTATGGCGCATGAAGTCTGTTTGTCGAGTTGCTGGTGTAACTGCTGCCTTAAGCTATTTCCCTAGAATATTTGTTTGCACTGAACTTTAGTTAGTAGCTAAATGCTGATTGTGCAGCACTAGTGACCTAATACAGTCAGCTACACACCTTCTTTTTTTTTTCAGAGGTACATATAGATAGTGTTGCACCGATATGATATTTTGCCGATATTCCGATAAATGATATTGGATAGTATTTCCAAGCCGATAAACTTAGCCGATCCGACATAATACTGCATGTCTATCCTTCAGTGAATTTTACCACAAATTTGTTTATAAATGACTAATTTAGCTTGTTTGTAGTGGTAGTAGTGCTAAAACAAAGCTGACAGTACTTTTAAACAGTAATAGCAACATTGCAAAGTAAAATGCTACTCTATACGGTCATACTTTGGTACACATGAGCATGTATTTTACATATATCTGTATCTGCTGCTTTTTCTCTGATGGTGCCGATCCAATACCAATACAGCCAATATATGGTTTTTCCAAGAACTGATCTGATTATCGGTGCAACACTACTTATAGATATAACTTGTGTGAGGCACCATGACAAATGCAAGATTATAACTACATGCTGTGACTTACAAAGATGTCTAGGGAATGTATTCCAAGAAAAGTTGAATTTGTGGGTCCCCGTCCACTGTTGCCTACCTCCCAAACTGGAAAATATATATTTTTCAACTTAAAATTTGTGGTTGGGCCTTTGGTACCCCCAAAAGAAAGGGGCTACTTTTTTGCAGTTCCACTAAATGTGGGGACTGGGTATTGAATTGGCCACTTAGCAGAGATATCTTGGAAGACCACTATGTGCTTACTACCATTCTCTGTGATTAGCAGGTCCCCACTCTCAGTATCTGAAAGGGTCTCTTGTGCTACCATGGGTGAAGTGGTCGCTTAACAAGGTGGTCACTATATGCATGAATGGTTGCATGCTCTGTCTCAATGTCAAGCACATGTAATTCTCATCTAGTACTCAGTCTTTCAGGCCCCAACAGCAAGTAGAAGGGTATCTACTTCTTTCATAATGACCTGATGTTTGGATGGGTTAACTTACAGCTAGGGCTATGCGGTATTGCCATGTAAACACATAGTTTATTTCGATGCCACAACATCTAATTCCTTGTATTTTACTATTAACCACTGCGATGTATTTGGTATATTCGATATTTCGGTATCACGGTTTGGTATTGGGCCTCAGTATATAGTATTGTGGCTTAGTTAATACTTCAGTATGACTAAATATAGGTATATTGCAGAGCCCTACTTTCACCCCCATTTAACGTGTTCCTTTCATAGCCTGACAATTTATGGTGATCCAAATTACTTCCAATCAATGACCAACAAGGTGTCAACTACGCTTCTACAAAGTTCAGTATTGTACAGTATTACAGTTTATTGCCTGAGGGGACTGCTGCATCAATCACTGGAATACACATGTAGGTGCATTTTTGAGCTCAAATATGGCATCACTCTGTATTTGAGTAATCTGAACAAAGTTGGCTGGTTTTCTTTTATGAGTTCTATGAACAGAAACCAGATGTTAGGTCAAGACCCTTCGTAGCTGTGCAGTCGAGAACAATAGTCTTCGAAATCGTTACCTGAAATTTAAAACACGAAAAATTTGGGCAAAGGGATATCCATGAAGATATAAAACACGTAAATCCTGACAAAGTGCATAACCATATCATGATAATGTCCAGTAGTTTCTGTTGTCAAGTGTTGATGACCTAGCAGATGATTTGGGTAGTGTGTGGTACGCTGGATTGATTTTTACTTCAAGGGTCATACTGATTGCTAAAGTACATCTGAACCAAGTAGCACTGTAGTGGCAATCCCTGTGGGGAATGGTCAATGATGATCGAGGCAGTTAACACGAGAGGTGATTATCAAGGTGTGATATGGAGAAGCCAAACATCCTTAGATGTGTTATCCACACATAACACTAATATCAAAGCTAAATGTTGTGGTCATTTCCTCACTACATTTGTGGTTCACACACAATCTTTCATGTGATAAAATTTCACAGTAACTTTAGTAATTGTGAAAACCATGAAAATTACATACTGCAAAAGTTTTCAGGTATACAGTAGCTATCACATTTAATCATAGTAAAATTTGAGACACCTGTCTCTGGAGTATACTGGAAGGTGAAGATGTCCCACTGAATGATGGTAGCTCTGGTTATCTCATTGTAGCAAGAGTTGGAGATGATTTCTGTACCTTTGACTGCCGTAATGCCACCTAACTTCACAACTTATGTCTCAGACTTCAACTTTACTCACAAAGTATATATAAAATTCTGTGAATTTTTTTCTGTGAGAGTCTAAACTTTTCCCTCTCTAATTGGTGTGAGAACTTGTATTATTATTATCCAGCTTTAGTATATGTGATGGCGTGTGTAACCTGACCCCATAGCACTTCATTCCTTGGTTCCAAACACAGGAGTGATTTACAGGCTGAAATTTAGGTTTCTTCAGTGCAATTTGCTCATTCCTGGAATAGCTTACGTATGTACTGCAGTCTCACATGGCCAGACCACTTTATTTCCTTTTTTGAGTGATGGTTGATGGAGTAACTCCAATATGGTTCTGGCTACTATATAGTATCCTGTTTTGGAGGTGCTGATTGGCCAGGATGGTGAAAAAAGAAATATTGGCAAGGTGCGAACTATATTATGGCTGCTGTTCTAGTCAGTGTGTGTATGAAATCTTAATGTGTCATTTGCACCTTATTATTATTCGCCATCCTGGCCAAGCAACATTTAGTCATCAAGACTAGTTGTACTGTACAGCATATGTCTGAAACAAGTATCTTCAAAAGATATGTTGCATTTGTTATTAAGACATCTTGTGATCCCAAAATCAGAAAGGTTTGCTCCATAGATCCTTGCCATCGGTAAAGTACATAAGAATCAATATTCTCACAATGAAGTGTGACAATTGTGAACTTGGAATTATTCAAGAGTTCATAATAATGAGCTTTATCCGAAATTATGTCACAGACATAAAAATGGCTGCTGTAGTATGGGGACATTTGTAAAATTTGTATGGGCAACTATGGGGAAGAAATTGTTTGAACGGCAATATCTCAGCCAAGACAGAAGACATCGAACTCTAACCAGCAGGCATGGTTATAAATTAGCTGAAAAAATAGGAATCTAGTGTTGTTTTGAAAATCAACCGAAAATCGCTTTTACGTACTTATTGTAATGTCTTATAACCATACCTGCTAGTTAAAGTTCGATATCTTCCTTCTTGGCTGAGATATTGTCATTCAAAAATTTTCTTCCCATAGTCACCCATACAAATTTTACAAACGTCCCCACACTACAGCGGCCATTTTATATCTGTGATGTAATTTCAGATAAGGCTCATTATTTGTTCCCCTTTACAAATATCTCTTGATATCACTTTTCAACACACAATCTCATCTGATATACTGCACCTAATGATCAAACACACATTTTCCTCCTCAGTCAGATAGCACTGTTTAGCTTTTGTATAAATTAACCTTCCCTAGCTAATTAGGAGCTAACCAGACTGAAGATGTGATGTCTCCGCACTATTTTTGATTGTAACATGGCAAGCAATGTTGTGTATATTGTATCCTGGGTATATGAGTAACGTTCAAGTTGTTTATTGGCCAGATTTAAAATATATATCAGCTGTCTTCAATTGATCACTATATTGTACTTCCACCTCAATGTGAAATATTTACTGTTCTACATATTCCACGTGAAGAGTTAGGAAAAACACTGTTATTACCTGATTTCTCTATATCATACTACTCCAGTTAGACACTGATCACACAACATACATAGGGCCTGTCTTATCGCAAGCCATAAAGGAACAAATCTTTGATCTCTTAATTTTTAGGGGAGGTTTCTCACTCTGTTTTTAAATTAATGTCCACAAAGTCCTATAAAAGTGACATCTTGTACCATTGAAGTGTATAAGTGTTTACTGTAGGAACGTATGACCCACCATGTGGTTGTCACAAACAATATCTAAAAGTGTCGATGTTGTTTAGAAAACAATATCTTACTTATAAATCTTGCTTATTCTTCAAGTGAATAAATGCAAGATATACCCACTCATCTTTTTAGCTCATTTAAAAGATGTTAACGTGTTTACAGTGTGAGAAATGTGGTGGAAAACACTCAGCACTTCAGAAATCTCTTTATAGACTTTTTGATATGACATTTTATTTTTGATTCAAAACACAAACTGAGAATATTTGAAACATTAAATTTTGCCATCTATTTGACAATTAACACAGGTGCACATGGGTGTAGCTCAATTTCAATTTTACATGTGGCTAATTCTCTGTATCCTATTACATGCACATGTAGTGTAGTATATTCGATTGTTAGCTATTGGCACTTGTGGAGGGGATAGTTTAATATTTATTTTTGTTCTTGTAAACTTTTGTTGTTTTAAATTTTGTTGTTTTATTTTTAATAACAGGTGCCTACTACACCAACGACACCCCCATCGTCAGTAAATATCAAAGGAAAAATAACAGGTAAACAAAACAAAAGCCAAACTCAATCAAATCTCTAACCATCACTAAAAATGTAATATCAATTTATCAGTGATTATGTGATTTCCAAAAGTTGTAATTCTCTTCCTTGTTTCCCTCTTTTGTTTTAGAATAGCACGGATTCTCACACTCCTGAAAATATGTTTGTAATGCTACATTACAGAATGTATAAGTTTTTTCCTTTAATCATATTTTCCTTTATTGACATCATAACGTTTGTGTTATGTTCTATACCATTTCCTTATAAGTATGTTTCTGGCATCAATTGCCACATACCTACACAATCCACACCTAAACTGAAACTACTGCTGTATATAATATTTTTGATATGCATGGAATTATGGACTGGGCTGATATGTATTTGCTGACAAAATAGCCAGTTACTTTGCAATAAACACTGATCTTTAGTATCTGTTTTTGAAAATGTGTTATCACTCAATAGAGGATCTCAAGTTTTTGTTGCTTGTTAAACACACATTGTTGGCAAGCTCAGACCTCTATTCCTAAATATCCATCAAATGTTGCCCATATATTTACTAAACATTTTTAATAAAGTAGCAACATGTGGCAGCCAAAGTCTGCTCAACACTAGTTAGTAACAACTGCAGTGGTTTTGCTGATGATGTTAATTCGTACCAATGTCGAACAGCTTGTAGACCAAACTTTCTAGTTTAGTCGGCAAACATTTAGTGGCTAGCTAACTGTTTAGTTTGCTGAAGTAGCAGTTCCAAGGAGGGTTTTGCAAAACTGTCTTGATTAGTTATGACTGGTTTACACCCACGTTGTACATGATTTTGCAGTAGATAGCTAGATAATAAATCATGTTACTGTTGATCAAAACATACATTTAGGACTTGGGCTAGCTACTGGCTGGTTAAAAAAGTCTGAAGGAGTTTGTGACTTCAACTCGTAGTTCCCCCTTTTCATCACTGCATTTCTTCCTGACCAACTAGCTTTATTCATTGGCCAACAAAATGGCGCGTTACTTGGTTACGCAACCTTTTATAGCACGTGATCCCTACTTGAAGATGACGTACAACGCGGAATTAGCTAGTTAGATGGGTTCGTGATGGATTTATAGCAGCATAGCGTATAGCTGGAATTCTTCTTCGTAAAGTAGCTAGGAAATATTAACTATAAAAATTCGATGATCCTATCACACAGCGCGCAGGATTTGTTGTGCGTCCCGGGCAGCAGTGATCTCGATAGAAAGCGAAGTGGAAAGACTCTAGCTCGACCTAGTTCACCTCTGTTGAGGGCGAAGAACGCGTTTCGTAGGACGTTTAGCAACGGAGGAGATAAAAGTGTCTTGCAACGTGGTACTGATAAATTTATATAACCACGAAAAGCATGTAGTGTGTTTATTGAAACTTATTTCGCTGCAGAGAGAGAAGCAAAAGATGCTATATCGTGGCTGAGAGCTGCCGGATTTCCACAATATGTTCAAATGTACGCTGGTAAGTTAAGCACAGTGCATACAGCCCCTAGTTAAATGAATCTAATAGATGGAGACTTCCCCATTGACCTCTCACAAATACAAGTAGAAAGAGACCACAGATTTCTTGATGAAGCTGCTATTGAGTCATTACTGAGGTAGCATATTGTTCACTTAGATATTTTGTATTTAGTTTTACTTTTCAGACGACTACGAGTACTAAATCAGTGTGCCGATCTCTTTCTGGCAAGGGTGACAAAATATTCAAAGGTAACTTTTTTTTTAATGCTATATGTATAGGACCTAGTCAATTTTATTGTAGGAAGAAGAAAGTGATGAGGAGGATTTAAGAGCTCTTAGCAGTCACTGGAAGTTTCAGAAACGGAGCAAGAAATGGTCTAGACAACACAGCAATGGTCAGTCAACAGATACCAACGACCATCGATTATTGAGTAGTAGACCTGGCACTGAACTGAGCCGCAGTTTGACCAATCTCAGAAATGTTAAAGGTTATTCGTTTGCTGATACAAAGGATGATGATGATCAACCATTGCTTAAAACACAATCAGTGTTTTGTTTACCCTCACACTGTTCAAAATCAGAGGGATATTTTTCTGGTAATGATGAACCCGAACCCGAACAGGTTATACCAGAACTTGTTGGTAGTCAACCAGATTTACCTGCTATTGTATCAGCTGAAGCAGCCAGTAACGCTGTCACTTTGACCATCACAATGAGAAACTGTCATACTCTACCTACTAAACTACCTTTAGTGCAAATTGATAGACCACGGCATTTTAGTAGTCCACCGACGATTGCAAAAAATCAAGAACAAACTCCAGTAGATGAATGTGATAGTCCTGGTGTTCTGTCTTCAGCTGTCTTTTTCAGCGGTGAAGAGTTTGTCTCCAGTACTGAATCCATCCTGGAGGCATTCACCAATGAAGTATCAAGTAAAGTTGCATCTTTAAGACGAAAGGCTACTAATATAGTATCAGGAAGTCTTTTCCAGCAGCAAGCTAATTCTAGTGCATACGGTAGTTCTTCCCTCAGTGATTCATACATGGAAGACCAAGAGAACATATTACAGCCTGATCCCAACATCACTGATAAGCAGTTCACCAGTGAACACAGTGTGTTTTTACCTGCAGTCGATGTTGCTGGAGATGATTCGCAAATGTTTCACCGAAGGAATGACAATGTAAGGTGAGCATGTCTACAATGGATTTGCATAAGAACATAATTCATGGAGACAGTTGTAGAGCAGCCAGCAACATGTCAATTATTGAGAAGTCATGAAGCAATTTTCTAACAATTAGACAACATTGTAAAGTTTCCATAGACTAAGTGGGCATTGAATTTCCAAACCTTTGAAGTTACGTTAACACGTTGTCTGTTAGGCACTTTGTTTATCTGTTAGATTGTTTTTACAGCTAATATAACTTGTGGAATGAGTTCCTGAACTCCCTTTTCCTGTGGGTATTTTTAGTTGCCAGTTACTAATAAGATAATAATGAAGATGTGCAGTACATTCTTGGCTTTTTACTCCCTTAGAAAGTCTACTTTTGTAAGACAAGTAATTTTTAAGTGTAGTGGTGAATTTCATATTACTAGTTTGCTTGTATGTGTACCCAGGCGGGCACGACATGTTTGGCATAGCTACCAAAAAGGACACAGCTTCAGACAAGCATTGAAGCCTGTTAGACCGTAAGTTGTTTGTGTCATATAGCTTACATGATGCATTCTTCAGCTTTGTAAAGCCTTATACAAATAGTAATGTATATTTATATGTTTGCATACTGGTTCTTGTTGCTCTGTTATCTAGCTCGGTGTTGATTTGTTTGTAGGCTTATTCCAATAGATGAGTTATCAGTAGGACAAATGACTGTGTTAAGAAAATTGTCTCTTGTCCGATTAACATCTTTACTGGAGATGCACAATGCTTCATCTAAAATACTGTAAGGCTTGGCACTGGAAAACAGTTGTTGTAATGTGTTGGTTACATTTAGGAGTCGTCTTTCATGGAATCGACAACCAAAGGTGGCTCAGTACAAAGACAAGAAAGTGTTTGGGGTTCCGTTATTGTTGAATATCATAAAAACTGGGTGTGCTCTGCCAAAGACAATTCTACACGCAATCTCATATCTCAGAAAGAACGGTAGGTTAATTCTGTTTATAACGACTTTATTTACCATGTTATCGCATTAAGGCTTAACAACAAAAGGGATTTTTCGCAAGGCAGCTTACCGTTCCCGAGTTTCATCATTGAAAGAGCTAACTGAAGCCAATCCAGGTATAATTTGTACAGTGATTACCTAAACTATGTTATATTAATTGCTGTCACTGCGTGTGGCACACTTTAGATTATGTAAATTACTCTGAATTTACACCATACGAAGTGGCGGACTTTCTAAAGCTATACTTCCGAGAACTCCCTGAGACTTTGCTAACTGATAAACTTTCAGAGGTGCTACTTTCGGTTCAAGAAGGTTTGTTACAACAGCCTAACTTGTGCCATATATTTATTGTTGTTATATAAAGGTATTCCCGAGGCAGCAAGATTACAAGCGCTACAGTCAGTGATGCTTCTGATGCCGGATGAGAACAGAGAGGCGCTACACTATCTTTTAACATTTCTTTTCGAAGTTGCTGAACACTCGGATATAAACCAGGTCAGATTTACAAAGTTATAAATAAATGAACTTATGTATGTGTGTATTGAGATGAATAACACTTGTAATGAGCTTGTTGGATTACTGTTAATCCCTTTGAAGATGACATTACAATGTTGTTAATTGTAGTCATTATGTCATACCCACCGCCCAGATACTATTCATGACTCATTGGCCAGCTTATCACTTTTATGCGTTCCTACAGATGGACATTCACAATTTGTGCGTGTGCTTTGCTCCTTCAATATTCACACTACCGAGTATGGTTAAAACAAGCCCGCTGGTTAAATCTCGTGCCACCTCATTCCGAACACGTTCCAGTAGTGCCAGCCGGACCCCTCCTAGCAGCATTACAAGCAGCAGTAACAAAGAAGTGACCGAGACAATGGTGAGTATTTGCTGTTAATACTTATCAGAATATCACATTGACACTATTATGGGCTCTAGCTATTCAGCCACTAATTGGCTTAGAAATTTTACACGTCTATCACAGAACTATACTAATGTAGAATTAGTAGTGTTTCATATTGTAGGCTGCCCACAAGTGTCTGGAAATTATGGTGGAAGAAGTAGACCGTCTGTTTATGGTAAATTTACTTGTAGTGGGGGACCATGTCATTATTTTATGTTTGTGTAAATAGATACCATCGGACATGATTCATGTTTGCCAGTTCTCATATCTTGAGGATGCTGAACCTGTACCACATCACGAGCTTGGCCAAGATAGATATGGGTTTGGTGATTTTCACTCATACATCAGCACTTGCGTCAGTACAACTTTAAAAGTGAGTTTTCAGTCAGTCTGTTGCAAGATGCTTTATGTTTAATGTATGTGGATTCTAGGAGTGTAGACAAAAAGCTAAGGGTTGGCAGCACTATGATGTACTGCGTGGTGTAGAAGTGTCCGGTTTAATGGTTAATGATGGTGTACCACTGCGTGTGTGGAAAGGCACTGTTGAAATCCCTACTAACACTGACAATGTCTTGAAAAGACTTTGGAGTGAGAGGTATTCATTCTTAATTTCTTAATCTCTACAGTATTGTTTTTGATGTGTCTAATTTTCATAGACACTTATGGGACGCTGACTTGATAAAGTGTCGTGTTGTGTCACGTATCGATGACAATACTGAGGTCTTTCAGTATGTTACACAGGCACCACCACCTCTTGCCAACCGAGACACATGCATACTAAGGTACGTTTGTGTCAACATTACCGGATGTGTTACAAGAACTGGTGTAGGGCGTGGCGATCATGTCGTGACAACTGCTACGCTGTGGTATCAACATCTGTAAGTCATCCAGCAGCGGCTCTAATGGGTTCAATCAGAACTACAGTATTAGCCACACGGTTTTTAATTGAACCCAATGGACCTAATGCAAGTAGACTAACCATCCTAAACAGAGTGGATATCAGGTTAGCAACTTCATTATGCATTTGTCAAGTCTTTAGTCTATGACAGTACAAGTGGCTTATTGGCAAGTTCCTTTAAGAATTTGTTAGACAATGAAGGAAAATTGATATACATCAATTTTGACCATATTATGGGACAATTATTCCAGGAAGTACAACTATTAAAATTCCTGCACTAGATAAACAGGCAGTGCATACCAGGGTGTGCCAAACATGGGTGCGTAATATTTCAATTAATAAACTTGTTAACATTTTTAGTTCATCCTGTCCTTAATCGCTGAGTTGTTTTTAACTTCCAAACCTGTACATTTTAACATGTCCAATCCCAGTGAAAGGTTTTGTATGTAAATGGATTCAGTGTTGTCAGCTTGGCCTCAATTTGTGAACCAGTTAATAACATTTTAGTTGTCTGGTGCCTTGGTAAAGGTTTTGTTACATGTCAGTCTCAGCTGCTATTAACCAACCATTAGAGAGTTTTTGTTGTAAAGTTAACAAGGACTTTCCAAAAAGTTAATAGGTTGGAAATGGTTTTTGTTTGGGTTCCACTTATGAGGAAAAACAATGGCTGTATGAAGAAAGTAATAGTATTCTTCCACAGTAGTCATTCATGAGGGGTAGAATGTGAATCTTAGGAATATTTTCAGTATAGTGTTTAATTAGGAACTCATGATTGTACTCATTAGATTGCAAAAGTGTGTGGGGGACACAACACAATGAAACTGAGCTAAACATAGTTTGTGTGCAAAAACAACAACAATAACATGGGACCCGTTAGGAGAATGTGATAGTAAGACGTATAGTAAACACACTCTAGTGATCCAAGAAACAAACATTGGGTGAGAGTAGTGTTGGATTCTTAAAAGTGTATCACCTTTGCCTATCGAGATTTTACTATCATCTACTTTGCCTCAAAAAAATATAGAGTCAAATATACAATTATTTATTCTAATCTCAAAGTTGATACTGTATTTGTGTAAATACGTTACCGAAATATTTATATTATTTACTTTAGTAAATCATTTTTAAATTAAATATTCAAGTCACAAGTGTACATACCAACGTGTTTATCAACAAAATGTCACAAATTTGCAAGCGGCAAAGGCTACAGGATGCAAAACTTCCCCTTGTTAAAAGAATTTAAATGAACCTTAAAACATGAGTGGCATAAACAAGTTTTTACTTACAATACAAGGTAGAGTTGTCTGTTGTATTAGTGCAAGTAATTTAATTTTTAATTTTCTGATCTTGTTCATTTTCTTGTGAACCACTTCAAAGATTAATTTTCAGTATAGATTTGTGCACATTCTATATTTAAGGCAGACATTTACCAATTCTTTGTTTCCCGTCCACCGCCTGCATCTATTTTTGGCTGCCGCATCAGTATTTATTATGGATTTCATATTTCTAAATAATTTGTAATTCTTCATAATTTTACTGGTAAAGCTGTAGTAGAATATGTTGGTTTTGGAACTTAAGGATTCGGCAGCATCAACTCTACCTGATGGTGTTACTATTGCAAGGCGTTCAACAACGTCCTTGGCAAATGACCTCGGGGACATAGGCTTCTTGTTGGGGGTCTCACCGATGATATCTGCAGACACATCCAGGAGACTACTATCCATGTATTCAATAATGCTACTTGTGTGGTGGAGAGAAAAAAAATGTAAATAATAAAATGTTTAAACATTAACCTGACTATTGACAATACTATTGTCAGAGTCCCCTGGAATTCTGAACAATGTCACAGAGTTCCGTCTACCATCTTCTCTCTCACCAATCACCTCTTAACACATATCATAACTTACTACAGTATTTAAACTAAACATTTTATTATTTACATTTTTTTTTCTCTCTACCACACAAAGTAGCATTATTGAAGACATGGATAGTAGTCTCCTGGATGTGTCTGCAGATATCATCGGTGAGACCCCCAACAAGAAGCCTATGTCCCCGAGGTCATTTGCCAAGGACATTGTTGAACGCCTTGCAATAGTAACACCGTCAGGTAGAGTCGATGCCGCCGAATCCTTAAGTTCCAATGATTTGATTGGTTAAGAACTATAGTATTATAAATTCAGAGCTAAAGCTATGTATGTAACGTTTATAGGAGTTACTAACTTATAGGCTACTGTTTCAATAGCTATATATTGTGATTAGAGAATGTAATAGAATCTACCAATGTGTCAAGGATGCTGGTGTAGCCAACACCCATTACAAAGCCTATATGTCTGTTCTCAAAGTTTTATATTTCTTGTGATCAATGTAACTAATAAATTACTGTGAACAATATCTCATCTATTTTCACATGCCCGTAGTTTAATATTGTAATAGTTATACCACGACTGCATCGGGTTTTGCTGATATATACACCCTTAGCCCTCGGGACGCATACTTTTTAGCTACGTTATTTGTAAACAATGAAATTTGAATAAATAAAAGTTCAGAGGGATCTAGGGGACAGAAAACGGTGATGTCAGCCTAACAGGTTAATAGCACGGATTGTACAATATGTAGTTGCTCCTAGATAGTAGCCACACCACAACGTTGGATTATTGTCATAAGAGCCACCCTTGGATAAGAGTCACAGCTTGTAGCCGGATATGTGTTGATAGATATGTAACTAGACTACATGTGTTTGTCATTGTTATATTCTCCATTTTATATTCTCAAAATTGTTCCAGTTTTTTTCTTCACTTTCTGTAATCAAAATATTCAACAAGACCTAGAAATAGTAAAAATCTAGTTGTGCCAATATTATTACTTTTTGCCTCTGCCAGAGCGTGTGACTGCTCTATTAGAGTATATCAATCTAGAATGTTTTAATGCTTTTAAAATGCTGGTAGGGTTGGCAATACTGTAAAGATATATCATGGAAGTATGTATGATTATATCCTTAAGCTATAAGCACTGCATATAACTATTAATTTGCTTTGTTTGTATATTAAGCAATACATCACAATGTTATATCATGAACTCAATATATCATGGAGTGTAAAATTAACCTCAATACGGTTATCGTCTCATGTTTTTATCGTGATATCAACGATGTATCATTATATTGCCCAACTCTTAATGGCTGGAATAATTCTCAATTCTTTTACCCTATTTAAATAGGTAATTAGACTGGTTTTCCCAGAGTCAGTCACAGTATATCACTACTTGAAGCATAGTGCTATTCTTGGCTTCGCGTTTAGTGTGTTGTAGTTTGACAATAGCTGAAACTACTTGTACCAAATTTTCACGTTTTACACCTCTTCCAGAGCATCCAGCTAACATCTAAATTTCCTTAGATAGTTTTAATTCAAGGCTGACTATATTATCAGGCAAACCCCAATAGAAATGGTAGGCGGGGTTATGGTACCAAAACTAGCTAAAATGAAAGAAATTTACAGCACAGGTCTTTATTCAACACACAAAATAATTTGGAGTTCTCAACTAGTGTATGGGGACCATAGCACATTGATAAAAAGTACTGAAACAAGCTGGAGTAGTGCACCATATTAAATCACAGTAAAACAATAAAAAAGTGTTTATCCCTAAAGATACCATAATGGAAATGCATAGCAGAGATATAACACTTCTTATTGTTTTACTGTGATTTAATATCGTGCACTACTCCAGCTTGTTTCTGTACTTTCTATCGATGTGCTATGGTCCCTACTCTAGTTGAAAATTCCAAATTTTTTGTGTACTTGTTTGTTTTTGTAAAAATTATTATGACTGGTGAACGCATCAAAAGAAAGAAATGGTGCCGCACGCCACAGCCATCAATTATCGTCTGAAAAATGAAGTCCATTACGCTTTGTTGTCAGCAATGTTCAACCCGTTATATAGCATTACGAATCAAGAACTGTTCGAAAAGCGCCACTGCAATAAAAGTAGCCACTATAAAAAAATTTTCCATTACTAAGGGAAGCCATCATGTGCTACCGCCAAATTGACATCTTTTCTGACAATGGGACACAAAGGAGGACACTGGTAAGTCCATGAAGAATGCATTGTACTTACTGCGGTATGCCAAAAGGCACATGTCCAGCTGAAGCGATGTGAAAAAAATCAAGCCCATAGCCTTAGCCATTATGAGTTACGCTTGTCTGAAGGCATCAGTCAGTAACTCAGTCAGTCAGTCACTAGAAAATTCCATTTACTAATTTAAAAAAAAATCCATAGCAACTTGTTGAAAACATTTCGGGTCGATCTGAAGGCTTGTTTGGGCTAGTTTTACCTAACCAATACTGCCTCATTGTCATCATGGGAAAAGTGAAGCTGTGATGTGTTTTCATGTACCATGCCCAAACCTTTGTGGTCCCTACTATACAGTACTATCGTGATACTATGGAGCTGAACAGCCACATATAGCCATCTCTAGGTTGGCCAGAGCTACATTAAAGCCACAGACTGCTTGTATGCATCTCACCACTGGGCTTGGGAAAAGACAGCCAGCATAAGCAGGCCACTCAAGCCTTCACAGTAGTAATTTCAGATCCTTGGAAATAAAACCCTTTCCCAATTAAAATCTTAGTAGCCACTTACATAAATTTAAAAAAAAAAACAATTATGTACTTGTTAAGTGTTGTATCCATATTATTTTCCATGTTTTTCTAATTATTGCCCATCTTTGTATTATACAGAGGACATTCTGGTGACTACTACAATCACTGCTATGGTGCCCACAGCACACTGTGTGTCGCCCACATCAGGGACTCCTTCAAGAAACCAAATGAACCAGACTACCTTGAAACAGAAGTGTAAATAACCTCTATCATTTGCAGCAGTAAAAACTTCATTTTACATCTTCAACAAATCATATCATTGTATTAAAATGTAAATAATATAATGTTTAAAATCAGCACCGTATATGTGTTATAAATAATAATCATATTATAACAAAAGAATATGAACTGATAACTTTTATTATTAAGGGACATACTCCACCTGTAAGTCCAATTGTAATTAATTTCTATTGCTGTTATGTTTGTGGTTTTCTTCTTTCACTGGAGAACATCATGGAGGGTATGCCATGTGGGAAGTTGTTGTTCATCCCCATTTGGCTCAGTTCATGGTCGATGGTTTCGCCATCGTATTGGCTGTAGTACTGTGGTGCCTTCATTGTGTAACTATGTTTGTCATATTTGCTAACACTGTGTTGCTGTTTCCACATGTGCTGTGTACCATTGTTGTTAGTCCTACTAGAAGTGATGGACGTACTGCCCCTATAGTGTTTAGCGAAGTGCTTTGGCATCTCTTTATTTGTTGTCAGTTTACTGTTCATGAAATGTTCACTGCTAGAATTGTGCATCTTTTTGTGTTGTTGCTGCATGTCTGGTGTAGTGACAGTAGCTTTTGGTTGCTTGAAAGTGTTATTAGAAGCTGGATGGCTTACAGTGGATGGTAGCAGTTGGTGGTTAATTGTGTCTTCGTTTGACAGCAGTGCAGAATGTGGGGGACTTAGAGAGTTGGTGAAAGATGGTGGTATTAAATCTTGTTGTTGCATTAGTGTCTGTTGCTTCAATGTAGCAATGGTGGCTGTTTCTGGAAGGCTGTCTACTTGCAGTGGTGCTGAGAAACTGTTCTGGATTGGAGAAAAGTTGGTATGGACTTCAGCTGGTGGTACAGGAGAGTGACCTCGCAACTGCTCCTCATTTGAGTGTTCATTACTAGATGTCACCTCCACAGCATTGACATTCACCTCAGCTTGGTGCACATCTTGTGGAACTGTTGCTGCTGCTGCCAACTCCTGCGAGTTCTTTTGCTGGTAGTCTTCGTCATGGATGCTGTTTGGTGTGGGTGAAGTGGCCACAGCTGCTGCCGCCATGCTCTGCTGCATCATCATGTGAGCCTGTTGTTGTTGCATCATTTGAAAGTACATTTGCATTTGAGGAGGAAACAGGTAAGGATTAATCATCGGTGCTGGTAGCATGAAGCCAGCTGCTGCAGCAGCTGGTGGTAAGAAATGACCCATGGTGGCCATTGCAGCCATAGGATTGGGAGCCATCATACCCGGATACATTAATCCATCCCCATCCAAGTTACCATATTGGTCCACAGTGGGATCCTCTCTTTGTTTTTCTGCTGTGTTGTCTTCTTGTTCAGTTGTCTCTTGTTTATCTACTTCTTCACTGGTGGTTTGTACCTCATCTGGGGGTGTGGCTGAGCTACCTGCAGACTGGCTTTCACTGGAATATGGCTCAGGTGCAGACTGGGTAGGAGGGGCTACCTGCATTGCAGGCTCACTAGCTGTAGAAGGTGTCCCTTCAGTATCAGATGGTGGAATACTGCTAGTGGTATGAGCGGACACTGTTTCTTCACTACTAGTTCCACCTGTGGCCACAGTATCTGCTGTTGGCTGTTGCTGTTGTATATCCATCTTCTTCATCAACGACTGCAGCATCTCCACTTCCTCTTTGTTTAACTTCTTCAAATAAAAATCTTCTCTGGGTACAGATAACTGTTGTTGCTGTGCTGGAAACATGATTTGTAGTTTCCTTGTGTTATCTGAATCAGACTGTGGAGCACTTAGATTAGTATTCATCAAGTAGTCCCCTGACTGAAGAGGGTATTCCCCGAACTGTGAAGGGTGTTCGCCTGACTGAGGAGGGTATTCCCCAGACTGAGGAGAACCCTGAAGATCCTTCAGAGTGCGGAGTACACCACTTGGGCTCTTCTTCCAGGTCTCAAGACGCTGCGACTGTTCTTCAATGAGCCGTTTCTCTTCCTCAGAGTAGTCTATGTCATGGACATGTGATCTTGCAGGCATACCAGCCACACCCGCACGAACCATGTGAGCAATCCCAGGACAGTTTTCAAGCAGGATTCCAAAACACTATACAATACAACATATAAAACCATAACAAAAACATTTAACCCAAATACTCACCATTTTTCCATACTCCTCAAAGAACAGATTATTCTCACCATTCATATACAACTGGAATGGTGGCTGTGGTAGTTGAACCACCGGCATTTCCAAATTAAATGTAGCATTTCCAACATGTGGAGGGGTGGTTACTGCAGCAGTGGCAGGAAGGGATACAGAGCTAGCAGTAGCAGCAACTGGTGCCA
This sequence comes from Dysidea avara, assembly GCF_963678975.1. NCBI lineage: Eukaryota > Metazoa > Porifera > Demospongiae > Dictyoceratida > Dysideidae > Dysidea > Dysidea avara. The sequence continues at coordinate 11,307,165 of NC_089282.1, read as the reverse complement.
ATGTACTATTGAGTGTATTCCCAGTTACTCTCACTACACTTGTAGGCACAGAAAACGATGGAATGCAAGCCCTGCTTGTAGTAGGTGTAGTAACACTGGCTACAACAGAAACACTTGATGGTTTAACAGTGTGTGTTACAGTAGAGGTAACTGTCACACTAGGCCCTCTTATTATGATGGGTGTGGCTTGAGCAGCAGTGGTGGGTGGAGCTTGGGTAACACCGAAATAAGAATTAGGGGCTTTAGCAGGGTTTGCTATAGTAGACGACATACGAGTCATCGTGTTCACAATAGGAACAGCTTGTAACGGTGACTTACTGACTGAAGTATGGAAGGAACGTGGAACTAACTTTTGTTGCTCTGAGGGCATGGCTTTCTGCTCGTCTTGTGACAGTAATTCTGGCCAACTAGTTTGTTGTTGTTGAGATGTGTTAGTCAATGATGCTGTCATACTAAGTGACAACAACTGACGTTCAGACACTTGTTGGTTTTCCTTCTCTTTGTGTATAGCCTTCACTAGTTGTTTAGCCACATCAGTGTGTTGTAGTGAACCACTTTGTGTAGTTGTGTAAGTTCCCTTCTTTGTAACAGTGACTGACTTGGCATTACTAGCAGCAGATGTTGTCACTGTGGGGCTCTTCACTGAGTTAAACTCTTCAGCATTTGTCAAAGGTAAACTGGTGGAATCTCTCACAGAACTAAATAGAGTAGTACTATTATGACTATTACTCTTTGACTGCTGTTGATGTTGTTGCTGCCAAGCAGAAGGTGTTTGTGATATTATTGTTGTAGATGATGGTTGTTTTGGTTGCTGTTTTGACTGATGTAGCGGCTTCACCTTGGGCACCACACTGCTCGGGAGAGAACTGGTGATAATAGTACTGAAAACAGATACGTTTGATGTCGTCACAACTGCTGCACTGCATGTGACTGGTGTGATAATATCTAACTGGTCGCCTGCAGTCTTAACTGCCTAAAAAGACAGCTCTGTTAATACCAACGTTCACTACTTTAACAATGCTCTTACTTGGGAAGTTAGCGCTGGAAAGGCACTATCCTTGTCTTGTAATTCTATCAGACGTAACTGCTCCTAAAATATTGTCACAGTTCACATTGAACTTTAGTGGTACTCCTTTTAATGCTCACCATACAATATTACTTGGTACTTACCTGGAGTTCAGGGTCAACTTCTTCATTATTTGCACGACCAACAGTCAAGTGATCACGCCTCTTTCTGTGGCTCGGCTGCAAGAAAGTTGTTGTTACTTTCTCCAAGGTTTTGTTCCTCTCAGATCCCTTAGTAGCTCGACCTGCTGCCATTGACTACAACAGGTAAGTTAACAATTTAAAGCTTTAAACAAAGCTATATTATGTAAAGGAGATGCAAAAAGCATGCCCAATTTTATAGAGTTTGTATATGTAGTATACGCACAACTTTATCTAATAAAACAGCCACCTTATCACCAGTCTTCTTCTTGGACGATGCATGTTTAAACCAATCTGGGTCTGTGAAGGTACAAAACTGATAATTGGTGCATAATAAGGTTAACAACTGTCTCACGTTTAGATGAAGCTGATTTTCTTCCTCCCACAAGAGATAGGACATTAAAATCTTGATGCTTAACATCCACACTAAAAAAATAAATAATTAGATTCACTGGATGGATACAAAAGGTAAAAACAGTAGAAAGTAGAACCAAAGGACAACCTGAAAACCCTTGAAAATCAGGACGCTTATCCATGGTCTGAATACCCATTGTACTTACATTTAGACCTGACATCTCTCTAGCAGATACTTCAGCATGGCCCCCAAAGTGTTATGTATACATGGAGCCCATCGTAAAGTATTTACTTAAACAATGTCTCACGTTTTGTTCAAATCATTAATAAAGACTCGGTGTTTTCCCAGAGAAGGGTTAGTCGCTCTAATAACTCCATCAAATATCTTCTTTTCCTTGCGATACTCAATCCACACCTACCAAGAACAGTAAGAACATAACATGATGGAGAACACATACCTGACACTCATCTCCCTCAATAAACTGCATGGCCATTGCTAAGTGCCAGTCATGAGACTCCAGATCTGCAAGTATTATATAGACTGCGTAAAACTGACGTACACCACCTCACTTGTTAAACATTTAACGATACACAAATCAGTCACTATAATAATGTGTGGGTGATTACTTCTTGAATATGGTAAGAACTATTTAGTTGATTCGTGTCATCTAAAACTTTATCAACAATTAGCACGTTGGTAATGTTACTACTGAATGTGTGCTTGTGCCATGCTACATGTAATTGAGTACACATGGCATATACACATGAACACATCCATGTTACATAGATGAAGGCACTAGTAGAACAAGGCAGGGTAATGTTGGCAGTGCAACCTCTCTTAACAAACTCCCCAAATCAAGGACACAATAGAAAAAAACTCCATAAGGACAAAAATTTTGGGACCCACAGGTCTGGTTAATACATTTTTTTATCTCTGAAGCCTCTATATTACTGCAAAAAGTGGCCAAAAATCTGGGTCCCAAAATGTCTGTAATAGAGAGGTTCCACTGTAAGTGCCTACAGCAGACAATCATGCTTGAGAGAATACTGATTGCTGTGCAGTGACTGAACATTAAAGGACAAAAATTCAACAGATAAGATCAGTTGAGGATGGCAACACTGAGTCATCACAAAACACTGTTAAGGATCAGAGGACAGAACTAGTACCCCACAGGAGACATATAGCATACACACTACACTCAACACAACACACACTACACATGCATGCACACACAAAGCAATACAAACCCTTTGGCTACAGTATACATACATGGTTATGCCTATCCAAGGTCACCTAAGGTGTTATGAGTCTGCTGGTAAATCTTTTCAACTAACACCCTATGCAAGAGACACACACACACACTACACATACCGACCTTCCCTATATGTCTTATGTACTCCAAGGGCAGCATTAAAGTACACCTTTGAGGAGAAGGCCATCAGATCATCGGAAGAAAAATTCTTCAAATTTGCATCCATTGAATAATCTGATCTCCGAGTGTGTGACTGGAGATCTTTACGATTTGGTACAGGAGCTTTGAAAACTGCTTTGAACAACAGTTCATAGAGAATAGCTATATTAGAAAATTGACACATATTATTAACTTGTGTGTGTGTGTGTGCGTGCGTGTGTGTGCGTGCGTGTGCGTGCGTGTGTGTGTGTGTGTGTGCACACACAACAATGCCGTACAATTGTGACATCTACTACTATTACAAGTGATTATTGTCAACTATGCAGCAGCTAACATCATGCTTTCAGCGTAAATGTAACATTATAACATTGACAATAAAACAGCCAACACGCATGCAATGTAGATTGTTTCTATAAAGTGCATAGCCTTAGCATACTAGTACACATAAAGCTTCTCTGAAGACGAGAAATTCAGACAAGATAATAAGGTCACTTGTCTAAACTGGCAATTATTGATGGTGTCAATAGTGTAGTATACACACAGAGTGACCAGCCTAATGTAGTCATGATCTGTTTGATAAACGGCGACCCAAAGGTGACCGGAATACACAGTGATAAGATATTTGTATCGAGGAATTCCTGGTTACATTTCCTGGATTTTAACAGGTGTTAATCATGAGCATTTACACAAAGTTTGCTGATGTGTATTTGGTGACAAACAGTTCACAAACCTACACAAGTGTGTACATAAAACTAAGGTTTTGCCAAAACCTGAAACATTTATTCCTTAGTAGTAGATACCCCAGTTTGACAGTTACCGTTTCTAGGTATAGTTTTGCAGCTTAAACTATTTGAAATATTGCAGAGCCTGACACACAACTGTTTATCTCACATTGGCAAATAGCAGAATTGTTCCTGAACTCCTTTGTCATAATGCTGTCATAGTGATTACCATCTGAGTATGCCAGTCGAATAACAAGTCCACCAGGACTACTAGAACCAAATGTCTTGAGACCAACTTGTGTCGAACGTTCCTCTTGAAAATGATACACTTCTATTTTACAATGATGGATGGCTGATATGGCAGCCAGTTCTATTTCACCGGCCCAACACTATAGTTTAGAAAGAAACAAATAAAATCTTTATAGGAAAAACCTATATAAACTTACAGTTGGATGTCTCAATTTAAACAGGTATGAGTCAACTGATTCTTCCAAGAACTATTATTGAGCCATAGTACAATTATTACAACATAAAATACGTGGCATTACCTCCTTAAAATTAGCCTGGTTTTCTCGGATATAATCAATACACTCCTTGCGTACTTGCAAGTGTTCCACTTGCGATAAATAAACCTAAGAAAAATAAACCATTTTAAGATCTACAAATGTTACTCTACTTTACGCACAGCAGATATTACACAAATGAACTTTTACCTGTTCTGCCACTGCTCTGAACAAACACGAGCCGTCCTTCGCGATGTGTTTTCGCCACATGTTCTTAGCCTCCAAGTACCTGTCTAGTTCGGTACCTTTACTGCCTGGCCGCCTCGTTGGCCGGAATTTTCGTCTACCCTCACTATTCCAAATAGAGCCCACCATTAATAAACATAGAAATACAACAGATTTACATGAGAAATTCCACAATTTTGTCTACTCTAGCTTAGTTTATACTAATTCGTTTATACACAAGATAATTCTAATGTTTCTAACAGGATTTGAGACACACCCCGTTTATATACCTTTGTTATACACTGACCCATAACAATCTACTAATTTTACTAACCTCATTTTAAGATTGCTAGCGAAGGACGACCTATCTGTCTATCGACCGGTGCATGGCCACTGCCTCAGAGGCAGTAAAGAAACGCGGGAATTTACAAGATTGTTCGGTGTTATAAGCTAGCGCATGCGCCTTAGTTCTAAAAAATTGGCACGAAAATATGGTGCGGTGGTTGTGATTCAAAAATACACTGTCAGAGAAGATCTTTTCTGTAGTTTTGTGTGAATATGAGTGAAGTTAGTTTCTTTGGGAAACAGTTAAAACTCGATAAAGAGGAAGATGGTATGCGTTAAGTTCTCCACGTGCAAGACCAGTAGATGTAACCTTTTTCTAGCTGCTGATGTTGTTAAGGCGATTGAAGAAGCAGTAGATATGGAAACGTTAACTCTTAGTGGCAATACATGTGGTGTTGAGGCGTGCAAAGCGATTGGAGCAGCCTTGAGCACAAAACCCACATTTAAAGTAAATTTAAAAAATACCTTAGTGATCACCTATTGTCCTCTTACTTAGAGAGCCATATGGAGAGATATTTTTACTGGTAGACTGTTAGATGAAATTCCACCATCGCTGGTATGTAATGTAGATGTGTATGTCAGATGGTAAGGTGTATGTACACCTTTAGGATCATTTAGGGGATGGAGTGATAGTATCTAGTGCTAAATTAACTGAACTAGATCTTAGTGACAATGCTTTTGGTCCTAATGGGATCAAAGGAGCTGTCAACCTACTCAGCAGTCCGGCATGCTTCTCTTTAAAAATCCTTACACTGAATAATGTCGGATTGGGAATTGGTGGGGCAAAGGTATATATGCGTTATGCCTATTAAATGTTTGATTTAGAAATCTTTGTGCTTGCTAGCTTTTAGCGACATCTTTACTCAACTGTCATCAAGCAGCTGCAGAAGCCGGTGATAAATTTGCTTTAGAAGAATTTACATCCGGCCGTAATCGACTGGAAAACGAGGGAGCCAAAGCTATGGCCGAAGTATTTGAGGTCAGCAAATTGTATTATGTAACAATCCTAAAATAATCCTGATGGTTTTGCAGACATTAGGTACTCTAGTGCGTGTATCAATGACACAAAACGGTATTAACCATCCTGGAATAACAGCCCTAGCCAGAGCATTAGCTAAAAACCCTAACATGGAAGTGTTGGACCTTAATGATAATACATTCACAGCAAAAGGAGCAGCTGCTGTAGCAGAGGTATAATAGCTTACATGTGTATGAATTTTGAGTACTAAAGAAAATTCATATTTTGTTCTAGGCTTTCCCTATGCTTAATAAACTGAAGAAGATTAATTTTGGTGACTGCTTGTTGAGGGCGGAAGGTGCTAAAGTAATAGCAACAGCAGTACAGGATCATTTACCCAATCTTGAGGTACAGTGAACACTCAACAAACAGTTGATATCCATGTCATTCAGGAACTAGACTTGAGCTTCAATGAAGTCGATGGGGAGGCTGCTCTAGCCATTGGTACAGCTTTAGCCAACAAAACCATAATAAAGAAAGTAGAATTAAATGGTTAGTTCACTGTTTCTCAATACTTTATTTTCTAAATAATTATATATATATACTAGGTAATTGTATTGGAGAGACTAATATTGAGTTACTACGCCAGTCACTGGAGGCTAAAGGCCATATGGATGTTCTGGGTAACTTGAGTGACGACGAAGGTGATGATGATGATGAAGATGACGGTGGCAGTGGGTCAGAAGAAGAAGATGAGGAACAAGATGATGACAAAGAAACCAAACCTTCTGAAGAAGCCCCAGCAGATGGAGTCAAAGAAGACTCAGTACATGAGGCTACAGCTAAATCCCCTCAACCATCACCTGTATGTTAATGTTAACATCAACATCACTAGCCGGTAATGCTACATACATTACTTCACATGTATTAGGGAGTATCAGTAGACACTTATTGGAATAATCCTACTATTGACAATTTGTGGTTATTGCCAGCTGGGGAGAGGACCAACCTTGTAGCTACGAAAGTTCTTGTGAGTGCAACAAACTCTTTTTAAAGTACTAACTTGATGATGTTTAGGAGTGCAAGACACCAGACATGATGGAGTTTGGTAGACATTTTGTGAGGGTATGAAATATTTTATCTAGAGTCATTTGCTACAAGCTTTAAATTCTATTAGATTGCAGCATGCTGTAAAATGAAAGATGACCAGGCTGCAAAAACAGCAGTACTTCAAGTTTTAGGTGTGTGTGTGTGTGCGTGCGTGCATGTGTGCTTGCATGCATGCATGTGTGGCATAGCCAAGTAGATAGGGCATCAGCCTAGTTATCAAAAGGTTCCAGGTTTGATGTTTGGTTATGCATAGTTGCTGTTGTTTTCTTGAGAAAGAAACTTTATTTATAATGCTCCAGTATACCCAGCTGTATAATGGTGACCTGTGTGGCCTGGTGTCAACTGGGGAAGCAAATATCCAACTTTCCTTGTCTCCCTTAGTTGTATTGGGGTTTTTGTGAAACTTTAGGTTCCATGACTGAGACCTGGACGGTCCCCCTGTGGGTTACTAGTCCTGGATTTGCCTGTACACACTTGAGTTGAGCTGCGCACAGGCCACCCAGTGCTGGTTTGCTGGATGGCAATGGCTGTGTTTCACTCGACCACTGCAGGCTTTCTGTGTGTGTAGGGAGTATAGCTTAATTAAGTGGTTATAGCATTGGCCTGGTAAACATAAGCAGGTTTGATGCCCAGTTTGTGTTGTTTACTTAAGCAAAACAAAATTACTCATGAACAAACAACTTTCTTCACGTTGCTCCAGTCTTCCCAGCTGTATAATGGGGACATATGCCCAACTGTTCTTGTCATGCTTAGCAGTGTTAGAGTTGTTGTGGAATTTCTGGCTCAGCAGCCTGATTTGGACGATAGTCCTGCCCCAGGAGGATGTGCATGCATTGACTTGAGTACATCAGGTACTCCAATGTTGGCTTGGGCAATGTTTGTGTTTTGCACAGCTACATGTGTGTTATAATTATGTGTTCATGTATGATGTACATGTGTTCATGTATGATGTACAGTGTACTAGCTATTCATGTGGTTAACCACAGAAACATCATTCAAAGCTCATATGACCAGTGATTTCATGTCCGCTTTCCTTCAACATGTGGGATTGTTGAAGGTATTTTTATTACTAGGTGATAAACTGTTGACAAGTCATTGCTTTACCACAGAACGAAGATAAAACTTTTCAACCAACCACAGACATAGAAGGCCCTATTGTAGCAATGATGCATCTTGCTAAAGAGAAAATACTGTCAGAGGAACAGATCGACATGCTGAAACTATTCATCTTCAAGTATGTACAATTTCATCAATGTATTACACATTTTTATGCACTTTTTTTTTACAGAGAAGACTCTCTTATTCATCAACAACAATCACTAAAACAATATGTTCAGGAAAATATAAGTGCTGTATGACAGTATATATATATATATATATAGATAGTTGCAAATTAAAATTTAAGCTATGCTTATTTTTTATTCTAATGTGCAGTACTGAGCAGATAGTAGGCACCCTTGTGAGCCAGTAGTTCTTTGTGTGTCCCTTTCTCTATCACTTGTCCATTGTGTATGACAGCTATACAGTCAGCGTTTTGTATGGTGGAGAGACGATGAGCTATGACAACACTGGTGCGACCCTGTCTGGCACTATCCAATGCTTCTTGTACTATCTGTATGTATGTATGTGTGGTAACAGTATGAAAAGTGAAGCTTGTTGTACCTTTTCACTCTCAGTGTCCAGAGCAGAAGTGGCTTCATCCAATAATAGTATCTTTGGATCCCTCACCAGAGCTCGTGCTATTGCCACACGTTGCTTCTGTCCTCCTGATAACTGAGTACCTCGAGATCCAGCATTGGTTTGGTATCCCTGTTAGCAGCAATATATCAATTAAACATGTGGAGTGACATACTGTGTTACACATGTACAGGATAGTGGTGACATAACATGTTACACACCTGGGGTAAGCTCATGATGAAATTATGAATGTTGGCTGACTTGGCAGCCATTTCTACTTCTTCATCAGTCACTTCTCTAAAGTTAGCTCCATAACGGATGTTATCAGCAATACTTGTATCAAACAAAACTGGCTCCTGTGACACTAACCCTATCTGACTACGCAGCCATTGAATATTTAATGTTCCAATATCATTGCCGTCCAAACACTAAACAAATTTAGACGTAAAACAATGTTGGTTATTTGTGTCTACCATGCTCTCACCAATTTTCCATTCCACGGGTCATAGAACCTAAGCAGTAGCTGAATTACAGTGCTCTTGCCACAGCCACTTGGTCCCACCAGTGCCACAGTTTGGCCAGGCTTTATGGCAAGGTCTAGCCCACTCAGAACTGTTGTTTCTGGACGAGTTGGATAGTTGAAGGAAACACTGTCGATATCAACTGAAGCATTATTAGAATCCTGTAAAAAAGGAACAAAAAATGGAATTTACTACTCATGAAAAACTCACAGGTTTAATGCCACTTTCACTGTAAGGATCAATGCTTGGTTCACTATTGATGATCTGAAATATTCGGGAGGCTGCAATACGAGCTTTTGCAATCTCTGGAGCATATGTCGTTAATTGTCCTACAACCAGTGATGTGAGCACAATTGCAGCCAACGTCCTAACAAATTGTATACCAAACTGTACAATCATTCAGGGCAGACCAACCTAAATACATCCTGGTATTCAACCAATCCTTCCTCTACTAAGAATCTGGAAAACGAAAAGGTTATGCAGTACAGAAGATACAGTATTCCCTGAGAAATTCCAAAAACAATTCCGTGCATACATGATCCATATGCTCCAAGTCTGGGGAAACATTGTACACACAAGATAACTACTGTACTGTGACTGGTACATATTTACTTGAATGGTTCCTTCAGTGTCTTATTGTATCGTAATGAGAAACTAGTTTCTACTCCCAATGAGTGAACTGTACGTATGTTCTCAATGGCTTGCGACGCTAGCTAAAATAATGCAATGAAATTATGGAAGATTGCAAGTGAAAAAAATAAAATACCCGCCCAGCATTCTCAAGTAGTTTCTTGTTGATCACAGTACGGCCTTTGACATTACGGACCCTGTAGGCTACAGCTAGCATTACAAATGGGACACAGCCCAAAATGACAAGAGTTAATTGCCACGAGGAATAGAATGCAATACCAAGGGCAACAGAAAGAGATGATAGTCCTTGTACAACCTGACCCAAACTGACACCTGTGGCCTACAAAATACAAAAAATGAAATAAAAATCTGAAAGTAGATAATAAAATTATAAAGACTTACTCCTTTAACTAGAGAAGCATCAACAGCAAGCCTTGTTGTCAATGTTCCTGTTGAATTCTCTGGAGCATCAAACCATCCCATATCTTGGTGAAGAAATGCTTTGAACACCTCTCGTCGCAGTCGAAGGGTTAGTTTCTCACTTGCAATAGCCAGCATAGTACTCTGTAGCCACATGGACGACATTAACACATGAATAGGACAGTGGAAACTATCACCTTGAGTAGGTTAGAAAATAACACTATACTACCAATTAGTATGAAATAAGGGACTGTTTCTCTTGTTCTCTCTCGAACATCTTCTTCGTTACAACCTCCAAGAATCTGAAAGTGAGAAATACACATGTAACAATGACGATGCATAATTCCAAGAGTCAATTCATCACACACACACAAGACTCAATTGTACACCTCTAATATTCTACTGAAGACAATAGACAGTGTAGGTTGTACAGCACCAAGTACAACAGCAGCAAACACCCCCAACAATACAAAGTACCACTCTGGTTTGTTCAGTGCTAGTAACTGCCTCATGGGTACAGCAGGTGGTAATGATTCCTGTTCCTTTTGTTGTTGTGGCTGCTGCTTAACCCGGCCAAGTAGTAGGTCAAGAAATGTGGGATTCCATGGTTCCTCTGGAGCCTACAAGAGCGGCATGACAAACCAACAAATACAAAACAGCCTGCTTACCACATCTGCAGCTTTTTGTGATTTGTCTACTTCCAAATGTAAGGAGAACTTTCTAGAAACTGATGGTGACTTTTCCACTGGGTCAGGACTATTGTAAGAAGACTGACTGGAGACTTGTCTATTGTATGACAATTTATGGGGACGTTTTATGGCTGACTTGAAAGCTGCAAGTGGTTCTAAAAAGGAGACATGTAATTCCAGGGAGAAAATGGTGGATAGTTACCAGTGATGTCATCCTCCTCCTCCACTTCAATCATCTGTGCTGTTACTAAGTCATAGTAGACACCTTCATGGTCCATTAGTTCTGAGTGTGTGCCTATTTCAGCCACACGGCCTGATTTGATGGCAGCTATGACATCAGCTGTTTGTACTGTTGATAATCTGTGAGCTATCACCACTGTAGTTCTGCCTTGCCTAGCCTGTATAACACAAGTTATGAGGTAAGTGTGTGGGTACAGTGTGTATTGTGTGCAGTGGCATAGCTAAGTGATAAGAGCACCAGCTTGGTATTCTAAAGTTTCCAGGTTTGATGCCTGTGGTGCTCAGTTGCTGTTGTTTTCTTGAGCTTTATTAGTCTACCCAGCTGTTTAAATGGGTACCTGGTGTTAACTGGGGAAGTAAATGCCAACTGTTCATGTCTTGTGTAACGGATGAGGTTCAGGTTGGACTTTGGGTGCCCACATATTCAGGTTGCTCAATTACAGCAGATAGCCTTTTTGTGTAGTGTGTGTATGTGTAGTGTGTGTACAGTATGGTAGTTTGTGTAACCATTACTTTGTCTAGTGCTGCTTGTACTTGTGCTTCACTCTCAGTGTCCAAAGCAGATGTGGCCTCGTCCAACAACAGGATCTTTGGGTCCCTAACTAGAGCACGAGCTATGGCTATACGTTGCTTCTGTCCACCTGATAACTGAGTACCACGCTCCCCTACTAGAGTATTGTAGCCATCTGGTAGCTCAGAGATAAATGAGTGAGCATTAGCAGCTATTGCTGCTGCCTCAATCTCCTCTAGTGTGGCATCTTCATTTCCAAAACGAATGTTCTCTGATATTGTTGTAGCAAACAACACCGGTTCCTGACTGACTACTCCTATATTGTTCCGTAACCAATGTATGTTGAGATCACGAACATCATGTCCTCCAACCAACACCTACACAGAGACATTTACAGCATATGAGAGTGTCAACACAAACAGAAACATAACCACACACATACATACACACTACACATGTAAACACACATACCTGTCCATCATGTACATCATAGAATCTCTGTATCATTTGTACTACTGTACTCTTGCCACATCCACTGGGTCCCACTAGGGCTAGAGTCTGACCTGGTTTAACAGTGATATCAAGCCCCTGTAGTACCTAACAAAACACAACAAATACAGTTAACAATCTCCTATTGTATCTAGTTATAATCTTACTGGTACATCTGGTCTAGCCGGATAAGCAAAGTGGACATTTTTCAGCTCCACAACTTGATCAATCTTCTCTGGTTTTAATCCTAAAGGTGACCTGCTGTCAATAGCTGGTACCTGGAACACATTATATACTAACAATGCTAATGTTGGAGAACACAAATACCCTTTGTATGATCCTGTATACAACCGAAGCTGAGCCCCGGCCAATGAGAAAGTTCTCAAGTTCTGGGGCAGCTTGACCAAGAGCTAATCCTCCAATTATAATGCAAATAAACACCTGTAAATAAGTGGAATATAACTGGAATAATATGGCAGATACAAAATTACTGTAAATATATCTCCAATTGGTAACTGATCTTCTACAGGACATTCAGTAGCTAGCAGCGAGCCAAACCTAACAATAAAAATGCGTTGAGTTTTAAAAGGAGGATATTTCTGTGACCTACCAAGTTGCTAGGGAATAACTAGAGAAGAATATTGCCATCGTAGTTCCTAGCAGTGTTCCAGAGACTGCTCCACGTTTTATTCCAATACGTCGGGCAGCACCAAGTTCTCCGACATAACGTACTATTTCCTTTTTCTCTCCACCAAATGCCATAACCGTTCTGATGGAAGAAATTACTTCCTCAGCGATTGCGCCAGCTTTAGCATATGCACTTTGCTCTTGTGCAGTGAAGGTGGTTGTTAACTAGAATTACACAATAAATATCACTAATTTTGAAAATAAATCTATTTTGGACACTTTGAGACCACCCCAATGCAATGAGGTGTGCTTTTTCAGGGATCTTAAAATATACATACTGGGACCATGCTTAATATAGAGGGGTTTTGATTTCAAAGGTCTATAAAGTGTACCCACTAAATACAAATGGGAACATGGACAAGTGTCCTCATTATTAAAGGTGTCTACATTTATTCATGGCGTCCTTGTTTTTCACCAACACATACAGGCTATACCTTAGTTAGCACTCCTACTGCAACCACCATTAAAGGCACTACAGCTAGAACTACAAGAGCCAATTTCCAGCTGACAACAAACGCCACTGTGAATCCACAACAAAATGTTGATGTATTCTGTACCAAGATGGCAATACGATCGCCAATTCCAGCTTGAATTTTTTCCACATCACTGTATGAATAATGGAATATTAGAATACTTGCAAGGATACCCCACATTAAACCACAATATAATATAAACAATACATTAAAAATAACAATAAAATATTCAATCTGACATTATGAAACAATTATAATTTCTAATTTATTAGACAGACACACTGCTCTCAATTTTCACCCACTCCATTACACTGGTATGCTCTGGTGGATGAGAACAACCCCTTGTCATATTCAAAGCTTATACGATCAAAGGGACTTCAAATATAGTTTACATACCACCTGTAGCCCACAAGTACAGTGAAGCCATCTATTTCTCAAAAGGATTGTGTGTAGTCTATCTATTAATAATAATATTAATAATTTTGAAATAAAGTAGTGAATATGTAATTCCTATTATTGGGAAACCTACAGCATTGATTGTTAAAAAATAAACTTCCTTCTAGGCCATATATGTTCAAGGATGTAAACGTATCCCACAAATAAAAAATGTACTACAAACACAAAATCATTTAAAACAAACTTTTCTTTTAAAGCAGGGGAATAAATCTGTATCGTATTGTTAAGCAATAGTTGTTCTATAATGACTGTTGTGTGTAAGTTAAGTAATAACAATTTCCACTACATATTTACAATGGTTCCTTATAAGGATGATACCAGGACATACAGTATGTTACACAAGGGGTGACAGAAACAAGCTGTGTATATATCCGTTACACATTTGTAGGATCACAGGCATAGGCTATTATTTTGTTATGATTTTCAAATTTAGAAACTTCACGTTGTGGGTTGTTAACATGCATATCTACCTACCTGTAGTTTGGAATGTTATATATTTCATAGGAACCAAAATTGGTGCTGTATTTTATGGAATGTGATTGGAAAACATTAACTTCACCCCAGACCACAAATTTACAAGTATTTAAATGTCACTACTAAAATTTAATATGATAATGAAATGTAACACACCATGTGTGTATGTGATATAAATGTTTGGTCTTACAACAGATACAATGATGAGGCAATTAAGGGGGTAGCTGTGCAAGGGGTGTCCATAGGGGTGGTGGGGTGTCTACTATTAATGGTGTGTGTGCATGCACAATTGTAGAATAAAATTACGCCTCATGGATGATATGTCCTTGTTATGTGACTCACACGTGCACATACATACTTAACAAGTCCCTTCTCACTACATGTCTACTCCAAAAAAGTGAGGATGTGTTGTAGTTAAAGTGTTTATCCTAATAAGAACAGTTTGTGGCATGATTGAGTTAGGCTGTGTTCCTTGGCTGCACAAATTAAAACCATTTTGAACAATCCTGACCCCATCCTTCAAATATCCCTATAAACTACTGGGTCGATGAAACTAGTAGTTAAGTTTCTGCAAACAGCAACTGCTTTGGGCAAATAATTAATGACCTGACCAATGCTGCACCAGCAACACATCAATCCAACCAGACATAATAAATTCCAAATGGACAACTGCTCAGAGGAGATGTGACTGCTGGTGTCAACTAACCCCTTACATAAAAATTGTGGAACACCACATCATACACACACACACACACACACACACACACACACACACACACACACACACACACACACACACACACACACACACACACACACACACACACACACACACACACACACACACACACACACACACACACACACACACACACACACACACACACACACAGTAGACACTACACACAATGGCTTCTTACTCTGATAGTCTGTTGGTCAGTTGAGCAGATGTTGTCACATCATACCAGCTGAGATCTTGGTGCATGATGGAAGAGAATAGAGTTCTTCGTATGCGTAGTGCTTGCCGGTAACCAGCTAAATTCCAAGATGATATAGCAATTGTCGCAGTCACAAAAACCCCAAATGCAACAGGGAGATAATACAGAGCGAGCTCAGTCAATTCTGATAACAATTCATCTGCTTCTTCTTCCAACATTTCATTTGTTAAAACAGTTACATTTCTGGTACTATTTGGATTGTAACATGACGAGCTGTTTGCGGGACATGTCAACTTGGCCAAATCTACAAATCTATTAAGTGCTCTTGTTAGAAGTAATATATGTACAATCTGCCCTGAACCAAAGAGGACAGCTGAAATGGTACCCATTATCATTAGAACAACATCCTTCCAGTCAGCAAAGGTAAACTAAAATACAACACATTACAGTTCGGTCATGTGACTGATGACGTAAGTGATGGAATGCTCAAACAATGACATAATTTAGCGTTAAAAGGTTAAAGGTTTCGTGAGCTTGCGTGTTATGTAACTTGGTTTACCATTTTCAGTATCGATATGGGTTTTTCTTTCTTCTTCGCAGGCTTGGCTACCTCGCTAACATTCCTATACATGCAAAAGTAACGGATGACAATTAGTAGTTGAATGCCAAAAAAAATAAACGTGCTTACTCCGTGTTGTTCGAGGTTTTGACTACTGGTATTGCGCCATTTTCAACCCCGTCCGATGGCCCTATCTTGCCAACTATGTCTTGCATCTCTAGACCTTCTTCAGCCATGAGGAGTGGATCTCAAATAATCACCTGGGCCTGAATAATTTTTCGTAATTAAGACAAAGTATTTAGACCAACTCCACTCCTATTTCGAAATACCTGAAGTGTGAGAAAAGCTCGGAGAAAAGAGCGCACGCGGCAATGATCAAACAATGATCTTGATCTTACAGGCTTCTTTGCAACATCAGACCACTTGAGCAAGACATAAAGTGACCTAAACATCCAATCTCAATAGAAATAATGCACCTATCAATGTATTGCTCCACTACCCCCCCTCGGGCATATATGGGGCTATAGCGGTCCTTCACTCGGTCCTTCAAGACCTCGTCTTCTGTTAGTGGAACTTGATGACGTCGCTACTAAATTATATATTAAAGGTCCATTTTGAGACAAGCCGTAAAATTACTTAGCAGCTCTACATGGTCCAATGTTTACCGGCATTTCTCCTGATTTAACTCCTAGGGAACGACATCACAATAAACTGTTAAGGGAAGAACTAAAGGAGCGAAGAAATGCTGGCGAAAAGGACATAATTATACATTAAATATGGTAAGATTGTTACCAGACAGACTAACAGTGGCTTGTCAATCCAGATTTCCAAGTGACTATGTCGTAACCAAAGCACAACATCAAGATCTGTTTGTGTTATAATAAATTGTGACCATCAACCTCCTAGGACACAAACCTCCTCTCAGTTTCATTACTATCCCACTCTTACCTCCACACTGTAGTTTGGTTATTTCAACCCTGACAAATCCCTGTATCTTCTAATAACTAAGTTCTTAATTAAGTAACTTTTTTAGTGGTATTGTTAAGTAATTAAGTAAGTACTGAGTTTTATTGTAATTAACTTTAATTTTTTGTTAGTAATTACTTTTTTTTTTGGGCTGGCAGCACAGGTTGCTACCAGACCATCAGCGCATACTCTAACATTTGTATCTTCTTATTTATTTATTATTACTGGGCAGGCAGCTCTGCTGATGTGCCCAGGAAAAAAAGAATTTACAAGGATTTACAATTATTAGCTAGCTACAATGATTTAAGGGTCTATATAATGTTAGTAAGTTATTAGTAAATCATCATGATCAATTATTGCCGTGGGTTAGTTGTTCCATTCATTAATTGTTCTTGAGTAGAAGCTCTCATATCAAAACATATGTATGGGATTTGTCAAATCAAGCATTTTCAGGTGGTCAACATTAAAAGTTTTCAAACACTGGGTTAAACCTTTAAAAATTAAGAATTATGCATTAAATAAATCTAAAATCTGTTTAATATCCTTTTTGAAACCTCAACTTGGTAAAACAGGCTGATCATAAAATCTCATCATTCCTTGTCATTTTTTGTCCAATACAAAATACATGTATTTTACACCACACGCAAAAACACTAATTTACAACCTTTAACTCACAAAATTTCTACAGCACACCATACAATAAAAGAAAGCCCTTGAATTTCTCTATCCAATTCCGACCGTACAAATGGGAAAATGTCGCCATAGCGACAGTTATTTACTGCTGATGATGACATAATACGCGCTCCGTACATTAACTTATTGGAAAATTAAATTATCTCGCCGGGAAAATCCCAATTTACAAGTTGTTATCCTCAACCAAATTCGCTAAATTTGGTATCATTCTACGCAGCGAAGGATGCTTAATAAGACTCCGACCGTACAAATTGTTAAACAGGTTAGGTTATAGAAATATGTTTAAAAACACGTGTTTTTACGGGCATTCTGAACACGTAAATTTTGCGGTACAAGGCTCCTTTCTAGCTTCCCCTTCGTTACTACACAAAGAACTTACACATGAATCGAATCGCCTTTCATCAAGGAATCTGATAAACCAAACTTCGTGTCCGTCAACCAAAGTACGCGGACGTTATGGCGCCTTGTTTAGAGGACGGTGTTATTTTATACGAAACGGGCGTAACCCATTCGGAAATCCGGAATATCTTACGCAAGTTTTGATATGTGTTGATACATTACAGTAGATGAATTTGGAATAATGAAGTGTTGGGGGTGATAGCTACTGTCTTCTTTCTTCCTATCACTATGCCTTTGTATACTGTATGCTGTAAAGTCTAACAATAATTATATAATTATATAACCAAGTACTAAGAATAATACGAAACGCGGTTAAAATTACGTCATAAATAATTAAATAATTAATAATTAATGTTTGAGAAAACTACGAGGTCTAGAGACATGAACTAACAGGGGATAGATTCGCCTATGAATGAAGGCACAAACGTATAATCGTCGCTCCTGTTTGTGCTGATGACTTGACCATACGTGTAATTCTATATAACGCCCAGTACCACACCCTTGCTTAATTACTTACATATTGCGCGAAGAAGATTAGTGATGCCCGTGCAGGAGAGCCAGAAGCCACTTGTGTAAACAAGAGGATTACAAGTAAGTTTTTATGTTTGTAACATCTCAAGTCTCCATGCCAGCTGCCAGTGCATTCATTCACGTAAATAAACAATACAAGAAAACATTAAACTGACATATGCCACTAAAGCTCTTTACAATAAGCTTACAGTTACATATAAAATACAAGTAAACAATTTTGTCTTGTGCAGCTGGCATGGTGAACTTTCTTTGTGTTGGTGTCAGGCAATTCAATACGTGCTTAATCTTTTTTGCCTTCACCTGGCGTAGCTACTAGGCTCTAGTGGCTTGGCTGTCTTCCTTTATCTGGTTCATCTGGCTTGCATACGCCTACAGCTTTGTGTAGCTATCTCCTGCAAGTTGTGTATGCATAACTATAGTGTGTCACCCATCACTGTGCCATTGCTACATCACTGATGAACCTTACTTAGCTCTAGTTGATGTTGATATGCATTGCTGTACATTGGCTAATAATTTTTATCTGCATGGTGATGTTGCCTATAATGTATTGCTGCATACAATACTGCAATAATGTATAGTTCTCTCCTGTATGTTTTGTATACATATACTTTGTACACATCACTGTGCCATTTATACCCACACCAATGATGTACTGGCACTTAGCTACTGGTGGCCTTTAGTTACGATGCCACTATAGTGTTATATCTGTCACTACTGTGACATATTGAGTTGATTTGGGGATAATGCATTCACCACCTAATAGCCTCACCGGGGAGCTGTCACGTTGGTGTATGTACTTGGTTGTATGTGACGCGGTCCTAGATAATAATAATAATAATAATAACCCAACTGAAGCCTGAGGACCGCAGGCCTGGAGGCTATGGGTGTATATATCAGCAAATCCCAAGCAGCGATATATATTGGGAGGTGGAAATTACTTAACATGTACTTACAATGACAAAATAATGAGCCATTCAGGTCAATCAGCAACGCAACTAAGATCTTTCCCCAAAGGGATTTTACATGGCTGCACTGATGTTCTGTTCAGATGACAGATGACAAAGCAACTTGTAGCGATGTTTAATTATCTGTATATTTGCAACTTTATGTTCTACATGCACTATAACCTGTATAAAATAATGTCCTGAGCAAATTATATTAACCATGCACAATAATGTCATATATGTACTTACATCTTTAGTGTGTGTATATATATAGTTTCCATTGGAAACATTGTTACATGAACCATGGAGTAGGACTCAATGAAATTCCTATGATAAATTTTCATTCATGTGATATCCATTGGTCTACGAAAATTCATAGACCAATGAATATTCCATGAAAAACGTTTTCATGGGAATTTCATGGAGTCCTACAAATTAAAGCCATGGGTATTTCAAGTAAATGATGCCCATGAATTTAATTTCACTGCCAATTCATCAATGAACCTATGAAACTTTAACATTTCATAGGTACATTCATGGCAAATTCACGACAAGATAAGTTACTAGTGAATGTAGCAAACCATTTATGTAGATGTAAATATGGATTTTTATGTACTTTATCAGTCAATAAATTTGGTGGAGGGCATGCAGCCATGTCAGCTGGCAGTTACCTTTTTTTGCTCTTCAGTGCCTTACCAAGTCAGAGAGTCTAGATATGCCACTGCTACTAAGGGTGGTAGGAAGATTCGTAGGGATAGTGCTAGGATCGGAGATAGCCTGGAAGGGCAGCACTGATAAAGAGTAAAACATTCAGAGTAATGCTGTCAGTTGGAGTCCATGAACAAAATCTGCAAGACTGAATCATGTCTTCCGCTATTCCCTGATCAAGAGCAACAGAACATCCAGTCAAGATATGGTTCATTGTGGGTTACATAGAATTAGTAATGATGCTCCATTTGGCCAGGTTCATAGCAGTTGGTAGAGTGTCACAACCAGAAGGACAGTTGTTTTGAGGGAGGCCATACATCAATCTCTTCCACAAATTAAGGTCAGGCTTAGTGGAAAAGAATGAGCATGTGGGCTGGGATAAATGTAACTGTACGTGATAGAAACGTGACAGTGAACAGTCTGTAAATCTTGTGTTATGCAGGCAGATATCATAAAGTGTACCGTTCTGATAAACCTTTCACCCAGACATCAACCTCTATTAGTGAAGCTGCTGCCCTGCCTAAGATTTGCCTCAGTATTCATGAATGCATAGAGCAAAGGGATTTGCTGATGACTTGACTAAGATGTCAAGTCTTATCAGCAGGTTTTATCATCACTTGGCCAAAAGGCAATGTTTCAAGTTCCATGAACCTCAGAAGTGTAGCTATTTCTCCTAACTTTAATGGTCACTGTATGGTTTCCTCTACAGTGTTTTCAATGGCAGTTAGGAATACTATTATTTATACCAGGAGTGAGACCAGGAAGTGATGAAATGAAATTTTGCGTTGGCTGTATTAGTATGCACAGAACCTTATAGCTATATGTAATTTTTGTTTGCAGTCAGAACTAGTTGGTGTTTCAGAAGAAATCATATGTTAAGGATATTTGTAGAACATGATCAATCTGGTATGAATTCTTCTGTCTTGTAGTGAGTTCTACTTCAGTTCCTGATGCATGAAGTCATTAAAAACGAATCGGGCTGCCTTTCACTGTACTATTTCTAAAGTATATCAGAGATTGTATCTGGCCCCAGCCCACATACAAACTCTGATATTGCAACTATAGGTCTGACTGACAAATGCTAGATAAGCCTTTGCATGATTTCACAGTATTGAACATTTCTTTGTAAAAAACACACGAACTGAATGTGCCTTGTTTGTAGTAATGGAGATGTGAGATTGTCCGTAATTGTGACACCAAGGTATTTACTGGAGCTAAATAACCTTATTAATGAGACAACTGTTGATGACATAGTCTCAGCAAGAGTTCATAATACACTCTTGGTCTCAGTGATAAATAGTTGTTTGTTATATTTAAATGTTCACATATTTACATACATTTGGCCCTCCCAGGACTAAGTCAGATCTTGCAATTTAAGTACATATTCAATAGAATTAAAATGCATGATGTCATTGGCATAAAGTCTAATAGTAGAGGATATTAAGTCATTAAAAAGACTATATAGGGTCCTAACTAAATGTCCATGTATCTTCCCTTCATGCAAATATGCACCATAAACCCCACTATCTTCATTGAATACCCTTCCTTCTGTCTCCAGTTGGTAAAACAACCCGAAGAGTTTTGCCATGATAAAGGACTCCATCATAATCTCTAACTGTATCTTAGCCGGTGCAATTTCTCTAGGTCTTCTGATCATTATTAGGAAGGATACCTTCTTCCAGAAACCTAATGATGTCTCCGATTCCTGTGGTTCAGGAGATGCATCAGACCCTGGAGGCTTGGAAAGCCCATTATAGTTTTAGAATTGGGGAAACTACCACTGATGCTCAATGTGGTCAGTGTTTCGGATGCTTTGATATAACTGTGGGATGGTGGGAGAGCACTGCATGCTTACGCACTTTACACATCATTACATTAGAGCACCAAAGCAGACGCTGTGTTCAGTAGCCAGGACCATGATTTCCTCGACCTGCTAATAAATGTAGCATATGGCATTTCAGTACCTTATTTTGGCAAATATGTATACGTATGTAGCTATGCAATCTAACATCTATCTAGCGGCATGTATGCAAACTGTGTATGTGTATCATATATGTGTATGTACCATGTTCGAGGTTGGGACAAGTGGGATTTGGAGTAATGTTTATTGGGTGGCTATTTTTATTATCGGCTTTCCAGTTGTTGGTAAATTATAGAATTCATAGGGCTTTCAGGGTCTCAGCTAACTCATTGACAGTCCATAATAATTACGTGTGTTTAAATTTAAAGTATACTGGAGGCACAGTCATGCTTAGATGAGGGGTAGCCTGCTAAATGGAGGAGCACCCTCTGGGCCTAGCCCTTACTTCCGCACCTAAGGTGTAGGACTTTAGAGGAAGATCATGTGATCTACAGGGTTTGAGGAACTACGTCACAACCCAGCATTAGGCCAAACCGTTAGGATATACAGTGATGCTATAGAAACAACAAGTGTTGGTAGCCTTGGTTAGAATAAGGTAGGGCTACATAATATGTACTTCAGTGTTTCTTTGTAATCTATTACTGTATAGCTACACTGTAGCTGAAGATGATTTGTATGGAACGCCAAATGCAACAATAATCAGGCACTGAAATTTTTAACTCAAACTTTAAGGTTATATGCCGTTAAGGTTGTAGGTTTGATGCCCTGTTTGTGTTGTTTACTTGAGCAAAAATTTTACCGCACGAGGAAAATGCTTATTCATATTGCCCCAGTCTTTCCAGCAATATGGCACCAAGTGGGGAAACACTAAAATTCCCAACTGTTCTTACCATGCTTAGCAGTGAGAGTTGTTGTGGAATTTAATTTCGGGCTCAGCAGCCTCCATCTATGGGATTTGGACAATAGTCCTGCCCCAGGAGTGTAGCTAATTGACTTGAGTACATCAGGTACTCCAATGTTGGTTTGTTAAGGCATGGCTGTATTTTGCACAGCTACATGTGTGTTATACATGCTCATGTGTAATGCTGTATTCATGTGGTCTTGACTTCATTAACCACAGAAACATCATTCAAAGCTCCTATGACTGGTGATTTCATGTCCACCTTCCTTCAACATGTGGGATTGTTGAAGCCGGTATTTTTTATTGCTAGGTGATAAACTATTGACAAGTCATTGATTTACCACAGAACGAAGATAAAACTTTTCAACCAACCACAGACCTATTGTAGCAATGGTGCATCTTGCTAAAGAGCAAATTCTGTCAGAGGATCAGATTGACATGCTGAAACTATTCATTTTCAAGCATGTACAATTTCATCAATGTATACGGCAATATACATTTTATCCACATATTTTTACAGAGAAGATTCTCAACAAAAACAATACGTTCAGGTGCTGTATGACCATATATTATATATATATATATATATATCAGCGTTGAAATCGGGTCACTACTGCTGACCCGGATGACTCACTGACCAGGATTAATTAAAGCCGAGGCGTGCGATAAGAGCTATGTTTCGGCTAATCTCGAGCGAGCGAGACTACGTTTTGAGCGTTCGATTCGTGTTGAGTAAACAGAGGCAGGTCCAGACTTTTAGAATTGCAACTTCAGCCGAGCTGTAGGTTGAAGACCAAAAAAAAAAAAAAGGTCATCACCTACTAACAATAGCTACCCCTCACCATAGATACCCTCAGTTTCGTGCTACATACTGCACTTACTAATGAATGGGCGTGGCTGAGCGTATGTTTGTAACGCGATAAGTGGGCGTGGCTCACGAAAGAGCTACGCAATAGCATTTATACGTTTCCACGTCGTCAAACGAACAATTTCGTTTCTCACGTGATCCAATCCGGGTCAGACCAGGAGAAAATGTAACCCGGTTGACCCGACCCGGTTTCAACGCTGATATATGTGACTGGATTTTGGAAAAACGATCCAAATCGCACATTAGAAGTTCCGAGATAAACGGTTTTAAAGAATTGAAGCCAGCATAACTCTCCAAGGATGGCAAGCACGCGTATGAAATTTACACAAAAGATGCATCAATCTGTTACCTTTCAAGCCACTTCCAGTACTTGTAGCTGCTTGTACAGTTTCCCGCCAAATAAGATAGAAAATCTGAGCAGTTGGACGAGCGAAGTAGTATCACGAGTGCTCACAAAGGGGTGGAGGCTGGGGGGTGGAGGCTGGGGGGTGGAGGCTGGGGGGTGGAGGCTGGGGGGTGGAGGCTGGGGGGTGGAGGCTGGGGGGTGGAGGCTGGGGGGTGGAGGCTGGGGGGTGGAGGCTGGGGGGTGGAGGCTGGGGGGTGGAGGCTGGGGGGTGGAGGCTGGGGGGTGGAGGCTGGGGGGTGGAGGCTGGGGGGTGGCGGGGAGGGCAAAAGTTAGACCTCAAAATGGAGGCAGACCACGATTGGAGTCCAGACACGAGATTACAGGGCTGTGCTGGCTCCTTAGTGGCTGATATGTAGCAAAATCAACAGAGAACATGTCTGGCCAACATTATAAGGCTGTCCACCAGTAAACCACTGACTCTTGCCAAGCCAGGTCCTTCACAAGGCCTGAAACCGCCATTTGAGCACTCCACACCACCCAGAAAAGACGTGTGTAAAACCGGCCTGAAACCGCCATTTGAGCACTCCACACCATCCAGAAAAGACGTGTGTAAAAACCAGCCTCGTGTAGTTTGAGTAGTGCTGAGGGTCAAAACTTGTAGTATGATAGTGTAGCTATCCACTGGTGGTGTTAGTTTGATTTTGCCTGATGTGCGATTTGGATCGGTTCTGTAAAATCTGGTCACATATATACACCACCCAGAAAAGACGTGTGTAAAAACCAGCCTCGTGTAGTTTGAGTAGTGCTGAGGGTCAAAACTTGTAGTACGATAGTGTAGCTATCCACTGGTGGTGTTAGTTTGATTTTGCCTGATGTGCGATTTGGATCAGTTCTGTAAAATCTGGTCACATATATACATAGATAGTTGCAAATTAAAATTTAAGCTATGCTTATTTTTTATTCTAATGTGCAGTACTAAGCAGATAGTAGGCACCCTTGTGAGCCAGTAGTTCTTTGTGTGTCCCTTTCTCTATCACTTGTCCATTGTGTATGACAGCTATACAGTCAGCGTTTTGTATGGTGGAGAGACGATGAGCTATGACAACACTGGTGCGACCCTGTCTGGCACTATCCAATGCTTCTTGTACTATCTGTATGTATGTATGTGTGGTAACAGTATGAAAAGTGAAGCTTGTTGTACCTTTTCACTCTCAGTGTCCAGAGCAGAAGTGGCCTCATCCAATAATAGTATCTTTGGATCCCTCACCAGAGCTCGTGCTATTGCCACGCGTTGTTTCTGTCCTCCTGATAACTGAGTACCTCGAGACCCGACGTTAGTTTGGTATCCCTGTCAGCAGCAATATATCAATTAAACATGTACAGGGTGGCGGTGACATAACGTGTTACACACCTGGGGTAAGCTCATGATGAAATTATGAATGTTGGCTGACTTGGCAGCCATTTCTACTTCTTCATCAGTCACTTCTCTAAAGTTAGCTCCATAACGGATGTTATCAGCAATACTCGTATCAAATAAAACTGGCTCCTGTGACACTAATCCTATCTGACTACGCAGCCACTGAATATTTAATGTTCCAATATCATTGCCGTCCAAACACTAAACAAATTTAGACGTAAAACAATGTTGGTTATTTGTGTCTACCATGCTCTCACCAATTTTCCATTCCACGGGTCATAGAACCTAAGCAGTAGCTGAATTACAGTGCTCTTGCCACAGCCACTTGGTCCCACCAGTGCCACAGTTTGGTCAGGCTTTATGGCAAGGTCTAGCCCACTCAGAACTGTTGTTTCTGGACGAGTTGGATAGTTGAAGGAAACACTGTCGATATCAACTGAAGCATTATTAGAATCCTGTAAAAAAGGAACAAAAAATGGAATTTACTGCTCACGAAAAACCCACGGGTTTAATGCCACTTTCACTGTAAGGATCAATGCTTGGTTCACTATTGATGATCTGAAATATTCGGGAGGCTGCAATACGAGCTTTTCCAACCTCTGGACCATATGACGTTAATCGTCCCACAACCATGGATGTGAGCACAATCGCAGTCAACGTCCTAACAAATTGTATACTAAATTGTACAATCATTCAAGGCAAACCAACCTAAATACTTCCTGGTATTCTACCAATCCTTCCTCTACTAAGAATCTGGAAAATGAAAAGGCTATGCAGTACAGAAGATACAGTATTCCCTGAGAAAATCCAAAAACGATACCCTGAACACATGATCCATATGCTCCAAGTCTGGGGAAACATTTTACACACAAGATAACTACTGTACTGTGACTGGTACATATTTACTTGAATGGTTCCTTCAGTGTCTTATTGTATCGTAATGAGAAACTAGTTTCTACTCCCAATGAGTGAACTGTACGTATGTTCTCAATGGCTTGCGACGCTAGCTAAAATAATGCAATGAAATTATGGAAGATTGCAAGTGCAAAAAATAAAATATGTACCTGCCCAGCATTCTCAAGTAGTTTCTTGTTGATCACAGTGCGGCCTCTGATGTTACGGACCTGGTAGGCTCCAGATAGCATTACAAATGGGACACAGCCCAAAATGACAAGAGTTAGTTGCCATGAGGAATAGAATGCAATGCCAAGGGCAACAGAAAGAGCTGATAGTCCTTGTACAACCAGACCCAAACTGACACCTGTGGCCTACAAAATAAAATAAAGATTAGAAGATAAAATTATAAAGACTTACTCCTTTAACTAGAGAAGCATCAACAGCAAGCCTTGTTGTCAATGTTCCTGTTGAGTTCTCTGGAGAATCAAACCATCCCATGTCTTGGTGAAGAAATGCTTTGAATGCCTCTCGTCGCAGTCGAAGGGTTAGTTTTTCGCTTGCAATAGCCAGCATAGTACCCTGTGGACACATGGACAACATTAACACATGGATAAAATAGTGGGGACTATCACCTGGAGTAGGTTAGAAAAGAACACTATACTGCCAATCAGTATGAAAAAAGGGACTGTTTCTCTTGTTCTCTCTCGAACATCTTCTTCGTTACAACCGCCAAGAATCTGAAAGTGGGTAAATACACATGTAACGATGACATGTAATTCCAATAGTCAGTTCATTACACACGCGCACACACACAAGACTCTATTGCAAACCTCTAACATTCTACTGAAGACAATGGACAGTGTAGGTTGTACAGCACCAAGCACAGCAGCAGCAAACACCCCCAAAATTACAAAGTACCACTCTGGTTTGTTCAGTGCTAGTAACTGCCTCATGGGTACAGCAGGTGGTAATGATTCCTGTTCCTTTTGTTGTTGTGGCTGCTGCTTAACCCGGCCAAGCAGTAGGTCAAGAAATGTGGGATTCCATGGTTCCTCTGGAGCCTACAAGAGCGGCATGACAAACTGACAAATACAAAACAGCTGCTTACCACATCTGCAGCTTTTTGTGATTTGTCTACTTCCGAATGTACATGTAAAGAGAACTTTCTAGAAACTGATGGTGACTTTTGCACTGGGTCAGGACTATTGTAAGAAGACTGACTGGAGACTTGTCTATTGTATGACAATTTATGGGGACGCTTTATGGCTGACTTGAAAGCTGCAAGTGGTTCTAAATACGAGATATGTCATTTCAGGGAGAAAATAGTGGATAGTTTACCAGTGATGTCCTCCTCCTCCTCCACTTCAATCATCTGTGCTGTTACTAAGTCATAGTAGACACCTTCACGGTCCATTAGTTCTGAGTGTGTGCCTATTTCAGCCACACGGCCTGATTTGATGGCAGCTATGACATCAGCTGTTTGTACTGTTGATAATCTGTGAGCTATCACCACTGTAGTTCTGCCTTGCCTAGCCTGTATAACACAAGTTATGAGGTAAGTGGGTGGGTACAGTGCGTATTGTGTGCAGTGGCATAGCTAAGTGATAAGAGCACCAGCTTGGTATTCTAAAGTTTCCAGGTTTGATGCCTGTGGTGCTCAGTTGCTGTTGTTTTCTTGAGCTTTATTAGTCTACCCAGCTGTTTAAATGGGTACCTGGTGTTAACTGGGGGAAGTAAATGCCAACTGTTCATGTCTTGTGTAACGGATGAGGTTCAGGTTGGACTTTGGGTGCCCACATATTCAGGTTGCTCAATTACAGCAGATAGCCTTTTTGTGTAGTGTGTGTATGTGTAGTGTGTGTACAGTATGGTAGTTTGTGTAACCATTACTTTGTCTAGTGCTGCTTGTACTTGTGCTTCACTCTCAGTGTCCAAAGCAGATGTGGCCTCGTCTAACAACAGGATCTTTGGGTCCCTAACTAGAGCACGAGCTATGGCTATACGTTGCTTCTGTCCACCTGATAACTGAGTACCACGCTCCCCTACTAGAGTATTGTAGCCATCTGGTAGCTCAGAGATAAATGAGTGAGCATTAGCAGCTATTGCTGCTGCCTCAATCTCCTCTAGTGTGGCATCTTCATTTCCAAAACAAATGTTCTCTGATATTGTTGTAGCAAACAACACCGGTTCCTGACTGACTACTCCTATATTGTTCCGTAACCAGTGTATGTTGAGATCACGAACATCATGTCCTCCAACCAACACCTACACAGAGACATTTACAGCATATGAGAGTGGTCAACACAAACAGAAACATAACCACACACATACATACACACTACACATGTAAACACACATACCTGTCCATCATGTACATCATAGAATCTCTGTATCATTTGTACTACTGTACTCTTGCCACATCCACTGGGTCCCACTAGGGCTAGAGTCTGACCTGGTTTAACAGTGATATCAAGCCCCTGTAGTACCTAACAAAACACAACAAATACAGTTAACAATCTCCTATTGTATCTAGTTATAATCTTACTGGTACATCTGGTCTAGCCGGATAAGCAAAGTGGACATTTTTCAGCTCCACAACTTGATCAATCTTCTCTGGTTTTAATCCTAAAGGTGACCTGCTGTCAATAGCTGGTACCTGGAACACATTATATACTAACAATGCTAATGTTGGAGAACACAAATACCCTTTGTATGATCCTGTATACAACCGAAGCTGAGCCCCGGCCAATGAGGAAGTTCTCAAGTTCTGGGGCAGCTTGACCAAGAGCAAACCCTCCAATTATAATGCAAATGAATACCTGTAAATAAGTGGAATATACCTGAAATAATATGGTAGATGTAAAGTTACTATAAATAAATCTCCAGTTGCTAACTGATCTTCTACAGGACATTCAGTAGCTAGCAGTGAGCCAAACCTAACCAATACAAAATGTTATGAGTTTTAAAAGTAGTGTGACCTACCAAAATGCTAGGGAATAACTACAGAAGAAGATAGCCATCATAGCTCCTAACAGTGCTCCAGTGACCACTCCACGTTTTATTCCAATATGCCGGGCAGCACCAAGTTCTCTGGCATAACGTACTGTTTCTTTTTTCTCTCCACCGAATGCCATAACTGTTCTGATGGAAGAAATTACTTCCTCAGCGACAGCACCAGCTCTAGCATATGCGCTTTGCTCTTGTGCAGTGAAGGTGGTTGTTAACTAGAATTACACAATAAATATCATTAATTCTGAAATACAGTGAAATTCCATCTATTTTGGATACCTTGAGGCCATCCTAATGTGTTCTTATACCTTTTTCAGGGTTCTTAAAACTATATGTGTGTGTGTGCGTGCGTGCGTGTGTACATACTGATACTGTAGGCAAGTGTCCTTAATATAGAGGGGTTTTGATTTCAAAGGTCTATAAAGTGTGCCCACTAAATACAAATGGGACCATGGACAAGTGTCTCATTACTACATTTATTCATGGTGTCCTTCAAAGGGTTTCCACCAACACATACCTTCGTTAACAGTCCAACTGCAGTCATCATTAAAGGCATTACACCAAGAACTACAAGAGCCAATTTCCAGCTGACAACAAATGCCACTGTGAATCCACAACAAAACGTCGATGTATATTGTACCAAGACGGCAATACGGTCACCAATTCCAGCTTGGATTTTCTCCACATCACTGTATGAATAAAGTACATGCAATGGATCACAGAATATTAGAATACTTGGAAGGATACTCCACACTAAACCACACTATATAAACAAAACTAACAATAAAATATTCAATTTGACATTATGAAGCAATTAATTTTCACCCACTCCATTACACTGGTATGCTCTGGTGCATGAGAACAACCCTTTATCATATTCAAAGCTTATACGATCAAAGGGACCTCAAATATAGTTTGCATACCACCTATAGCCCACAAGTATAGTGAAGACATTTATTTCTCAAAAGGATTGTGTGTAGTTTGTTATTAATATTAATAATTTCGAAATAATGTAGTGAATTAGTGCACATGTAATTCCTATTATTGGAGAACCTGCTGCATTGATTGTTAAATAAACTTCCTTCTAGGCCGTATATGATCAAGGATGTAAACATATCCTACAAATAAAAAAATGTACTACAAACGCAAAATCATTTAAAATAAACTCTTCTTGTAAAGCAGGGGAATAAATCTGTATCTGTAATGTTAAGCAGTAGTTGTTCTATTATGACTGTAGTGCCACCACATATTTACAATGGTGTGTTATAAAGATGATGCCAGGACGTAACGTATGTTGTGACAGAAACAAGCTGTTTATATGTCTATTATACAATTGTCAGGTCACAGGCATCGACATTCATTTTACATCATGCATTTAGAATTTTCAAATTTAGTAACTTCGTGCTGTGGTTTGTAAACATACATACCTACCTACCTGATACATCCTATAGTTTGGAATGTTATATATTCATAGGGAACCAAAATTGGCACTGTGTTTTTATGGCATGTGATTGGCAAACATTAACTTCACCTCAGACCACAAATTTACAAGTATTTAATGTCACTACTAAATATGATAATGAAGTGTAACACACCCATGTGTGTATGTGATATAGTCTAAACACAATAGTAGGAAATGTTTAGTCTTACAACAACTGTTTATACAATAACGATGAGGTAATATTACATATCTGATATAAGGTAGATAGAAATTCGATGTGTTTATTGTGCAGTGTGTGTCCTCTTAGTGGACAGAGTTCATAATATATAAAAAGAACTCTTGGTAACACACAACTGGATGTAGCACCCCTGTCTCTGTGTTGGAATCTAGGTGAAGTTCCTTCTCATTGGTCTTGTACATGCATAAACAACATACTACCCTAAAGTAGGGAGGATTCTGCAAAAGGACCAGATTGCTGACTTGAAATCCCACTATTGTTCATGGGTTATCCACCCTTCTGGGTGTTGTATATAATATAGGTCATACAGTATCCTGTGGCTAGGCAAATAAAAATGTCCCATATACAGATGATCTCCAGACAGCATGTGTGCGTGTTTTTATGGCTTGCTTAACTGTTCAACGGCAGCAACACAGCAAGCAAGCAAGCATGTGCATGAACAATAGACACACCATGGGGATGTCTAGGCCCTTTAGGGGTGGTAGGGGGTCTATTGTCTATGGTGTGTGTGTGTGCGTGCAAGCATGTGTGTGTAGTTGCAAATAGGAAATGTTTTTTGCAGTCTAAAATTACGCCTTCTGGATAATTGGTGAAAGCACTCCATGTCCTTGCATGTTATTTGACTCATATGTGCACATACAAACTTAACAAGTCCCTTCTAAGTGAGGATGTGCTGTAGTTAATACATTACACAAGCATTTATCCTAATAAGAACAATTCGTGGTATGAGATAAGCGAAAAATGAGTCAAATCATTGTATGACCCATTATGACACCTTATCCCAGTGTACTCCAATATCCTGGTCATTGCATACATATAACAGTCTTATCTTGTTACACATTATGAAAATTATGAAACACTAGCTGACTACAGACAAGCCATACTATACGATGAATACCATTAACACACCACTGCACACAGACACACACACACATAGCTGTATTGCCTCACAGTGAACCAGCTTGCTGCTAAGGTACTAGAGGCACACAAATTCTTCTCTTGTAGTAACCTGTAACAGTACTGTGCCATTTCTCTTGTGAACTTGAAAAACCTGGACCTTGTGATTACTAGTCAGGTCCGCTAGACTGCACAGCCGTGTTGCCTTGGCTGCACAAATTAAAAACCATCCTGTACTGCACAATACCAACTAAGCATCCAACCCCATCCCTCCATGAAAACTACATTCTTCACTGTAACTTGAGGTCCATGGAACAACCTAGCAGTTAAAAATTTTGGCAAATGGCAACTGCTTTGGGCAAATGATTAATGACTTAACCAGTGCAGATGATCCTGCACCAGTAACATACCAGGCATAAAAATTCCCAAAGGACAACTGCTCAGAGGAGATGTGGTCCCTCCACTGCTGGTACTGAGAAACCCCCTCACATAAATTGTGGAACACCATGTCACACACTAGCTTCTTACTCTGATAGTCTGTTAGTCAGTTGAGCAGATGTTGTCACATCGTACCAGCTGAGATCTTGGTGCATGATGGAAGAGAATAGAGCTCTTCGTATGCGTAGTGCTTGCCGGTAACCAGCTAAATTCCAAGATGATATAGCAATTGTCGCAGTCACAAACACCCCAAATGCAACAGGGAGATAATACAAAGCAAGCTCAGTCAATTCTGATAACAATTCATCTGCTTCTTCTTGCACCATTTCATTTGTTAAAACAGTTACATT
The DNA here is from genome assembly GCF_963678975.1 of Dysidea avara. NCBI lineage: Eukaryota > Metazoa > Porifera > Demospongiae > Dictyoceratida > Dysideidae > Dysidea > Dysidea avara. The sequence goes on along the minus strand of NC_089282.1, from coordinate 11,274,662 downwards.
TCTGGTACTATTTGGATTGTAACATGACGAGCTGTTTGCGGGACATGTCAACTTGGCCAAATCTACAAATCTATTAAGTGCTCTTGTTAGAAGTAAAATATGTACAACCTGCCCTGAACCAAAGAGGACAGCTGAAATGGTCCCCATTATCATTAGAACAACATCCTTCCAGTCAGCAAAGGTAAACTAAAAAACAACACATTACAGTTCGGTCATGTGACTGATGACATGGTTGATGGAATGATGACATAATTACCGTAAGGTTACGTATGCTTGCGTATTAGTGTGTAACTTGGTTTACCATTTTCAGTATCGATATCGGCTTTTCTTTCTTCTTCACAGGCTTGGCTACCGCGCTAACACTCCTACACATGCAAAAAAAAATAACGGATAACAATTTGTTGTTGAAATAAACGTGCTTACTCCATGTTGTTCGAGGTTTCGTCTACTGGTATGGCGCCATTTTCAACCCCGTCCGATGGCGCTATCTTGCCAACTATGTCTTGCATCTCTAGACCTTCTTCAGCCATGGTCGTTTGAGGAGTCGATCTCAAATAATCACCTGAAGCAGCCCACCTGAATAATATTTCGTAATTAAAACAAAGTATTTAGACAAACTCTACTTCCTTTTCGAAATACTTGAGGAGTGGGAAACGTTTCTATCACGTGATAGTTATATTTATCCCAGCCCACGTACTCATCTTTTTTCACTATATACCAGGAGATCGCGGTGATAAAATGAAATTTTGTTTAGCTGCGTTAGCCGTTAAGCGGATTCTGCTTAACTTGTGATTGTTTTTAAGATGCCAATGGATCAATTGTCGCCAGTATCAAGCGATATGCATCGAGACAGAGAACTTTCTCCAAGCAGAAAGAAACAATCTGCTTTGAAAAAGATTGTTTCGGTGTTTAAGAAAGACCGAGCTAAAATGGAAATAGGGAGCGTACCTCCTCCGTTATGTTTTCAAGAAGGCAGTGATGAATCGCCTAGTAGTTCACCAAAAGTTACCAGAAGAAAGATCCGTGGTCGAAAGAAGGAGCGATTTTCCTCTGCTGGAGATTTCACGATATGGCGGCCGAAGGTATTAGATTGAAATCGTTTTTGTCGTCATTCTATTGATCTTGTAATTGGTTGTACGCGTTTGTAGTGAAATTAGATGGACTAGTTGTTATTAACACGATTGTTACCGCTAATTGCAGGGCCATGCCCGCTGGGAGTGTCCGGATTTGTCTATATCCGTACAAGATATGAGAGTTGAAGACCTTTGCCTGGCAGAATCACAGGCCTTACAACATGTAGCTGTTACTGAACTACGCAGGCACAACATTGGTGTGTCACATGGCATGTTGAAAGGTGAAGATTTGTTCAATCATTTCCATACAATTTATGTTACCATCAACTGTTTATAATAACGTACAACTGGTTTTGATATCTCACTCAAGTTCATGTTTCATTTCTGTCTTTCTAACTTGTAGGTTCAAACCTTAGAAAGAAAATAGAACGGTTATCCCTACGCAGTAACAAGAGAAATATTGTATCTAGTAAGTGATATGGTGTTTTGTGTGTACGTGTGAGTTTGAATATTTATTCATCATTGTAGCTGAATCATCAGGAGCTGTGTTCGGTCTTTCACTACAAGATGTTATTCAAAAGGAAAAAATGTCCACAAGCTCTTCAAACAGAAGTAGTGTAGCGTCTCAAGGCAACGGTAACATTAGTATGCCAACACCTCCGATGCCACGGAGACGCATCAATTCATCAACATCATCAGAACTTTTAAAAACACAAGCTCAAGAAGCACATGCTACTGTACACATGTCAACACACAATAACTTTCGAAGGAATTCATTACTAATTGATGCTCTAAGTTTGCCTGTTGCCCAAACAGAGGTAGACCAAAGGAGAATCTCACTGGAAGTCAGTGAGCCTCAAGTTCCTATGCTGGTTACTAAAGCCATGCAATTTATCGAATCAAAAGGTGAGCTTATTGTTGACATTGTTAACACAGCCTTTGTGGTAGACACCTCAATACAGCTAATTCAAACCCTCTAATTATATTTAATCATCTTTCCCATTGTCCAGCTATGATGACTGAAGGCATATTCAGAATACCTGGAGCAAAGAATAGAATCAACCAGGTCAGTGTTGAGTCGTATAGTAAGGAATGAGTTGAAGCCATTTTTTGGAATTTAACTGCTTCAAAGGTGTGGCCATGGTTACATTTGAGGGTTTAACGAAGCCACACTAAGTGATGCTCATTAAAAACTGTTGCTCTTTGTCAGCGTGTGGGTAGTTATGGCTTCAATTGAGAGCCCTAAGTTACGCTATTTGTACCTGCAGCTTAAACACTCCATTATGATGCCTGTAAATATTAACTTAGCATAGAGCACACCTTTATAAACATATGTCTCCTCCCTGGCATAGATTAAAAAACAAGTAGACGCTGGAGTAGTTCAACTATCTGAATGTCAACATCCTCATGATGTTGCTTGTTTATTGAAAGAATTCTTCCGCTGTTTACCAGAGCCACTGCTAACCCGGGAACTGTATTCTGCTTTTCTTTCAACTAGAAGTAAGTTCATTTAGCTGTATATATGACTTAATTTGACTAAATGTTTATCCAGATATCATTGTTACAACTAAATAGATCATTTAGTGATTAAAAGATTTGTTTGTTTTCTGTTGACCGTATCATTACATTTTGCTGTTCATGCTGTTTTTGTTTTCCTTCACTGATTTTTGTAGGACTAGAATCAAGAAGTGACCGTAGAGATTGTCTACGTCTGATATGTATGCTGCTACCTCAACCAAACAGAGATACATTACAACAACTATTATATTTCCTTGATCAAGTCGCCATGTATTCAAGTGAGATTATTCTAATTGATGGCACAGAGAGTACTGGGAACAGAATGACTGAAGAAAATCTTGCTTTGATATTTGGTCCAAACATTCTCCACAAAGTAAGAAAAACTTGTTTTCTATTTTACCTGGTGGCTTCGTGTAGCCACTGTGGGTTAACCACAGCCCACATATTAAGAGTTTGTTGTAAACAGAAGACCTATCTGGTGTTGACATCATGGTCCCATTAGGTCAACCAGGTTATATAAATGATATTACTCACCTTATGGCATGGAATAAACAGCTGATGTAAGATTTAAGTCTTTTTTTTTTTTCATAGCGTAAGCCCAATGACCAGAGTACACCTCAAAGACCTCAGAGTCATATTCAAGAAGAATTGGAATTGGTTTGTAAAGTCACTGAAGATTTGATTCGCATGCAAAGAACTCTGTTTACGGTAAGCTACCATTTTAACAATAATCTGATATTGTACACAAATGAATCTACTTTAGAAGTTATTAAATTATTGTTTCTTTTGGGGGGTCTTTGTTCAGTTGTCAAAACTTTTGCCCCCCTTTGTAGTGTACTTGTATGATTTGTTTGTGGGAAATTTTGATTCATGAAATCTTTTCTGTGCAGATACCAACAGAGTTGTATGACAAAGTTGCTGGGCAACTATTTTTATGTGATCCAGAAGCTCTAGATATTGTGTTGAGAAGACATTTCACTGCAGCACGTCCTCGTTCATATGTAGACTTTCATCGTGTACACAGCACAGACTGTAGTGCTGACGTGGCAAGTTTTCCTCAGCTACATTCCTCCAAGAGTGCAGATGTTATTGACGAAGGAATGAACACTCGACGAAAACTGTGGGGTACCACGTCAGACCTTGGTTTACTGAAACTCACCACACATGAAAAATTAGATTCACAGCACAGGCACCATCGGTTCTCCAGTATGGGAAATGATCCTGTCCTAAATGGACCGACTGCACTGAACACAGTTGGATTAAGAGAATCTGTCAGGCTGCCGTGTGGTAGTCGGGATTCTGCTTTCTCTTCATGTTCTGTATTTGATTCCCGTTCCAGTTCAGAGGGGTTTGGTATGAGTTCAGACCTTTTGCAAGGCTCGGCAGATAATTTGAACAGAACGGACAGTACAAATCAAAATCCAGTGGACTACAGCTCACTTGGTAGAAAAGATAAATTGTTTAGGAATTTTCGAAATGCATCCCTTCCTCCAGATATCACAGCTGAAGATGATACGGAAACAGAGAGACATTCCCAAGATAAGGATAGTAGTGAGAGTGATTTTATACAATCACTGGATGCTATCCAAAACCAATTAGTAGATAGTTTTTGTGAAGTCAATTCTCCTGTAGAAATTTTAGTTGATTCTCCACCTACAGCAGGTACTCTTTACGCCACTAGCACTCCAAACCACCATTCTCCTGATGATGGTATCACTATTGACAATGGTCTAGACATGTTTGCTCATAGTATATTGTCACCAGAACTGGATGCTAAATGTGAAGAACTGATGTCAACTCACACAGTATCATACAATGCAAGTAGCAGCAAGAATATGAGACCAGTTTGGTCACCATATCCTCCGTCTCCTGAAGATGGACATTTACAAACGTGTGGCATTTCTTCAGGGACTTCATTGTAATATTGTACACACTAATCCACAGATGATTTTCTCATTTTTAAAATACCATACAATGTGCTCAAAAACTTTTCATTTATTATTTCTTTACTGGGTGTAATTCTTTTTTTCTTAATTGTGTAATAATTATATGTTTTTCTTTTTTTAAAACAAAAAATTAACAGTTTTAAAAAAACACTTTCTTCCTATATATAGCAACATGACCATATACATACACATTGTCATAAAAATGGCCAAGTAGCTCAGAAGTGGGGGCACGTGCAGTAGCTTGACGTATGTTTCTTATGAACTCTCTCTTTGACATTTTATTCTTCACATGTACACTGCTCAGATCAATGCTCAGTAGAACAAGTCCATAACAAATAACATAGATGGTATCTAATGAAAACAAGACATGAAAATTCTGTCAAAAGGCTATAAGGACAAATACAGCTGTTAACAAGATTTTTTGCAGTTATAACTTACCTGCCTGCAAATTGAGCTTCTGGTTACAATGGTAGTACTGGTTTGAGAACTGGCCTATCAGGACAGACAAGAATTGGTCGTGTAGATGTGGTGGTGGGACAATGGAGAAAAAATAACGCATGGCGTTAGGTAACACCTGGCCTGAGAATTCCAATAGTTTAACCAACTCCGTGAGCACGTCATGCCTGTTTTGTTTAGAGAAAACATAACACACAGTTAAACTTGTCTTACCTGTTCTTCAGGTACACCATTACAGAGCTGCGATTAAGGGTGGGGCTGTGATAGAGAAATGCTGCAATATCATTGGCTGAATCTCTCAACAATAATTGTTGGAACAAATAACCAATACCCTAATGTCACATATATACAATAAACCAAAAAGGCAAAGCAACATGTTTTTACCTTTTCTGGATCAAAGGCAAACGTCAAGCTAGCATTATCCAAGGTCATATACAAATCTTTGAAGCAAACCTAACCATAATAAAATGTGAGGCAAACATCACTTGCATGTTATTCTTACGTCATCTCCATGGTTGTACAATGACAGCCATCTCCAGCGAGAATAACACAAACTGCATCCGTGACACTGACCGTATAACAACGTACAGTTTAAAATGTTTACCTTTTCCACAGCGTTTCTACGTTGGCTAGCAACAACCATTTCTCATTAACACATCCCGCCAGGCACAGCTCTGTAGCGTTAAGATAAGATAGTACCTTTACCGCGACCTCCGGTGGGAATTCGACTAAATCTGGAAACGATTTCTTGTTCCTTCGGCTACTCCCCCTTCGGTGATGAGATGGTCCTTGGCCCATGGACTCACATTAAAACATACACTACGTTAATACTATATTACCAGCCCTAGTGGCTTAATACATTACTGAACTAGCCCGCGTACGAGCAGGCGTTACCAACGAACACTTGATGATGGTAGCATATTTGACGTGGCAAAAGTGGTAGTCATTAATTAGAATAAATATCACATGATTGCGAAATAATTAGAATCTAAACAAACCAAATCTGTGTCCACACAAGTCACATGATTGAAACAGTGAGGGGTAATTTTTACCTTTAAAGATGGACAAGGTACAGTCTTTAACCAAGTCTGGAAACGTTTCTAGTTCGACCGATACGGAGATGCACACGTTCAGTAATCGGAAACAAAAAGTGCGCCACCGTCCACCCGCCACTGCACATAGCGAAGACATGGAGGAGTTAAGAGTCGCTTCAACTGAGTTTCCTAAAACAACATCTTTTAACTCACCAAATTTCAGCGTACTTTCGTCATTACACAGAGGACGATCTTACGAGAGACTTACAACTGCGCATGCAGATTCGATATTTCAAGAACAAACTGGCTACCTATCTGACAGTAGTTTGCCAAGTGAGAGACAGTCAATAGCTCGAAGACAAGACTTCCCTCATGAAAGTAATGAGACCACTCCTCTAATACAACAGCACAGCCCCACTGCAAGCATTGAAGGAATGGAAAAAGTTATTGATGAAGATAACGAGACTGTGTCGTTCAGCTCAAGCAAACATGCACAAAAGCAACGTTTATTAGTTCGAATTAGAAAGCATTCTAAAGTCATAATTTTATTTCTAATTATGCTAGCCTCGGTGGTGAGTAGTGGTAATTCAAATTAATATAATAATTCTTTGCACAGGCAATGTTTGCAACTAAGGAAGATGAAAAGAAGGAAGTAGGGATTGTTGCTATCAATAATGAATCTGAGCATGGTATCCTTTGTGGGTTTATTGAGTATGTACCTGGAAAATATTATTTCAGGCTGTGGTTTATTTAACCTTGTGGTTAAGCTAGGTTTTTTTTCCCTTAACTCCCTGGTTAGTTCAACGTTATGATTTGAACGAGGATCCACATTACAGAATTGAGTTGACTCTAACTGGTCCCTTTGATGAGAAAAAAGGTTGTATTTAAGGGCTGAGACAAAGTTTAATAGTGTACACATGTATTTCTACTATATAGTTACAAAAGGAAAGGCTTGTACTACAAATTGTATACGAGTGTGCAGTCATAGTGCACCGAACAACACCGATAAAGTAAGTTGCATGTGTGTGCTTTGGATATTATATAATAACTTTCCTATATCATATAGTGTCATAATGTTACTGTGTATCCTCAAAATCATGTTGTGGATAACAGCAGTGCAAAATTAGAGTTTCACTTTAAACATAAGTAAGTTATGTGTGTCGTGCCAGTATGAGATTTAGCTGAGATTTGCTATTGTGTGATAGCTCTTTGTTAAATACCTGTTCAGCAATTTGTTTTGAATTTGTATGTTGCTACAAGTATAGTATAAATTAATCTGTTGATCACGATGTTTCTTGTGTCATAACTGTACTAGTGATTTTGTGTTTGTTTTAAAGCTTGTTTATTTTTTTATCTCCGATCCTACAATACACAGGCTGTCATCATTAAATTTCAGTTATACTACTGATATTGAAGATATAGTACCTTTTCAGACTACCTTTGAAGGATTTAAGGTTTCGCTAAATGTACAGGTTAGTTATTATTTCAATTCTATGTTCAACAACTTAATTACTGTGTGTATATAGGTCGCTATTGCTGCTACGATCTTGGTGTTTGTTTATGTTCTCATTGTATTTGATGTGAGTTATTTATCCTGTCAGATTTGTATACTGTCAGCCACTCCCCTTTTTCTTGCAGCTTGTGCATCGTGTTGTTGCAGCTCTTATTGGTAGCACTATAGCTATAGCAACACAGACATTCCTGTCCCATGTGAGCAGTGTTCTTATTCAGTGGAACCCCATCTAATAGGACATGCACCCTGAAATTTGGAAAACTAGGACACTTGTCCATAGTCTCGAGCTCTTTTGTATTAGTGTACACATATTTAGACCCCTGAAATCAGAGCATCTCTTTGGACTTTTAACCCTCAATGTGATGAGGTTCCACTGTATTATATCCTAATATAACATTCAGGTTGTTCTGATAGAGACCCACTTTGAGTGATGTAATTGATCACATACAATTTGATACTATTTGCCTGCTGTTTGGAATGGTAAGCATATGTGTACCTGTTTTGTACACTTGTTATGCCTGTTTACCCAGATGATCCTGGTAGCCATATTCTCACAAACTGGTTTCTTTGACTATGCAGCTGTAAAGGTAGCCATATCAATACCATCACCATGGTATGGGGGAATTACTTGTTTTGTTACTAGATGTACAAGATGGCTCGGGGTAAAATCTGGACTCTAATGTTTCTACTATGCTTGTTTTCTGGTGTAGTGTCAGCATTCATCGTAAGTGTATATCTTCTCTATTGCTTTATGTGTATTGACATGCCATGTTCTGTTCTATAGGACAATGTGACCACAATCTTGTTGTTAACTCCAGTATCAATAAGGTGTGTGGGTTGTGTCTGTACTTGTAGTGTCTGTACTTGTAGTGTACATGATGGATGGGTGTGAAGTGTGGTGTATGTAGATATAGTACAAATTGCTGCCAATTGCTTTATTTTATATAATTAAATCCATGGTTACTGTGTGGTTGTGTGTGTGGCTTGCATATCTGACTATCATATACATCAATACCACAAGACTCTTACATGGTATGTTAATGGTTTAGACTTTGCCAGGTGCTCAATCTTGACCCAAGATATGTACTAATTGCTGAGGTGGTGTTCTCAAACATTGGTGGCACTGGCACTGCTATAGGGGATCCCCCTAACATCATTATTGTGTCACATAAGGATATCAAAGATGCTGTAAGAAGAATGTTTTCTATTTAAAAGCTTAGCTTTATTTTATTACAATGTAGGGAATTAATTTTCCAGAGTTTACACTTCACTTAGCTATTGGAATTTTTTTCTGCATGTTAGTTGGATTTGTACTTATCAGGTGAGCTATATATAGAATATACCCACACCCATGACACCCCATGTGCCTGTTAGGCTCCTGTATTGGAGATCACCGCTAAAGAACAAGGACCCACCTGAAGTTGCAGGTACAATGTTTTTTGTTGTGCTAACTTGGTTTTGAAAAACTTGTTTAGAGCTGAAACGTGAAATTGCTATTTGGAAAAGGACTGCTCGCCACATGCGGGTGGTGTCCCTGGAAGAACGTGGTGTGAGAGAGCGACTGTTAATGAAGGCTCAGGAAGTACAATCACAACTCAGGGACCGGCTCAGCCACAAGTAGGGGACATCATATCTGTATATTATTGATATTATATCTTCCACCTATAACAGTGCTCAAACTAACACAGATATTTGGAGAAAGAATCTTGAATCCCTGGAAGAAAAGGTAAGCAGCATTATGACATTACCATACCTGTATTATATAACTGCTGTGTTTATTGTAGTACAAGATCACTGATAAAGTCCTCCTGGCCAAGTCCAGTATTGTCTTAGCTGTAGTGATACTCAGTTTCTTTTTATTGCACACCATTCCTAATCTACACATTGACTTGGGTAAGTGTCATACAGCTACTAAAATAGTTCAGTGATCACTGATCCAACTTTAGGCTGGATTGCCTTGTTTGGCTCAATGGTTTTACTAATATTAGCTGATGTGGAGGAATTGGATGCAGTTTTAGAGAAGGTGGAATGGGCCACACTGCTTTTCTTTGCCGGCTTGTTCATATTAATGGAGGTAAAATATCAATGTCATGTCCTGATTTAGTTTGTTGTTGTCTTAATAGACGTTGGCTGAATTGGGTTTGATCAATTATATTGGTGAAAGAACTATTGATCTTATTGAGGTACTGGCATCCCCATTGTTGTTGCATCATGTTATTTAACAAGTTAATGTTCTTTTTTAGACCGTGAGCCCAGAAAATCAGATGCTGGTAGCTATACTGGTAGTTGTGTGGGTGTCAGCCATTGCTTCTTCTTTCATTGATAACATCCCCTTCACTACTGCCATGGTGAGTGAAGTGAACATGTTAGTATGTAGATGTGATGATGATGGTATGTGGTAGATTCCGGTGATAATTGAGCTAGCTAATGATGAGTCAATTTGTGTACCACTGAAACCATTGGTGTGGTCACTGGCCCTTGGTGCCTGTCTGGGGGGTGAGTGTATTGTTGTCCATGTGTGTGTGTGTGTGTGTGTATTCACAAACACTCTAATAAAACAACCACTATATATTCACAGGGAATGGTACTCTTATCGGAGCTTCAGCTAATGTGGTGTGTGCTGGTCTTGCTGAACAAAATGGCTACCCCATTAGTTTTGTGTTGTTCTTCAAGTAAGAGTCTAAGAACACCATTGCAACTACACACACCTTTCTTTTATCGATTTTTTCCCTATAGGATTGGCTTTCCTATGATGTTGGGTACCACGTTTGTAGCCACGGTATACTTGGTTATATGTCACGTGGCTCTTGATTGGGACAATGGAAATACAGATGATTGCATCAATATTAATGGGAGCGCTGTCTTATGAACATTGTATAATGACTCAGGTACACAAATATACATTTTTATTTATCAAATTTGAATTACATACTTATGCTGGTGATTGTATTTCTATATTTTTACGTATTTAACTAATAAGCAAATGACGTAATAGATTCATAAGCACTCAATTGCAAGGAGTGCGTGAATTAGAAATTTAGAATGGATGTTGCACGCATATTCTAATAGTACGCTCATGGTTGTTGGTAGAAGTTAATTTATCCATGGAGTTCCAAGCTGTAATTCTAGCGGGTGGTCGCGGCTCTAGGATGTACCCTCTCACGGAAAACATTCCCAAGGCACTACTTCCAGTCGCAAACAAACCTCTAATCTGGTACCCAGTGAAATATCTAGAAACGGCAGGCTTTCCAGGCAAGAAAGTAACTTGGTTAACATTGTACAAATTATGTTTGTAGAAGCGATTGTGATTGTTTCCAAGGCGAATGCACAAACAATTGGCAGCGTGTTGGAAGAATTCCGAGTTATGCACGACGTCAAGATGACATTTGTACTAGTGGAGACAGCGGGCGATGAGTGGGGCACCGCTGATGCGCTAAGAGCAGTTAAATCAAAAATAAAAGTGAGAGGGTATTAATTAGAATTTTATTAAAATTTTCTTTTAGTCAGACTTACTGCTGCTCAGCTGCGATCTTGTTACTAACATACCACTACATTTGCTAGCAGATGTTTATCGGACTTACAATTCTACTGCTGCTATTTTGTTAACGCCCGAACCTGATATTCAGGAACAAGATGCAAGCAAAAAGAGTAAACCCTGTCACGTCGATGGTGACATTATTGGACTAAATGAAACTTCACAATTATTATTCTTCTGCTCTGAAGCAGACCTGGCTGACAACCTTACTCTATCAAGAGGAATGTTAAAGAAAAATCCACACATTCAGTTCCATACTGACCTGATAGATGGACATTTGTACTTAGTAAAGAAATGGGTACTAGATTATGTGTTCCAAAACAAGTTAGTACTAATATGTACAATTCAGTGTTGTGTTAGAAAGGTGTATTTCATGACCTCTTTAATAAGACCGCCTCATTAATTAGGCCCCAAAGGTGATTCTATAAATGAGGTCTCAATGTGTTTATATATACTGTAATTGTCTTACTAGAAATATCAGTTCAATTAAGGAGGAGCTAATTCCACAGCTTGTTAAGGGACAATTCCAATCAGCTCACATGATCCCAAAGCCCCACCCCTACACTGAGCTCATGGACAGCAGCTTTCTGACCACACCTGCCATGCCACCAGAGAAACAGTCGTCGCATCCTGTAGTTAATATGACTGAGCTAGCAGCTGATTCCCATGACATGTTGGATCAATTAGCGCTTCAGATGTCATCCGGAAACCTTAATGGTGCAGAAGATCATGTGATCTCATGTCACGCCCACATAGCATCATCAGATTCATTATGTATCCGAGTAAATACAATAGACTCGTATAAGCAAGTGAACAAATCGGTATGATGTTTGATAGTGTGCTGCTTGTGAAAATTTTGTACTTTTGTAGTTATCGATGCCATGTTATGCATCAACCCTGTATCCACCTACTGACACTACCTTACCACAACCTCAACAACAGCAGCAGCCAGCCAGGGGGAGGGGCACTGTAAGCTACACATACTGATTGGCTAAATTATGTAGTATTGTACTAGGTGAGTTCTGATAGTTTAGTTGGCCAGTTTGTTTCCACAAAAGACAAAGTCAGTATTAAGCACTCAGTGGTACACAGTCACTCAATGATCGGGGAGAAGAGCAGACTTCTACTCTGTGTTGTAATGGACCATGTCAAGATTGGTGACAAGTAAGTGGCTTTTTGTATTCATGAAGTTCTCAACAAGCATGAAAAAATAAATGCTTTTGCATTATAATCAAACTGTAGAAATGAGTTAAATTTTAAGGTCTTTTGTTGTCTTAGTTGCAACATTCAGAACACCATTATTTGCTCTGAGGCATACATAGAAGACAACGTCACTCTTAAAGACTGCATCGTTGGATTCCATTGTACTGTTCCACGTGGCAGTAAGTCACCCCATATCACTTTGTGCCCCTTAGTAATAATGTCTATTGCAGCTGATGCCAAAGGTGAAACATTTGTTAGGGAAAGTGAAGAGATGAATTTGTAGAGTCACAAGTTATAAATTGCACAATTTATTTGAAAAATAAAAAAAATAATTACAAATTTTCTTTTATATCATGTTTGTAACTTTTTATAGGTGCCATCAGGTGGCCGATAGTTCTTGGGTAGGGCTAGAATTTGTAGAGCGTTGAATGCATAGAGTGGCTGACTGACGTTCTTTAATGCATTCTCTAGTCTTGTTCCTTGGCTATAGTGGACAAAAAAGTTTAATGCTGAACTGTAGTTGTGATAACATCCTTACCTTCTTGTTGCATCAAGAGCATGCTGGAAGCTGCTAGGGTCCATGCCAAATTCACGACATAATATAAGAACTTGTTCCAGAGTAACAGACATGGCAGTACGATCCTTGGCACTCTTACAACTGGTCACACGGCCACATCTCATATATCTACACAACTATATAGCAACACGCTGGAATAATGTTAGAGTTGTGTACTCAAACCTCAAGAATTCTGGTATGACTTATAATTACCCCTCATTAATGAGACCACCTTTTTAAGAGGCTACATTTTGGCTAGAAGTGCAATCCAATCAGTACAGTAGTCCCTCAGTTATCTAACCTTATATTTGAAGTGACTGCTCTATTAGAGTATTTCAACAGCACTCTGAAAAAATATGTATGGGGTTTCAGTTATCCAAACAATTCACTTATTGAACACCTTTACTATTGGATGAGACACATTGGGGTTTGGGTAACTGAGGGTATACTGTATCAAGTTGTGTATTCATTCACACAGTTGTATTGGAAATTGATGAAGTAGCAGACATTTGCTGTCAAGTCACATCAGAAATGAAACCCTATCCTCTATTAACACTAAATAGGATTACATTGTCTTGTTCCAAATTTAACTTTATTCCTATACATTTTCAAATTTCACCAACTTTTAAATGATTACACAACTCCTCTTGGCCAGCCAATATTTTGGCTGAATCACACTTTTGGGCCCAACAAATTCAAGTATTATCACTGGACAGTGTTTGTGCTATTAGTGCATAGTTGGCTGGACACCAGATCAGCCCTATATATGAAGTTTCACTTTAAGCCTGCCCAACTTAAATTAATGCACACCTCTTGGCTAAGTGATAAGATATCGGTGTTCTTGTTCTTCTTAGCTGTGATCTGTGACCGAAGTGACTCGAGCAAATCTTGAGCACGCTTTGCTCTATGTGCATTGGCAGCATCTACAGAAAAAGGCCATTACATCTACAAACACCATGATAGCAGAACAGCTTACTAGCATGACTGAAGATGTCACAGAAACGGTAACAGTAGCTGGAGAGCTTCTGGAAGTTATTATTATTAATGACATCTTGTAATGAATTATCGCCAAACCTGTCATAACAAAGAAGAATTTTGTTTATTAGCCACATAACAGATATACAATTTCAAGGGTGTATACTGAAACTAAGCTTTGTGATCTACTATAGCTGCGATACAAGTTAGGAAAATTATGTGAAGGCAGTACTGAGTTGGAAATGGTCTGTTAATGATTGTTAATTGTTAAAGTTCATGAAAATTTTTATGAAAGAGGTTAAAGAATTAGTTTTAAACATTGCAACTTACGCATCAGCCATTGTTTGCTGTTCGTTGATCCCTTGTGTTAACAGTACTGCACACACTTTGATAGCTTTGCCTTCTTGTAGTGGTGTCGGCAGTAGCCGGAACAGTGTTGGACTCAATGGAACACGTACAGTATAATTGTATCTGTAAAGAGATTACAGGTGTATACACAGACAATCAGTATCTACACCGCTGTACAATTTGATTGCATTTTTATAACTAACTTGTAACTATGTAACAAAGCTTGGATGTTAAACAGCTAGCTGAATGTTCTATTAAAGTGTTTCATTGTAGTACCTGTATTACACACTTTACACAAATATTACATAGATACACTGTATGCATTACTTACACAATACACACACACACACACACACACACACACACACACACACACACACACACACACACACACACACACACACACACACACACACACACACACACACACACACACACACACACACACACACACACACACACACACACACAGAGCTCACCTTCTTCCTTCAATCCGCAGTGCATTATCATTGGATGACACAATCTTGATAGTCAAGACGTTGATGTTTTGCATGACAACAATAAAGTCTTCTAACATGCCAATCTCGTCACCATGGGTACTCAACAAACTCTCCCAGTGTAACAAGAACCCAATTTGTTGTAATTGGATTAGGAATGCATTATCCAGAATGGAGCTTTGTAGTTGTAGAATGAAACTGGTCACCACTGTAGACACAGCTTGTGTAAATGCTATATCATGACGATGTCGGTAGCCTTTAATGCCAATAGGAACTTTATCCAATATTAATTTATGTGTTTCCTAATTAATGCACCGATAATTAACTTCATATAACTGCATTTGTTTACCTGTAGAAATAAGAAATAGATTGCTTTCTGTAGTTTATCAACAATGCTAGCTAAAGCACTTCGCATATCGCTAATCGGTGTCTGTAATACAGAGTGCCAATCATCTGTGGTGATATAGATCACATGATCTCATGTATGACATCACTACTCATACCTGTGCCATCCAGATTGCTCAGCACTGCATCCACCCTCATCTCAACACACAAAACGTGTTCCTCTACTTTTAAACACAAGTCACCCTGCCAGGAAAAAAGGATGCGCATGTGTATATGTCTTTATTTGTATAATTATTATCTATTTGGTAAAATAGGAGTTTTTATAAAATTTCAACTCACCACACTCTCTTGTTTGATTCCTACAGAGATGTACATGTATGATGGAGATGTACAAATCAACTCACTAACACATACCTGCGTTTTCTTGCAGTTGATTATGCAGCGATCTTACAGCATCATTCATCAACATAACATCGCAGTGACCACGTAATTTATTCACTTTATCTGCTAATTTTCGGAACGCTGCTTTTAAATGCTCCCTACTCATTTCTTGTGCTGCACTGTGGAATAAAACAAGCATATAAGCAATTGTATTCTAATTAATTAGTTCATACCTGAGCACAATATCACATTGTCTATATATCTCCACGTGAATTCTATTGAGATGGTTTAAAATGTTACGAGCACGGACAGTTTTGTTGTCATGTGAATGTGAGAAGATACTACAAAAGCAAGACCATCAACAAACTATTCCATTAAGTGCACACCTACTTTGCATAGCAGTATGGTGCAGTGGTTTGCCACTTGATGAGACCTCCATTACGATACTTGAGGTTGTATGCAGTTGGAGCACCAACTGTCACAACGTTGTATGCCAGTTGATCTGCATAAGAGGACGAAAATGTGAGTTTCTCATTAAGTGTATGCAGATATCAGTAGGTGCCTTACAAAAGGGTGCCCCAAATGGGATACATTGATCATCAGGACACTACTTGTTCATGCTCAGGTTTAGGACTGCTAAAATTAGGAGGTGATGATCACCTATTTGCAATTACCTTTGCCATCAGCTTCTGCAACACACATTTGTTGTATGTGCAGGTTGGTGGGTACAAACTCCAGTAGGTCATCCTGTTTCTCCACACTCTTCTTGAACTTCCTCTCTCCTACAAGAACAGTCAGACAGGGTAACATTACAAGATGGAAGAGATCAGAAACACAACACAATGTCTCAAGTTGAAGTGATCACTATTATTAAATTAGAAGCACAGATTTATTAGTGCTGACATGGTATCCACTTCGGTTGCAGACATACTTTATTATACAGGATAGAATAAAACCAGATTCCTTGGAGGTGCTCAGCAATGACTAATTGCATCATCATTTTAAGTAATGACCATATTTTCCTGTAGGCCCTAGCATCAATTACTGAGAAGTGAAGTGGCCATTACCAGTTTTCTTTGCTCTTGCAACACTGTATTAACATTCGTAGTTCACGCAAGCGTAAATAGTTCTGCTGATGTGACAGGGACAGCACTTGGATGGGTTGTAGTTGCTAAACTCATCATTGTGATGGTAGCCCCTCCATTACCCACTTGGCTTGTACTTGTATCAGATGCCATCTTTGCCCTGCACATGTGTTACTGTAACAGCATGACTTAATTACGCATGTGTGCAAACTGCAACTACAATTGCTTCAGGGCCACTGTTGCAAAAACGAGGAAAACCGGTGTACCTAACCAATACTGCCAAGGAACCATGAAGGTATTCTGAGGCCAGTTTTGGGTCAATTACTGTTTGTTGATCATAAAAGCCTTAACATTTCTTTACACTGATCTGCAGGAAAACATGAGCTAGGATACAGGGGTGCTCTTTTTGCAACACAAGGAACAATACAGCTGTCATGAAAGACTTTTCACTACTTTATTCAGTTCAGTAGACTCTTCTTCAAAAGTTTGTATGAACAGGAGATTGCGGATGGCGTGCAGCATGAGTAAAAGTGATGGTTGTATTAAACTGAACAATTTTACGGTCACAGTCAAATTTTCAGTGGCTAACCAGCTAGTTTAGGAAGACATTACTGCTTCTTATTCTCCACAATGCTGGAATAGTAAGCATTAATTATGAGCTTAATATACGTCACTACAACAATTGAACATCACGAGTTACTAGCCCACACTATAGTAAAACTACAATCAATCATCAGATGTTAGCATTAGTCTCACATGGCCAGACCCTATTTTCTTGGGGTGATGTTTATCAATTTTCAATTATAAGCACCCCCTCAAAAAAGGGTCTGGTCTCGGGTCCAGAATCAATATTTTCACACCCCAAGCTAGGGCTTGGGGTGTTTAATCAGCTTTTGTCATGAAACGTATACTTCCTTTTAAGTTGCAAGCCATGTACACACTAGAAATGCCATGAATGATGGCCAGTAGTGGCGATGAGAGATGCAGAGGTTGTTTTCTATGTCTGAAGTTATGTGAAACCAAACGGGTTAGGACGAATTGAGTATGTACACTTTTCAGCTGTAGAAAACAGCCTCTGTGTCTCTCGCTATCGGCCATTGTTCATGACATTTACAGTGCGTACTTGGCTTGAAATTTAGAAGGAAGTGTACACTTCATGATGAAAGCAACACCCCAGGCTCTAGCTCAGGGTGTGAAAACAAGTTGGTATATTGATTCTGGACCAGATCCTTTTTTGAGGGGGTACTTAGAAAATAGAGTCTGGCCAAGCGAGACTACCGTATAGCCAAAATATTTTGAGGGGAGAATTTTCACTGATTTCGTGGTTTTAGAGGTTATCAGCAAAAATTTTAGCCTTGAAATATTTAGACCTCCATATAGTCTAATACATTTAGGGGAGTGTTTGTAAATCTACGAAAATTTTATCTTTAGCAACATTGCTCAACCTCGAAATATTTAATATTTATTATTATTAACACTTTACAGTGACCAGCACTGAAGGTCTGACAGCAACATGTGCTGCAGCCTTAGGACTTAGACTTAATTTAGGCTATACCATATGTTAGCGCATAAAACAAACAGGATGAGTGCTCATTACTTCTTTCACCTATTAGGTGAGTACTCCCAAATGGTATATATCACTACTTACCACGACTACATGGGATATATACATCCTTGAGCCAAGCACAGTGTTAAGAATGGAGAAGATGCTGAAGTATATGACATCACAGAGATTTTTTGGTTATTTAAGAAGAAGTGCTAAACTAAAACTATGGGATAGGGAACATGTTGATTGACCTCTTTGATATTACTACCACAGGAGCTAAGTGAAGGCTAACAGACTATAGAACACAGAGCAATTGAAATGCTATCAGCAGAATCACTTATTTTGGAAAAGATGCAGCCCTCGCTATCAGTGTATATACCAGCAAATGCCTCACAGCCAAACTGTATAGCCAGAAACTTTCAAGAGATGAAATTTTTGGGAATTGTGAGAGATGATAGCTAGCTTCATGAAAACTATAATCATTGGCTACATGTATTATCAAGAGTTCATAAAATATATACTGAGGAGAGTGTCCTACTCTCAACCCCTGTAGAAGGGTGTACTGTGAAGTTATGATGTAACGACAAGATGTTGCTGTTTGTGACGTATGAGCAGCCGTAAAAGTGCAAGAATCGTTAGCACCATTTCATACTCACGACGCTCAGGATAGCTGTATTCGCGAATGGCCTAGCAAGAAATGCCTACAAAGTGGTCTTAATCCATGAAGGAACAGTTGTAGTTCGGTGAGAAACGCTTAAAGCTGGAGTTAATTTAGTTGCTAGCAATGTTGTTAGGCACGTGTTCAATCGATACCATGTTCAACTAATGACATCATTAACTATACAAAGAAAAACAGGCAAACTCAGAAGTGTTACGTCATAACTTCACAATACGCCCTTCTACAGGGGTATATGAGAGTAGGACACTCTCCTCAGTATATATATTATGAACTCTTGGTATTAAACCTCATTATCTTCCAAAGATCAAGTATACTATATATGCATACCATTATCTAATTATTATCTATTGCTATTGTAAAACCTCTAAAAGAGTTTACAAACATAGATGCACCACTCTGCGTGGGAAGTCCAAAGGCACCGCCAGTGCCTTAATTTGTATACGGCACTGCTGCCTACCGCAACAAGTGCATTATAACTTATAATGCACTGGTTGCGGTTTTGCAGACCGCACAACAATAATCATAAGGGAGTGTGGGATATAAATAGAGTTAGACTTTTTGGAAAATGTATGATTTTCTGATCCATCGATTTCTCCTGAAATCTTGCATTATGATTGAAATTGATTTAAAGGAAGCCAAATGTTGTAGAAACCAGGTGCACTTATCGTAGTTGTACTGTTTCTTGTGTTGCAAAAAGAGTGTACTTGAGTCTAGGTTCATGTAGTTAATTATTGTCTTCTTTCTCAAATTTTGCAAGCCAACAAGAAGAGGATAATAATGCACACACACACACGCATGCACGCACGCACACATGCACACACACGCACGCACGCACACACACGCACGCACGCACGCACGCATGCACAACACACCTTGTTGCAAAAACTTTTCCATGTGCTTCTTAACTTCTCGATAATGGGCCATCATGGTACCATGTACCTCAATCACTTCTTGTCTCACTATCTCCCAGTGTTCATTGAGCTGTGGAAGAGATGTATAACTGACTATACTCATCAATATCACCAACTTACTCCTACTAGAGAGCAATACTCCTGCACTTGACTGTTCTCTTCTATGATAAACCGTTCCCTATAAATAGAGTAGTTAATTGTATGTGTGTGTGTGTGTGTGTGTGTGTGTGTGTGTGTGTGTGCGCACTTGATCCACAACTTACAGTAATAACATGGGTATAGTGAATGACATATCAGTCTCAGCCATCACCTCACACACTTGTAGACCATAATCCTTATTCCTAGATTACACAACACCCTCACATGCACACATTCACACTACCCCATCAACACATACCACACAGGGAACTGGAATTTTCTAACACAAAGGTTTTCAAAAGCAAACCTAAAAACAACCACCAATACTAAGACTCACACAGGTACACAGCTCACCCCAGTGAACTATCAAAATCAGTTTCAGATGTCTAAAAAGAAATGTAAAAAATGCTTGCATGGTTACTGAATTTAAATATATGAACACACTGCATATAAAATGGCTGCTCAATTAAAATACTTAAAACACTGCGAAAGTCAATTCCCTAAAGCTCAATGTATCTACCTTTTAGACCAAAATAAGGTGCTTCTCAACAATCATAAAATTACACAAAGTACTTGAATTTAAAGAAATACATGTACAGTATTTACAAATACAAGTACATAAACTGACCTGGCTTTCTGACAGTTGTCTTGAAAATGATAGTGACTTTGGAGAGTTACTCTCACTAGCCTGTTAATATATAATAAGAGTTACAACCATATAGGGTATCAATACACTATTCTTGTAATACAACAAATCTACTGTATGTCAAATTGTGTGGCATTTTAAAAAGCTACTGTATACGGTGTGAAATTGTGTCAATAAATTTCAGCCTTGGCCACCACTTACAATTGTTCTATATAATATTAGAGTGACTGCATTATTAGAGAGTGCAATTGTTTCAAATATTTGGTTTTAGCAGTGTTTCCCCTTTTAAACCACTAGTACGATGATTTATCTATGTACAGTACAGACAAATTTTCAGCTCATTCTCTTAAACAGTTTATATACCTTAACCATAGTCAAGTTATGCTTGGCTGGAGGCATCAGTCAGTCAGGCATGCAGGCAGACAGTCAATCAGTCATTTGAGATTCTAAAATTTCATAGAAACTTGTTGGAAGGGTTTGGGGTCACTCTGAAGACATTTATGGGCTTGGATATGCCTAACCAATATTGCCAAGCTGTTATGAAGGTGGTTTTTGGTGGCCAGGAAAGCCCAAAACATCATGATCTCTAATACAGTACTACCACACCGTGTGATGTAGATATGTATAAATTAGTCTATCTACACCAAAACAGACAAGCTGTGAAAAAGGATGTGGCCCCCAAAAAAGCCAGGGTGAAAAAAGATGTGAAATCAAAGGTAGCGGCCAAGAAATGGCTGTGATGGTAGGTTAATGGCAAAAATTTTAATAACAACAATTCAGGTGAATATGCATTGCCTCTTCCAAGTTTCACTAGGAGATTCGGCACCAAATTTACCTGAATTGTCGTTATTAAGATTTTTGTTATTAACCTACCATCAAAGCCATTTCTTGGCTGCCACCTTTGATTTCACATCTTTTTTCACCCTGGCTTTTTTGGGGGCCGCACTTTTTTCACATCTTGGCTATTTTGGTGTAGGTATCACTTCTTCTTTACTGCAGAAAGGAGGAAGATATATCAAGGGCTAAATTCTGTGGAGATTTTTTATAATAATGATTTTTACAAAAAAATAATACTGTATGAAAATTATCACACATATCCTCTCTCCTATAGGTCGGCTCACAATGTGGCAGGCTTGTAGCAGAAATCTCTACGTGGTAACTTGTTTGTAGCTGAACTGTGACATCCAATGTAGCTGGACTCTCTATAAGGTGACTTGTTGTAGCTGAACTCTCCATAGGGTGATTTGTTTGTAGCTGAACTCTCTACCAGGTGACTAGGTTGTAGCTGAACTCTGTACAGAGTGACTTGGTTGCAGCTGAAATTTCAACAGGGAGACTTTTTGTAGCTGAACTCTCCACAGGGTGACTTGTTTGTAGCTGAACACTCTACTGGGTGGTTTTTTTGTAGCTGAACTCTACAGGTGACTTGTTTGTAGCTGAAGTAGCTGAACTCTCTATATGGTGACTTGATTGTAGTTGAACATTCTAATAGAGTGACTTATTATGTAGCTGAATGTTTTATTACAGGGGCTTCCCTAAAGAGTGGTAGGCAGCACCGCTCTACTTTACTCAAAATTCTTTTGATGTGGAAAAAGGAATGCATATAATTAACAAATTGACTTTGATGTTGGTAGCAAATTGACAGTTTTACTGCTCTAGAGTATCTCAATCGTGCACTTGTTACAACCTAGTTGACTTACTTAGTGGTTTTTAATCTGATTTACTGGAAGATCGTTCTAAAATAATTAATCTACCTATCTACCCATCTTCAGCTGATTCGATTAACTAGCTAGTTTGCCTGGTTGGCATGGCAAGTGATATTTAACAAAACTCGATTGTGCACTTATTACACATGGTTGGCATTTTTGTTATAACTCCATGACTGTTAATGCAAAAGGTTTACACTACGATGGTTACTACATACAGAGACTGATTTTCAAGTCATTCCTTCAAGCGGTTTATCATGTGGCCATGACAAAAAATTGCTATTGCATTTTTTTGAAAATTGCATATAACTCCCTTGTTCTTATCCAATGCGTACAAAATTTACATGCTACATTAGGTTCTTATTGCCCTCCAAATTTGAAAAAAATCAACTAAAGCATGTACGAGTTATAGCAATTTTTAAGTGTTGCAAAAAGAATAATAAGAAGAAAAGTACAAAGAAACTAAGACAAACTTTGAAGGCATATATAAATATGATTATTTCTGGTGAGTGAGAACGACATTTTTTTTTTGGTTCCTGTAAAATACACACTTGTCTGCCATGCGCCTGCGCTGGCTGTACTTGGCTGTATGACACACTATCATGTGTCTTGATAACTAAAATGGTTGTGATAGTTTGTCATGCTGTAGTTAATTAGTGTACAAAGTTTCGTCAAATAACACCTTCATTTCATGTCTATCTACACTGTAACTCTAAAATTTCAAGCTGATTTACCTAACGCTAAGCCATTTTCGTTCCAACCATTGTAGAACAATTCTATGCTTTCCCTTTTACTGATAATGGCATGGAAAGTAGTGATAACAAACACCTGTGGACTTTAACACTCGCTGTAGAGTAAAGCTTACCCAATGCCTCAACCAAATTTTGATAGGTGCATATTAAATTTTGACGTTCATTGAGTGAGAGAGATGGTGTGGGTTAAAGGGCAGCGCTTGTGACCAGGATCAAGACATTAATTTAAATCATCAAATATTTACATTGGTTGCTTGATTTCAGCCAAAATTTCAGCTTGATTTCTGATATTTTTAGGAGAAAGCCCTATAAATGTTCTTAAAGCTCAAAACGTTGCTTGATCGCCTCTTTTTAACAGTGCTTGATTGCTTGATTCAGACCTTTGATCGTTTGATTGCGTTTTGATCCCAGGATCAATTGCTGCCAATAAACCTATGAAAGTTACTATACCCCTTGGGGTAGCCAGGGCACACTCTACATTGCAATCATGTGATGACAGCTGATGCCGTACACCAGTGAATTAACCAGAGTTACAACAAGCTAATGTAGTTAAAGCGTGAATAACTTTAGTTGTATCAACAACAGTAGTGTTCATTACCCTTCGCTATGGGCCTATGGGTTTCCGCATTTGTTCGCGTATGACCATAAGCATACTGTCCAATTAACTTTGTACGGCTACACTTAATCGGTTTAGTACCACCTTCAACACACTGCATATAATAATTTAACTAACTCACCTTCCTGCCACGCAGCATTATGAAACCTCTAATAGCGTCCTCCCATCTGAAAAATAACAAAACTTAATGTGTTTGTATGGACCACACCCATACTATGTATATTCACATCAATAAGGCCACATGCACTTTTGGTATGAAAATTATGGATGTGGTCTTTTTAATGAGGTCACTAAACTACACTTTAGCTATGCTTAGGATATAATGAGGTGATTATAGTGTCAGGGACAGACACAGGCAACAACATACAAATATTTCTCACTAGCTAAACTGGAGCAATAACATTAAGGAAACTACAGTAGCAGTCACTGACCAGTTAATAACCCTATAGAATTTTGGCCATAAATGTGACATGCATCTCAATGCAAAATGTTCATCTTAGTGCACAACGAGCAGTACTAGTCTGCAAATACTGTAGTCATTTCAACTGTAAATAATTGTTATGTGAAGCAAGGTTATTGTCTAAGGCTAGAAATATTTCCATAGCAGGTAACAAGCCAGTAGAGTATATTACAATTAAGCACTAGAGTCAATGATAACTATAAAAGGAAGTTCCCAAAGTTGTGTGAAAGAGAAAGTACGGCACACAACAGCTAGCTAGGGCAGAACACAACTTCTTTGCCTGTCAATTGTAGGACTGATGCCAAGGGGCCAGGTATACTGTATTTCCTCATATAAAAGCTGCATTCAAATAAACTCCTGGTCCTAAATGAAGGCCAGGGGGTGCTACCTTCCATGGCTGTCAGAAGTACAGTATGTCAACTGCTACAAGGAGGAACAAGATTTTTCAGCTGGTTCATGAATGGATTATAAGAAATAAATGCCCGAGCTTTTTATAAGAAGAAATACGGGGTATACACACTACATAATAATAGACTTTAGACTTAATTCTTAAATTTCCTACAATAAAATTCCTGTCTTTCTATAAGGATACCAGCCTGCAATACAATCCTATGCCATAATGTGTACAGTACAATAGATGTTGCATGTTACAAATTGTGCACAGTAGAATCATTTATCTATGTTATTGTAGTGTGGTATGTTACAGGCTTACTTGATCTCTAGTCGTAACTTGTTATTGGGGGCTTGGAATACATCCAATATTGTCAAGTGTGCTTGACCGATTGGCTTCATCTGAAAAAACATGTTGATTAGAGTAAACACATTGCATCACATGTAGCACACAGTACTATACACATGCAATGCATATATGCACACAGTAAACATTTTGTTGATACACATACAGACACACGCACAAATAGCAAAGCCTTCAGCTGTTGTTTACACAGTCACGTATACACTGGGGCACCAACTACTTAGGTGCTATGAGTCAGTGTAGACTAATCTTCCTGGGGACCGGACTAGTACCCCACAAAGGCTGGTAATAAGGTGTACATGTAGTCCCACACCCATGGTTGGCATGTCTATGTTGACTACACACTGTATTACACATACAAACATACCTTCAAGCTTCCTTCATTACGCTCATGCACATCAAACACTTCCAGTTTGAGTTGAGTATTAAGTGACAAGTGATGATTATTGTACAATATGACTGTTGTGAAAAACCGAGGATCACAATTAGTCTGCAAAAAATAAGCAGCATCTTAACTATGTCACACGATACCGTGTGTGTATGTACGTGTTTGCGTGCGTGTGCGCACGCGTGTGTGTGTGTGTACACATAACACCACTTATTCACCTGGATGATTTCAGTTTGAGCATAACGGAACCAAAACGCTTGTGGTTGTGTCAAGCAACTTGTCAACACAAATGAGTTGGGTACTCTACCAGACTCCTCTGTCACCAGCGAGCTACATGCTGTGTAATACAACAACTTTTGATTGCATAAATAAAAACAAGGACACAGAATTTGGTCTCAACCTTTAAAATGAAGCAGGAATAAAAAGGAGTGAGGGATTTTCCAACATTGTAATATATAGCTATCATCATCACTACTTTTCATCACTGGAACCCTACTTCATTTTTAAATTATTGTGCTAATTCGTTATACACGTGGGGCTGCATGTGACTGCTTTATTAGAGTATCTTGTAGATTGAGGGGAAGGGTTTGCCATATCTACAGTTCAAATGGTCCCCTACAATGGCCCATATTAAACTATGGACAGTATACTAAGCACACCTGGTACCATATACACATTCCAGAGGAAGGCGGAAGTGTTTTAGGTGCTACTTGAAAGAAATTATTGCATATTTTCGTTTGGAATATCATGTCAACACCAATAGTTACATAACCAGTAAATGGTGGGGATTACTGGGGATCATTAGCTCATTCAACTACACTTTGTGTGAGGATTCAGATGATGTACCTTGTTTTACAAAAGCACTGGGTTTTTTGTTTCACACATATAGTGGCAATTCTAACACTAGATAATGATGCCAAACTTTGTTACATAATCCACACAATTTAGTTCATCCCAAACCAAGGAGGTTTTGCATAATTCATTTTATTGGTGCTTAAACTGCTTCCGCTTCCACCCTCCTCTATACACATTCAAATTATATATATACATCGAAAATACCACTTGACTACACAACTATTTAACACAAAAACGGTACACAATTTATTGAATACCTGATAAAGGAGATACACAATAGCATGTGTTATTATAGTCTATTGTTATAACCATAGCAAATAAACTGTGTACAATTGTGATGTAACTCAAGATATTGAGCAGTGGCATTTTATCTATGCATTATATTTAGTACACAATAAAGTATTAGATGTCATAACTAGTATATGATGTTACATATGATGTTACATATGATGTTACATATGATGTTACATACAGATATACTTACCTATTGATAGTTCTAGTAGGGGTTCCCCCTGAGTGTCTGATGCAGGAGCTAATAGAAGAAATTATTAACGTCCCCTCATGAGTTGTCCTCACCTGATCCAGTCATGGGGTATTGTGTGGGTGTCTCGTATAATGGATGAGAGTCAGGTAAGGGATCCTGTTATATGAGGCAGTGTGATATGTCAGTCACACACATACATACACGCTACACAGTATCCACACACAATAATGTCTTTGCTAACCTTTCCAGTGATTTGCAGTAATCTACCTCGCAACTCTGCTAAGGTTGACAGCATGTGCTGATAACTATGGTATATAAAAACAAAGGCTGCTGCATTGTGTTTAAGTGCGCTATACAACACACAAGCATGTTTGCACAAACACACACCATATAAGTGTATCTGAGCTTCATATCTTAAAGTATGTATTGTGTTTGTAAACAAATGACATTCAAAAATCATGTTCTATAGCTTTTCTACTCATGCCAAAAATTGAGAGAAAATTCTACTACACATGCTAAGCCACACCTTAGCTTGTATATGCATACACACAACCAGACAGACTACACACAACATACGTAGCTTGTTGTAAGACTGTAATCCATTCATCAGCTTCACGAGCTGTGTTAGCATACAATGTGTATTGTGGCATACAATCGTCAAAAGCTATTCAAAATAATCAGACAGAATTCTGCTGTATAGAACATGTACTACACTCACCTATTACAAACCCATATTTATTGCCACTATCTGTATCGTTCTCAATTGTAGACCGTTCTAAAACTATCACCCCGGCAACGCTGGAACACTGATGGTTTGGAGACGATTTAATAACAACATGTGGAAACACATGAGCTATACCTCATCATCGCTGGCTAAATAAAATAGCAGATTACCTAGGAGCCTAAACCATCGCTTGTGAAATGCTAAAAGGATAACAGAATGATGCTATTTGTATTTGGAAGTGTCTTTGTGCGACTGACATGCTTTCCTGCTGAACAATCCATCGCTCCTTTCCTTCAGCCATAGCGTGCCTTCTTTGTCCGCCTTACCCTTTCTGCTGCTACAGTACGCAGCAAGCTCTGACACGTTGAATTTCATAATCGTAACTCCATTTACAGCTCACTAAACTTTTACAATAATGATGAAATATATTTCGTAATTCATATGCACTTCGGTCTATTTAGTATATATTTATAAATCACTTTTCCAAAAAGAAATACTTCCCACTTCTTTTTTGTTCAACATCCTATAAATGGAAGAATTTTTAAGAATTCAAACACATTTTCATTTACCTTCACAGAATTTAGTTTGTTAATTCGCGGCCGTAGATTTTCGTTATCTCTTCTAAAAGTGATTTCAAGTGAGCCAAGAAACTTATTCATTCCCAATAGAAGTGATGTAGGCCTATTAACAGGTGAATTACCTTATATTACAATCTTAACACTAACTCACGTGTTTGCTACAGAATCTATAGAAGGTTTTCCATCTAAGACGATAACTCGGTCAGCCAGGTATGTTGCCATGATAAAGTCGTGCTCTACAACAAAGGCTGTTTTCTTGGCATGCAAGATGTATCGTTTTATCACTTTAGCCGCATGTAGACGCTGCTCAGAGTCCAGGTAAGCTGATGGTTCATCGATCAAGTAAATATCAGCTGGCTAAATAAAAATAAAACCTTACAAATAATTACAGTGAAACCTCACTTAGTGGCCACCTCATTATAGTGGCCAGATCCAGCAAGTCCAAACATATTTGTACTAGTAATAGCATGGGTAGCAGTGAAATTTGGGATAAATATCACGAGTGTTGTATTGGAAATGGGGATAAATTTCACGAGGCGAAGCCGAGTGAAATTTACCATTTCCAATACAACAAGAGTGGTATTTATCCCAAATTTCACTGCTACCCATGCTATTCCCAGTTAATACCATACTCGCTGCATATGCGCATGCTGTGCATTAGCGTTGCCATGTACGCAATTTGTCATAAACACGTGTCAACACTAATTGTTAACATAAATTCTAGCCAATGAAATTGCAATTACAACTTTTTCACTGCTACCAGTGAAATACGGGATAAATTTCACTGCTACTATTGAGACTTTTGTATGGGCACTGAAACAGGTATGGTATTATCCATTATATTACATGTATTTAATTTTCATTAATAGGGCCACCCCATTATTAAGGCCAGTGGCCACATGCTACAGGACCAAACTGGTAAAACTAATACAATGTTCCCTCAGTAAATTAAAGAGGCCAAAATGAGGAGGCAGCCAAGGTATCACTGCAAAAGTTGTTACTCTTAAGTGCATATTTTTACTACTGAAAGCTGTACCCATTATTCTGGCAGTATACTTTTCTAACCATCATGTCTCAAGTAATACTGGAATAATTGGTAGTGTATATTCCTACTTTTCTCTGTGATAAACTCTACATAGTGTGTTTAGATCAATTGTAATTGCTGTTACAGCTAGGCAGTGGTTGGTTTGTTTAAAACCTCATATAGGTTGTTGAAAAACTAGGCCACTTTGTTTTATGGCCACATTAATGAGATTTTTGGTAATAGGGCCACCTCAGTAATAGGGCCACTTATCACATGTCCCATAGGTGGCCCTATCAACAAGGTTTCACTGTACAAACATACAAACTGGTATACTCACAGTCCCTAATGCCAGTGTCAGGGCAACTCTCTGTAGCTCTCCCCCTGATAAGTTAAGGACCTGAAAATGATGAATATTACAAAGAAAGGATGGTAACTGAAGCAGACCTCTTGATCCATTATATCATCCATCATTAGAGGCTTCATCACATCAGTAATAAACTGAGGATGGATATAAGCATCTCTGATTTTGTTGTGGAGCAGCTGACGGACTGTTCCCTGAAACCTTGGACTGATCTTCTGTGGCTTGTAACTAACATTCAATTGTGGCACTTGTTCTGGAAAAAAAATTAAATATATTATTTTTGTGAAGGCATTATTAGTCCATGTGCAGTATGAATATACGTTTATCCCAATTAGTAAATTGTATAAAATAATTAGTATGTCTATGGCTTGGCTTTGAGGTTTACTCCATAAAATGATTAACTTAATACAATTTGGAAAATGTCATTAAAAATACAGAATTCTATATATATATATATATATAGACCAATATTATTACTCCACACTGGATACATCCAAATTCATAGTACTACTGTGGGCTAGTTTGTAACCAATGGTGGTTGCAATGTGGATGGCTTCACAGTGTCAAAGTGTTTGTTAAAATAAGACCACCTCATTGTGTAGGAACACATTTCATGACCTCCTTATTTAGCCATCTTATTAAAATTTGTGTGTACCTAATTTCATTTTAAAATTTCCTAGCTTGCAGGTAGTTGGAAAATATTTTAAAAATAGACATTAAACTCTACAGCAAACAGTAGAACTGCACTTTAGAAACACAAAAAAACACCCTAGTACTGTTTTATTTGAATGCTTATTTGAATGCTACCAACTGATATGATCTTACCATTATTATCTGGTTGTAGTAGACCTGCCAACAGTCGAATAAATGTTGTCTTTCCAGTCCCATTTTCTCCAAGCATGACAATGATTTCTGAATCAGTGAATTCTCCTGACTCAATGCGCAAATGAAATGATCCCAAAGTCTTTTCCATTTTGGGATAACCGTAACGTCTCATTTTATCAGCCTCTTCCTATATGCAAATAACACAATTGCAAGCATTGGGACTCGGATGAAGCCTTACCCAGTCGGCTGTCTCTGAAACTTTAAATACTAAACTTGTATCTCTAAACCGTAGGTTCTCAGTTGGCACAAATCCATCAAGAAAAATATTAATACCTACACTCATAATATACTACAGGTGTGTTACAATAATATACAAACCTTCTCTGACACTGAATGGCATAGTGACCACACCATAAGCACCAGGGACACCATACAGACAGCAGATATAATCAGACAAATAGTCCAACACACTCAAATCATGCTCAACCACTACGACATATCTGAATTAACAACAGAAATTAATTAGAAATTGTATTTTAGTATAGCAATGTTGATACAGTACCTTGTTGCTGCAAGGAGGTTTCGTATAGCAATAGCAGCTCGTAGACGTTGCTTCACATCCAGGTAACTGGAAGGTTCATCAAACATGTACACATCAGCTCTCTGAATACACACCACAGCACAAGCAAATCTCTGTAATTCTCCCCCACTAAGATCTTCAACATTACGATCCCTGACAGAACCCAAGTCTAAAAAATGACACTCAATAATTAAACTTAGCTAGTTATATCAGCACCAAATTGGTCGATGATAGACTCTTGGACATTTAGTTCATCTTTTTTATCCAACATGGCTTGAACAGTTCCCTTTACTGCACGAGGTATCTGATCAACATACTGCGGTTTAATACAAGCCTTTAAGTCATCTTCTAATAATTTAGTGAAGTAATTCTGAAGCTCAGAGCCACGGAAATGTGTCAGTATTTCATGCCAATCAGGTGGACTCTGAACAAACATGTGGTGAACTTAATCCACATTCTTTTATTTTAACTTACTGAAAATTTTCCTAAATTAGGTTTTTGCTTCCCAGCCAGAATTTTGAGTGCTGTTGACTTTCCAATCCCATTAGTTCCAACAAGCCCAAGAACTTCGCCTGGACGAGGCATTGGCAGCCTGTAAGGTATTAGTAACAAGCGAACTACAGTATTCCAGGTCATACCTGTGTAGTTTAAATGAATTAGCCGAGTATCGATGTGTCGTATCCTTCTCAAGGTTACTGGGTAGGTTGATAATATTAATAGCTTCAAAAGGACATTTCTGTAAAGATGTTCTTTATCTTTTCGGATACTATATCAATGTCACCTCACCTTTACACATATTCCACAACCAATACAGAGTGTTTCTGATATCGTGGCTATTTTATCGACTGGTGTGACCTCAATACACAACTTTCCTAAGCACGATATTTTTGTTATGGATTACACTAGCGTAGTGTGGAGTTGCTCACCCATTCTGACTACGGGGCATGATTTTTTACACTCCTGGCGACATTTCTTCGGCCGACACCTGTCACTATTCACTATGGCTATCCTAGTTAGCTTTTCTGCCATAACTACACGTGGATGGCTGCCCCAAACAATAAGAACACACGATTACACCACCGCGGCAGCAAAATACTTCTAATAAATTCGATATACAATGAAGAAACAAATTTTCTGTTGTAAGCTCATGAAGCAATGACGAGATGGATGCAGTTTCTCTACAGGCAGTAGCAGACCTACTCAAGCCAAGCAAAGAAGACGATGATGACATAGATGTGTGTTATATTAGAGAGTTTCCATGGTGATGTTTATCTTGACAGCCAGGATGATACATCGGGGCCAATAATCACACCTGCAAGCATTGGGAAACCGAAAACCTCTACTACAGTTAAAAGTATGTCTGTATAGTGTATGTGAATATTTAAATTTATTTGTATTCTAGCATCTGCGTATGCCAAGGTTTCTGCTAACCAATCACAGGATATTTGGAACTCTGATGAAATTACTACTGAATCAAGTGAAATAGATGACCCGAGACCAGCCCCAAAGTAAACCCTGTACAAAGAAGAAGTTGAATAGATTTATAGTATAGTGTTTTAGATACGAGTTGATTTTTAAGCAAGCAGTAAAAGCAGAGGATATTTTCCTAGGGATGGGAAATAAGAATCCCAGTACAGCATGTTGTGAAGACTTACTGGTAATGCATTTATATGACCTACATAGCTTTTATTACCCAATTAAAATCTTACAGGTAAAGATTTACCTTCCTCAGACATCCTACAAAGACATTGAGCTAGATATTACTGATACATTCTTAGACTGCAGGACAAAATCAAAGTACTTACTTTAGAGCATTTCTGTATATGTTATTAAATGTGTTTATTTAGTTACCTAGGACTCCATCTGCCTCACAAAGTGGAAAGCAAGAATGCCAAAGCAAAGTGGAACAGTGATGAAGATATATTACAAGTTACACTACCACTGACAAGAGAATACAACTATCTCAATCAATAACTGTACAAATGACCACATGTGTTTTTATACTCATGCGCAGTGCTAACCACGATTCAATATGCGCCATGTGAACTATGTCATTTCCATGGTAATATTAAGGTTGCTATGGTTATCTAATCATGTGGTATTTTTGTTTAACCAATCAGAATTGTCCACAGTATCAACCCACGCTGAAACCTTTTCACTGACCTAAGCGTAAAGCAGCTGCTGAACGATTTCGCGCACTTTCAGTTGTCGTTGAGTTTTGGTTGCATCGTTCTCAGAAGAATCGGTGAGTAAAGGCGTTGCTTCATGTACTTAATGGTCTTATCGTGTGGATGTTTTCCTCATCAGTGAAAGGAGAAAAATGGCCGACAAACCCGACGTATCAGAGGTGACAAGTTTCGACAAGACGAAGCTAAAAAAAACTGAAACGCAAGAAAAGAATCCCTTACCAACAAAAGAAAGTGAGTGGTCTGCAACGTAAATGTTCGTTTTTTTTATTGATGTTTTGCATACAGCAATTGAGCAAGAGAAGAAAGCTTGATGATGATTAAAGTATTGCAGATGTTTTGTCAAAAACTGTTGTAGAGAGATTGTATAGTAGGTTACGTGTAGCCTCTGGACATTTATCAATTTTAACAAAAATTTGAATTCAATAACACAATGTACAAAAGGGTTATGCGTTGCTAAGGAGTTTATCAATGAAGTCCCGCTCCATCGTGCGGGCTTGTTTCAAATCAGCTGGATCTTGCGATGTCTCAGCTCTGAGATCGAGGTGGTGCGCGCCATCTGGAATGAAGACAGCTGGCAAATCATTAGTAACGCTTTTTAACACGCCACCCGCAGACCATGGATCCAAACCACCGTTACTATGGAGAGACCATACAAAAGCTATTTACAACACCATTAATTATAATCATATCCCACCTAAATAAGATACTGGTGTAGGAAGAAATATCTTTGCCTCCAAATTGTGTAATAATCCAATTGGGTTTTAGTTGTAGGTTCATCCCTGTAAGTGTCTTGCAATTGTCTGCATAATCCTTCATGTCCCACTGAATGTAAAGCACCATTATGACAAGATTAATAGTAGGGTGCACTCACTCTTTCAACTGGGTACATGTCATCAATGCCATTGGAACATACAGGCATAACCATCTCAGTACATGCCTACACAGGAGCACATATGTCTGTCTCTCAGCTGATCACCCAATTAGTATCCCACATGGTAAAGCATCACAAACTATATTACCTGAAAATTCCACCCTTTATCACCTAGTGATTGTACAGCTTCTTGGTTTGTGTTCAAACATGTGGCACTGCCTGTATAATTGTAGTATACTGAGGACGCTTTAGCAATGGCCACCAACAGCTGTAGTTACAGATAAGTACACATGTCTATACCTTAAACACTAACACCCACACTACTCCAATTACAGTACACACAGACTGACAAACAGCTAA
The DNA here is from genome assembly GCF_963678975.1 of Dysidea avara. Taxonomy (NCBI): domain Eukaryota; kingdom Metazoa; phylum Porifera; class Demospongiae; order Dictyoceratida; family Dysideidae; genus Dysidea; species Dysidea avara. Next base: position 11,240,750 of record NC_089282.1, on the reverse strand, counting down.
CCTCTCGGTCAGATTGAAATATTTTGGTGCTCAGAACCTTACAGGCTTCCTGTAAAAAAACTTATCAATAACTTAAACAGTTGTGGATTGCGTGGGTACCTTAACAGGCCAGGCTGGAAGGGGTTCCAGAAATGACGCAGGGTAGGGATAGTTAGCTGTGTGATAAACAATTTGTAATACAATAAACACACCTCGTAAATCTTACCCATTCCCAAGTTAAACCAAATATCTTTTAACCAATCTGACAAACCGTTCACATCCTTGGGGACATCACATAGTTTAAAGGTATCATGTAGCCAACTTAAACCATCTTTCGAGCCACCTATCCTTGTCAAAGCATCCCATGACATTCGAATAGCAAGTGGACACAATGGATGAGCTTTGTCATAAGCATTAGTTAACACCTTATAAGGTCCCTGTATTAACATAACCAAACTACATGACATCAGGCTTCCCCTTTAGAAACAATAACTTTATTTGTTGGCATTACTGAAAATGGTAACACTATTAACTTACCTGGCAAGGTGTAAGATCACCAAATAACCAAATTGGTGCTGATGCAGCTAATGACCTAATAACACAAAGCCATATTCATATGATGTGGTTAACATGGTTTACATACCCATTAACTAAGTTAGGGTACTTCATTCTGATCCATGTAGCCAACATACCACCATAGGAACCACCAAAAGCTACCACAGTACTATTGTGTACACCATCAACACTTGACTAAAAGACAGCAATGAAAATGAAATGATTAGGAACACTACAAATCTTGCTATACCTTGATGTAGTCAATAAGTGTAGCATGGTCAGCCAAAGCTTGTTCAACATTGAGAAAATTTATGTTGGCTTGCTGAAATCATAACCAATGATGAAATAGATACAGAAAGGTCTTGAATGTGGTACCGTAAAACTGTTGTTGCCAAAAGGTAAGCTGTTTCCATAGTAGCGATGCTCAGAGAACACCAACATAGCTTTGTAGTGAGGAGCAAGGTCCCACATGAGCCCCTAAACATATAAAGACACTACATTGAAATGTAGTGAATGTACTACTAACAGTGTTGTTGCAGAACCATGTTATGTCTCCTTCATTGCCAGTGTAAAAGAAGATTGGTTGACCAGGTTTCCACCAATCATCATTCACCAAATAGCGGTGACTAAATGTCTTATTATTTCCATAATCAAAATGGTCTACCTATTCGTGTGGAGATCAGCATAGCGTGTGATTTTGTACATGTGTGGTGTAGTGAGTCACCTGTTGTTGGAATGTATTAGTTTTGTAAGAATATCCGGAGAAAATCGGCGTAGGCTCTGAGTAGCGTAAATAGAATGGACGCTTGGGTATTCGCGTGCCACTGCAGATCACCACGCAAAACAGAAACAGAGCTGCCAACGGCATACGCTTAGTATCCATCTTAAACCCTCTCGTGCAACTTTATACTTTTGAGGCGCTTAAATTTACAGACAAGCGCGTAATTTTTAATTCATTTGTTAAAATTACATTAAGAGTGAAATTACATTATTGAGTCATGAAATGTGGTTTGCCATCATGTTCAGGTCTTAGAGTCAATATGTCACAGCCAGTCTCTGTTACCAGTAGTGTTTGCTCAAACTGGGCTGAGTCCTTGCCATCCTGAAACAGGAGGTATTATGCATCCAACCAAATTTCAATGGGATATATTGATATTTACCTCAGTTACTGCAGTCCAGTTATCTGGCCATGTAACATCCTTCCAAGTGCCTATCAACAATAGTATGATTTTACAATAGCCCATCGAACAAGGGTAGAGTCATATTACCTTGAGATATCATTGGCTCAATTGTGAATGTGTTTCCAGGCTTCATAACTCCGATAGCCTTGTTTTCTGTGTAACGAAATTATGATCATTACATAGCACACATGCCTTCGTGGTGGCTTACTGGCATAGTGAGGAACGTTAGGAGCAGTGTGAAACAACCTGAAAAGAAACAAAACACTTGGCTAAGAGACAATAAATTACATGACACGGGCATGCGTGTACATACTGACGTATGCGAGCACACTACACCCAAATAAACAGAAATATACTCACTGATGTATTCCATGTCCACAGTAAGTCCTGACCACACTACAGCCGTGATGTTGAGCATGTTGTTGTATCGCTTGTCCTATTTCACGGTACCTCACCCCTGGCTTAACTAACCATAAAACAATAACAAAAATCGTCCTAAAAAAAAAAGCCACTAACCAATTTCTATCCCCTTCATCATACACTCATAAGCTGTCTTCACCAAGTGCTTCCGTGATTCACTCACTTTTCCCACAAAGAATGTCTCATTGAGGTCCCCATGATGTCCATCATACATCACAGTTACATCCACTACATGACAGAGCAGACACATTCCCACACATTATACACACAGACATTTCCACTCTACAAGATCAATGAAATTCATATATAAACATTACCATTACAGATGTCTCCATCTTCTAAAGGCCTTGTATCTGGAATGCCATGACAGATGACCTCGTTAACAGAGCTACAACAAAATATTACAGTACATTTATCATGTATAATTGTTGAAAATTTTCATATATCAGTTTTCAACATTCATTTCACAACAGGTAATACAAGAGATATAGCCAGGAGTATGAGGACACATATTTGTCACCGTCAGTATTTGTGTTTGGAAGTGTTAGTGGGGGTGATAAAAGGATTACAAATTAAATAGTTCAGTGGAGTACACAGATGTCTTGGGTTGTAGGAGAGAGTATAAACATCATCTGGTGAATGATGTTAGTGCAAATCTACAGTGTGTCTTCCCTTAGTACAGAAACTCACAGGTCACCTTGATAAACAGGACACTCTAGGGCATATGGTAGAATATTTGCACAATGCAAGAACCTCAACTACCACCCCAATCATGAGGTTACAAGCCAATGACCATTCAACAGCCACAACGATGACCAGTTAATCACCCAGTTAATGGTATTAATTGACAGTATGGGTAAACAGAAAGTTTATTATTGACCACAATGTACCCAAAAATCTAGTGTTGACAGATATTTCAATCATATAATCTCATAAAAGTTTGAACCCCCAATCCATCCCTCAATAGGTATATTGGTCTAGCCAGCAACTAAGTCTTAATTTCAAAATAATCAGTCAATATTTGTCATATATTTATCATCTTTATTGTATTTTGTTTGTTCAACATAAATCAGTAGGCTATAAACAATGGTAAGAGTTTGTATGTTGGTCAGACTAACTGTGCATAGGGATTTTACCAGGCCTATACAATGGATGCAAGTAATTTCTAATTGACATATATTACTGGCTTTCAATCAGAATGTAAACAACCTGTTTACTACTATAATAACAAACAATGCTTAGTTAATTTTCACACCATACAAGCTTAAAGGTCCACTGAAATGGAAAATTTACTTGTTATTTGATTGGACAAATTGTTAGTTTATGTACAAAGGCACCTTTTGAATATGTTGTTAAGCTGAGATATTGAGTTGCATAGTCTGTATGTAACGTTGTGACATACAGACTACAAAAAATCAGAAGTATGTGTATTTTCTGTTGCTTGAATGAAGAGAAATAGATGAATGAAGAGAAACAGATGGAAAATAACCTCTTTCCTAAATACATAGTTTGGGCACGTGGGTACAGTAGCTGGTGTATAAATAACATGTGCTCACTTCTACATTTGCTGTTCCAAGTGTAGTTTCAACGAGCACATCCACGGACCAGAAGTTAGACAAGTTTAAAACAACTCCTCTCCAGCTCTGAGACCCAGGAGGACAACCTCAAGAGCCTGAACGATATGCTCCAAAAGTTGGAGGAAGATGTGGCGGCAACAAAAGATCACCACGAAGTGATAGATAAAATCCAAGGAAAAGCTGCAAGAGGGTGCAGCTGCACTAGTTGACACTTGACAGACAGAAAATGATTCGCTTGGCTGACTCATCGGAGAATGGTTGGGGCACGGTGGTGGAATATAAGGGTAATGACTTCGCTGATAATGAATGGTAAACAGTGACCAATCGGCTAGGGTGAAGAAGAAACGGATGGCAGCTTCTCAGCTCTAAAAAACCCGGCAGGCAGACAGCTCCAGTTTGGGACCAGAGTTACCCCCAGCCAATGCCACCTGTCGCTACCTTTGTCCCCCCACCTCGATTCACATTTCAGTATGCACGAGCAAGACCCCACAGCTTGCCAGGACCCTGCTTCCAGTGTGGTGAGAAGAGTCATCTGAGGGCAAGTTGCCCTATACTACAAAGACCGTATCCTTGCAGTGGTATTAAATATGTGTGGCATGCCAAAATAGTTTATATGTCTGGATAATGTAATAATTCTATGTAAATATGGTCTGTAGTGAGAATGGTATGTCACCACATTGACATATACGAACCTCACAGGTGCTGTGAGGGTAGGGTCCAATTCTTTACTGTTACAGTACTACCATTTGGACTTGCAACTGCTTGTTAAACATTTACTAAACTGTTGCGACCCTTAGTAGAGTGTTGGAGGATACAAGGCCAGTGGGCAATAATATACCTAGATGGTGGGATACTGACGGTTTCAGGTAAATAATTGCAAGATGCTGTGAAGGCCAGTGCAAAAAGTAGGCCATGATCTAGCCAATGCTGGCTTAGTAAAGTATATGTGATTCCGGTCTAATTACTGAGTACATGTTACCAGTCTGAGCACTGAAGTATGTGTTGCCAGTATAAGTATAGGAGTACAGTGGAACCTCTCTATTATGGACATTTTGGGACCCAGAATTTTTGGCCACTTTTTGCTGTAATATAGAGGTTTTCCTCTTTCAGAGGTAAAAAATGTATTAACCAGATCCACTGGGACCAAAACTTTTGGAGGTTTGTGTTCTTAGTTCGGGGAGTTTGTTAAGAGAGGTTCCACTCTATGTGATATCAGTATGAGCACTGAAATATTCATATGATACTATTGGTGCATGGATTAGTCTGCAATGAGGAATCAATGTGTTCTCCCTCACAAAATACTGGCAAACATTACAACCAGGAGGATCCAAGGCTGAAGCAGCTTGCAGATGGTCTTTATGACACAGTTCTTCAAGGAAAGGCTCCCGCTACTACCTTGGTGGCTTTAGAAGGTGGAAATTATGGGCAACAGACCACAAACTACAGATGTTTCCAGCCAACGAGTGTCATGCTTGCTGTCCTATACTTAGAGCATCTCGGAGAGATAAAAGGATCAAAAGGCAGCTATAGAAGAGGCTGTGAATGCCCTGACATGGGTACACTCCTTATCAGGTCTGCCACCCCCCCCCTTCTTTTGTACAAGTAGCACTTGATGAACTAAGGAGAACTCATGCCAAGCCAGTGAAAAAGAGCCATTCACGGCTGAGATGCTAACGGCGATTGCTGATGATGCGATGGCAAAAGATTCCTTAAGTGACACACACCTTGCAGTAGCTTGCTTATTGGCTTTCTTAGATACAGTAGTATCAAACATTAGTATTAAGTTTGATATAGGTCACATTACCATCAAACTATCTAGTGATCAGCTTCACCAAGATGATGAAGTGGTTATTGAATTTTGATCACTTGCCCTATTGCAATGCTAGAGTGGTATATATTTAAGGCCAAGATCCTGGTAGATAGCAACTTATTCCTCTTTTGCCCAACTGTTGCAGGAAAGTCACCCAAATTATGAGAGTCTGAACAGTTGTCTCGCTCTAGGCTAAGTGAACTGTTGAACAAGAAGCTGGACAAGCTAGGCTTTTCAGTAGTAGAGATTAGTGTTCAGAGTCTTAGAGCATGGGGAGCAACAGCGGTTGCAGAAGCCTGGGTTCCTGACTGCCTCTTCAACCACCATGGTCAGTGGAAAACCGAGAAGGAAAAAGATAGATATGTGAAGGACTCGCTTGAAAAAACGGCTTGTCAGCTTTTAAGAATTTAGGCCTGTAACTATGTCATAATATCATGTTCTCTCATTGGTATGTAGACCACACTGAAAGCTCTTTGTGACTCTAGTGTTGACAAGTCATTAGTTGGTAGCCACACTTAGCGGCTACGTAAGCTCAGTGGTTTCAAAGGGTCATGGGATTGTATGTGGGATTGTACTATATATGGGGCAAGAAGGAGGGAGTTTCGTATGGTGTATGAAGAAAGAGCTGATATTACAAACTTTACAATGGGAAAGGTTGATAAAATGTGAAAGTCTACTATTTGGGTGGAAATACTAAGTTCTCATTTTCAACACTGCAGTATTCCCTGAGAATTCTGCTGGTAAATGATCGTTGCTGGTGTACTGTGTTGATTATCACGCTTCCCTGCAATAAAATTGGTGTGTTGACAAAGCTGGGATAACAATACCCATGAAGTAAACTACAGTATCACCGTTACAGTATCTACATGTAAGTTGCTTCTCAAGGCCAATATCCTCATGTATAATCCTGTGAGAGTGGTAACATCACAAATCACTTCTCTATTTCTGTGTACTGCATTGGGAAGGGTATGCCTGTCAACGGATTTGAAATAGCCAATAAATAAACTTTATTTAGTTGTTCTAACCACTGCACTGTTGATTTACAGCCCCTTTAACAGGCATTCTTGAGCATTCTTCACTAATACACCCATTGTACCCTCTCCTGTAGGCTTGTAGTTACCCACAGTACAAGTTCCAAGTAATTATGGGTGATATGACTTGGAGAAACAAAATCGAAACTGGCTGTAAATGGACACTTCTGTGTATCACACACATACTAAGTTCTTGGTGCGATGCAAAAATTGACTAACCATAATATATTATACACTTAGAACACATGCACTAACTGGTTGCAATCATAGCCAAAGTTTGTTTTATCATTTCAGTGGACCTTTGACATACGATAACAAAGGCCCAATGGACACTCCAATAGATATTATGGAATGGGCAGCTAAACCAAAAAGATATACAATTTAACAACCAGTTCAGACTTTTAAATCAGGCGCACGCCCACTTTCCTAAAATTGGTTCGGAAAAAACCGTGTGTTTGCATGTCTGTCCAACACCCATGTGAGCAAACAGGCAGAAAATAAACCTTCACTCAATGAATAAGGTTGCTTACGTACTGTATTAAAGCTTAACTTTCTGTTTTCATCATGTTTACTTGAAGGGGGTGAGGCCAGTAACTGAAACCAAGTAAGACAGTTCACTAGGGGCTAGCCTACATCCTGTAACAGGCGTATAACGACTGATAAACAACGTAACAGGCCTCATAAATTATCAGGAATGGCATATCTTCTCAAGTTGAAAGGGGGCGTACTCCTTTTGTATGCGAATGAAAATTAAGAGCAACTTTGTGTAGAGAATTTGCATATGAAAACACAATCAACAGTTAAAAAGGTACTTCTGTGTGTAATTTGTGGTTTAAAAACCACAAGTTATACTTACTTAGTGATGTAAAGTAATGTAATTGATGAATTACAAAATAATTACAAAATACATTTAATTTTAATGTACTGCATGTATTGTTACAAAACAAGGCGAAAAACAAAGCTATAGCATGCTGTGTGGTTACAAAGAATTGTTCAATAGTATTTACTGGGTGCCTGGTTTTTAGAAGTAGCACAGCATCAACTTGTTTCATACTTGTAACTTGTACATGTACAGGTTTGTTGTACATTCATGTTAAGCTAATCCCTAAAAAAACTCATTAGGAATTACACAAACTCTTGAAATTTGGTTCATTTGTACCTTCAGAATTGTTTCATTGAAATGCCTGACATTTTGTTAATGACCAATCAAAGTTTTCACCATACACTTAATATGGGAAGCCACAAAAGTATGGCTTGGCATGGGGCCACTTGTACTGGAGCCAAACCACAAATGTTCCTACTGTCATCACTAATCATCCAGTCAGCTCACTCGGATGAAATGTGACCAGATCTGTGAAAATCCGACACAATTGTGCAAGCCTAAATTTATGGTATAAAGCATTGAATACAATGGGTGAAATACTTGTGTATCATTAAAAAAAATTCCATACTGCTTTATTCTTATTGAGAAAGGGTCTAACAACAAAAACCTGGATATCATCTTGTTCGCCTACTCAAGAGGAGTTCGAAAATCTTTGTTTCATTTGCAGTAGACCTAAGGATACGAGAGTTATGCGCATTCGTTTACATCATGCCGAAACGATCGTACACGATCAATTTTTTCTTCACTAATTTCATCTTTGTATGCAGTGAAGAGAGGTGATACAAGGAAACTTACCCCGTAATCAATTCCCCTATTCATGGTGAACATGATTGTGCAAATTTTAACTCCTTATGTCTTTCTGTTTGTAAGTTACAACCGTTTTAGTAAGTGCCTGTAATTTATTTTCCCAATACTTCCTGAACAATTCGATCTTTCTGTTGTTGCTACATTAATGGGCTGTAAGTCCCACCAAAGTTATTGGCATATGAGGCTGAAACTTTGCAAGAGCATACATTTGGCTAAGTAGATTGCAAATATTTAATGAACAGGAATTCAAAAAAATGCGTGATTGTGTCGGGTCACAAATTTTAATTCTTGAATTACAAACTACCATCTTTCTTTAGCTGTTTTCTTAGCAATTAGCTTAATACGAGCTTCTACTTTAGCTGATTACATGACATGCATTTTGAACAAACCATTAGGTAATGTATGATCTTTCTGCATACATACAAGGCTAATACGAAAGGGTCCTTAAATATATCATCACCATAGTTTATTAGAACTCGTAAAATTCATTAAAACAAGCCCCTAAAAGAGTATGGATAACATTATATATAAGCTATACCCCTCACTCCTATACAACATTTAGACAACACTTGCTTACACACAACAGGATTTCGGAAATTTGTAATAATTGAGTGGAGAAGGGTAACAATCTCTTTCAACTGAAGCCTGTAGATTTAGCAAGGTAGAATATTGCATTGCATAACAATATAGCTAGCTTACTTCATGAACAATTCTGTCAATTTCATCAGCAGTCACCCCCGGCTTTATAGCCTTACCAGCCTCATCAAGTACCTCTCTTGCCAACTGTGGAAAAGTGATGAACTGAGAACTAACTAGTCAATGACTTACTCTACAAACTGTTCGCATCTTAGCAATCTCATCTGCTGACAGCACCTTTATGGAACAAGATTGACGAGCCAACTGCTCAGTGATTGGAATACCAGTGTCAGCATAGTCTGGCCTGCCAATGTGTGCAGGAACTGTTCTTGTAGGAGTCTGTGTATATATGTACCAATATGATGTGGATATATAATAATGACTTACTTTAGGGAATGGACGCAAAGGACCGGTGAATTGAAAATGGGGCCATGGGTTATATTTAGCCCCAGTTGTGTCTTTCTGCTTGTGAATTGCCTTATGTACCTTCCAACTACCCTTAAAACAATCCTACACAGTATAACATGTGCAAATAGAACTAGTACCCATGTATCTGTCTGTACCTGTGAGCAGAAATAGCTACCCTTAATCCCTTGTTTAAGACAGGTTGGACATTGTAGTTTAGCGGGTTTGTTGCAATCCTGTGTCTCGCAGTAATTCTCTTTATTATCAGCCGTGGGGTCAACGGTGCCTACTTCAGATGTAGCCATCTTCCATTCTTTCTCTAATTATCGCCCTCCAGAAGTCATTATTTAGAAGTGTCGTGTGAGGTTTGTATCCTTCGTGTATTGCTCGTACCCTGTTAGTTACGATCTTTTAGCACCAGTGAAGTATTTACTATCATATATCTGTTGTATTCTGGAGCCTAGGACCTTCTAGTTTTCTTAAATGTGTTTTCTACGAAGCGTGCTATAATTAGAATTATATGTCAATTTACAGGCTGTAACGCGACAGTACAGCAAGCATGGGAGCTAACAGACTGACTTACCGAAGGAGGCTATCATATAATACCAAGTCTAATCGAAAGAGAGTGTGAGTTACAATCTATTGTGTCTGAAAGCAACTTAAAACACTGCACATTTAGTTCAAAGACACCAGGTGGAAAGCTAGTTTACTTGTACCCCAAAAAGCCAGCTAAGGTTCCAGTGTGTGGTAACTGTCACAGGAAGCTGCGAGGTATTATAGCTCTACGGCCTCTGAAGTTGATGTCAGTTTCAAAGAGGCATAAGACAGTGACGCGTGCATATGGGGGACATCTTTGTGGACAGTGCCTACGAGAAAGGTTGGGATACAGAGTTGTCAAGTTAGCAGCTGTATGTAATTCCTTTTCTAGAATTATTCGAGCATTTTTAATCGAGGAACAGAAGATCGTAGTCCACGCAATGAAGGCAAAAGCTGGACAGAAATGATTTATAATGACAATGTATGTATTACATTTAATAAAAATTCCATCATCTTCCATCAGTTTTCTCAAGATACACAATACTGGTATATGGTAAAGGAATATAGGTAATGTGTTACTGTACGTTGAACTTCAAAAGGATACGGTTTTAGTAATTCTGCAAACATTTTCATGTCAGTACCAATGGTGTCTTGTCCAGATGGTGTAATAGCTGAAACTTCAACTAGGTAGCTGTCTGATAAACTGCTCTCTCCATTTTCATTAGGCTAGTGACAACAGGTTGTACATTCACTGCACTAATGCATGCTAAAATGAATATCACTAGTGGTACAGCAATAATAATTACTTCAGTTAGGAATTTGCAACCATCCGTAAGATTTCAGATTTTTGGTACAGATGTAGTGACGGTCATGACATGGATATAATGTGACAGTATATTTGTAACCCAATTTATGTCATGTAAAGGCATTGCATACAATTTTCAACAGCAATCGAATCCTATCCTCAAATTGTATAACGCTGGAACAAGTCACTTAATTTTAGCATGATAAAAATTAATAGACACTGAAATTTGGAAACTTTGCTAGAATGAACCCATTAATATTTGTAATAATCTAGATACACTTAGACCCCTGAAACCAGGACACCTCTTGCTAGGGGGAATAAAGAGTTCCACAATATGTAGGTGAAAGTACTGTAAGTTATGTATACCATGATATGATATCAAAATTCTGTCAGGACGTCCCTGGGGTCAGAATTTTCTCCTAACAATGCGACACCTTCACAATCTACGTGAATTCAAATCAATTCGTGATTTGAAGCCCGATTTGTAATTTGAAACTTGATATGTGTGATTGCTGTAGTAAGGTTATTACTGGGCTCTGAAGGACAATAAGTCATGATTAATGCTAGTTTTGTGTCACTGTGAGTTTGTATTGTTTAGCATCAATTACTTTCTCTTAACCTCATGTACTCAGTCACTCTCATCATTACACTATTCCACTGATTAGAACTGAAACATATTTACATTCTTTCCTGCCTTCAGCAATAAAATTATGCCTCAACCGTTAAACAAAAATTTAATCCCACACTGCCTGTATGTTTTTGAGGTTTTACACGGTAACAATAATAAAAGTGTGTTGTGAGACTAGTTTTCTGATTATTTACTTGGGCAAAAACCACTCGTGATTTTGTTGATTTGCATACATGATTGCTAGAGGTGTTGTACCCCTCAACACTTTACTACCTATATAGCATCTGCGATACATATACTGTTATCTTATTACCTGATAAAATTTACTAACTGTAATCTTCATTAACCCTCTCTGGAACAGATAACCTCTTACCATTAATTCTGCATGAAACCTGAATACATATGTGAAAGGAACATAACATAGAATAAATGTCTTAACTAGCACATATCCTTACGAGAATCCCATTTCATCCAGGCAAGACAACAGGTTACCACTACAAGGTACATGTACACACGTCCTGACTGCAGTTGGCCTGTTACTGTCTCCTAATTCCAGTTGTCCATTGTATATGAGGTATCTGAAAGTATAATCTTGTGAAATACTCTAATAGAACATACACTTACATTGGGGCATTAGGGTCATCCAAAGATTGACGTACTGTCGCCTTTAAAGAAACGACACTGCTTTGAGGCTCTGTAAAAATAAATACATTACAGCTCTAGACACTGCTTAAATTTACTGTATTTCTCGGAAATGATGGCAGTTATTATTCTGTCGTTAAATTTACACTCGGGCGATTCGCACAGGCCTCGGAGTCTATTTAGTAAACTTTTTACTCCATTTTCATGTACGCTCCCAAATAACAGGTGTTCGTACTGCTGGGACGACTTAGCACCGGCGTTCATCGGTCCACCAGCCATAACCCTCAAACGTAATTCTTCATATGTATTTCACTGTAATTATATGTATTTCATTGTAATTCATAATCTCATTTGATAAAAATGTTTTAATGCAGTTGCAAAGTTCCACTGTAATATCAATGATAACAAATACGCTATACCAACAGGGACTGCTGTATACAAAATCAATACAGTCCGATGCATTCCGGGAAGAGCTAAATAAAAACATGACATGGACGTACACACATCACAAGTACTACAACTTACCACTGTAGCCCAAAAATGTTATATATATGTAGTAAATTGCTGCAACGAACCATAGTGAGTTTGAGAGGAACAACGAAAGAAAATATGGCTGATCAAGGACTGAAAAATGACCATAAAAGTATAAAACTCACAATACAAACCCGTACCTCCAAACAACAACAGTTGGACTCCATGTAGAATTAGAAGTAGTGGAAAGAGAGCATTTAAATGTACATCAAAGCAGTAAGCCCACTCAACTGGGGAGCTCTCAATATGCCTCTTATTTAACAAGAAGTGGTTGCTGATTAACCATAATAGGGTGGCCACAAGCACACCCACACCGATACAATCAAATAACACTACCCATAGTAGAAATTTCCAAAACCCAAAAAATCCCAAATGAAGTGCAATAGTAAATCCTACTGAAGAAACTAGAAAAATAGAACACATAAAAGTGTTTAGCCAAATTTGTGGTACACTTACTACACAAATACAAACTGAGTAAGACAAGAAAAGCCGGGTCATCTCGAGCCCATTGATGCTTAGTTTCTGTAAATATTATCCAATCGATCAAAAAAATTACACACAAAAGCTAACCATTGTGATATCGGAAATTTCTGTACCTATAGCACATCAGGAGTGTATAGTAATTCAGGCTAAGATATATATTCATACTTACACTTTGCTGGGAGCTACCATTAATTGCAGCATCTGCCAGAAAGCAAACTCAAAATCCATCTGTCTCACTTTAAATAGCCTTCTGAAATACTTGTAAGCCTTCTGCATCCTGTTTTGCTCTAGGAATAAAATCCCTCTGTTTCTATCTAACGAAATGTCAAAAGAAACTTATAATGGTAACCTTAGTAATCCCTTACCAGTTCCAGTACGACTGTCCATTCAGTGTGCATTTATTGGAGTAATTTTACCACACGTGAGATTTGGCGAGAACTCTAGAGCTCTACGAAGTTGGAGATGGCAGCTAGCAAGAAAGAGAGAACCTTTATAATGATTAAACCGGATGGGGTACAGAGGGGATTGATCGGAGAGATTATAAAGAGATTTGAACAGAAAGGGTTTTCTCTGCAAGCGATGAAATTCATCCAGGTGAGAGGTCGTGCCACGTGGCCTAATTGGTGTGGTAATTTGGAATCTTTAGTGCACTGAAGACTTTATGAAGCAGCATTACGCCGATCTCAGCTCTAAGAAGTTCTTTCCAGGTCTTGTCAAGTACATGTCCACAGGACCAGTAGTTGCAATGGTTAGCTATACCTTATTACTGGTGCAGAGTTTTATCTCATTCACTCCATAGGTATGGTCAGGTCTTGGTGTGGTTAAGACAGGCAGGGTGATGTTAGGAGAAACTGATCCTGTAAGAACTTAACAATTTTATCTCTATCCATTGTTTTTTTCTGACAGGCTGCTTCTAAACCAGGCACCATTCGTGGTGACTTCTGTGTTGAGATTGGAAGGTAGTATTAAAGGTGTAATAATTGTAATATATCAAGCTTTGTTGCCAGAAATGCCTGTCATGGTAGTGACAGTGTTGAGAGTGCTGAGAAGGAAATCAAGTTATGGTTCAAACCTGAGGAAATTGTTGAGTGGACCTCCTGTCAGGAGAAATTTGTGTATGAAGATTAGACACACTGAACTATTGATATGAAACTTAATATTTGTAAATGAATTTTTCTAGACATGAATTCATTTCTAATTCAGAATTTACATTTTCGAAATAGTCTCAAGACTAATAATGTGTAGACAAGTCTCAAGAACTAAACTGGTAGCTTTACACAGTAGTATCCTGTCCATGTGGACGTTAATGATTTCCTCTGTGCCAGGCTTTTTCTCAATACAGTAGCAATTATCATAGAACTCTGAGAAAGTGACACACAGCTCGTAGGCATATTCGCATAAAGTGTGAGGGCACAAATCATCTAGGACGTGCTCAATAATTTCTGGGTAGCGTATCACACACTTGGCAAGCTTGAGTTCCTTTTCATTGCTCAAAGAAATCTTGGTGCCATCGACTGCTTTAGCTAGATCTTCAGGGCTTATCTGGGCTGTGCGAATAATAGACCTACAAAAAAAAAAAAATGAACCAGAATAAAATATTTCTTTCTGAGAAAATATTAGCACACCTTATCCTAGTAAGTGAATAGAGTAAATATACAGCAGTGTTGCCTCGGTCTTCCAACATCTGTAGTTAGGTGAAAACTTCTGCAAAAATATACATAAGTACCTCTACCTTGTCAAATGAAAACACGTAATCATTAATTCTGTGATGCATTAGGTCAGCATATTTGATGCAGCCATAAGCCAATGCCTCTTGTGCCTTTTTCAGCTCCTCAGGGCTCAGTACCTACATAGGCGTCTTTTGTGAAATAGACACTTGAGTATGACAAATCTTACTTGATCTCGTTGTTTTTCTACCAACTTGGCCATACTTCGTTCTAGCCCTTCATCAAGTAAATCTCTCAACATAACATTTTCACCAGACCTGGTCTTCAGTCTCTTCCTACATGACAATGCTTAGTTGATAAACCATATTTCACTACTAACTTGTCTGGTCCCAGTACTACTCCAAATCCTACATGGTCTACACGAACTTTCTCAGGATCATAATAACCTGCCAATCTGGCTGCTGCATAGATCAGTTGAAAGTGTACACCCTAAAATGAATTCATTCAAACATTCACCACTACAAAGGTTTGTTGTACTTGTCCAGAGTCAACAACATATATCAGCCAGTCTCCTTTCTCATCCACAACACGATGCCTCAGAGCAGCCATGTCTGATGTATCATAAGTAAATGCTCCATCACTTTTCACGACCATCAACGGCATATCATGACCAGGTATGAATATCACTTTAGAGCCCTGATCTTCCTTAAGCAAACCTGTGTAAAAATATGGTCATGTACAAGATGTCAAACAAAGCAATAGTAACCTTTAGCTTCAAGGTCTTTAACTACTTCTGGCATCAGTGGCTGGTAGAATGATTCTCCCCTCTCAGTACAGGTAACACCCAGCTTTTGATAGATTGCTTCAAATCCTACACAAAGAATGATACTAGGAGGTACAATGGTGTGACATCACTTTGTACCTCTACGGGATACTTCACAAATCTTCTCCCATGCTGCCATTACTTGTGGGTCTCCCGTCTGAAGTTTAACAACGTAACTTCGAGCAGTTTCTTTAAAGGCATCGTCTGTCTTGAATCGTTGCTGTGCTTCCTGTTAGAAACAAAGATTAAACATAAACACATTTCTAATGTGAACAATTAGTACCTTATACAATGCCTGTAATTCTTCAACAGGTAGAGAAGATGTGGAGAAGTCAGGACGTGTCTCTGTGATGTGTGCAATTAGCTGACCAAACTGAGTTCCCCAGTCACCAACATGATTCAATCTACAAAACAATAGCTACAGTAGTAAATTCCATAAGAAGCTATACACACTCGCACACACACAGCAAACCAAGCAAAGCCTTCAACTGCTCTATACATGGTCATGTGTATACCCAGTGAAACAATGGGCATCTGTGCACTACTCAAGTGCTATAAGTCTTCGTAGTACAGGTAAGGCTCTCTCTCTCTGACACGCACACACAAACACACACTTGCATGCAACACATTCATGCAACACATTCATTGGTTCTACCTAAGAACATCATGGCCAACATATTCTAACAGACGGCTAATAGATTCTCCAATTATTGTTGATCGAAGGTGCCCCACATGCATCTCCTTGGCTATGTTAGGTGATGACATATCAACAATAACACGCTTCTTCTCCACGGCTGGTGGTCGGGCACCATGCTTCAGTATATCTGTTATCAGTTGTGACACAAACCAGGGCTGTAAGTGAACATTGACGAAGCCAGCACCTTGTACTTCACACTAAGAATAACAAAGGAATATTTTAATGATGTGTACACGTGTCATGAAAAGATATTAACATTAAAACACAATATTGACATCATTTATGTAATCATCAAAGGGTGTTAACATGCAACACAAAGGGTACAGGCAAAACAACATGATACACTTACTTTGTTAATAAATCTACAAGGAGGCATACAACTAACTATATTTCTTGCAACTTCAGTTGGACTAGTTTTCTGATTAGAGTTTTTCAGTGACTAGAGAAAACATGAGATACAATCATATACCGAAGATGGTATCAAACTTACACTAGCTATAGCCATCGCAGCTGAACACTGGTAGTCCCCAAAGCGAGGCTGGTCTGTATGCTTCACTATATTAGTAACTGAAGCAGCAGGGTAGGCCCTACGAATGGCTATTGTGAATGTATTGTTTAGTAGTGTTAGAACACTCGTCGCATGCTGCATGAGTTTCGATTCTTCCTCTGCAATACTCTAATGAGTAGACAAACCTATAAAAGTAGTGTCTGTGATTTATTATCTAACCTTCTTTAGATGATGAATTTGATATTTTAATTTGTTATTTAATATTACTTCTGCACTCTCATCAGCCACAGGATTAGGTACACCTCCTGTAGTTTGGTTCTCAAGTTGCTGCACTTCTTTGCGAAGTCTTGCTGCTTCTTGCTCCTACACAGGCATGCATGGTGTACTTGTAATGGAACAGAACACGTGGCAACTTAGCAGATATAGCTATGAGCGGCAAAACACACAAATTACGTACACACTTAGCAATTTGCTTTAGTAAATGTGAAGCTTCCATTAAAAAATTCTGTGTAGCAGTATCTTTGCCTTTGCTTCCTACCGAGCTTCCGATTTTTATTACTTCTCGCGCATAAATAGGGTAACGATTTAATGCGGTACATAAGTTAATCCTGAGATCGATCTAGAGCTGTTAATTGCTGCCAATGTCCAACCTATTTTCAACTGCACCTGCGGTCAAGAGACTTTTGGCATGGAAACAAGGTGACGAAGATGATAAGTGGGCTGAGAAAGCCATAGATTCGCTGGTTAAAAAGTTGAAAAAGAAAAAGGGTGACTTGGAAGAGTTAGAGAAAGCCTTGTCCAATCCAGGGACAAATACAAAGTGTATCACAATTCCACGAAGTTTGGATGGACGTCTGCAAGTGTCTCATAGGAAGGGACTCCCACACGTGATCTACTGTCGAGTATGGCGCTGGCCAGATCTACAGACCCATCATGAATTAAAACCTCTGGAAGGTTGTGAGTATGCCTTTGGACTAAAACAAAGTGATGTGTGTATCAATCCATATCACTACCACCGAGTGGAACAGCCAGGTAGGAAGTTTGATAATTAAATTTGTTGTAAATAAGGTTTAACTATATTTTTAGTTTTGCCACCAGTATTGGTGCCCCGTAACCCACAGCAAATTACTGGGCCACGTTATGAACCAACTCGATATGGGACAATGGCCAACAGTCAACCACAAGCTCAGCTGTACTCTCCACAAAGTGAAGGCAGTCCTCTTTCATTTGAGTATCCTGGTTAGTGGCAGGATATGATGTCATAGCAATTGTTTGTTACTAAGTCTTAGTTCAATAGTTAACATGTGGTGTTTGTTGGTGTGGGCATTAATGGTTGCCAGAATAAACATGTGTTCCCTGTGAAGCAGTTTATTGTTTAGACACAGATGGTGTCTTTATTTATGCAGCACATTGGCATGGTTTAGCTGCAAACCAAAGAAGGCAACTAGTATACAGTATTGCTATACTGATAAACTTTGGATATAACCGAAGTAAAAATTAAATGTACACTATTGTAGCTGCAGGTGTAGATGGCTCCACAGAATAGTGCTCGGTTTATGCTTACATGTGCACATTTAAAAAAAACCTATTCTGGAAACAGGATGTGTGCTCATTTTAATTGCAAAACATTGTACATTAAAATTGTGACATTTTGATTGCTTGCATTTGTAGATCAGTAAAGACTTGGCTGACATCCTGTGGTTGGGTGATGACTTGATAGTGTGGGTATATAAATCAGTCATTAATTGATTACAGGGTTTCTGTTGCTATATTAGTATTTGTGTGTGTATTAAAATTAATAATGGAATGTACTCATAGTTAGATATTAAATTGTTATAATTTTGTTTTGCTATTAACCACTGTACTTGTTGGCACACAGAAACTCCTCCACCAGCTTATAGCCCTCTGTCTGAGAGTAGCCAACGAGGTAGTCCCCCAGATGGTGCCATGTTGGAAAACATGCAGCAACAAGCCTCTGTGCCTCAAGCAATGACTCCTAGTGGTATGCAGTATGCTGTGTATTTAACTGTAATTATTGGGGGCTTACCTTCCAGATATGAGTAGTCATGTCCCAGTAAGATATCAGGAGCCAGAGTATTGGTGTTCTATATTTTACTATGAGTTGAATAATCGTGTTGGAGAAGCATTCAAAGCTACGCAGTCTCATGTGGTCGTGGATGGGTACACTGATCCTTCTACTTGTGCAGATCGTTTCTGTCTTGGTCAGTTGTCCAATGTGAACCGTAACTCCACTATTGAGAACACACGTCGTCATATTGGCAAGGGAGTACACTTGTTTTATGTTGGTGGTGAATGCTTTGTGGAATGTCTGAGTGACAGTAGCATATTTGTACAAAGCCGATGCTGCAATCACTCCCACGGCTTCCATCCTACAACTGTTTGTAAAATTCCATCAGGATGTAGTCTAAAGATCTTCAACAATCAGGAGTTTGCTTCTCTCTTAGTTCAAGCCGTGAATCAAGGGTACGAAGCAACATTTGAGCTAACAAAATTTTGCATTATAAGAATGAGCTTTGTAAAAGGTTGGGGAGCAGAATATCATCGTCAAGATGTCACCAGTACTCCTTGTTGGATTGAGATCCACTTACATGGACCACTCACATGGCTGGATAAAGTTTTGTCTCAATTACCGAAGGATGGAGATGGAATAACATCCATGTCTTAAGGCCTTCTTCTGTATCATTACACCATAACAATACAACATATTCATTTATGTATTATCAATTTTGTTCATCTTTCCATTTTGTTTTATATAATTTGTACATATCTATATTTTTCTTTTGCATTAAAATATTACAATCATGTCAGCTGCAACCTGTAAAATGTTCCGTTACATAATTAGGTGTTAACTGCTTCTAAATTACCTGATGACCAATCTATTTTCAACTGCGCCTGCAGTCAAAAGGCTTTTGGCATGGAAACAAGGTGATGAAGATGATAAGTGGGCTGAGAAAGCCATAGATTCGCTGGTTAAGAAGTTAAAGAAGCGAAAGGGTGATTTGGAGGAATTAGAGAGAGCCTTGTCCAATCCAGGGACAAGTACAAAGTGCATCACAATTCCACGAAGTTTGGATGGACGTCTGCAAGTGTCCCATAGGAAGGGGCTCCCACACGTGATCTACTGTCGAGTATGGCGCTGGCCAGATTTACAGAGCCACCACGAGTTAAAACCTCTGGAAGGTTGTGAGTATGCTTTTGGACTAAAACAAAGTGATGTGTGTATTAACCCATATCACTACCGCCGTGTAGAACAACCAGGTAGGAAGAAAGTTTATTAAATCAGGACACACTGTGATTTTCTATTATAATTAGTGCTACCACCAGTGTTGGTGCCTCGTAACCCACAGCCGATAACTGGACCTCGGTATGAGCCTACTCGATATGGGACGATGGCCAACCAAGCCCAAGCTCAAGTCTATTCACCACGCAGTGATGTAACATTTGAATACCCTGGTAGGGTGAAGTGCAAATGAGTGGTGTGTTACTTTATTGTTCCCACTGCAGAAACACCTCCACCAGCATACAGTCCAACAATAGACAGTCGAGTGAGCAGTCCTCCTGATGGTGCAGTAATAGAGGCCATGAAACAACCACAAGCAATGACACCTACTGGTGGGTAGCTTGTTGTTTTTGTGGGTTATAACTTTTTGTTTGTCTCCAGATCTGAGTAGTCATATTCCAGTAACATATCAGGAGCCAGAGTATTGGTGTTCTATATTCTACTATGAGTTGAATAATCGTGTTGGAGAGGCATTCAGAGCCACCCAGTCTCATGTAGTTGTGGATGGTTACACTGATCCTTCTACTTGTGCAGATCGTTTCTGTCTTGGTCAGTTGTCCAATGTGAACCGTAACTCCACTATTGAGAACACACGTCGTCATATTGGCAAGGGAGTACACTTGTTTTATGTTGGTGGTGAATGCTTTGTAGAATGTCTGAGTGACAGTAGCATATTTATACAAAGTCGATGCTCTAACCACTCCCACGGCTTCCATCCTACAACCGTTTGTAAGATCCCATCAGGGTGCAGCCTAAAGATATTCAACAATCAGGAATTTGCTACTCTTCTCTCCCAGTCAGTCAATCAAGGCTTTGAGGCAGCATACGAGTTAACCAAGTATTGCATCATAAGAATGAGCTTTGTAAAAGGTTGGGGAGCAGAATATCATCGTCAAGATGTCACCAGTACTCCTTGTTGGATTGAGATCCACTTACATGGACCCCTCACATGGCTGGATAAAGTTTTAACCCAACTAAGGCCTAAAGCAGCTGGTGGTTCATCCATGTCTTAACTTTGAACTTGCTAACTTTTACACTACAATGATTTTTTTTTTCACTTTTTGTAAAGTTTACCCAATCAGCCAATCATAAGTGTCTATTATGTATCTATATATATGAGCCAACGAATCAAAAACTTAATTTATGATGCATGTGCGTTTAGTAGAAAACAAGTTGATATTGTGCTACTTCTAAAAACCAGGTGCAATGCAGCTAGCTAACTCATCTGGAATAACTATAGACAGTATATACTACTATGAATTAACCAACTATGTATTACTACTTTACAATAGGGTAGTTTGGGTTGTGCAATAATATAATTAGCTATTTCTTGTATTTCGTAATTCATGAAATATTCGGGATTCGTTCAATTACGTTGCTATGCACTGCTAAGGAAGCGTTTGTTAAATAAACCACTTTTACCAACATATTACACACAAAACTATCTTCTAAACTGTTTAATAGTGTGACTAACGTATTTTTTCCCACAAATTCTCTCGACAAAGCCTCAAAGCTGCTCTTCATTTTCGTTCGCGTACGTAAGGGATACGCCCCCTTTCCAACTCGAAGCGATAGGCTATTCCTGGCAGTGTACGAGGCCTGCACCGTTGTTTTTCAGTTGCTAAATGCCTGAAAACCTCAAGAGGAAGGTAGTCTGAAGAAAGTCACCACACCCGTATTTCAGTCCGCCGAAAAGAAACCACCTCAGAGCAAAGTTCACCTGTGCAAAAGTTTAATACAGACACACTTTTACTTCTTACGTAAAAGCTGCTTTTACCGTTATTAAACGATTTTGCTCACGTGGGTGCGTACGGACAAACATAGGTAGGTACACACACACACACACTTTTACGAAAACAATTTCAGTAAACCAGGCGTGCGCCTGGTTTAAAAATTAGCGTGCATTAAAGTTATTGTAAGGGGAGGGAAGGATGTTCGTATTTGTGCTGTTGTTTTGGGCGTTGTTATTGGCAAGTATACCAGTCGGTTTATTTGCTTTGGTAAAGAAATTTGTTATGAATTATCAATATGATATTTTATCCATTGTAGTACCTTCTTTTGACTTCATCGCGCGAGCCGAACTTGTCCAGGTCACAAAATGAGCGCACGTATCTGGACCCGTCCACTAAACAGCGTCATGAATTTCCTTCATTGGAGGACAATGCTTCACTGAGCTTGTCCGTCATCGTGCCAGCTTACAAGGAGGAAGAAAGATGTGAGATTCTTGTGGCTAAAAATTGTAACTCTTAAAGAGTCGTTTCAATTATCTAGTACCAGTGATGATGGAAGAAACGTTAGAATATCTGGAGAAACGTAAGGTATGTTTGCAGAGAGGCTGTAAACAAAGACTTGAGGGGTATGGGTCTGACACATATGCATGTGGAAAGCAAAAAATTAGGATCTGAGCCCACCAAAACTCAAGATTCAAGTAAATATTTTGGAAATGAATATTTTGGCTTGGTGCATGGTTGTTGAATTAAGACAGTCTCAAACTAAAGATTAGAGGGGAGGGGCTTTCACTACTATGTCACACAAGTGTTCCCTTTGTGTTTCATGTTGCCCTTCCATTCTGTACTTTATACTCTAATACATGTAGTCAGAATCCCAAATAATATACAGACTCCATCAGCATTTGTTAGAGAGGTGTCTTACATAAGGTACCTATCAGGGCTTTGGTTGTGGGTGGCCTTAACTTGTCAAGGTGTGCAGGCCTTGTTAATTGTGTGTGGAATGCAAAGTGATGTGACTGAAGTTTTAGCAAGAGTGCAATATCTTGATTGCTAAAATATTGTCTGGCTGAGCACACCAATTTATTTTTTTACAACAGATTGAACACAGTGAGCCAAAACTAGCTTGTGATTTCTAGCTTGCTGCATACACATTTTACAATGACCATTGTGAGTGATATGTAGTTAGGCTATTATACACTCACTGTGTTGAAACAACATACCTGGTTGTTCATGGTGTTGATATTATCTGTGATGGTCACTGGACAGTTGTTTGCCATTTATTATTAATCTTTTAT
Organism: Dysidea avara; assembly: GCF_963678975.1. NCBI lineage: Eukaryota > Metazoa > Porifera > Demospongiae > Dictyoceratida > Dysideidae > Dysidea > Dysidea avara. The sequence continues at coordinate 11,217,819 of NC_089282.1, read as the reverse complement.
ACTCTGTTATATCCATTGTTATTCACTTGTGTGGGAAACCAGCAAGTACCCAGAATTATAGTGAGAATAATTCTTTGTCTTTTATGATATCTTGTCACTTAAGGATGGTCTTCCATTGTGTTGGAGTGGCCTTTTGTGAGTAGTGTAGCGTGTGTCTTCATTGTGTGGGGTACAGAGGCACTTGTACAGGCTGGTGGTAAGGAATCACTTGTGGGATGTTAGGTGACAAGATGGGTCGTACTGGTGCAGTACTTGTGGGATGCTTGGACATGAAGGTGTGGGCACCCGAAGTCCCACCTGAACCTTCACCCTTTATGTGAGATATAGACAGTGTGTTTTAATGTGATATTTTATGTTTCACATGACCTCACAATAAAAGGCAGGAATCGATGGGTCAATCAATGATCATATAACTATAAGCATAAGTTTTTATTTTGCTGATCTCTTACGTTTTACAACCATAATTATCTAACTTTCTCAGAAGGAGGATTTTGATTTTCATTATGAGATCATAATAGTGGATGATGGCAGCACCGATAAGACAACTGAGGTGGGGTCAATAGTGCAGTGTAGTGTAATACATTGAGTCCCTCACAGGTGGCACTGGAATATGTTGACAAGTACGGAGCAGAAATTATTCGAGTGCTCACTTTCGACAAGAATCGTGGGAAGGGAGGAGCAGTCAGAATGGTAAGAAGTAGTTAAACAGAAGAGGTAGTGTTTGTAATAGGGAGGCTTTCTGTTTTCAGGGAATGTTGAGTGCTCGTGGTAGAAGGCTGCTGATGGTGGATGCAGATGGAGCATCAAAGTTCAGTGACTTGGACAAACTGGAGAAAGCACTGGATGAAGTTGAAGTGAGTAATATTTGGAAAGTGTAAGGGATACTGTGTTTGTAGAGTAAAGATGAGGAAGAAGAAAAAATGGCAATTGCAGTTGGTTCTCGGGCACACATGGAAGCTGATTCTGTTGTAGAGGTATGAAGGTTCACTCGCACTGTATTCTCTAAGATATAACTGAAATACTCTAATAGAGCATTCATCTATTAGTCTAATAGAACATTCACAAATAATTTAATGTACTGTTGCTTTGCAGAGGTCATTTTTCCGGACATTTTTGATGAAGGGTTTTCACATGTTGGTGTTGTTATGTGTCAGAGGTGTCAAGGACACACAGGTATGTTGACCCCCTTATATGGTCGCGTGATTATCAGTTCTTATTGTGAACAGTGTGGCTTTAAGTTGTTTACTCGCTCAGTTGCTCAGCGACTGTTTCCAGTTTATCATGTGGAGAGATGGTATGTGTGTGTGTGTCTGTATTGCTGTGTTAATTGTGGGTATTCTTAGGGCATTTGATGTGGAGTTGTTGTATATTGCTGAACAGTTGAATATACCCATCAAGGAAGTTGCCATCACTTGGCACGAAGTTGATGGTATGTTAACTAGCACATGATGAGTATGTGTATAGGTTTAACAGTAGCTAGGTGATTGGATCTCATGTGGGATTTTGGGTACCCACACAATCACACATGAGACATGGTACCTCCCGCAGGGTACTAGTCCTGAGAATTTGTGTACACTGACTTGCAGAACTTGCTAGGTACACATATATCCCTTTCATTTAGTCATAGTAGAACTAGCTGAAAGGCTGTGCTTTGTGTGTGTGCGTGCGTATGTGTGTGCATGCATGAATTTGGAATTTAAGTGCATGTGTATAGTATGTGTCACTTACAGTGTATACAACTACAGATTTGGGTCACTTATCATGCTTTGCCATTCTCAACAGGTTCCAAGATAATACCAGTGTTCAGTTGGCTACAGATGGGTCGAGACATCTTATTCATCAGATTAAGATACTTGTTTGGAATATGGTCATATGGGCCAAGAAAACTGAAGGAGAACTAGTTTAGGATTAACATTTAGTGGTGGTTTTTACTGTTTTGTGCTTGCTGTTGAGAGTCTTAAAGCATATTAATTGAGTAGCTAGAGCTAAGCTACTGACAATGTATCATTGGCGTTAGCGCGGGCCCCGATGGAAAGGTAATTAATGCATGCGGTCATGGACGGAAATTAGACGTGCAGATTCCAGCCTCGGGGTGCCAACTACCGTAGCTAGCTGTACCTGAGTGTGTTACATGGCAAATAAAGAGCTAGAGGTGATTACGAACTATTACAAAACACTTTGTGTTGTTTTACCAGTTGATGAATTAATTCCTGATCTAATCACTGAGCGAGTTATCGTCTTCGAAGATGAAGAAGAAATATCGAGCAACCATACTAATAGAAAAAAAGCTCAAGTACTGCTGAAAGAGCTTATCGTGCGCAGTCTCAGAGCAGGAGATTCTTCTAAGTTCTATAGATTTTTAAATGTTATCAAAAGGAATGACAAATGCTCCCTTCTTGCCAAGAACATTGAGGATGATATTCAGTCTCTTGGTTCCTGTATGATGCCACAACACGTGGAAGACAGTCAGTGTGGTGAGCTATACGATTGTGGCTATAGCTGTATAGCTCTATAAATGGTATAATGGCTATCTACACTACATTCCTGGTCTTAGTAGTTTAGGAATTAACTATTGGGCAAGAACTAGGGAATTGTTGAGGACATGCTGACATGTGCACTCTGTACTTGCTATGTGGCATGTCAGGGTATTTTTGATAAGCCACAAAATAAATAACTGATGATGCAATATTGTTGTGTGTTAGAGAGGACATTAAATTTAATCATGAGTGAAACCTTATACTTATAGTTGTAATCATTCGAAAATTCGTTTATATTTCAGCCATGAAAACAAACATGGCTATGAGCAGTCCTTCAAAAGGTTTGTGGGTTTTATCCTTTATTATGCTACTAGTCTCACATGCCAGACGGTTTGTGTGGGGGCAGCAAATAAGCTGTCTGGTCACTGTTGCACACATTCTGTGACCACTACCAGAATGTTGGCAGAGCCAATCAAATCACTTCGCGGACTCTATGACAAAGCAAACACTAATTATTCACATTCTTAGTGTAATAAAAGAATGAATCTAGATTACAGACTGCTTTTATGAAAGTTTAATAACACCATGGGCTTAGGATCTTTGTTTCCATGGTACAGATTTAAAAGCATTGGTAAAGGAACGAATATGGTTCACTACAGATTTGTAAAATGACGGGATTGTCGAGGAAGACTGATTATTACATCATCCTTGGTGAGTTCACGGAAAGTGTGTAACAGTGACCAGACGGTTTGTTTGCCGCCCCCATACAAACTGTCTGGCATGCGAGACTATTATGCTACTTCTTAAAATCACATACCCAATTTTTAATACTGATTAGCTACTATTCCAGTAGTAGTTACTAAGCTAGGTTTGCCCAAAAATATCACCCAAAAACCATCCTCAATTTTCTGTCTTGGTGGTATTAGGCACAACCAAGCCCAAAAGTGTCTTCAGAGTAATCCCAAAACCTTCCAACAAGTTTTTTTCCTATTTAACTGTGATTTCTTTGGGGCCATTATATAGTCATTTTCAACTATGTTACAGCATTACAAAATAAAGAACACTAGGAGAAGGACCTCTGCAATCAATCCAGTTACAACGGAAAACTCCAGCAATTATTCCCGTCAAACATAGGGAAACCATCATGTGGCACTAACGCAAATCGACACTTTGTGCTGTCAGCAAAGATAAATGGGACACAAAGGAGGACACAGGTAAGTTCATGAAGCATGCATTGTACGTACTGTGGTATACCAAAAGGCATCTGTTGGACTGAATCGATATAAAAAATCAAGCCCGTATCCTTAGCTGTTATTGAGTTACAATTGTCTGAAAGCATTAGTTGGTCAGTCAGTCAGTCAGGCAGTAGAAAATTCCAAAGATTCTGCTAAGTGAGATTTACTCTATGGCAATGCCTTACATTTGTCAGTCAGGGGCGTATCCAGACTTTTGGTGATGCCAGGGCCTAGCTGTAAGCTAAAGACCAAAACTGGGGGATTTCCAGGGTGCTTCCCCTTACACCACGACTGTACGAAATCATGCAAACTTACACAAAATGTGCCCTTAGGCAGTAACATTAAAAGGTGCTGTTTGTGCATCTAGCCAGCTAAAACCTACACACTGCTGTTTATGTAGCTTATAGAAACTATAAACCTATTGTAGCTAATACTAACTTAATCTTCACTTCCAGACAGCCAACTTCAAATTTTCTAGCACATGGAACCCTCCACACTCGAGTCGCTTAGTTGGCAATACTTCCTTCCCGGTATACATTATTCTCGGTCGGCCCTCCTGTTGATGGTCAGTAACTTTAGACTTGGCTTGTACTCCAATGTATTCGAGACATCACGTTCCCGCAACATGTGACAAATAAACAAACCATTCATCAGATAAATATACCAACTATTCACAGTTTGTGCTCACCTGACACATGTATAACACGACCACTCAAGTTTATTGCTGCTGCTGCTGCCTTGTAATGTGTCTGCCTCAACCAATCAACGCTCTTTCGCCATTCCCACCATGCATCATATGCACTACTGATCATGTGATGCTATAGATCTCGACGATTTGCAATAGTTCAGCATGAATACAATGTGACCCTCAAGAGTAGTACAGAGGAACGCTAGTGTGCAAGTAGCTACCGGAGGGCTCCAGGGTTGTAAGATTTGATGTGATTTTAGTTTTAACATATTCTGCCTCTGAAAGGGGGATTCATCCGAACCCCACTCCCCCTTCCTGGCTACGCCCTTGATCTTCCCTCCACCAACTACACCTCCTTATTTATAACTACATACGTATAGCTTGCTACACTGCTTCTCTGAATACCAAGCTGAATACTGAGACCGATTTATCTCGATTTGACTGCTCTATTAGAGTATCTCGAATTATTGATGCCCGGGCCTGGGCCCGGGTGGCCCGGGTTCTGGCTACGTCCCTGTTGTCTGTGATCTGATTGTGCCACTAGTCTATACATTCTAGACCAAACAACCTAAAAATGGTCAATATACAAGCCCTCCACCTTTCTAGGTTGTTTTGGTCCTTAGTATAGAGTGATTACATAGATCTGGTGTGGTTCAAAGTAGCTTACAGATAGCAAAATACATTTGCTATATATTAGAATTTACCTACAAAATTTAACCTTCATGGCTGTAACCAGATTTTTCTGGCACGACAGTATGAAACACATACTGAGTACAATTCGAACACGCTAGCGCTTCAATCGTGCGTTTCATAGAACGATGCGCTAATCCTGAAGTGGGAACGCCCACAGGGTCCCGTTTCTGGGATAACTGGATAGTTCGTACACTATTGCGAGTTTATTACATAACCCAGTAAAACTTTTCTCTCGAAAATAGGGCTGTTTCATTTATATTCAAGTTGATAGTCACATTTTGAACAATGATACATTGTTATAGATAGGTTAAAACAACCGGCAAATGGCTGTTGATGGTTTTGTTTTTAACCTGAGCTAAAAACAAATCACCCTGTAGAGAGATCAGCTACAAACAAGTCACACTGTAGAGATATCAGCTAGAAAAATGTAGAGAGTTCAGCTACAAACTAGTCACCCTGTAGAGAGATCAGCTTGAAATAAGTTACCATGTAAAGCGTTCAGCTACAAACAAATCATCCCATAGAGAGTTCAGCTACATTTCAAGTCACCCAGTGGAGATCAGTTACAAACAAGTTATCCTGTAGAAAAGAAATGGCATGTAATAATTTTAAATTTTGTATAATTACTGATAAAATCAAAAAAGTCTGCTTTGTATGTCTTTCTTCTTTCTCTGTAGTAAAGAAAAAAATACAGCTACTGTAGGTTAAAATAACCACAAAGCCGGCAATAAGACGGCTTTGGTGTATACAAATACAAATAGAAGTGTTATCTAATCCAAAACAGCCAAGCTGTAAAAAAAAAGGTGCAACCCCCAAAAAAGCCAAGGTGAAAAAAGACGTGAAATCCAAGGTGGTGGCTTCGAAATGGCTGTGATGGTAGGTCAATGGTAAAATTTTAATAACGACAATTCGGGTGAATTTGGTGGTTGTTTTTTCACCATGGCTTTTTTGGGGGCCACACCTTTTTTACAGCTTGGCTGTTTTGGATTACATATATGGTTACTAAGTAGTTCTATATATTGGACGGGTAGTATGATGCAATTCGGCCAGTGGTCCCAGAGAATTTAGCCGTCAGTGGGTTTTAAGGAAATAATAAGTGTATTTCAGACACAACTGAAATTTGCCATTTTTAAAAACCAGGTGTGTGCCCACAGCTGGCCTTCTGGTTTACTGAAATTGTTTTCATAAAAGTGTGTGTGTATGTGTATCCACATGCACCCATGTGAGTGAAACCATTAATAGTAAAAGCAGCTTGCACATAAAAAGTAAAAGTGAAATGAAGTCTGTATTAAACTATAGATAATATATACCTTATATCTTATCTATGATTAAACTTCTGAACAGGTAAACTTTGCTCTGAGGTGGTTTCTTTCTGGCGGTTAGAAATACAGGTGTGGCAACTCTCCTATCCTCAGACCTTGTGAATTACCTTCCCTTTAAGTTCTACAGGTGTTTACCAGCTGAAAAACAACCTTGTAGACTTAACAAGCACTTCCTTAGCAGTGCATAGCAACGTAGTTGTTGATTTATATTCTTAGAGTGAGTTAACCAAACAGCATGAAAAATTATCCAAACCAGTATCTAAAAAGGTTGATAAACTAAAATACCTAACAAAGCTGGTGTTCAAACTGTCATATTGTGTTCTTTCAGTGTTTATGTATTGTACACAAACTATTACAAGTCAGTAGATTGGGCTGTAAAATACAGAGCTTCACTTTGATGAACCATAATCTACACTCAATTTTTACTACATCCTGATATATCCTTATTTGATGAATAATAGTGTTATTGCATCACGTGCTCATGTATGTTTAGTTATGACATTAAACATTTTACTAGAGTTATTGTATATTTTGTATATTAAATTCTTTACGCAGAGTGTTATGGTTAAATTGTGAAATTTTTGTTGTCCACAAGGGATAGTCTATTGTGCGACATATTCAACACCTCACCATATGCTATGTTGGAATTTATAGATATAGACTCAGCTTATTCAGGTTTAACATTTCTTTGAGATGACTAAGTAAGTGACCAAACACTTGATCACTATGGTATTGGCTTGGTGGTACAAAGCTTCTAGGTTCAATTCTTTGTTATACCACTATGGTGTTGTTTCTTTGAGCTAGAAACTTTACTTCCATTGCTGAAGTTCAACCAGCTGTTAGGCTGTCTCAATGCAAATAAAGTAAAGGGAGGCCTATGCCAGCTGTGTACAACACAACTATGATTGTACAGCAAACCAATAATGGAATGCTTGCGTATCACTCAAGTAGTGTTGCAAAATCGTATTGATTAGAGATGTACCAATTCAACTTTTCTGAACTTTACCGATACCAATCCAATCTAGGAAATTTATTACCGATCTACCGATATTGACATCAGTTATCTATTATGGTGACTGAACTTGTACAGGTAGTTCTTATAGCATTTTTATCATAGTTATCTATTATGGTGACTGAACTTGTACAGGTAGTTCTTATAGCATTTTTATCATCTCAGACTAAGCTGATTGGTCAATTGTTAGCTGAATGATGATCACAGCATTGTTACTGGAGTCAATACCAATGGGGGTGTGGCCTCAATAACACCACCCAGACAATCAGCAGTGACAGTACCCACAAATATTTTAATGCATGTTCCTACTAAGACTTGACTGGAATGGTTTGTAGGCTGTTATAGCAGAGATTCTAATAGTTTAGTGTATTTGATATGGTGTAGCACTATTCATTGTTTTCTGCCAAGGACCTCTGGTAAGTTCAAAGGTAAATTTCAGTAACTAAAACAGCTAACTCGTATGTATTTATATGGTTTCTCGTAGTTTCAATGGGCACTGGGCTAAAAAATGGCACTATACTTTAGCTTATTTCATAAATGGAGCAGAGAAATGACAGAAATAGCCTAGTATATATGTTTGAAGAAATGGATACTAGAAAGATCGGTATCATGAATCGGGGGCTTCAACAGAAAATCGGTTCTACCGATTTTGCTCATATTGTTGAGATCGGTACCAATCCAATACTAATCGGTAGATCAGTACATCTCTAGTATTGATTAATAAACCTCAGGAGTGTCATGTTGTTTAACCCTAAGTTCCACAACAGCCGACACACTCAGCATCAAATATATCACATTTTTTTGCAATGCCATCTTAAAAAACTAGAGCTGTCTTATAGTCTCATTGCAAGAAGACATTGTACATTTAAAAACAAAACAATGCAAATTCTGTATCGCATACATGGATACTACAAGACAAAACAACAATTTTCATGTGCCACTGTGATTCACATCAATTCTCTTCTTATACTCACCAACATTTTTTATATTCTTAGGAATACAATTGTGAGCTACAGCATCAGTCTTCAAAGAGCTCATCAGCTAATCATTATAACTGCCTTAAAAAACTTGATCACTTACAATAAGAAATGCTTCCTCTTCAATGGTACTATGTTGGTTACCATATACACTTCAGTGGTGAACTCTCATAGCTGAGCCTCACCAACTTGCTCCTCTAGTGCCTTCTAGTTTTGATTATAAAGAATATATGCAAAAATGGTTTAAAATATTTGCTTACAATGCTGTAGGACCTGTATATGCTGGGCTAGTCAGTCTTACTATAACTACAGTAGACAAGTTGAATAATCAGTGCATAAAATGGTGCATGCTGCATCAATTACAGTGGTATGCACTAAATCTAGGACAGAGATTTTCAAAGAAGGTTGTACTTATCATCATCATAAACACCATATAGTGCATTTAACCTTGGTATTTATGAGAACTTTGCATAGAATGCTATTAGGAATTTTTGGATGCTCTTAAGCTAACAACATTTTCTACAATAATCATACACAATAATTACTATTAGATAGTAGCACTGCAGAGTGACTGTTCAGTTAGAGAAAATCAATACGAGACACACAGAGTTCCACTACTTGTACTGCATATGATTGATACAATAATAGTAGAAATGCAATCTGCATACAATTGGTGAGATAATAAAAAATTGCAAGCAAATTTAAACTTCAATATTCAGAGTACAAAAGTAAACTGCTCATTAACTGAAACACTGAAACTCAGCTCCTTTAAAAAAGAGTAAGCAAGTGATGGATGCACTACATAGTTAGTACAGTGGAACCTCAGTTATCCGGACCCCACTTATCTCAGATTCTCGGTTAATCGAACTACGGAAATGACTGCTCTATTAGAGTAGTGACTGTTCTATTAGGGTAGTTGAAATACTGATTTTTTTAAAAATTCCCTATGGTTATTTATGCACAGTTTCAGAGATACGGACTTTTCAGATTTATGTATCACCCCTGGTCCCAAAGGGATAACTGAGGTTCCACTGTATATATATACTAGTCAACTAGGAATGCACAAGGAGCTCAGTACATTATCAGTGTTAGCTATACTAAATTTACACAGCTCAACTTTATACATTTTCTTTGCGGGTCCCTACATACTGGAAGTATGTCCTAACATACCATGTGTGCTGTAACCATATAGTCTCAGTTATTCTAGCGGAAGAGTATCTGGACTTCACAAGTGCTTTCATTTTTAGAGGTAGTACAACATCAACTTGCTCAGATTTCTTTCACATGCATAGCAAAGTTTACAAGGAGAATCATCATCAGTTCTGGGATTAAAAGTAGCAACACTTTGTTGCAGGGTGGTTTTTTGCTTTGCAATTTTTGTATGTGGGAGGGTTAAAATACTCTAATAATGCAGTCAGTATTGGTGTATAACAATAAAGCTTGCACTGAATTTGACAGATATTAAGTTAACCCTTTAAGGACCAAGAATTGTGTGCATAGTCTACCCTGAAAGCCCACACGTTTTATGATTATTGCGCATTTAGTGTTTTAAAAAAATATAAGTTTATAGCATTGACAAAGCCCCTACAAGTTCAATTGTATAACAAATTATACTAAAAGACTCGCCTGACAATAATAAACAACATTATCTAACTTACCAAAGTGTAGAACCAATGTCTTAAAAGCACTAAGATGAGTTTCAAACACCTACACGCGATCGATTTCTTCGTGACACAATCAATAAAAACAGTCCGCCATTTAATTTTTTTTAAAACCGCATCACATGATCTTGTATATCAAATTATTCGCCTCTAAATAGTGAGCACTCTGAGCTTTATTTGAAGTTAATACGATGAATACAGCCAAAGTTATGGAGTGATTTCTACAAGGTTAGTTTTATTGTTGTGTAAATATTAAATGTTTGTACTTTGTTAGGAATTTTACACGGGCTTAGTTTTGCGTGATAAGTTGGCCTTATATATCAAAAGAATCGCCTATGAATGGCGAATACAATGGCCCCTGTTTCGATCTAATAGCTTCATTTGTTGCGGAGTTATAGCTCTTTGTTTACTGTCAATAATCTTGGACGTAATATTACGGCACTGGTCTTTCGAGCAATACCTACTTTGGACGTAATATTACGGCAGCAGTCCTTAAAGGGTTAAATGCACTTAGTCTAGTAATGTAAAAACTCTAACTGACATTAAGAGACTCTGTGTACACATTGTAATTTGATCAGTTTCATGTGTAGCTATGCTAAAACGTTGACTGCATGTTCGTGGATGCTCTCTCCAAAACAATCTTCATTATCAAATCCATTAATGGATCTATAAAATTAGGTGGAAATTTTTAAGAGGGAAATAGGGGTTGCTGAAAAGTGGTACAAATCCCTATTTTGTGTCTCGGTCATAACCCTTTCTCTGACATGTTCCATTCATTGTTTTGAGTTGAGTCATAATAGGGATCTGTGGTTTACATTGCCATCCCAGTGATCCCTTCTTGTTTTGTGGCTTTTTTAACAATCCTTATTCCCCTTTTAAAATTTTCCAATTTTTATTTGTCTAGTTTTTAATAGAACGAATGCCATAACATGTGACCAGATCTGCGAAAACCCGACATAATGGCGAATTTGTCAAATTCTTTATTATTGAATATTTATAATCTACTTAGCCCAGTTTTAGCCTTGTATGCCAGCAACGTTTGGAGTTAAAGCCCTACAAAGTAACAACAACAGGAAGATCAATTTGTACAGCAAGTATTGGGAAAATAAATTACAGGTGTATGCAAAAACGGCTGTAGCTAACTTACAAATGTAATGCAGTACAGAGTTGCAACTTGCACCATTGTGTTCGCCATGAATAGTGAAGTCCATTACTGGGTAAGTTTTTCCTTCTATGACCTATCTTCACTACATACAGAGAGAATTAAATCAGTGAAGAAAGATCGATCGCGTTAGATTTTTTCAACATGACATAAACAAATGCCCATAACTCACGTATCCTTTAGTCTACTGCTATGAAACAATACTTTTCAAACTCCTCTTGAGTAGTCAAATAAGATGATATCCAGATTTTTATCATTACACCATTTTTTTACAAAGAACAAATTGTTTAAACTTTTTACAACTTTTTTCATTAATGCAAATATTTCACCAATTGTAATCAATAGCCTATACTGAAAATTTAGGCTTGCACCATTATGTCGGGTTTTCGCAGATCCAGTCACATATTGTAGCATCCAGTATCACTGAAAATGCATGTTAATAGCAATGTTTTGTACTTGGTGATACATAAACTTATGACTGTGTCATTGTATTTTAGACCATTACCTGCAACATTTTACTGGGTACATAAAGGCAAGATACAACCGTAGAAGGCTGACTCGTCTTGTATCTGAACAAGATTTATGGCCTCCTTTCAAAACAACTGTGTACAATAACTTGATATTAATTCACCAAAAAAATGTCCAGACATTTACAGAAAGTTTAGTTTTGGCTAACAATTGCAGAAAAGGAAATATTGAAAGTATTTCTGAACAGACAGAATCAATAACACTTAAAAATTTAAGTCAAATTTTTGAGTCGCTAAGCCAATCGACCTGTACCTCAATGTCTGCTTACAGTTTTCCAAAGAGCATTCTAATAGAAGGATATCCTGGGATAGGTAAAACGACACTAGCCAAAGAGATTTCACTAGAGTGGGCTGAAGGAAGACTGCTTTCTTCAGAGAAGCTGGTGTTGTTGTTGCTGTTGAGAGACTCCTCTGTGCAAAAAATTACATCAGAATACGATCTCTTTAAGCACTTTACGGTTTCAGTTGAAGAGGCAAAATCCATGTCCCTATACTTTCAAAACAGTCATGGTCAAGGCTTGGTTGTTATCATTGATGGGTTTGATGAACTCAATTCAGAGCTGCGACAAATTTCCTTTTTCAGGGAACTAATAGAAGGTGAAATATTTCCTAATGCACTAATCGTAGTTACTTCAAGACCCTCAGCTTCTCTTTGTCTTCATGAACATGTGCACAGAAGAATAGTGATACTAGGATTTGAGCAAGCCAGCAAGGAACAGTTTATCATTGATGCTCTGAAAGATTACCCATCTAAGCTTCAGGAGCTCCAACAGCACTTCAATAGAAATCCATATATGGACAGTATTTGTTATATTCCTTTAAATATGTCTATCATGGTATACTTGTGTTTAACAGGATATCTTCCTCCCACCACCACTAAAATGTACGAAACTTTTATTTTGCATACTGTATGTCGTCACTTGAAGAGAACAAATATTGTTTCAGAGAGAGATGGTTTTACAACAGTTTCCAGCTTCCCACCACCTGTTCTAGCCACGTTAACAAAAATGGAGGAAATTGCATTTAAAAGTCTCTTAGATGATAAAATTGTCTTCACTTTGGAAGATTTACCAGATGTTTGCATGGAGGATCCAACCTGTTATGGTTTATTGCAGTCCAATGAATGTTATGCTTCTACATATACTGGAACACCAGTTTTGTCATTAAATTTTTTGCATTTAGGAATCCAAGAGTATTTTGCTGCTAAATACGTAGCAAACTTGCCTGATAATGATGTGTATGAATTAATGAAAGAAACGTTTTTAAGAGTTCGTGATACTAATCATACTCTTAGCAGTGCTAGTGTTCGCCTATCCAACATGTGGGTATTGTTCTTTGGAATCAGTGGTGGACGGTCTGCTGCTGTGAAGAAGTTTCTTTCTACTGATTACAAGCCACCTCAGAGCAGATTACAGTCTCTGGAATTATCAAACAGTTACAGTTCAGATGATTATTCAACTGCTCCATCATCTTACTATAGTTCACAATGCTCCTCTCTGAGTGAACCCAGTAGTGAAGAATACTTCAGTTTGTCGTCAGACAGTGACAGACTGTTGGAATCTTCAAATACAGATAGTCCTTCATGTGTGAACAATCCCTCAAATTTGGAAGGCAGTAAAGCTGGTTTATTAGAAGCAACTGCTTTGCCATTGACATTACAAGCAAATGCAATCTACTCTGAACCCATGTTCATTTCACAAGATATATTACAGGATTCAGTTAGTGTATTATATTTATTTCAATGCTTTCAAGAAGCAGAAAATGATGAGTTGTGCACAATACTTTCATGTACATTTGATGACAAAAGTATAAACTTGAGTAACCAAAGACTTCTTCCACATCAGATACTATCGTTGGGTTTCTTTCTTTCACACACTGGTGAGGCAGAATGGAATTCATTGAGTTTACACAAATGCCATATTGGAGATCATGGAATGAGCTTGTTACATCAGTATCTATGTAAAGAAAAACAAAAATTGCAAATTAAAAAAATCTATTTAAACAGTAATGACCTCACTGTGACATCTGGGCGATTGCTTAAAGATCTAATCATTTGTCTCCACCCTCAATGTTTGATGCTAGACAGCAACAATATTGGTGATGCTGGATTGAAAGAAATATCATCTGCAATAATTTCATCATCAGTAAAAGAATTGTGGGTAGGCAGTAATGGTATTACACCTGATGGTGCTTCAGCTATAGCTGATATGATGGTAACTTTGAAAGTGTTGGAGAATAGCTACAACGAAATTGCAGATAGTGGAGCAGAATTGCTATCAAATGGAATAAGTAAAAGTAATTCTATCAAGAAGTTAAATATCAGAGACAACAAAATTGGCCCATTAGGAGGTAAAGCATTGGCTTGTGCTTTATCAGAAAACAAATCACTGGAAACACTATGGTTTAATAATAACATTATTGGAGACGACGGTGCTTTAGCTATAGCTGAATCTATGCCTAAAATAACAGTCTTGAAGGATCTCTCACTGACTGGAGATGTTACAATGAGCGAAGAGTCAGTGTTAAAAATTGTGCAGAGCTTACACTGTAACACTTCTGTAGCCAAATTTCATCTTCCTTACCCCCTTGGTGAAAGTAACAATAAACTATTACAAAATGAGCTGGAAAATATTAACAAAAATAGAACAATAACTAACTGGCTATCTGTTTATTAATAAAATATGTACACTGTTGCTTTTTACATGCATACATTATTAATAGTACAGTGAAAAGTCCTGGTGTTCTGTTATGTCTGTTGCTTTGAGCACACTATATAATAATTATTTTAAAATGTTCATTTGAATGACTGTCAAGTCTGGTTATAAACCGTAGCTATACATATTGCTGAGGTATATTGACAACAATGGAAGAGCATACAGTTACAATGAAAGTTAAAGGCCACTTGTGAAGACTATAGTTATATGTTTGGAAGATCTTATGCAACACTGGGTCACTAACTTAACTACAAAGTTGAAGGGATGCTGCGGCGAATTTATCAGAAGAATTCGTGTATATTGTCCATGTGATGCTGTGTGAGTATTAGTACTAAAAATGTATAAGTCATATTATACACATAATATGCATGTTGGACTGCATGGGTAATGGATTGTGAATCCACACCTCAGCTATCTGAATGTGATAAATGATTGTTCAATTAGAGTATTATACCAAAGCAAGTGTATGTTCTATTACAGTATTCGAAGATTATGGATTGTCATTCAACAAGTTCACTGTCCTGAAGTTATACTTTGTTATTAGTGGACAAAAATGGGCATTTCGTGCACTTTGTGATACAATTATGAAACTTTCCACACAAATAGTACTCCCTGTGATAACTATTTTTTGATATAGAGCCATTGCAGATTTGACCTCTGGTGATCTTTACAGCCATTTTTTCATTGAGAATTCATCGTTTTTGTCTTTATCTTCCGGAGGCATTATTTTACATTGTTTAAACATGGTTACAAATTAAAGGCCTTGCTGACAAAAACTACTTGATTTTTATTTGAAGTCAGTAGGTGGTTTTATCCCAAAGTTATGATAATTTATATTAGCCATGAAACTTTATGAAGTTTACTACCCATTGGTAATTTATATCCCAAGGGCAACAAATTTTACAATTACTTAAGTAACCATAACTTTGTGGTGGAATGAGCTATTATTCACTTCAAACAAAAGTCGTATTGTTTCTTAGATCAATACCTTTAATTTGAAACTGTGTTTTAACAGTGTAAAATAATACTTCAGGGAGATAAAGACAAAAATGATAAATTTTCAATGCAAAAATGGCTATAAAGGGGCCAAATATGCAGTGGCACTATATCAAAAAATGATTACTATTTATGTGGAAAGTTTCATAATTGTATCACAAAGTGCATGAAATGCGTACTATGCCACTCTACTATTATAAACAACACACTTTCAAATTGTTCACCACTCTGTTACCATGGTGTTCATAGACTGGATTGCTACTACTCGTTGTTGATGGTATATTATTGGAGAACAATAATATAATAATGATATATGCACATTAAAGTAAATCTGTTCAATACGTAAATATACTACTAACTATGTATTGTAAGATAAGTTGGGAGCATGCATCCCAACAACACGTACCAGGTATCCACTAACACAACTATACAGATAAATATTAGTAACATTCTGGCACAAGGAAATTATGTTAGTGATAAACCAGCACGAGGGTTAAAAATAATGCAGGTCACGTAGTGATCAGTTACCAGTCACTGCAGATGATTTTATATAACTAAATCAGATAGAACGTGTAAAACAGAACTTTACAGAATCAGGTGTCAAAATTGAAAATTGATTTTGACTATAATGACTGACAACACAGTCCTGATCATTAAGTCCATTCCAACAGTGCATCAAAGTTCAATGACTTGGACAAACTGGGGAAAGTGTTGGATGAAGTTGAAGTGAGTGGAATTATTAAGGGATATGTATCTATACTAGAAAGCATTAGAGGATTTTGAAGCTCTGCTACTGGTCAATACATGATCAATAGCTAACTAACTTGATAATTAATACTATAATTGCTACTTTAATTATTACTTAGTTAATTATTATTATTACTTGACAATTCCTGCAGTAAAGCAAAAAAGGAAGCCTCAAAGCCTGCCATATAGGCTAGCTTTGGGGCAAAAAGAAGCTATACCAAAACAGCCAAGCTGTGAAAAAGGGTGCAGACCTCCAGCCAAAAATGGCTGCAATGATGCTAATATCAATCATTTTTAATGATGACAGTGTGCGAAAAATAATTGGCATTAGCATCATTGCAGTCATTTCTTGGCCATCACCTTTGATTTCACAACTTTTTTTTGTATAGGCCTGAGAAACATGCTCAAATTTTTCCCAAAATACTTTCAGGAATTTCCTCCTATTATGCTCTCCAGTGTTCCCATTATGCTTGCATTATGCTCTTGGGTTAGCAACATTATATCTTACTCGGTGAATGCCCTATTAGAGTATTTCACTACAAAGTGACTGTTCTATTAGAGAGTATCAATCTAAGATGCATTTGAGGCTCTATTGCAGTTTCCACTGACTGCCCTATTAGGGAGTACTGATTTATTTTCATGGAACTAAGCTCCATAGTTTAAAATATCATAGATACCCACTAGCATTATGCTGGCATAGTATTCCAACCTATTATGCTATTTTTATTATGCAAGCATATTTGACACAGGCCTACTTCGCTGTTTTGGTATAGATTACTTTTACCTATACAGATTGCTTCAGATATAACTACTACAGCTATATAATTATACACATTGGCTACTAACTTAACAACATTTACTAGGATGTTATGGTGATGCCTAAAAGTGATCTAAATTTCTCTGCATAAAATAAACTATCTGATTCATCCCATACATTTATGAACCATATTACCATAGAGGTACCTTGCTGGTTTGCTGGGCAGCAATATAATTATAGTTGTGTTTTGTACGGCTGCTGTAGGTTTTGTTTTTGCTTTGTCTTTGTGTGTGTGTGTGGGGGGGGGGGGGGGGGGCCTGCATGTGTGCACGTGCGTGCATGTGTATGTGCCTGCTGGGCAGCAATAACTGTATTTTGCATGGCTGTTGTATGTTTTGCTTTTGCTTTGCTTTTGTGTGTGCATGTGTGTGTGTAGTGTGTATGTGATGGGGTTGGTAAGTTATTGGTGCAGCGTCATCTGCACATATTACCCAAGCAGATGCTATTTGGAGAACTTTTAACTGCTAGCCCATTTCATGGACCCAAGTTGCATTGGAGAGATGTAGTATTGAGGGACGCACAAAGGATGGGATTGAATGCTCTCAGTTGGTATGAGGTAGCCCAAGATTGCTCAAGATGGTTTGATTTGTGTCAATCTATCACGTCTGGAGGTCCTATTATGGTCACTGGCTCTTTTGTCTGTGGCTGTGGGAGGACTTTTAGTCATTCAGGAGATTAAACTTGTCATCGCAAGTACTGCACCGGTCAGCGTCCTCCACCAAAACAAGCTGACGTGGGTGTGGCAGACTTTTCCATCACAAAGGTGACCTCACTTGCCACCAGCAATACTGTTCAAGCTGAGTTTGTACCAGGTCCAGTTCCCTGCTATTGTCATTTGACAGGCTAATAAGGTGATAAGGTATAAGGTGTGTATGTAGTGTGTACGTGTGCGTGTGCATGTGTGTAGTATGTATGTGTGTATGTGTATGTAGTGTGTGTACATGTGCATGTGTGGTGTTTGCCTGTATGCCACTTGACGATAGCACTTGCATTGGTACAATCCTAGTGCTTCTGGGTGGATTTGCATGCAAGCTTCCTAGCCATGCATGTCATGAGGAGTTTGGCTATAGGTGGCTCCAGCATGCCCCGGGAATATTAAAGTTTGCAAACTAGTATTTCACAGGTAAATATAATCTCTTCTTCAAGGCAGTGTGATTGACTGATTGAGCCCTAGGGCAAGGTCTTTCTTTTCTTAATATACATTAATAATATATGATAACACTTAATAGTTAAAGATGTAATTTTATACTTATATTAATAGCAAAAGATTTGTTCTACAGTCAATAAAACTCGATATTTAGCTTTACATCACATCATCGGAATATATTGTTATTACTAATCCCTAGATCCTTCACTGACTTGTTGTCCCTCAGTAATGAAAATAAGTGGATGGCCCATTTGGTGGATGAGTAGTTGTTCTGGAATAATGCTAGTCCCTCTATTACAGATGAAGGATCCGATAACATTGTAGTGATAAATTGAGGTATTTCCCCCACGGCTTTGTTACAGCTAATAGAAAACTCTTTCACCTTACAAGTAATGATGATATCACCAAGAGAACTGTCTGAGGATGAAGTAAGGTTACTGTTGTCCAACAAGAGACTTTCTATTGCAATGTTGCTGTGGTGTAGATTACGCATAGGAAATAATCTTGCATATAGCAATTCTGCAAATCAAGGTTCTTCCAGTTTCTGCAGGATGAGGTGAGAAATGTTGTTAAATCTTCTGAGTTATTAAGCAATATAGAGTAGTTCCCCACAATTGGATTTCTTTACCTTCAGTAAACCTTTCATCAATAATTTGACACATTTCATTGTCATCGCCTTCATGAAAAGCTCTATAGAGGCAAAGGCATTGTAGCTCTTCTTTCAGCAATTTTTCATCAATGATGACATCATTTCCATTACGAAGGAACTCCTTGAATGATGAATGTTGTCCTTAAGTGAGTGCAACATAGAAGTTATAATGGATGTTGCTCTAAAAGAACTCTACAAGGATGTCATGCTCTTCGGATGGTGAAACACTAGCAACATAGTGAGCAGCAAAAACTCCTGCACAACAAAGTTGAAGGAGCAATTTTTACTCATCAAACCAACATACTCTACAACTTGAAGGAGACCAAAGACATTAGGATAGTCAGCAATTGATGGACAGTATTTCCTGATTTTAGCCAGTGAAGACACTAGTTGGTTTTGGCTTAATGCTTTGAAGGCAAACTTTGAAAACTGCTTGATGATGTCAGCATGAGGCTGTGGTAAGCCATCAAGATTCATGATGTCTTCTTGGAGAACTATTCCTGACTTGGAAAGATGTCTACAAATGGTCAAGCAGATGAACAAATTGTACAATTCTGCAGAACGAGTTGGAATCTATAGAGAAACAGAAGGATGGTCATGTTGAAAGGGACAAAGCAGAGACCAGCAATGGAAGGGTGAGTTGTTAAGTATCTGTTTAACAGTGATTTTCTGTTTATGTCCCTCTAGTGACTGTTGAGCTTGGTCTCTTCAAAGACCTTCGAGTGATTTCATTTGTTGTACAGCAGGGTCTTGGAGGTGAAGAAGAAGCAAAAAGCCACTCTTTGTCAATAATTTATTGGTAGCCCAGAGGTATGAAATTTGGTTTAGCAGCACTGACTTGCCTATGCCAGGAGATCCTTCTATTAAAATGGTAACCCACTATTAGATGGCTGTTCTAACTGGGCGAAGATCTCTTGTAGGCCTTTAGTGGGTTTACTGCTGGTTGTTAAAATGTATTGATCAATGTTGCCTTTCATTGTTGCTGACTGAAGTCATATCATGTAGGGAGGGGGGTTCCGGGGGGTTCAGGAACCCCCCTGTAAAATTTAGACTTCTGCAAGCAGGATCCTAACACACCATTTAGTGTGGCAGGACAAAATGAGTGAGTAATATAGTGTAATGGCGCAGCACAACAATTGATAAAGCTTGCATTCATCTCTCAGGGAAGGATTTACAGAGGTAACATGAGCTCTCTTCAGAACTTGTTAAAGAGAGATAGTTATACTCTAATAGAGCAGTCAGGTATATATACTCTAATAGAGCAGTCAGGTATACTCTAATAGAACATGCATGTAAATATATCCATGTCCATATGAAATTTTCAGACATTCTAACATTAAATGTGTAAAACTTAGCATGACCCCATACTGTTATAGCTTTGGTGTGCAGTGTTTAAAGACATAGAGCTCCAGTAATTTATCACTTGTGTTATGCAAAATGAATTCATGCTATGCATATTTGTACTTATATGTTTTGATTGTAAGTCATTCCATTTGTATCAGTGGATTCATGGCTCCTATACCACAGTGAGATACGTATATAACTATATCACTTACAGATTACTATATGTGTCTCTGTGTTATGCTGTCTGTTTCCACTAGGTAGCTTTATCTAGTACTACCTTTATCCCAGAGGTACTTATATGCATCATGTACTTTTTGCATAAAATATAAAATTTTGCTGAGTTTTGATTCATTAAAATATTGAAAGTCTCTGGGGGCTACCCCCCCCCCCCCCCCCCCCAGTTCCCTGCTTCTGGTAACTCTATGCCTGGCTGGTGCTGGAACCCCCCTTCAAAAAGTCCTGGCTACGCCCCTGTTAGTAGTGATTGAAAGCAGGGTATTTTTGATTCCATATGCGAAGTGACGTGTATTACATAGCTAACTACATTGCATTGAATCGACACTAATCCGGCATAAACGTAGTAGCTAGAAAATCTATAGCTACTCACTCGATTTCCCATCCGTCCGGTAGCTACAACAGTGAAATTATAATTAACTGCCATTAAATATACTGACGAGCCTGCATGTGTCTGCACTGGGTAGCTAACAGCTATAACTGCATGGAATGCTGAACGTGATCAACTCAGTGTTACCAGGATTCGTTTTAAATATGTTGGCTAATGACTAGGTGGAGACTGTCCCGGCACTTGTGATCGCTTGTAGCTTTCCTTGAGCGGGAAGGAACTGGCTCCCAACTTGATTGTCAGTCTACCCCAGCTCAGGGTCATCAGCTAAAACGGCCCAGCTGTAAAAGCGTTCAGCTACTCAGCCTATACTGCCATTTGTAGTTTGGGGCACAGATGAAGAAAAGCCTGTGATCATGTGATACACTGACAAAGCGATACTCAAAAACAGATGTTTATCTCGCACCGGCTACTTGTACCGTTTGATCTTTGCTCCACGCAGGCTCCCCGCCGCAAAACTTACGTAATTGTGACCCATAAAAGCGCGCTTCTGTAGTTGATATAAATAGTACCTCCGGGAAATACTTACGTAGCTATCAGGGCACAGGGCTAAAAATGCATTAGTACTAAACTTCTATGGCAATCTCATAATTCGTCTTATATTTAGTATATCTATATATATACTATAACTATACCTAGCTATACTAGCTACGTCAGCGTGTGATATGGACCTTTGTAAAGGACTTGGCCAGTTTAAGGAGAAAGACAAAGGTATGTCATGTTATGTTATATAGGCCGTTCAGTAAATTCGGCATGTGAACATGAAGCCCGCCCTGAAGTAGGGTCCGCAACGCGAAAAATCGATATCCTCCAATCAACTACCTAACTATTATAGTGTCATGTCAGTGTTAGGTTAAGTGTAACTTGAATAACACCAGCGTGGCAGTCAAGTTTGTCACTTTCTTCTGGTAGAAAACGATACAAATGTCTTAAAATCATGTGATTTTTCGTTGCAGCAGTTCGTAGGGTTCCTCGTATGCCACGATATTCACTCTCAACATTGTTCTGAGTAGTCTACCATCAACTCAAAGTATTGATGGTTTGATTTTATTGGTCAGTTTCCGGTGGCAGCCCGATATGTGCAGCTTTTTGGCGACAGACAAAATGTTTCTTGCTCTGGAGCACAGGACAAGCAGAGCAGCAACTGCGCCGTGGGTCAGCAATGACCAGTACTAGGTAAAGTACTTGCATGCGGAGTATGGTTATAATTGAAGCTTGTTAGCCATCTGGCTGAGCGGCATCTATATGCTGAAATTCGGCCAAAATGACGCGATTTTTGCAAACAAATACCAGAATGGTTGATACATTAGTGAGACAGTCTCCAACAGCAAGGATACGAAGCTTATAAACACCTAAAAATACGGCTATCTCGCCCAGTAAACGCATAGAGCAATCCAATGCATGAAATAGGCACTCACGTGATCGATATTCAAATCTCGGAAAATACAACCATAATTTATTCCAATGACCTTAAAATCACTTGGAATCAAGTGGCAATCAGTTTGTGTGCATTAGGTTTAGTATCTCGATTAGCCCAGCAGTTTCAGACTCTCCCTATTATTTTTTTATTATTATTGATTAGCAAAACCCATTGGGTAAATCGCTAATGTACAAAAACAAAATTTTAGTGTCTATGCATTTTGCAAACGGTTCTTGAAAGTAAGTAAGTCTATATTGTCAAGATCTTCCATATCTAAATTGTTCCAGTCTGGTATTGATCTTGGTAAGAAAGAGTTACTATATCGATTTGTTCTGGCATACAACTGTAATAGCTTCAAGGGATGGTTTTCCCTGGTACTTGTTGCAGGAGATAACACTGGCAGATACTGATTTGGAACATAAATTAATTTGTTTACAAATTTAAACAACAGCATCAGACGTGCCTGTTTCCTACGATCTTCCAGTGTTGGCCATTTTAATTCCACTAACATTTCAGTTATACTGTCCCTATGATTCCTTCTCCAAGGTCTATTTAACACGAAACGTGCAGCACAATGTTGTATCATCTCTAACTTGTGAATGAGTGATTGTTGATGTGGATCCCAGATAGAAGAGCAGTATTCAATAGATGGCAAGACGATCTGTTTATATGCATGTTCTTTTAAGTGAGGTGGACAATGGTGGAGAGTTCTTCGCAAAAATCCCAGTAGACGATTTGCTTTATTGCACACTGAATTTATGTGAGGGGTCCATGACAACTTGTTATCTAAAAGTACTCCCAAATAGTGATGTCTCTCAACAACTTCTAAGGGAATTTTGTACATTGTATAGGAGAACTCACTAGCAGAATGTAGTGTAGATATCTGCATGATGCAACATTTTGAAACATTAAATTCCATTTGCCAAATATCAGCCCATGATGATAATGTGTCAAGATCACTTTGGAGTATCTATCTTATGATCTTCGGGTGAGTAGATAGGACGATAAACTAAACAATCATCTGCAAAAAGTCTCAACTGACTGTGGATGTTAGTTACAATGTCATTTATATATATCAGAAACAACACTGGACCGAGCACTGATCCTTGTGGTACACCTGATGTTACACTACTACAAGGCGAAGACTGCTTACCATCAATGATTACTTTTTGTGTACGATTTGTAAGAAACGATTGTAGCCACTGTAACAATTCACCTCTTATACCATAGAAATATGATGCCATCACAGCATAAAACACACCTGCACTGGCCCAGACCACGCATTTAACACAAAATTTACAAAAGGAACACACTGCATGGTTTCTATTCAGAAATGAAAGCGATTTCATAGGTATTTCCGCGATTTGAATTTCGATCACGTGAGTGCCTATTTCATCATTGGATTACTCTATACGTTTACTGGGCGAGATAGCCATATCGTTAGGTGTTTATAATCTTCGTATCCTTGCTGTTGGAGACTGTCTCACTAATGTATCAACCATTCTGGTATTTGTTTGCAAAAATCGCGTCATTTTGGCCGAATTTCAGCATATAGATGGCTCAGCCAGATGGCTCAGCCAGATGGCTAACAAGCTTCAATTATAACCATACTCCGCATGCAGGTACTTTACCTAGTACTGGTCATTGCTGACCTACGGCGCAGTTGCTGCTCTGCTTGCCCTGTGCTCCAGAGCAAGAAACATTTTGTTTGTCGCCAAAAAGCTGCACATATCGTGCTGCTACCGGAAACTCTCCAATAAAATCAAACTACCAATACTTTGAGTTGATGGTAGACTACTTGAACAATGTTGAGAGTGAATATCGTGGCATACGAAGAACCCTACGAACTGCTGCAACGAAAAATCACATGATTTTAAGACATTTGTATCGTTTTCTACCAGAAGAAAGTGACAAACTTGGCTGCCACGCTGGTGTTATTCAAGTTACACTTAACCTAACACATAACAATAGTTAGGTAGTTGATTGGAGGATATCGATTTTTCGCGTTGCGGACCCTAGCTACCTGAAGTCAGTTCAGTATACAAAATTTTTGAATATTAAAAGCTAGCCACGGCCTATGTTGATTGTTGTTACTATATTCACTGGGCTTATGATGCACACAGAATATAGTTATAGTGCTAGCTACACAGTTGTCCCTTTAGTCCAGTATAGATTGTATTATAGCTAAACAAAAAAAAAAAAAAAAAAAAAAAATTATAGCTACACAAAATTTAGCTGTACAGCTTATAATTACTATGGAAAGACATGATTTATGTGTCACAGACACACACACAGACACACAAACACTTCCGTCTCCACTACGGGACAGACAGCAGCAAAAGTGGATGGTCATACCACCAGTGCATGCACACTTAATTGGTTAGGCTAGCATTGGTCATGGCACAGCCGACAGAAACCAGAGGACCCATTGAACCCAGCAATTAACACACACCAACACAAACAAGCCATGCAGCATGCACATATCACCAGTGTTGGGAGTAACGCATTACATAAGTAACGCGTTACATAATATTCTGGAATCAGCACGGATCAGCACACAAATCACCAGTGTTGGGAGTAACGTGTTACATAAGTAACGCGTTACATAATATTCTGGAATCAGCACGGAATAGAAAGCAATCAAAAGTTGAATATTTACAATTATTGGCAGAATTTGACAGATTAAGTATCTCCAGTTATTATGAAACTCAGGCTATCGAAATTTCAGCACTTGGCCATTACCAACCAACCTCCATTGGAAACTACCTGAACTTCATCAAATTTTCCAACCCTACCATAACTATCCCCAAATCTACTGTAAGGAAATGTTTAGATGATGCTGCCTACCAAAGTATTCTAGCCTCTGAGAGGATATTTTTGGCTAGGAATAATAAAGAGTGGCTGGATGTGACTAGTATTAGTTAATTTATATAGCTTCTTTTTATTTTATTTTTATATTCACACCCTTGCCATGCCCACGCAGGTTCTTCCATAGGACCATATACATGGTCGCATGTGACCGAGGACTATCACACTTTCTGTAATTTATGTACTTTCATCACTTCATAATTGATGGTTTTCTCTCTATTACTTTTGTGGTAACTAAGTAATATAACGAAATACGCTATAAAAACAGGTAATATAACTCTCTCGATTATCTATGATATAACTCAAGTTACTTTACTTACAAATGTAACGCGTTACCTAAGTAATATAGTTAGCTACTGTAACGAGTCTAATATTACGTAATATTATTACTACAAATAACGAAGTTACTAATCTCGTTAGTTATCCTCTGAGTAACGCCTAGCCACAACGAAGTAACGAAGCCTACTGAATGAAGCTTATTCACCAGCTTCTTACTTATAACCAAGATTTGCACATTGTCCAACAACGCAATCATGTCACGTGATAAGGTGGTAGTTTCACACGTGACAGCTTAAGGCTGTGGACACAAAGTAATATAATACGTAATATTATTATAGTTACTTTATTTTATGAGTAATATGTAACTGTAACTAAATAGTTCAGTTGCAAGTAATATATAATAATTATGTAACTAGTTACTTTTACAAAGTAACTTACCCAACACTGCATATCACTACTGCACAATATATCCATTCTATTACCATGGAATTCCCATGATCCCCTTGAAATACCCATGAAAGTTGCAGTTGGTATTTTTCATGGGTAATGAAATACCTATGAAATGCATGGAGCAAAATAATGTACCAATGATCAACCCATGAACGAGTAAATTTTCATGGATTTGTATGTATGTACATACAACCCATGAAAAGGTTTTTCGTGGTATACAAACCCATGAAAACTTACTCGTTCATGGGTCATTCATGGGTACAATATTTTACCCCAGCATTTCATGGGTATTTCAATACCCATGAAAAAATCATC
The DNA here is from genome assembly GCF_963678975.1 of Dysidea avara. Classification (NCBI taxonomy): domain Eukaryota; kingdom Metazoa; phylum Porifera; class Demospongiae; order Dictyoceratida; family Dysideidae; genus Dysidea; species Dysidea avara. The sequence goes on along the minus strand of NC_089282.1, from coordinate 11,191,697 downwards.
AACTGGGGATTCATGGTAATAGCATAGATTATTGTCCAGTAGTGTATCATGTCTTGGTGTAGTAATTATAAGCTGTATAGCAGTGTGTGTGTGTGTGTGTGTGTGTGTGTGTGTGTGTGTGTGTGTGTGTGTGTGTGTGTGTGTGTGTGTGTGTGTGTGTGTGTGCATGCGTGCGGTGCATGGATGCGTGCGAGCGAGCGAGTGAGTATGTTGTACCCAACTGGCTAGAGCATAAGTCTGGTAATTGAAAGATTCCAGGTTTGATTTGATGTCTGCATGGTTATGCCAAGTTGCTGTTGACGATGTTTCCTTGAACAAGAAGCTTTACTCGCATTGCTCCAATCTACCCAGTTGTATCATGGGGACATAGGAAAGTATGCAGCATTACAGCCCACCCAACTTTAACATCAATATCAATTGGTATTTGGGAAACAAATGCCCAGGTTCTGTGGTATCTCTCCATGAGTCTTCCTACAGTTTACTATAGTCTTGCCACTGGAGGATTTGTCCACAAAAGACTTGAGTGACTAAGTGGTGCACAGGCATGGTTCACTGGGTGGCAATAGCTGCATGTGTTTCTCACAGCTGAGAGATTTTGCTTTGTGCATGGAGTGATGTGTGTGCGTGCGTGCGTGCATGTGTGTGTGTGTGTGTGTGTGTGTGTGTGTGTGTGTGTGTGTGTGTGTGTGTGTGTGTGTGTGTGTGTGTGTGTGTGTGTGTGTGTGTACAAGGCCACTCAACAAACTTGTGATTAGAGCACCATGCCAGCCTTGCAAAAGTATAGTTCCAGATTTAGCGATGCTATGTTGTTGAGAGATTTACTCATATTGTTCCTAGTTGCATATACGTAGGAATCCAGGTGATCTGGTATCAACTGGCATAGCAAATTTCCAACTGTACATACATACATATATATATATATATATATATATATGTATATATATATATATGAGAGTGTTAGCGGCATTGTGGACTTCAGTGGATTCTGCCCATGAGACATGGGTCATGCAGTTCTGGCAACTTGTGGGCTACTAGTCCTACCCCAGGAGGACTTGCCTTCACAAATTCTAACCTGAGTGGTGCACACTACCAGGTGGCACTGAGTAACTCTGCTCTGTGTGTGCACTGTGTTTGCATGTCTTTAGGTGGAGTAGCAAGCTTGCATAATGATCACACAGGAAGAGAAGCCTTTTATATTATCAACAGAATCTATAATGTGCCCCCACATGATTTCCCCCTGCATGCATGCTATTATGTAACAGCATAATAGCTTACTTTCCTATTTAGGCTCTATAAAATCAATGACACCTTCAAATAGTTAACTGGAAATTTGTCGCTTTCAAATCAAATATATGTCATCTTTAATTTCTATGCACCATAATGTATAAACAAAAGCATCCTAGCTGTTTAAACGAATAGCCAGTGTTCCATTACCTACACTGAATAGTCAGTTACTCAGTCTACTCATCGTAATGATGATAGCTATCATCATCATGTGTATTGAACGACTGCCATGATATACACTAACAGTTAAGGATCTTGTGCACTATTGGATAAGTCCCATAACCTTTGTGTAGCATATTTGACATGAAAGATTTATATCATGAAGCCTAAAGCTCTACTTAGAAATACTTATAGACTTTAAACTACACAGTAAAAATATAAGTAGTGAATGTGGCAAATAGTGAATATCAATGTACATTTTAGTGACCACGTCACTAAGAATTTACAATGACGTTTATTATTTGACACAGTATTCACTACTTACTTTTTACAATGTAGACCTTCTGTCTACATGTATCTGAGCTTGGTGTGCATACTCACTCAGGGACAGTGTGGGCAAAGTACACTGGCCAGGGCCTCTGGAACTGTGGGGAAAAATTTCCCCTTCTCTAAGTAATCTTTGCCAATCCATATGAGGTTTTAGAAAGAAATATGCTATTGTTTGTTCCTTTATGGTAAATCAAGTTGACTAGCAACAGTTGCAGCATTTCATGGTGTCCTACAATAAAGAAGTACAGTAAGTGCCTTGGAGTAGTGTTCCCTGTAGTCATGCAGTTTATAGGTTTCTGGTTATTGTTGATGTAAACAAAATTCACTGCGGAATAAAGAAACATTTTGCAAGCGATGTTATTGCCTATCTATGCAGTAATTATAGTTAACCAGATAGAGACTAATTGGGGTAGTTATCATGTACTAAATGTTTGTTTACGTGAATATATGAGTGAAGATAAAATTGTTTGTACCTTTTTGAAATATGGCTATATATAGTGCGAAGTATTTCAGTTCCTGTTTCTGTACTTTCTGTTTGTAATATCACATGTACAATGTTGCCAATTTGTTACTTCTGTGCTACTTTGTGAACAATGTAATTTATATAAGTTAGCTATTATCTTTATGCAATTATTTTGAATTTTAAAGTGATTATGAACCACCAGTAGAAGTAGAGTAATTGTGCTATATATAATAGCTGTACCTTTGAAGTAGCTTGAAATAGAAAATGTACACAATCTCTACTTGCTCTACTTATGTGTTTCCAAAGTTAAGGTATAAAATACACAGAGTAAAGGATAATTTTCTTCATGTTATTCAAATTAAAATGCATGGTATATATGTGTGTGTGTGTGTTGTGTTTGTGTGTGTGTGTTGTGTTTGTGTGTGTGTGTGTGTGTGTGGTGAAGGAGAATGTTTATAGTTTTGCAATTTTGCACTATTAGTGACCAGTACTCCACTACTAAAGGATCTCTATGAACACATCACTCCACAATATGCTGCTGACTGGAAGGTGATGGGAACATTACTGGGTATATCTACTGAAGAGTTGAGGATCATAGAACATGACAACTACCACAAAGCTGTACCTTGTTGTAATGCCATGTTGGAGAAGTGGCTTGATGTGGACACAAATGCAACATGGGAGAAACTGTTTAGAGTCATTGAGTCACATGCAGTGTCCACTGGTCAAATTGTGAATACAAAAGGTAATTATTATTATTATATGACAAGGAAATTTACTGTCATCAATATCTTGACATCTATTTAAGTAGGTCTTACATTGTATTCTCCACAGCACCCATAGCCAAAAGGCTACTGGCATGGAAACAAGGTGACGAAGATGAGAATTGGGCTGAGAAAGCCATAGATTTGCTAGCTAAGAAGTTGAAGAAGAAAAAGGGTGATTTGGATGAGTTAGAGAAAGCCTTGTCCAATCCAGGGACAAATACAAAGTGTATCACAATTCCACGAAGTTTGGATGGACGTTTGCAAGTGTCCCATAGGAAGGGACTCCCACACGTGATCTACTGTCGAGTGTGGCGCTGGCCAGATCTACAGACCCATCATGAATTAAAACCTCTAGAATGTTGTGAGTATGCTTTTGGACTAAAACAAAGTGATGTGTGTATTAACCCATATCACTACTGCCGTGTGGAACAACCAGGTACATCACTATTGAAATTCATTTTACAATGTGTTTTAAGCTGTGTACTTTAGTGTTGCCACCAGTGTTGGTACCACGAAGTCCGACATGGCCAAGCTATGAGCTGAACTATGATGGAACAATACACTACCCCCAGAGTATTTTATCGTCATTTGAATATCCTGGTATGGGAGAGAGTATTAATTATTTGATACTATCCATTGTGTTGCTTCTCAGAAACTCCCCAGCCTGCTTACAATCCTCTGTCTAGTCAAACAGGTAGTCCAAAAGCTACTGCTACACTGAATTACACTCACCAGCAAGCATGCGTCAATGGTATAGTCATGTGTATAGTATTACTATAATATATATAGCACAACATCTCCACTAGATACTAGCAGTTACATTGCAGTAAGATATCAGGAGCCAGAATATTGGTGTTCTATATTTTACTATGAGTTGAATAATCGTGTTGGAGAAGCATTCAGAGCCACTCAGTCTCATGTGGTTGTGGATGGATACACTGATCCTACCTGTGTGGACCGTTTCTGTCTTGGCCAGTTGTCCAATTTACACCGTAACTCCATTATTGAGAACACACGTCGTCATATTGGCAAGGGAGTACACTTGTTTTATGTTGGTGGTGAATGCTTCGTGGAATGTCTGAGTGACAGTAGCATATTTGTAAAAAGTCTATGCTGCAATCACTCCCATAGCTTCCATCCTACAACTGTTTGTAAGATCCCATCAGGATGCAGTTTGAAAGTTTTTGACATTCGAGAGTTTGCTGCTCTTCTCTCCTTGTCAGTCAGTCAAGGCTCTGCGGCAGCATATGAGTTAACAAAGTTCTGCATCATAAGAATGAGCTTTGTAAAAGGTTGGGGAGCAGAATATCATCGTCAAGATGTCACCAGTACTCCTTGTTGGATTGAGATCCACTTACATGGACCACTCATATGGCTGGATAAAGTTTTGTCTCAACTGTCACCAAGTGATACTAAATGCACATCTATTTCTTAATTATCTTGGCATGCTAGTATACTCTTCATTATGAAGGTAAATTGTAATCAGGGGTGGAGTGCTTGCACTCCTACAACATTTTATACTGTTTACTAACTATAGTTTGTAGAAGATACAGGCTGGTAAAATTTTCATGATGTTCCATTCTTGACAATTTTACTTGTGAATTGTTGCTAGCCAGTTATTCAGTAGAGTAATGTAAGCTGTTGTGGTACAAGTGTCTTTACCTCTTGAGACCAGTCATCACTCACAAATTATTTTACCCTCAAACATAACCCACTGTATAGTACTATATTAAGTACGTATATTATAGGTAATGGAAGAATTACACTCTTTTAAGAAATCAAAGCTTAAGAGAGCTGGTTAAAATTATATTTTAGGAGTAATTTAAAAGGACTATATTATACAACCAAGTACTAAGAATAATACGAAATGCGGTTAAAATTACGTCATAAATAATTAATAATTAATGTTTGAGAAAACTACAAGGCCTACAGACATAAATTAACTGGGGATCAATTCGCCTGTGAATGAAGGCACACTGTATATAAAAATATTATTGTTTAAACTGACTAAACTGCAATTGCATTTTTAATGATTGCGTATGCAATGCTCCTGAAACTATACCAACAAAAAAGGCTTGTGCATAGTTACGTATTATCAGCGCCTACGTTACTTAGTCACAGTGGTATTGACTATAAGTACAAGAGCATTAATTAGGAAAAAATCATAGAAAAATGTGCACTGAGAAAGGAGTCAGTTAAAATACTTGTTAGGAGTACGTATGTATGGTACTACAGTGAGTCACTCACTCCAACCACACATTAAAAAAAAAAATTGTGTTGAAAATTTTGCACTAATGGTTACGTGAAGCTGAAATTCATCCATGTGTCTGTCTGCACTGATTCCAAAAAATTTTTTTAACAATGTGAGTTTGTGCCAAATATCATACAAGACTAAAATGGCCAGCCTATTAAAGCTATAGCTCCCTTTATTATGTAGCTTTGTAAACATAAGTAAACACCTGTGCTATTCAGGTTGACTCTCCGTTAAATATTACTTAGCAAAATGAGGTCAGTACACATCATTCATCGTTACTAGTGTCATTGTTCAATAGGAGGTGTATGGTTGTATTGTGAGTACCAAATGCCATGAGAGGCCTCAGAGCTGCCTGTAGGCTAGTAAACAGACGAGGGAATAACACTTCTTGGGCTGCTAACAACTGTTTCACTCTATGCCTTTCCTATATGTAACTCATGGAATAAACAAGGATTTCAGGAAATAAGTTTACCTTTGGTGCCTCAAAGCAGGCAGGACAATTCTCTGGTATTACTGGTAACTGGGCCTGTACCACATGAATTATTGTAAATATCACAAACTTTTGTAGTACTAACCTCAGTAGCAAATTGGCGGAGATCCTTCTCTCTAACATAGACAAAGGGACGTATGACTCTCAAATCACCTTCTCTAAGGAAACAGAATGATGTGGGAGGTTGATAAAAACTGTTTGTACTTACTTTACAGTGTAGTTTGCTTTCATAGTTCGTAGAGCACCATTATGGAATATCGACATCAGAAAACTCTCAGCTAGGTCATCAAGATGCTGACCCATGGCCAACACATTGTAGTGTTCACGACGAGCACAAGAGTATAGTCTACCACGCTTCATACGAGAACAAAAACTACAAATGGAATCACACTGGGGAAGGTTGGTAGCTTGCTCAAGAATAGCTATAAAGAAAGACAGAAAAATAAACAGAAGAGTAGACAAAAAAGAGTTGCTTCTTACCTTGTTTTTCAAAAAAGTAGGGAATTTTCAAAGCAGCTAGATAAGGTATGAGAGGGCTAGGATCATAGGAGACACTCTGAGGATCAATAGTCACTGCTGCTAGTTGGAAATTGACTCCCTTAGAAGCAGCATTGTACTGATACTGGTGTAGTGTGTGTAGCAGTGATAGTGAGTCTTTACCACCAGATAAACACACTAACACTTTATCACCATCTTGTATCATCTTGTACTCTTCTATGGCAGTGATGGTCTGTTTTAGGACCCGACGAGGTGGCTTGTGAAATGACAATGGTCGAGGTACTTTAACAGTAGCTGCTACAACATGGTCTACAGTATTTTCAGTATTTAAAAGTTGACTTTGTGAGCTGTTAGTTTTGAATTGTTTGACTGTAAAGGGTAACTTGAAATCAGCAGGTGGTTGTTGCAGTGTTCCTTGTAGACACTTTTGTGCTTCAGTTGGTAGCAAGAACCACCTCATTTCATCACTATCGCCTAGCAACAATTCATGTTGCCCATGTGATGCAGGGGGTGTGGTATAAGCAGTGGAAAATATATCCATGGCAGTTTTAAGTATTGTATCAAAGTTAGACACTGGAGGATGGGATAAAGTAGGGTAAGACATTTGTCCTGTTTCATAAGAAATGTTGTTTAGCCAATGACGTTCTTTTTGAGTGCGATAGTGGTGATGTAGAAATTGTCCTGTTTCTGGATTAATGGTGTACTATGATTGGCTATATTATTATTGGATCATGTGATATCAACATTGTTACCTGTGGGAGGAGCTTCCAGCCATGCTCTGCTACCATGGCAACGGCTTCTACCACAAATGAGATGACATCATCACTCATGAAGTATGGAAAACCGAGTCTGGTAACTCCTGGCCTGTGACATGAGCAACATCAAACATTATCGAAACAAAATGCTATTGCTTTAACTTTGCTATATGGACTACAGGTGATACTGGCTGCACTATTAGAGTATATTGGTCTGTACAGGATTGTTACCATTTTAATTTCTTACCGAAGAATTTCTCTCTCGGAATATTCAGTGTATCTTCTTAGATGAACACGATCCAAGTGACTACAGGAAAATGTGAGGTTGTGTAAGTATGTGTACTGAGTTACTCACAGACCTGTCTTCAGCCACAAGCTTATGATAATGTTTAGCCAATTCTTCGTTAATCCCTAACAATCGCTAAACATCACAACACACAAAAAATTAGTCAACCAACAACCTAGATAGTACACAGTAAAGACATACATTCAATGTGGTGTACCTGGCCTGTTGGACATATATGTGCTCTACAGTTGTCTATATATTCATGTTGTAACTATATACCACCAACACAGGCCTCATTATTACATTACCGTAAAGCCTTAATGATGACAAATCATTGCAAATAATTTGATAGATTACCGTTGAGAATTTGGCAAAACCTTAATATTTCAAAACTTGCTGGTCCCAAAATGTCTCATGCAGTTGGTATGACATCTCACCTGAGCATAAGGACCAGCACACGAGCATCCTCCACGAGACTGGATGCCAAACAAGTCATTGAGGAGGGCACAAATGAAGTTGTGATGGAGATAGCGACCAGTGTGAAAGTGGCCAATCAGAAAGGAGAACACTGGGAGTTGAGGAGCAGTCTTGGGACCAACCAGGTGAAGGTGTGTAACCTTGTCCCACCTTGAGATCACACGACTACAGTGAAGTGGAGAATGTTCATACAATGATAAACACTCAACTCTGTTATGTCTTCTTCTCGTCTCATTATATAGTCAGTGCCCACTGCCTGGAAAATATATATTTAAAAAAACACGTTGTTTAATAGGAGACAGAGTCACTCACTTCCTTTAGCTGCACAGCCAGGCCAGCTCTAATACAACCCACAATATTAGGGGTTCCTCCTTCTTCACGGAACTCTGGCTCTTTAAAGTAGCTCTGAGTAGTAGGAGTGACCTGCAGTAACCAAATGCATTTAAGCTATTTTGGAAAGACACCTTGACAGTATGGGTGCCTATTCAAGATTCCAGACCTCAAAACAGTACATACATTTTAGGCCTCAATAAATAGTTTTCAAACAATAAAATTGCTTGCACAGACAACACAACTTACGAAGAACACAGTTCCACCACCACACACAGATGGCACGGGATTCTTAAATAAGTTCTTCTTCACTACTAGAATTCCTACATGTACAACACATAAATAGACCAACGTGGTAGATGTGATTTTAAATGTACTTACCAGGAGAGTCCACTCCTCCGATAAATTTGTGAGGAGAAAAGAAGATGGCATCCTTGTGACCAAGATCCTGCTTGTCACTATAGTAACACAACTGTTGCCATGACTGCAGCAATATATATGTACACTGACCTAACAGTTACTGGGTTCATGTCCATTTTGACATATGGAGCTAGTGAAAAATAAATAATCCAGCATATTAACACACACAAACGTGTGCATGCTAATCAGCTCACCTGCAGTAGCATAATCCCAGAAAGCAAGGCAGCCATATGTGTGTAATGTAGAGGTGACCGCTACAGTATCAGTGAGGACACCAGTGAGATTGGATGATGCACTAAACACTCCAACTTTAACAACATCTTTGTCATCTGATAATGACTACGTAGTGTACAAGTCTTTACCATCCTTTTGTTAGCTAATAGTGACATACTTTCAAGCTGTCTTCCAAATATTTCAGATCTACTTGGCCACTGGAGTCTTCAGCTATGGAGACCATCTGAACAATATACAAATGTATCCAGAAAATTTTAACGAAAATTGCTTCTAACCTTTGCACCAAGTTCTCTCCATGGCAGTAAGTTGGAATGGTGCTCAAAGGGGCCAGCAAACACCACCTTAAGAGAGAGATTTATTAATGAAAAAAGCAACAGTGAGTTGCAGAGTGTGTACTCCAGAGCAGGCTGTGATTACAGAGAAGAGGAAGCCTTTATTCTGGTCCAGCCAGATTGTAAGAAAACTGAAGGATTGTTGCAAATATAAAAGTAAGCAACTTCTATGAAACAGAACAATCATGACAGTTCTACATGCACTCCAAAAGTGACTACTCAATTAGAGCATTTTGTCACTAGTGTGCCTTGTATTGGAGTAAATGTGTGTGTTCTATTAGAGTAATTTGTGCATAAATTCAATTATCTGAACACTTTTTTTCTAACTCTAGGAGAAGAGGTGCACTTTGGATAGCTATTGATTACTGTATTTTTACCGGTTAATAGCCGTGGTTACTAGGAAAACAATGCAGTACTATCCGAGGGAGGCTACTATGGGCTTGTGTAGCAGCCTCATCCTTTAACACTGTAATCCACTTAGCTCCTCTCAGAAATGCTATTTCCTGGCTTAAAACAACTCTTTTTCTTAGTTACATGTGTCTTCAATACTTGCTTCAGCACACTCAGATACAAGCCGTGGTTCTTATCCAAGGGCGGCTCATAGGACAATAATTCAAGGTTGCACAGCAGCTACTATTCGGGGACGACTATTATGTGAGCCGCGGCTATTAACCAGTAAAATACGGTATGTATATTATTCCTGTTAAAAATGTGGCACATACTCACAAATACACAGCATTTATTTAGTCACTATCCCACTAGGGACCTGTAAAGAAGGTTGTTGGAAGCCTGTGTAGCAGGCAGTAAGAAACTTAATACTACAACTGTTGAAAACAGAAAATCTCCCAACGCAGGTGGACACTTGATCCACACACAGACAACTTACAGTCTAGGCAAGTGCTTGAGAAGCTACACAACCTGGGATCCACGATTTCCTCTGCATTTAGCCAGTACTTAAACAGCATAACTTTTCATGTTTCATTAGGGACTTTTGAAGGACATTTTTTAAAGAACCAAGCATATTTAGGGGAAAGAAATAGATTCACTAATAGCAGGGTTCTGCCCACACTGGTCGGCAGTACCTCTAAAAACCGACCAGTACAATTCTTATATATATCACTGATACATGTGCAATATGCCCTAATATAACACACACCATATCATAACTTTAGGCCACCACTCAGGAATTTCTGGGCAGAACCCTGCACTAAGGAATAAGTGTAAGCAATGAGCCAGGATTATAATAATTTTTAAAAATGTAAAGTAAAAAACCCATTAGCTTTCACAGATGCATTGCACATCAATAGAAAATTTATGAATTACAAACCACATTTTTATTGCATTGTTCTCTCTAGCTATACATCAGATACTCACACATAAAGATGTTATAAATATGAACACTGACAAAATACTCTAATAGAGCAGTCAGGCACTCACCAAGTTCTTAGGATGATCCAGGATGTGTATGAGCCTCTCCACAGCTCCAGTGGTACCACTACCACAGAATATCACACTATCATGTTCTGATGCATTCACAGCATTACGGATGATCAACCTGGTGATACAGAGCATGTCCGTCAACACCACATGTGTATGGTGTGTAACATGTTACGAACACACAAACATTTACTAAGCATACATAAACTATATTACAAGTTCATGCAAAGTTCGTGCTCTAATTTAACTATATATTTCATTGTCAGAAGTTACATCTGACGAATGTATATCAAGCATGCTACATTTTGATTGACCTATAAATAAGTTGTTGAGCCCATTACCTGCTATGATTAGTCTAAAAAAAAATGATTTCATTTCTGCAGATTACATTTTAAAACCAAAACAGTTTAATTATTGCCTGCTAAGTAGTGAATAATGGTAATGCCCTGCCCACAACACTGTATGTTCACAAAAAGCTAACTAAAATCACTACTCAATACCCACACATTGAAAATATTTCAAACAAGTTAGTGTGCATGGTGTACACACATGCTCTTTTAAATAAACTGAATATGTTCAGGACACGTACTTGACCACATGTACACCTAGATTGTCTTGTGACAATACACATAGTCATCTATACAACTGATAATACTATCACAGTCACATATTTATCTAATCCAAAACAGCCAAGCTGTGAGAAAGGTTTCAAAAATAGGCTAGTGTGAAAAAGATGTGATATCAAAGGTGGTAGCCAAGAAATGCCTATAATGATGTCATGATGTCAATTAATTTGTCACATTACAAATTAATTGATACTATGATATCATTACAGTATATCACATCTTTTGTATTGGCTTTTGTCTTTTTCTACAGGAAACAGAAGAACCAGATTCTAAGTGGCATTTTACTATTTTGAAATTTTATTTTGTATTAACTTCATATTATTTGTTGAATAATTGTATTGCTCTATTGTACATGCATATCTCAAAAGCTTGTTACACAGCTTACATATACACTATGTATGCATGTCTATAACTCATTGATACTGTCCATTACATTACTGAAGGTTAGTACCTGGATAGTTTACTGACATGTGCAAGAAAGTTTGACTAGTTTGCATAAGTGGTTTAGCTGGAAGGCACGACAACAAATCTCACTATTCAGTGCTGATCTAGAGTACAGAGTCATCAATTGTTATGTATATATGTTTATATAGCCTATTTTATTTGACTTAATTATTTTGTTAATATTTTTAGAGCACGCATTTTTCAGAGCACTTCTAATACAATGCACATAGAATGTTCTAGAACACTCTAGAAGCTTCACTGATAGATCTATGAGGTTATACAACTTACTCCAGTGGTGAAGTAGTAAAGGGTTTGGAAATGTAAGTGTGGAAGTCCCTTGTTCAAACCCTAGACAAAAAATTTCGAATGTTTTCAATGCACATCTTTACTTCTCGGCGACTGCTCTATTAGAGTATCTCGATCACTTTTTTTTTCTCATATGTTTGGTCTTTGCTTTGTATCTCCTTAGCTAATACTTTCAAACTATAATATGGTTAATTTTCATTATGATAGTTATTCATGTACAGACTGATTTTCAAATTATTCCATCAGGCAGATTACCCTATAGACGTGACAAGTTTCTTTTGCATTTTTTAAACATTGCGCATAACTTTCTTGTTTTTAATCTGATCTACACAAAAATTGGACTGTAAATGTGCTCTTACTGCCCCAAAATTTGAAATAAATTGACTACAGCTTGTGTGCGTTATTGCGATTTTTTCAAAGTGTGCCAAAAAGGAAAAAAATATGTAAGAAGAAAAATACAAAGGAAATAAGATGAACTTTGAAGGCACATATCTCACTGATAGCTTGACTCAAATTTGAAATAGGAGGTACACTACTCAGAGGGAGTTCCACAGCAAAAGTGGTTAAGGTACTATCGAGCTATGGATGCAATGGTGTTTTCTTGTCTCCTGTAAAATACACACTTGTGTTGTGCGCTTGCACTGCCTGCACTTGTCCACATGACACACTATCACGTGTCCTGGTCCACGGGTCTATGCTTTGTGAAATCATGTCCAAAAAATTATTTGGCCATTCAAGAAACACTTAATTTGATGATACTAGTCTACTAGGCTGTTCCCCTTTGTGAAATTATAATTACCAGCTGTCAAATTACCTATTATACGATTCATACATACCTGGCCTCCTCTCTAAAGCTAGTTGTCTGAGCAGCTGTGAAGGAAGTTGTTGTGTGAGTGTTAGCATAATAAGGGAGCACTGCTTCCCTCAAGTAATCTTCAATGAAACTCAATGGCCTAAAACAAATACAGTGTTGTGTGTCAAGTTAGAGCAAACAGAATGGCTACTGTGGTACAGTTATGTTTACACAAACAATCCTTTACTTTGCAGACGCTGTGTAGTCGCAGTATACCACTACAAAACAATAAGCATATCGAATTTATTAGAGTACATGACTTTTGAGGTACCACTCACCTGGTTTTCTTCCATACGGACCTAACAAAGTCACTCTCTGTCCTATCTGTGATGCCTCTATGTTCTTTACTAACTGGTCTGTATTTACCCGTTGTGGAACTGCCATCAAATTTCGTCAGGAAAGAGTGGGCATTAGATGGAATGGTGGGTATTACTTAGAATATACGGATACGCAAACATGGACGAAACGATGAAGCTGGAACTAGAAAGAGAAGAACAGCAGAGAAGAAGCAGGTTAAAGGAATTAGAAGAAATGGTTCAGCGACTACAGTCAGAAAACAAAAAACTGTTAAACCAAGTGGGTGGACAAAATAAAGCCCCAACAGTGACCATCGAATCAGCACCAGTCGCACCGAATACTAAATCAGATGACGCCGAAGAAATTATCAACTTGAATGAAGTAGAAGAAAATGAAAACGAAGATGAATGGTATTTTATGAATGGCTAGAATGTTAACATCAACTTATTTCAGGTTGTATGTGTCCCCTGTAAGACCACCCACTCCTCAGGATAAAAGCCTCACTCCCAGTCAATGGTTAAAAACAGGAGAAAGTGAGAATAAAAGATATTCCGAGATGCCAGGCTTGGATGAGGTGAAGAAACAGCTGCTGTGCTATGCAATGGATCTAGAGCTGAGCTCATCATCTCCAAAACAATCAAGTATTAATTACTGATCTAACACTGTTAACTATTGTTTTGTTATTGTAATGTAGTGGTATGCTGTGTGTTTAGTATCATGTGTCAGTCTAATTGTAATGGCATTTGCTTTTGGAATTTCAGATCTCCTTTCACCAGACAGTTCACCAAAAGTTAATCAAGTTAATCTCAGAAGAGTACAATCATTATCCAACAAGACTGCACAAAGTATGTCTAATATTGTCTTTGTAAGCCGATGGTTAAGTCGTTGTGTCTTGTATTCCAGAGTACCTTGAGCAGGTTCGTACTAAGCGACGTTCCTTAGATAGAACAGAATTGGCCTCAAGTCCTACCAAGGAAATCGGAGATGAACCAAAAGGCAAGACAGTTGTGCTTGAATTGAGTATTAGTAAATTTGAAATCCTACGTGTTGCCTGTCTTTATGATCTGTTTCTTACTGACCATCAATTTGTTTTGATAAAGGTTAAGCTACCTCAAGGATGTATTACCGAAATTAAATATTTAATGCATGGTTTGACTTCATGGTATGTTAACAGTTATAGTTCATTAATTCCCATATTACATAGTCTATTGGTGTTGCTAAATGTATTTCGTGTATGTACGTGTGTACATATGCTAGCTCTTTAATATACTGTACTATATAGTTACAAGTACAAGGAAAAAATTGGAATTTTAAGTCAATTAGGGATCATAGTCCATTGAAACATATCAACAAAGAAGTGAAAGAATTAGTTTTCAGTCTACCATGGTCATGGATGTAGGGATTAAATGTCCACTAGTATTGTCTGCCAGTGTAGGTGATCTCCCTTAATAGCTTGTTTCATTACTATTTGGGTAGTTAGTTAATAATTGAACACTCGTTAAGATCATAGAATTTTTTAACAGCCCATCAATGTTGTCAACACTAAAATGAACCAGGCAGCCAGGCTATGCATATTGTAGATTCATTAGTTGGATTGGGATCTTGAGAACATTTGTATGGATACAGTAAATCATCCATAACAATACATTGTACGTACATACAGTGTGGTATGGCATGGTTGCTAGTATTTACCTAGTACTCAAATCTTCATTTCTATCATTCTTACAGATGATGGATCTCAGCAGCACCAACATCAGCTGCAGCCAGTAGTGGTTGAGTCACTGATGAAGACATATGCTTTGAACACTTCAACAGAAGTGAGAGCTTCTCCTCCAGTGTCCAACAGCAGTCCGGCATTGAAACCACGGAACATGCCAATAAGAGCAATCATTCCGCCTGGCAGAGTGACATCATCTGTTGAGAACACACAACAAGAGGAGGTGGAGGAAAAAGAAGCTACACCCCCTGATGATAGTTTGCAGAAAAGAGCCACACCTCCTCTTGAGTATGCACAGAAAGGACCAAGTCAGAGCCCCAGTCCTGATTATGGTGTGCAAGAGAATCATAAAGAAGTATTATCACACATTACTGTGGCTAACTTGAAGAAAAGTCCAGTGTTCCCTCGGAGAGTAATCCAGCCAGGTCATGTGAGCTCATCGCCACAGCAACAGCACAGACAACTACAACAGCCGTCATCATTAAAGTCAGTATCACCAAAGGCAAGTCCAATAATGTCACGACATTCACTACATGAACCCTCAACATCACTGAGACCTCCTGGTGGTACCAGAATATCCCCACAAATATCTCCACCTCGTGGTGGTATGATTAAATCACCTTCACCAAGGACTAGCCACACTCCCAGAAGCCTGCAACATGGTCAACAGCAGCAGCAGCAGCAACAACAACTACTACAACAGCAGCAGCAGCAACAACAACTACTACAACAGCAGCAGCAGCAACAACAGCAGCAACAACTACAACAGCAGCAGCAACAACAGGGCAATATTGTAAGACCAATGGGGAAATCCCTACCCAGGCAGCCATCACCACAGAGAGGTACTCATCCATCAAGAGGTGGTCTTCAGTATCAACAGCAGAGACCAGCCACCAACAGGTTAGTGAATGTACTACATATATATAGCATTAGACTTTGGTTACCTATGAATTGTGGACAACCACTCTGTAGTGAACTTCTGTCAAGTCAATATGCAGTGAAACCCAATTGATTAGGATCTAGTTTGGTACTGTGTAATTTTAAGAGGGAGATATCTTCATTGCAGTGAAAAATGAACCCTTGTCCATTGTTTAGAGGATTCCAACTCTTTAGTATCTTTATACGGTATAAATAAATTCTGCAGCGGTATCCATTTTAAAGAGACCATGCAGTGAGGTATATATGTTCACATTTGCCAATCTATCAAATTCCATCACATACATTGTGATTTTTGTTAACATTTTTCTGTACTTATCTAAAGCTTTTTCCCATATACAGAATGACAGCTATGTCAAGAGGTATACCACCTCAGAAAAACACCAGTGAAGAAGACAGTAGTTGGATGGAAGGATGTTTTTAATGAAACCTTCCCTTCTTGTTCCTCCCACCACCTATGTCATCACTTCTTTGTGTGAGCTGTGACACTTCAAATGATTTGATCATTTTCAGTGTTATCAATTCCTTTTGTAAATTGTGTATACAAGTTGATTATATTGCAATTTTTTTTGAATATTTATTTAATAAATATACAGTGACGTATAAGTTTCACCAATCCTCAAATCCATCATCAGATACCTTGCCACCACTGCAGTAAGACATGTATGTTAATTGTGTGTATGTGACAATTGATTTGGCATTGATTGTGGTGCATAATTTTGATGCCATAAAGTCAGTGAATTTTCATGCATTTGGAAACAAAAAAAAAGTACATTCCATTTACTTGACAAAAAAAATTTTATCTTCCACTAGTGTAGTAAAACACCTCATTGTAGACGTGCACCACACATAATTTGGGAAACACGCAACTGTGGTGTAATCAGGGTGCATGCTTGATACTAACAGGGTGAGGATACATATTGTATTGATCTGTATTAGACACACACAATAATATTACTTACTCATCAGATGTATTGAAAGTCACTGCAGACTCCTACAACAGAATTACGTACCAGTGCTATAATACTACTGCAACAGAATACTTACCTCCTCTTGAAGAGTGTTACGGGTTGTGGGTGGGGACTTGTCCTCAGTCTGTTGTAGTAACTGTAGGTACTTCCCCATGGTATTATCCATTGACTGTGTTGGAGGTGTGGTCACAACCTGAGGTGTAGGAGACTTTACACTTTCAACTGAAGTGATAACTGCAACTGGAACCTTCTCAGAATGATGAGTTATTTCATCAGCCTCTCCCTTGTCTGTTTCTTCTTGTACTTTACTACTACTACCACCCCACATTCGGTCTAGAGATATCACAGTTGGTTTTGCCGGCTGTTTTCTAGCTGAGCTAGGAGAATACTGGTCTCTTAGAGCAAGTACAGCAGCTAATGTCCCTTCTCCAGATGACTTGGGTGACTCCTTTACATCAGTTGAACTTGATGTGTCAATGTTGTCGTCTCCTCTGTCTCTTGTAGTGAGAGAGTCTTCCTGGATGATTGTTGTTGACATGTTAGGTTGTGTAGTGTTGTTGTGAGATGGACTCGTCAGTGTATTACTGCTGGAGTGATGGTAACTTGTGTCCAGTACATTGTGACTGAGTGTAGTTGCCAGTGTATAAGTAACAGCAGATAGTGGACTTGTTGTTAACATTGTAATTGTAGTGAAAGAAGTGTCACGTGTGAAGGGATGAGCAATGCTTGTCATGACACTTGTCGATGGATAAGTAACACCTGTCAAAGGGGGTGCAATGCTTGTCAAACTATGAGTAACACTTGTCAAAGGATGAGGGATGCTTGTCAAAAGATGAGGGACGCTTGTTAATGGATGTGCAACACTTGTCAAACTATGAGTAATGGTTGTCGAAGGATGAGTAACACTTGTCAAAGAATGGGAGACACTTGTCAAAGGATGAGCGACATTTGTCAAAGGATGAGGGACACTTGTCACAGGATGAGCGACACTTGTCAAAGGATGAGGGACATTTGTCAAGGGATGAGCAACACTTGTCAAAGGATGAGGTACACTTGTCAAAGGATGAGGTACACTTGTCAATGGATGTACAACACTTGTTGGGAAGTGAGCAATACTTGTTGAAGGATGTGTCACACCTATTAGAGAATGAGTGACATTTACTGGTGGATAATTAACACCAGATAGTGGCAGGGCGCTCTTCAAAGAATACCCACTTGTTGAAGAACCAGTACCACTTGATTTGGACACAAAACTTCCAGCATTAAGAAGAGCACTACTGGTAGACAGCAAGCCACTGCTGGTAACAGCAGAATATAATGGACCACTGTAACTCATTGGAAGGTTACCCAACATAAGACTTGCTGTTGCTGGAACACTAGTAAAGTTACTAGGCAAAGTAGATATTCCAGGTGTTGGAAATGTCTGAGATTGGAAGGAGCTTGGGTAAGAATGGGCAGGGAAAGGAGGATAGTAACCAACCGTTGGATGCTGCTCTTCTAATTCCTGAACAAAGGCTTAATAAATATATTGTGTTTGCTCACATATCCTTACCTTTGCTTCCCTCTCCAATCTAGAGAAGGTTGCCTTCATTTCTTCTAGGAATTTTTTTGATGCTTTGTCAAATGATGACATGTCCTTGAGCTTAGTCCCAGCATAGGTCAGTGAATCGTCTTCAGTACCAGCATGAACAGGATGAACTAGCTTAGCAGGTTTAGTTGCCCTAGAACTACAACCCAACCCAATAGACTTACAATCACACTAACAATTACTGTACCCATGGTGAGCTGATTTCCTTAGTTTAGACGCAGGGCTCTTGAGAATGCTCCTACTAGTCTGATGTGGATGATGATCGTGGTGCAAATGGTGATTAGATACAAAGCTGTCCTGTTGCCAATGTGATGTGTTCAATTTCTCCTGTGTTAGCATCCGTTCATTGATGGCCACCTGTTGTGGTGGTGACGTCATATCCCCTACCCCTAGTCTGTACACACCTGTGCTGCCAACTGGTGCTCCAACCTTTTAATATGTAGATCTTTCAACATGACAGCTTGCTTGCATTCAACGTTAGCATCATCTAGCTGCTGTTGTAAGCTAGCCTGTTAGAATACAAACATATAATGTACGTTTACAAGCAGGATGCATGTACAGCTTGTGTGTGTGTGTGTGTGTGTGTGTGTGTGTGTGTGAGTGTGTGTGAGTGTGTGTGTGTGTGTGTGTGTGTGTGTGTGTGTGTGTGTGTGTGTGTGTGTGTGTGTGTGTGTGTGTGTGTGCAATTTCATTACCAGTTGAGTTGCTGACTTATTCAATTGATCCTTCAGCTCATTAATCAACTGCTGTTGGTCTACAACATAAACAAGACATCATGGTGATCAAACTATTTCATTTTATACCAGCTATAAGCTGTCCACTGCTAGTAGAATGCTCGGATAATTTACTATAACATGACATACAAATGACTGTGATAACAGTCAACATTACAAGTACCGTTTAGTTTCAGTTAGGTTACTCTTTAGTCTCTTGTTATCAGCCTTCAACTGGTCACAGTCCTCAGACTGCATAAAGGAAAGTGTTAATATGTTTGTGTTCTGTGTACATCCTAACCTCTCTCAGTTTTTGTTCCAGCAGTGATTTCTGGTTTTGTAAGGTTACCATCTGTTCTGTTACTGTGTGAACTTGTTCCTAGTATGAACAGAGTCATGCACACTACTATACACACATGCATGCATGCACAACACACACAAAGATGCTCATGCATGCACGCACGCAGGCATGCACACACACCACACACAGAGGCACACTTTGCTTCCTATTAAGTCATTCTTCACACTAGCACACTCATTCCACAAAGTCTCATATTGTTGACGTAATTTGGTAGTCTCTGTTGTCCTGGCTACACAGAAATCACATGAGCACACAGACACAGAGACATACCATCCAATTGTTGCTGTAACTCATCCAGTAACTGTTGTTTCCTCTGTACCTCACTGAATGAAGAAGATATGAGACAAATGTCAGAATTAAACATACAATAATATGTTGTCACGAAAGATGTGACCAGTAACAAGAAAGGACATTGTTTTATATTGGAATTCAATGTTTGCAATTATTACAGTAAGGATAAGATGATGATGTACATTTTAATCTTATCACTTCTTTTATCACATTTACACCAATCATGTACAGTTTTAGGATTCCCAAAATATTTTTCACTAAAAGCTAAACATGTTATTAAGTAAGGACTTCCAACTGAACAAGAACTAATGTTGATATCACTACCTTCTTAATATTTGCTCTTCCTGCTTTAATCTCTCACTGGTGGAATGGATATCAGAAGATTGGAGTTTGGTAAGTTCAGACTGTTTAGCCAAATGGTCCTCTCGCTGGCGAATCAATTCCAGTTCCTGTAACACAAGCTGGCGTTGGGAGTAGAGAGACGCTTCTAACTCCTGTGTGTCAGTTTTTAATGGAGAGGGAGTGGGGGAATGTTTCACCTCTTCTCTTCTCTGCAGTCGTTGAATCATTTCTTGTTCCTTCTTTGACAACTGCTGAAGTTTCTCACGATAATTTTGCTCTACCTGATACCAAAAATAGAGGCATGCTGTAACACTAAAACACATGTTGTATATCTCACTTCATTTCTCTTTCTCTGAAACTCTTTTTGAAGCATTTCTTTGGTTTCCATTTTCACACGTAGCAACTCGGTTGCTTTAAACTGTGATACCTTTGTACATACATGAGGAATGCTGTATGTGTATATATAATCTCTATCAAATACCCTTTCTTCCATCATCTTTCGAGTTCGCTCTTCGCTCTCTCTCTCAAAGGCTAAGATGCGCTGTTCAAGGGATACATGGGCTTGATGTTTCATTTCTGTTATGAGAACATTTGTACAGTGCATCACATGCACACACACTGACAGACAGACAGAGACACACTTACGGGTAATAGAATCTTCGGGCGTTGGATCCACTTGAGTACAAACATCAACAGTGTTGTTACTGTGAGTTGCCAGTAGTGGCAAAGACAACAGTAGAGTAGCCAAAAATCCTACGCAGCACACATAAGATGACATCTACAAAAGACAGTTGTAAACAAAGTACCTTGTTCTGAAGTTTGACTGTCATCTGTTAATGCCTTGTGCAAAGGATGGGAAGGGCTAATGTTTAATAGCTTCAACAGTTCCGTAATGTTGACAGTCTGTAAAGAATAGGGTGACACAGTCACAGAATACTCTGCATGTACCTGGTTGGTACCCATTCCTGATTCTAGAGCAAACAAAGAGATGGTGTATTCATAGCCCATCTTGTAAAGGTGCTCCAGGATTATGCCATGAGTGAGTGACTCCAACACAGACAAAGACTTTGGAACTGTAGGAGTGTGCTCTAATTCTTTCACCAGCCTGTTCCGTAGTTGCAGCTATAAATACCATTGGTGAAATCAAAACTTTCATAACTTTAAATGTTTGAAACTTCGCGCCATGATTTAAAAACTTCTTTCATACCTTCATTGCATCAAGTACGCCCTTTTGCTGCAGAGAATGATACAGTTGCGATTTCAGCTCAGAGGATTTCAGATTTTGTGACATTCTGCCACCGCTCCGCTGCGAGAGGGGTCGCCCTATCTAAAGATTTTGATGATTTCCAATTACAAAATATTTCTTCAATTCAGAGCGAGCGCGAAATTAAGGCTGCCGCAAACCAAGGGAGGTGACGAAAGTAGAGTACCTACAGATGATGAGGAAGTTGATTGCTTAACGAGAAGACTGCACAATGGACGAAACTCGTGAAGGTATTTCTTTTGTGTTTACTTAAGCGGATTTAAACTAGTAGTCAACTGTTTGGGGAGGGGCTTAGCTAGCTATATAGCTACGAGGATTTGATGAAAGGCAGAGGTCGGAGAATTCGGTAGGATCGGACGAACTGCTCTGTTTACAAAGTGATCCACGATTCTCTACTGCACCGAGATACTCTAATAGAGCAGCTATCACCAAAGTCAGTAGCGGTTTGGCAGGTCAGTACTGATTTTCCTGGCTGGGGGTTTTGGGGGAGGGCAGATTCCCTAGCTTTTTAACATGTGAAGTGTGAAAACATCACATTGGAGTGTCCACAATATCCGTGATCATGGTATGGTATGATTTATAGTTCAGGTTAACTGATTCCTTGTTCACCATCCCTGTATGCATAGCTCAAAACTTGAGATGCTATGCAAAGCAGATCATGCAGATTTATTTAAAACTCGAGTGAGCACACTGGAATAAATGATTCAGAGTTGTTAACTTAAGTTATTCGTGTTTGTGTGTGTCTGTATGTTTGTGCGTGTGTCTGTGTGAGGCATCATAGCCAAGTGGCTAGAGCATTGGCCTGGTAATCCAAAAGTTCCAGACTTGATGCCCAGATATGCCAATTTGTTGCTACTCACATTGCTCCAGTCTACCCAGCTGTATAGTGGGGACCTGGTAGGCTGGTGTCAACTGGGGAATAAGCCCATGCACCCAGCTGTAATGGGTACCTGGTGTTTACTGCAAGCAAATTCCCAATTGTCCTTGTCTCGTTTAGCGGTGTTGGGTTGTTGTGGAACCTCTCTCCATGATACCTGGACAGTTCAGTCTCATGTGGGTCACTAGTGGTTTGCCTGTACAAGGCTCAAGTGTCTGAGTGGTGCACAAGCATGCTAGGTGTGTGTGTGTGTGCGTGTGTGTGTGTGTGTGTGTGTGTGTGTGTGTGTGTGTGTGTGTGTGTGTGTGTGTGTGTGTGTGCATATACTTCAGCTACATTCTGATAAATTGTAGATTTTCCTTTTATCACAATTGCATGCACAAGAAATTGCCATATAATCACTGCTTTGCACATTTGGCATACCAAACCTAAACATGGCCACTCACTTAAGCATGCACTTACCTTCTAATAGTGTTGTGGTGGCTTACGTATAATAGTGCAATGCTATGAATTGTGAATAAGTATGACAGCTATAGTTTACTTATAGTTAACCTGTTACATTTTAAAGCATTTAGTAATTATTATCTAAAAGTAGTTTAAAATCCGATCTCAGAGGCCTACAGTGTAAAATCTCAAAACTGCCTAGGGGAAGGTCATTTCAGTTTTATCCCTAAGTTACTGTATAAGTAACACTACGTTGCCATAAGTATTTGTAACATTAGATCCACCATCCCCTACTGGGGTATGTATGTATAGTCTACAGTGTTGGGTTACTTTGAATCAATTGCAAGCCATTGTCCTGGGAAGTATCACAATGAATCTAAGAATACAAATTGTTTCTGGTAACTCCTTCAACTTTGTGATCCATATCTAGTACTGGTGAATGGCACACATCGGAAATTGTCACCTACCACATATCAGCAGGCCTTTAATCTTAGTCCATTGATTCTAATTAATGACTTGAGTGAATGGTGGCCAGACACTATTATTGCAATCATAGTTACACTGTTGCTAAACTCAGCTACTATGTCGGTACATTATATATTTACAAACTTATTGGTTGTAACTAGGTATTGGGTTGCAGAGACCAAACAACACTGGTGAAGCATTAAATCCAACTGGTGGCATCATTAAATCCAACTGGCATGTATCATTCATAAAGCATTGCAAGGTCTGCCTCACCTATTTAAAATTTCTAGCTATGCCCCTGAATACATCAGAGATTGAAGAGGTTTGCACTTTCTCACAAAAAGTGCTGTCCAGAAACTATCCTCGCAATACCTTCATTACACCTTGGCAGTATTGGTTAGGTATAACCAAGTCCAAAAGTGCCATGACCCATAATGCTTCCAATAAGTTGCTACAAAATTTAAAATTTTAATTTAGTTGATTTTTCTACTGACTCTGTTTTACTAGTGCAATAATGGCTAACAATACTTGTGAATTTTTTTTTTACTGTTAAATGTCATTTCAGCCTGATAGCTAGGTGTCTTTTGGGCATACCAATGGACTTCTTTGTCCTCCTTTGTGTCCCGTTTCTCTTAACGGTATTGATTTGTGGTAGCACATAGTGACTTCCCTATGTCTAATTTGTTCATATTTTCTGTAGAGGTTAAATTGTTTGCAAAGGTGCTTCTCGAACTGCTCTTCATTTTGTAACACTAGGCTGAAAATGAAGTGTAAAATGGCCATTTCACTTTTCAGCTAGTAATTGATAGTTGGGGCACACATAACATAAAATCCAGCACCATTCTTTCTTTTGATGCAGTATGCACAGGTTCACCACTCATAGTAATGTTATGAAAAAAGTGAACAAACAAATAGAAAAAAAATTTGGGAATTTAAGGGATCATAGACATAAAAGTATTGAAACAAGGAAGCCTACACCTGCATATATATTATAGTGGACATTGTTAATCCCTAACTCAGTCATAGGTATAGACTGAAGTAGGGGTTGAATGTCCACTAGTAAATCTGCAGGTATAAGCGACCTCTCTTGTTTCACTATTTTTAATTTTTCCTTGTACTTGTACAAATACATTATTATTATTATTATTATTATTATCACATTATTCATTAAGGTATAAAGAAGGCAGAAGATAACATTGATGATGATGGAATTGAATCACTGTCACCAGAGGATGTTGACATCAAAATGGCACCCAAGTTGCTGCGATTGCAATTCCCTAGAATAGATGAAGGTGCAACGAAATATCAACAGCTGGATGTGTATGTAATAATTTCTCACACTTAATATAGTACAATCCAGTGATGTAGCTGATGTGATAAGAAGAAAACTTGAACATCTTGATAGCAAGGCTGCCATTAATGACAAAGGACCTGTTGATGCCTTTACTGTTATTTATCAAAGTGGTTTGGCTAGACAGATATCATGGCAAGCACAAGTTGAAGAGGCTGTTAAAGATGAAAATGATGAGTTTTGGAGAAAGGTAGGTTGATAAGTGTAAAGTGCATATGTCCCAACTCTTATACTATCAGACAGCAGAAAAAACTCAACAACATAGCCTGAACCGAACTGATGCTATCTTTGAAGTGTACACTGACCGTATTGTGGAGAAAACTAAGAGCTGTGATAAAGGATTATTGTGGATCATTAGTCAGGACATCAGTGAATTCCCTGTATGTGTATGTGTGGTGTATGTAACTACGATTGTACATATATGTTTCTTTGGTACTACTTCAGGCTGAACTCTTTGTTACATGTTTGCTGGAAAGAGGAGCCAACACATCTGCTGCAGACCAAAATCTAAACACGTCCCTTCATCATGCTGCCAGGAAGGGATGGACTTCCATCACAAAGAAGCTACTGGAACATCAGAGTCTGCCACTTGCCACAAACAGACAAGGATTAATTCCACTAGAACTTGCTGTTATCAGTGACCATGATGAGTGTGCCACCTTCCTTGTGAAGAGCATGGAACCAGAGAGGTACACATAAATGTTGTCCAAGTGTTGGACATCAAGTTTCATTGTTTTATTTTAGAGTTCGGCAGCTATTTCAAGGAAACGAAGACAGCCCTTGCAAACTACAATTTCATGCTCTATTAGATAAACCACACATGCAGGTCAATAGTTAGATATTAAGCTCTCAATCCCTGCTCAAATAATAGTAATAAATGCAATGTACTTGTGTATATATGAAGTTGTGGGCAAATTGTTATGTTTGTGTATCCATATAGACAACAGTGTTAGCAATCCTAGACACGATGATACAACCACTAGAAGGAGAGCCAAACACTTACATTATCTACTACCACATCCTTGATGGTGATCAACATGGTCGTGCTCCTAAATGTAGAACCTTTGACAGTTCAGAGAGATCTTGTCTTCATAAAATAGCCAAGAGCAATAACAAGGTATTCACCATGTGTGCTGCACTAGATAATAGTGAATACTTTCATAGGAAGTTGTGTATCATGATGCTGTCCGACTACTGCTGAAGCGTAAATGGAAAAAATTTGCTAGATTTAGATTCTTGTAGGTTGCTGCTGGAAAGGATATGTTTGTATAAAGTATTGACATGCTTTGTATACAGGAATCAGTTCCTTTTCTTCCTTTTTCACACCTGTGTCATGACACTGGCATTGATTTTAGCAGCACAAGAAAATGATCCTAGTAATTATGATGATGGAGTAGACATCTTCCGTGGGATATGTGAAGCTGTTTTAATCTGCTGTATCTTGTACAATGTGATTGTAGAGACATACCAGCTTAAAAAGTGAGTAAAACTTACGTAGTTACGTTGGAACCAATTTACCTGATTTTTTTATTATTTTAGACACAAATGGCACTATTTCACTGATTATTATAATTACCTGGATCTTGGTGCCATTGTGTTTCCTCTGCTCATAATTCCACTTCGCTTACCAGGCTTGTCAGTTCAGTGGGTTTTTGCATCCCTTGGATATCTCTGTCAAACTCTGCGTGGCTTCAAGTATGCAGCAGTCTTTAGGTACAACATCAAATACTTCAGTTAAACAGTTACATTCTGTTTTGTTTAAGGTCTACTGGTGCTTATGTTCAAATCTTGAAGAAGATACTTGTACAAGATATGATGCCATTTAGTGCAATATTTGGATTGTTTCTGTTCTCATTCACTGGTGCCTTCTATCTTGCATTACGAGGAGAAGAATTCACTGACAGAACTGTGACTTTTAGTAATTGTTCATCTTTTGACGATGGTGTTGAAAACTGTGTTACCAATTTTACCACAACTGACTCTTCTAGTTTAGACATTCATTCACATCTAACAATGTAAGCTGCCAATACTTTATAAAACATATGTACCTTGAATAAGACATGGCATATTATGTATAGGGAATATTATCATGTCTTGTTTACTTACCTTCGAGTCATGATTGAGGCAGAAGATGTCATTGAAGAGTACTTTGGACCACAAGGCTATGAGTAGGCAGCATAGCTATGGTATTACAGAGTAAATCATATAGTTGTATACAGGTGGTTGAGTGTGATCATTTATGTTGTGTTCCTGTTTCTGGTGATCACAGTTCTTTTGAACTTGTTGATTGCACAAATGTCAGACACCTACTCTAATGTACAGAGTGATGCTCAGAGATCTCTGGTGATTAATAGAGCATGGATTGTAGCCAGAGTGGAACATAACACTCTCCTTGCTTTTGTAAGTATACTGTCATTTGCACGTGCTTCAGACTGTATACAAAGTACACATATGATAGGATTATAGAAAGAGGAACTACAGAAGTTGTGAAATTGTTAGGAACCCACATGGTAAAAAATTTTATATATCGGTTCAGTAAGACATACTGAAGCAAAAAATATTTATATACAGAACAATTGGATAAATGGGAGGCACCTCCGCTTAATCAAGTTAGTATTGAGTTAGAGAAACTTCGGAAGCTAATGAAACAACAAGAAGATGCTAGTAATGAATTTAGGTTAGCCACTTGTGATGGTAACATAACTACGTAATGTTAACATACAGACAGAATGTGATGCAAGTATTGGTAGAACAACAGAAACTAATCCAACAGCTTATTAATAAAAATGAAGAAAGACTGTAAATATATTGTATTTGTTATTTTCCAGCCAGGCTGGTTTTTGTGTGGTATTAAGTTGAGTTTGCAGAAAGTTAATAACTTTCCTTTAAGTTGTACATGTATTTTGTATATGAACAGTATATTTACATGTATTGCAAGCTAACTGAATGCTTAGCTGCATATGTCATGCATGATCATGCAATGCAAAATGTGGTGCAGTCATATGTTTAACATAATTAATTGTGCAGAAAATTATGTCACACTCAGGGAAATAAATACTAACTAGCCTGGCATGTAGCTATCACGTATTCAACTGGTGAATATTATTGTATACCCAACTGAAAAATGCCCCATGTACAGTGCGCCAAGACATAAATTTCCAAAATATTAAAAAAAAATTTTTTTCAACTTTAAACTACACCTTCTTACCACCTCACACACTTTTGTGTTGCATTTTATGAACTGCTGAATGAAATTTTATCACATACTTTAAATTGATTTTACAAAATTTTAAAGTGAAAATTTTTACACGCCTGCAAAGATTGAGCAATATTTACCCAACCGCTCTGTAACTTTTGTACATATATAATATATATTCTATTCTGTGAAAAGAATTTGGATCCCTGCAAGTATGCAGTAGTTGATGCGTTTTTAAGTTTTTCAATTATTTGCTTGTACAACTCATTCTAAAGCAGTAATCAAGAAAATGCTCTGTAACTTTTTCACAGTACTATAGGTGAATACATCAAATGCTGTAAATCTATAGTTTATTAAACTGTCACTGACTTGATGCGTTTTTGTGAAAAATCAGGATTTATGAAGTGATAGGTCTGTAACTTAGAAATGCAACTTTGAAACAACCTGAAAATTGGCTCAAATTGTAGGTGTCTAATTGTGTATAACTGATCCTTTTTTTATAACTACCAAATTTCATAGTAATAGCACTTTCCATTACAGAGTTACAGAATTTTAAAAATCGTGAATAAATTTTGGAATTTTATGCCTTGGTGCACTATAGCTAAGTAACTACCTCTATGAATGTAATTTGAAGAAATCAATGAAATTTCTATCACATTCATCTGATATTAATTGATTTATTAAATTGTATCATGGAAGTACATGATTGGTATATGTATACTTGGGTGATCAAAGGTTGTAGCTACATAGTAACAAAATTTTAAGACTATAATTAAGGAGGGTGGTAAGTGATTAATATAGAATTAGTTTTCTAAAATATACTTGGAACAAATTTTGGTGAGTTTTATTTGTCAAAAATGCATCTGAACATTTAGTCTACATGTCTGCTATAGCTGACTGTTATTAATATTATTACTGGGCAGGCAGTGTTTACTGATTATTCCCAGGGGGGGAAAATTACAGAGGGGGGATTATAAGGGGGAACATATGTACAATTAGCTATTTACAAATGATTAGTTAGCTACAAATATTATCTAGAAATAATTTCTTATCAGTGATTTCAATTAATGCGGTCGATAATGAGTTCCAATCAATGATAGTTCTTGGGAAGTAGCTATTTTGATATGTTGTGGTGTTTACGCTTGGGTGGATAAAATGAAGTGGATGGTGGTGGCAAGTGTGTCTAGTTGTCCTCAGAAAATGTGGTGGTATATTTACTACACTAACTTTGTGTACAATATCATGAAAGAAGGATAATCTAGTGATCTTACGGCGTTCTTTTAGAGTGGCCCAATTTAGAGATTCTATCATAGTAGTTACACTACTATATGTGCTATAGTTGTTACATACCCATCTTGCACTTCTCCTCTGTATTTTTTCCAATGAGTTGATATGTACTTGCTGGTAAGGGTCCCAAACAACAGATGCGTATTCTAAAGTGGGACTAACAATTGTAAAATATGCAGATTCTTTGACTTTTTGAGAACAGTCTGATAAGTTTTGCTTTAAAAGTTTAGTGTCCTGGAAGCTTTATTAACAATGCTATTTATATGAGAAGCCCATGACATACTGTTGTGTAAGATGATCCCCAGGTAAATGTGTTCGGTTTTTGTGTCTAACACATGCCCATTAAGTGAATAGTTAAAAGAGATGACAGATGTTGACTTTCTGCATTTCATGACTACACATTTAGTAATGTTGAAAGACATTTGCCAGATTTCAGCCCATCAAGATAAACAGTCTAGATCTGATTGTAGTTGTTGTGCATCAGTTTCAGTGTGGATTACCCTATATAGTAAACAGTTGTCATGCAAATAGGCGTAATGGAGATGATACTTGTTCTGAAATGTCACTAACATAAATAAGAAATATCAATGGTCCTAAAACTGTTCCCTGTGGGACACCTGACAAGACAGAAGCAGGCAGAGAACACTCACCATCCATTACTACATGTTGTGTTCTCTGAGTCAGCCATGTTTCTATCCATTGATATGTACAGTTATCACGTTCCATATGATGAAAGTTTTTGCATGAGTCTTTTATGAGGCACTCTATCAAAAGCCTTAGCAAAATCTAATAATATTAAATCAACCTGGATATGATTGTCTAGAGCATATCCTCAACCAGTGAAACAAGCTGTGTTTGGCATGAGTGGCCAGATCTAAATCCATGCTGCATTACTCTAAAGGAGTAACTGGGGAGTAACACATGCTCTGAAGGTGGTGTCGCTTACTCTTCAGAATAATGGTTATTCTCTTCAGAGTGTTGGTTACTCTCCTCCCTATACACTGCATGGGAACTCTCAGAGTGGTAGTTACTCTTTATTTTTAACAGTGTGGTTATCAATTATAATATTATTACTATTGAGATGTTCCATAATAGAGTGAAATATAATATGCTCAAGTGTTTTACAACAAATAGATGTTAATGATATAGGCCTGTAGTTGGAGGGGTCATTATGTACACCTCAGTTTTTAAATACAGGAGTTATATTCGCAATCAACCAATCCATAGGAAGATTACCACTGTTCAAAGATTGTTTAAAGATAACTTCAAGTATTGGAGATATTTCGACTGTTGTATTAGAGTATCTCGTGAGTAGGGACCCGCCGATTATGCTGGCATAATTATGAGCATAATAGGTACCTGAAAGCATTGAGCATAACGCTAGCATAATGGGTAGAATATTTTGTAACAGTACGAATTCTTGCTTATAAAAATAGCTATCACAGAAAGATCGATATACTCTAATAGAACAGTCAGTAACTCTAATAGAACAATCACATAGCTGACTGTTCTATTAGAGTATATCGATCTTTTCTGTGATATTCATTTTGACAAGTAAGGTTGTGCTTCAGCCACCTATTATTTATCCATAAACTGGAAATCATTAGCAGAGCATGAGAACTGAGGCATAAATAATTGGGCATAATTTGAGCATAATGGGTAAGTATTGAGCATATATTTTAGCACAGTGCAGCAGAGCA
Organism: Dysidea avara; assembly: GCF_963678975.1. Lineage (NCBI taxonomy): Eukaryota > Metazoa > Porifera > Demospongiae > Dictyoceratida > Dysideidae > Dysidea > Dysidea avara. Next base: position 11,161,152 of record NC_089282.1, on the reverse strand, counting down.
TAATAGGTAAAATTATGAGCATAATCGGCGGGTCCCTACTCGTGAGGAGTCCCCTCTAAAATAGGAGAGGGCTCTTTCCCACCCCACCCCCCGCTCGTTATTAGTGGGTGCATGGTAATGCTTGAAAATTTCAGTGATTTACAATTTTCTGCTTGTAGCTAGCATACTTCATGCATGCTAGCCTGCATGTGGCATCAAGTACACTTTTGCTGCAGAGAAATGTAAAGTTGCGACTTCAGTCCTGAGGATTTCAGATTTTGTGACATGGTTGAGCAAGCGAATTCTAAATACTAGCTAAAGATTTCTTCAATTGAGTGCGCCTGCGCGAAATCAATTTTTTAGTGGAGGTGTGTCGCCGAAAGGAGGAGCTAGAGTCTAACACTACAGATGACGAAGAAGTTGATTTCTTGAAGAGAAGATTACATGTACAATGGATGAATCTTGTGAAGGTAATCAGTACAGATCAGACTAGCATATAGTTATCGCGGCCTTGTGGATGGGGCGGAGCGATGCGGGTAGAAGGGCGAATGTAAAGGTCAGGTTTATTGCCTCTGTTTGCGTAGCTGCAAACTTGTTACTGCAAGCTAATTAAGGGGTACCTTCAAAACCAAGTCCAAAGCTGGACCCCAGGCTGCTAAAATGATTCACAGGATACTTAGGTTTCCAGTTCCAGTTTCAAACTGGAGGCAGGTAATCCAAAGGCTGCAGCACATGTTGCTGTCAGACCTTCAGCGTTGGTCACTGTAAAGCTTTAATAACAATACTGCCTAAGCCTGGCCATGCAGGCGGTCGGGGGATATAACCTTAAAGTTTAATATTGAATTCAAGTTTAATTGCTTCATTATTGTTCAACTATCCCTCTATAGGGACCTGCAGTGAGGTAACAAGTTAGCCTGTGGTACCTGAAAAGTATGCCGAATTGAATGCAGAAAAATCCCAGACCAGGTGGTGACTTGCTCATTGACCTTAACATTCCCAGTTTAGAACACCGCAGACAAGTATCCAGTATCACCCTCCTCTACAAAATTGTTCATAATCTCATTGATATATCTCCTGTTGATTTAATCCCTGTCACTTCCAACACCAGAGGACATGACCAAAGATTTCATCACATCTATGCAAGGACCAATCAGTACAGTAATTCATTCTTCCCTAGATCAATAAGACTGTGGGATTCACTCCCACCTGACCTTATCCAACAACAATCATTACAAATTTTTAAGCACCAACTGAAATTATTATTACTTTCCCCTACCAATCAGTAATCCCATAATCAATCACATTGTAAAACATTTTGTATGCATGTTTCATATGTGCGTTAATCCTCAAACTGAAGCTGCACATTTCTTGGAAAATAAAAAAAATTGATCCACCTGGTCACGCATTACCACACACACTACCTGGTCCCAGACCAGGCCACACAGCCTGCATGGGATCTAGGATTTCCTCTGCATTCAGCCAGTACTTAACAATGATGACTTCTCATTTTTCTTTTTCATTAGGGTTTATAATTGTTCAAAAAAGGGACATCATTGTGCTTAATCACTGAACACTATCAACAAGGGGATAAACATCTTATGGAGGCTAACAAACTATGTAGCTAACGGCTAACCTCCTGGGCTAATTCAAAACATTCACTGTAACTAGGTATACAGTATATGTCAAGATGTTACCGAAAATGTGTGTCAGAATGGGTAAAGCCATTGGAGTTTCTGGCCCTTTTAATATCTACATGCCTTTCAGCTCACAAAAATGATTTTCAACCTTAAATGATAAACTCCTGCTTTCCTTTTGCTATAGGGACTTCTGAATCTGGCCGGTCTAGTATTATTCATGTGTCACAAGTTATAACATCATTTGTAACGTGGCCCTAACATTCCCAATATACAAATATTGATGTATAAAAGCTATACCAAGTTGGTTTTGGACATTTGATCAGGATTCATGACATGCCAACATTTCTGTAAATTGAGGTAGCATCATTGTATTTGCAAACAATTGCGCTACTCATATCACACCCAGGAAATTAGCCACTTAATGGTCACGAGATATGTGGTATACAATGAATATTAGTTCTAATAGAAATGTATTGAACATGCCTGCTCCAGCTGGCAACTTTGTCATGAACAAGTTAATAACAAATCCGCAAACTTCCTCATAAGCGTAGTAGCTAGTAATAAGCATAAGTTGTAGGGATAAGTGACAGTGGTGCAGATTTCTATGAGCAGTTTACAGTATGACCTTGAATAAAATTTTTTTTGCATAGTTACTGGTAAAGGACAGCCAATGTTCAACTAAGTTATAAAATCTTTCACCTGCAGCCTATGCCATTGGCCATGGGTGGATCTGAGAGGAGGCCAAGGGGGATTTGCCTCCCTTGAAAGCCCCCCTGGACTTACAGGACTATATTGACACCACTGCTGTATTCAGAAGTACAAAAAACCACAGTTATAAATGCACTTTACAGTTATAAATTGTATACTGTGAAGAAAGTGATGTAAATAAAGAACAGTCACAATTCTAATGTCATCAGTTCAAAATTAATCATAACATTATCTTATTTTATGCTTTACCATCAAACAGGCTTTATCTCAGATAGGCTTTATATGCTTTGCAAAGCATACACTTTTTAAGTGAAATATAAAAATGCCCCCAAATTCAAACCTAGGAGGTTTAATTTTAAACTTTTTCTCAGAAGATATCCAACTAATGGTTAGAAAATGTATGCACTTCATTCATCCAGCTATACCAAACAAAGTTACGCAAATGCCTGTCCCTGGGTACATATGCAAACAGTCACCCTGTATAAAATTTATAAGTGTACAAACAGTTTAGCACATTAGTTAAACACCCAAAGACATTTTCAGAATTTGTGTTTAACATGAAGATAAGTGCCATCACCCCCTAGGCTGATGGCAGTTGCCAATGCACCCAGGGGGTGACTAATGCCCCAAAGAAATCACAACGTATACATTACAGAAAATATAATTATATTAAATAGTAGTGATCAGTAAATTTATCCAGGTTTACCTAGTCGAGAATAGATATTGATAAGCTGTTCCAATCCTTATCGGACAAAAAGAATGTTGATAGGAAATAGTCTGAGTACTTGGTTGAATAAAATGTCTATGAATATACACTGAATTTCAAAGCATTTTTGACCTAAGAAATTGCTTGGGTTCATTCCATAAAATTTCAATGAAATTGACAATGCTATCTTCATGTTAAACAGAAAATTAATTAGAAATGCATTAGAATGCCATGAAAGCACTTTTCAAAACCTATTCATACACATTTCATGTAATTTACATTAATTGAAATATTATAAGTAAAAATTGTCCGGTAGTGGAAAACGTTTTCTGTGACGCATGCAATCACTGTTCTATTAGAGTATCTCAATCTTGTATGAAATGTTTAATAAAGATTGAGGTGGGGGCACTGCCCCCATGTACAACCCATTTTTGGTCTTATCACTGAGTTGCTGTGGTTGAACATTATATAATATTTGAATGCCATGCATTGTATAGGTAAAGTTAAGAGGGGTATGCACTTACTCCCTGGATCCTCCCCTGTAGCCTCTGTGTGTGTGCGTGCGTGCATGTGTAAGTCAGTTTTTGTGAAAGTTGACTATTCTCAGATTTGGCCACACAACAGATGTATCATATAGCAGTGCAATGCCAATAAGGATAAACAGATATGCTAACTAGCTATGTATGTAGCCTCTTAGCATAAAGTTTACTCTACGTGTGCAATAAAATATCTCCACCAGGGATGTGTGTGTCCATGTGATGCTTATCTGAAAATTCATCTGTAGTACAGTATCTGTAATATAAAACACATGGAGTCATGATCATAATATGATTGTGTATATATGCATAATTATGTGTAAATAATAATTACAATCCCATGCATATAATTTACATAATGGTGAAGATTTTAGCTAGAACTGTAGTATTGTAAGTTCAGCAAGACTAGTTATTTGCATGGAGCATGAAAGTTTGATGGATTACTTAGATTTTACTATGGACAAAAAGTTTGGTAAAACTTAAATTTGCCAAACTTTGGTTCCACCAATTTCTTGTTGTTTTCATTAAAGGCTTTTGATGCATATAGATGTCATAGCTATACATTTATGGTCAACAGTTGCATATATAATTGTGCCAAGCAGCTCTTCTTGATCACATGTTTATGTGGACATAATACAATTAGCAAGTACCCTATAAATATGATATAGCTAGACAAATAATTCTCAATAAATTTATGTTGCAGTCAGTAGTTATTTTTATACTCTGTTTAGTTACATGAAGATAGCCAAACCCCGGGCAGTTTCACACTATAAAGTGATTATACTAAGAGGTTTAATACTTTCTAGATTCTGAATGGCTACTTCAATTTTGTAGTACATAACTCTATGCACACACTGAAAAATTGCCACCTACCCAATTCTGGCTTGACTCCTAGGCCTCCTGTAATGACACACATTGTTGTTGCAATTATATACCAAACTCAGTTGCTATATGATTAATCTCTCTGCAAATTATATAGTGCAGCCGTGTTGCATGTACATTAATTCTACTATTAAACAGGTATCGAGTTGCAAAACTTTAAGAGACTGGACAGCACTGGTGAAGCAGTAAATCCAACTGGTCATGACCAGCAGGAAGATAAAACTGATGTTGAGGACATTGATGTACCATTATCACCAGCTGCTGTTAACACTGAAGGTATGAATAGTGTGCTGTAATATTGACAGTCAATAATAAAATAGGCTGAATATTATTATTATTAATGCTTTTATCATGTAAGGTATTGAGGAGACAGAAGATAACATTAATGATGATGAAGTTGATTTACTGTCACCAGCTGATGTTGACATCAAAATGGCACCCAAGATGCTGCGGTTACAATTTCCTAGAATAGATGAAGGTATATTATATAGTAGTGTGATTTCAATATGTATTCTATTTATTGACGTACTGGCATGGATGTGCATGTAAAGAATTTCTATGCATACTCACACTTAATATAGTACAATCCAGTGATGTAGCTGATGTGATGAGGAGAAAGCTTGAACGTCTTAATAGCAAGGCTACCATTAATGACAAAGGACCTGTTGATGCCTTTACTGTTATTTATCAAAGTGGCTTGGCTAGACAAATATCATGGCAAGCACAAGTTGAAGAGGCTGTTAAAGATGAAAGTGATGAATTTTGGAGAAAGGTATAGGGGTAGATAAGAATTGAGGTGCATGCATGACTGAACCACCATTCTTATATATTTCAGACAGCAGAAAAAACCCAACAACATAACCTGAACCGAACTGATGCTATCTTTGAGGTGTACACTGACCGTATCGTGGAGAAAACTAGGAGCTGTGACCGAGGATTACTGTGGATCGTTAGTCAGGACATCAGTGAATTTTCTGTATGTGTGTATGTGGTGTATGTAACAAGTGTTTCATTGTTACCATATTAGGCTGAGCTTTTTGTTTCACGTTTGCTGGACAGAGGAGCCAACACATCTGCTGCAGACCAAAATCTAAACACATCCCTTCATCATACTGCCAGGAAGGGATGGACTTCCATCACAAAGAAGTTACTGGAACATCAGAGTCTGCCACTTGCAACAAACAGACAAGGATCAATTCCACTAGAACTTGCTGTTATCAATGACCATGATGAGTGTGCCACCTTCCTTGTGAAGAGCATCGAACCAGAGAGGTAGACATGATTGTACATTAAGTGTTCATCATGAGCTTTATTTACAATGTGTTGTTCTAGAGTTCGGCAGTTATTCCAAGGAAATGAAGACAGTCCTTGCAAACTAAAATTTCATGCTCTATTAGACAAACCACACATGAAGGTTGATAGCTAGATGTTAAGCACCCTTCAAATTTAATAAATTGATATGATGTATATGCATGTGTAATCATTTGGGAATTGTATCATTCATTTAGACAACGGTGTTAGCAATCCTGGACACGATGATGCAACCACTGGAAGGAGAGCCAAACACTTACATTGTCTACTACCACATCCTTGATGGTGATCAAAATGGTTGTGCTCCTAACTGTAGAACCTTTGACAGTTCAGAGAAGTCTTGTCTTCACAAAATAGCCAAGAGCAATAACAAGGTATTCATCATGTGTGCTGCACTATAATAGTAAATACTTTCATAGGAAGTTGTGTATCATGATGCTGTCCGACTACTGCTGAAACGTAAATGGAAGAAATTTGCTAGATTTAGATTCTTGTAAGTTGCTATTAGAAATGGGATAAGTTAATGTGCTTCGTATACAGGAATCAATTCCTTTTCTTCTTGTTTCACACTGGTGTCATGACACTGGCATTGATTTTGGCAGCACGAGAAAATGATCCTAGTAATTATGATGATGGAGTAGACATCTTTCGTGGGATATGTGAAGCTGTTTTAATCTGCTGTATCTTGTATAATGTGATCGTAGAGATATACCAGATTAAAAAGTGAGTGACATTTAATTGGAGCCAATTAACTTGATCATTGTTCTTTTAGACACAAATGGTACTATTTTGCTGATTACTTTAATTACCTGGATCTTGGTGCTGTTGTGTTTCCTCTGTTGATTATTCCATTTCGTATACCAAACTTTTCGGTCCAGTGGGTTTTTGCCTCTCTTGGATATCTCTGTCAAACTCTGCGTGGCTTCAAGTATGCAGCAGTGTTCAGGTACAATACTGTACAACATTGAATGTTTCTGTGTATATTAGCTTCATTTAAGGTCTACTGGTGCTTATGTTCAAATCTTGATCAAAATACTTGTACAAGATATGGTACCATTTAGTGCAATATTTGGATTGTTCTTGTTCTCATTCACTGGTGCCTTTTATTTTGCACTGCGAGGAGAAGAATTCACTGACAGAACTTTGACTTCCACTAATTGTTCATCTTTTGACGATGGAGCTGAAAACTGTGTTACTAACTTTACCACAACTGAGTCTTCTAGTTTAGACATACATTCACATCTAACAATGTAAGCTGCCAATACTTTATAAAATATACATATGGCATATTATGTATAGGGAATATTATCATGTCTTGTTTACTTACCTTCGAGTCATGATTGAGGCAGAAGATATCATTGACGAGTACTTTGGGCCACAAGGCTATGAGTAGGCAGCATAGCTATGGTATTACACAGTAAATCATATTGTTGTATATAGGTGGTTGAGTGTGATCATTTATGTTGTGTTCCTGTTTCTGGTGATCACAGTTCTTTTGAACTTGTTGATTGCACAAATGTCAGACACCTACTCTAATGTACAGAGTGATGCTCAGAGGTCTCTGGTGATTAATAGAGCATGGATTGTAGCCAGAGTGGAACATAACACTCTCCTTGCTTTTGTAAGAATTCTCAGTTATGTACATGGTAATTAGGTTCAGATTATATATATGATAGGATTATAGAAGGAGAAACTACAGGAGTTGTGAGATTGTACGAAATCCTCATGGTAAGTAACTTTATTCATTTTAAACGATGTACTATTAGACATTTTGCACACATGTACACAGAACAATTAGATAAGTGGGAGGCTCCTCCACTCAATCAAGTTAGTAAAGAGTTAGAGAAAATTCAGAAGCTAATGAAACAACAAGAAGATGCTAGTAATGAATTTAGGTTAGCCATGCACTTGTGATGGTAACATATCAACTACTCAATGTTAACATACAGACAGAATGTGATGCAGGTACTGGCAGAACAACAGAAACTAATCCAACAGCTTCTTACTAAAAATGAAGAAACACAGTAAATATATTCGCTCTTTTGTTTTTATTTTTTATGTCGTATTGAGGTTTGAAAGTTTGCAGTTAACAATTTTCCTTTAAATGAACATTTATTTATCAATAATAGAGCATATGAATTGACAGTATTGGTGTGTGATGTAAGCTGAATTAATGCATAGCTACACACATCATTGCAATGTGGTGTAGTAATTCTATCATCACAGAAAATTATGTCACACTATAGCCATATCAGCTAGTGTGTTTTTGGTACAGATGTGTATGGGTGTGTGCATGATCAGTAGGAGACTCAACAGGCTAGGCAAGTTAATAGTATATGAGAAATTAGAAGGGAATGCAATAAAGGTGCTGTGACCATTAAATAGACAATGCAGTGCAAGAGCATGCAACATGGTGCTGCACAGTGCAGGGATGATATGGGGACTGGATGTCCACAAATGTGTTGCAGACCATTTTTCAGAGGAGAAGGAACCAACAGCTCCTGATTATTACAACTAACTTGTGCTCTGTTTCAGAAAACTTTTGTGAGACATGACCAAGTACACAACTGTCTTCCAGATAAGCAGCTGTAAAGAAACCCCATGGACTTAAAACTAAAAGTTTTTTCACCTATCAGTATATTATAATTATTATGCTTCAGATTTAAATGAAATGCCTACAAATAACTAACTACAAGTGCTGCATTTATATTATAAAGTAAACAGTATTTTTACAAACAAATTATGACTATACATATTTTGGTGCACCATATACATGGTGATTTTGTAACTAGCTATACACTAAAATTATTCATAGAAAATGGACATAAACAAACTGGAAATGAATGCAAGTGCCTAAGTATAACCGACAGTGTTGGAATACTTACTTTTTTAAATGTAACTCGTTACATATTACATATTATTTATTAAGGCTTTACAGCACAAGTGCTGAAGGTCTGTAGGGCACCTGGTCTTACAGCCTGTTTAAAGTTGTTACAGAAAGTGTGTCTGAAAAGGTGGAGAAAGGAGAAAAAATCCATGACTGGATCTAGGCAGCCTCGAACCTGCAGACATCTGATTAACACTCGAACGCTTACAGGAGTCTGCCAGGTGGTCAGGATGTTTTCTCTTTGTCAATTTCATGTATATGTACATGTATCCAAGGAACTCTATAGAGAGTGACTTATTATCTCAAAGTACCCCATGTGGAACCAAATGGATATTAGTTTATTTATTAAGGCTTACAACACAAGTGCTGAAAGTCTGTAGGACACCTGGTCCTACAGCCTGTTTAAAGTTGTTACATTAGTTACAGTTACATAATACCCATATAATAAAGTATTAATTAGCTAAACTATAATAATATAAAGGAAAAATTTGACTGAATTTTAAGTTCGATTAGGGATCATAGAAAAAAAGTAAGGAAACAAGGGAGGTCGCCTACACCTGCAGATACACTAGTGAACATAGGCGGATCTAGGAGACACTGTCAGGGGGGGCCAAGGGGGGGCAAGAAGTTTTAGTGCACAACAGTGTTTATTCTACTATGAGCTATGGGGAAATTCTAGAACACAAGTTATATTCATTTGCATAACCTTATTCAGCATATAGCTGGATGAACGATGGACATACAGTTTGTAAAACTGTAGTTGGAGAAAATTTTAAAAATCAGACCTCCCAGGTTTGAATTTCAGAGCATTTTTGATAATGCTTAGCTTAAAAGTGTATGATTTGCAATGCGTACAAAGATTGGTTAGCCTATCTGAGATAACCTGTTTGATGGTAAAGTGTATACCAAATCAAAATAAGGAGTAGCTAACATTGTTACGATTTGTAAAATTTGTAAATTGATGACATCAGAATTGCGACTATTCTATTAGAGTAGTGACTGCTCTATTAGAGTATCTCGATCCTTGCACAAAATTCAAATTTATTTGCCTCACTTTCTTTACAGTGTACAGTTTAACTATAAATGTTAGGCACATTTATAAGCGTTGTCTTCTATTTGCCAATTGGCTTTCTGTACTTCTAAATGCAGTGTGAATGCATGATTCTAGTTTCTGGTATACATATGGTACTGTAGGTCCAAGGGGGGCCAGAGAAGGGCCAGGGGGGGCACAGCACCCCTTGGCCCCCCCTCAGATCCGCCTATGCTAGTGAACATCTAATCCCTAATCCAGTCTGTATCCCAAGACCAAGACTGAATTAGGGATTAAATGTTCACTAGTGTATCTGCAGGCAGCGGCGGAGGAAGTAGTTGATATGAGGGGGGGCTGGGCTGACCCAGACTTATTTCTACAGTTTGGTAAGGTGAGACCAAAAAAAAAAAAAAAAAAAAAAAAAAGGTCGCAACCACCTGACAAGAGCTTTCCACCTCACCAGCTACCATTTCTAGCTGATAAACTACATAAAAATCCTTTCATAGCTCGCTACACACTGACTACTTTATTAGAGTGACTGCTCTATTAGAGTATCTCGATCTTTATCACGGTTTTCAGCCCCACTCAAAGAAAGATCATTTCGGTGAGATATCATTCTGAGGGGGGGCTAAGCCCCCCCTCAGCAGACCGAGGGGGGGCTTTAGCCCCCTAGCCCCCCCCCTTTCCGCCGCCTATGTCTGCAGGTGTAGCTAGGCGATCTCCCTTGTTTCCTTACCTTTTTTTTGCTATGATCCCTAATCGAACTTAACATTTCAAATTTTTCCTTTAACTTGTTTGCTTACTTTTTTGGTAACATTATTATGATTGGTGAAGCCACGCATACCGCATCAAAAGAAAGGATGGGGCCTTAATTAATTCTTCGCTTGAGCGCGCGCCCCAGCTATCAAAACTGCTTCGAAAGTGCAGTGGCCATTACGCTTCGCTTTCAGCTGTGTTCAGCCCAATCCACAGCGCTACAGACGAAAAACAGTAGAAGAAGTGCCTCTGCAACAATCCAGTCAACTCGAAAATACGACGATTCGCGCGCCCACAACTATCAATTACTGCCTCGAAAGTGCAGCGGCCATTACTCTTCGCTTTCGGTTATATTCAGCCCGTTACACAGCGTTACAAGCAAAGAACAGTGTTAGAATAATCTCTGCAATCATAGATATTAGAGGCGCGTAATGCTGCAATCAGTCTGCTCACCACGGAAAATACGGACAATTCCCGTTTACAAACGTACTGTAGGGAAGCCATGCATCGTGCTACCGCGAATCGACACTTTAGGCTGTCAGCAAAAAGAAATGGGACACAAAGGAGGATAAAGGTAAGTCCATGATGCATGCATTGTACGTACTGCGGTATGCCAAAAGGCACGTCTTGGGATGAAGCGACGTTGAACAGTGAAAAAATTAAGCCCATAGCCTTAGCCGTTATCGAGTTACACTTGCCTGCCTGCCTGCCTATGCAGGCAGGCAGGCAGGCAGGCAGGCAGGCAGGCAGGCAGGCAGGCAGGCAGGCAGGCAGGCAGGCAGGCAGGCAGGCAGGCAGGCAGGCAGGCAGGCAGGCAGGCAGGCAGGCAGGCAGGCAGGCAGGCAGGCAGGCAGGCAGGCAGGCAGGCAGGCAGGCAGGCAGGCAGGCAGGCAGGCAGGCAGGCAGGCAGGCAGGCAGGCAGGCAGGCAGGCAGGCAGGCAGGCAGGCAGGCAGGCAGGCAGGCAGGCAGGCAGGCAGGCAGGCAGGCAGGCAGGCAGGCAGGCAGGCAGGCAGGCAGGCAGGCAGGCAGGCAGGCAGGCAGTAGAAAATGCCATTGAAAAAAATTTTTAAAATTTTTTGTAACTATTTATTGCAACCCTTTAGGATCATACTGAAGGCACTTTTGGGCTTGGTTATACCTAACCAATACTGCCAAGGTGCTAGGATGGAGTTGTGAAGCTGGTTTTTGGGTGAATTTTTTGGCTAGGTAAACCCAATTCTTCATGATCTCTAATATACGGTACTACCGTACTGTATGATTGCATATTATATTAGCTACTTTGTGTCCACAGCCTTAAACTGTCACGTGTGAAACTACCACTTTATCATGTGACATGATTGTGTTGTTGGACAATGTGCAAATCTTGGATATAAGCAAGAAACTGGTGAATAATACTATGATTATTAACTTCGTTACTTAAAGTAATAACATTACACATAATATTAGACTTGTTACAGTAATTTCATTACTTAGGTAACACGTTACATTTGCAAGTAAAGTAACTTGAGTTATATTACCTGTTTTTACAGTATATTACTTCGAGTAATAATTATTACGTGACACGTTACTTATCCCCAACACTGAAACTGATATTGATACCTATTAGGCCTAAGATGGCAGCTCAGTTGCTGTAGTTGGCTATCTAACTTTACAAACCTATTAGCACGACTTTGTAATCAACATCATAGCTACAACAATTAAAGTATATAGTTAAAATCCCATATATAGTTAATAGGTCTCCTAGGTTTGAATTTAGGAGCATTTTCATAGCTATTTAGCTAACAAAATGCATGCTTTGCAAAGCATATGAAATTGATCAGATAAACCTGTTTGATGGTAAAGTGTACTTAATAATTTACAAAAATTGTCACAAGTCAGTTAATGACATTAGAATTGTGACTGTTCTATTAGAGTAGTGACTGCTCTATCAGATATTGTCGGTAGTAATTTAGCACAAAATTTCAAACTAAATTTGTCTCATTTTCTTCACAGTGTACAGTTTATAACTGTAATAGGCATTCTAGTATCCGAGATTTTTTAATAAAAAATTTCTCCGTATATTCCCTAATAGAACCCTGGCACAATACAACAACTCGCGTTTAACTTGGGATTGCTCCGTAGTCCGAGCTCCAATGAGGATGAAAATCGCTATAGGATTTGTCCACACGTTGATCATCATGTAAATCTTTGTCGTGCGCGTTACATATAAGTTTTGTGTTGTTTTGTAATCTTTATAAGCCTTGTCGTAATGTATGTAGAATACTTTAAAACTTAAAAAAACGTAGTGTCGGGTGGAAGGTGCGTAGTTAATTTGCTCGGGTTAGCGATTTTCAGCTCCAGAGCAATTTTCTGATGGTTGTGTCATCAGCTCAAAAATACAAAGTCAGCATAACAATGCCGTAATTGAAACCACAACTCCACCTTAGGTATTGTTGCATCATTGTGGCACCTCCACTTTAGTTGTTTACCTTTAAGTTGTTAACTTGATGTTTTTACTTACTTGAGATAGCCTCTTGCCTGTGGGTATGCACCATTGTATTGAGAAGTGTGCAGTAGGTGAAACATATTTGCTCACTACAAAGCATACAAAGACAGGCCCGTAGCCAGGGGGGGTTCGGGGGGTTCTGAAGAACCGCCCTCTTGGAAAAAAGGTCCACAATTTCAGTAAAAAGGTCCACAATTTTAGCATAAAGGTCCATAATTTAACCAAAAAGATCCACAATTTTAGTATAGCTACAAGTCCAAATTTTCAGGAGCAAAAGTCCATTAGCTACAGTTTACTAGATAGCACTAATAAGAAGCTAAATTAAGTGCTCCAAGTAACTTATTCAGTGCTTGTATTAAATGCAATGCAAGATCGAGATACTCTAATAGAGCAGTCAACCACTCTAATAGAACAATCACTCTAATAGAACAATCACGATTACATTTTCTTTTAAAAGCTACTTAATTTACATGTAGATTGTCTAAACCGAGCTTTCATTAAAATATAAGACAAGCCTCTCCATACAGAGCCCACGAATAGCACCCATACTTCAACTCCATGCAATGTGTAAATTTCATTGTTTAAGACACCCTTTGTTCTGCTCCACTGCCCCTGTTGATCATGGCAGAGTGCTCAATCTTTCCCATTCTTATTCACTGTGACATTCCAATATATTATATTTAGATACATGCATGTGCAGATGGTATAATTACAGTAGCAGTATAGAGATATTTTTCCAGATATCATCTGGTCTTCAGCTTACCTAAAAAATTGTTATTTATTGACTGAAATGCCACTAAATTCAACCTCTTAGTACCTATTTTCAAAAAATTTCTTGGGGGGCATGCCCCTAGACCCCATAGTTTCAGCATGCTGGGTGCGCACACCATAATATAAGGCCACTCCAAATAAATTCTCTGCTTCCCGTCCTGGACTCAAGCATATTTGCATGCGGGCAAGCGGTCCATTTCCATTATTTCATTATAAGATTGACAGCTTTTCAAACCATTATTTGCCTGGCACAACCATAAAAAAATTGCATAAAAGCATGCTTACGCTTGTTCCTTCCTTTTTAAGTTGCAAAAATAGCACAAATGTGAAGTTTGCGCTGACTTGATAGCACTGCATGAGCTGACATGAGGTATGCAACAATAACCGGAAAATAATGGAAGAATACGGAATAATGGAATAGTTAGAGCTGACAGTAACTAGATGCGGGCGGTGGACGGGAAACAGAGAATTTATTTGGAGTGGCCTAATCTGAAACATGTCATATAAAAAGGTCCACTTTTCTTCTAAAAGAACCTACCCAGATAAAAGTCTGGCTACGGCCCTGAAAGATCGCTGAGATCCGATAGCATCTGAAGTTTCTCTCATATGTACAAACTTGCAGCTAGAAGCAACTGCAGTTTCAAGACAGTCCAGATTGCTAGATGGCTTCCTGATTCAATTGTGCCATTATTCTCTTTAAAATGTATGGGGAGCCCCAGAGAAAAAATGTATTTTTTTTCAGTTTTTAAAGCACTGTGCATGCCAAAGTATCCAACAAACTATATATTTCGAGATCGGCAATCAATACTCTATCTATTGAGCATATAAAAAGTCCATTTTTCCAAAATTTAAAAATCGGGCTGGAATGCCTACTGTAAAGTGCATTTATAACTGTTGTCTTCTATTTGCCTGTTGGCCTTCTATACTTCTGAATACAGTGTGAATGCATGATTCCTGTTTCTGATGCCAATATGGTCCTGCAATTCCCCCCTTCAGATCTGCCTATGAACGGACAGAATAGTTTATGATCAACATAGTTGCTATTGCCAATCCCTAGGCTGCTGGGCGGGTCAACTTTCGTTACTGGATTTCTACCATGGACAATCGTACACTAAGGTAGGATCACTGGCACTGCAACCGCAAAATCTCGTCGCAGGTAGTTGCTTATGGTTCGAGCTATCATACGTATGAATACATTTGGGGTCGCTTCAGTTGGGGATTCATTATGGGCGTAGGGAGGGGGGTTCAAAGGGGTTCAGGAACACCCTCCCCCCCCCTGTAATTTCAACTGAAGTAGAACCCTAACACACCATTTAGTGTGGCAGGACTGTGACAAAATGAGTGAGTAATATAGTGTAATAGCACAGCACAACAATTGATAAAGCTTGCATTCATCTCTCAGGGAAGGATTTACAGAGGTAACACGAGTTCTCCTCAAAAGATCATAGCTGTACTCTAACAGAGCAGTCTAATATAACATGCATGTAAATATCCATATCCATATGAAGTTTTTCAGACATTCTAACATTAAATACAAAACTGAGCATGACCTTATACTGCTGTAGCTTTGGTGTGCAATGTTTAAAGATATAAAACTCCAGTAATTTATCAATTGTGTTATGCAAAAATTCATGCTATGCATATTTGTATATAGTTATAATGTTTTGATTGTAAGTCACGACATATTTGTATCAGTGGATTTATGGTTTCTATACCAGTGAGATACAGTAACTATAATTGCAGATTACTAAATTTGTCTATGTTGTCTGTTTCCATGCCAGGAGCACTTATATGCATGCATTATAATTAATGTACTTTTTGCATAAAAATAGCATATTTGCTGAGTTTTGATTCATTAAAATATTGAAAGTCTCTCAGCGGCTGGGGGCTGTGCCCCCCAGACCCCTGCTTCTGGTAACTCAATACTGCTGTTGGAACCCCCCTTCAAAAAATCCTGGCTATGCCCCTGGGATATGCGTCAGGTTTGTGGATGGTTTATACCAAATTTATCCATAATGGTGGCTAGCTATAGAGCTTCAATTTTGTGGCATACAGAGAATGCCAATGTATATGCTTTGTATTGACCTACCAGTATTAGGGAACTTCCACAGTTACCCATATATACCAAATAGCTTACTATATATTCGTAAATAATAGCTAAAAGATATAGCTATTGAATCATTATACTCTGCTTTGCGTGTATTGCAATGCATGCATATTCTGAAAGTAGTTTACAATGAAAATAAGCAACTATTCACGATTGATGCATGGTTATCATGCAGTTGTCACAGATGATGATGATGATGATCTACATGCAAATGAAAAGGTTGTTTATGCAAATGTATACTGTCATTAAGTGTATGTGTAGAATTGAATTAGTGTTTCTTTTTCTTGTGATATACCAACTTACACAGTAGTAGCTACTCTGCTCTACCAAAGATTATCATCACACCTAGAGGAAACGTGCATGCCGGCTATGTCTCACTATAAACAATAGTTACATTTGGTGCCTAGGTTCATACTGATTTGCTGGTGTGGCTACATTTGATTATTCTATTAGAGTAGTTGCAAGGAGCACTATCTCACTATAATATAAGGACCCACAAAGGAGGCTATTTGACAATAATAAGTATATCCGCATGATCATTAGAAAACCGACAACTACTGATGAATCATTGCTTGGAGAATAACAGCTGGAAAACTGAACTGGCCTCAAGAGTACATTATACCAACTTCAATGAACTTGTAATCCCCTTTAACACAGCTAGGTGGATAAAAGCCATGCCCTAATCCATAACTCTTTCCCCAAATCAACTGCTTCCTCCTCCAGGCTTCAGGCTACATCACAACCCCATCCACCATCAACAAACAACATATACTCCTACTTTGTCAGGATGTGGCAGTTATGGAATGCCTCAGTAGCGGTCCTCGGTATACTTAATTCACTTCTTTCTTCCTATACATGTACAGTAGTCACTTGATTAAATAGTAAATGAACTGGCATAGGATTCCCCATATCTTCATGCAGAACCTTGAAGATATGCATAGAAACTTGAGATATAGACATGAGATTCCCATGCAATACTAATTATAGAGAAGGCCACTCGCTGTTGAAACAATCTAGCTACCCATGCAGTTTTTATTGTGGGTACTGATGAAATTACTAATCCTGAACCATTTTTCTTCAGTAGTTGTGAGTCAGTCATGAAATCAGTACTAAAAATTCAATGAAAAAAAATTTAAATGTTTTTAATGACCCAATAAATTTTTTTCACAATATATTATTGTTTCATAGAATTTTCAGTACTAATTTTGAAAACGATGATGAAAACGCAGGTTCATTTTATTACAATTTAATTTATGACACCAATTTTTCATTAGATTTTTTAGTATAAAATTTTAAATGACCCACTTCATTAGATTTTCACACTGAAAAAACGTTCCAGTAGAAACTATACAGGAGTTGTGAGATCATATGAAATCCTCATGGTAAGTAACTTTATTCATTTTAAACTATTAGACATTCTGCACACTTGTACACAGAACAATTAGATAAGTGGGAGGCTCCTCCATTCAATAAAGTTAGTAAAGAGCTAATTAGAGAAACTTCGGAAGCTAATGAAACAACAACAAGATGCTATAGTAATGAATTTAGGTTAGCCATGCACTTGTGATGGTAACATAACTACTTAATGTTAACATATAGACAGAATGTGATGCAGGTACTGGCAGAACAACAGAAACTAATCCAACAGCTTCTTACTAAAAATGAAGAAAGACAGTAAATATATTGTATTTGCTATTTTGGTTTTATGTGGTATTAAAGTTTGAAAGTTTGCAGAAAATTAACAACTTCTCTTTAAATGAACATTTGTTTTAAATAATTGAACATAATATGAACAGCATGTGATGTAATTAAATGCTTAGCTACAATGCAAATGTGGTGTACATCATCAAATGCACAGAAAATTATTTCACACCAGCTAGAGTGTTTTTGGTGCCAATATAGCCATATAATTGTGTGAATGTGGATCGGTGTTTTTCAACACCATATCGGTCAGCATCTCCACGAGGTGACCCATGGGCAACAGCTTTTAGCCAGCTAAGCTGACAATGATCATGAGGTTGGATTACTATGTGCCAACCCCAGGATGTCGCCTGATGGTATTACTTGGTACACACCAACCTTGTGCCCATGTGGCAAGGCTCCCAGGGGATACTGAAGTCTGCACACAGCTTGGTGGACATTGCCATAATGCCTGGGCACATGCTGCTACTGGAATTCAATAGGTCCTCTGGCTTCTGTGTGACTGTGCCATGACCATTGCCAGTAAACCAAGTGTGCACTGGTGGCATGACTGTCCACTTTTGCTGCTGTCTGTCCCTAGGAAGGCCACATGACCCAGAGAGAAAGAAGTGTGTGCGTACGTGTGTGTGTGCATGTGTAAGTGCGTGCGTGATCAGTAGGAAACTCAACAGGGTAGTACAAAACATTTAGAAGTGAATGTGATAAAGGTGTTATGAGTGTATTAAAGAGAGATAATACCATGTAGTTCAAGAACGGCATGGTGCTGTACAGTGTTCTTCATGCCAGGGATGATACAGGGGACTGGATGTCCACAAATGTGTTACAGACCATTTTTCAGAAGAGAAGAAACCAGCAGCTCATCACAAGTAACTTGCATTATGTGTCAGAAAACTTTAGTGAGAAATGGAGACCACACCATGTACACAAATGTCTTTCAGATAGGCAGCAATAACCCCTGGACTTAAAACTAAAAGTTTTTCTACCTATATAAAAGCTATACTTCAGTTTTAAATGAAATTTACTTTACCTATACAAATAACTAACTGCAAGTGCTGCATTTAAGTTTCTATAAGCAAACAGCATTTTTACAAACAAATTATGACTACATATTTTGGTGCACCATATGCATGGTGACTTTGTAACTTAAAAATAAATAATTTATTGAAACTGAATGAATAGAAATGAATGCATGCAGGGACGTACACAGGAATGTTTAAAAGGGGATTCCACTGCAGCTAAGTGATTGTTATATTAGAGTAGTTTATATTGCCTGACTGCTTTATTAGAGTATCTCGATCTTTTCACCAAAATCATAGTTCAGAACATTGCTACAAGTGTTGCTATCATCTGAAAAACTATTATTTAACTAAAATAAAAGTTTAAAATGAGTCCTGTTCCATGATAGATTCCAGATTCTGGAAACCTGAAGTCAGTTTCAATTTCTCCAAGTTCTCAATAATGTAAAATCCAAATGGGTTTCCTGAAGGTAGTCATATAGGTTGTTATTGTTATTATCTACTTTACCAGTTAGGCACTGGAGGGTGTACATAGAAGGCAGAGCCTGTTCGAGGTGTTTACCCATAGCCTAGGAGCCTAAGCGAAAATCTTGCTACAGAGCCGGTACCGGTTCCCAAAAGAAAAGCCTACAGAGCCGGCACTACTTTTTATTTTTGCGAATAACATAAACTACTGGCTGTTTCTAGTATCAAACCCACTAGTTGTATGAAGGTAAGTTTTTGGTGAGTTCGAGGCGAGCTAGGGTTGGAGCGAGCGAAGCCGGGCCAACCCTAGCTCGCCTCGAACTCACCAAAAACTTACCTGACAGTGAAAGACATCATTATGCGGCTTAACAGGCAAACCTGATGTTAGCGTTATAGGGTTAGGTTCAGGTTCGGGTCATATCAAAACATATGTATGGGATTTGTCAAATCAAGCATTTTCAGGTGGTCAACATTAAAAGTTTTCAAACACTGGGTTAAACCTTTAAAAATTAAGAATTATGCATTAAATAAATCTAATATCTGTTTAATATCCTTTTTGAAACCTCAACTTGGTAAAACAGGCTGATCATAAAATCTCATCATTCCATGTCATTTTTTGTCCAATACAAAATACATGTATTTTACACTACACGCTAATTAACTCACAAAATTTCTACAGCACACCATACAATAAAAGAAAGCCCTTCAATTTCTCTATCCAATTCCGACCGTACAAATGGGAAAATGTCGCCATAGCGACAGTTATTTACTGCTGATGATGACATGCCTTGTTTAGAGGACGGTGTTATCTTATACGAAACGGGCGTAACCCATTCGGAAATCCGGAATATATTACACAAGTTTTGATATGTTCAATCTTGGTTTCTCCTTCACCCCTCAGTTCTAATATTATACAGGTTACTTCTTGAGTGACATTTATAAGATAGAAAAGTAGGGAACTCTGTAGCTAGCAGCGATAGTACAGTTGGTAACACACTTCGGAATTCCTAATGCATTGGTAATCCAAGGTTCGAGTGCCAATAAATTTGTGTTATTCGCAAAATATAAACTTGTGCCGGTTCTATAGACTGTTCTCTTGGGAACCGGTACCGGCTCTGTAGCAACTACCTTTCCGGTCGGAAACCCCCCTGGGTACGCCCCTGGCATGCAAGTGCCCTATAACCGATATTGTATATACATTTAGTTGCTTAAGCCTAAGATTGCTTGGCTAACTAACTTTACACAAAATTAATCTACCAACTTTGTAATCAACATCAACACCAATTAAAAGATTAATACTTTACCATATATTGCTATGCTAACTATACAATGTAAAGTCTAGAGCTGGACCTAAAACCAAAGTTTATTGAAAATAGAATGCTACAAACAAGAGTTAATAATATGGGATTATTTACTCTTGCTACAACTAACAACACAATATAGTCTATAGGAAAACAAGCATACAATATGCTGGAAAACAACAAATGCATTACTACATGTCAATGATGTCATCTTTCATTTTTATAGGTAGTGACAAGCTGTTTGATCAGTTTCTGTTGTTCTGCTAGTAACTGCTTTTGCTCTGCCAGTACTTGCATCACATTCAGTCTGTATGTTAACATTGAGTAGTTAATAAGTTACCATCACAAGTGGCTAACCTAAATTCATTACTAGCATCTTCTTGTTGTTTAATTAGCTTTTGAACTTTCTCTAGCTCTTTACTAACTTGATTGAGCGGAGGAGGCTCCCACTTATCTAATTGTTCTGTATAGCATATAAATATACAGCCATATCATCAGTTAAATCTATTTGTTTTACCATGAGGATTTATAACTTTTTCATCACTCTTATAGTGTCTCCTTCTACAATCCTATATATCATTTATTTAGTCTCATTCTACATATACCTGCATCTTACACAATCAAAAAGTGTATTATGCTCCACTCTGGTTACAATCCATGCCCTATTAATTGCCAGAGATCTTTGAGCATCACTCTGCACATTGGAGTAAGTGTCTGACATTTGTGCAATCAACATATTCAAAAGAACTGTGAGCACCAGAAACAGGAACACAACATAAATGATCACACTCAACCACCTGTATAAAATAGATAAAAAGCCCTTTTGCTGTAATACAATTATCACATATTACTTATATCCATGTGGCCCAAAGTACTCATCAATGACATTCTGTGCCTCAATCATGACTCGAACGTAAGCGAACAGGACATGATAATACTCCCTATAATATAAGATTCTACCAATAAAAGACATAATGTTCTATTAGAATATTCAAAGCTTACATTGTCAAATGTGAATGAATGTCTAAACTAGAATACTCAGTTGTGGTAAAATTGGTAACACAGTTTTCAGCACTGTCATCAAAAGAGGAGCAATTACTAAAAGCTACAGTTTTGTCCATAAATTCTTCCCCTCGCAGTGCAAAGTAGAAGGCACCAGTGAAAGAGACCAGAAACAATCCAAATATTGCACCAAATGGTATCATATCTTGTACAAGTATTTTGATCAAAATTTGAACATAAGCACCAGTAGACCTTGAACAAACCAGCTATACACAAAACACTCAATGTTGTATTGTATTGTACCTGAACACTGCTGTAAACTCCAAGCCACGTAGAGTTTGACAGAGATACCCAAGAGAAGCAAAAACCCACTGGACTGATAAATTTGGTATGCGAAATGGAATTATTAATAGTGGAAATACAATGGCACCAACATCTATGTAATTGTAATAATCAGCTAAATATTGCAACTTGTGCCTAAAAGCAAAAAAAAATACATTTGATTCAAACTAAATATGCCTACCTTTTAAGCTGGGATACTTCTACTATCACATTGTACAACATACAGCTAATAAAGGCAATTTCAAACATCCCACGAAGGATATCTACTCCATCATCATAATTACTAGGATCTGTTTCTCTTGCTGCCAAAACTAATGCCACTGTCATAGCAATGGTTTGAAACCAGAAGAAAACAAACTGATTTCTGAATAACAAGCACAGATAATATTACACAAGCGCTTCTGCTACTATTCCACCTCACAAGAATCTATATCGAACATATTTCTTCCATTTACGGTTCAGCAATAATCGGACAACATCGTGATACACAACTTCCTATAGAATGTGGTCTTGTGATGCAACACACATGTATAGTAAACTATACCTTGTTATTGCTCGCAGCTATTTTATTGAGACAAGATTTCTCTGCTTTGTTGAAGGATTCACAGTCAGGAGCACGACCACTTTCATCACAATCAATGATGTTGTAATAGACAGTGTAAGCATTTGGCTCTCCTTCTATTGGTTCTATCATTGCATCCAGGATTGCTAACACTGTTGTCTGAATGAAAGTAATGTTATACTAACTGACATACCAATACCCAAAGGATATATCTACCAACATTCATGTCTGGCTTGTTTAATAGAGTATGAAATTTCAGTTTACAAGGACTTGTTTTATTCCCTTGAAACAGCTGACGAACACTACAACAAGTCAACAGTGCAATGTAAATTACCAATATTTAGATATTGTATACATTCAAGTGTACCTCATAGGTTTTATGTTCTTTGCAAGGAATGTGGCACACTCATTATAGTTGCCAAGAATAGCAAGTTCTAATGGAGTTCGTCCTTCTTTGTTCTGAGCAAATGGCAGACTCTGATGCTCCAGTAACTTCTTTGCAATGGAAGTCCAACCATTCCTAGCAGCATGGTGAAGTGGTGTGTTTAGTTGCCGATCTGCAACAGATGTGTTGGCTCCTCTATCCAGCAATCGTGTGACAAAGAGTTGTGCCTGATATGGTAACAATTAAACAATAGTTAAATGCTACATGTATACATACAGGATATTCACTGATTTCTTGACTAACAATCCACAATAATCCTTTATCACAGCTCTTAGCTTTCTCAACAATGCGGTCAGTGTACACCTCAAAGATAGCATCAGTTTGGCTTAGACCTTGCTGTTGAGTTTTTTCTGCTGTCTAATTGTATAAGACAAATACATACACACCATTTAATCTTAGTTACCTTTCTCCAAAATTCATCATTTTCACCTTTAACTGCCTCGTCAACTCGCTGTTGCCATGTTATCTGCCTAGCTGAGTCATTTTGGTAAATAAAAGCATCAATAGGTCCTTTGTCAGTCTTGCTATCAGTACGTTCAGGTTTTCTCCTAATCATATCAGTTTCATCAATGGAGTGGTGAACTATGTGAATATGGTTTGGGGAAATATGCATTATGAAAATCATTTAAAGACAAAGGCTATTTCCATCAGAAACATGCCGTAAGCCTGAAAGCTCAAGCCTCAGACAAGTGTAATAATATTATGTGTGATTGGGGATTGAGGGGACACGCTACTAATTTCTATGGCTTTACATGCAAAATGATGGCTGTTATTGATCACTGCTTAACATGCTGATCAGTGTGGTAACACTCTGGGCAGTGTGCACTCAATTGGCAGGTTTGAACAGTCAACAGTGCACACTCCCACGATTTCATATTACGAGCACATGTACAGACACATAGCATGCCATACACACGTGTAATTTTTTGAAGTGGTTGTTCAAATGAGCTATTGAATTGTCCTATGAAATACAGCAGACTTGTCTGATTCCGCGGTTTTTCTGAAGCTGCAGTAGTCAAATAATAACATTATCTAAAAATCTGTTTCCATGCTTTAGATTAAAGATAATACTGTTACAAGCCACTACAAGAATTTTTTGGGAACACTGAATCCACAATTAGCTGTAGGAGAAGAATCAATTTTAGTGTAAATTATAGCCTTTTGTAACCATGCATGCCATAACTTGTATGTGCTTTGGAAGATTTCACTCAGATTTGTACTAAACATAAGTTCAGTGTCTAAACTACAACATGTACTGCTTGTTCTACACCAAGGAATACATACATTTCTG
The DNA here is from genome assembly GCF_963678975.1 of Dysidea avara. Lineage (NCBI taxonomy): Eukaryota > Metazoa > Porifera > Demospongiae > Dictyoceratida > Dysideidae > Dysidea > Dysidea avara. The sequence goes on along the minus strand of NC_089282.1, from coordinate 11,137,231 downwards.
GTACATATATGGAGTTATGGATACCAGTCTATTTAAAATCTTATCATACCTTCATATTTTTTGGGAAATTGCAACTGCAGTAACTTGTCCATGGATTCCATTTCAATGTCAATATCTGCTAGTGACAGTAAATCCACTTTGTCACAACCTTTTGCGTCCACATGATCAATGCCTTGTGTGATAAATGAAAGCTGTAGTCATTTTATTGATTGCCATTTTTACAGTAATTAAAATACCTTCAGTGTTAGCTGTTCTAACAGCAACTATTGTTTATTCTGAAGAATTTAGGGGGTGACTGTGAAAGTCTATATGTCAATAATGTATTTAAACACTTGTACAATAGGGACTGGCTTCCCTTGCAATTTGATAACTACCTTTTGTACCGTAATAAAGGTAATTAATTTAGAAGCTGTATTTCTTCATATTTCATTACTTTTCCTTAATTTTTTCTTTTTAATGCTTCCATTTTTGGTCTTTAATGTGTTGTGCTGCACATCCCTGTGTTGTACAATAGTGGGGTAAGATAGTTTAGGTTCATTAATTGTACCATAAATGTCTCCACATACTTGTAAAATACAATTGTGGCATTCTTTTATGGGGCATACATAGCTGTAGCTTTGGTGCATGCAGTGTTGAAAACTGTAAAGATCTGCAGTATGCATAACATATATATAAACAATTATGAAAAGGTGGGTGTCAATTATACATAACAGTTGGATATAAACTTTATAAGAGTTATAGGCTCAGCAGACCTCATGTACATTTTCACACTGGCAATATGAGTTATCTATATCTATTGGTTATACATTAGAACAAGCCTTAAGTTTCTCTTGTTTTAGATGAATTGCACATATAGCTGTATGTATCGATAACATAGCTCTAATTGTGAATGCGGCAAAACTGAAGTGTTATATGGCTATACTACTTAGAAATGCTATTTTTGACTGAAGCAGTCAAAATGTAGCGGATATAGGTGCTAACAATTTCCATAACATTCTTAGGTGCTACCATAGTACATCAGTTTTAGCAATGTAAGTGCCAAAACATGATATCATTTTTAGTAGTTTATTGCATACTTCTCATATCTGCAGGTAACCAGTAACATGCACATTGGGTGGCAAGCCACACCATCCATCCACCAGAGTGACCTGAGATCCCTGTGTAGGCCTGGGATTCAGTTATATAGGCAATACATTGCAGTTATTTCGTAAACGATAGTCACTACTACATAGGGTAATAGAATATAGCTATTTAAACAGCAACTTACCACACAGTAAAACAATGCATAAAATAAACTATAAAGAATGGAAAATGTTCAAAAATGAGCAGCGAGGTTTGTATCTAACAACTATTCTCAACATGCCAGTGTCAATGAAATGCTAGATGCAGAAATGAACAGAAAGCTACGTATAATGTTATTGTCAATATTAATGCTGAAAATTTCCTTATTCCTAACCTCCATCACACCAGAGGCTGAAACAAAATAAGATTTCTAACACCAATGACTATAGAATTGACTCCTACAAATTTTCTCTTTAGCTGTCTTTTGCAATCAAAGTTTGGAACTCCACATCCCCAACATGCATATGATTAATTCAACAGAGATTGACCGATTCAAGCACAGCCTAGCTGGCTAGCAACTACATAATTATATAACAATCAATGCATGTAGACTGACTTTCTTTCTGAGAGAAAACAGCAAGTCATTGTTGACGAACATCATAGCTCTTCAGCTGAAGTTACCTCTGGGGTATTTATGTATAATTTTATGCAAATGATGTCACAACCATCAGGACAGTGTGCCATAAACTACAGGTCGATCTTTGTTCTTTTGAAGCAGTGGGCCAAAAAGTTATATAGTATGCTATTCAATCCAGCAAAGTGTGATTCCTCATCCAAAAAATGTAACCCTATAATACAAGAGGGAAGCAACTGAGATTTTTACCACCTCCCACCAGAATCAACTGCTACTCTTTTTTCCTTTCAACAATTCAACGATGAAACAATCTTCTGGAATCTTTGATTAATGCATCAAGTGTAGAACATTTTAAATCTTATATGTAAATTTATAGTGTGCTTTATACTAAATTTTGAGGTCATGTACAGTACTCTAATAATAGTCTTGTACAGGTAAAATGTTTTTTGTCTGTTGTGTAATTGTAATAATTGTATACCCATTTTGTGCATCACATTCTTTGCACATCACCAATAATAATAATAAGTTATAGCTACACAAATAAGTACATAACATAGATTATCTATATGACTTACACCACTAGCTATACTCCATGCAAGGATTTAGCTATATAACTAGCTAATAGCCAGGCACAGATCATTATAGTAATCAAAACTAGTATATTTTTGACTGTGGTTCTAATGACGTAGCTACTCTAGCTAGGTATAGCTATTGAAAACGATTTTTAGCATAATTAGATCTATATACTGAGCTATATAGCTATATAGCTATACCTTCATCCATAGCTAACTGTGAAGCCTTCCGTTCTCTTAAGGAAATCAACTCTATTCTCTCGACACAATCACTAGCAGCAATGCAGCAGCATGTCGTTCAGCGCGTAACTCTCACTATGACTGAGAGTGTTCAGTTTACTTTTATATATTTGGACCCCGCTAACTACCCGTAAACCATATTTGGGGTAGGGAAATAATTCAGTTTAGAATTGGATATTTAGCCGGTCACCGGTCACGGTGCAAATATTTATTTAGCCGGTCGTTTGCTGGGAAGTGTCACCTATAACTCTAATATCAAACACACTAGTTGTATGAAGGTAATTTTTTGGGTGAGCTCGCCTCGAACTCACCCAAAAACCGCTTACCTTCATACAGGCAGTGAAAGTCATCATTACGTTTAACTGGCAAACGTCAGGTTAGCGTTAGGGTTAGGGTCGGGTTCAGCTTTGGTTTCTTCTTCACTGGTATGGTTAGACTATATAGTATTTATATTTCTAGCTATAACATTTAAATAGTACAAAAACAAGAGGAGTAGCCAGCAAGCACCGTGACGGGTGGTACAGTGGTAGAGCGTTGGTATTCTAACCTGGATGTGTGGGTTCCAGTCTAGATCACGTCACACTTTTTTTCTTCGTTTCTTAAACCTTTTTGTGTCACGATTTAGTCTAAGTTGTTTTTTTTAAATTGCAATGACCGGCTAAATATCAACAGCCAAATAATTTACTAACTGCTGTTACAATTTCAACTATAGTCTCACTAAGACTTGCTGCAGTAGCGGTAAAATTGTTGCCTTCTTGGGGTGGAAATCCATCGAAATGAGATCATAGTTAGCTAGCTACGAGTTGATGCTGGCCCGGCTTAACATGGCTAACCATTTGAAGTAATCAATTCGTGATGTCAATTCGTAGATGTACAGAGTCCCAGACATAGGCGGTGCAGTGGCGGATCCAGATGGGTTTCTGGAGTTTCGACAGAAACCCCCTTTTAAATTCAGCTCAGTGGAAGTCTAAATACATAAACATTGTTGTACTGACAATTTGTCATATCAAACAACTATACCACTGACCCCATGCACTGTATTTCAGTAGCATGCATGCAGCTGCACTTAACTGACACCATTTATAGCTATTAAATCCTCAGTAACACTTCACTTTTCATCTCCCTCTGCATTAAAAACGATCGAGATACTCTAATAGAGCAGTCAAGCAGTGGCGTAACTAAACCCCGGGCCTAGCTACCCGGGCCTGGGCCCGGGTGTCAGCAATCAAGTCACTCCCACGGAATTAGCAATAGAGTAGTAGAAAGACAATTTCACCAAATAATCGATCGAAACCTTGACAACAGCACACATTTTTGGCAGCGAAACAGCTATATTACCTTTTGTTATTGTGAAATCGCTTCAAACTGACAGGTTAGCGACATAAGCGCCTATAGAAATAATTATCGTTTCGATAATGCAGCCACTTTAATAGTGTTATTTGTGAATGCAATTTCTACTTATTGCACTGGGCCCTGGCGTCGGTGCAAGTCTAGTTACGCCACTGCAGTCAAGTAACTACTCTAATACTCAGTAGAGCAGTCAAGTAACTACTCTAATAGAGCAATCAAGCTACAGCTTATAGTCACAATCTTTGGCCTATAGTTAGCTATAGTATTTACAGTTTAAAGCATTGGATTTATTGTAATTGCTAACTAAAAGTAGCCTACAGTCCAATCTCAGAGCTTCTAAAATCTCACAATTTCTGAAGAAATGTTATCAGATGCCTTATTCAACTATACCAACTTTCAGAAACCCCTTTTAAAAATCCTAGATCCGCTGCGGTGGAGACGGGGGGGCGGGGGGGCCATGGCCCCCCCACTTTTATGGGACACTGTTTGCAAGAAAAGATCAAGATACTCTAATAGAACAGTCAGGATCTGGATACTCTAATAGAGCAGTCACAGCATTCAGAGAAACAGTGTAGCAAGTTAGTTAGCTACGTATGTGTAGTTATAAATAATTGGTGGAGAGCAGCTATTGTCAAGAGGCTGTGACCTTTTTTTTTTTTTTTTTTTGGTCTTCAACTTACAGCTGGCCTGGCCCCCTCACTCTTTGGCCTGCTCCACCGCCCCTGGTCCCAGAGATTGCTGTTAGCCAACTTTTAATTGAATCATTTAGCTACAAAAATGTGGAGTCAAAAGCTGGGAACCCTGCCGATGAACAAACATGTTAACACCTCCAATGATTACCAAAAGAGCTATTTTTACAAGAATGGAACGAACTACCCCCTTTATATGTTATGACAAAGACTTTGTAATTAATGCACACACTTTAACCACTTATACTTCCCCTAGTCTCTTTTCTTTTTTTTACTTTTACTTTTTTTTCATTGGATGTCGTAATCAGCATTGTGCTGCTTTTCCAATTATCATAATCATAATCATGTTGAAGTAAACCACAAGATTAGTCTCACTTTTACAAAACCTGGGCATATAAGGGACCCTGTACTATGTATCACACTCCTATCCTGTCTGGGAGTGGAGGTATAGGAGTCTTAAAGGCACAACTTTTCTTGACCCAAAATAAAAATTGAATGATATTTAATATCATGGGTGGTTGGGAGGGTAAGAGTTAACCTTCCCACAGGTCCCTATATAAGTGGCATGTTGCGGGGGATCAAGTCACTACTGGGTCTGGGATTTTTTTCTGCATTCTTCAATGTTTTAGTTACATGTTTCTGACTCCCTGTATTCACAGGTTTTAAGCCTTCTCACAGGTCCCTAGTGGAATAGCATTCACAGAATTTATAAATACATAATATAAATAGCTAGGTGGCTATAGTTAATAATATATACCTCAGCAATTAAGCCACTCACCATGCAATTAACTCAATATAAATAAAGTTAATGTGGCATCTTTAGCTACATAAGAAAGGGTGCCGTTATAAGACATACATAACAGTATAAAAAATATGAACTTTTGGCTATCATTGTATAGTGATTGCATGCATTCAGCAACTCGGTATAGACCAAGCAGCAAACCGGCCAAAATCATAATAGCTATTCCTCTGGCCTAACATTGAAATTTTTACTATATTTAGTATACTGTCAATTTCACTTTAAAGTGGATAGCTACTTAATTAGGTTGTAGTTTTAAACTACATACGTACCAATTTTCTGATGGTTGTGGTACCAAGTACCAACTCAGAAGTATAAATGTTGGCATTACCATGACATGCCTGATATCAACACCACTTTAGACATCTTCGCTTATAGCTACCTGAGATAGCCACTTACTTATGGATACACACCTGACAGGTGTATTGGTTGAAACATCTTTACTTGCTAGCATGCATCTGTGTGTGTGTACATGTGTGTGTGTGTGTGCACGTGTGTGCGTGTGTGTGTGATTTGAAACTTTATGCGACTGTATATCAAGTTTGTGCATTGTTTTTGTTCATGCTGTGTACAGTGTAATAATACTGCTATAGATGTATGTAGCTTCTATTTTGAATTACAAATCAATGTGTGCATGTTACATATCCTATGAATATGTAGGTGATTAAGTTGCTTCTGTATTATAGTAATGCAATGGTCCAGTAGCCAGTAGTATAATGTACATCTGAAAGTATATCATTTTTAATAAGGGACGCCGCTATAAATGTAGCTATAGATACCATTTAACCCAGCATGCTGCACAGAATACAATCTCACAGAATACATTCTTTTCATCATGAGCTATAACTAGCTATGACGTTTGAAGACTTGTATGTAACATTATGATTTCATACCTTTCCATTAATAATATCATTAACTTCTTAATTAACACTCATGGAGTAAAATAATTAGCCTCATGCAAAGTGCATAACATCACTTTTAAACAAATTATTAGGTGCTCCTTATTGCATGTGCATTCTGCTGATTTTGCAACTATAAAACTATTAATCCACTTTGTGACTATAGCTATTATATAGTATAAAAGTTTTGAATATGTGCATATAGATCTTTTTACCTTAACTAAAAAGTTTAATGAAGACCGTAACGCTATATGCACAAAAGTAGGGTATGTGGGCACAAACTACACCCCATTACACAACAGGCCATATCTCAGTACCGTGATGCTTTGTTAAATGATCGGCAGAGATTTCTACAGCATCTGAGAATAGTGGCCTTTGTGTACCTCACCCCCTGGTGAGATGATTGGAGGTAGGATGTTTCCAACTCCTAGTGAGATGTTTCTCATTCTGGATGAGGTTTAACCACTCCCTACACTGTGGTTTCTGTCCCTTCCCTTCCCATTGGTTAATTTGCAGCCACAGCTTGGTATGCAGGCCACCTTGAATGGTAAGGCAGCACACCCAGCAGTAACTAAACCTGTGATGTAGAGTATAGTGATATGGTGGGTGTGGGAGGTTATGATAGTAATTTATCAATAACCAACTTGGTGCAGAGGAGGCTAAGGAGTTTCAGAAGTTTGACCCTAAACTTTATGACAAAGATTCATGGTAGCCCCCTGTATTTTAATAAATTTTCTGGAGGGTAAGAACCATCACACTACCCTCATTGAGGACTTCCTGAAACAGGTCCCTAAGGTGGTAAAAATACAGCTTAGAAGGTCTATAAGTAGGGCAAAGACCCAAGGTTGAAGACCCTATACTGTATATAGGATCCAGGAACAGTCACTCAAAATCATAGGCCTTCTTATCTGTCTGTGCAGTAGTAACCTATACAATTGAGCAGATGGACAGAGAGCTTTGGTGCTAGTGGGTAGTGCAATAAACATTAAATGGAGAAAGATAGCATAAGGAAAGACTGATCCTGGCATGAAATCTTTTGCACAAAGACTTGTGACAGCACAATGGACAGCCTCCTTATTCTAGCTATAGGTTCTGTAGAGTAAGCATCAAATAAATAGGTAAAGCACTAGCTAAGGCATGGAACAGTGGCTGGGCAGTTGAATGCCGCTACCCAGGAAATTCTGTCAGCCTCAAATCATTATACTGTCAGTTAAAACAATTGAAATTGTAGTCTCTCAGAAGGTCAAGGTAAATCAACATACTGGCAACAAGATCTCAGAGCAACAGAAGAACTGCTGTGTCCAACCGAATGGGAGGGATATTGTCCAGAGATAGTGATTGAGACAGATTCCTCAACCATAGGATGGGGAGAAATGTGCCAGGCAACAGCTGAGATGCATCCCCATATATTAAGTAAGTAAGTACTGCACTGACTCATGTCAACAAGATGGGGGGGGGGGACTCATTCTCTGGACCTGTGTGATGAAAGTAGCATGTGCACTTTCGAGACTGGTGCACACAAAAATGGAATTACCCTGTCAGAATTCCACATGCCAGAAATCAACAACTTAATTGCAGTCCAGAAGTCAAGGGAGATAACAGATGCCAGCCAAATGGAGGCTACGTACTCAGGGAGCTCTTCCAAGTAGAACAAGAAGATCCATTTACCAGCTGAATAATTGGAGACTGTACAATAAGCACCAACCTTCTGGAGCAGTTGGATTGAGAAACCTGAAGGGATATGCTTTTCATGTACACTTTTTGCACTGATAAACAGATACCTTCAGAAGATAAGAGCAGAGCATAATAGTACTAACAGCTCTCACTTCAGAACCAACACTGAATTATTGGAAATGCTGACAGAACCTCCTTGTTCTGCTTTCATGACACAAGGACATGCTGGCAGACCCATCATGGTATAATTATGTAGAAGAACAGCTTCATAGGGGGGTTTCCAGCACCCCAAACTCAGTATAGGTGTATTGCACAATAGTCACCACATGGACTCCTGCAAAGTTTCCAGAAAAGATCAAGGTGCTCTAATAGAGCAGTCGCCCTTCTGCAATAGTCAAGCATACATGTATTAAAATAACAGTATTTAATTAGTTGCTAATTAGAAAACCACTAAATTTCAATCTCCTCAACACTTTAAATTTCAAAATTTTCCAGTGGGGCATACCCCAGATCTCCTAGAGTTAGTATGCTGGGTGTGCTTACACACCAATACTACTTGCATAAATTTTGGGCACCCCCAACTCTAACACCCTTCCGCCACCTATGACTGCTTAGCTGAGTATTCTGAGTTAAAATAACCAATCAATCAATCAATCAATCATTCAATCAATCAATGGATGATGTACATTGTACAGTTATAATAAGTTGAATAGCTTTTCATGGACAGCAGCACTCCGATATATGGTTTGGTTTGGAAAATGTATCTAGTCTAGATCATTATAAATGCTCTACAGTTGAAATGTGCAGTGCATGCACGCATGTATTATTTTACAGGAGTATATCTGGTAAATTATTTTCTCAAAATAAAATATTGGGAAGGTAAGTATAAAAATAAGATGTGCAAATAGTAAATGAGAGTCACTTGGTGTATGCTTGCTTAAATATCTAAATGTTCACATACAGCACTGATAAATGGCCAGGTAGAAACAAGAGTTTGCTTACACAGTAACTCTTGGTACACAACTACCACAAAATGTAGTGGTGAATTACAGCAGGTAATACAGTGATAAAATGTGTCAAATATATAATATTATGTATAAATCAAAGGAAAAATTTATTTCAAAATAATTAAGAGTTGAAAAAACATGTTTCACTGACTCACTGTTGTTCTTCATTTTTAGTAAGAAGCTGTTGGATTAGTTTCTGTTGTTCTGCCAGTACCTGCATCACATTCTGTCTGTATGTTAACAATAAATAGTTAATATGTTACCATCACAAGTGGCTAACCTAAAGTCATTACTAGCATCTTCTTGTTGTTTCATTAGCTTCCGAATTTTCTCTAACTCTTTACTAACTTGATTGAGTGGAGGAGCCTCCCACTTATCTAATTGTTCTGTGTACATGTGTGCAGAATGTCTAATAGCACATCATTTAAAATGAATATCATTACTTACCATGAGGATTTCGTATGATCTCACAACTCCTGTAGTTTCTCCTTCTATAATCCTATCATTTATATAATCTGAACCTAATTACCACGTACGTAACTGAGAATTCTTACAAAAGCAAGGAGAGTGTTATGTTCCACTCTGGCTACAATCCATGCTCTATTAATCACCAGAGATCTCTGAGCATCACTTTGTACATTAGAGTAGGTGTCTGACATTTGTGCAATCAACAAGTTCAAAAGAACTGTGATCACCAGAAACAGGAATACAACATAAATGATCACACTCAACCACCTGTATACAACAATATGATTTACTCAGTAATACCATAGCTATGCTGCCTACTCATAGCCTTGTGGGCCAAAGTACTCATCAATGACATCCTCTGCTTCAATCATGACTCGAAGGTAAGTAAACATGACATTATAATATTCCCTATGTAAAAAAAAAAAACATGAACTAAAAACTGTATGTTCCATTAGAGTAATTGTGAGTGTAGCATTTAAATGTTGGCAGAACTTACATTGTCAGATGTGAATGAATGTCTAAACTAGAAGACTCAGTTGTGGTGAAGTTAGTAACACAGTTTTCAGCTCCATCGTCAAAAGATGAACAGTTACTGGAAGTCACAGTTCTGTCAGTGAATTCTTCTCCTCGTAACGCAAAATAAAAGGCGCCAGTGAATGAGAACAGAAACAATCCAAATATTGCACTAAATGGTACCATATCTTGTACAAGTATTTTGATCAAGATTTGAACATAAGCACCAGTAGACCTTAAATGAAGCTAATATATACAGAAACATTCAATGTTGTACAGTATTGTACCTGAACACTGCTGCATACTTGAAGCCACGCAGAGTTTGACAGAGATATCCAAGAGAGGCAAAAACCCACTGGACCGAGAAGTTTGGTATACGAAATGGAATAATCAACAGAGGAAACACAACAGAACCAAGATCCAGGTAATTAAAATAATCAGTGAAATAGTGCCATTTGTGTCTAAATGAAATCAAGTCACTGTTTAGTGCAGATAAACTGCCACTCACTTTCGCAGCTGATATCCCTCTACAACCAAACTGTACAAGATACAGCAGATAAAAACAGTTTCACATATCCCACGAAAGATGTCTACTCCATCATCATAATTACTAGGATCATTTTCTCGTGCTGCCAAAACCAATGCCAGTGTCATGACACCCGTGTGAAACAAGAAGAAAAGGAATTGATTCCTGTATACGAAGCACATCAATAAGTTATCCTTTCCAATAGCAACTTACAAGAATCTAAATCTAGCAAACTTCTTCCATTTACGCTTCAGCAGTAGTCGGACAGCATCATGATACACAACTTCCTATGAAAGTATTCACTATTATCTAGTGTAGCACACATGATGAATACCTTGTTATTGCTCTTGGCTATTTTGTGCAGACAAGATTTCTCTGAACTGTCGAAGGCTCTACAGTTAGGAGCACGGCCATTTTGATCACCATCAAGGATGTGGTAGTAGACAATGTAAGTGTTTGGCTCTCCTTCTAGTGGCTGAATCATTGTGTCCAGGATTGCTAACACTGTTGTCTATATGAATTCACACACACACACACACACACACACACATACATAACTTGTAGAAAATTTCTTCTCTGTAATAAAGCATGGTTTTCCTATGTGTGGTGCTAAACATTCATTGTATTTGAATACACACTTGCATGTGTGGCTTGTCTAATAATACATGAAATCGTAGTTTGCAAGGATCCTCTTCATCTCCTTGGAATAACTGCCGAACCCTAGAACACCACATTGAAAAGCTCATGGTGAATACTTAATTGGACAAAGCATGATCATGTCTACCTCTCCGGTTCCATGCTCTTTACGAGGAAGGTGGCACAGTCATTGTGGTCACTGAGAATGGCTAGCTCTAGTGGAATCAATCCTTGTTTATTTGTGGCAAGTGGCAGGCTGTGATGTTCCAGTAGCTTCTTTACAATGGACGTCCAGCCCTTCCTGGCAGCATGATGAAGGGATGTGTTCAGCTGTCGATCTGCAGCAGATGTGTTAGCTCCTCGGTAAAGCAATCGTGTGACAAAGAGTTCTGCCTGAAATAATACTAAAGTACATACACCACACACACGTACACGCACACGTACACGCACACACACACACACACACACACGCACGCACGCACGCACGCACACCACACACACACACAACACACACACACACACATATGCACGCACACACACACATGCACGCACACACGTACAGAAAATTCACTGATGTCCTGACTAATGATCCACAGTAATCCTTTATCACAGCTCTTAGTTTTCTCCACAATACGGTCAGTGTACACCTCAAAGATAGCATCAGTTCGGTTCAGGCTATGTTGTTGGGTTTTTATTGCTGTCTGAAATATAAGAATGGTGGTTCATGCATGCACCTCATTCTTATCTTCCTTCTGTACCTTTCTCCAAAACTCATCATTTTCATCTTTAACAGCCTCTTCAACTTGTGCTTGCCATGATATCTGTCTAGCTAAACCACTTTGATAAATAACACTAAAGGCATCAAGAGGTCCTTTGTCATTAGTAGCAGCAATGCTATCAAGACGTTCAAGTTTTCTCCTTATCACATCAGCTACATCACTGGAATGTACTATACCAAACATGAAGATATGTATTATTATTATTACAGTGCAGCTATTACATGTGAAACTTCACAATTCAGAGTGTGTCATATAATCAATGCATATACTTGATGCAGTGTACTGCATACTTCAGCACATTTCATATTTTCACAAACCAGGCAGGGTCAGGGTTCTCTAACATTGGCCTTGTGAGCCAACAACAGCGCTTATATCCTACTTACATATTATGCTTTACTGCAGGAAGGGATGCCTTTTGCCATCCGACCAAGTGAATGATCCAGGTCTCTACAATTGCTTTTGGTCTGTCCACCGTCATGGGGATCCACACTAATAAGCACAAATCCAAAATTGCAAGCTTAGCCATTGTTTATTGTTATAGCTATTCCAAAAGTCACAATATATGACAGTGGCGGATCTAGGATTGTTAAAAGGGGTTTCTGAAAGTTGGTATAGCTGAATAAGGCATCTGATGACATTTCTCCAGAAAAATTTGAGATTTTATAAGCCCTGAGATTGGATTTTAGGCTACTTTTAGTTAGCAATTATAATAAATCCAATGCTTTAAACTATAAATACTATAGCTAACTATAAATACTATAGCTAACTATATAGGGCAAAGATGATGACTATAAGCTGTAGCTTTGATTGCTCTATTAGAGTAGTTACTTGACTGCTCTATTAGAGTATCTCGATCGTTTTTAATGCAGTGAGAGATGAAAAGTGAAGTGTTGCTGAGGGTTTCATAGCTATAAATGGTGTCTGTTAAGTGCAGCTCCATGCATGCTACTGAAATACAGTGGTATATAGTTGTTTGATGTGACAAATTGCCAGTACAACAATTTTTATATATTTAGACTTCCACTGAGCTAAATTTAAAAGGGGGTTTCTGTCGAAACCCCAGAAACCCATCTAGATCCGCCACTGTACGACCCAGTTGCAGTCTGGGAAAACCAGTCTTGTCACCTATTTACCATTTCCTTACCTTCCAGAGTATCCACTGTACAAGTAGCCAACAGCTAAGTTTCCTGCCATTTTAGATAGATTTTAAACTGAGGTTGACGGTATCAAGTGAGCTCAAAAGGGGTGAATGGCAGGGGCCGGAGGAGGGCAAGAGACTCCTAAAAATTAAAGACGAAGGCATAGGGATGAATTAGGCCAAGTTATGGGCCATTCAGGTCTCAAAACTGGCTAAAATGAAAGGACATTTACAGCACAGGTCTTTATTCAACACTGCAGAGCTGTACAGCCACATACAGCTATCCCCGGGCTGGAAAGAGCTCCATTTGAGCTCCAGACTGCTTGTACGGATCACCACCATGTTTGGGAAAAGCAGTCAGCAAAAGCAGACCACTCAAGTTTACCTTGTTTTGATTATGAAATTTGATAGTTTATTTATGTAGCTTTGTGTTCTTGGTGAAAAAAAAATCAAATCTGCTGTCATGGGCGATAAGACCATTTTTCTCGGACCCAGTCATGTATTCAGTGAATGCCATTCCACTAGGGACCTGCGAAAAGGTTTAAAGCCTGTGAATACAGGAAGTCAGAAACATAACTAAAACATGGAAAATGCAGAGAAATCCCAGACCCAGTGGTGATTTGATCCCCAACAACGTACATGCAGTCTAGGCATGTGCCAAAAGTGCCACAACAGCTGAGATCTGAGATCTTCTCTGCATTCAACCTGTATTTAAACATCAAATTCTCACCAATTTAAGACTTAATTTCAGCTTGGAACTGTATTATAACTTCAGTGTGCGCCAAGAAATAGGACCAATAACACCTGATGACCTTAGTGTGATCAAGTGCATGGGAAACTATGTAGGGACAAGGTAGAAGAAGCTCGTAGCTATATGGTGGAAATTTGATATTTGGTGGAAATTTGATATGTGGAAATTTGATATTTTGCTCGGTGTTCATCATAGTAATAATACAGCTTCAAGCGAATGCATGGAAGTTGTAATGAAACTGGGATAACCTATAACACCAGTTCATAGGTTACATAATTATGTAAAAGTCTCATTGTACCTTCGTCTATTCTAGGAAACTGTAATCGCAACAATTTGGGTGCCATTCTGATGTCAACATCTGCTGGTGACAATAAATCAATCTCGTCATCATCATCATCATCAATGTCAACTGGATTATCTTCTGATTCTTGACTTTGTAAATTGCCATCAGTTGTTTCCTCCTCAACACCTTAGCACAAGGCAGATCACAATACAGTGAACAATACAATACAATACAGTACAGTACAGTACAATAGCTATATATATATAGGCATTACATTTTCATTTACAATAATAGTTACCTTCAGTGTTAGCAGTGGCAGCAGCTGGTGATATTGGTAAATCAATGTCGTCCTCATCATTAGCTTCATCTTCTTGCTGGTTAGTGTTAGCCGCTTCATCAGATACATTGTCCAGTCTTTTGAAGCTCTGCAACTCAACACCTGTATATTCAGCAAGCAAGTATTTTATATTGAATACACACTACTAAGACATACTAGCTATATGCACGACCTTCAGACAAATGCTGGGCCAATGCTATAACACCTTGTAGCTACACTACATACTTGAGTCTCAGTATCCAGTACTGAGTCTCAGCATCAAGTACTGAGATGTTGAAAGCTGTGCAACTATCACTACAATGATATTTTTATCTGGCTTCAGACACTTTACCGTATTTGGCAGTAGTCAGTTGCAACCTCTATTGAAAATATGTATCATATAGTTCCAGTGTATATATGCCTGCTTGTTTGCTTTAGTGAATTCTTCGCTCAAGAACGCATACCCTTTGTACAGATCTCGTGATCGATAGCCATCTATACAGCTAGCTATCCGCCTTGCCGTACACCTGTTTAGTTACGACTGGTCGAACTCTGATAGTAAGTATTACACAAAATAACAAGTCTACCTTCATGAGATCTATCCATTGTGTACTGTGTTATTTACGAGATCAACTGTACAACCAGGTGGTCTCCTGTAGTCTTGCCTTTTGCAGTAAAGATATTTCGCGCAGGCGCCTAATAATTGATTTGAATTTATAAATAGCATTGTTGGTTATAAATCCTTGAATTAGCTAAATATGACTTTTTGATGTGGTCAGTAATTGAAGTGCAATAATTAATTACAGGGAAACTATAAATATATTTGCACCTGACTTACCAGCTTTCAGAGAGACTATAACTATATAATCTAGCTATACTTACTTGGGGCTACATTTGCAAATAAATTTGGATCCCCGTAAAAGTGGACCATCCAGTTCAATAGTTTTTTAAAACTATTTCAGAGGGGTCTAACCTTTTAAAACAAAAAATGTCTATATTTTTTGACCAGGGAGAAAAAATATATTGGATCACATCAAACCATTAGCATCATTAATAACTGCATCTGTAAGTCATCACTTACAGATCCACACTATCTTACATTCTGGTGGTAGAGAAGCAAACTCTGCCTAATCTTGCTACAATGGAAGTCATCATAACAAATACAGCATTCCTGCGTTGCATATCAATTGAATTAGAAATTGCATAGCCAGTCTGTTCCGAACTTATCCTTTCACATCAATGACTGTGCACAAGATCACCAAGAACCAAGGATCTCAATACAGCAGGCAGAGAAATAAAAGGAAGTTAAAGTGATTAAAGAAGTAAAATAAGGGTTCAAGTTCTTCTTATACACTAATATAATCAAACAAAGTTAAGCAGTTATTGTAGCTCACATGACTCAGAATACAAGCTTAATCAGCCAGTTACTATCATATTAGCTATAATAACGGCTGTATATTAGCCAATAGTCATGCGGCATGCATGGTATTAAACATCATTCATGTGCACAGTATGGAATGCACATACTACCAACACAGGTGGGGGTAAACAGTAATTTTATGTGGCCAAATGCATACCAGCATCCACCAGTTCCGAACTGGTAAAACTCATGTACAACTCATTCAACATAAAACTGTACATAATGTCCAAACACATCAATGGTATCACCCATTGGCGAGTCTACATCAGTTAGATCAGCATCAACTTTGGATTTCCCAACATACACTGCACACAGTTGCTTCTTCTGCTCACGTGATACAATTCCCAGTAGATTATCATTAAAAAAATCACGGAAAGTGCACTTTGATGGGTCCAGAGCTTGAATCTTCCAATCAAGAAGTAGTTCGTATTGTGGCTTGGAACGGACGGAATAGTTTATGATCAACATATTGCCAATCTCTGGGGTGGAGATTCGTAACAGGATTTCGACCACGGATAATCGTAATTCCTTGTATACTACAGTAGTGATCTGCAACCGCATGCAAGCACAAGATCTCGTCGCAGTGAGTCGCTTATGGCTTGCATGTTTACCGAGCTATATACGTATGAATACATTTGGGGTTGCTTTAGGGATTCATTATGGGATATGCGTCAAGTTTCATACCAAATTTAGCTATAATTGTGGCTAGCTCTAATTTTGTGACATACAGAGAATGCCAATGAATATGCTTTATATCGACCTATATTAGGGGAATTCCAGTTACTCCATATGCCTGACTCACTAAGTAATTTGCTATACACTTGTAAACGCTCTGGCCCTGAGCTATCTATAGAATACATACCTTCTGATTACAAGTATATAAACTCCTTTATGTGCTAATTTTTACAAGTCTGCTATAGCTACGTACCCATGCAGTCCTTTAAACATTATGATGTATTTGAATCATTACTCTGCTTTGTGTGTATCAACATGTTATCGCAATGCTGCCAATGCACACATATAGCTTTTATTCTGAAAGTACGTACCAGTAGACAATCGCAGTGAAAATAAACAATATATACAATTGATGCATGCACCATGAAGCTGTCACAGATGATGATCACCTAGTTACATGCATATGAAAAGGTTATTTATGCTAAAACAAATGTACAGATGTCATTAAGTCAGTGTATGTGTATGATTAGCATTTCTTTTTCCTGTGATATATCAGCTGTGCTACTTACACAGTAACTATTCTTTTTTTATTCTTATTCTTATCCTCTTTACCAGTTAGGCACTGGAGGGCGTACACAGAAGGCAGAGCCTGTATGAGGTGTTTACCCATAGCCAAGGAGCCTAAGCAAAAATCTTTGAGCTAAATATCCTAAAGTGAAACGGGACAAATACCTAGAAGGGCTGAAAAAAGCCAACCCCATCGTGACCTGATCACCTGATCTGCAGGCCACCCAGATTCCGGTCAAGCACCACACTCGAAGCCAACTTTGGGGAGGCCACCGAAGTAGGGAATCAATCAAGTATCACCTAGATCTGGTCTACCAAAGACTACCATCACAGCTATTATTCTATTAGGGTAGTTACATGCAAGGAGCACCATAGGGACCCACAAAGAAGACCACATGACAATCAAAAATGTGCATGCACGATTATTAGACTAAAATGAACAGAAATTAACTGCAAAACAGGTGATCACTGGTAAAAACAATAATAATTATTAATCATTATACTTAACAGCTGGAAAACTGGCAAATAAATAAATAATTACAAATAAACAAATAATTTCATACTATCCATGTACCTTACAACAAAAAGGTGCAAAGGAGGCATGGCTCTCAATTCTTTTCCTCGCTCCAATACATGATACAGTAAAGTTGCTTAACTTTACACAAAAGTCTGCCTGAAGTGAGATACTCATTCTACCATTATGCTGACATGAGATTTCCATGCAATATTGTTACTTCATTGAATCTACCCAATTTTATTGTGTTGATTGGCTTATTTTATGCAAGTGAATTTCAGAGAAATGAACCATCATTATTGAATGAGACAGATAAAAAAACTACATAAATGAGTCCTCGGTCACATGCGACCACCAAACAGGGTTATTGAATTAACACCTGTGTATAGCTAGAGCTAGCTACAGTGTAGTTTACAGGAAACTGAAATCTAACTACGAGTAATTATAAGCTAGTCGTTAATTCCAGAAGTCAGTTTGGACGAATTGTATAATTAGCTACATGTAGTGGCTATATAGTACTTTTAAATTCTAAAGATTTATCATGCATAAAAGTACAATGCATAGCTACTTAGTCATATATCAGTGATCCGACAAACTGTGTGACGACTTGTGAGCCAGTTCACTCTACTACGAACTTTACGTAACGTCCAAATATCAACATGACATCATACATGCGCAGATCCATATCCACCAAGTCGAAGTCGACCTTAGTCTTTCCAACATACACTGCGTAGAGCTGCTTGTAGTTTGATTCTTTCAGCGCGTTTGCCAGGTTGAAGCTGAAGAATTCTCGAAAGGTAATTGATGGTGGATTCAGTCCTTGAATTCTCCAGTCAATAATTTGACTGTCCACTGATTTAGAAGTCATCGCACAGTTTATTACAAAACTCATCTTCGTTTCGTCTGTCCGGCCTCTCTGATTTAATTAAACCTCGTGGGCATGCGCAGAAAGATGAACCATTACTAATATATATTGAATAATGAGACACATAAAATTACATAAATACAGGGTTAGTGAATTAACACCTGTGTTGGCATGGCAATTAAGGAAGTGTGAAAAGAGTACAACAATAAAATAAGTATACATGTATGTACATTTAACTATAGCTATAAAGAAAACCAGTCTGGGGAGGGACAGCAATCAAAAACTTTCCGTATAGTGCTAGCTGCTTTTGACACTGGTGTATGAATATAATAGATTCCATAAGTTACATCAGAGCTGCTTGCATGCCCAGCTGGTATCAATATTAATAAATAAATATTGAAAACTGTGTCATTGCTTGTCTCTGAGTCCCCATTTAGTTCTCACACTGATCTTACTGCTGCCCGTCAGCGTAAAGAAGGAAAGCCTGAGTACCAACAAATCGTTGCTGAGCTTGATCATTTGGGCTTCGTGAGTCAGTACTACACTGTAGAAATTGGCTGCCTTGGCCATTGATGAAACCATTACGGCAATAAAAACGTTTCAATCAAAGTCTATCTCATTCCAAAACAGCACTTGATAGAGCAGCAGCAATTGCTATTACTGTGTCCCGGAGAATATTCTTTGCTCGCAGCAATCCAACTTGGACTAATTAATTTAATTGTTTTTTATCCATGCTTGGCATACCTACTTTGACTTTATGTGACCGAGGAATTGTACGTATTATTGTAACACCTAACTTCATGGTGGTTTCAAAAAAAAAATAGAATCTATATAGAATGCTTGCAGGCTCCATGGGTTGGGACTGCAGGTGCAAGTTTTCCTCAGTACTCAGCAAACAATAACTGCGGAGGGTGATTGCATTTTCTTAGCAATATAAGAAATCCAAGTTCGCTCATACTCTAATAGAGCAGTTGATAATGAATTCATATTTCTGTGGTTGCAACAATATTAAATTTGGAGGTGGCTCCTACCCCAAAATTAATATTTGTCACTATATAGAAGAATACACTGTGAAAGTTTGGAGCTTTTGTCCGCTCGGTTCCCATTTTGGAGTTAAGCAACAGCACTATTATAGTTAGTAGCACAAATGATGTTGTTTTGTCACCATAGACTGGCACTGTTAGAGCTATTAGTTTTGAGCTATGTGAGACAATCGTGATAGCCATGACATACAGATGACCAGCCTTATAATGGATACTCCACCTGTTTTTCTCTACTTAGGCCAGGCAAAGTTCATTCACTGCTTTTCAACTGGCCCACATCACCTTCTACCGTGCATGCTAAGGCTGCAGCACATGTTGCTGTTAGACCTTCAGTGCTGGTCACTGTAAAGCACTAATAATAATAATAATAATGCAGCCTCTAAATTCATTACTGCTATAATTGATCACGTGCTCTAGCATTTCAATGTTGAGACAAAGTAGCCATCATTTCCAGCTAAGAAAACATTTCTTCCCACTCCAGAAGGTGGCAAAGTGTAAGCATAAGCTTTAAGAAGGCTTTTGATAATCCTTGTAGTAGAATAACCTGCTGTTGCTGTGATTATTTTGGGTGGCTTCCTTCATAATGAATAATGACTAACTGCATACATCAAAATTGAAGTAGCAGCTGAAGAGAAACTGGCAACCTGATCTTAGGTCAGCTTTGACCTGCTTGTGCAGTGCCGGCAAGGTCTCATCCCAAGTGATTATTGGTGTACTTGACCTTGTAATATCCAAGGGCCGGCCAGGTGCTTTCATCACATTGATTCCCTTATGATTTAATAATACATCCAGCACTTTACCATCTATAGTACTGGAGGTACTGGCACCCCTGGGAAACCGAAAGACAATTAATATCGTGAAAAACACTACTCGTGCAACTACAATGAATGCAAGCATAGATGATGCATGCTAGCTACATCTGTAATGCTTATTTGAGTACGTCGCTATGTACTGTTACGAGCTTTACACATTCTCACCTTTCACATTCACTCCTATACACACTGCTGCACTTCACCTTTTGGAGTACCAGCTGCAGGGTGTGCACGTCGCTCAAACGGCCGCAGTGATGCGTACCTGAAACCATTAATCTCGACATATACACTCTATGGACTATGGATCCATAGCTTGGATTGACCTGTTCGATAGCTGAGCAATCAGAGGACCGAGCCAATTAAAGGTGGAAAGCTTATATTAGCGCTGGTTAGAAGCGTATAAGCTTATTAGCTGCACGTGACAGAACCAAACAAAGAATTTTGTTCTCGATTTTGTTGGATTCGATTGTGGTACGAGCGAGGAGGATTGAAGTCAATGATGGCTCAAAAGCTGTTGGGAGCGTTTACTGTATCTTTGTTGGGATCCAAGTGTACCTCAAACTTTGTGTTTAGGGCTGCCACGGTTTTTACCAGCTCCAGAAGTATGTCGTCTGGTAAGAAGATGGTGAATGGGGTGGAGTTGTTCTACGATAGTAGAGGAAATGGTGACCACGCTCTGGTGTGTATCGCTGGTGCTATGGGCACCACTAAGTCAGATTTTGCTCCGCAGCTAGACTACTTTGGTTCACGTGAAGGACTAAGGGTTGTGGGATTTGATCCAAGGGGATATGGCAACTCCAGGCCACCAAAACGACACTTTTCTGGCACAAGCTCTTTTGAAAGCGATGCAAGGGATGCCAAAGGCCTTATGGATGCCTTGAACGTTAAGAAATTCTCAGTACTTGGCTGGAGTGATGGAGGAATTTCAGGGATGATACTTGCAGCTCTCTTTCCGAACTCCATCAGAAGCCTGGTAATATGGGGAGCTAATTCATATGTGTCCAAGGAGGATGTTGAGTGTTATGAAGCTATCAGGGATCTTTCCAAATGGAGCCAGAAAATGCGAGAACCTTTAGAACAAGAGTATGGCAAAGAAGGTCTTCACGAACTTTGGAACGGATGGTGTGATATGATTAAAGATGTTCAACAGTCTGATGGGAATATCTGCAACCACATGTTGAGTAATATCACATGTCCAACTTTAATCCTGCATGGTATGAAGGACCCAATGGTACCTAACTTCCATCCAGATCACCTGTTAGAGAACATTAAGGGATCTGTCAGGCACAACTTTCCAGATGGGAAACACAACATCCACCTGCGATATTCAGAAGAATTTAACAAAATTGTGGAAGATTTTGTCAGGAAACATTAAACTTAAAATACTCTGATCATGATGGACATTTTCTGTTTTACGTAGTTTACGCAGACATATTAGTTGCTAAAAATGAAGTAGCTTTAGGTATGTTTTTAGTGTTTTACAATTTATATTGTAACACACATTTTATCTTGTACAAGTATACACATGTCAGATCATACGCATATGGGGAAGAGACGTGCATTGGTCAGAACGCACTGCCAGAAATGTTAGTGTGCTCAAACCTTTGTAATGAATTGTGTGACTTTGTGAAATAAACTTCTACAATATTTTGTTGCTTGCCATTGACTTTCCATGAAACCAAGTCTTTCACTATTTTTTTTCAGTTGCAACAAACGCAAAAGTTAATTTCATACAAATGCTTCCAGATTTACAGTATTAAACTAGCTACGTATGTTCCAAGCTGTTCAGGCATTGTATATATGCACATACAACAGAGATGTGTGAATCATTAATTTATTTACATAATTATGGATTGCTAAGTGTATACTGTACATGTGTATACATGAACTTATTACTTACAAGTGGTATGAGTACTTCAGCTAGCTAGTTCATGAGTAGTTCAGCTAGCTAATTATTATGGACCTAAAAGAATGGCATACACAAGATCATGTGCATTAATATCTTATTTGCAAAATATCCTTAGCAAGTGTGTCCATGCATGGGATAGTGTTGTAGATACATACTCAGCAACGTAACTATGGAGGATTCTCAATAGTGTTGTGTGGTGACTGTTCTATTAAAGTATTTAACTGACTGCTCTATTAAAGTATCTCGATCTTGTGTTGGGGTCACGTGATTAAGTAGTTAACAGATAGTCTCGTGCCCAAACCCTACCCACTACCATAGGAGGCGGAAGGGTGCTACAGTTGGGGGTGCCCACTGCCCAAAATTTATGGTGGTAGTAGTAGGTGTGCGAAGCATGCTAATTTTAGGGGGGTCTGGGGGCATGCCCCCCCAGGGAAAATTAAGTGTCAGGAGATTGAATTTGGAGACATTTTTCGTGGTTTTAGCTGTTAATCAAATACTAGTACTTTTACTACATGCTTGACTGTTGTATTAGGGTGATTGCTCTATTAGAGTATTTCGATCGTGATTCAGTGACAAGTTTCTGAAAGTTCATGTGACGACTATTACGCAATACAGCTTTGAGTTGGGGGTGCTCAACACCCCCAGTAAAATAGTTGGGGGTACTGGAGCACCCCCAGCACCCCCTCTTCCGCCGCCTATGAGTCTGCGTTGAGTAGTGGGTGGGATCTGAAGAAGGAAGACATCAAACAAATGAATGACTTACTTCAAAAACATGTGGAAGTGACTCCCTCTATAACTAATGCAATCAGGCTTGGGAAACGTGGAGATAGACCAAGGTTACTAAGAATCACTGTCTCCACTGAATCTGAGAAGGCTAATGTACTAAGGAACACATTCAAGTTGCGTAGAGAACAAGAAACCAAGAACATATTTATTTCACCTGATATGACACCTAGGGAACAGGAACTGAACAAGAAGTTGCGGCTTGACGTGAAAGAACTAAACAAAGACAGAAACCGATACCAGATAAAAAACGGCAAGATTGTGCAGCGGAAGGGGCAGTTTTAGCTCCCCTCCCTGCACGGATCCCCATACCCTTGACTTTGATAACAATGTTGAGCACATATCTAATCAGGAAAATAATCCGAAACCCCTTTCCTTTGATTATGAAAATCACTGTATTCCCTCAGATGACCCACCCTGTTTAACTTCTCTAAAAGTAATCAGCTTAAATTGTTGTAGCTTAAGAAGTTTAGGAAAGAGAGCTGTGTTGAAGGCCATGGTTGATGAACATAAGCCTGACATTATTATAGGTTGTGAAACTCACTTAGATGAAACATATACGAGTAGTGAAGTGTTCCCACAAAGTTATTCCATCATTAGAAAGGATCGATGTTGTGGAGGTGGAGGAGTGTTTCTGGCAATATCTCAAAGTATTCCTTTCCTTAATGTGTCAATGACTACTAACGCAGAAATGATCTGGGCAAAAGTTTCCCCAGTACATGGAGAACCCATAAGTATCTGCTCATTTTATAGACCACCTGACAATAATGTTAATCCTATGGAAGATCTCAAAACAGCCCTAAGTATGGTAACCAACGTTAACAATCTAATCCTAGCTGGAGATTTCAACCTACCAAGCATAATATGGAAAGACAGCATTGGACAAATTGGAGCAAACCCAGTGTATGGTAGAGAAGTAAATAGTATGTTTCTAGATATAGTAAATGAATTTGGACTTGAACAGCAAGTCTACGAATGTACTAGAGAAAATCACACATTAGATCTTGTGTTTATATCCCAACCTAATATAATAAATAAATAGATACGATTCCAGGTATGTCAGATCATGATGCTGTGAGCTTTGAAGTGCTCACTAGTTTAGAAAAGCACAAAATACAAAGAAGAAAAATATTCCAATTTCACAAAGCTGACAAAGATGGAATTATATCAGAAATGCATGAATTTTGTGAAAAATTCTTTGAACACGATCCATACCGTCGAACTATCCAAGATAATTGGCATATCTTTAAAACTAATATTATTGATATCATCGAGAAATTTGTACCCGCTAAAGTAATTAAGCCTCATAAAGATGTTCCTTGGCTAAATCAGTTTATCAAGCAAAAAATGAGACTCCGAAACAAATTATATGTTCATGCTAAACGCACACAAGTAGGATCAGATTGGTCTGCATATAGGCATGTGAGAAACGAGGTTAATAACTTAATGAAAGATGCCTATCATAATTATTGTACACATCTATTTGATGATTCTCATACTAATAATCGTAAAAGATTTTGGTCACTGATTAAACATCAGCGGAAAGACTTCTCCAGCATAACATCCTTAGAAGTTGATGGGCAATGCATTACCTCTCCACAAGAGAAAGCTGAAACATTGAACAACCAATTTTTTACTTTCTTTACAGATGAAAATACTTCATTCTCAAACTTAGAAACCACTTTTCCACTAATTGAAAGTCTTAGTTTTTCTACTGAAGGAATTGAAAATGTTTTAAACAATCTGTCTACTAATAAATCTCCTGGACCTGACTGTATCCCTAACTTTGTACTAAAACTCTGTAGCTCAATCATTGCTCCAGTACTACAGGTAATTTTCACTCAAAGCCTTAAAAATCAGACACTTCCTACAGACTGGCTATCTGCTAACATTGTACCGATCCACAAGAAGGGTAACAGAAACCTGGCATCCAACTATAGGCCTATTTCTCTTACATCTACATGTTGTAAACACTGCTCTTTGGGTCATTTTTGTTTGCATACAAATTAAATGAAAATAAGATGCTTGAGTTGTTCACAAAAGTTCAAGGCATTAAGACCATGTATTTGATAAGTTGCAGATGGGGATTAAGTGTTTCTGAAACAGAAAGTTTGGTTAGAAACCAAAAATTAATGAACATTCACATTCTTGGAGGTTCTTTAAGTTCAACTTTTTTGCCAGTAGTTTGCAGTGCAATGTCACAGTGTGGCAATAATTTTAGTTTGGTAATTGATGACCCCACCCTTTCTGATCAAAACGCTGATGAAATATTAGCTTTATTACCAAGTTATATTCCTGATGGTATGGTATTGGTGGTCAGTGATAGTAAGATACAAGGAGTGATAAACACATGCTTACTAAGTAGTGAGCTTTCAAACTTGGAGATACTTAACCTCATGCAAAGAATAAGAACATTATGTTCTAGTTGTGTACCAGCTGTAACCTCATGGAATCAAAATCTTTTGTGGTACGGCCACAAAAGTGAAGGAATAATTGAGACTTTTGTTAATATATTGTTTTCACACAAGAATGCCAATAGATTTCATTTGAAAATTGGACTAGTTGAAGAAAATACTTTAATTGCTTATGCAATGACTTCTGAAGAAATTATCAAAATTTTATTATGTAATGGCTGCAAGTTCTTATCATCTATATATCTTAGCAGTTGTTTTATAAGCAGCAATCATTGGAACAGTATCATCATTGACTACAGTAATATTTCATCACTGTGTCTTCATCTCTTTAACTGTCAAGTGAAAGTATTCAACATTTTAGTAACTCATAAAGTGGTTATGCTAAAAGAATTATTTTTACATAGTACAGGCAACATCACCAGTGGCGATATTGAAGCCATTCTGTCTACTTATCATCACACTTCAGTTGTAGTGGTTACGAAGGATACCCTGGCAGTTTGTAATCCTACCAGCAAACAATTAGCAATGGCACAGCGTTTAGAACCATCAGTCACAGTATGGAATTTCTTTAATTGCAAGTTACACGCTGATACTTACAAACAAATTTTGATACTTTTAATGTATAATAAACTATTAAATGAATTAAAATTTGTTGGTTGTGATTTTGGAAACACTGACATTGAAATGTTGCACAATCAATTAATTGCTGTATCCCCTACACTGATCATAGAGAAGCTACACATTTCTTCCAGTAGACTGATTTCATCGGTTAACATAGCAAAGGCCTTACAAAGTGCTTCTTCCCTATCTAAGTTATGCATTAATCAGAGCTATGATATTGAAGAAGCAGTGAATGATATTGCTACTGTTATACTAAATAATAGTAGACTACAAATACTTGACATAGGTGGAAACAATTTTCAAGCAATAGGTATAACGAAAATTACAAAGGTATTACAGTACACTTCTTCTCTATCTGAGTTTCACATCAACAACAACAATGTTACTGAAGAAGCAGCAGATGATATAGCAACTGTTATACTGAATAACAGTAAAATACAAATACTTGACCTTGGTGATAATATCATTAAAGCAGCAGGTATGATGAAAATTGCAAAAGCATTACAGAATGTTTCTTCTCTATCTAAGTTATACATTAATAACAACAATATTTCTGAAGAAGCAGCAAATGATATAGCAGCTGTTATTCTGAATAACAGTAAATTACAAATACTTAACATTGGTAATAATATTTTCAAAGCAGCTGGTATGATTAAAATTGCTAAAGCATTACAGAACATTTCTTCTTTATCTGAGTTGCACATCAATAACAATAATATTACTGAAGAAGCGACAGATGATATTACAGCTGTTATACTGAATAATAGTAAGTTACACATACTTAACCTTGGCGATAATATTTTTAAAGCAAATGGTATCTTAAAAATGGCAAAGGCATTACAGAGCATTTCTTATCTATCTGAGTTAACATACACTGTTAGTAACAGTATCGATATCACTGAAGAAGCAACAGATGATGTAACAACTGTTATACTGAATAACAATAAATTACATATACTTAACGTTGGTGATAAATCAATTGACGTGATAAAAATAGCCAAAGTATTACAGAACTTCTCTGAATTGCACTTCATTAATACTAAAGTAGCAGCAGATGATATAGCAGATGTTATTCTAAATAACGGTAAATTAGAAGTACTTCACCTTGATGGAAGTAAATTGCAAGCAGCTGAAATAGCAGTAGCATTACAGAAAAATGCTTCTTCCCTTACTGAATTGTACATCAAGAACACCAATATTACTAAAGAAGCAGCAGATGATATAGCAGCTGTTATACTGAGCAGTAGCACATTACAAATGCTTAACCTTGGTGTCAATGATCTAAAAACAGTTGATATGGTAAAAATAGCAAAAGCATTACAGAACCTTTCTTCACTTACTGAATTGCACACCAATAACAACAATATTACTGAAGAAGCAGCAGATGATATGGCAGCTGTCATATTGAATAATAATAAAATACAAATACTTGACATTGGTGGCAATGATCTGCAAACAGTTGGTGTAATAAAAATAGCTAAAGCATTACGGAGCCTTTCTTCACTTACTGAATTACACACCAGTAGCAATAATATTACTGAAGAGGCAGCAGATGATATAGCAGCTGTTATATTGAATAATAATAAAGTGCAAATACTTGACCTTAGTGATAATTATCTTCAAACAGTTGGTATAATAAAAATAGCAAAAGCGTTACACAGTATTACTTCACTTACTGAATTGTACATCAATAACAACAATATTACTGAAGAAGCAGCAGATGATATAGCATCTGTTATACTGAATAATGGTAAAGTACAAATACTTGACCTTGGTGATAATCATCTTCAAACAGTTGGTGTAATAAAAATAGCAAAAGCTTTACAGAAAATTTCTTCACTTACTAAGTTATACATAGATAACAACTGTGTTACTGTGGAAGCAGCACTTGACATAGCAAATGTTATAATGAAAAATAGTAAGTTGCAGAAATTTAGCATAAGTTGTAATGGGTTTAATACAGCTGGTGTAGTAACAATAGCAAAGGCATTACAGAATATTTCTTCACTCACTGAATTCTACATTGATAGCAACAATATTACTGAAGAAGCAGCAGATTACATAGCAGCTGTCATACTGAATAATAGTAACTTACAGAAACTTGATCTAGATGGAAATTATATCTCAACAGCTGGCATGAAAAAGATAGCAAAAGCATTACAGAATGTTTTCACACTTACCCGATTATATGTTGATGGCAACCATATTGCTGAAGAAGCAGCAGATGATATAGCAGGTGTTATAAGAAAAAACAGTACACTGCAAATACTAGGTCTTGGTAAAAATCTTTTAACAGATGTTGGCGCAGTAACAATAACGAAAGCATTACAAAATCTATCTACACTTACTGAAATTTTCATCAATGACAACCAAATTGGTGCAAGTGTAGCTGATGATATAGTAGCCATGATACTTAGGAACAAATTTCTACAAAAATTTGACCTTAGTGGTAATTGTTTTTACACATCTGGTATAGTGAAAATAGCACAGGCATTGCAGACTGGTTCATCACTTGTCGAATTATACATTAGCAAAAATAACATTAGCTGTGAAGCAGCAGATGATATAGCAGCTGTCATTTTAAATAATACTAAAATACAAAAACTTAACCTTAGTCATAATCATTTTGAAACAGATGGTATGATAAAAATAGCAATAGCATTACAGAATATTTGTTCAGTGACTGAATTGTTCATCAATAACAGTGGTATCCTGTACACAGCAAAAGATGATGTAGCAGCTGTTCTACTGAGTAATACTAAAATACAGAAATTTAACATTAGTTATAATTATTTTCACGCATCAGGGATAATCAAAATAGCACAGGCTTTACAGACTGTTTCATCACTTTTAGAATTACGTGTTTGTAGAAACTTCTTTTGTAGTGAAGCATCAGATGACATTGCAGCTGTTATATTGAGTAATACAAAGTTACAGATACTTGACCTTAGTTATAATTATTTGCAAGCAACAGATGCCATAAAAATAGCTAAAGCATTACAGAATATTTCTTCACTTACTGAATTATACATCAATAACAACAAAATTACTGAAGAAGCAGTAGATGACATAGTAGCTGTTGTGTATTATAATAGAAGCTTGGAAATACTTGACCTTCATAATAATTACATTGGCAGAACTAAAATAATTCAAGTTTTGCAGGATTATTCTTTACGTACTAAATTTTACCTTAGTGATGAAAATGCTATCCTGAGGAAGCAAAGGATATAATAGCAGCTGATAAATTTGTCATTATTATCTTTTGTGTAACAATACCTTGTAAAACTTCAATGAGTTGTCACTCAATGACCTTATATGGTATAGTTATAAGTAGATACAGCCATAGGTAGACTTTTAAAAAAGAACATATGTCATTGATTTTTTGTGTAATTTGTGTTTTTAACTTTCTACAGTATCAACTTAATGCACTATTAAATGAAATTATTTGTTTAAAATGGAGGTCCCAGTGAAACAAGTAGTGAAACATTGGTTTTTTAATTAGTAGCAATGTACACTTGTGGCCGTGACTGCTTTATTAGAATATCTTGACCTCATTGCTTATCTTGAGTAAACAGTGCAGCACGGTTGCCATATCTTGTTTACTGCAGCAAAGCTGTAGCTGATTGCACTAAGGAACGTGGTCATGCACCCAGCTGGGCATGGTGATTAGGAAGGTGTAAATGTATATACATCAAACACAATGTGACTGCATATACTTCAACTGATATCAAAGTACAGTAATCTAGTGGGTAGGTATGAGTTCAAGATGGCAAGTATGTGCACTGAGCCCAGGCTCCAGTTTTATTATATCTATGGTGATTTTAGCATAATACCAGCAGAATTGGAGTAATTAGCTACATCAAAAAAAGTAACTAGTTCTAGTTACTCATTACTTTTATCCTATGTATGTATATACATTATAATTAGTTCAGTTGCTTTTGTAAAAGTAACTAGTGGATAAGTTACTAATTACTTACATGCTTGTATTATTCCACTCAGATGTTGTACCAAGAGAAGAAAAGCACTGTGCACAACTGTACATAATTATACACACTTCCCCAAATATTAGTTAACTACTTACAAATTGGCCATTTCTGCTCAGTTTCAACTAAGATTCTGTCTGTTACATAGTTTGAGTCATGGAGTACAGTGTGTCTACTTAATTTGGCTGTAGCATATATGGTGCAAATATTGTAGAACATTTTAAAGCCTGGTTACTAGAAACCATGTAACTATTGTAACTAGCTACTGTGGTAATTGATTGCTTTATGGACAGCTGTATAGTACTAATTACAAGGAATGTAGCTAGTTGGGTGAATCCAGGAGCTGGCAAAGAAACAGGCTAATTTGTTGTATGTGATTGGGAAAAACAGATTCTCTTGTTAGATATTGTATTTTTTTAAGCAGCAAATAATCACTTCTTAGGAGTTTTTCACTGTTGATTTTTACTATATTGCAATGCTCCTGATAGCAATTCTTACTAAATGTCCTGACAATTCCAAACTTCTATGGACATATTTATACTTTCATAGACACAGGTGGTTGCCTGTAGTAGGCATTCTCTGATGTAAGACAGTATGTGCTGAGACTATTAAAGTGATTTTGTCAGATTTCTGTACAGCAGAGTGGTTGGCATTGCTACAATTGTGGTCACTCTCTTGGGTGGCTTGAATGTTTAATTTCCTAGCAAACAAGGGTCCTGCCAAATACAATCATGATCAAACATTAGTTAATTTGTCCGATGTCCTGGTTATCAGAGCACTGATATTGTTAATAAGGTTGTTATGAAGGCTATGAATGGTTTGAACACAGCAACATGGTAAATGTACATGTGACCTGAGTTTGAAAAGGTCACATGAAAGGAAAGCATGCACCTTTTGGGCACATTCTACATTCCTAGATAAACAGTATTTTATATTATGAATGGTAATAACTCACCAACCTTGGCAGCTATGCAGATGAGATAGGACATTTATGGCCTTTTAGACCATCTAGAGTATAAGAAACAAATTCTACCATTTTAGATAGGTTTTTCACCAGTGTTGCTGGATTACGAGTTCTCACAAAGGAGTAGAGGGGTAGGCAATACCTGGGGTACAGAATGGACAAGTGTCATAATGGTGAGCTTCAGACCAAATTACATACCCCCAAGAGCTCTAGATGGGCTACAGTGGCACTAAACACACAATTCACATAATATTGTATTCCTGGACAAAAACTTTCCACTCTTGATTTTGTGTTTCTTAAACTCTATACAAGAAGTACAGTATTATTCTCCCTTAGATTACAGTGCTCATGAATGTCTATTTTTGAGATGAAATGCTTTACAAAACAGAGCAAACAAACTGAATAGAATTGTAAGTACAACTATATGAAAGCTGAGTAAGAGCCTGAGTTATTCAACCTTAAACACTGATCAGTGTTTAAGGTTGAATAACTCAGGCTCTTACTCAGCTTTCATATAACTGTTTCAAATGCAAACAATTATTGCTATCAATTTGCACTATACAGTTTAGTGGGTAGAGGGGAAGTCACTACAGAGAGCATTCATGCATGGTCACTCCCATGGGCTCTTGCAGAAAAGCCCAAGCCTCCATGATTCCCAATATACAGTACTGTGCCAACTGTATGATATCAAGTGATTCATGTGTATCCCAGTCCACTCCATTAAGCTCAATTGATAGCAATAATTGTTTGCGTTTGAAGCAGTTATTTCAGCATATTAGCATTTGTTTCTTAGTTACAAACATTTCTGAAATGCAGAAAGTAGTAGGTACCAGACTGCCTGGATAAGAGCGGTTCCACTGTAATCAGGATGATGGAGGATTTGAGCTTTCTTGCTCAAAAATATCCCCCAAATACTAGCTTCACTTTTCCCTCACAGCAGCTTGGCAGTATTGGTTAGGCATAGTCAAACACATGAATGTCTTCAAAATGACCCCAAACCCTTTTATTCAACTAAACTGCAGGGCTAAACTGTCTGGCTGATGCCTTCAGCCAAGCATAATTCAAGCAATTAATCACATGTGCATGTATACATCATTTCATGGGTTGAGAGTAAAGAGGAAAATGTGAATCAATTTTGGCTGCATGGCCTGGGTTGTGGTAGGGATTTGACCAAAGGGAAATATGGTAGTTTCAGACCACCTGGATCATGCTGAATGACACTTCTCAGGTATGAGCTCTTTTGAAAACAATGCTATGTAGTATATACACCAAGGTAGGGAAGGCTAATTCATATGTGATTAAAGAGGACACAGATCAAATTGTCGGAACATTTGCAAATGGAGCCATAAAATGAGTGGACATTCACTGTTAGGTTACGTGGCTGACAGCAAAGGGCAAGGATTGCTAGTAGCTAATTGCAACTATTCAATAATTATCTAATTACAAATTATACTAGCTACATACTTACTGTTACCTATAGAATTAAAGGGAAGAGTATAGTCTTGTTTGCATAGACAGTATCCAGTATATAGGATCAAGTACTCCAATAGAGCTACTGTTTAAATGTTCAATAAAATATTTGGCAGTTGGAAATTAGGTTTGATCATATGAATCATGAATTTAATTACACTGCATATGTATGGCTTCCATAAATTAACTCAGTTAACAACACTTTATATTTTAGAAGATCTCATTGGCCATCATAATATCATAATGTTAATTCTCTGAAGTAACTGTGCACTTGCAAGCAAAATTTAATTTGTGAAAATAAAAACACCATGTATTAGCTACTTTAATAATGTTATAAACCTCTGTAGTAATTTAAGTAACTGTTTAAATGTCATTACTTTTCAACCAAAGGAGTTGGTGGTTCATAACTACCGGCATCAGAATCATTAAATTCTTCTTCTTGTTCCTTCTTTACACATTCATCACCTTGGCTACCAACATGAGAATAATTATATGTAATAGATGTGGTCAAATTGCTGGTGAGTGGTCTCTCAGATCTAGTACAACAGTACAGGATAACAAGAATTCCAAATATACAGACAAACGCTAAAGAAATACTGCCAAGCACAATACCAGCAATGCTACCATTGCCCGAATCCTCTACAATAAAATCAAATGAGTATTATAAATAAACATGTTAAGACAAGAGTGTGTACCTTTAGCCATAACACAAACTGACTTTGAACCAGCGCTAAGTTGATTTGCATTCTTAATGTCAAACTCTGTCAAAAGATAACATTACTCTGTATCTAAGAATGACATTAACAATAAATTGTATGTGTACACACAAAGTTGTGTGTGCATATTATATGTGTGTTCTAAAACACTCTGTGTGTCAGACATGCTGTGCATATGGACATTGTAACGGATACTTCATAACAAGGATTTTAGTTCAAGTTTGCTGGAGGTTTACCAAATTAAGAAGTAAACCTAAACCAATCACAACAGCGCTCCTTGGAGGTTTTTTATTTCATCAGGAGAGGTTTTGCTGTACAATGGTGTATCATAAAACTGTGTTTTGGTTTCAAGCAACAGTCAAAAATAAGTTTATTATTGAGACAATTATTCCAATTTCATTACTAGTTGTATACTGCATATTTCGTATCCGTATGCATCAAGGAAGCTTATGATAAAAGATTCACTGGTGTACCAATATTTTACTTTTGTGTAGCTACTTTCCTCCAAGGAACTGGAAGCAGAAAAACTAGTTCCAAAGAGGAAAAGTTTGGGTTTAGTAAAAGCTCAAAACCAGCTAATTGTTATAGTATAGTTCTTTATCCAACTCCATGCACAGAGCAATACAATCAGATAGCCATGTTTGCCAGCGCTCTGTCAAAGTCCTTAATTGCTTGTACAAGCCCAGCCAGCAAAAGTAGACAACTTAAGTGGATATCTATACTTCATGTCAGTGATGAAAATTAAACTTGTTGTTACATGTAAAATGATGCAATATGACCAGTTTTTCTTAGCAGGTATGCTATATAGTAAGCTGTTAAGTATATGGAAAGTGTGTTACTAACCACATTCTAAGTAGACTTTAACATTGCAATTTTCCTTATACTTTGGTTTTGAGTAACATTTGGTGAGGCAAGGTTCTGAAGTTGGGCAAGACAATCTTCCATCTTTTTCTGTGCCGATCCACATCATGTTGTTGCTATTAAGTGTAAATAAACAAGTAAACATCTTCACCATTAGAGACACACTGCATGAATGTATACAAAAACAGAATTCATGCAAGGTGAGGTTCACAGAACAAAATGAAGAGTTGGCTACATTATTACAGTAGGAAAACTACCAGGTTTGCACAGAGTGTGGTATAGCACTCAATTGGTATCATTCGTTAAAATGACCATACTAGGGACCTGTGAGAAGGCTATACAGCTTTTAAACATAAGAAGTCACCATCTCTGCTTCTAAACTTAGTTGATTAATGCCAGCAACGATAGAAATTGAAGAATAGACAAGTACTACAGACCCACAAGTATTCCTCTGAATCCAATCAAAGTATATATTTAAACAGCACAACTTCTCTTATGTAGCTAACCATTACTTAAGGTATCTCTTATACGGAGCACATGGTTATTAAATGTATATTGCCTGTTAAGTGCACATGATATAATTGTGCTAGACACTTGTTTGTTAAAAATGCCCATAGTTGTAATCACTGCTGCAAGCTCATGGTATATAAAATGGAGGCATAAGACCAACCAGAAGTGTCGATGCCTTACCAGACATGTGTCTAACAAATACAACTTCCTGGCTACACCTGACTTTCAAGACATCACATATAATAAATAGAATTATTTTTGTATACTGACATGAACTAATCAGCATGTATTTACTAAAATAGTTCATTAAAAATAGTTAGGCCATGAAATAAAAACAATGTAAGCTAGACACTAGCAACCATTTTTGAAGTGATCAGTTTTGAACAATTAACTGTAATATCAAATTGTATTCAAGGGGCTTCCAAAGGTTTCGGGATTTCGGATTTTACACACTGCTTGGCACATTAAGAATTGAGATCTCAGGTCTCAAGGTCCCTATGGAATGGAACATCAGGTTGTTGTCAAGCAAGAATTCTCACTATGATTCCTATATCAATACTGTACCAGAATTATGTCTTAACTTTTTCAGTTTTTCTGTGTTCTGTTGTATGTATACTGTAAATCATTTAGTATTAGCAATAGTTGTATAACTCTCAGCAAATACGCGAATAGACAAAAATACCCTAATAAAATAGTCAGGAAATTTTGATTATCATTCAAATAAAACAGTTACAGTACTTGGCTACACTGCTAAATAGAAATCTTCTTCCAAATGTCTTGGGCACCACTGAGTATGTATACATCATAATTATTATATTGAAGGACAATATCATGATTAGGTACTTATATAAGTACAAGGAAAGTTAAATAAAAAGTAATGATTCAGAAACAAGGGAGGTCGTGAACACATGCATTATGCTAGTGAATGTTTAATCCCTACTTCAGTTTTGGCTATAGACTGGATTAGGGATTAAATACATACTAGTATATCTGCAGGAGTAGGTGATCTCCCTTGTTTATGATCCCCTATCGAACTTAAAATTCCTGACATATCATTAAATTAACTTTGCATCTGAATGCATGCCCCATCAATCAAAAAGTAAAGTAACCATTACACTTTGTTTTCAGTTTTATTCAGCTAGCTATGGACTAAAAAGAGTTAAATATATACTATGGTTGGCTGAATTCATGGTGAAAACTCATAAGTTAAGTCACAAATATTACCTGAATAAACAGTCAACTACAGTGGGTTCTCCATTATCCAAACAGTTCAATTACAAATGTGTTCAAATGAGTGAATTTGTCTGGATAAGTGAATCCCATTCATTTATATAGAGCTCTTCAACTACTCTAATAGAACATACAGTAAGTGTAAAAATACTTTAATAAAACAGTCATTCGTACTGTTCGGATAATCAAGAGTCTGGATAATTGTGCATCTGGATAATCAAGTACCTACTGTACTTTAATAGACTATCCAAATGATTTCATCACAACTCCTCTAAACTACTGTATAGAGGGAAACATTGGCGGAGGTAAACTTTGGCGAAAAGCTAGCTAAATTGCATTTGGCGAAATAAACTTTGACAAATTCAAGCTCATTCTATAGCTAATCTCAGGTGCCATGAGTAATTGGTGAGTTAAACCTAGCTTTCTCCAAAGATTTCCCCCGCCAAAGTTTCCCTCTATACGGTATGAGGAAAGAAAACTAGTATGAGAACTACTTTAGAGCAAACAAAATGGGACTACTATATATGTCCATTCCACTTGAGGGGATGTAGGTTTATACAAGTTCTTAAGTAACTATAGTGCACCATTCCTTTCACATTGCAGACTTCATGCTCTAGAATAACTATACAGTATGAATGAGTTGAATTATTAATAACTACCATGATGGGGACATTGCCTATTCCTACTGAATTGAAAAATCTTTGAGAACAGTTGCAACAAAATAGATTATATGATACTGCTGGCCTGCTGTTGCATTTTACAAGCGTTTTAACATCAATAAATTTTACAGTTTCTTGGGATTATATGCTAAGTAAACAAAGTTCAGCCAAAATTGTTACCACATACAATCTCAGAAGACTAAATTTTCTCTGTGGGGGAATGCCCCCAGATCCTCTACAACACCACTATTAGCTAGTGCCTGTCTTCTGAAAGTCCCTCTGTAACACTCAGAAACAATAATTTAATAATACTAGCTACCTGGGTGTCAGCATGATACTATTACATATAAGACATGTTTGTATTACACACTCACCTGTAATCGTAGTACTTTCCATGACTAGCAAGTGCATTTGTATAACCAAGTTGTCTGCAAGAAGAATCAGCTTCATCATCACCAAATGTGTCATTACAAACAGCCGTCCATTCATTATTCAAGTAAACTTTCAGAATCCCTTTAGAAGTAGAATTAGTTGGGACTGGTTTTTCTGGTTCCAGTTTAAGATGGCCTTCATATTGATACTGTTGTGTTGCTGTAAAGTAGTGTGAATGAAACTAGCACAAATAATAGATAACATTTAATAGATGCTTACTGCAATTAATCCGAAGTAGTCTATTATTTGGACATTTTACACTAACCACAGGACTGGAGAGAACACAACGAAGTATGTGCAATGTATCACTTTCACAACTTTCTATGTTAATGTAGTTGCCGTACATTCTGAAAAGTCCTTTAAATTGTTTGGGATAATGGCTATAGTTTTGTGGTGCAATAATTAACAATGCAAGGTCATTATGATACTATACCTCTGAGCTTTGGTAAATCCCAGCTGTCTACATACAGTGTCAGCTATGTTCTTCATCTTTTTGCTTTGCTGCCAACACAAGGGTAAATACTTGTGTTCCTTGCTGTAGTACACCCGAACAACACGTCTCATCGGGCCTCTCATAGACAGTGATATGTCTCCATTAGCTTGAGAGCTCACTATGATAAAGTAGTTGGCATAATGCACCTATCAAAGTTTTGTCCCATCTCCCCCATGTGGGCAAAGAGGGGCAGATGAGGGGATTATATCAAAAGTTATGTCCTAGGTGTAGGGGTTTAGGCAAGTTTTGTAAGGCCTCTTAGTTTTTGTTACTTATATGCTTCAAACCCTCCCGCCTGCATTATATGTCCCACCGCCTAAATTTGGTCATTGTTGTGAGTTTTCACCATTATTTCATTATCTCAGTGATTGTATAAACAAACTTGCTTACATAGCTAGGCATAGAGAAAGGAAGGCTAGATGGGCCGAAGGCCAATCTCAATGTCAGGAGAATGGACTTTAATTCTTTTCAATAAGTCATAATGCAGTAAAAGATAGAGATACTCTAATAGAGCATTCAGCTAACTCTAATAAAACAGTCAGGTGCATAAATTAACAATAAGTGGCCTAACAATTAAAGGATCGAGATAAAAGGAAGGGATTAGACCTGCAATTTTGCCCCAGCGTAGAACTATAAAGTTACGTCAAATTCCTCCTATTCCCCCTCCTTGTCCGCTTTGGGGTAGCTAGGTGAGGCAAAACTTTGATGGTTTTTGTTTTTACTCCTCAAAGTCACATTACTCAGTATATGAATCAGTATAGCTATCTTCCCTCATTTCCTAAGATCAGTTTTATAACTACCAAGTGATGATGCAGTGACTTACATAATACATTAGAGGGGGCCCATTAGAGTAAATTCCCCCGGAAAGTTACTTTTATCATGCCATTTAGTGCTATGGGGCCCAGGAGAATTTTACTAACCAATGAATAGTCAATGCAAAGTAAAGAGACAGAATATACTGTATGCTATACACTTAACTAGTTACACACGTACCTATGACAAGCTTAACGCTCAAAAATATTACGAAGCAAGCCAAAGCTCTGATTCCATTCATTATTACTGCCTTATAGTATACGGTTGTAACACGGAGAAAAGTGAATGACGTGGTCACGTGATCAGCTGAATTTGTACGCGAATAGTTTGCAATATGGTAATGCAGCATGACAGTGTACCTACTTAAGCTTTGTAGAGGAGCGGACGCCGCCTAGCTATACTGAGTGTCCAGCCATTTGCATGCATGCATGGTTTAGACCTACATCATCTGTAATACTATCAAGTTGTTTTTTTGATGTCACCAAAAGAGACCAAATGTTACAGTATTTGTATGCTCATGCATGCAGATTGATGCAGTATGCTCTGTAAATGTCCCACCAGACTTTATGATTAATTAATGCAAACACTTTAAACTTTACAGAACTACTATATGTTAGTTTCTTATCCTATACAATATTCACAACAGCAATGCAGACCTTTTACCGATAGCTAGCTGAAACAAAAGTCCTTGATACTTACCAGTAAGAAAAAGATGATGCAGGTGAGGATGATAATTAAACTGTAATATTTAAGTATAATTACGTAAGTTTATATGCATGGCATAAATTTTTGACCACTATCCCAATGAGTATACCTTTAAAACTGTACCCTTGTCCCATGTGTTTGTCATGTGACTGCATTATGTTGTAAGCTTGACTTAATATATGCAATGTATAGCTACAGAGCCATACACACACACACAAAGCAAAAAGCCTTCAGCTGCCGCTATAAGCAGTCACGCTGCCCAGTGGTCAGCACTGGGGCACCTGTGTGCTACTCAGGCGCTATGAGTCAATGCAGGCATACCCTTCTGGGGTATATAGGACTAGTAACCCACAGGAGGCTGTACCATGTCTCACAGTTGAAGGTGTGGGCACCCAAAGTCCCACCTGGACCTTCAACTGCTATATGAGACATGGACAGTTGAGCATTTGCTTCCCCAGGTACCCATTGATGTTACAGCTGGTTGGGCTGCTTCCCAGTTGGCACCAGGCCACCAGGTCCCCATTTTAACAGCTGCATGGGTAGACTGGAGCAATGTGAGTAAAGAAGTTTCTTGCTCAAGGAAACAACAACACCAAAGTGGCCCAGCTGGGAATCGAACCTGGAACCTTTCGATTACCAGGTGGACATCCTAACCACTTGGCTATGCTGCCACACACACACACACACACACACACACACACACACACACACACACACACACACACACACACACACACACACACACACACACACACACACACACACACACACACACACACACACACACACACACACACACACACACACACACACACACACACACACACACACACACACACACACACACACACACACACACACACACACACACACACACACACACACACACACACACACACACACACACACACACACACACACACACACACACACACACACACACACACACACACACACACACACACACACACACACACACACACACACACACACACACACACACACACACACACACACACACACACACACACACACACACACACACACACACACACACACACACACACACACACACACACACACACACACACACACACACACACACACACACACACACACACACACACACACACACACACACACACACACATTTACCTCACGTATATGATAACTATTTTGTAAATTTATAAACGCATTCGTAAGAGCATTGATCTATATTATAGTAACAGTATAGTATCCACAAATCTAACAGGAACTATATGACCTTCAGTACTAGACACTGTAAAGCAGTAGTAATATTAG
The DNA here is from genome assembly GCF_963678975.1 of Dysidea avara. NCBI lineage: Eukaryota > Metazoa > Porifera > Demospongiae > Dictyoceratida > Dysideidae > Dysidea > Dysidea avara. Next base: position 11,097,134 of record NC_089282.1, on the reverse strand, counting down.
TAATAATAACTGCTACCAATATAATTGGCCTAACTAATGTATATCACATTGACATTATTTGATTAGGTATTTGGTTCCTATATCTTTGATTTTGTGATGCCCAAGTGCTATTCTCTTACCATTTGCAATTCTCAGTTTATTAAAACAATCTTTTTATTATCTACATGTACATTTGTATCTTTTTCACACATGTGTGGTCTTGTAATAATGATACTGGACAACTGAACTAGTATCATTAACAATACCAGAAGTATCCTTTTCACATATGTATGGTCCTGTAGCTACATGTAAAGATTAAAATTACTTTATTGGCTGCCTATCAACCTAAAAGCACTGTATATGAATGATATGGTATTTGGCGAAACATTATTATTTAAAAACAACCCCAGGTGTATGTGTGAACCCGATTAATACCAGAGATTAATAACATAATCTTTTTAAGATACAAACTAGATCACTGTGTAGTGTAAAGTGCATAGTACATTTAAAAGCATGATAGCTAAAGTATACAGTAATGCTCTTCTCATTTTACATGTGGCTCTATATACAAATCCCCTATTATATATAGCTACAAGACACACGACAAGCATGAATCAAACTGAAATTACAACTGTTTTCATCAACCATTCAATATATAGCTATGTGATGAATGGTATTGAAACTAGAGTGCATGTATGCATATATCTGTCACAAACTCCTGATCAACACTATCATATGTATATACACTTTTTATATAAAATAAACTAACAACAACTATAGATGACTGAATAAATCTATTGCGCATGGACATTATATACTAAGCATGGACATGCAGCCACTCAGTAGCTACATGGCTACAGCCACTGTGCATGTGCATAGTTTTATTTGCGCATTATTTTGTCAAGAATTGTATAGTAAATATGAATTCTTTGAGCTTAGCTATGCAGACTAAATGTTATATCAGTTAAGCTAATAAGAAATAAAGTATATGAATTGTATGATTGTATGTACTTATAATTATGTGTTTGTCATTCTTCACTATAGCTATGTACACGTCATATTATAAAGGCACTGATTCTGTCTCAGAATGTTGACATTCTTCTTCTTCTTCTCGATCAGGTTGGACATGGTGGTACTTTGAATGTTTTACACGAAAGCCCAGTTTGCTGCAACGTTTTTTTACTACTACAATACAACAGTGAATACAACAGTAACATATTCCAACAATACACAACAGTACCGTAATGAAAAACAAACCAATCAGGAAAATTATATTGATAGTATAACTGATATCTTGAGAAGTTTCTATTACAAATAAACACTAACAGTTATCTTTGTCTCAGCTACAATATGATTTGTTACCTGTTTGAAGCTCACAGACTGACTGTGAACCTGTTTCAATCATCTTCGCAGCATTACCTTCAAACTCTAGCAAATAGTTACATCATAACTAAGGTTCTGTGTCCACACAATCTTAATTATCACACAACTGTGCATCTATTGCAGGGGTGTGCCAAGGGGGGTTTCAGGAAACTTCTACAGTATAGCAAGCAAAGCTCAGGCCAGTGTATTGCTGCTGATTTGTTGGCAAACACAAAATCAGCGCAAGCACATCAATCTACATTATTACAGTGGTGGGTCTGTGGGGCTGTGCCCCCCTCCCCAACCAACCTCCCAAACAACATTATGGTTATACAAGATCGAGATACTCTAATAGAGTGAAATACTCCAATAGAACAGTCACCACATGCAGCACTATTAAAAAGCCTCTACAGTGAAAACTTGCATCTGCAGCGCAATCCCATGGTAAACTTAGCCTATCAGGAATGAAATGTACATGGTCATCTGTATATCATTATGACATTTTACTTTAGGCTCATAACTGAACTATACAAGAGTACTCATGGATGTCACTGCTCTTGATCAATTTGTGTATACTGAGTAAAATATTATAATGTTAACTGGTATTCCATAGCTAATCTGTTAGCTGGCTAGCTGGGTATATTATACATGCATGAAACCGCATGTACTGATGAAGGCAACACAATGATAATTAATTTTGCTTTGTTCTTTTATGAAACAAGGTATGTATAGGTCAGTTCAGTAGCTAAAATTTGGCCAACTGTTTAATATGTTATGTAGCACTCAGACTACTGGCATTTGACAATCTGAAAAATTAAATCTTCATCAGCGTCTGGGGGCTGTGCTCCCACACTCTTGCATCTTCCAGTAGAAACCTCCCTAATTGAATAATTTTGGGCATGCCCTGTCGGTGTTGCATGTATTGTTGTGTTGGAACAGTATTTTGTGCCAAGCAAAAATGGTACACTACAATAATCACTAGGAACTGTACTAGTACATTGCACATTAATGCATTGCCTGGTTGGCTTTTAGCTACTATGCACATACACACATACATAGATGGCCATGCACTGCATAAAAATATGCATGACATACTACTACAAATAAAAATCTCAAACCTGCATCATATGTTCAGCATTTTCTCTCATTATGTACAGCTTAACTTCTTACACAAATTCTTACCACACTTGAGATAGACTAAGCTACTTTGCCTGCTTTAGCATGTTCCTTTACAGGCCTTGAATAACACATGGTAAGGCATCGCTTAGATTTAGAACAATGTAGTCTTCCTTCACCATCACTTGTACCAATCCATACGTAATTTGTGTTCATCTGTACCTCATCTTGATCTCTGCATAAAGTATGCAACTTCACAATGAAACCTCATTAATAGAATAATGCTCTAGGTATACGGTAGTTATTGACATGAGGCTGAAGGTTTTAATATAGCAAATTTAAATTGCTGATGCTGGTATGCCTTATACCACAGATATATGCTTATAAATTGTATTTGATGTTTGTGGTATTGCGTCAAAGGTGAGAACAAAACATCTTATTGAACTGTGTGGTAGCAAGGGATACTAAGAGATAGGGTATAGTTTATTGATAAAATATCAACTCTTGATCTTAGTTATTGCCGGGCAATAACTACGGTAACTACCATACAGTTCCAGTAAACTCTTTGAATTATAACTTCACTGGAATATGAATAAATGAACAGCACCAAATATTCATTTCAGTTTAAGATTCCACGCTGTAGCTGAAAAAGGTACATGTCCCAAGAAATTTTGCACCACTACAGTGGAGTTCCTCTTCTTATTCTAGGGAAGTTATTATGTGTAGCTAAAGTAATAAAATGGGACCATGCATGGACCTGCATGGAGGTTCATGGACTGTATAGATATACTCTCTACAGTGCTACAATTGTGTGTGAGTACATGAGTGTAATAATCATGCACTTACTGAACAGCTAAAACATGTTGATCATGTATAGCCAAGTTGTTGACAGGAAGAATCAACTTCATTTTTACCAAATGTCTCGTCACAGACAGGTGTCCATTTTTGTGCAAATGCACTATAGTAAGATACCTTTAGAATTTGAATGAGGTAGTAGACTTCTGCCTGTCCACAATTTAAGCTGTCCTTCATACATAGTTGTAACTACACACCGTAAGAAACACACTTGTGTATATGCACATAATTGCTACTTACCACAGGAACTAACTTTAATCACCATCATACTTTTACAACTTTCTGGATAATTATAAATAGAATAATTGCAATGAAAAATGTGAGTTGCATCATTTGGGCAATGATCGACATGAATTATTCTTGATAACAATATCCCATAATAGCTGTAAATAAATATATTATGTTCGTTTATAATAATTTATTGCGAACGACTCAGTGTAATGGCATAAACTTATATTAACTCTCTATACATACATGATAGGGGCTGAATTATCATGCGCACGTGTAATTTGAACTGCATATATATACCTGTCTGCATTAATTTGTAAAGCTGCTGCATAACCAAGCTGCTTACATACTGTATTGCCCACACTAGATGCAGTTTCATAATCGGTCCAACATATTGGCGGATTTGCTTTCTCTTTGGCAACATAAACTAACACTGTGAAGAAGGGTGTTGTGAATGAAACATCTCCATTGTCTGTAAGGGCAATGAATGTATGAATTATAAGTAGTAATATGACAGAGCTACGTATGCATGTACTTTCCCTATTAAGATCACAGAGTGACCTGGAACCAGCTGCCAACAATTCATTTGTACTTGCTGTTTCATCAAATCCTGTAGACAAACAAAAACAAATATGTGTACGGAAGTTTTCTAGTTGAAATGTGATTCATAATCAAGACACACGGTAGTGTGTCGTGCGGCCAAGAAATCCGGCGACCACACCATGAGTATCAAGACCTCGATCAAGACACACAGTAGTGTGTCGTGCAGCCAAGAAAGCCGGCGACGACACCGTGAGTATATTAACAGGAAGAATCAAGACACGGTAGTGTGTCGTGCGGCCAAGAAAGCTGGCGACCTGCACACCGTGAGCCGGTAACATATCAACAGGAAGAAAGAAAACAGCTTTTTCACGCGTGCATAGCTCCATGGCCCCTTCTCCAAAGCACACCATTTTTGCATTATAGCTGTCCCCCAGGTACATAGCAGGGGCGGATCCAGGAGCTGGCAAGGGGAGGGGCACAAACAGACTGAGTTGTAGCTAGGTGGTTGGGGAACTTCTCTTGTTAATTAGTTGCTGCATTTTTGAAGCAGCAAGTAATCACCACTTAATAGTGTTTTAATGTTGATTTTTGACACTTTGGCTTTTGCAGATGATTGTGAAATCTTAAAAGGCTATGAATCTCTTAAACTACAGCAACATGATAATTATTTTTAGAGGCGCTTAATACGCACGAAGGTGCTGGGGGCAATTTCAGTTAGTTTGACCATAGATAATAGACACCATGCAGGTGTGTCTGGTTTGACTTTGGTTTGCTTTGATTTCAGGTGAATTTATAAATGCTACTAAGATTTGCATATCGTTTTCATGAGTTAATTGATCTAGCCCTGACATAAAGTTTAGTATTTTAATCAGAAGTATGATTCCTCCAAAAGGTGAGGGGGGGATTTGACCCAAATGCCCCATCCTGGATCCGCCATTGATGTGAAACTTTCATATGATATCCAATTTCTGCTCTTATGGTGTTGTGTAGGAGCTGTGCAGCCAAGGTAGGTAAGTTATGTTTTCTAACAACTTTTCTGCCTATAACTAGCACTGATAACAATACACATGCAGTTAAACAGTTAAATATATGTACTAGTGTGGCACTTATTAGCTGTGCAAATATGTATTACCTCATTTTGCAGATGATCTTGTGTGTTTATTTCATTACCCAAAGTAGCTAAGCAAGCTAATTGTCAGCACATATATGATATACTTTAAACAAGTTGCAAAGTAATCTATATTGAACACGAAAAATAATAGTTTCGTTCTTTAGTCCACTGAGCAGCAAGTTACATGTGTAACTATGCTGAAATATAGTGCAATAAAGTCCTGCACGTAGAGCAGGTACCGGTGCTAGTCATTACTATAATTGCACAATGATTATAGCTTGTCACCATGCAGTGGTGCATGCAGGCATGAATCACAAGTACATATATGTGTAACCAATATAAAACAACTATACCTGATAATGAATAGTGGTGAAATAGAAACTTATACATCTGGATTGTTTCAGTGCAACACTGAGCATATATATATAATGATATATGATATTCATAGCATGACACAATATATAGAAAGTATATTTAATACAAATATATTTAATTGAAGATATATATGCCTATACAATTATTCACTACATGTGCATACATATTTAATCAATTTATTAGGTGCTTGAAACTAGTTCATTAAAGAGCAGTGATTCAGAAGGCAGATAAGATTCCTCTTCTTGTTCAATTCTCGCATCTTCTTTAGCAGATCTTAAAGAGGAGTGGATTTTGTCATGCTGCTTTTTGGCAGTGAAGTAACAGCAAGATATTATCCCAATGGCAAAACAGGAGAGTACAGAAATAATCAAGGCAAGTAGAAGAATCATTGACACAAGGCTAATGTTGTCAGAATAAAGTTCTAAAAGTAAAAATTCCAATATAATACCTACATTACATGTAGTTATGTGCCTTCATTTATTTCACAGAGTGATTTTGAGTCAGTTTCAACTAAATCACTGGTATTTAATTCCTTGTCAATTTCTATAATTTAAATAGCTGTTAAAGCATCACATATGGCCACAAATTTATTGTCTATAACATATAACCACACTTGAGGTAGACTAAACCTCTCTGGCTGTTTTGACATGTCCGCTTCTTTTCAGGCCTTGAATAGCACATGGTGAGACAAGGCTGAGACTCAGGACAACTTAGTCTTCCTTCACCATCACTTGTACCAATCCACACCAAAGTTCTACTAATCAATATCTTATCTACAGATGAAAGGCATTGTATCTTGTAATAAAATATGACACAACCAAAATATAGTAAGTGGACATAATAAACTGCACTTTAACAAAATTTCAAGCGGATTACATACCAGCTGCATATATAGATGTAACTGTTTCAGCTGTGATTTTTATCTAGTGCTAACAAAATTTGCTATATATGTACCTTTTCACATGCTGTGCTAAAATATGAAGATCTAGTTGTCAACAAGAAGAATCAGCTTCATTTTTGCCAACTGTCTCATTACAGACAGGTGTCCATTCATTGTGTAAATGCACTAGTAAGATTCCTTCATAATTTATAAGGAATGGATCATTTCCTGTTAATAGCTTAAGCTGGCCTTCATAGTCATTTCTAACTAAACAATGCTTCATATACAAAATTGTAGCTCACCACAGCCAACTGTAACAACTTGATTGCTCTCACAAGTTTTTTCATCACTAACAGAATAACTACAGTAGATGTTAGGTACATGATTAGTGCAGTTTCGTATGTGCACAACTTCATAATCATCTGACTCATCAAAAAAACTGAAATTTATAATATGGTATGATATTGTGTTTAAAGGACAATAAATGAACAACTTACTGCAGTTGGATAGCATTCAGTGACCCCTCCTGCAAACCCCAATTGAATGCATGATGCAATACACACACTATCTGGTGTAGTTTCTTCCCAGCATATAGGCAAAATATATCCTTCTTCGTCAACATACACATGCAGTGACCACAGAAATGTCAAAATCCTCAATGGCTGTGACTATAAACAAAGCATGACTAGCTACCATCTAAGATTATGCCCCTATAACCTAGATGATTGTTGCAGACATGAACATACATACACTTACCTAACACAAACTTGCTACATGTCAGTAAAACATAGGCAATAGTTACTACACCATTCATTATTGTTCAATTAGTATACAGTGAATGATATAGTATCTATTTATATAGTTTCATAGCATATATACACAATGGGTATTGAATACATTCAGTTTTAAAGTCACCCTTATAAAGGTCTGATATACATGCCAAGAGGTGTAGTACTGTCCCTCTAACACAAATTTCAATGACTGCATATAATTTTATATACATACATACAACAAATTATCACCAATCAATTCACACATTAATGTATGTAGCTATGTAAGTTTGTGTATAAAATAATTACACATCAATGTATAGAATTAAATTAGTGTATACAGTGAATGCTTCAAGGAAGTGACATTGGAGGATGGTACGTGTTGACATATTGAAGCTTCTCTTCATGTTCATCTGTGTCATATTCCTCATTCTGTACATATTTGGTCAAAGAGACAGCATCAGGTTTAGTTGGGCGGGACTTGTCCCATGGTTTTTTAGCTTTAACACAGAAGTAACAGCCACCAACAATACCAATAGTACAAATGAATATAAAGGCTAGAAGACCAATTGCAATTCCTGTGATGTAGCCTTTTGAAGGTCCTCCTATATTGTTAATTTATGACCTTATAAGCTGTCTGTTATTTGTGTTGCATACCTCTAAATCTACAGCTTGATATTGTACCACCTTTCATTAACTGAACATTGTCTGTTTTCTCATCAAAATCTATATGTAATAGTGATGTAGTCTCTCATACATGCATGTATAACATGACAGAACACAATTAACTACTGACCACATTTAAGGTAGACCGTTTCATTACTCTCACATGTCCTTCCCCTATCAGGCCTTTTATAACACATGGTAAGACACTGTACAGAGCGTGAGCAGTCAAGTTGTCCTTCAGTGTGATTTGTACCAATCCACATAATATTTTGATCATCACTAATGACACATTTGACATCAAGATTTGTACAGATAATACCACCGTTACCTGGAGTAAGACTGTTGATCTACAGTACCATAATAATAAGTTGATCTTGTGTAGCCAAGTTGTCGGCAGGAAGAGTTTGCCTCATGATCACCAAATGTGTCAATACAAACTGGTGTCCATGTGTTTTTCAGGTACACCAGTAAGTGGCCATCAGAATTTGATGACATTGTGCTATCCAAAGGATCTTTATATAGTCTAAGCTGTCCTTCATAAATGTAGTCTTCTTCAACTAAGCCAGTAGAGAATACGCAGGCATGTAGAGTAAGGATTGTAAAAGCTACTCACCACACTCAGCTAATACAACTTTTCTGCTTGTGCAATTGGTAAAATGAATAATGGAATGATCACACCGAAATATGTGAGGCACGCCGCTTGCACAACTCTTGATGTAAATAACATTCTTTGATAATGGCAGCAAACTTCTACACAGAAATTTATGTAACTAACAATAGTGCTATGCTATAAAACTTCGCCATTATGGTAGGCAAACCTCAGCAATAATCCATGCAGGTATTTACAGTAAAATTCATGAGTAACAACAACTGTCTTCCCAGGTCACAGTGGTCTTTCAATAAAGGTGAAGAAGCCACTACATAGTGGTTTTTATGCATTGCTCCCATTATAAGACTAGTACATATGTACAATTACTGAAACGTAAGAAGTGATAATAGCACATATATTCAGTATTAGTCATTATATGAAACTTTGGATAGGAATGTATGTATCTAGCTGACATTAATTGTGTTTCAAGGTAGATTTGAAATAACAAATTAAGAAAAATTTCATGAATTGTGAATGAACATTGCGTAAATATGAACATCTGAGTATTACAACTGATAAGCTATTAAATATCAGCTAACTGAACAATCACACAGCAAGGTCTCTTATAAGTACATTACTATGATAGTTACAGTTGTACTTAGCATGAATTTGTAAATACCATCATCATTACGATATATGGTAGCCAACCAACATATATCGTTGGTGGTGAAAAGAGTACAGGGCCTAATTTTATTGGCTAATACTTTTGTAGCAAAAGATTGATATACTGAGCAGTTAACCACTCTAATAAAACAGTCACATCTTTTATAATAAATGTGTGTAGTTACATAACTTGACCTATAACACCAGAGAAAAAAAGCTATCTCAGAATAGCTTGAAATTTTTTCCTGAAGTTGTATAATCCCCAGAATGACATCCATATATGCTTTACAGAGAGCCCACAATCCCAAACCATTTGGCTAACTCCATATGCCATCCCTACCAGCAACATTCAGGTAGCCATTTCTTGCATATGACAAATAAATGTGTTGTTTTGGTAGTCTCTTAACTGGAAAGTGTAAACTACAGTGTTCTCTACTCAGCACTTATAAACATATAGATCAGCATCAGGGGTGGTTTAGGGGGATTTCTGGGGTTTCCACAAACTCCCTTTGAAAATAGCGCGCGCCCCTATGATTCATGTGGGTGATAAAAAAATCACCAAGAGTTATACATGCTGTATTATATTAAGACTTTTTCTACTGGAAAAACTTCATACTTTTGCCTTTGAGATTAAGGCGTTCGACAGCATATAGGGACTTTTTTCTGGTCTTCGACTTACAGCTAGGCTGAAGTTGCAATCCCAGAGTGGAAGCCCCCTCTGAAAATTTCTAAATCCACCCCTGAGCATGAAACATGCAAAGACATGTTTTGTATATATACAACATAATGTTTTAAAAATTGGCATAAAATTTCAAGTAATGGTTAAAATGTTCACAGTTAGTCATGATTTGACAAAAGTATATTGCTACCCCTGTCAGAATGCTGAAGCCTGTCTTAGCACTATATAATCTGTCTTAGCACAATATAGTCCATTGGCCATATATAGCCCAATGAACAAGATGTATATAGCTGTTAGTTATTATGGCCAATTATGATTAAACACAAACCCCTTGTCTTGCAGTATTGAGCTGGATAATTATACAGCGTATGTATATGCATTATAACTATATAGTTGCCATAAGAATCATATATAGCTAATTTGTAAACATGATGATTTCCATTCCACAGGCCACTTGCCTAAACATTGTGAGCTTGCCATAAGTTATGACACACTTAACCCAAGAAATTAGGATGACATAATGCATGCATGACAAAAATGCATATTGCACTCTTTTTTTATAATATACGTACAAATTTTCGAGGGATGTAGGTTTTGTGATTGCTTGGCTGTCCACGAAATTTTCATCCTCAAAAAATAAATTATCAGGATTGGTTAACCTGAGTGATTAAGTGATCCTTGAAAATAAAACAGCAAATATCCCAATATTTGCTTTGAAAATCACGTGTCTTTTAAAAATTATACATATAGCTGCTGTATTGATGTTTAGGATGCTCAGGTGAATATGAATAAACAATAGTTAACTATAGTGACAGCTGTGCATAGGCTGTCCTTATAATTATAACACAACTGAAAGCAAATTATCTAGACCTCTATAATAATATATCATGCACATTTGCTGCAATCACCTGATTGAGAAAGATTTACTGGCTCTAGCAAACCCCAGCTGTCTACATACAGTATTTACTATACTGGTTGTTGTATTATTCTCCCAACAGATGGGTAGGTATTTGTTCTCCTTTTCAACAAATACTTTGATAAAGTTATCCAGCACAACATCTCCATTAGCTGTAGACCTAACTGAAAACAACAAGAAGAAAACAGTAGAATCATGAGTATCAGTATCTACATGACATAATCAGTTAGCCAGCAGCTAGCAATGGTAATAATCACAGTAAGGTACAATTTACACCCCATGAGTTGTAGCTATAAGCTAGCTAGTACACAATTAGCTGATTGATATGTATACATGATTATTATTTAGTATGTGAGAGCAGCTAAACACAACTTATACCTAAAATAAATCTACACGTTACTAGCAGGATACAAGTTAATATCAAACTATTCATCACGAATTGACTATACTGAATATACGGATGTGCAACGGAGTATTTTAATTAATGCTTATTATATACTCTAATAGAACGCTCAACACTCTAATAGAGCAGTCACGAAATCACTAAGGACTACAGCCTTTAGAAAACCTACTTCCAATAATTGATCCCTACCCTTATCAGTCCCCATCTTCTCTTGTTAACAGTTCCTCCTATTAACACAAGATTGTGACTTTGCTATATAGTCATGACCTCTAGGAATTTATTGAGCTAGCCGTGCACACAGAGACTAAATCGTACTCTGATTTTTAATGATCTAGTTTATAACTAGCTGTTTTATAACTAAATATATAGTTATGTAGAAATTAATTTTGCAACTTGTAACTTTATGTAAGGAACAGGAGCATAACTAGATGCATTTATGTTTGTAATGAGTGATGATGATAATAACAACAGTAATATCAATTACACAAACTGCCATTACTAACTGCTAAATGTAACTTCAAGCTTTACATTCAGCAAGCAAGCATATTTCTACTACCATTACTGAATGTCATGTATTATATACTTGCAGTTTATTGTTGTACACATGATGTCCACTGTATAAAAATTATAGCTGCATAGCTAGCAGTAAATAGCTACACAGAGGAAAATATGAAATAGCAGTAGAAAGCCACACAGGGGGGAAATTGGAAGCTAATGGAACATTGCAGAAAGATATTATTAACTAAACACTAATTTAGTTTCCTTCCCCTTTCAACCTGTGGAGAAAATACTGTATCACTGCAGTAAAGGACAACACACACACACACACACACACACACACACACACACACACACACACACACACACACACACACACACACACACACACACACACACACACACAGACCTCCAAATGCAAACTCTATTGTTGTTGACTGTATAATAGTGTGTATGTCTTACTTAATTTGAAAATGGAATAGAAACCAATTTCCATTGTGTGCATCAATGATAATTGCAACTATACTACGACCATGTTTATAGTGTTTTGAATAACATGATAGCAGTTTGCTTTAGCTCTCCATTCATTAGCTGAACTATACATAAATTTTACACACATAGAGCTATAAACATATTGAGAACATTCAACACGTATTTTTTTAATGGAATAAATAATTCTTAAAAGATTTCTATTATAATATTTCATTAAAGTACTTAAGTACATGCCTAACTGGAAGCCATACTTCAATCTTGGAGCTGTATGGTAGTTATTACCCAGGCAACAGTCCAGTAAGGTTGTAAATACCAAATGTGCAATGTTGGCAACCGACATACTGTCAGTGTAAGGGATTTATGCAAGCTGAATATGAAACCATATACATCAAAGTTCCCACAGTATTTTACTTGGACATAACACAGTAGTCATAGATACTAACAGTCGTATATACTCGAAAGTACTGACAGTCTTTACTTGGATATATATAAGCCAGTTATATCACAGCAGTCATAGTTATTAACACTCATCCTCAACCTTGCCGGGGTAGAAATGCTTTAACGCAAATTATTGTAGTAGTCATGATGACTTAGCTACTTGTATTTGTGTTAAGTATAATTACATAGGAGTATGATAATAAGTCATAAATCAAGTTTGAAGCTTGTATACTGAGTTAGAACCATGATTGCATGCATGCAGAAAGGGATGTCTATATATTTGTATTGTCTTAATGTAAGCTAATTAGGTACATCCTGTCCATGTGTAGCATGTTAGTGTAGCTACTGCATAATAATGAATTCTCTGTGTTGCTATAACAATGTTTAATCCTTCCTTGTTGATGGTAGTGGTACCATTGGTGTCTCCGCACTATAATAAGATTGTTAAATAGTGCATATTTCATACACTAGTTATTACACATACAGTGGTATTCAAAGCATACATCAGGAATTCTGAGGATTTGGGGTAGCATGCTCTCAGGAAACTTCAGTGCAACTGTTCTATTAGAGTGTTTTATACAAATTATAAACAATATTATGTATAGAGTGTAATGAGAAGTTATGAAAATATTGTGCCTAAATGCACACCAGTATAATAGCCACATTTCAATTAGTTTAGTAAAATTAACGAGTATACTATATACTCCAATAGAAGACAGCAAATATTCATTCATTTTTGTGCTTGGATTAATCATCTGGTTGACTGAGATACTATGAGAAAACAACCCATGCCCTTTTAAACTGTTTTCTCAGGGTTCTGAGCTCAACATGAATCATGGACAGTGGTATTGTCAATTTTAAGGATTACCAAAACAATGAAAAATTAATCCTTGTTTCTCGTCACCTTATTCATAATCAAGTACTGAGGACAGGTGGTTATTATTACTAAAATATTATGAAACTTAGTTTTAAAACCACCTGCCCTCAGTACTTGATTATTATGGTGATGGGAAACAAGGAATAATTTTGTTGGCCTTACTGACTCACACAGCACTATAATATATTACATGTAGCTACTACAATCATGTTACATGAGGGAAAATTTGTGTGTGTATAATGATGTATAATTATAATGCGTCAGACATTTGAATGAAAAGATTTTGAAACTTTCAACGAGTCAAGTAGTACTCAAAATGAGCTAAATTACAAGAACTTAAATTTCTAAATCTTAATTACAATAATGCATGTGGTAGAGTAAAGTGGTATGCAGGCAGGTGACAGGAAAAAGGAATTAGTATAAAATTGACCTAATTAAATGCACAGCAACAGTGAAATGGAAAATGTTCCCACCTGCTAAGTTTCTGCAATGGAAGAAAGTCAATTTTTTTTTGAAAAAATGGTCATCCCCAGAAACAATTACTAGGTTTCTTAAAAGTTCCTTTATCATCTGCTAGAACTGTAACAACTGATACTAGTTAAATGACAACACTAGCTACCTGTACACTGAAGTGATTACCCAGCTAAACAAGTTATCGGCTTTTGCTCTAGCTCCATCTTAGCTAAAATGGAAGCTTATGGAACATTGCAGAAAGATATATTATTGTCTTTTAGCTTGTTAATTGTCCATTAACTTGCACCAATCAAGAATTTGTAACCTTTAATTTGTAAAGAAGTTAACCCTACAATGAAATGGCAGGAAGCAAGAGACCTAAGTGTGAGTATTTGTATATGTTATAGGATGGATGGCTGTGGTATTCGGGATTAATAGTGCAAGCATTGTAAACAGGAAGGAGTCACATAGTGCGAGGCGAAGCCTAGCACTATTTCCTTCCTGTTTACAATGTGAGAACTATTAATCCTGAATACCATAGCCATCTGTCATATTGCAAATTAATCTGACAATCATAGCAACTGTTACTAGGCAACAGAAATTCAAAAAATAACAACCGCAAAAGACCAATCACACTTAGCAACTGTTGCTATGGTCTCTAAGTGACGTTTACCTTAGCAACCATATTGTTGCTATGCCATGGGACATCTATCGCTATGGTAACACTAGTTGACATTTACTTCTAATAGAAACACACCACACTATTTTAGCCAATCAAACTAGTATTACAGGTTTTCGTTAAGAGACTTTGACAAACAAGTGTAATACTAATTCTATTGGCTAATCGCTTGACGTATTTCAAAATAATACATCAAGGTGCTATTGAGAGTATTATACTGTAACACATTCACTTGTTGGATTAATAATATTATGTTGATCTGGGTTCATGTCAAGCCAATTGCAATGGATCATCGTACATGTTTATTGTGACTCTGCACAGCAAAGAACAACTGTAATATATTTTGTCATCATTGTAATTGTAAGGTGCTCCTTGCAAGATAATGAATCACATTGTAAACAGCAATTTGAGTCATGGTAGCTATTTCTTCATAAAATATACTATAAAATGTCTGGTAATCACATCATACCATGTGTGGGTGAGCTAATGAAACCATTTGGCTACTAAAACTTTAACCATAATGTTGTCTTAAGGTTGCCATATAGGGAAATGTGTACTTTAATGAAGAACCAGGTACATAGGTTCTATAGTTTTAGCATATCTGACTATCATACACCTTGTCATTTTTTATCAAGAGTTGCATGTTATCTTGTATGCAAAATGGCTTCAGGTGGGTGCAGTGTGTAGCTACAACATGCAAGAATTACGTGTAATTACTTTCCAGGAATATTATGTATTAATAATTTTGGAAGTAAATTACACCCAGTCTCATATACCATTAAATTAATTACACCTACACATGCATCTGGTTGGCTTTAAATCGATGCGCTGAAGCCACTTCAAAGTCATTCTAGATTGTGATACCCGTAAACAAGTAAATAGTTGTGGTGTTCAACCAGTGAAATAAACAACAGTGAAAGGGGAAGAAGTGACAACAGTGAAAGTGATATACCTTAATACATCCAAATGTAATATATATACACATTTCCATAAAATATTGTGATACATATATAGTGCTGTTGTGTGTCAGATCACATGTGTCATGTATACAGTAGCTAATAAGTTACACAACAGTGAAAGGGGAAGAAGTGATGAGTTGCCACCTGCTAGGGTTCAGTTTCTGCTGTGGAAGAGAAACGAACAGTCAATCCATATATTAAACTACAAAACTTATCACTCACTGGGTTCCTTAATAGTTTCTCCATCACCAGCTAGAACTATTAAGATTAATAGCAGATAAATTGATGGTAAAATGTGACCTAATTTGTCGATATATGCACATTTATCAAAATTCGTTTTATTGTTTTTTTTTGTTGTCTACAGGGACAGAGGAATGGATTGGCTAAGTTTCGGCTTCATAAAATAAGCAGTGTGGGAAATACAGCAGTACACACCCGGACGAGCGAATAAATCAATATGTACAGAAGACATTGAGAAAATAATTTACATGTGCTTAAATAAACCACCATAACTTACTGATACAACGGCATACGGAGTTGAATCATTGCTCAATTGTATTCGCCATGAATTTATGCATCCACCAAGGTATAGTTTTACCAAAGATATTCCTCTGTGATCTGGAAGGAAGGCGAATTCATTGAAGAAAAATCGTCGTAGATTCTTTCGTCACCGCAACATAAACAAACGTCTGTAGCTCAGAAACTCACCTGTGTATGAAGATAAAAAGGATTTTGGAACTCCCTATGGATAGGGGAACACGATGATGATCTGGATTTATCCACTGGAGTGTCAATTCACCAACCAGCAAGGCGATAAAAACTTGCATTTTTTTTCCTGAAGCTTGCATTTTTGAATGTGTTTTATTACTATTGTGCATATATTAACGGTTTTCTAAAATTAGGTCACAAATGATGTTGGTGTTATACCTGTATCAGTAGACATTGAAGCAATTACCCCAGCTAAACCAGTTGTTGTCTTTTGTTCTTGTTCCATCTTAGCTTCTAACGTCACCTATGGGATGTTGACAAGTGTTGTGTAGTACAAATATCTCAGTTATAGAATAAGTGAGTATAGTTTAAGACATAGCATTCCCCATGGTGCAATTACCTAACAAATCCTGGTTGCAAAAGGTTAGAAACAGTACACTTAAACAAGCGACTGCTCAATTACAGTGTTCTATTGACAATTGTACTTCACCCAGGTCTGATATAATAAAGCATATGCTTAACAATAAACACCTTAGTTACTGATATATTAAACAACTTACAGCCTAAAATACAAGTGAAGTATACCTGATCAAGATTGGTATTGGTAACAGTCACTGGTGCCACATTCTCTTTATCAACAGTCGGACTAGTCTACACAAAATAACCTTTACAATCCATCACAACCAATAGTACAATACATTACCTTATCAGTTTGTGTGGAATTGTCTGGATCACTGGAGTTAACCAATTCATTATTATTACCTGTAGAACTGGTTTGATCAGTATCACTATTTGTAGGATTTGGTGCTGCTGTGTCAGTGTTAGACAAATTTGTATCTTCCTCTGTATTTGTCTTTGTCACTTCTTTATCTTGTGGTTCCTCTACCACAGCCTTACCACCATCATTATCACTATTGTAATGTAGTGAAATACACTGATATCAACCTCCCTCCTCACATGCCCATTAACCCACACTACAATACTGATATACAGGTATGCTACTACTTTAGTATTTTTAGAAAAAAAAAGTTGGGAAACAAGAGAGGTCACCTATACCTGCAGATATACTAATGAATATTTAATCCCTAATTCAGTCTCTATACCCATGACTGAATTAGGGATTAAATGTTCACTAGTATATCTACAGGTGTAGGCGACCTCCCTTGTTTCCCAACTTTTTTCTATGATCCCTAAAAATTAATTTTTCCTTATACTTGTTTGTTTGTTCACTTTTTTTGTAACATTATGACTGGTAAACCCGCGCATACTGCATCAACAGAAAGGATGGCACCAGGGCAAAAGTTTTTGTCTGAATGTGTCTCCTGGTTATTGATTACTGACTTGAAAGTGGAGTGTTTATTACGCTTCACTTTCAGCTATTCCAGCCCGTTATACAGTGCTACAAATAAAGTACAGTAAGAGAAGCGCCTCTGTAATCAATCCAGTTACCACGAATAATAGACTATTTGCGTGCCCCACCTATCCCACCCACCTATCCCACCCACCTATCCCAGTTACTGACTCACAAGTAGAGTGGTTAATACGCTTCGCTTTCACCTATTTTCAGCCCATTACACAGTGTTACGAATGAAGAACAGTATTAGAAGCGCCTCTGCAATCAATCCAGTCACCATGAAAATACAGACAATTCCCATTTATAAATGTAGGGAAGCCATGTATCGTGCTACCACGAATTGACACTTTGGGCTATCAGCAAAAACAAATGGGACACAAAGGAGGACAAAGGTAAGTCCATGATGCACGTATTGTATGTACTCCAGTATGCCAAAAGGCACATCTCCGAATGAAGCGATGTCGAACAGTGAAAAATCAAGCTCGTACCCTTAGCGTTATTGAGTTACACTTCCTGAAGGCATCAGACAGTTAGTCAGTAAAAAATTCCACTGAATAATTTTTTTTAAAATTTCATAACAATCTTATGGAGGTGTTTAGGATCGTACTGAAGGCACTGTTGGGCTTGGTTATACCTAACCAATACTGCCAAAGCACCATGAAGGTATTGTGAAGCTGGTTTTTTGGTGATATTTTTGGCCAGAAAAACCCAAATTTCCATGATCCCTACTATACAGTACTACGTACTATACTGTATGATAAATTTACTGCACAACAACTTAAGAATTTTATAGGGATCACAGAAATAAGAATGTCTCTGCAGTCACTATGGAAAATATACCTGTTATAAACACACAGTGAAACCATTATGTGCTACCATAAATTGAGTAATTGACACGTTACACTGTCAACAAAAAGAAACGGAAGGACATATTTGGTCAAAAGGTACCAGTTGGCTTGAAGTCGAATGTGAAAAAATCAAGCTCATAGCCTTAACCATTGAGTTGAATCTGAAAGCTGATATCAGTTAGTTAAGCTGATATCAGATAGTTAGTCAGTAGAAAATTCCGAAAAAAATTAAAATTTTTGTAGTAACTTATTGGAAGTGGAAGAATTTTAGATCACACGTTTGATTGTACATGATCAACACTACCAAGACACCATGAAGCTCCTACCATTTCTTTCTACACTAGTGTAAATCAGTTGATTCAGTAGTGTGTCATATTTTTTGTTTCGCACCTCGTACATTAGGGTGGAAAGTCTATGATGCATGCATTGTGACCGCTGTAGACAAATGGCACATCTTGATACTAAGCAACCTCAAACAGTGAAGAAATTACAGGCTTGGCTGAAGATAGTTAGTCAATAGAAAAATAAATCCGACAGATGTTGCAAACAGGTAGCTGCAAACTTTTATGATCCTCACTATACAGTACAGCCGTACTATCATTATAAATACCTTGCATTTAATGGCTGAGACTCGTTCGCAGATGATTCCACCTAGAAGAATAGAGTATGTCAAAACAATGTGAGTGTCTAAATTTACATACTTCTGTTACTACAGATTGTTCCCTATACAAAAAACAGAAGATAATAATGATTCTCATTGTAGAGGGACTTACTCTGCTGTGGGGAATTCACATTGGTTAGCCATATCATCATCTCTGTCCTGTCAACATTGATAGCAGTATATGCTTTAGTCATTAAGAAGACAGCGGCTATACCTTTCCCAGTTGTTCTTCTTCAAAATGTAGTTGTTTCATAGCAGTGGATGCCAGACTCTGCAATACTGCAGCACTACAAGATTTCTCTGGAGACTTTGCCTCAATAACTTGTGCTAGTGGCTACAAAGAAAGCAAACACACAAGATGTTGCATGTCTATATATTTGTTTAACATTTCAAATAACACAGTGCACCAAGACCTTTAGCTTTACCAAAATAAATTTTATGACTTACCAATCCTAGCATGTCGGCATCAGGATGACTAACAAAAGAGTAACAATCATTAGTACACTGACATATAATCAGAGTGTAGTATACTTTGCTACATCTTCCATCAGTTTCAAGAAGGCCATTTCGTTGAACAACACTTCACTGACATCTATCAACAATTCTTCCCCACAGTCCTTCAGCCTGCCAGCAATAAAAATGTATTAACAAAATCAGTACAATATACAACTCATACAATTTTCCATTATATTTAGCTAGTGTCTTTGTCAGTGTCTCACTGAGTTGTGTAGTAAATATTTGAACATATTCAATCTAGGATAAATAAAGACAAATAAGGAAATATATATATTGCATATTCTTTTACCTGCTGGTCTTCCTCCTTTAGTGCTAAATTCATAATAAATTGCTGAACACTGGCCAGAAATTCAGTGGAACAAGGAGACTGCAAGTGGTCTTTTAACAAAGGTATTACTTCCTACAATATCAGGAATACAATCTCACAATACACTACACTTTACAAATCACTTACTATCATAATATTCTTGATCTGTTGATCTAGTGCTTGTGTGCTGATATTTTCTGTACTCTGTACAAGTTGAGACGAAGTAATATGAGGAGAGAGAATGATTACTCACAAAAGCATCAGATTTAGATGAATCACTGTTGTCATCAGTGTTACCAGCCTGATCTTTATCTCTACTTTGAGACTTGCTCTATACACAAAACACACACATGGCACCATGCAGCATTAGCACTAGTATTGTGGACCGGACCCAAGCATGCGCAACCCAGTCCTTGTTTATTTGCAAGAAAAATGACTGTCCAATTAGAATATTTCAGAGGTGTTTGTGTGTATATATCTGTATCTAATAGTCTAATAGTTGTGAAGTCATGATACAATACAGCTAATAAAAAATCTAAGTGCATGGGCAGTTGATACTTTGGTACTGCAATATTTTGTTATGTCAATATGTATCACATCACTACTGCAGTATTTTACCATACACTAGTATGCTCTCTTAGCAAAAAGATACATTGTTACACTGTTACTTACAATATCTAGATGTATGACAGTATCTCCCAAGTTATCAGACGCAAATGGTTCTAATGGAGGTGTTGATAGTGTAGTGGCACTTTCTGCTGGCTCACTGTAGTCATGTGTACTATGGCTGGCCTGTGGCAGTTTCCCTTTACTCAATTCATCATCAGATGTCACCAGGCTGTCGCTAGGTGTCTGGTCAGTGCCTGACTCCACCCAATGATGATACTAAAAAAGGAAGGGACATGAACATGTAGTTTGCAGTTGTATAGTTGCAAAAAAATAATGTTTCTATAATGCGTACCAGATTGGTCGATTCCTCTGCAAGACTTTCTTCTGTGAGGAAACGAGTGACAAGATCTTGTATGCTGTACAATGCCCTCTGCCGTAAATAATCAGTTTTGAGTAATTGTAACTCTCTGAACAGCTCGATCTATACCAGAAACACAAACATGAAATTGTGAAGTGAATTTATGAGATGTTCTACCAGATAATGAGGTCTGCTTTCATTGTTGGAAATCAGTGTAGCCACTTCAGAGTAAATTGAGTCCCTCAGTGCCTCAAACAGACT
This sequence comes from Dysidea avara, assembly GCF_963678975.1. Taxonomy (NCBI): domain Eukaryota; kingdom Metazoa; phylum Porifera; class Demospongiae; order Dictyoceratida; family Dysideidae; genus Dysidea; species Dysidea avara. Next base: position 11,075,981 of record NC_089282.1, on the reverse strand, counting down.
AAACTCCTCTGCCAAGTCTTCACCACTAAACAACAACAACTTAAAATCAACAACTACTTATATTGGATCAGAAACAACTTACGTTGCAGCAGCTGCAGCATGATTCTTAACAGTTCCAACTGTGTCAACACTAAAACATAATGATGGATACTTCTACTGACAATGACAAATGGTTAACATACTGAGCGTACTGATTAGCTACATCATCAGGAAGGCTACAAGGCATGGATGATTCTGAATCAGCTTCCTCCAAGTTGGTCTGACCACTTGAAACATGTGCAGCTGACAACCCAGCCAAGGCCGTGCTGGTAGTGGTAGTATAACTGGCCCCCTTGTTCATACGTGTCATATTTGCCACAGTGGGTACCCCAAATGATACTGATACAGAGGTTGGCTGGCTACTGGTAAATGGCTGGAATAGGTTAGCACTACTGGTTGGCATAAAATGAAGTGCTGACTCCAATGTGCTACTACCTACAAAAATCATATAAAATGTAGAATTATTATTCAGCATGTCACATGTCAGTACCTTGATCGTGGTTCCCACTGGGATCTTGTTGTTGTAGAAGAGTGGAAGCACTTCTAGCACTAGGTGTGGAGGGGGCCACAGCTTGTGCTGATGCTGCTGTAACTCCAGATGGACTTTGAGGAGGGAACACCGTAGCTGGTTGAGAAGTGTGGGGCGGCTGAACATCAAACTGTGGCCCCATACCAGATCCATAAGGTGGTGTGCGACCAAAATGAAACACTGGACTACCCCTAAAAGGTGGTGGAATCTCAAACGGTCTCATCGGAGATGTATAAGATCTCAGAGGACTCCATGGGTAGGAATGTTGTGGGGTCACACCTGCTACCCGAGCTAGGAAAGGAGAGCTGTAGGGACCAAATCGAGCATCATATGGTGGAAATGGCGACATGTTAGCATTCTGAAGTGGAGCTGGTGGAGGTGGGAAATTCAATGGATGGCTGGGCATATTAAATGAACCATTGTTGCTCTGACCAACAGCAAAACTTGGTGGATACTGAGGAGGATTGGCATACAGAGAAGATGCACTTCCTTCAGCAAAAGGATAACCAGGTGCCATATTGACATCCTGTCCACTGGTAGTATATTGAGCACTTTGGTTAGAGTCTAGTGGTTGTTCTGTAGCTCCTTGATCACTTTGCTGTTGTTGCTGATGTTGTTGAGACAAAGATTGTTGAGTCTTTTGATAGACATCATAAAGATGTGAATGATACTGCATCAGCTGTTGTTGGTAGCTATCGTAATACTGCATCAGTCCGAGTGGGTGAGCAGGTGTCTGGGTGTTTAGTCGGTAAGTGAGAACATCCACCAACTGCAGCTGACTGCGGATCAGATCATTACACATGTTAGTACTGGCTGCTAACTGCTGCTGTAGTTCCATCTCATGCTAAGAATAACATTAATATACCACATATAGTAAACCAATACAATACATGCTTACTCCAGAATGTCTGTATTTGCGACGGGGAGACACTGGACGTGCCCACTCTGGGTTAGCATATTTACTAACAGGATCAGGTTCTTGAGGAACTAGGTTTTAAGGATAGTTTATATAGAAGTGCCACTATAGAGTAAAACCATACCAGTAACTTTGGTGGCTCGTGGTTGATTGTCAAGTTTGACTTTCTTGTCGGCATTGCGCATCATGCCTGAATCAGGTGTAAGAATGCGTCTCCTAGGTGTGTGTCTGTCCACACGGAACGGCACATCATCCACTGTGTATGTTCCATGGTCAGACTCTTCCAAAGCTGCCGAGTCACCTAATGAAAAGAAAAGAATGTACATTAGTAAAACAAATAATATGAGTTATGGAACATGCCGGTATGTTGCAAGGTTGTGTCTCCTTCGTAATCTTCATCATATTGTTCTTCGCCACTTTGATCTCCAGTGGTGTCCACACTCTGAACAGTACTACCGCCCCATGTAGCCATTGTCATATCTCCACTGTTAAATAAATTTATAAATCTATTTGGTCCATAGTCTTAAGTACATACCCTCCTTCCACAGTTGATACACCACGCATGCTGCTCCTACAGATATAATATGTCCATTATACATCAAACATACATACCCACAAACACACTTACGCAACAGAGTAGGTGTCATGCTCTGAACCAGCAGTTGCCTTTAGTGAAAGAAAAGCAGTATATTGTATACGCACATACGTACGTACACACACACAACCAGTGTTAACTTACCGAAGTCTGTAACTGATGGAGCAGTTGTGTTTTCTTTACCAGGTCATCATAAAGTTGCTTTTGTCTCAATAACTCAACAGATAATTGACTGTCATAAGGATTAACCCTTTGTGGTGCTACTGTTGCAGCTGCTGAGGCTGTAGCAGTTGGATGGCTACGGGAAGACTTCTTACGAGAGGTAGTAGCACCAGCTGTAGCAGTAGGTCCACCCTCCTGCAGTTACCAAATAGAACTACAATGACAAATTACAACTTTAAGCATACAACATCTTTTAACTTATTTCCCAACTAAATTAATGCATCATTTCTTTAGCACATAAAATGGTCACAAGCTTAACACTACTACACTAGTATATCAATGGGTGTATATTCCATTAGAGTAGAATCTAAACTTCATTAAAGTGTGCCAATGCAATGTTTATGACACAAAGCTCTATGAATTCCACACTTATATAGCCTGTATAAGAATACACAATAGAGTAGGCACCAGTGCTATTATCTTCGAGTGAAAGGTTACTGGTTATCCAAGCTGGCACATTATTTCAATAATAGGCGTGAGCATTCATACATTTAACTCTCTCATCATTTTCTGTGTTCTCAGTAGTGCCTCTCTCTGCTGTAGTAACTCGTTCACCTCCAACCTCTGCTTCGATAACTTCTCCTGATAATCAGCCACCATGCTCTTTTCAAGCTCCTCATCCTTCAATAAGTAAGTGTGGCACTCAATTTACATACGAAGCATCCAGACCATTAACTACCTTAATATGTATGTAAGTATAACTCCACCCCCCCCCCCCCAGCTTAGTAAGTGTTGAATGTATATACATATATGTTCAGACAATCTGCATTAGTCTTTATACATGCTACATATTACTTCTATTTACCTCAACTTGATTATCATCATTTTCATCTTCAACTTCAGCAGACATTACCTACGTAGTAACAAAAAATTTAACATTCCAGTTGTCTTCATTATCTAAATGTAATCTCACATCTTGGTATGAAGAGATGGCACCTTGAAGTCTCTTCAATTGCTCCCTGGCCTCTTCTAGTTTTCTGTGAATGCATAGTATTTATGACATTTTACAAACATTCTCAACCGATACTAACAATACTACTGCATAAACTCCATCCCCAAACATATACAATTGAACCACTATACAACTGATCAATCAGGTATTACATTTCACAAATAAAGAATACACAATGTCCAGACATTTCATTTTTAAGTCTTAAATGCACAAAACTTACTTCATCTTTTCCTCTAGGGCTTTTTCCCTAGGAGCAGTGTCCACCATCTCACTAGGACCATAATCCTGCTGTACTGCTTCAGGTGCCTCATATTCCTCTTCCTCCTCCTCCTCTGCCTCAGCTTGTTGTAACTGTTGGTCACTTCTCCTTCTGATTTGTAACTGTCTGGAATGGAATAAACAATTTAAAAATTAAATAGCTCCTATTCAATAGTAAAATGGTATACAGTTTTTAGATTAAGAAGTGTGTGTGTGTGTGTTGACCCCTGGGCAGTGCTTGTTTTTTACAGTAAGTACTGGCTAAAGCCGACATCGAGTTTTGTTTTGTGCACTGAGTTCAGGACATCATCTGATGATGTCACTTGGTTCATATCAATCTCGTACCCCTGCTAAGGTTTTGCAAGCCTTTCAGGGGGACCATCTCAAGTCTACACTTAGAGCAAAAACAGCTGTTTTTACAGCTAGCACCTGGAATGTTTGCTCAGTGGTATGTGTTATTGGTCCCATTGAGATTGCTGCCCAAAGTCCTGGTGGGCAGAGAGGAGAGGATTGAAAGATCGACTTAATAGTCCATGAGCTGGCTAGATATAATGTTTCAGTAGGGCACTGCAAGAGACAAAGTAGTTTGGAACTGAGGTAATCCCAGTCTGATGCAGTGTAGTGTCCAGCTTGCCAACGTTGGTTCAAGAACACTAGGGCCCTTACCATACACCAGAGAGCGAAACACCAGGTGTGATATCGTTTTTGCTCCTTCAATTGGAGGGAGATGTGACCTGTATGGGTAGTCTACAACAGTGTGTGTGTGTGTGTGTGTGTGTGTGTGTGTGTGTGTGTGTGTGTGTGTGTGTGTGTGTGTGTGTGTGTGTGTGTGTGTGTGTGTGTGTGTGTGTCTGCGTGCATGTCAAAGCCTATCTATGGTCATGCTCATGAATGCTACGCTATTCAAACAGTACTGCAAACCTTATAGTATGCAGTGCACATCACATGTATATTGTATGCACACACACACACACACACACACACACACACACACACACACACACACACACACACACACACACACACACACACACACACACACACACACACACACACACACACACACAGCCACACCTTATTCTTTCTCTTAGTACAGGATCATCAATACTAGACAGCCAATCATCGCTAGGTACTGCTGTTACTGGAGGTGGTAACATTGCAGCCGCTGCTTCAGACTCTACACCACAATAACACATCATGTACACAGCTGAATAATTGCACACATACATAAGCATTTACCTGCTGATTGTAATGTACGCAGTTGTGTCAGCAGTTGATCAATCCTGCCCTTTCTGGTCTCCAAATCATCCAGTTTAGCCATCAATGCAGCCTTCTCTGCTTCTTCATCAACAAGTTCAGAAAGCTATACACACAATATGCAATAGAGTTATCACAACCATAACTTAAACTAACCGACTGTGGCCCAGTGTTCTCATCCATAGACATCCCAGCCATACCTGTCTCCAGTTCAACAATTTGAGGCTATAACACAGAATGTAATATTAATTAGAAAATGTAGCTTCTGTACACCTCTTCATTTTCTGAATTGCTAGAAGTATGATCATAGTCCACTAATGGACGTGGCTCAAGTCTTTCGGTTTGTGCATGCATCTGTAGCACATTATTATGTCACAGCATCAGTAACAAACACATATTTCTGACCTCCTTTCTTGCTGAAGCAAGTGTGACTTCTGCTTCTCGCTTTAATGCAAGTAAGTTAGCTTGCCTGGCTTCCAATTGCCGTAGCTGTTCAAGTCAATCATTATAGAATATGAACTTGTTTCTTAAATATAATACAAGTCTAGCTCACCTCATTCTGTTGATGAAGTAGTCTTGATAACAAAGCATGTTGCTCCTTCAACACAGTTAGTTCTTCTTCTTGAGTTAAATCCGTTTCACTAGCAGCAGCCTTTGAAGTTATAGTTAATACAAATCCGAACATCAAAATTAGGGCATACCCTGCTCTTGTCCAATTCTGACTGCAAGCTAAGGCTGTCGTTGTTAGCTGCAGTATTACGGGCAACTGGTAAGGCGGGTGCTGAAGCTGACAACATTGGTTGATGGTCATCTACGTCACTGCTGGATTGCAATGAACTAGCTAATGTGTCACGTGTTGTGTTCAGTTCTGTGGTAGTGTCTTCATCACCAGTTTCTCCGTTACCTTGCTGTTCAAAATTCTAGGACAGTAACAATAATATAATTAAGACACTGTGCAAAAATGTACTACACAGTTAAAAAAATTGTACCCTCACTCTGCATGCACGTGTGTGTGTGTGTGCGTGCGTATGTCTCCATCCACAACACATATATACCATTATTCTCTGTAGCAATGTCAGGTAACCAAGCTCTTGTTCTTTAAAGTGCTTGATAAGAGTAGACAGCTTCAGCATCTGAGCTTGGTCTGATGGCTAGTGTATATATAAGTACATAATAAATATTGTTTATAGTAGACCATACTCACTTCTAATGACTGCTGTGCCTGAAATGCCTCATACAAGCTATTGGCCTCTTCCATGTAATGCTATAAATGTAATAATCTTACTCAATGCCTACTACTACACACAGAAAGCATACATACAGTGACAAGAAAGATTGCAATAAAAGCCCACTTTTATGGTATTAGGAGTCTTACGGCATTTATAGGTTCCTGACGGTATGACAGCAACAACTTCACAGTTCAGATGTTCTGGGCAATATAAGCCAGTGATAATAGTGTATGCATTTTTAAATACTACATAGACATCCACAGCCAGTGGGCCTTTGTATATCTACCAAATTTGACCTTTACTTCTGGTCCCCAATTTCAGCTCTACATCAAACAGGTTTCACTGTATCTCATAAATGGGAATAACAGAGCACTACATAATAAAGTAAACAAGTGCGTTAGCAGGTATTTGTGGCTGAGGCATGTTCAGCTTCCAAGTTGTTTTTCAACTGCCAAGATGATTGCAACACTACCAACATTGCATCTCTATGATTGCACATGCCATCTGAGATACAATTGTTACAGAAGGTAGATAATAGTAAGCAACAAATACATGTACACACATACACAGGCTTTAACCATAACTAGAGTGCTCACTGCATAACAATTTCCACTGGCAGATAAATTTAACAGCATAATCAGTGTAGCATTTTACTGTCATAAAGCACCCAACAATATAATAGACATAGGACAATAATACAAACCACCACACAACAGTATACAAACAGGTTAACTAACCCGGACTTGATCCAGGCGAGATAAGACATGACTTACAGATGCCTAGATTTTAAATGTCACTCACCAGCAAATAAATTGTGTTAACTCACAGAAGTATCAATTTCTCCTTCAGACATATCACCATTCTCATTCCTATCAGGTTTCTTCACTACCACAGGGCTATCATCATATAATTGGGGCTGTGGGGATAATGGCGGTGTACTACTGGGTGATTTCTGTGACTGTCAGAAATGGAAGTGACATAAAACGATCTAGGAAAAGCCTGCACTCACTGCATCATCAGCAAAGTCCATCTTTTGTTTCAGTTTTTCCAGTGATGCTCTTTCCTCTGGTGTAGCAGTTGGTGGTAGATGTGTACGTGACATTGATGCTGGAGTGTGTGACTTTCTCTCCTTCTTTGATTCAGCCTGGAACAACACATGCAATACTGGAACTCCAAACAGCATGAATTTACTGTATCGGTTGTGGCTTCATTTTCTACTACTTCGGTAGTCAGTGGTGGAGATTCCCCGGCATCCTCCGTTGCGTTTTCAGTTGGTGACTGCGACATTTAGCTGTAATTCCAAATAATGCGCATCACAAAATGCGAGTCTGGTAACACCTACACGCGTTCCAGTTTTTACCAACGAATATCGTGAATGTTTTTGTATATCCTATGTAATGTGTGCAGAACAACAAACACGTACTGTTTTTGAAACATCCAAACTTTTTTAAAAGCGCGAAAATAAACAAGTGTCGCGCTAGCTGTTTTTAGACGAAACAAAATATTTCTATTTATTCTCCGCCTCAATGTACATTGGCGAAAGGTTGACAGAAACCCACACGGACACTTCTGGTAGACAAGCAGCTGCTGGCTAATTTCCCGCCCGAGTTGGAACGTTGCGCGGATGATCACGTGCAAATATATCACGTGTCCTTTTAGATTTAAATCACGTGTGCTCACTCCAAAAATGTCACAGGGTGGTAACCTGAGTAGCTGAAAAAGGTGATTTTTCTACCATACAGTGTCTAAGATCTGTGTAAGATTCTGCTATTTTGCGTGTGCGCCCATAGATGCAGAATAGCTCGGGCAGCATGTCGTTTAGAAAGAAACCATCCTTGGGGTTAAGTGAACTGATCAGGCTGTGTATGAGTGGAGATTTGTCAGCGCTAAGGAGTTATTTAAATGATGGAGGTAGTTCTGGGTCTAGTGAAATTAATACACCCTCGTCTGTGACGGGGTACGCTCCGTTGCACCACGCTGTAATGTCGCACAGACCTGAAGTGATCAGATTCTTAGTACAAGAAGCCGATGGGCTTGACATTGATATTTGCTCCATGACTGGACTGGCAACCACACCACTGCACCTTGCTGCTGAGAATGATGATCGTGAATGTGTGACAGCTCTAATGGAGTGTAATGCATCACTGTCTCTACTGGATCGGTTGCACCGTTCACCTCTTGATGTAGCCATAGAGTGTGACAGCAGAGAAGCCATCCATGCTATGAGACTTATTGGTAAGTTGATATATAAGGGACACTATATGTATACTACACATGTTGGTTGATTGAAACATTTACTGAAGTCATAACTAGTATTATGACAAGGGTCTTGTTTAACATGAGAAATTCACCTTAAGTTTAACAGCTGATCCTTTAACGTTTGTATGAGGTTGCGCACACTTTTCCGAAGGCTTTATGGTTAAAACAATGCAAGTGGTTTTAGCTGTACAGTGAAACATGTAGAGGATTATTGTTGATCTTTAATGATAGTTCCCTAGTTAATAATATCATGGAAGCCAAAGGAGGATGACAATATTAATTGCTTGCTTACAGAGTAGGTCATCTCCTATTACCTTTTTAGTGCTAACCAGTATTGCATCCCACTCTACTGGCATTCCACTAGTGTGTGTGTGTGTGTGCAATGAGTCTGCTTCCTGTTGATGAATGAAGAGTTTAGATACTTGTAGGGATCATGCATTATTTTCAGCATTTCCATAAGATGATAGGGGAGAGGGGGTAATTCACCTATACACTTTTTGAAAATGTTGATGTTAAGATAATTCTAATATAGCAACAGTGTTTGGTTGAATGTGGAAGTTGAGTGCCTGAATGTTTGCTTTGGGGTCTATCAGAAGTAGCCTACACAAGCCAATCACAAGGCTTCAAATAGTCTAACATTCTGTCAATGCTAATATTGTGACAAATCGGAGGATGAAGTAAGCAGATAAAACTAAAATGGGATTCATATACAGTATAGCATAGACTCATGCAGAAACAAGAGCCTGAAAAAAAATTATCAAGTGATTTGATCTAGTTGGCCTCAGCGATGAAAAAGAAGACATCTGTAAGTTAAATGTCTGTTAATGATATAGAGCTATTTACAATAGAAGAATGGCTTACTCAGCCAGTATTGCTCTTAAAAGTGAAATTCTGAAAGGACGTTTCTGTCAAAACTACAGAAACCCTTCTAGATCCGCCACTGTGTATGCTCGAAGAAAATGTTGAAGATAATAATAGATCTATACTGCGTCAACAAAAAGAATGGCACCAGACCCATTATAAAAGAATACTTCGGCCACTGAATGTATGCCCTGATGATTATTGAAGCACAGAGTAGCCATTTCCCTTTTGTCAGGTATCTTCCACCCATTAAACAGTGCAAGAAACACCTCTGAAATCGATCTAATCATACTACAGAAATTAAAGCACTAAAGTCAGACGTGTAAATATTGCAAATCAATGCCCATGTGGTAGTGGAGAAAGAAATGGGACACAAAGAAGGACAAAGGTAAGTCCATGGAGCGTCCAATCTAGCTGCTGTAGTTAGTGAAAGGGCACATCTTGGGCCAGACAGTGAAAAAAAATATTTTAAAAATTTTATGGAAACATGTTGGAAGGGTTTGGAATTGCTCTGAAGATGTTTATATGCTTAGCCAATACTGTCAAACTGTCACAATAGAAAAGCAAGGCTGGTTTTTGGGTGATATGTTTGGGTAAGAAAGCCAAACCTCCACATTACCAAGTAAACCATATGAAATTATCTCAGTGATTAATGCTGTCCCTAAATATCTAAAATATATATGAGTGTATTCTTTTTCAGTGATTTTTAGACTTCTGGTGAATTATTAAATGTGGGCTATTTGAATCAATGATAAAAAGTCCTAAAGAAAAGCTACAATTAAATTTGTGTTTTTGACATTGTGATCTCAATCATATATTGGTGTTATTATAGTGTATTCACAACCTGTAGCAATTTCCCCATCAAATTTGTGCTACATGTTTTGTCTGATATAATTACAGATTTGGAGAAGAATGTCGAAGTAAAGGATGTTGATCATGTTCAAGAGGTAGGCAAGCAATAGACATCTCCATGATAGAATTACCTTTTTTCATTGTAGGTTATTAATCTTTTGATATCTGAACCGATCCAATCAAGCACTGGTATTGATACTGAGCTCAAGGTATTGAATAGATGTTTGAAGAAGGCATCTAAGTTAGGAGAATATAAACTGGCATTGCCTTTGCTGAGAGCTGGTGCATGTAACTTCACCACTTGTATCAAGAATTCGTCACACGTCAACCACGTCACTGCTTACCTACAACTGTGCCAAGCTGCACTTGAAAATAATGTTGGAGTTATTAAACTATTGACTGACCCAGTTGAAAAGAATGTTGTCAACAATCCTGAGTTTGGTCACTACCACACATTCCGTTACATCTTACTACCACTATTTGCTAGTGGGAAATTACCATTCACAATTCCTATTAGAGTTGCACTAAGAGCTAAGAACATGCAAGCTGTTGGTGAGCTACTGCTGCACGCTCATTTGACACAAAAAGTTGGCAGAGTTGATTGGCAAGGTTTGGAGTTGGAGAGCATCGACAAGGGCTGGCTGGCAACACTGCGAAGGCAGATCCAACCTATGGAACTTCTCTTATCACGTAATAGTTTAAAACACATTCCAGCTAACCTGTCTGCTTTCCCACAATTACAAGTTCTCCACATGTCCAGCAACTATGTTGTGTTTGTGCCTACTGAGCTATTCAGTCTTCCATCAATTAAGGAAATCGATTTGTCAAAGAACAAGATAGAATATTTACCAGAAGCAATCATTGGCACTGTTACACCTACATTGATCAACCTCAATATTTCTCATAACAAGTTAACGTCCTTTCCTGACTACTTTGCAGAGAGCAAGTTGGAATATCTGACGTTGAGTCATAATTCATTTTGTACTGTTCCAAGCTCATGTACCAAGCTCCAGACACTTCGTCATTTGGACATCAGCTATAATGTGAACATACATGTTATGCCACCTGAACTTGGTGGCCTGCCTAACCTACGATCATTCCGTATGGATGGTCTACAACAAATTGCTAATGTTCCTGCAAACCTGCAAGGTCCTATGCTACTGTTTCTACGCAAGCGATTTGAATCGCTTAAAAATTTTGAACACTTTGATCTGATCACTGTTGAAGCTGAATGCAGTGATGAGCTTCGTGTGAAATTTTCCTCTGCCCTACAGCTATCTTCATCAAGCAAATTCTCGATTCTTAATATGAAATCAGTAGAGCAGTTTCTAATGCTCCACAACACTTTCAGGCTGCCCAGTTCAGTGTATCTAATCCTATGGGACTGTACGAAGAACCAACCATTAGATATATTTGCTTCATTGCTACACTACCTCACAGTGGTCTGTCCATCAAACCCCATTGTGATAGCTGCTATCTACAGTAGTTTTATCCCAGAAGATGTTGATATGAGGATAAAAGAATCAGTGAAAGCTTCTGGCATTGAGATCAAGGACAATGTAAGCATCAAGCCTGTTTCCCTTCAGAAGTCTGGAATGTTTTCTGTTGTTGAGCTTGTTACATTTATCACTACTGAAGCTAAACCAATTGTATTTAGAGGCAAAGTTCCTGGCAGTTATTTAGCCTTAGTGGACATTGTTCATTTAAATCATCTCAAACGACAAAGTGAAAAAATTTCTCAAATGATTTCAAAAGCTGAATTCATAGAACTTGTGAATTCATCCTCAAATGATATAAGTGATAAAGAGCTGCCGGATGTTGTGAAGTTTCTACAGAGCTATGCTACCTTACTGCATTTTCCCACTGTTGAAGGTGCAGATATCTATTTTATTAGTAGACAATGGCTTGCAAACTATTTGTATCGTTTGGTAACTGCCACTACAAACCCACTGTTGACTGATAATGCTATCTTACCTGAGTTTGCCATCAAGGATCTGGTAGAAGATCAAGATTTGATCTCTGCTGTTTTTGAAATCTTTGTACGGTTTCTATTCAAGAGTGGCTTTGTTCTTCCCATTAGTGATAAGAAACTACTCTTACCGCCAGCCTTGGAGCAAAGACCAAGATTTCAAATTGCTTTGCCAGAAAAGGATAGGGTAAGACGATGGATAAAGTTACCTGTGATACCTCCTATGTTTTGGGCACGTTTTATATGTCATCAGTTAATCAGCCTAAGAAAAGTTTGCCAGGGCTTATCCAAAATAGATATTGCCCGTCTCCCACCAAACAGTCACTGGTATGAAGAAATGCTTGATTGGAAATATTGGGATTCAGGATTTGCTTGTTGGGAGAATGCACACTACTTAGTGTTCTGTGTAGATGTTGTCAATGACCATATTCAGATCATGGTTCCCCGTACCACTAAAGGATTAAGGCTCCTTCGGATTATCTCATTTCAGATAAACTCCTTGTTGAAAGGCTGGTATCCTGAGATTTGGGAAGCCATGGAACATTTTATTCCATGCAACTTGTGTGTTGCTAAAGGCAACCCTGAGCCTTATCTTTTTTCCTTAATTCGCTGTATGGAGTTTGCTTCAAAAGGTGGTACACTAAAGTGTCCTCATCATGAAGGTGCTCCTATCACAATACAAGCCATAGCTCCTGACTTAGCCCCAGAACATATCGAAGATGACTGGCTGATTTCACCACAAACATTGCAATTTAATTTGTATGAGAAATCCACAGTGCTTAGCCCTATACCATCAGAGACGGTATACAAAGGTTGGTATAATGATAAAGAAGTAGCAGTCAAGCCTTATCCTCATCCTGTCCTCAAAAGATACATTAACATGGAGGGAACCATCGATCCGCCATTACTAGCCCTACTTGCTGAGACCAGTGTATTACAACACCTCCATTATGATAAGATGCCATTTCTTATGGACTTCCTGGGTGTATCAATGGACCCAATATGTTTGGTGTTTCCTCTGGCTCAACATTGTTCACTTGAAGATGTCATCAAAACTAAGAAATTGGTAATGATTAGGAATGTTAAGCTTCGGGTTATTCATCAAGTTGCCCAAGCACTGGTCCACTTGCACAGCCACAGAATTATCCATCGAGATATTAGCCTGGGAAATATTTTAGTATTTACTTTATCTGCTGCTGAAGTTAATGTTAAGCTGGGTGGCTTTTCTCATGCACTATATTCTATGTTTTTAGGGCACCAACAAGGGCTAGTTGGTACATACCCTGCACCAGAGATGTCTGGGTATGGATGTATGCTTCCTTACGATGAAAGGGTTGATATTTTTGCGTTTTCTTTTGTCATGTACGAAATCTTAGTTGGAAAGATACTTGGTGCTGAGTATGGGAGTATATTTACTTCTACTGTGGCCAGAAATGTAAGACCATACTTACAGTATGTTTTTAATGAAGCTGCCTACATGGGCTCCCTCATCAATAGAGGTTGGGACACACATCCCTCAAGAAGACCATACGCCTTAGAAATTGTCCGACACATGAAACAACCTCATTTGTGGTACATTGCTAACTGGCAGTTGGCAGATGATACGAATGACTTCCTATGTGCTACTAGGAGGTTTGCTAGGAGAAAAGTAACTGATATTTTTATTTGTAAAAGTCGGTGGGATGATGCAGCCACTAACATAATATCACACTACTCAATACCTGACTTGAAACTAAAGAAATCTATAATCATCCAATCTCCTTTTGTTCCTGCAATGTGCTGTGTGAAAAATATGCTTTGGGTTAGTTTCTGGCATAAAGCAATTGTAGTGTATTCTGTGCATGAGTTGAAAAAGGTCACAGAGATTAAGCTGGACACGATGGCATCATCTTTGTCATGCAGTGGAAAGTATGTCTACATTGGGTACGAAAATGGTGCCCTTGAATGTTACACTTTTGGTCCTTCAGGTAAACCACTGGAGTCCATACAAAAAGTGAACATTAGTGACAATCAAATGACTCACTTAGAGGTCTGTATTGACTGTGTAGTGTGTTCCACACAAAATCAGGTATTGCTAGTTAATCACTATCCTCTTGAGACCATGGTGAAGTGGGAGGCTAGCTCTTACCACAAGGCACAGATATTTCACACTGTCATTGCTACTACCAGCAGTGGTACGTATGTGTGGGTATCATTCCGGAAGTGTTCGGAGCTTGTAGTGTTAGACCCTGTCATGGGACAAGTGTTGTTTGCCGTGGACTGTGCTGAAGCACTACCGACAGAAGAAAATGTTAAAGTTCTTAACCTGATTTCTTTTCATGACACAGTCTGGGCTAGTTTAAACACTGGACATGTTATGATTTTTAAAGCATCTTCTCCAAAATTGCTGACCTGGCTGAAGGTTCACAAATGTGATGCCAGGTTCCTTATGCCACTGTGTCCCTCTGGTGTGTCACCGACTCTTGTTAGTAGTACACCAAGCTCAGTAGTTGCCATTCCTAAAGAACGTCACCTTCAGTCTACTTTTGTGCTAAGCTGCGGCATTGGATTAGGCTGTGTTTCACTACAAGCAAGTTCAGATGTACCTAACAATACTGAAGGATTGTACCTGGTGATCTTAGAAGCACTGGAAGCTAACTTAATGTCTAACATAGAGGAGCTTAGTGAGAGAGAACAACTACCAATGATGAGAACTGTTAGTATCAGTACTAATCGTTTGCCACCATATGAAAATGCTCAGTTGTTTCATGCTGCTACATTCAGCGCCAACAGAAACAGAACACGTGCCACTTTGCCTGTTGCCAGAGCATCTACTCTACATGGCATGCCTACTGAAGTGAAAAGGATGTCACGGTTAGCTCACATTAGTGAGGGTGACACTGAATCTTTAGAATCTAGTAAGTTTTCACAGAGTGAACCAGGAATAGATAACGTGTCTAAATCTCAAACTGCTGGTACCAACATTGCTAACCAGATTTCGTTTTTTGCTAGCACCTCAAGTGAGAGCTTATCAGATGATTTTAGCGTGGAAATGTCATTTAAAGAGAAGCCACGTTATTCACGGTTAATGTCTGAAAATTTTAGCAGTCAGCAAGGAGGTTGGTCTGTGTTCAACTACAGTGATGCTTACAAGGAACTTGTTGATCAGAAATCAAAACAACCAGAAGCTATTTTGGAGTTAGAAACACCAGAGGTAGTATTTGAGAATCACAACTCCGAAGACTCTGATAGTGACTTAGACTCCTATGTACAAATGCACACAGTTCCGACCACTGGTAGGAAACCGAAACGAAAGGGGTAAGTAGTCTAACAGTATTACTCTAGTGTTTAGACTTTTTCCTTTTTAGGAATTCTCTTGACTATGCTGACTTGGATCTAGAACAGAACGATGGTGCACCAATTATCGGTGAAGAAAAATCTGAATATGCTGTCTTACAGCCTATTAGAAATTAATCCATTTAATGTATGCACACTATAATGTATTTTTGATATATATTTCAGACATGTTTTAAGTTTGTAAAATACATTTTATTTTGACACCTTTAATGTTTATGTACACAACTCAGACAGATCGTTTTTCTACAAAACACATTTAAAACTATTTTATTAAAGGGTTGGTGTCTTCTATAATGTACATACACATTGTTCTGTGAATAAATTGATAAAATTGTGTATACAATATAAATTGTAATATGTTGTAGTTGTTTTTGTTGTCTTCTCAGTTGTAGTTATTTTCGTTGTCTTCTCAGTTTTCGTTGTATCTACAAGATAAATACAAGTAGAGTAAAACGAAATAGTGAAATAGAAATTCCACTTGCCTTTCCAGTAGTTTGAGTGCTGCTGGTGTCCTTTTTGGATGCCTGTCTTACATTTTTCCTACCAGGTTTGGTAACCTCCTTGGCTTCTTCACTTTCTTTGATTTCTTCTTGACTTTCTTTGATGTCTTCTTCACTCTCCTTGATTTCTTCTTGACTGTCAGGAGTCTGTGTTAAACCATTCTCCAAGCGTGCCCCATCAGTGGCATCTTGTGATGGTGTTTTATCAGTTCTAGACAAAGAACTCCAACTAAAACAACTAAACATTAAGGATACTGAAACTCAACTCTTGACTCTGAGATGTACTAATTTCTGCAGAAGCCGAATCCAAAGCTGGTAAAGAGCTGTCACCATCTGATCTACATGATACAATATAGGAAAAGTTGACGGCAAATAATATGAGTCCTATGGCTAATATTCACATTTTAGGGTGCCTTTTTTTTGAGAGGCTAATTATTTAATGCACAAAGGGTGTGTGTGCATGCAAAAAATGTCAAAAAATAATTAATAGCTTCCACTGTACTTCTTTCGTTTTGTTGACTGTGAATCATCAGACAAGATTGCTTGCTCTTCTTCATTTTGTTCTTGCTTCCTCTTTCTACGACCACGTTGAGGAATTTGACTGGTGGTACTACTAACTTCTTTCTGCTCATCAACCGACTTCAGTGAACTGTGTTAAGTATAGCAATAAATTGCACAACACAAACAGGAACAACTACCTATTGTCTGCAGTAAATTCCTTTAAGGTTCTTTGCCTCTTTTGGGAAGGCTCGGCCTGTTGTTCTTTTCTACACAAAGGCAGCACAAAGGAATCACATGCAGTATATCACATATCTCCTTACCTTTTCCTCCTACCTCCTGTTGTCTTCTTTGCAGCTTCTGTTGCTTTCTTTGTTTTCTTGTCAGTTGGAGCAACTTCAGTATCACTACCAATGCTAAAGGAATAGACACAACAGCATAACACAATTCCTATTATTTGGTCATTCAGTACGGTATGCAGTCTGCCCACTACACACAAAAATACAGATATTACTTCTCATTTGTTGCTTCTTCAGTTGGCTTGGTGGTTCCTTCCGGCTGGTCAGTGGTGCTATTCAATTTCTCTAGTAGCACCTTTGGTTTGCCAGCTGATCTACATAAGTGACAAGTTAACTATTGTACAAGTAATGTACACAAACACTGCGATAAGGATACCACTGACAATACAAGAAAAATTGATAATATACAGCAGAACTTTTTAAAAGTGGACACCCAAAAATGAGGACACCCGCATAATCCAGACACTTGTATAGGTCTCATTTGAACTGATTCATAGCATTTTACATTGTCCCAAGGTGTCCATACAATACAGGTTCCACATTATATGTACCTTCTCTGTTTTGACTTTTGGCCATCTTTTTGTCGCTGGCTTTTCTTGGCACTACCGCTACCAGGTTGGGATTTAGGCGAGATACCCAGATTAGCAGCAGCTCCTCCTGGCTTCTTTTGCTACAATAGCACACAATAACACCACCTCCTTTATAATGCCTCTGCCTACCTTAACTGAATATCCCACTGGTAGATACAGAGCCTGGTTAGGGTTAGGGTTCTAAAATACAGAATATAAAGGTTCTAAAGCAGGTAATAGAATTAACATGAAATTTACAGTGTGCAATAAAGTCCCTATGTACTCCTACAGCCTGGTACAGCTTGTGAGTGCAGCAAGGTGCAAATACAGCATGTCTCATACAGCACGTCTCGTACAGCTTATGTGGAAAATTTGTGAAACAACCAATAATGTAAAATTGACACAATTACTGCATGCAAATCACATATATACATACTATTACGTACCTTGGAAGCAGTGTACAGTCTTGTTGGCAGCAGGGGTTCACCTGGGAATGGTGCCAGTTTGATGGGGCCAAGCTGTGAGTGGGCATAGTACATGACAAACTAGAGCTTATGAATGTTACCTTGAAGAGTAATAGCTCATGTGCTAGGTCACAGACTGCATACAGCTTCTGTATAAGAAACAACATAATATAGTGACATATGTGTGTATATGCGTGTGTGTGTGTGTGTGTGTGGGGGGGGGGGGGGGGGGGGTGCAGTGTCATTTCACCTTGTTTTGCTCTTCGTCACCCTCATCCTGTGCATCCTTGGTCTGCTTGATGTTCTGGATGAGTTTAGAGAGGAAAGGAAAGTTGTCAGTTTGATGAACAATTGGCTCCAACAGCATCCACAAGCAACTACAGAAAAGGGAAGCAACACTTCAAACATACACAAGTGCACATGCAAGCACTACACACAGACAGACAGACATACAAACAGATATGAGCACACACTATCACATACTCTCTGAAAACATCCAGAGACTGGAAGTTGAGTCGCTGAAAGTCAGGATGATGAGCAATAAAGTAAATGATATAAGGTAGTGAGTACTCAGGTAGTATGGCAAACAACACCTCTGTACAAATACAATATGCCATCATACTATTCTGTTATAACTTGATTTATACCCTTTGCTTTGGAGTGCTGCTTGACATAGGTTCTCCTGATAGCAACATTTCTCACTAAAACATCCTTAGCCTGTTAAATATGGAAGATTAAATGCTTTGCGGTGAAAATTTTACCTCAGTTTTTATCTGTTTATTTGTCTCTGTACCACTGAATGCTAACATACTTAGGAAGTACAAAGGAAGTTGGAGTTTGATGAGTCCCTTGTGTAGCTTGGTGATGAATACATGACGAACTTCCTGACAAGAATCCTACCAGAAAAATTTAAAATACACCTACATAGAAACTCTTAGTATATTAACATATGAGTATCTGATACAAAAGTTTGTGCAAATGTGGTGTGTGTGTGTGTGTGTGTGTGTGTGTGTGTGTGTGTGTGTGTGTGTGTGTGTGTGTGTGTGTGTGTGTGTGTGTGTGTGTGTGTGTGTGTGTGTGTGTGTGTGTGTGTGTGCATGTGAGGCAACATAGCCAAGTGGTTAGGGTATCTGCCTGGTGATCAAGAGCTCCCAGGTTTGATTCTCTGTTACGCCGCGTTGGTGTTGTTGTTGTTTCCTTGAGCAAGAAACTTTACTCACATTGCTCCCGTCTACCCAGCTGTTTAAATGGGGACCTGGTGTCAACTGGGACAGCGGCCCACCCAGCTGTAACATCAATGGGTGCCTGGTATTAACTGGGGATGCAAATGCCCAACTGTCCTTGTCTCGCTTAGCGATGTTGAGGTTATTGTGGAACTTTGGATTCCGTGACCTCTCTCCATGAGACCTGGATAGTCCTCCTGCAGGCTGCCCCAGGAGGATTTTCCTGCACAAGGTAGGTATCCCAGTACTGGTTTGCTAGGTGACAATAGCTGTGTTTTGTACGGCTGCCGTAGGCTTTGCTTTGCATGTGTACATGTGTACATACGTGTGTGCAAGTATGTACATGCATGGTCACATGGTACACCTGTAAGACAATGGTAATTTCCTGCAAGGTAATGCTACCCAGTGTTTCACTGTGTAAGAGACAAGGCTTGTGTGTTTCTGGTGTGTTCAGATGTACAAGTTCGTATGATGACAGTTCTAAGCATACAAAGTACTGCATTACTTACTCCACACACACACACACACACACACACACACACACACACACACACACACACACACACACACACACACACACACACACACACACACACACACACACACACACTTGTACACACACACTTGTACACACACACTTGTACACACACACACACACACACACTTGTACACACACACTTGTACACTTGTACACACACACACACACACACTTGTACACACACACACACACACACACACACACACACACACACACACACTTGTACACACACACTTGTACACACACACTTGTACACACACTTGTACACACACACACACACACACACACACACACACACACACACACACACACACACACACACACACACACACACACACACACACACACACACACACACACACCTGTACAGTTAGTGCTAGTCGCTGCAGCTGCACCAAGTCAATCAGGTCACAATATTTCTTCACTCTGGCCAGTCTCAGCAGACCACAGGCAGCTGACATCCTCAACCTTGACCTGTCTACTGACCTATAACAGTGTAAAAACATCCATAAAAACAGACATCAGTGAAACCTTTTCATTTCAGTCTTAAACAGATCACTCTGTACACAAACCGTTAATTTGGGGATTGTTACAGAATATAAGATTTTCATATATTGTATGATGCAATTGTGTGTCTTTTACAAGAACAGCTAGACTTATAACACAGGTGTGAATATACAGCCTGTATATAGCTTGCACAATCTCTAGCTTCACAAGAATCATGTAATAATTAGGTACATTATATACAAGAGGATAAACCTTAGATTGTACCAATGAAATACAGAGAACACAACATTCAGAAATTGGAGTACAGCTTCTACCTGACATTGTTATCTCCATTAAGGTCACCATCATTGGCCAGTGTACAGTCAAACAGTTTTAACACTGGGATGGCATATTGCTCCTGATCATGAGTGATTCCAAGTAGCCATCTTACCATTAGCTTGTGTCCTCTGACCTGTAAGAGGTAAGAGTGGATAATAAGTGCACGCATGCACGCACACACGCTGAGTACAGTACCACATGTCGTGCAAACATACTTTCAAGTGTGTTTCTTTGGACACTTCATCATCGGGGCACCACTCTTGATCGTCACAATCATACTCCTTGTTACACTACGCAACATGTATATAGTCAGAGACATACATTAAGTAGTGGTCACTTACCCGATCAACCATTAGCAGATCCTTGAGTACAAACATCTTCATCACTGCCTTGTGCTTAGTAGCAAACAGTTGTGGTTGAAGTAGTGCTATCTGACCAAGTGAGGTGAGTACTGTTAGTAAATGAGTGTTGTCGTAGTTCAATGCAGATACTAGTGACTGCAATGCAAAGTGGATACTAGTAAAATGTGTGTGTGTGTGTGTGTGTGTGTGTGTGTGTGTGTGTGTGTGTGTGTGTGTGTGTGTGTGTGTGTGTGTGTGTGTGTGTGTGTGTGTGTGTGTGTGTGTGTACTTATGTACACATACATTATGTCAACATGCATTACAGCCATCTTACACTGTAAAGTCGTCCAAAAGCCTTGGACTCATCGTAGACCACATTGAAGCAACGGACAGCATACTTGCCCTGCTTAACAGTCCCTTGGGCAGCTAACTTTGTCAACACAGATTGCAAACATCTAGTATATAAGAAAAGAACACCAAATACATGTCTCCTTCACCATCTATCAGCCACGTGTCACCACGCTAAGCACACACACATGTATAACACGGTATAAAAATTAAA
Source organism: Dysidea avara (assembly GCF_963678975.1). NCBI lineage: Eukaryota > Metazoa > Porifera > Demospongiae > Dictyoceratida > Dysideidae > Dysidea > Dysidea avara. The sequence continues at coordinate 11,054,888 of NC_089282.1, read as the reverse complement.
GGTGGACCGATACCGATACCAGTATCGGATCGGTATTGGTAATACAAGGTACAGATACCACAGTAGACACTCACCACTTTTATTAAACCATCTCTAGCTAAGTTTCCAGTAGCTAATAACTTAGTTGAGCTAACAAAGTAGCGAAACAAAGCCTTTGTTACTCTTTTACAAGTATTGCTGCAATTGCTCCGTGTGTATTCTAATATATTAGAGTACGTGAATCCTTTGTAATTAAATGGTAGTGCAGTTGTTCCTCAAGAAATAAGTTTATGACTACTTGGCTTGGTTGAAAAGCTATAACAAACAGTGTACAATTATCGGCCGCCCACGCAATTAATTGCCTTATCAATAAGCTTACAAGAAAACTACTTCAAATCAAGAAATTAGTAATCCACCATGATGTTTATCATGTCTAGCTGTTATACAATGAATATTTTAAAACTTGAGATCAATCAATTACTGTGATATTTTAATAGCTAGCTATGTATTACAACAATGAAATTTCTATAATAAACTTGTCTAGGCTTCAATGTATAGTATTGGTATCGGCAAATAATTTCAGTACAAATACTCGTATCGGAAATATTGGTAAAAAGTGGTATCGATCCATCTCTAATAAAGACCCTTCTACATTGGCTATCACTAACAAATTTGCCTAAAGGAACAATATTGAATATAATGTGTGAGGTAAAATTTTGCACTGCTGCCTAGCCATGATAGAATGAGAAGACATTTTGGGGTGTTAATTAAGTGATTACATCAAGTTACACTACCTTAGCAGTGCATAACAACATACTTAACGAATTACAAAAAAATAGGTGAAAAGTTCAAGTAACAGATATACCACGGCTGTGAGGGATTTTGCTGATCAATATAGAAACTCAAAACCTGAGGGCCACAGGCCCGAGGGGTAAGGGTGTATATATCAGCAATATCCCGACACAGTTGTGATATAAGTGATATCACTCAGGGCACACTCCACCTGATAGGTGAAAGAATTACAGAGCACTCACCCTGTTTGTTTTTTTATACACTAGCATCTGATGATCGATTGTGGTTTCAATTGCATGGGCAAATAGGTCTCAGAACATTATTCCTACATCATTACGCTTCAACACACACCAGGAACTTTCAATTGTGGGATTGATTTTTGGGGTGTAAAGTTTTTAATACTACGTTAAACCTTGTGGGAGTAAGAAAGTTAATACATTAAGTTAAGTACTTAAGACTATAAGCTAGTTGTCTTATTTCATGGTCTGCTCAATCGCCCCCTGCGCAGTAGGTATCCATGCATCGCCCAAGCAAATCATTTTACAGATCATTCATCTTAGAATGTAGTTTAGTTACTGTCAAATCATCTAAACTTAGCAACTACACTGAGCCTTGCCTAATGTGTAAACTAAAACCCACAATAAAATGCTCCATGTCGCTCAATAAAATGAGTCAAAGCATTTCGTATCTTTGAATGGTTGGGCATCAAAGCCATGAGCAAAGCGCGTTTCCATGATATTGCCCGGGTAATATCTAGATATTGTCTGGTGAATATGCGAGTTAAACCGAAGCGGCGCCTTTGAACACCCATGTTAAAGTGGTACATTTACTGTTAAACAAATAGCATGTACTGGGAAATTTGACAGAAATTTATGAGGCTATAAGTGATCAGCAAAATGTGTGTCCCTATCCTAATTACTAATTAGTATATTCTGTCCGTTACACATGCAGCCCTACACAGAGAGAATGATATATGTGAATCACTAATCTGTTTACTTCGGTGTGGTGCAAAAGATATGGATGATTTTCACTTTATTGCATACATTATAGGTAACACTCAAAACGATTGACAATAACATGCTACCCGTAAATTGGCACCTTGCACCGTAAGCTGAGAGACATTATTGGAGGACAACAGTATGTGTGCAGTGTATGCACTGTAAGGCACCTGTTGGACTGAAGTGACATCTAACAATGAAAATTTTAAGCCTGTAGCACTAGCCATTATTGCGAGCCATAGATACAGTATACCACTTATAGCATATACACCTGTACTCTGTACTGCTTCATTTTTTATCAAAAGGACATCAAGAGTATGCCATCATTTAAAATCTGCCACATGATATGGAAATACTTACGAGACAATTTGAGGATGATTATTTTTTATCTCCTCCCCAGTCATAACAAAGACCTCCAAACACATCTCCACTACAAGAGAGTACACAATAGCCACTGACACAGGTAAATTATTGCATGTTTGTAATGTGTTGTAGTACTGTGTGTAGTGTCTGCACGGTGTGTGCATGTGTAATATACTACATACCGATGGTAGGGTTAGGATGTCTCAGCCATCCCATGAATGTCTCAAACACTTCATCATCACAGAAATGTTCAGGTACAGATGATGACAACAACTACAAGATACAATTGCACTCTTGACACAGTATCATTTATTATATGTACAGTGTCACTGTTGTTATCCACTGACATGTATACACATGTGCTGACAGACATACACACGTGCACACGCACATAAACACTACACACATTTAGTAAGTGTATTCCATTCAACACAGCCTCCTCCAGGTCTACACTATCTTCAGACAAGTCCATATCTACAGCAGCAAACCTCTCAGACACCTGTACAATATAAGTGAAACATTATACTGTACACATGCAAAAGTTTGAGGGATAAAAATTTTGCAAAATTGCGGTTGTTTGCATGGTGCATGAAATTTTCAACCTCAAAATTAATGATTATCAGGATTAACTTTATGCTATGCAGTAGGTACCCTCCCTGAGTGAAAACAATCAATCCTTGAAATTACACCACAAAAATCCTTCATCCACAAAAATTTCATACACTGTACCTCAAAAAATTATATAAATATATATATGTGCGTGTGTGTACCACTTTCACACCTCAGATCAAAGGAAAGCCAGTGCATACATATCACATATTGCACTGACTCAAAATGTTAACGAGATATATGCACTGCTACCAAAGCGTATATCTCGTTAAGGCAGTGCTATAACAAGATAGTGCATATATCAGTTAACTTGAGACATTGCACACCTAATAGGAGTGCACACTATATCCAGAAATCATCAGATTTCTTTGATGTTTTACTGTTATCCTCTTCTCTTATATAGAGAATCAAGCAAGCTGCGATTGTGGGATTGAATTCTGCCAAACAACCTGTGATTCAATTTTAATACATCAACAGTAGTTTGTTTTTTTACTTTTGTAAATGTAGCAATTAAAGTAACATAATTAACACTAGTCTCTTAAAATTGCTATATTTAAAATTGCTATATTTAAAATCAAACTTTGATGTATGATGTATTAAAATTGAATCCCACAATCATAGTTTGTTTGGCAAAATTCAATCCCACAATCACAGCTTACTTGGTTCCCTATATAACAGAAGGGTACAGCAACTAAAGATTTTGCCAATTAGGTGGGTCTACATGCTAAAGTAGAACATATTAGTTATACCACGGGCACTTGTGCTTTGCCTGTATAACGCACTCAGGGGGCCTGCGGCCCTCGTGCTTGTGCGTATATATCAGGCAAAGCACTTGTGCCCGTGGTATAACTATTACATATATATATATAGTATACATACATATAGTGAGCGACTGGCTTGCTGCATAAGACAAACTTTGTATGAATAATAATTTACAAGATTACAAAGAAGGTGGTTTTGTGTTTATATGGTGAACATTACATCTTATGTAATATACATGGAAGGGATGCACACCAATCCTAAGTGAAACTACTTATATAATATCACAACCAATCTTGTTACAAATGTGACTAAAACTAATGGCAGTCAGGGCCTTAATAATGAAGTAACATGAGCACTACAACATGGTAGAGTTAAGCATGACAGTCAGTCAGTCAAGCATTTTGCTACACAATTATAGCAAGTGTTACAGCTCACCTTCTTCACAAGAACAGCGACAGACTTGCAATCAGTCATGGTGGCACAAGCTCGGTCCAATATTGTCCTCACTGTATCAATGATAGCATGACGGGGTCCCACCTTAGAAATGATGTCACCCTGCCACAGAAGTGATGTTTAGTAAAGGATATGCTAACAATGTGTCTATATACGTATGACACACCTTTGTTTTTATTACATCCTGCCTGGTGGTGGATGGGTTAATTGCAGTTGATAAGAGCTTCTGTAACTCAGGCTTCTTTTTGAGTAGGTGGACAAATTCTGATAAATGTGTTTGTGTTTTCACAGTATCTGGCATCACTCCTACACAGTGTTGACAAGAAAACAGTATAACTGTGATGGTGACATTCTGAGCTTTAGTAGTCACTACATCAGTAAGTCCATGGTAAATTTATGCACACATATATACAGATACAAATGCACATACAAAAAGTATATGCACGCATGCACAAGTTTATAAGCAGTTCACTTACTAACAATCATCATCACCCTTCTCATGATGGAGATCTTGTTAGCCTACAACATAGGAACAAGATCAACCACTGTACATGTCTGCATGCACAACCTAAAAGTAAAATGCAAAATGCACGCGCGCGCGTGCGCGCACACACACACACACACACGTACTGTACAGTGTAAGTACCTCAGGGTCTTCCTTAACCAGGTCTACCATCTCAGTTAAACAATTTCTGAGGCTATGATAAGAAATACATAAATATACATATATATAAGTGTACTCTGTAAAAACCCCAACTACATACCTTTGTTGAGTCTTCAGTAACTCTCCAAATGCTCTAAATAAAGAATAACACAAATAGGTGTATCCTACATACACAAATGTGCACGCACGCATCCATGCATGTGCACGTGCACACATGTACTGCACAGTTACAAAAATGACAGGTCTCACTTTTTAGCATGGTCATCCAGTGCTGAGAACATCAACAGCAATCTCTGTACCACTTCTTCATCTTCCAATGTGACTGGTACTAAACAAGTGATGAGACACTTCTCAGCACAAATCCTAATCAAAGCACAATTCCATACATGTATAATAGTTTACTCATTTGTCAAATATCCCTAACTTGTCTTCAAGAAATTCCTGATAGTAAGCATGAAGTATTTTATTAGGCATCCATGATGCCTTCTTAGCATCTTCTTTACCAGACACAACATCAATGGGCCTAGAGAATATATAAACTACAACTGAGCCCCAATTACGTACAAGCTTACTAACCCGGACATGATTTTTCTGTACAATCTAGCAACACTTGTCAGGGCCTCTTTTTTCACTGTCCACTAGATTTAAAATAATTATATCACTCTCTCTAGCCTAATCATCACATACCTTTTTGTCTCTCATTCTGGCTTTCAGAACATCTGTAAGCTAAAGAATTATTATTAAAATCATACAGAAGATATACAAAATAAATTTGTTTACCACATCAGGAATACAACTCAGATTCTCAGCTGCAGCTTCACAAATTGTCCTAACCACTTCAAGTCTGATTTGTTCATCAGGGTCTAGCGCTCTCTGACACAATCGCTCTACACAAATACAAGAGTCAGCCCAGTGGAGCTAACGTGGCCTTTCATACCTGCTATTGCTTGTGCCTGCACAGGGTGATAAACTAGAAAGTGTTTAGCAAACTTTATACATTCCTTCCTTATCTCAGTAGATATATCCTCAAATCTAGAATTACAAAGACAGTGAAGAATTTTCACTAGAGCATATGTGTGCATGTGTGCTTTGACATGCCTTCCAAGGAAGCAATTCCAAAGAGACACGTTCTGGCTGGCAAGCACTGAGTTTCTATCAGTGAACATTTTGGCCAATAACTGAGTCACTTTAACTCTCTCTTCAACATCATTACTCTATCAACAAGAAAAACTTGATTCTCCATCTTTTCAACCATTGTTACAAACTAACTTTCAGTTTATATTCCAGTTGAGGTAACACAGCTAACAATACTGAAGGCTCAATACGATTGAGCTCAAACAAGAGCTCGTAAACATGTTCAGCGACGTCACTATCAGACTGTTCCCCCATCACTAAATTACTATTGAAGAACTACACACACACAATCAATGTTTACTATTTGTAAAGAGACAGTAAGAATATTACCCGTTGGACATAAGGTTCAAGGCTAGTGCCAGCTCTCTGGATAACACTCACTGCTAACTTGTAACTGTGAGGATCAGACGCCTAAAGGAAAAAAATTATATAGGTGGTATGTGCAAATTGTTTTGTTACCTTATGTGATTCGGTGATATTTATTAGTAAAACATCCAGTATTCCTGGGGGAATGTTCTCTCCATATTGAATGACAGAGACCATTGAGTCCAGCATGTAGCTGTGTACATTGGCTGAGGTAGCCTCACTATAATGTACACATAACCATTCACGTACGTTTGTAACGTATTTAAAGGAGTACGTACTTAACTAGATTGAAGAAGGTCTTGAAGAGACTTAAAATCAGGTCTTGGGCATCAGGCATGTTGGCCAGCACAACAAATGATTGTACTTGTGCAAGACTCTAAAAAATTCATAATTTGGCTAGCTATCACTTTAACAAACACAACACAAATACCTCTAGCAATTGCAAGCACCTCTGATAAGAGGCAGATGAGGGCTTGTCCAGTCCATGAAGTTGATTTATAAACAAAGTGAATACATTCTATTGAAGAACACATACATACGACATGTACAACATCAAGTGTACACACTTTTAACTGCTCATCGTCATAGGGAGGTTTGGGGGCACAGATCCTAAGTACTTCAGCAATGGCACATGCAGCCAGTAAGCGCACATCCTTGTCTTTATGAGTAATCACAAATGGTTGGGCCATGTCATATGCAAACTCTGTCAACTCTGATGGGGGCGCATCACAAGCATCAGGCTGTGCATAGTTCATTAAAACAGTGATATTTGCCTATGAGAATAACACAATGCATAAATATACTCCATTAGAACAACCACGTTGTTATGCAATATTAAAAATTCTATTAGAGTTCTTACCGTTAATCTTTTAATAAGTTCTTCCTTGTTTTGTTTTTGTGTAATCTCCTTCAATGGGAGATCACTTTGGGCGCGTTTCTTACTAGGCGGCATCCTCGTGACAGCGTAAAATCTTCTAACAAAGATTTAGTTTCATAGTTTAGCGTGATTTTAATCTTAACGGATCAAGTTAGCGAGTTTCCTAACACGAGTCCAGCTGTTGAGTTTCCCGCCGAGCTGAGCGCCTAAACAAATATTCCAAATAAAGCGCACAGAAGTTGTCCGATAAAAATGAGGCTTGTAATCTTAAACACCTATGATGAGGTGAGCGAGTGGGCTGCTACCTACGTGAAGGATAGAATAAATACCTTCAACCCTGGACCGGATAAGCTATTTGTGCTAGGATTACCAACTGGTAAGAGGTGTAATTTTTGCTGTAATTAACCTTCTGTTGCTAGGTGGTACTCCACTTGGTATGTACAAGAAGCTAATAGAGTACCAACATAAAGGAGAAGTGTCTTTCAAATACGTGGTGACATTTAACATGGATGAGTATGTGAAGCTACCACGAGATCATCCAGAGAGCTACCATACTTACATGTGGACCAATTTCTTCAAACATATTGACATTGAGCCAGCTAATGTGCACATACTGGATGGAAATGCTCCAGATTTATTTGCTGAATGTAGCCAATTTGAGAAAGAAATTACAAAAGTTGGTGGTGTGGAACTGTTTGTTGGAGGTACATATGGTAGGAATTTTTCAAGTGATTTATAAAGCTGTGTGTTTGTAGGTATCGGTCCTGATGGACATATTGCATTTAATGAACCTGGATCATCACTTGTGTCCCGGACAAGAGTCAAGGCTTTATCACAAGAAACTATTGATGCTAATGCCAGGTATGAAGCATACATCCTAGGGTTGGGCAATATTGAATTTGAGTCATTTAATGCGATTATTGGAAACACAACCACATAGTTAGAAAAGTCCATGATTGCTTGCTTTCACTGAGAATTAATTTACAAACACAACTTCTCTGCTAACAAGTTAACCAAATTAGCATAGTTAGCAATAGTATGCACGAATATACTGCCTATGCAATAATATTGCGAAGGCTAAATACATGGGGCAAGCACTTGATTAGGCAATACATTAAAATATTGCCCAACCCTAGTACATCCCTCCCTATTGTACATCCTTTGAGACTGTTCTGGTGTCCTAATTGGAGAGAGGTGTTAATGTATGTATACCATATAACGCAAATGTGACCGTGGATAAGTGTCCAGTGTCAATATTCTGTATTAACTGTAGCTAGTTTTGGCACACCAATACAAACATGCATACACTTGGTAGACTTGTGTTACGTATGTTTGTACGTATCTAGGTTCTTTGGTGGTGATACAAGTCAGGTACCCACACAAGCACTAACGGTTGGAGTAGGAACTGTTATGGATGCCAGAGAAGTTTGTATAAGACACAGACAAAATAACCTGACAATAGTATTTTGTGGAATAGGTTATGATATTGATAACTGGAGCCCACAAAGCTTTCGCATTGTACAAGGCAGTTGAGGAGGGGGTCAGTCATATGTGGACAGTTTCAGCTTTCCAGATGCACCCCAAGGCAATCTTTGTGTGTGACGATCCAGCAACCATGGAACTGAAGGTGAAGACAGTACGATACTTTAAGGGACTCATGGATGTCCATCAAGAGGCTATCGACAAATTAAGCAGCAGAAAGAAATAACTTATACAAAACATAATTGTTAGAAATGGCAATGTGATTATTTTTGTCAATGTACAATGTATTGTAGTCAATTGTGATCAAAAGACTATCAAAAATAAACTACACCATTGTACTTAAGATTTTTTTCCAGGTGGTTTCATCTTGTTTCTGTACAATGTGTCAAGGAAAAATACCACAGAATTAAAGATTGCATATCAAGGATACAAATTATACTCTAATTTCTGTCTCAGAACTCCCATCATCACAAATTCAGTGTTGTAAATTGCTGCAAATAAAGACCAATACTGAGCTAGGTGGTGGGTGCATTATACAGGTCTCACCTATTCCAGCTTCATCAAAGACAGATACTTCGTCACTGTCCAAGTCTCCATCACATGTCAAAACAACAAGTGGCTTCTTGTACAGTGTTAAACCATGCTAGAGAACGATAATACTTCAAAAGGTTCACAGACACATTGGACATATATATATGGTACTGTGCACAAAAAAAAGTAATGAAGAAGTTGCAAGGGAGCAAACCATTACTTATGTCAACAGTTTATGAGTCAATGAACATGTGTGAGCCCTCACGACTACGTTACCTTTTTTTGTAGTGTACTGTACACTACTTACCTTCAATTTCTTACAGGATGCATCCATTGTTTGCAGTGTGTGTAAAGACACTACCTATACATGTACATACAAGAAGAAAAACTTATCACAGTGTAATAATGTTTGTGTTCACCTGAACATGTTTACAACATGAAAACATGCTTAGGCTATTGGGAGTGAACACATGTTCACCTCTTTGATATTACTGTTTTTGTCGTGGCTCAGGTGAACAGTACTGGCTATAACTATACCTCTCCACCAGCACATTTTATGATTTCTCTTAGAGACTCGGGGCAAGGAATTACTTGAGGTGTGCAGTAGAACGTGAGTCCCTACATGTGTGTGGAACATAAAATGAACACATGCACGCACTCGCGCACACACACTTGTAATAGTTTTTCACTTTGAGCTTTCTTCAATGATGCAGGAATATTAAAACCATAGATCGTCTCAGCATACTGATCTTTCAGTGCAAACTCTGTTTCATCTAACAAGACCAGATAGGCCATTATAACACACCAGTACACGCTGGTGATTTACCTACAAAATACCCAACATCTCCACTTCTCACAATCCACCCTGTTGTGACCATGTGCTTTGCCACAGAAATGGCGCACAAGAACTTGATGGTACGTGTCAGCTGAAACAAAAATGAAAACATACAATGCACAGCAGTCACATCAAAAAGTGGGATTTAGAGTTGTGAGATCAAAGGTGGCAGCCAAGAAAGGCTGCAATGATGTTAATGTCAATTAATTTAATAATAACATATGGCAATGCTGTCATCAAAATTTATTGATATCAACTTCATTGTAGCTGCAGCCATCATCGATTGCCACCTTTGCTTCCCCAACATTGACTCACTCTTGATGTAACCAGATGGGTACAATCTTTTGCATCAACTTCAACCCCTCCCAGTCTGTTAATGATCTACGACATGAACACACTCAATGCACATTTAAAATCACAACTAGGATTTTTATACAGTATAAAAAAATGTTTCATACACGACAAGTCTTGCATGAAATTTGCATGAAAATGTTTTAGTGGTAAGAACCCACCCATTAAAATTCATATACTGACTAGTGTTAAAATTCATACACTGACTAGTGTGAATTTTCTATGATATTGGATGCTCATACTAATTTCATATAGAAATTTGATGATATACAGTAAACATATGTGACCAGATCTGCGAAAACCCAACATAATCGCACAAGCCTAAATTTACAGTATAAAGCATTGAATACAATGGGTGAAATACTTGCGTATTATTGAAAGAATTCCGTAAATTTTTTGAATGCCTCTTTCTTAGTGAAGAAAGAGACCAACAATAAAATGCTGGATATCATCTTATTCACCTACTCAAGAGGAGTTGGAAAATCTTTATTTCGTTGCAGTAGACCCAAGGATACGGAAGTTATGAGCGTTTGTTTACGACATGTCGAAGTGATCGTATGCGATCGATTTTTCTTTGCAAATTTTGCCTTTGTATGCAGTGAAGAAGGGTGAGTAAAGGAAACACTTACCCAGTAATTGATTCCCCTGTTCATGACGAACACGATGGTGAAAATGGTAGCTCTGTACCTCAATTTGTTGGTAAGTTACAACTGTTTTTGTAGGCACCTGTAATTTATTTCCTCTATACTTGCTGTACAAATCGATTTTTCTGTTGCAATTTTGTAGGGTTGTAACTCCTAAAGTTATTGGTATATGAGGCTGAAACTTTGCCAGAGGGTACCACTTGGCTAAGTAGATTCTAAATATTTAATAAACAGGAATTTTAAAAATGCACGATTGCGTCAGGTTTTCATAGATCTGGTCACATAATGAACATGCAACATGTACACTACACATGTTGCAATTATTTAAAGCGAGACGTGCCCAAAAATATCAGGATACCTGTGCATTACTCGGGTGCTGGTATTTGGTGCTTTGGGGGCAAGATTAGTACCCCACAGGAGACTGTACCATGTCACATTGTGGGCACTACAGTCCCTTACCCATCACGTGATATATGCACAATTAGACACTGCTTTCCACACCAGATGCTTATTTACAGCTGGGTAAACTAGATCAATGTGAGTATAAATTTCTTACTCAATGAAACAACAACTCTCTCGTACATGCACGCGACACATACACACACACACACACACACCTCTTTCATTTTCGTCATTGCTGCACCAGACACGCCAGTAAAGACAATGCGAGGTTCCTTAACCAGTGAAGGAGCTACAGTAGTGCCAGACTCCCCAACTTCTGCATCATCACCCTCTGCATCAGTAACCCTGTAACATGAGCAACTATCAAAATGCAGTCACATAAATCCATGAACCATACCTGCTCTTCTTAGTGAAAACATTCTTCTCAACAAACATATACTTTTCCTGTCCCATCACAAATCAAATGTCTGCATTAAATATAACAGAGCATCGTACCATGTCACTGTTTCTCTTTCGTTTAAGTGGAATCTTCTTCCCAACATTGTACTCATCCAAAAACACTTCCCAAGGCTCTGTGTGTGGAGATGACAGAATAGCATCATGGTTCTTACAAATACCTCTTACAGTACCTAGCATAGACAATGCTGATGGGTGTAAGAGGGGTAGAAATTCATCCTCCTGATTTAGGATGTAGTATTTAGAAGACAGCTCTGGGAGTTTGCCAGCTAATGGTGGTAAAGATTTGTATCTGGACACCTTGTACTGGTTAATACTTACTAAATATGACATCACCAATGAATGAGGAGTTGACAATCTTTAGTCCCCACTCTTTAGCCTTGTCAAATTTTTTACCTCCTTCACTATACAAAACAAAGTGCATGTACAAAGAATAATGAACACACACATGTACATGTACACACACATGTACACACACATGTACACACACACACACACGTGTACACACACACACACACGTGTACACACACACACACATGTACACACACACAACACACACCATTTGCAAATAAGATGAGTAGTTTGTCTGGATAGGTAACCAGTGTAAGGAAGGCCAGTAGATCTGATCATATCCTTGACCAAGCGACGCTCATTACCAACATAGTTAGTCAATGTAATGCTCTATAAGGTACAGACAATACAATAATCACTACCATGTACTCAAACAATACAACCACACCTACTGTAGAATATGGATAAAATAAGCATATACAATTATGCATTTGACATGAATTACAACATTCATTGTATGATACATGTGAGCACACACTATACAGACAAGTACACACTACACATAGTGACACAGACACAAACAGTGACATCAGCACACATTGCTGATGCGCACACACATACGTACATAGTTGTTAGGGTTTTCTACTCTGCTATTACAAGCAGTTGGAAAGTGGAGAGCATTAGATGGAGCACACATCATTCCAGTGGTCAGTACACTATTCAACCAATAGGCAGAACTAATGCACTTGCCATCAGCTAAGGCCTGTGCAGATTAACATACAGAATTCAAATACTCTAATAGAACAGTCACCTACCTTCCTACATGTTTCACTATTCATACGCTGAGCTATCAAGTGTGTACAGAGAACTGAATCATACTTGTCAATTACTAAGCCACCATGACTATGGATCACCTGATCAGTGATGTAATATGATGTCATTGAGTGAACACACCTACCTTCTTCCATTTTTCAATTGCTTCTTCACCCACACATCTTGGGTAATCAATGATGCTAAACACAATTCCTTGAAGAATCCGTGATGTAGTTCCACTTTGATTTGATGGTCCACTCTGACCCTCTATTGATTTACTATGACTCCCCATTGATTCACTACTATCCATTGATTTATGACTACTAGCAGCTGTGACTGTACTACCTACAGCCTCGATAGTGATAGTAGGGCAAGGAATGGTACTCTCTATCTTTGATGCTTCAGGTGTCACAGGCACTGAATTGTCTGGTGAGATGTGGCCTACATGATTTCCAAGAGAACTGGGTCCATTTTGTACTTCTCTTGCTGGTGATGGCTCAGCAGGCTCAAGCAATGAGGGATGGTAGGAAGTCTCAGACAATTTGACATCTTGTTCAATACAATCCAACACCCAATCAGGACTCACTACATTAACACCATGGTCCATAGCACACTGGTATCGTGTCTGTAATGACAATACAACAACAATCAATGTGTACACACAATTTCACACACATACAGTATGCATGGACACACACACACCATACACACACACACCATACACACACACCATGAACATTAAACACACAATCCTTCAAACAATGATAATAGTATAGCAGAGATCAGTCTTTTAACGGTGAGGTATAAATTAAAACTATGTGACCTATGATGCATATGACCATTGATACAGTACTTCTATTATCTATCCTTGCTGTTTACCAGCATTCACCCACTGTTACAACAATACCATAACATTATTTACCATGAAACTTTCACAAGGGAAGGCTTACATAGAGACGCATAATTAAGTACATAAAATATAGAAACAGTGCCTAGAAATTGTGTGGGCAAGTGCAGATATATACTGCAAATAGGGACTGTAATATTAGAGATGCATGTACATACAGCTATCTTACCCCAGTGGTCTTACAAGTCACCAAATGGGTAACACTGTTGTCCAATTTCTTCTGCCATTTTCCTCCATTATGTACTATCATTGTCCACAACTTGGCACAGTCAGAATGAGACAACTACATGACACATTTTGACAATACAAATTCCAAACGAAGCAGCAACTAGTACTTACCCCAGAAGGACAAAAGATAAGCCCAGTGAAAACCTTTTCCCCTGCATAGCAGAAAAGATCTGGTCTAACATACAGTCAAGAAACTAAAGAAACACCACAGATGAACACAAAAGGATACGGCAAAAGGAGTCCACATTTCATGGACAGCATTATCCAGTCTGACTGTTAGAAAATCACATTAGCTAGTAAAAATTAAAATGATTATAATTATGATGTCATACTTTGATGATTAATGCATCTGAGTTTGCTCCTTTGACATCATCCTCCATTTTCTTCGCCACATCTTCATCATCACAGATCACATATTGTACTAAACTACTGAGATAAAATTCCTTCTTGGCTCCACCATTCTGCAGAATTTGTTTCAACTAGGCAACAAAAGATAATCCAAGATACAAGCGCGACGTTGGAAATACAAAATTCGCACTTCAAACAGCCCAAAATACGAATCATAAACAGAAATACTATTCTTTTACACTGCAAATGGCTAACTTCGGTAAGATTTTTGATGTGTTTCTCCTGCAGGTAATAAGTAACGGATGAGAACATCTTGAGTCCGTGATCAAATCTTACTCAAGTTCTCACGTGACAACACGCAATCATCACGTGAGGTTACAATAACTGGGGTGGAACTATTTTAGCAAATCAAAAAAGGAGGCGAAACTGATGACATGAAAGAAGTTTTGCTGCCTCTTTTACTGCTCATTGCTGCTTTCTACAGCGGAAGTGGACAAGAAACTTGCAGTGTCCAGCGTAAGTCTGCTAAAAATGTTCATTATAGCTATGTGGAGTCTAGCTACGCCTCTTTTTTAATGTCGTCTGGATCCAGTGATTCAAAAAGACGAAATGTTTACTTGTTGCGTGTTAATGATAATTTACTTTTAGGATTGATAGCTAGCTGCTTTTTAAATGTTAGAAAGCAATTTGACTTTATTATGCGCAAGCGCTACTTATGTAAAACAAGCGCTTGATATTTTATTTTGTGTCTCTCCAGCTGAAAGCCGATGCAGTTCGTGCCCCTTGTACACAGAGGTAACATATTTAGGCGCACAAGTTTTAATAGTCTCAGTATTTTGTATATTTGTAGGAGGGAGGACCAGTGAGCTTATTCAATGGCACAGGATTAGAGTTGGGAGATGATGACACAAACGAAGCCTTCCCATCGTTGCAGGTATGAACTGCAGCTAACTTCATCAAATAATCTATTATCACTTTGTAATTGTTAGTCCGCTATTGTGGAGCTGCAGACAGACACAGATGATGCTGCCAGAGTTATGCTGACCATTAACAGCACAATGTGTGAAATGTATAATCTCACCTGCACCTATGGTACTACATCTGGAAGAGCAACACTGAGCATAACTGGGAACCATACTATAGCTACATACCAGAATGTAATTGTTATAGCTAAAGAACTGATAGCTAGTTACAGCATCTTTTCTGGTTTTGTAGGTGTTGTTGCAGGTACAATTTAACATTACAACAGACGAGCCTGTGCTCATGGACAGAATGTAAGTTCATCATTGAAATGTCATATCTTTAATGTGCGTTTTAGAGTTTCACTGGAAGTGTGTGATGGGACATTCTGCAGTGGTCCAGCCAGTATTCGTGTGCAAGTACAAGGTATCAATGATAATAATCCAATGATAGACATCATACCTGCTGGAATAGTATGTACAATTTTGTTTTAATATCTTGATGGTTTCATCTTCCTTGTCACAGCCTTTTGAAGAAGGGAATACTGCAGGAGTGCCTATTGCTTTATCGGTTACAATTTCTGATGTTGACGATGACAGGGTGTTCATGTTTATGGAGGCTAGGGTAAATTGTTATGCACACATAATATTAGTTGTAATACAACAAGTGCACTAATCATACAGGTTACTATACTAAATGTACAAGACTCTGGATATGAGAACTTAACGGTGGATGTTTCTTCAGCTGGTGGTTTGATTGTTGTCGATCAACAAAGCAATGACACCACATTGGTACTAACTGGAAGCACAAATGGGTTGAATTATTCCAGAGTATTAGAAACTACAAGGTATGTACTTACTGCTAATTCATGTACTGGTATTGTATGGGATGCTTGTCCCCCAGGTACATCAATACTGCTGACGATCCAAACACCACACCAAGACAAATAGAATTTGTCATCAATGATGGCGATAATGTGAACTCCACCATAGTCACAATTTTTGTGCTGCCTGATAATGATAGCCCCACTATGGTATAGCCACGGTATATGATCCTCTGTTGTTACATGATGTACTATGCAGCTCAGTGTGGGACCACTTCCTAACTTTACCGAAGGACAACCACCATTATTTCTATTAAGTAACAACTTCAATTTATCTGACACAGATTCTGCAAACAGGTTTGTATTCATTCATTCATAGACATTACAATATTATTTTGCATACCTTTCCATCAGTGATGTCTACATCCAATCATTTACAGCCACCTTGATTGGTGGGTCTTACAATGAAAGCTTAAGTTTTGCCAATAGGTCTATGTTAGACCATTCAATGGTACGCGAATGCCATATTGTTACTGTAGTATATGCACAAGTGTTTATTATATTTCAATGCAGGGAAGGCAAGCTACACTTAGTGGTAATGCCTCACTGGGTGACTACATGGAAGCTGTTAGCAGTCTGGTATATATGAACTCTGGAGATGAACTGACTTGTCCATTAGTCAGGGATGTCAACTTGACCATACGAGATGAAGTGTATGTTGAAGCTACAATCATTTGTTGTATTTGTGTGATTGTTGTTGTAGACATACAACGTTTTACATGGCCAAATTTTGTCTCATTCCTGTTAATGACAATGCGCCAGTCATCTCACCAGCAAACTCACAAGCTGTCTTCACTGAAGGGTCTATCAGGACTGGTCCCATATTTCCAAACCTTGAAATTTCTGATGATGATGAAGAGTGCACAAACAATACTCTACAATATGCTACAGCCACTATAGACTCATATACCAGCAGAATGGAGAAGGAGTTTATTATGGTAAGAGACGGTGTTCAAAATTTTATACTGTGTACTTTATCTTATGCAGACCATACCATGTGATGATGACATAGTTTTTAGTGGTAGTGGAAGTGGACAAAGTGACTTTGACAACTTTTTAATTCATACCGTTGATATGACAGGCAAATATGATGCTAGTGTCAGTGTAACAGGATATCAGCAAGTATATTTGCACTGTGTCCAAAATAATAGTGAAGTGTGTCCAGAGATTGACACTTTGCAGCCACCAAATGACACTGTTATGGTTGTTTCTTGTTTATACGGTGGCAATCCAAGTTTGGTTATGGCAGGGGAAGCACCTATTTTTGTGTATGAGGTATGTAGCAACATAAATGAAAAGAATAAAGTAGTTGATTTACTACATATTTTGCAGCAATTAATACAGTCCATTGTATATTATAACAATGAAGATGAACCAGATTTGGTTAACAGGACTGTTACAGTAAGTAAACATCAATACAAAAGGTATATGTACACATGTATTTGTATATTTCTATAGTTGGTTGTAGATGATGGAATGTTCAATACAAATGCATCCTTAGCCATTGCAATAAATCCAGTGGCTGACAGTGATCCAGTCATCAACCCTGATGGTAATCCTAATATGACAGAGAACATGGGACCTGTCCCCATTGTGTATAACATCACTGATAATGACCAACTAAATGATCACCAACTGATTGAACAAGTCACTATCACCCTCAACAATCCTATAATGAACGAAGTAAACATTTGTTGGATATGTGCTGTTCTCCATGTACATATTTGATTACTTTTAGGATTTGTTGCTACAAAATGATGTTCCGTTGAATGGTACTTCAGTAACAGTCGACTGTAGTGATTGCCGTTATTTGATATGTTGTGTGGAACGTGTACAAAATGTCACCTATGATAATACAATAGATGAACCATCTTATCCTTTCTGGAGAAACTTTACTGTAGTAATTCAGGTACAAAATTGGTCACTGTATATCTATCAATGTCCACATATTTTTATTTTGTTTCTAGCCTCAACAGAGTGCCATACAAGATCGCTATTCTATGATGACCATAGAGTCAACTGTGATATTACAGATAATACTTGTTAATGACTATCCACCAGTTATTCAAGTGAATGGTTCAGCTCCTGCAGAGGAAGTGTTTGTTAAGGAAGTGTTTGTTACTGAATTTTTTGAAGATGGCTATCCAGTACCAATATTTTATAATCCTAATATTACAGATAATGATGCTGGTCCTACGTTCGTCACTTCAGTCACCATTGAAGTTAACAATGGTTAGTGTAATATGTTGTTTTCTTTAAATTTTAATGTGTTTCATTTAGGTAATGCATCTGACCAATTTGCTTATGATAATAACACTGATTTCAATGTGACCAGTGATGGTGGATTATTAGAAATAGTTGATACAGCAACTGCTGAAGAATTCTTAGGATTCCTGTCCACTGTACAATATTTCAATACATTGGAAGAGCCTAATAATGCATACCAGAAAAGGAATATAAATATTACAATCAGGGAATACAATCGATATTCTGAGTCTTGCATTGTAGTTGAATTGATTCCTGTTAATGATCCAGCGCGGTTTAATTTCCCTGATAGAACAGTAACATTTGATGAATCAACTAGAGATCCTGTTATGTTATTTGAATCCACTGACACCATAGTAGATCCTGATCGTGATGGTGGCACCTTGACTTATGCCACTTTGTCTTTATGGCCAGTTGTCCATGAAGGAGATACCATTATGATCACTGACAATGGAGAACTGAATATTTATTACAATGGGACATACATAAATGTGTCGGGCGTAGCAGATTTTAGTACCTATGAGCGAGTACTTCAGACAGTAACTTTTGTGAATACGTTTCTTGATCCTAACCCTTCAGTGTTGAGACAAGTCATTGTTAACACATTTGATGGGATGGATGATAACAATGGACCAACAATATTTATTAACATCAGTACATTTGATGACCCTCCATACTGTTTCTTCAATGGGAACTTGGTAAGTTCTTGCCGTGAGAATTATGAATATTTGAATAGCTATGTATAATTCTAATGTAGAGCATGCAATCTCCAGTAACAGTACGGACGTTTGTTGAATGTGATGGTGAAGAGTTTTGTGGCGAAAGGCTTTGCCCTGAAGGAGAAACTTGCTTCAATATTACAGACGTGGATTCTGATGACACGTTTCCACCTGATGCTATTGCAATTGTCACTATTCAAAATGCTGTAGATGCTTTTGGATCTGATACAAATAAACGTGAACAAATAATATTTGAAAATGTACCTTATGGTAAGATGCATGCATGTCTTGAAGTTACATCTGACTTTATTTCCTTTGTTTTGTAGGTGTGAATATCATGGAAATTCCCTCACCACAGTTTGTTGTACAATATGAGATCTCTAATGTGTCGACATACCCCCAGCTGGTAGAGGTACGGTAAAGATACTCTTTAACTCTCATGTTGTTTCACTGTTGGGTTAACAGGTGTTGCAATCAGCAGTGTACAATAATACTCTGTCTCCTCCTTCAACAGTTCCAAGAACTGTAAATATTTCAATAAACCTTAGTGGCTCACAGCCTTGTATGATAGATGTAGATGTTCGAACTGCAAGTGGATTTAGAACTGTGTTACCGAACAGGTATTTGATGGATATCATGATTATATGTACGTTCATACATGTATGTTGTAAAACAGGCTTGAAATGGATCCATTCTTAAACTATACTGAAGATTCTGGTTTGATCTCACTGATACCTGAAGACATTCAGAATGAATTTTTCTTCGCTAGTAGAGGAGTGGATACTGGCTACAGTGTTAGACTGCGTATAGTAACAGGGTCTAATAATGACCCAGGAAGACTAGTACTTACTGAAAGCTTTGATGTTCTCACCGATGGGATAAGTATTACTGGAAATGACACCTCAGCAATATTTGTACAGTCTACTGCAATGTTTGATAATGCTCCAGTGACTGATTTCACAACTGTGTTTACAACAGTCCAACTATCACTTACAGATCAAACTCCTAGGAGGTGAATATCATAGAACATATCAATATTTTAATGTTTATTTGCATGTTAGTTGTGTAAGAGAGTATCCATATGAAGGTTGCGTGGAGCTGCAGTTTGAGACACAAGATTTTTTCTTTGGTAATATTGAGGGAGGGGTAGACCATGTTACCACACTGTATGTGGCTGTGGAGGGAGTCAATGATAGACCAAAACTGTTGGGATTAAATAATACCTTTGCTGTCCTGGATGACTACTTACCTCCTGAAATAAATTTCGGATTCAATGCTAGCTTTTTGATCACTGAATATGAAGTAAGATATGAAAGATACAATTGTGTGCATGCAAGTGTATAGTGGAATATGCGTGTGCATTCGTTTTTACTAGTGCCTGTAGATACTGTGTTTTTTTTATTTAGGTCATAGATGTAGATCGTGCAAACTATACAGCTGATTTTATTGGACTAGCTATAATAGCTATCACAGAGGGAATGCCTGATCCTCTCGGTATCTGGCAATACAGAAATGACTCATATGGAAAATGGAATAATATCACAGTATGTTTATACATCGAACTTTATTTAGCACTCTTAATAGCACTTTTTAAGTTTCATTTCTTTTTTGTTTCTTCTAGGATGTTAGCATCTGCTATCCTGTGTTTGTTCATCCTGAAGGCTATGTTCGGTTTTACCCGTTTGTTAATCCAGCACGTTCTAATGGAAATGTCTCCTTAACCATACAAGCATGGGATGGGTCTAGTATGGATACTACATGTACTGGTGTAGTTGATAATGATAGTAAGTCTCAAGAAGTATATACCACGTGAAGGCCTATTTATTGTATGTCTTTAGCTCTACCAGTCAGTGAAAATGATGAGACGTTTGTGTACGGGCTTGTGTATTTGAACAGAGCTCCAGTTGTGTTCAATCAAAACTATAATATCTACACCAATGAAGATACTGTCTCAGAAAAGTAAGTAGTATATATATCCAGGTTGGATCACTTACACATGTTCCTTAGCATGTCAGTTTCAACTATTGCAATGGAATCAGCTTATGATCCAGAAGGAACTGACGTTGGTCTAGCTGTGATTAATGTGGATACAAGTATTGGATACTGGCAGGTATGGCTGGGAATACTTATATGTATGCATACAGGATGTATCCATTAATGTTTCATATGACATTACTTACTGCTAATTATTTATCACAGTATTGGTCTGAGAACATGGCAAGTTGGACTAACATTCCTTATGGCGTTAACAGGGAGAATGCCTTTCTCCTCTATCCCAATGATGCAATTCGTTTCTACCCAGCTGGAAATGCCTCTGGTGAATCATTCATTGAAGTATTAGCTGCTGAAGGTTAGTGAAACCTAAAATACATGCACACATCATTACCTGTTTCTGTAGTAGACAATTTGGGGAGCAGAATGGTGAACACTACTAGTGACAATCCATTCACAAGTTACTACTCAGCCTACTCCATTAATATTACAATAATGGTGTTAGCTGTGCTGGATGCTCCTGTACTTTTCTGTCCCAGTCTAAGTAAGTATAGTACCATATATTTGTAGGTATATTCTTTATGTACTGATGTAGTGGTGACGTATGAGGAGAATGCTGCTCCCATATATGTATTTTCTGGACTAACTATAACCAGTATTGAAACCGATTATTTAATGTCTGCTACTGTTGAGTTGGTCGCTGAGGTTAGTTGTACACAATTTTGTGTACGTTATTCATAATGTTGTTTTACTTAATACTTTAGGATAGTGTTGACATCAACGATATGCTTCATTACTACTACATTGAGTCTTTGCCCTACTTTAATGTTTCACACAATGGTCCACATGAGTTTATTGTGACACCTGTAGTTAACAATGGCATCGCTGCTTTTCAGGAGTTCTTGAGGTATATAAAACTAACATCATGATAAGAATAATTGTATTAGTGTGTGTGTGCTCACTATAGACAAATAACTTTCAGCATAGACAACGATACACGTATTGAACCTACTCTACAAATGCGTAGTGTGGTATTAACTGTCACTGACTCCCGTGGTACATCTAGTAACAAGTCTGTTGATGTTGATGTTCGCTTGGTCAATGATCAAACATTAAACATATCAATACCAGTAGATATGGTCACATTTGTAGAGAACTCTGGGCCACTTCAAATATTTCCAAATGCAACTATGATTTATGACCCAGATGATAACCTTGATATGCGTTCTGAAATCCTTTCTGCATCTCTGATCCTCTATGGTCATAATGGAGGATACGAATGGTTGTCATTTAATGCTGTGACTGATGATGACATCACAGGGTCATTTAGTGATGGTGTGTTGCAACTAATGGGCTCTGGAACAGTAGAAGAGTATGAAGAGGTGAGTATGCATATATATCTTGTGTATCCTATTATATAAAAAGTAGTGCATGTACGTACTAAATAATTTTATTACGTGAATTCAGAGGTTTTAGGGAACTTATTTTAATTTTAACCAATATATTTAGGTGCTGCAGTTTAACTTTTTGTGCATAGATGTTATATGGACTGATTTATATTGCATTGTCCATTGATAGGCCTTTACTAGAGTGTGGTATCACAACAATGTATCAGAGCCTTATCCTAATGATTTACAGAGGATGGTATACATCTCAGTGCATGATGGAATGTTTTATAGCAATAACGCCTCCCTTACCATTGATATTGTGTTAGTCAATGACCAATCACCGCTTCTTCAGCTTAGCACTGGGAATGACAACAATACAGTCACCTTCACAGAGGGCTCAGCCCCTATATATCTCGCTCCTGATGCTGTTATAACTGATGAAGATTCTGATTCAAATACTTCAATATCATATTCTCTTGAAGTGGAAGTTATTAATGCAACAGATGATGAAGGAGTGTTTAGAACATATTTGCATAATGCATCCACATTGTTTCGAATAGATGGCCCTACATCTAGGCAGTATATTGAAGATGCCTTGCATGAACTGAAGTACATCAACAATGCCATAGAGCCTACTGGATCTTATCGGCTAATCCGAGTTACTGTCTTTGATGATGGCCAGGACATCAATCCTTTTGAAGTTACTGCCTATGTCCATGTTATGTTTAACCTTGTGGATGATCTGCCCCAGTTTAGGTTTAATGTACCTGCCATTATGTATGCTGAAGGAGATGGCATCATACAGGTGGCTCCCAATTTGACAGTCACTGATGTGGATGATACTGAAATTTCTTCAGCCACTATAGAATTGACAGTTGAAAATGTCACCCTTAACTTCACCGTGGAAGTATTGGCCATTGATGAAAGCTTACTCACCAGCACCAATATAGTTGTCAATGATTCTTATCCTGGACAGTTGACTTTAACAGGTAGGGACAGTCTTAAGACTTATGAAGAAGTTCTTCGTTCTCTGACTTATGAGCACAGAATTGCGATGGGGGATGCTATGTCAGGAGCAAGAACACTGCTAGGATTTGTCGAAGGTACAAGAGTGAATACGACCAGTGAAGTTGATATGATGACCATATTCTTTGCCGGTGTTAACAATCCTCCTATAATTGATCTTAATGGTCAACAAGGAACTGGAGGAAACTATAGTACTACTTTTGTGGAAGAAGGTGACCCAGTCTCAGTAGCATCTGACAGAGCATTTGTACTAGATGTAGATAATTCAACTCTCCAGTATATCAGTATTACATTAACAAACCCGGTCGATGGGAGTGAGGAGAGTATCACACTGGGAAGTATTTCAAACCACACAATTACATTTGACATGGGTTTGACACTTTACACGTACACTGAAGTGATAAGGAATGTCACTTATGTCAATGACGCTGATGAGCCTAATCCACAGCCACGTGTAGTAGAATTTGTTGCTAGTGATGGTCTACTCGACAGTGACATTGTACAGACTACGATTTATATTAACCTGACTGATGACCTGCCTCAGTTGTATTTGAATGGTGACAGAAACAGTGTTAACTTCTCTACCACTTTTATAGAAAATGGTGATCCTGTAAGCCTCACGATTAATCCTAGGATTGATGATAGTGATGCAGTAGCTGTTACCAAGTTGGAAATAATGTTAACACCAGCAGTAGGCATGGTCAATGCCTCAGTTCCATTAGAGATGGTTGGTGAAAGTTTATGCTATAATGAAACAACAACAGTTGACCAGATCATAAATATTCTCTCATCCTTGACATATCAAGATGATGCTGATGAGCCTCAGGCTGGTAGTCGTCTAGTATGTATATCAGTCACCATTGATGGTGCAAGGAGTAACTTGGCATGTACCGAAGTGTTGTTTGTACCAGTTAGTGATCAAGCTCTAATGTTCACCATGCAAAACTACACTGCAGATATTTTTGAAAATCAACCAAGCACAAACGTCATTCGAGTTATTGCTATGGACGGGGATAGTACCAATTCACCAGTTAACATAACATATGCTCTAATAAATATAGATGGAGTTCCATTTGATCAGAAGTGTCCTAGTGAAGCAAGTAGTGG
Organism: Dysidea avara; assembly: GCF_963678975.1. Classification (NCBI taxonomy): domain Eukaryota; kingdom Metazoa; phylum Porifera; class Demospongiae; order Dictyoceratida; family Dysideidae; genus Dysidea; species Dysidea avara. Next base: position 11,030,263 of record NC_089282.1, on the reverse strand, counting down.
TAGTGGTATGATTTCAACTGACCCTTATGCTTTCACAATTGATCCTGTATCTGGTTGGGTTACCACAACCAACTTTCCTCCTGACAGAGAAACATTTTCACAGTATTCTCTCCTTGTAGAGGCCACCAATGGTAATGAGACTGACATGGCATACGTGTTTGTTGATGTGATGGACCAGGATGACAACTGTGCTACATTTTATCCCTCAACCTATCATGCTGTTGTGCCACAGTGTGCAGTGGCTGGTACTCCACTTGTTAATCTTTCGGCTTGTGATCCTGATGAGAACCCAATTGATGCAAGTGTTACTAATATCAGAAGTGCTGATCAATCAATGGCTCCTTCAATACAATTGTTTGACTTAACTGGACTAACACTTGAATTGGTGGTGGCAGAGAGTATTCTTATTGACCTCAATCAGAGTGCGTATTATGTGGACATTTTGATTACATCTAATTTCCTTGTACCTGGAGGGTGTCCCTTGGAGATGGCAACTGTGCATGTGGCACTCAATAACTGTTCTCTAGCATTTAACCAATACACCTACACTGTAGTTGTGCCAGAAAATACCCCACTTTCTCTGCCAATCTTACAAGTTCTTGCTGCCTACAGTGATGCTGGTTGTAATGGAGTTATCAGTTATAATATCAGTGATGGTATGTTGTTTGGTATTGATGAGACCAGTGGGAATATCTCCATAGCTCAACCACTTGACTGTGAATCTGCAGTACAACACAGATTCAATGTAACTGCAACAGACCAGTGTTTCTATACAACAGCCAGTGTTGTCGTGGAAGTGACGGATGTAAATGAGTACGATCCAGTATTTAACCTATCATTGTATACAGCATCACTTCCTGAACATTCAGATGTTGGAAGTTTTGTTGTGACAGTATTTGCAGTTGACAACGACTGTACATCAAATTTCACATATGAGTTTGCCGACCCTAATGTAGTGATAGCCACTGATGTATATGATGCAGATATCTTGTTATCTACTTTGTTTTACATTGATCAATATGCAGGAGTGATTACTCTGGTAAACTCAACTCTCTTTGATTCTGAACTCTTATCAACTGTGAATTTCACTGTTATAGCTCGTGATGTGTCATTAAGCACCTCATTTGGTGAAGCTGATGTCATTGTCAATGTGATAAACTTGAATGATAGCAACCCCATGTTTAGTATGCCTTTATACTTTGTCAACAATGTGACTGAAGACTTCACACCAAATGCTCTTAACTGCTCTACTATATTACCTGAACAATGTGCTGTAATCTCATTGGTCAATACGTCTAATACAGAAGCTGAGAGGTTTATTTTACAAGTGGTAGCATTTGATCCTGATGATCCAGACAATACCAGTTCGCTAATTTATAGTGCTAACTTTGACCCAACCTACTTTTCTATTGATGAGTCTACTGGAGTCATAACTTCTCTTATTGAATTTGATCGAGAAATCCGAAGCAATTTCTCATTTGAGGTGGTGGCTACTGATGCTGGAGGCAGCAGTGGTTCTGCTGTTGTTGAGATACTAATTGGTGATGCCAATGACAATCAACCAACATTCATCCCAGAAATGTATAGTACAAGTATACGGGAAGATATCCCTGTAAATGGAAGTATTTTAGAAGTGACTGTGAGTGATTTAGATGAAGTTGACACCATGAACAGTGAATTAGAACTATCCATTTTCAACAGTAGTATACCATTCAGTATATCTGCACTGACCAGGGTGTCTCAGTATCACTATGTTGCTACAATATTCCTAACATTACCACTAAACTGTGAGCAGACATCTGAGTATAATTTGATAGTTCAAGCCAGTGATGCTGGTACCCCTTCAATGACTGGGACAGCAATGGTAAATATACAAATTTCAGGTGTCAATGAGCATCCCCCAGTGTTATCACTCGGAAGCAACAGGGCTATATTTTTTGATGGTAGTAGAACTGTGAATCTAAATCCTGGTATTTCAATTACAGATAATGATACTGAAATGCTTCAATCAGCCACAGTTGCAATTAATGGAATTTCACCATTTGACCCTCAAATTGGTTTTGCACCCAATGAAAATTCACAACCTTATGACTGTCCACTAGAAATAAAATTGAGGAAATTTCAATCATGTGGATTTACTGATGCGGTATTAGTAACAAGCTCTACATCAACAGGAGATGTGACGTTATTCGGTGGTGCTGTTCTAGATGAACACAACACACTATATCTGAATGCCAATGGACAATACTTGATTTATTCACCAAATTTTGTGGTCACCAATGGTGCATCAATCCTGTTGTGGGTCAGGAAGCAGTCTGGTTCTACTGCATCTGTGCAAACGATATTTTCCAAGGGCAGTATCCTCACTGGCCGAAATGTTCTTTCCATCAGGTGTCTGCAAGACAACAGCTTACAATTTGGTTTTTATAATACCACCTTTCATTCACACATGATTGTATATGACAACGTTTGCTATGAGTTAGAAAGAGCTTGGCATCATATTGGATTTGTTTTAAGACCTTACAACGACAGATGGACAGTAGACTTTTATTTTGATGGAGCTTTGAATGATACACAGTACATTGACTCTCCTTCAGATGATGTAGGTCAGTTACTTTTAGGTACTGACATTGGCAGAGAAAGCTTCTTTAATGGGAGCATACATTTTGCTGTTGTTAGTACTATTCCAGCAAATGTTAATAATGATGTTAACTGTGCTATTGGATGTGGGGTAGCATTGCACTCGTCAGTTGAAACAACGTCTTTGCAGTATTATTATTCTTATGATTATTCCACTTTGTCTGTGTCTGGTATTGCACCACTTTCATCATATGAAGAACTATTAGATTCCTTGTTCTTTATTTCTACATTTTCTGCATCATTTACAGGCAGGTACTTGCTACAGTTCCAAGTGACAGATATTTTACGCTGTGAGCCATACACGTCAAACAACAGCAGTGCAGCAGAGTATGTCATTGAGGTTGTGTGCCTTAATGCAGGACAGCCAGTTTTATTGTTGGATGGTGACATTAGCCCTAACTATGCAACAGAATTTACTGAGGAAGGACCAGCAGTTTTTGTAGTGAATGTTGATTCATTGTCTTTAACTGACACTGATATTAACCCAAGTAACTACACACTAACTATCACCTTAATGAACCCTCAACAAGGTGATGAAGAGAGACTCACTTTTACTGATGGTTCTAATTTTCCATCACTTCAAATCAATGACAGCAACCCCCATATTTTAATAATCTCAGGATATGTTAATATCATGAGTATTGAGGATGCTTTAAAACGTGTGGTGTACATTAACACAGCTGAGGAACTGGTTGGGACTTATCGCATTGTGGCATTTGCAGTCAATGATGTTTGTTTCAACCAGCCACAGATGAGTGATCCTGCTACCACTCATATTGCACTCACCCCAGTCAACGACCCACCAGAAATAACTACACAACCAGATTTCGTGAATTACTTAGAAGGAGATAATACAGTAAGCTTGGTGGAAAATGTTACAATCAGGGATAATGATGGAACGATCCTGACTAGAACAATAATAAGTTTGACTGTTTTTGATGGAAATGAAGAAACGATAGAGGTCATTGTAAATGACACTAACATTACAGCACTGTATACTAATAACACTATTGAGTTAACAGGCAACACCACACATTATGAATACGAGAAAGTCTTAACAACACTGTCTTATCGTCATTCCAGTGAACAGCCAACAAGAGGCACTAGGACTGTTTCAATCAGAGTATTTGATGGGTATATTTACAGTGAGGAGGAAACTGTATTGATATTCTTCCAATCTCTCAATGATGCTCCAGTGTTGGATCCTAATGGGCCAGAACCTGGCTTCAAGCATACGGTATACTTTGTGGAAGACATGACAGATGCTATCGATGTATTGTCAAACAATTTCACTTTGATTGATGTAGATAACTCATCACTGGCATACATTAGGGTGATTCTGACTGATACTTTTGATGGTGATCAAGAGTTTATCAGGATATATATTTCTGGTAATTACTACCAAAATCAGACCTTGCTTTTGTCACCAGATGTTATCAATTCATCATCCGTTGGCGCATTTGAGAACATACTTGCAACAGTTGAGTATGTTAATACTGCTGAAGAGCCTACAGCAGGTACTAGAAACATCACATTTATAGTCAGTGATGGTATTGATAGGAGTACTGTTTACACTTGTGTACAAGTGATTGCCCGTAATGATCGTCCTGTATTAGATCTTAATGGAAATGAGACTGATGGTGTTAACTTCAGTACCACATTTATTGATAGTGGAGGTCCAGTTCCAATTACATCACAAAATGTTATTATAATAGACAATGATGTTAACTCCACAGTCGCTTTCTTCAGTATTACATTGCACAGTCCTGCAAATGGAGCAATGGAGATGATTCTGTTTAATCCAAATGATAATCTCACTTGTGAATACACCACCACAACAGATGTCCGATGCAACGTAACAGGCTTTACTACTTATGAAGTCATGGGCTTTCTTAATGCCATCATGTATGACAATGCTGAAAATGAACCATCTATAGGTCTGCGACAAGTTGACTTTGTTATCTTTGATGGTGAAGCATACAGTAATATTACATCAACATTCATTGATGTACAATTACGAAATGAGCATGATCCCATGTTTGCTATGGATAACTATGTTGCCAGTATAGCTGAGAACCTTCCAATAGGTATACCAGTTGTCATTTCCAACTTCTCTGCTGCTGACGAAGATAGTGGTATAGATGGTGTAATTTCATACTCAATTGTTTCTGGAAATGATTTGGGCCACTTTTCAATAAACACAAGCACCGGTATGATCTACACCAATGCTGTATTAGACAGAGAGAACATATCTGATTATGAGCTAGTAGTAGAAGCCAGGGATACTGGTATTCCTCAGAGAATGGATACCACAGTTGTTCAAATCACTGTAATAAACGAAAATGAACATGCTCCACAATTTGCACCAGACACAGTCTATAACATCACTGTATCAGAATCTGCAGCCATCAATGAGACCATCTATTCCATAGATGCTACTGACTCTGATGGAGATATTGTAATGTTTTCATTTGATGGTGGTGATGATGCCATTGGACTAACCATGGATGGTAGGATCATTGTACTGACTAACTTGGATGCAGAGACTGTATCAGAATACATCATCAGTGTCACAATACAAGATGAGGGTGGGTTAATGACCACAGCAACATTTACTATTACTGTCAGTGATGTAAATGAACACTGTCCTCAATTCTTACGTAGTATGTACATAATATCAGTCTCTGAAGGAATTCCAGTAGGGATGCCATTTGGACAAGGAATAACTGCCATAGATGATGACATTACTAGTGTGTTAACATACAACTTAAGTGATTCAAGTACTTTTGAGTATGTGGATGGGCAGTTGCAAGCTGTGGTTGAACTTGACAGGGAAACACAAGATGAATATTTCTTAACGTTGTCTGTAACAGATGGGCTGTGTTCTGATAGTACATCAATCACAATTGACATCACAGATGTTAATGACAATGCCCCATTGTTTGATAGTCCTTCATATGATGTTCTTGTACAAGAAAATGTTGGCAACATGTTTTTAATACGTGTAAATGCAACTGATACTGATTTAGGAAATAACAGTGAAATTACATATTTCATACCAAATCCAGTCGATACATTAAGAATTAACAGCATTACAGGTGAAATTACTTTAGTGTATGCATTGGATTTTGAAACAACACCATCACTAGTTTTTAATGTGTATGCAATGGACAATGGAATTCCACCATTAAATTCTAGTGCTTTAGTTAACATTACTGTTGAAGATGTATTTGAAGAAACACCGACATTTGATCCACCAGAATATTTTGTTATGGTCCCAGAAGGTATGGCAAATATTTCTGTAGAAAGAGTGACTGTTGCTGATGAAGGAAATGTTGAGTTTTCCTTGGTGGATGAATTTAGTACATTTACGATCGATCCTATCACTGGTGAAATCACTACAATTGTCGCTCTCGACTATGAAAATATTTGTATGTACCGCCTGATTGTTACTGCAACAAATTTGGACTATCAAGAAGCAGTGTTACAGTCAAATGCTACAGTAGAAATCTTTGTACAAAACGTACATGACGAAGCTCCCTTATTTAACCAGTCCATGTATACTGTGTCAGTATGTGAGAACCAGGAGGCTGGAACCAACGTGGTGACAGTTTATGCCACTGATGCAGACAGCTCTCCAGAACTGTGCATTGCACCCTTGGAAGGATCAGGGAGTGGACTTGACATCTTAGATTCTGAACTACGCTATTCACTTTACAATTACACTGACATTTTTATGATCAATAGTATCACAGGACAGATTACTACAAGAGTGCCTTTAGATCGTGAGGGAAGAACAAGATATTCCATACCTGTTATTGTGACTGATGTAGTAAATGCCACAGACAGGACTATTGTTAATGTGATTATAGAAGATAAGAATGATAACCTACCAAACTTCACCAACAATAGCTACAGATTTGCTATCCCAGAAAATACAGCAGTAGGAAATATAGTATTCCAGTTAACGGCTGAAGACCGAGATATGTTGGACAATGGAAACCTCCGTTATGTGTTACCAAATGAAGTAACAGCTTTTACGATATCACAAAATAATGGTACAGTGTTCTTGTCTCAACCTCTAGACTTTGATATTGGACCAATACAGCACAACTTTATAGCCATCGTATACGATACTGCCGGTCAGAATGGTACAGCTGTAGTAACTGTTGATGTAATAGATCTGAATGATAATGTTCCAGTGCTATCGAATATTACAACCAACATCACTTTTGTGGAAGGCCAAGTTTCTCAACAAATTTTATCTGGCATAGTTGTTTTTGACGCAGACAGTTTCCAAACCTTAGACTCTGCCAGAATTACATTAGTGTTAACAGATGTTCTACAATCTTTACCAGAAAGCTGTAGTTGTTCTGATTCACAGAATTCATCCACTTGTGGTCCTACTGGTTGTTTGGAGTTCCTACAAATAGGTTATGATTTCCCTGGCACAGTAACATTGTCTCATATTGGCGCTAATATCACACTTTACCTCAGTGGAACTTACAGCATTGCAACATACACGAATACTCTAAGGAGTGCAGAGTATATCAACATTGTTGCTAACCCATTGGCAGAGTCAAGGTCACTACATGTAACTGTCAATGATGGTGATTTTTATAGTGAGACTCTGACTCAAACTATCACTATTCAACCATTTAATGAATTTCCTCCTGTACTCGATTTAAATGGTGTCAATATTGAAGGTGGTAATTTTAGCACAGATTTTACAGAAAGTGGTGTACCTGTGTCCATTGTTTCTTCATCTGTAATAATAACAGATAATGACTTTGATAGATCAATGGACGTCCTTACTAGTGCAGAAATAGAGATCTTAAATGCACTGGACGGAAATTCTGAACAACTTTTTAGTCTTTACACTCCAGCAGAAGTCATGCTAACTGGTAACATGTCACACCGCCTTATGCTAACCGGAATGCAATCCTTTGGTGAGTATCTACAAATTTTAAGAGGCTTACGATACATCAATAGTATGGCTGAACCAATCTTAGTATCCAGGCAAGTTATATTCACTGTGTATCAGTTTCAACAAGTCAGTACTCCAGTGTATACTACAGTTAATGTCATTGGAGAGAACAACCATCCTCCTGTGGTGTTTGTTGGTGGAGGGAATCTACAAAACTTCCAAACTGAATTTTTTGAAGGTAGCACAGGAGTGCCAATTGTTGACTCATCTGTTCGTATCATTGATGAAGATAGTGGCACTGATATTATCACCTCTCTCACAGTTGAACCCATTTTCGTGTCATTCATTTCTAGCGATGACTTGTTTATTAGCAACACATCCCAACTTCCTGATGGCATAACATATACTGATAATAATGAGATCGGGCGACTGACACTGAATGGTCCAGCACCAATAGCCAACTATACAACTGCTTTACAACTGATTAGGTACCGGAGTTTTGATGATGAGTTTATGGAAGGAGGAAGATTATCAAGAGTAATACAAGTAACAGCCACTGATACTAGTATTACTAGTTCCCCATCATTTATTACTGTTACTCTTGTTCCAGTCAATGATAATCAACCTCGTTTTACAATTGACCAGTACCACCTTCAGTTTGCAGAAGATACTTCTGTAGGGACTGTGTTACTAGTCCTGACTGCTGTTGATAATGATACCAACATTTCTCCTGCCACTTTATATACTATCGCTAGCAGTGATCCAGCACAGATAGCTTACATCAATAATAGAACAGGAGAGCTAGTATTAAACAATCAATTAGACAGAGAAGGACCTTATCCTGTTATTATCATAACAGTCCTTGCCACGGACACCATGTATGTGGGACCATTGGTGCCAGGCCTTGCTAATATGTCTATTACAGTATTGGATGTGAATGACAATGATCCATACTTCCCTGAACCATTGTACAATACTTCAGTAGCAGAGAATGTTCCAGTTGGAACTGCCATTATTACATTGGTAGCTAGTGATGATGATGTTGACACAAATAATTCTCTTGTAGTTTATGAGATTATTGGAAGTACTGAGTTTACTATTAATTCAGATGGGGTTGTTACAACTAATGCTGTATTGGATAAAGAGAGACAGTGTGTGTACGAGTTGACTGTCATTGCTAGACATCCCATAGACCCAAGCAATGGCACTACCATTTTAAACATCACCATATTAGATGTGGATGAACATGCACCAGTAGCAATCCTTAATCCCAGCTCTGGTACCCTGGAAGAACCCAACACAATCACAAATCTTTCAAATATGCTAACAATTACAGATAATGATACCACTGATGTTCTTGGCTTTGCCGCTGTAAGGATTTTACCTAATGGAAACACACCAGTGCCTGGCCAACTTCTGTCATTGCGTACTAATTCATTAATTACTGTCATGGGTAACAATTCTCAACTATTGCGGTTCTCAGGAGTAGCTAGTTTTGAGTACTACCAACAAGTACTGAGGTACACAGTATACCAGGACACTGCTGAGGAGCCAATACCTGGAACAAGAACAATAGCATTTGCTATCGGCTATCGGAATATGACCACCACCTCATTGTTCAGTTTATCAGTTGTAGTGATCAATGATAATCCGCCATTCTTAACATTAGATATTACCAACACATTACCATCTCCTGGAGACAGTGATGTGATTGATACAATGGAGTTTGGTAGTGCTGACATAGTGATAGGAAACTTTGTAGAGGAGGGCCCTGCTGTGCCAGTTGCCAGTCAATTTTTGGCTATCACTGATGCTGATAGTGGTGTTAACAACATGAGCTATGCAGTTGTGTGGATTGAAGACAGCAGAGATGTAGGGGAAAGGCTACTTGTTAATTTCACTGCCAACATACAGTTAGCCAGTGGCTCAAATAACACATGGATAAACCTGACTGGCCCAGCATCTATAGAAGAGTTTGAAGATGTTCTAAAAGGAATCAGGTAACACTAGAACCTAATAATGCTTTTGTTCATTACATTCTCTCTCTTATAGCTACATTAATACTGATGAGCCAGCAGGAGATTTTAGAACAATATCATTTTATGTCAATGATGGTTTGTTCAGCTCCAATATGCCATCATCCTATATCACCATTGAAAGAGTAAATGATCCACCTACAATAGCACTAGGACCAAATGGAACTGTAGATGTTATGCTGGTATACATAGAAGGTCAAACCACACCATTACTGTTTGCTGAGAATGTGCAAATAACTGGTACGTATGTATATAAGTATGTACAAGTATGGTATGTATGTAGGTTATAGGGTTACAGCATGTAGGTACATGCATACTGTATGGCGAGTTATATATGTAAGGCCGGAGATTTTGCATGACTCGCAAAGTATCATTGAAATTTTCTATATTTTCAAGTTATTCAGTTGCAGAAATTTCTGCTGGATAACTGCTTCTTGCACAGATATGCTGCAGTATAGTGTGTCCATTGACATGTCCACATACATGTAGCTACACGTCTTCATGTGCGTTAATTATATACGATATTGTTTTTGTTTGCAGATCCAGAAAATGATCAAATTAATTTAGTCACAGTTTCCTTAGCTGAGAGGTTCACTGAAGAAGAATTCTTCATTCCGGCTACTTCATTGGCTATGTTTGAACATACAGACGGTTTTACACTCATTGCTATACCTGCTGCACCAGCTACTGAATTTGAAAATGTTTTGAGAGCTGTGGGATATGAAAATTCTCTATCCATATTGTAAGTAATGAGATAAATTGTACATTGTATAATCCAATTTATTTGTTGCAGAAATCCAGAGAATTTGCCTCGTATGATCTCTGTAATAGCAACAGATAGTTTTGGAGCAAATTCTGCACCAGCCATTGTAAGGATAAATTTCCTGTCTGTGGATAATAATCCACCGGTGGTTGATCTAAATGGACCCATAGCCTCAGGATTGAATTACTCAACCACATTTGTTGAAGGCAGTGCAAGTGCAGTTCCAGTAAGAAGATGTGTGATCCATTTTACTGTTTATGTTTCATGTATGTATTTTTTATAGATTGTTAGTTCTGCAGCAACTATTGCAGATGTTGATTCAAGTCAGCTCAGTCTTTTAACAATTGCATTTGAGGGTATCCCTGAATTAGCTGAAGACCTTCTAATAAATTCCACAGGATTTATGATTGAAAGGCGCAGAGACAACAACAGCCTATACATCAACATAACAGGAGAAAGAGACATATCGGAATACTTGACAGCACTTTTATCAGTAAGATATGTCAACACCGCTGATGAACCTATCCCTGCTGTTAGAGTAATAAGTATTCAAGCATTTTCTAGTGACTCAATTGGTAACATGCTTGGCAGTGAAATTGTCTACAGTTTTGTCTCTGTGCAACCAGTCAATGATAATGATCCAATGTTCAGTATGGTTACTTATAATGGTTCTGTATTAGAGAACGTTGATGTGGGTACTCCAGTAGGGATCACTATATCAGCAACTGATAATGACATCTATGGTGATACTAACATCACCTATAGAGTAGCCCCTGGGGTGGTTAGTTTTTCTGTTGACCCTGTGACTGGAGTGATCACAACGGCTGTCAATACACTGGACAGAGAGGCAGAAGATTTGATGACATTTACAGTCTTGGCTATTGACAATGACAGCAATATGAGAACAGGGATGGCCACTATCAATGTCCGTATACTTGATCAAAATGATAACACACCAGTTGTAACATCAGATGTCAATGATACGATTGTTATCCCTGAAAATACTTCAGTCAACAGTGCACTATTTGTTGTTATTGCCACCGATGATGATTTTGGTAGCAACAGTGAAATAAGTTATAGACTTACAGAAAGTGCAGATGGTGTTGATCATGCTGGTAGCGGCTTTGAAGGATTTAGTTTTGGCATTGCTGAACAAAATGGCAATGGTATTGTCACAGTAATACGCAACCTTGACATTGAAACTGTACCTGGTTACAACCTTACTATTGAGGCAATAGATGGAGGCACTCCTTCTTTAACAGGAACTGTATTTGTTGAAGTTATACTGAGTGATGTCAATGACAATGCTCCAATGTTTTTAAATTTACCTACAAATATTACAGTCAGTGAAGGTACTCCTGATGGCGAGGAAGTGTTTCAAGTCAGAGCAGCAGATTCTGATGTGACAACTGAATTTAACCAATTCTCATTTTCTCTATCAACTTCCAGTGTCTTTATCATTGACGAAACATCCGGAGTGTTATCTTTAAATGATACACTAGACTTTGAGCAAACACTAAGTTACATTTTAACTGTTACAGTTTCAGATTCAACTTTCACAACTGAAGAAATCCTTGTAGTTAGGGTTTCCAACATTAATGAACCACCTCAGTTTGATCCCACTGTGTACAATGTCACCATTGATGAGAACTCAGTAGTTACAATAACATTAACTGCTACTGACCCCGAAAACAATACTTTAGGATATGCTTTTGTTGAACCTAATGATCTCTTTAACATAAGCCCATTAACAGGCATTGTGTCTTCAACTGATGTGTTAGACTTTGAGACTACACAATTTGTTCAGATGGTAGTTCAGGTATCTGAAGTAGGTGGTGATCCTTTGAACACTGACACTGCCAGTATATCTATCACTGTTCTGGATTTGAATGATAATTCTCCTGTATTTACTGAAGCTGTATATTCCGTAAATATTAGGGAAGATATCCCAATTAATCAGTCAATTGTTACAGTGAGTGCTACAGATGCTGATTCCTCCAGTAATGCCATGATAACTTATGCCATTGCTAACACTGAGAAGTTCTTTAGAATTGATAATAGAAGTGGCACTATTTATTTGCGGTCATCACTGAATTTTGAGGCTAACACCACTCACAGGTTAACAGTGACTGCCACAGATATGGGTACTCCTGCATTAACCGGAACTACGAATGTCATAATTTTTGTGAATGATACAAATGACAATGTACCGATGCTTTCTACCAATGAAACTCTATTTACTTATGTAGAAAATTCTGATAATGTCTTGATTGCCAGAAATATTGAAGTTAGGGATGCAGATAGTTCCATTCATCCCCTCATGGGGGCAGTTATAATACTGAACACCGGAGAATGTCGTCTGAGTGTGGCTGAACTACAAGAGGCTTGCCAATCACAAGATGACTCTTGTATAACTTACTGTGCTGAAAGACTGACATTCAATCGTGAACTACTCTCTACACATGGATTAGTTGAACAGCCAAATAGTACAGACCACACAATCTTTATTACTGGGAATGCATCAGAGACTTCTTACCAGGAATTATTCCGCAGTTTTGTTTATGTCAATTTTGCTCCTGAACCTTATGCTGGGGATAGAGTAGTATCATTCCAAGTTGCAGATGAACAGGATGGAACTGGAGAAAGCAACGTTGTTAACGTCACTATACGCGTTGAGCTCAGAGATGAATTCTGTCCTATCATATCATCAGAAGTTAATATGATAAACTTTACAGAAGGATCCAATGTCAGTTACATTGGTGATGATGTAGTATTCTCCATCAGTGATGAAGATCGTGAGCCACATAAAATGCTTGATATGGTAGAAATAACATTAAGAAATAGACAAGAAGGAGAATCAATTTCTCTCGAGGCTAGTAGGAGTCTGTTGGTCACCAGCCAACTCAGTGACACAGACATGATAATTACACTACAAGGTGCTGCTACCACTGAACTGTACAGGCAAATATTACAAAACCTTACCTACACTAACACACAAGATGAGCCTATACTTGGTCAAAGAACAATACAAATATCACCATTTGTTGGGAACTTACAATGCACAGTCTATACCATAGTTCTAAATGTTCTTCCAGTCAATGACAATCCGCCAGTGTTAACTGTCACTACTTCAACCATACTATATACTGAGCAGTCTGGGGCACTGTTGTATGCTCAAGCTGCTGGACTAGTGCTCACTGATCGTGACCATCCTGAAATGTCTAATATTGAGTATGCTGAAGTAGTGTTGTCAAATGCTCAAGATGGTAACTTGGAAACACTTGCATTAAATGTATTACAACCAACTGGAACATCTCTTGTGGAAGGTAAGGATAAAAAAATTAATAAATATGTAAATATTTATTAATAAATTTTTTTCTGTATAGATGGTAACAGACTTCTTATCAATGGTACGAATTCGATAGCTGTTTACAATTCTTTGTTAAGGAACCTTACTTACACTAATGATGCAACTGAGCCAACACAAGGAATGAGGATGGTTCAAATCACAGTATTTGATGGTGTTCACTCCTCCAACACAAGTGCTGCTACTGTCTCTATCACAGTACAAGTTGATCTTGTCAATGAATATGATCCCATTGTTGATCTTAATGGACCCAACATTGATAGCATAGACTACTCAACTAGTGTACAGTTTAACTATGTTTCACCTAACATGGTTGAAATTGCTACTCCAAATGTTACCATATCTGACCGTGATTCCGATGCATTCATCAGTAGATTGGAAGTAAGATTGAGTGTAGAATCTATGGACTCACTTGTGCTAGGTCTACCTAACTGTACAGTACCACAAGCTGTTAGTGAAACATCATGCCACATTATGTAAGAAAAATATTAACTTTTGTCAACTGTTTATAATTGTTTTGTATATTATATTAATACAGGACTGGGGAACAGTTGACTTGCTTGTGTAGTGAAACTCTTCAACCTTCACTAGACCCAACAGTATTGAATGTAGGCCTGACTCGGAGAACAATTATCATCGTACAACAGGAAAATCCATTGTCATCAACAATATTTGAGTATTTACTAGCCGTGGTGATAAAGTTTCAACACAGCCCTACTCCTTCCGATAACAATTACACATCAACCATATACACCACTGTATTTGATGGACAACGTTACAGCCAATCAGCAAACACATCTGTGTATGTCATACACCAATTCTCCGATACTGTACCATCCATCCCTGAGGTATGTTTTGTATGTATATGTGTTATAACTTATTTTATATTTTATTCTTGTTGCAGAGTATAATTGTTGAAGATGGTTCCCCATCTACATTAATAGCAACGACCGTTAGCATTGACAATGGTGTCCAAATGCTGCAAGGAATGACTATAACTTTGAGTAACATTGTTCATGCTGGGGAAGAGTATTTGAGTGTGGACGAAATGATTGCTACAGAATTAGGAATAACATTGGTAAAATTTTGTTGGCAAATATCACATACAAACATCATGCATTTGTCATTATAGGTTAGCAGTGAGAACAACCTGAAGTTCAGTGGTGTTGCTACAGTGCAGAACTATACTAGACTACTTACAAATATTTATTACAACTACACTAGAATGCAATCTATTATTGACAACACTCCAGACTTCAGCAATCGGTAATTTCTTAAATCTGCACAGAATTATCAAGTTTTATGTAATTCTTGTAATTACAGGACTGTAACTATTGAAATAATTGACATTGAAGGAAGATTAAGTTCTCCAGTACAAGTTAACATCATAATAGACAATGTTTGTAGACAGACTCAGGAAGGTAGTACAGTCACAATTAGTAGTACAGCAGAACTCGAACAGATAAACCTCTGTCGAGGACTTGAGCTCAACTTGGACATTAGATTTGCAGATGCAATTGACTCACTACAACCCCTTAGTAATTTAATGGTAAGCAAAACCAGAACAATTCATACTTGTATAAATCAATTGCTTTATTGTAGTTTGTCAAGAAATTGAGTATTAACAGTCTTGGATCACTGACAACTCTTGAAGGACTGGAGAACCTGGAAACATATTCTAGCCTGGAGATAATCAACAATAGACGACTAACTACTTTACAACATCTTGGAATGAATTACCAATCTCCAGTTGGATTAACACTGGAGGATGTTTATGTCTCTTCTAATGAACAGCTACAAGACATCACTGGTTTACGCCATATTTCAAATATAACAGGTATTTATCAATATTTAAGTAACACACAGTACAAAGATTACAATGTTGACTTTACAGGTGATTTATACTTATTCTCTGATGGAATGTTAAGTGACTTAAGAGGCACCAACAATTTATTACAAGTCCACAATCTTATCTTCTACTTACTACCTCAAATTATCAATTTAAATACATTTGAACAATTGTGGAAAGCTTACAGCATAAGAATTTCACAAAACACGGTAAAGTTTAATATTTTAATGTCACACAAAGATTAGTACTTTACTTTATGTGTGTATATACACAGAGGCTTCAAACAATCACAGGATTTCAGCGTCTCAGAGAAGTCAGGGTGCTTGAAATCTCTGGCAGTACACAACTGGTACACATTGATGGATTTGGTGGCATCTTTAGTCTCCTCTCAGTATCAATAAATCTCACTCCTTCACTCTGCTATATTTTAAACCAGACTCCAGATGAAACATACTGGGCGGTATGTGTGTGTGTGTGTGTGTTGTGTGCAAACATGGGTTACATGCACGTTATTTTGCAAGCATGGAACTGAGACATATTTTTAATTGTAGGGACTGGGAGCACAAACAGTTGATGTCACAATTAGTGAAAGTTGTAGTAGACGAAGTTGCTCTGATGATCCTTGTTACAATGGAGGTCAATGTATGATGAGCACTGATACGGACTACAGCTGCATTTGTACTGATACTGGATTCTACAATGGAAATGATCTACAAGGATGTCTGTTCTTTAATACCTGCCAAACTGAGCCATGTTTGAATGGAGGCAGTTGTAGTTTGGACGAATTGAGCCTGTTAGGGTACAGGTGTGATTGCCCTGCAGGATTTACTGGTATAACCTGTGACACACCACTCTAAGAATTGGAACACTTACAGAACTTTGTATAATATGTTAAAGTATTTTTATTGTACTATAGTATATTAGATTTATGTAAAAAAGATTTTTTAAATTACATAAATTATTATAATTATTTAATGTCAAGTAACATGAAAACTATGGTTCATGTGTCTCCTCGTCATTACCATCATCTTTGAAGTTGTCTACAAACATACAAATATACCATCAACTGCATTACTAATACAAACACATTTGAATATAGTTCTAATATGGGCTGGGCAGTAACTTGGTATAATCGTGAAGCCACAGTACATGAATGACATGATACTTGTATTGTTCAAATTTTGGAGAAATGGTATTACTGTAATTCATTTTTATTTTCGTGTAAAAATATTTTCATATGATTTACGTGAATGACTGCTCTATTAGAGTAGTTCAATATTATGTAAAAAAAATTCTTACAAGCTTTGCATATGAAAATTATTTTACAACAAAAAAAGCAAATTACAGTATTGGTATTACTGCAGTATATACAACTGCTATTCTTTCCTTGAATATTAGTGACATTGTTAATGGATCACATCATGTGACCCCAAAGAGCACTGTGGTTGTAGATCAATCAACAAAAAACCGAAACAAGATTGAGACGCTCCAATAGAGCAGTCAAACACTCTAATATAACAGTCACTTAATTCACATTCCAATCATTAATACTGTGATATTTAGTAATACAAGTGACATCTGCAATGACATTTTCTGACGTCACAAAGTAAAATGGCAGGGGACTTTGTACAGGATGTATTGGGCGATAAGGTCTATAAGATGAAGGTGAGGCATCCAGAATCTGTATAATGTTTTCTTACCTATAATATCTCCCGGTTCCATGTGTAAAAAAAACTACAAACAGTTTTGAATACTACCTGCACTAACAAGGCCATTTTGACATCACATTTCATTTCATTAATGCTGATATCATATACATTCATGATATAACATACCATCAACACTGCCCAACCCTACACATGTACTCAAGTGCACCAATAAAACTGCAGTAAACAGCTCCAAACCCAACACTTTAATAACAAAAACACTCTAATAGCTAGAGCGTACACCATTACCTAATGATTGCTGGTCCTTGTTAGCATCACAGTATGCTGAGTCAGCGATCACAAGATGGAGAAGTGGTAGGGTAAACTGTTGATTCTCCTGACCAACAATGGCTGTCATCTTCTCCAATGTCTTATCACTAATATCATCACTCTCTTCATCCTGTAACAACTAAATACAGCAGCAGTGAACTCCTCTATCAATCCTACCAGTAGAACCCTAGCTTACTTGACATTCAGAATATGCTTCCATAAATACATCCATTCCAAGCTTGGATTCCAGCTCAGCCCTGGTCTCTTCAAGTCTGGTAAAGACACTTCCTTCAGCCATCATTGCCCCATCACCTTTCTTTGGCTGCCAAGAAGATCCCTGTTCCTCCTCTGATTCTATAAAACCAAACAGCAGATAATAAAGTGGAATTAAAATTATTTCTTTTTTCCTCAGGTTAGATAATCATACCTGAGTCTTCCCATTCTTCATCGTCAGCAGGTGGCAAAGCAAACACCATTTCTGAATTTGAATTTTTTGAAAACAGTGGACTGACAGGGAATGGCTTCTTAGGACTGGACAGCTGGTTGGCTTCTACAAAAAAAACACATACCACACTTTTCTTGCTACGTTCAAGTAGTAAAACTTTGAAACAGTACAAGTAGATTTTTTTGTAATTCAAAAGATTTTCAAATACACAAACATTATTACGCTGCTTTTAGACACTAAATGCCTAGTATAGAGATTACATAGAGTACTACACACAAAGAGAGTGATCATGTGCTCCAATGTATAGTGTTACTTACTACTATCATCAATGACATCTTGTAAGGTTTGGATCATCCTCTGTAAATCATCATCATCATCGTCATCGTCATCTTGTTGTTTGGGTGGTGATAACAACTCATCACTTTCCTCTTCTGGCTCCTCATCTGACTCATTGCCACTTTCTCCTCCAACATCTGATGATTGTCCACTGAAGGAGCCAGGATCATCACTGTTGTGCATGAGATGATCAGTAATGTTACAAACCCACTATCAGTATACCTGGAAATGTCTATTGTAGCAAACAGTGATCTTAAATCAGGAAGTGAACAAGTTTTGAGGATCTGCAAGGGACAATATACACCTTATACACATACCACAAACAAAAATGGGCATGCACGCACGCACACGTGCACAGACAGACAGACACTCACTGTATGGTGAGTATCAAACTTGCCGCTACAAATGTGCTTAGTAAGTTGCAGAGAATCCGGTGAACCTTCAGGAGTATGGAAACTACATCATAGATGACACGTAACAACTAAATTCCCGACACTCAATACAAAGTACCTTCCTTCGTCTTCCTGTTGTTCATCTTCCATCTCCTTATCTTGCTCTTCTTCCTCCAACACAGCAACATACTCCATTATCTCTTGTCGTTCATCTTCCATGTCTTCCACCTTCATCCCACCTTCCTCTGGCTCCTTATCTGCAGCTGTTTCTTTGTTGGCAGTAGTGGCAGGTAGTTCCTTGTTATCAGAAGGTGTGTTAGAATCCACAGAAGGTTTCTGCCAAGCCTCTTTAGGAGTTGGTAACTTGTCTTCAGTAGCTTGTAAGTGATCGGGTTGTTGTACTTTTTGTGGTGTTTGTTGCTTATGTTGCTTGCTGTCTTCAACAGTTCTTTGTGGACTAACGGTGGTGTCACCTTCTGGTGAGGGAGTTGTTAAGTTAGTATCATGTGTAGAAGGTGTTTCCACAGGGGCGTCTTCTGTGACGCTTTTTGTGCTACCTTCCTTAACATCCTGTGTGGCATCTTTTGTGACAGTCTCTGTACTCTCAGCCTTGGTGGTGTCCACTATGTCATTCTTCACAGTGTCTTTTGTGGCATCTTCAGTAACGCTCTTCTTAATGTCCTTTGTGGCACCCTTTATATCATCTTTTGCAACATTTTCATCTTTGATAACAGACTCCGGTGCCTATTAAAGGCAGTAACACTGACGTACACACACACATGTACACACACACATGTACACACACACACCACTCACAGTGGGTTCAGTAACAACTGGCAGTAGAGGAGCTCCAGTGGCTAATACATCATCATCCTCATCATCAGCATCTCTAGAGATGCTGCGAGTAACTGCTTCCTCAAATTTCTTGTCTCCAAACACATCAGCTATTGGTGGTGCCTGATCCCAGTGCTTACGAGGCTGTTTGGGTCCTTCCTCCTCAGGTCTTATAAACACAACACCAGTTGATGTGTCTGCAAAGAATAGAAAATTGTAACACACATTGAGGAAATTATGAGAGTCACCACTTTTTCCCAATAAAAAGAAAAAAAATTCCAACTATCTAATGTGAAACATAGACATTGAAAAATAACAAATGGATGGTCATGGATAACATGTGCAGTAGAACTTTAGCTATTCAAACCCCTGGGAGACCATGTGGTGTGTGGACACATGAAAAAGTAAAGCTGCATGACAGAAAATCAGATAAAATTAAGGCACTCTAAATGCACGACCTATTACCCTAATAGAACACTCATCTTACAATAACTGATATATGTACCTTTCATCACAGATGATGTGGCATTGTACTGCTTTGGTAGTTGTACTGGTCCAGGCTTGGCCCACACCTTCCGGTTAGCTGTAGGTGGAGACTCACCCACAGTAGGAGCAGCTGCAACTACAGGTGGTGGCCGATTGGCTGCTGCAAGCTGTATGGATGGTATAGTGGATAGCACATGCTACTTAAAGGAGAGTACTGGCTGACCAGTTGCTGCTGCTGTTGACGTTTCTCAGCTAACTCTTTTTTCAGTAGCTCAGCCTGTTCATCGGCTTGAGCCTGTCAGTACATACATCTATACTCCAGTTGTTCGTTAATGTACATGCACCCAAAACACATACATAAGCTACACTGCACACGTACATCATACACCAGAAGATGTAAACATGAACACACAAACCATATTGTCATTTGAATACCTTTAGTGCAGCCATTTTCTTTTTGCGATAGCCAGGATCCAACATAAGATTGGGCCGGGGTGGCACCTGCTCTTCTTTCTTCTCAGCAACCTTTGGCTGTGATAAGAAACCAAAATTTCTTCATCACACAGACAACAGTTATCAGTAGACACACAATAAATACAAATGAATACACACACGTGACAGTCACCTTGGCATCCACTACAAATCCCATGACTGCTCTCTGTTGTATTCTCTTCCTCTCCTGATAGTTCCGTTTTCTAATGGCCTCCAATTTAGCCAAGTATTCCTAGCAGTTTATATAATATAACTCAACAATTAGACTATGCAATGAATGCTCTATTAGAGCAGTTTATTGTTACTGAGCAACCGGCACTCAGCGCTGTTGATGTCTTACCCTCTCTGCACGATCTTTCACTGCTGGGATTGGATGCTTTTTAGCTTCTTCATAAGCATGTCCTAACAGCAAGAAATATACATTAAATATCAGCAGCATCGTAAAACTTGTGCACATGGGATGTCCATTACTGGTAGAAAATCTACCCACAATGTATGCATACCTGTAGGCTTAGGAAGATTAACAGCTGCACCCTGTATCAAAAAAGTAGTATTATAAAATAAATATACACAGCACACACAGTACGAACTGAATACGTACATCATTGAGTGCACAAACTCAAGTACACAGTATGATCTGTCTACTTCAAACAGCACCTTTGAGCAATTTACAAAGCAGGTATTTGCATTAGGCAGGTTAAAGGATCTCCAAACTGGCTGGTGACCTTAGTACTCCAACACACTAATTCCTGTGACACTATTGGAATAGGTGGTGGCCTTATTGATATCAGACAGACATACTGTGTACACATTCTATTGTATAGTGGACTATACACTACTCACCATCAACCAGTGTTGTCCTCTAGCTTTGTATGCAGCAGCTTCCTTCTTCCTCTGCCAGTACTCCTCAACCAGCCGTGCCTTTTCTACAGCTTCTGATGCTTTCAACCTGCAATAGTGGTAGCCCAACCCCTAATCAAGGGGAACACCCCAACAAGGCACATACCTATCATCCTCTGCTTGAGCTACAGCAGCAGATACAGGAGTTGGGGTTGGTGCTGCTGATGATGGTGGTTGCACCTGTAGATAGCATAAAATGTGAATAGCCTTGAGAGTCTTGCTTCACCTGTTTTGGAGTAGGAGTTTCCTTTCGTTGTTGATTTGATTCTGGTTTATTCTCAGATTGCTCTTTACTGCTAGATGGTTTTCCAATCTAATAATACAAGCAACATAGAGGAATACTATACTGACATGCCCTTTAAACAAATCAGCACATTGAAACAGCAACTACATAACACTAATGGGTGTGTGCACACACAAATGTGCCTGCAAACAATGCAAGCATTTAGTTCACAGGTGCACACAAATACTCACTTCTCCACTGTTCAGTGTATTCTTCCAACCAGCCCGTCGTGCTTCATTCATCCGTGCTATCTGAACGTATTGACAAACAAACCACCCATGAATACAACAGCAACCACAATCATCCCCATACATCACATAAGCAGGTAAATACAAACATACAAACATCTACTATACACACCAGTAGTCTCTTGCACAAGTACATGCACTATAGTCGCATTCATACTTTCTGCCTGGCTGCTATTTGCTGTTGAAATTGTTGCTGTTTATCATGCTGAATAGAAACAATAGTAGAGGAGCTATCACACAAGGAGAAATCACCTGCTGCTTCATACGCTCCTGCTGCAGTCGTGCTCTTTCATCAATTTGTTTCTTCTTCTCAGCCAAAGGCCCTGATATCTACAGTAGGTATAGATATTCACAGGTAGAATGTGTTTCAAGTGTGTGTATGTGTGTGTGTATATGAGTGCGTGCGTGCGTGCATGTGTGTGTGTGTGTCAGCGGTTTACAGTGTGCGCGTGTGGTCATGACACTAAAAAGCATTGATTTCTTACTGGTTTCCTTGCAGGAGCATCAGATACCTTTGGCTTTGGACGTAATACTACTCCCTTCCTGTAAATGCAGAGCACAAATTAATACTTGTAACTTTAATACATGTATGTAATCAAATTCTGAGTCTTTATGTACAGCTACAAAATCATCTCAAATTTCCATGCCTATTTTTCTCACTTCACATAATATCACTATAATTATTCTTATCTCTAATAACACGCACAAATAAAATATGTATAATTGCTACCGCACTTACTTTTCTGCTGCTGGTCGACTGATGGGTTTCTTCACACCATACACAGCAGCCGGGTCATACCTGTGAGGTGCTGCTACTGCAGTTATTAGTGAAATAGTATGTGAACATGCACAGCATTACATAAACCCGGTGAAAAATGGTGTGCATCTAATGTGGTGTATGTGTTTGTGTATGCGCGCGTGCACACATTTGTTGTTTAGTATCCATATAGTTTGTGGTGTAGTGTCAGGTGTACATACACAATACCATGTTTAGCAGCAGCAGCAGGAGGTTGATGTCGTGGCACCACAGGTTCTGCTATTGGTCGGATAGGATGAAGGGGAGCCCGGACATGGGCAGGATTCTTGTGCAAAATAGTGTGACTAAACTCTTCAGCCATCATCTGAAAGAACGTATCATTTATAAAAGAAACTTTTCCAATAATGTTATCTTCAACTTAAATGCATTTAAACCCAATAAACTTCTATCACGCATACTATTACTGAATAGTTCCTTTAGACTTGAAGTCAATCGTAAATAGACATATCACAGGTGTAGCAAGCACCTTGTGGTTGGGAGGGCAGATAATGGTAAGGATAAAACAAAAACTGAGCATGCTAAACTAGGGGGGTGCTCCCCAAGGAAAATTATTAAAAATTAATGCTCTGAGATTGAATTTCAGAGTATTTTTATGCAGTAGTAAAAACATGCTTGAATCATGCATTATCTTGCTTGTGTAATTTACTTCAATGTCAGTCACAAACAACATTGCCCATACGAAAATTAATTTTAGAGGTGTTGTCACAATTGTCGATCTGAAGTGTTGCTGAGGAGTCACTGTGTAAGCTGATACTTTCATAAATTTTTTATGGATCACTGATTGAATAGAAAGGTGATAACTAGCCAAATTATTGGGAGGGCCCACTTCATACACCTACTGTATGCATATACATTACACATACCACACAATGTTTTTTTTAATGTATGTACTATAGGGCTGGAACAAAGCTTCAGAGGTTTTGCAACCTTCAAAGGTAGTTTTACCCCTCCAAAGCTCTGTAACCATGATACTGGCATGTCTAAGCAGTCAAAAGCCATATGCTTCCTGGAAGCATGCAACTGTCATTGACAAACTTTGGTACATTTTCAGTGGTACTAGAGAGCCAATATACTACAAGCATGAGACCATATGGGTGTATACCCATCAGTTATGATCATTAATTACTAACAGGACATTATCAACGAAGCATTGAAACTTTGGTAACTGACTTCCAAAAAGCTTTGGAGGGACTTTATAATGTTTTCAAACTTTTAACTATTATCTATAAATTGGCACACAGACAAATAGACCAACATACACTACACACACAACTCTTACAGTTTGTGTGAGAAATTTCTCTATCCTTCTCTGAACATAAGGCATCCTCAGAATGGCATTAACTGAAGGACGCTGTCTACAATCACACAAACATGTGTACACTAAAACATGCAACTAATACGTACTGTGGTTGTCTCTTAAACAATAAGTCAACAAGATTTCTAAGGTCTCGACTGTATCGCGATGAAATGGGAGGATAAGATCCTCTGAAAGTCAAAATAGTAACATCCATAATAATAGAGGCATCTTCTCTACCTTATGATCTTCACTACCAGATTTCTCATATTTCCAGCTTCAAACTATACACGGGCAAATACAATTGATAAGGCAAAAATATACATCTACAGGTATATTGTCAGTATTGCACTCACCGCATGTTTTAGAGTAGCCAGCTCATATAGAACACAACCAAGAGCCCAAATGTCACTGAAAATAGAGAGTACATGGACAATGACACAGACACACGCACACTACACACATACATAAAGTACATACTACACACACACACAAACCTCTTGTTATTATACGGCCTATTCTCACATATTTCGGGAGACAGATAGTAAGGTGTACCAATACAAGTCCTGGCCAGTTCTTGAGTACTAAACAACATTACACAAAACTAGCATGCTGACTTGGATGTATCAAACACCAACTCACTTTTTCAACACTTTAGCAATACCAAAATCTCCTAGCTTTACGATGCTACTTTTCATTAGAAAAATATTCTGCAAGTATTCAGTATTTACATAAATTTATTATAATTCCCCTACTTGTGATTTGATGTCACGATGTAGTATCTTTCTATCATGGACATGTTTGATGGCAAGACAGATTTGAACAAACCAATCCAATATCTAACAACGTGGTCATTGCAGGTTTGTATTACAGGATACTTTTGTGGCATTACCTGGTCTTCTGTAAATGGCTTTCCTTTCTGGTCATTTATCTTCTTGTACAAATCACCTGGTAAATATATATACTTGTTACACACATTGACTCATACGCATGCGCATGCACACACACACACGCACGCACACGTGTACCTCCATCACAATAATCCATCGCAATGAACAGTTTGCCTCCCTCTAAAAAAATTGCATACAAACTAGACCAAACATAACAGCAGTCCAACCTTCAAATGACTCTTGATATGAGACTATATTAGAATGCTTCATTTGAGAAAGAACCTTCACCTAACATCACGTGAGAAGTGTTTATTACAGTATCCATGGTAATTTTATCTATCTATAATTGATAGCTTTATAAACGTACTTCTTTTCTAGCGTCCTCTCTTTCCTTTCTACTCATCTAAAGTATACGAGAATGGCAGTATTGCAAACTAACAACAACTCCTAACCTTCTGTATGTTAATTTCTTTTATCACGTAGTATTTACCGCTGTCCTTTGCTTTAACGAGAAGAGCCTTTCCAAAGGATCCCTCTCCAATACGTTTAACTTGAGCGTATTTATCCATCTTCTACTTTCTCGACTACTTTAAAATTATTAATACGAATTAATTAGAAATAAATACACTCCGTATCACGTTTGTAACAGTCTTAGTAATCTTGTTGTGCAGTGTCGTGTATGATTGTTGTGTAGCAGCAAAGCCAGCAACATACTAACAGAAGCTCACCTTTATAATTACTTGTGTGTCAAGTAACTTCTTAATCATTGTTTTGTGTTTAGTTGTGTACTGTTTAGTTTGTAGTGTACTGTAGATATATCATAATATGTATGTTTGTTTTTTGTAGGCGGACACCTTGTACAGGCTTTGCCTTTTGTGTATGCCTTCCTTTTTGGTAAATTGATAATAATAATAATAATAATAGCTTGATGTTACTGAACTCCATTTTCTGGTAGACTGCGTCAAGCAATTTTGTGTGTCTCCGAGTTGTGTCTCCACTACATGTACAGACCATCAGAGATTTCCCCAAACCTCAGAGTCCAGAGCAGTGTTCGGACAACATTCAAAATCTTTGTCTGGAGTGCATTTTCTGGTGCAAAACTTTAAACATTAATAGACCCAGTACATTAGTGCATTCATAGATGGTGCATTCAATACAGTAATGCCAATTGTATATTTAAGAATTGGCCAACTTTTTATCAACTACTTTGTACTGCTATTCTGTCTCCACTAAATGCCATGTTGAAGTCAACAGCCAGTGGACCTCAGCCTTGCGACGAGATTAAACTTACTGGCAAGCACCACCCTCCTGGTACACGCAGATGCTCCTGACAACATCATCCAGACATTACTTTTAGAGCAGTCCTCCCGATGGTGCCCACTTGCCTACTTCTCTCAGAAGTTGTTTCCAATGGAATCAGCTACACAAATTTCCAAGCAATGGTTAAGGCCCAACCTGACATCACCGCACTGCAACCCCTGCAGTCAGCAACCAACTTACTCAAGTTTGTTGGGGTTTCCATGTGTGCTGAACAACTCATCTGTGATACATCTACTACAGTACCATGCCCTACATTCACAGAGCTTCCTAAAAACTGCTTTCAATCACAGTGTGACACAACATATGGCATTACGGTGTTATGCAACATATCACATCCTGGTGTCCAAGCTACACAACACTTCATTACATTTCTGGCCTATAATGAAACAGACATCCACTGATGGGCTTGTTCTTACCTTCAGTGTTAACAAGCTAAGGTTTGCCATCACAGTGTAACACCCTTGGCTCTTTTCAGCACACCTGATGTCTCCTTTGATCGATCACATGCACATTGACGTACTTCTAACCTCATACTAGGACTGCACTAACTTCCTGTTGATAGTGA
This sequence comes from Dysidea avara, assembly GCF_963678975.1. NCBI lineage: Eukaryota > Metazoa > Porifera > Demospongiae > Dictyoceratida > Dysideidae > Dysidea > Dysidea avara. The sequence continues at coordinate 11,003,403 of NC_089282.1, read as the reverse complement.
AGTCTCCTCAGTAACTAGTAACAACTGAAACCTGCAGTAGGACAACGGAGAGTTGATCTAATAATTAACATCTTATTGTATTAGCCAAGCTTACCCAAGCTCAGGTGCATGATTGGCCTAATTTGGGAAATATTGGGCAGCCCAGAACGTGGCTGAGTGAAGTGCCTGACCAAGTTAGTGCACAGCATTCTGCATTAATGACGTGATCTCATCACCATAGCTATTAAGTAGCGATCATTTTGGTCAAGCAGCATCACTGTGCCCAATTTCCCCAAACTCAAAGTTATGCACACACAATAACCACAATGCACACGCAAATGGGTTAGGATCTCCACATGTAATAAGCTAAATGCAGCATCACACATAATGAGCATGTCGAGTAGTACACATACATTGAGCATGACAAGCGTTACACATACAACGAGCATATCAATTAATACGCATACAACAAGCATATCAAGCAGTGCACATACAACAAACATATCAAGCAATGCACATACAACAAGCCTATCGAGCAATACACTGAGCATGTCGAGCAGTTCACATACACTGAGTATGATGAGTAATATAAATACCCTGAGCATGATGAGCAGTACACATACACTAAGCATGTCGAGTAGTACACATACACTGAGCATGTTGAGCAGTACACTACACTGAGCATGACGAGCAGTTCACATACAGTGAGCATGATGAGCAGTGCACATACACTAAGCATGATGAGCAGTACACATGTTGAGCAATACACATACACTGAGCACGATGAGCAGTACACATGTCGAGCAATACACACACACTGAGCATGATGAGCAATACACATACACTGAGCATGATGAGCAGTACACACGTCAAGCAGTACACATACACTGAGCTGATGAGCAACACGCATACACATATACTGAGCATGATGAGCAATACACATACACTGAGCGTGATGAGCAATACACATACACTGAGCATGATGAGCAGTACACACGTCAAGCAGTACACATACACTGAGCATGATGGGCAGTACACACGTCAAGCAGTACACATACACTGAGCATGATGAGCAACATACATACACATACACTGAGCATGATGGGCTGCTGATAGAGCTGGACAGAATCTGCGACTCCAATACTTTTGTCTGTGCCTTGAGTTGAGTGCACACATGCATAGCTATAAATAGTAATGCTGCATGGTGCACGTGACCCACTGTCCCCCCTTTACTTCCCGTAACGGTCAATGATGTTAACTTTTATTTACAGAGTAAACAACATATAAACTTCTCATCATAACTGAATTCATGTATACACATTAACATGTCACTCATTTTCTGTGTTGTTGTAAATCCAAGCTGTGGAAACAAGTACAGCAATCAACACATCAGGCTTAAGGAGACCACTGCTGTCTGCTGATGGTACTTGTCAACCACTACTAATGCTGCTTTCTGTTAAAGATTGTTTTTTGAAGTGATAGATTAATAGTAGTGATTCTCAGGTATGAAAAGATTCATGAATTGTGGGTATACACTCCTTGCTACTGATTACATACACTGAGAACAGTGTCAATAGTCTAAATGCCATTCAAAGCTCACAACACTGTTATTGTAGTCTCTGAGGGAGCATTCGCCCAGACCTATAAAACCTACTAGTATGTTTCACATGATCCCTTGCTAATAGATCTAGATACCCACTGTACAGTATACCTACTGCATGTATTTCCAATCTAGACGTGATTATTCCATAAATTTTATGATTCTAAATTTAAGATGACGAATCAAGTCTATTTCACCACCTAGCTGCTACTCAGTTTCTGTGTAACCACATGTGTGGATTGTAACAAATCAATGTATCAATAACACAGGAAAAAAGTCACGCTGATAATGAGCATATTGTTACTCAATAACACCAGCAACTACTAGCTAGCAAGATATGTAACTAGCACCTCAGTAATTTATATAATAACTATTCTCTACTCATTGGTTAAAACCCTTACAGACCCATTCTGAGTAGTATAGTAAAGTATTTGAACTGTACATGTGATGGTACTCAAAAACATCTATAGAGCTTGGATGTTAGCATATATCTTGCTTGAGTTCCTAGTGGGATAGTGATATTAATGATAAACACAATGACATTGCTCTATATAGTGTTCAATTAGAGTATCTTGATATTACATACAAAAACCTCTAATAGATAGGACAACAGAGTTAGGGGTTACTAGGTTCGCTTGTGCACACAATGTCACTGAACTCAGGTCATATTGTTCTATATCAAGCCCAAAGAACACTTGCAAAGAAGAACCATTGATGGACTGATAGAAGCTTTTAAGGATCCATTGATGATTAATGATGAATGGTGATCTAAACTAATTGATTTTGCTGCCCAGATATCCGAAGGAAATTTACAATCACTTCGTTACCATTGATTAACAGTTATGCATTGGAAGAATTTGCAGTAGTTCAAGGTACAGGCTAATGATTGTAATCACCATGCTGGGACATGAATGGCAGCTTACTTTGGTCATAAATATTTGAGATGTCACAGTAAGGAAGCTTTGTAAACCCACCAAGATGTCTAAGATTACAAGAGGAAGCCTCCAAGGGTGACACCTATATGTAAAGGGTGTAATTATATCCATGGTATTCTTTAGAGGTGTTTGATTATCTAGATATATCCGATTATCTAGATATATCAGAAGACTTATCGAGATTAGGATGATAACTTTATTTAACTAGATAATCCATAAATTACTTGTATATCAAGCAAAATCTGATGGTGTAGACATCTCCAACTCTCCCACCACTTGAGCTCTGTACTAAAACCAACATTTTTCACTTCTTTATACTCTTCAAAATTGTAATTTGCTCACCTTACTGGTTACATAAATGGCAGTTGACTATAATAATGCATCTGTTTCAATTATCTAGATATGTTAGATAATCGACTAAATCGAGATATGTTCAAAAGGAAATATCGAGATATGTCTAAGTTTGTTATCGCATGCACACCTCTAGTATTCTTCCCTCCTGTAGCTGCTGAGTTTAATCTCACTTCTCATTCAGAATGAAACAATATCCAGAACTCATATCGCCATCAGGAATTTACTAGTTGCCCAACTATAATTGTGTCATTACTAATTAAACAACTAATTGTTCATTCAACAACTGATTGAACAATTAGCAGCATCAAGATAACAGTTTATTTATTTACTTTGGCTTGTCATTAAACCGAGTCAAATCCCAGACCAATTATGGGCCACTCTTTAAAAAGTGATGCAGGCTAGATACAACAGCTACTAAGGTCCATGAGACAACCCAGATGGCATGCAGCTGTATGAGATATATAGTTAATATTTACTGTACTCCTGGCATGGAATTCTTGCTGTTAAGATATATACATACTAGCTAATAGCATAGGCATGCAATGATTAAAACTAAATATGTGCACAGCTTATAATATTATCAAGAGTTAATAATAACTCTTGTGATATTATACATAATGTAAACATTGTACGCAAATAAGGATATAGTGAATAGTTGTGTGTAAATTGAATTCATTCCAGTCAATAGGTACTCACATCCAAGCGGTTCTCCGAATTGGTGGTTGTGAAGCTGGAACAGTTGCCATTATGTTGTGTGTCAAGATAAAACTCTTTACCATCTTCACCAGTGGGTCACGGATTTGTTTAAAGTACAGCCCATACACAAACGGATGGATGAGAAGAACAACGTATAGGACATTTGGAGCAATGATATAATCCATGGTGTCTTGATAAGTTACAGAACTTATCCAAAATCTCCCTGGAATATACAGCGTAAGGAAGAACACGCAAATAGCAGAGTTGACAAATGCTATCACCAATAATGTCACAATCGGCTTCATGTGCTTCTTGAGATTCCCTCGCTTCCGCTTTAATTGTTCAAGTTGATTGCTTCCCCCTGACAACCTAGTTTCCCTTTGAATCTGTTGTTGTATCTGATAAGCTTTGACAGCTAAGTAAGTGTTGAAAGAAATTGTACCAATTGATTCAGTCAATACAGGTATTGCAAAAGTAAGCAACACTTCCAAGAATCTATCTATTTCTAAGAGACAAAAGCCGTACCTAGAAACAACGATGTACCCATCACCCTTTAAAAGCATATGAAGGGAGACCAAAAGTGCAAAAAGCCACAAACTTGCAATTATGCTTAAAACAGTGCGATGTGTCATAATTCGATTGTGCTTAAAAGGAGACCTGATGGCTATCACCTTATCAACTGACATCACCAAGAATGTGAGGTGATACACAATTACTGGGTGGAGGAGGAAAATGTATACATTACAGCTGACCAAGTCTCCCTGTCCCAGAGCAAAACCAGTTATCATGATAGAGTTCAACAAGAACACCACTACAGCCAGCACCATATCGGTGACCATAACATTAGCAATGAAGATAATATGAGGCTTGTGTAGACTCCTTGTAGATTTGATGGCAGTGATGACCAGTCCAGCCATTAGTACGATGGTCATGGTGGCTATGAACTTGAATCCCAAGGATAGATAGATGTAGTAGTCAGGAAGAAACAAGCCTTGATGATCAGTGTCATTTTCCTGGCTGAGGTTTTCACCAGAAGCAAACATCTTAACCACTCCTCTTTACAAGCTGCAACTCTTAAACCAACTGCATTAGAATGACTTGGTTATGAAACTTATTATATGCAAAACTGGTGACTAGCACTATTTTCTATCATCATGTTGTGGTCTATATATAAAGCTATAAGTACGATACTGTTGTATTACACAATTTAACTGGAAAGAAGGTAGAGTGAAAATTCTCAATTAAATGCCAAAATACATAGAAATGCACGAAATCCCACCATTCCTCCAGTGACTCCATTCATCTATCACTGCTCTTGAATAGACTGAATAGCAACCGTACTTTCTTGAGTCCCTTGATGAAGTTAATATCCTTTATATACCTAGAAAGGATGATGACATCTATAGAGAAAAAAATAGAATGGATTGGATTTTTATAGAATGAGCTTGCAATTTATACTTAACTTTTAACATTAAAATTTTTGAATTTACTTTTGATGGTAGCCAAGTAAAATTTTCAGTGATATTAATCAGGGTAATCGTTTTATCGCAATTGTTGCACAGCCAAAATATCATCCATTAAACTCCAAAGCATGTTTAGCAAGTTTACAATGTCAAGATTAATTGTGTACTCACATGACTACTTCACATAGATGGATGTTTATATATTCATTATTAACTGGCGTATTTTCTTGTATAAAAGCCTGGGCGTTTATTTCTTATACAGTGGAATCTCTCTATTATGGACCCAGAATTTTTGGCCACTTTTTGCTGTAATATAGAGGGTTTCCTCTTTCAGAGGTAAAAAAAAAGTATTAACCAGACCTGTTGGGACCAAACTTTTTCCATTCGTAATCTTGCTGCTCCTTTTAGCAGCTGCTGTTGACATACTTTTGGCAAGTCACGCACGAGTTTGTTGTAGTAAGGCTTGTTCTACAAATTATGCTATTGTCATCTTGTACTATATACCCTTTGTATTAAGGTAGCACCTGGCCTTCATTTAAGACCATGCAAGCATTTATTTGAGGGTATAAGTTACTCTACCCTCATGTACAAGTGTGCACAAATACGATGACATGCAGCAGTCTTTATGTTTTAACATTGTGTTCCAAGTATGTTGGTAATAATAGATTATGTAAAGTAGTAAAAGGGTATATCAATCTTGGCTATTCAGAAATCCAGCAAACTGCAGTGTTCACTGAATTTAATAATTGTCTATACAAAAATTAGAAGTTGTTGAGCAAATTATGAGACTGTGTGACTACTTCCCACTCTGTATTTCAGAAGCCATATATGTATATTGGCCCTGAGCTATAATTGTAAGGTCTATGCATATTTTAACTAACCTCACAATATGGCTAATACGATATGACAAATCCGTTTGTCACTAATGAACATCAGATTGTAGAGGTTTCAGTTTCACTGTAAATGCAATTATTGTTATATACAGCCATGACCCACATATAGCTATCAATGCTCCGGTCTACATCACTATATGTAGTACAAAAATATGTGTCTGTACATATAATATAGAAAATGCAAACACTGGCCACAATTCTTGTTTCTTATTTAAAGCTCCTCATTTCTGAACTTCAGCTAGTAAAGATACATAAAAATGATAAATTGCTCAAAATCTTAGGTGCATAAGATACATTCTTTGTATATTATCATCTATAGTGGAGGGTCTTGGAATATATATGTACTTGGAATCGTGGAAATTAATTATGTGTGGCTATAGGTAGTTAGCATATGAGATAAGTAAACAAATCCTCCTCGGTATTGTTTACTGTGTACAGCATACAATTTTTGAGGAAGGATTAAATTGTTACAAGCAAGTAGTATTCCAATCACAAATGAGTATTGACATACATGGGCATTAGTCTCGCATGGCCAGACTGCTTTGTTTCTTTTGTAGGGAACCTGCCCCAACACAATAGAAAAAAAGCGGTATGGCCACACAAGAATACATGGGTATGAGTATGCATTAAAATAAAACAAAAATAAAAGCTTTTCTAGGGAAGGGGGTTACATGGAACTCCAATTTCTACCACGAGCATATCTAAAGTATTGTTATATAATTCATTAATTATATATCTTCCTAAATCCATCAATTACCATACAGAGCTACATTAGAATTTATTTTTGAATGTTTTTCTTGTTAAAATTCATTGCAAAATTCCATTGCTATGTAAACAGGCAAAAATGCTTTCGATGGTGATTTTTTTGTCAATGGTGAGGCAAAAAGAAGATGAACTCAAAGAAATGATTATTTTGAGCCTCAAGATCAAATATAAAATGAAATTCTACTCAATTCACTGAAGTAAGATGGAACTAGCCATAGTCTAGTATTAGTATGATTAATCATTGTGTCACCATGCACATATATTTTGGTGACTGCTTATTATTCATAACAATATTATTGACCAGTCATAATTTTTTTGAAGTAGATTTGATTTGCTACATAAACTCAATTTATACATGTGTATCTTATAATTCCATGAATTGACTTATGCTGAAGGTAATATGTTTTTATAAAGCAAATTACCTTGAGACATCATATTCTCAATTTTCTGTTTGTATTCCTACAAACATAGTAACAATTTTCACTCACAAACAACCACACCCTTATATGTATGTACAGGTAGTACAGTTGAACTATAAAACATATCATTGAATATAAATCAAGCCATGACAGAGGCGGAGGAAGCAATTTTAAAAAAATACAGGGCTGCATGGGGTGTAGCTATATGCATAGACTTTCCAGGTGATGACATTCCTTAGTGTGTGAAGCACACTAGCATGTGAAGCGGGAGTCTGGAGACATGCCCTACCGGCTAGGAAGTTAGATCCTCTATGATTGAATCTGAAAGTGATTCCAGCAGTTTATTAGAATAGTATCAATATTGGCTTGACTGTTGTATTAGGGTGACTGGTCTATTGGGGGTATCTAGATCTTGAGGCATTTACATAATAGTATCTAGTTGACCTAGGGGTCTGGGGCATGCCCCTCTCCTCCAGGAAAGTTTTGAAAATTGAATTTTCAAAGACTAAATTTTTAAAAATTGAATAACTGTAGTTATGTACCATTTGTTTGAACTGGTGTATTAGGGTGACTGCTCTATTAGAGTATATCTACCTTGGTGCATATATGGTAGAATCCAGTTGATTCCCTGGAATTGCAGATAGCTAGCTATTAGGTATAATGTAATCAACACAATTATTGCTAATATTCAATGACAACTAGAGGTATTCATAATCTCTTTGACAGGGGCTACAGCCCCCTCTTCTCCACCGCTCCTGCTGTAGGAAAGCATACAAGGGGAGCTACAATGTAGAACTATACAATCGTAATGTTGTATATACATACACTAAGTGAGAAAGTGTGCTTGATTAGAATAAGCTTAAATTTCCACACACAAAGTGATGATCTAATTGGCTGTAAAATTATTGCCATTTAATGTAGTTTGTGTAATCAAGGTGGCAAGAAGTCCATGGTGCATGGCCCATACTCTGGCACACAAAAAGATAATATGGATGTTATTGCCAGTGTACATAATGTAACAGCGACATACCTGACTAACAGAGGAGTAATCTCTGTTGAATTCTTTAACCATACAACATAGTATGTCTGCATTTTGCATCAACTTCCCTTTCTGGTGCAGTTTTTTTTTGTTGTCTCATCACCTGTTGTATATATGATGATCTTCATCATTTCATTGTAAAATATTTCACATACAAAAAATATTTTAACTGATTATTAATTTTTTATATGATCACAAGTATTCACTTGACCAATTCGAGGTTTAATTTTCAGGTGTACATTAACTGTGTGACTTAGTGACTTATAGCTTTATTAAGGTATCAAGCAATGTGGCAAAACGATCTTTTCTCAAGTTCATGTAGCCAGATGTTTGTGTGAGGAAAAAGGGTCTGGTGTAACTCTAATAGCTGTTTTACTTTGAGAATTCCGAGATACACTAATAATTGGTTAAGATTGTTCACAAAGGATGGTATTAACAAAGTCCAAATGATGCAAAGAGTACTTACCATCAGCTTTCACACATGCCATCTGCACCTGTAACCTGTGGAAACAATCTTAACCAGATGTCGGGGATCACTTTAGAATTTTTGTCCTGTCCTTGCTTCTGCTATACCCACGCTTATTCCTTCCACCACATCACAGATGACAGTTTGTAGCTGCAGCAGCATAAAATACAATTCACTGGACTTATTTATTAACAGTTTTTGGGCACAATTCCTTCAATTTGGGCTACCATCCCATTGATTTTAAGAGAAAGAGATATTACTGAGGGATGGTTTGCCCTTCGTCATCTACTCCAGCAACATGTTACTAACTGTTAACTATTGTATATATATATTATGTATTTGTATGCAGTATCCTACTATATGTGTGCACTGTATTTGACACCATTTAAAAAAATTAATGTACATGAATATTGTAGGCTAGGAGCTTGTGTTTAGCTGGATGGACTACAGATGTAGACACACAAGTAATAAGCAATGGTTGGTAATCAGTTACTTTTCAAGAAACTACCCCAACTCTACTTTAAACTAGTATATTAAAAATTATTGATCTACAAATGAAGAAGGGATGATAAGGGATCCTTGCAATAAAAAGTAGTGAAACAAAAGATGAATGATGGCATTACAGTGTCGCTCAGTGGGAAAATCCCTATATTGAAATGTTATAACAATCATTTTGTTCAATGCCACAGTAGGGATTTTCCCACGAGCTATGTAATACTATCATTCATCCCTTGTTTCACTACTTTTTATTGCTTGGATCCCTACTTCATTTTTAAATCAATAATTTTTAATATATATACTAGTTTGTTTGGTTTTTGTTATAGCATACAGCTATGCACGTGTGACTGTTCTATTGGGGTGACTGCTGTACTAGAGTATCTCAAGTCAGCAAGGGAGTGTGCCACTATTTCATATTTTCATTGTGCTAGCATTCTGAATACAGCTAGGCCAATAATAACGGGGTGTGTTATTGTGATAGATTATAAAGAGATGTGGTCTTGGAGCTCGATTATTATTAATCAACCAAGATTGCGTTAATTATATAATAGGAGTGGCATTGAACTTATCATGAAGTTACAGGTATCTACTGAGCATAAGCACTTAAATAAGTTTGCGGCGTATAAATATGCTGCTCAAGGAAAGTGTTGATAGGGAAAATTAATGTCTTGATAGGGAAAATTAATGTCTTGATATGGTTTCATTGCAACTAGAAGACGATGAGCTTGATTGGTGATAAAAGGAAAGACAAGGCGCAGAGGGCACAAACTCATCAGAACCCCAAAAGGCACATCCCACTACTGATTTTGATATTGTAATGTAAAGTGGTGACCGTGTTCTGCCTCATTTAGCCTCTAGCCTTGCGACTGTGGTCAGCTGGCAGGCAGACTAAAATCCAAGTTTTGGAAATTTTTTGGTAGTGGTTACTGAATCAAAAGTCCGTTCAATAAGCCGGACTCGCTATTGAATCAACAGTTAAACTTAGACAAAAAAGGGTCACTAAACGAAAAAAAACCCACAAAACTCAGCTGGAGCTCGAACCCTGGACGCAGTGTGCTAACCACTGTGCTACACTGCTAGCTACCCACTACCCCTACTTTTCTACCTTATAAATGTTACTCACATATAGTAGTCTCACTATATATGTATAGCCGGTAAGAAGAATGTAACCTAAAGGTGAGGAAGAAACCAAAGCTGAATCCGACCCTAACCCTAAGGCCAACAATTGTAAATTGCTTGTTTCCCGTCCTAGTCAGACAAAAAATACCATGCGGGCGAGGGGTTATTATTTATTATATGTTAAAATCTATATATTAAAAATTATAAATTTAAAAATAAAGTAGGAATCCAAGCGATAAAAAGTAGTGAAACAAGAGATGAATGATGGTAGCTATTACAGCATAGCTCAGTGGGAAATCCCTACTTTGGCATGATATAGCCATTATTTTGTGTTCAATGCCAAAGTAGGAATTTCCCACCAACTATGCTGTAATAGCTACTATCATTCATCTCTTGTTTCACTACTTTTTATCGCTTGGATTCCTACTTTATTTTTAAATTTATAATTTTAATATACTAGTTTGTTTAGTTTTTTGTTAAGACATACAGCTAGCTATAAACATGTGACTGTTCTATTAGGGTGACTGCTGTGTTAGAGTATCTCGAGTCAGCCTGCAGAAATGTGCGCTTGCCCAAAAGGGGGCGTGGTTTCGGTCGATTATCTCTCCAAATTGAAGGTGTGTAGTTACTGAAATACAGCTAGTGCAAAAAGGGTGTGTCATCGTGGTTTCAATCGATAGATCGATAATGCGTAGAATGAAGAACGGGCATGATCTTGTGACCTATCGTGAAAGCTATCTAGTATCGGTACCTCCGTACAGTAGCCTCCGTCATAGATTAAGGAATATATAATCTACGCCTTAAATAATCTTGTGACGTCTATTATTCTGCTTAATGAAAGTGTTGATATGGAAAATTAACGCCTCGATATGGTTTCGTTGGATAAAGAAGAAGAAGACAAGCAGCCTGATTGAAGTTAAAAGCCGGAAAAGACAAGGCGCAGAGGGCACACACTCGTCGGAACCCTAAAAGGCACATCCCACTGGTGAGTTTGTTATTGTGGCGTAAAATGGTGGCCGTGCACTGCTTCGTTTGGCCTCTAGGCTTGCGACTGTGGTCAGTCAGTCAGTCTAAAATTTTAAAATTCTGTATCCGGCCACCTGTAAGTGTTTTGTTGTATTTAATGCTGTTTTATGTATTATATGGACTAGTACCATTCCGTAAAGGTGATTTTCGTCTCGTAAGATAACTCTAGGATGATTTTTAAAGGCGGAATTTTGGGTGGCGCGCGAAAATTTCACCTGGATTCCTACTCAGTTAAACCGGGCGACTGATTATTTAATATCAAGGATATTAAAGGGAGCCAGCCCATTAACTCCTACTTGCCTTTTCTCTCTGATTTAGCAGAGATGTAAGATTTGTTGGGATTTCACTGGGATTCATCTAGATTCAAATCTCATAGAAGGTAAGGTTAGATTCGTAGTGTTGCAGACTCCTTGGAGCATGAAGGCTTTTATAAAGTTTGCAGGCTGGGCGTATCATGCTTGTGGTCATAACACTAATTTAGCCATCAACTGCAACAGTACGAATTTTCCATATGTTCACACACTTTAATAACAGAATCTCAGATCAGTGGGACTCCTGTTCTTTAATGTACATATCTCATTCATCAATGGCCACTTGAAGAGATCCACTGCTTGTAATCCGCCCGAGGTTGGAATGGATTCAAACTGAAACTACGTAGTTATCCATGCTTTTGGGCACCAAAAATATCAGAACTCACTACCTTTGCCATGTGTTCACATGCACTACTTATAAACAAAAATAGAGATCACGTGACTATCAAATGCAATAATAAATGGGTTATTACATAAAGCAGCCTTGTGGCCCAATGGCCTTATGGCTTTGTGGCCTTAGATCTTGGTGATCACGAGAACGTTAGTATAGAGTGTGATAAAGCTACTGTGCATTATTGTCTCGATTATTGTTGTCCCACGTAGACACATAAACAGATCGATAATCTCTAATACAACAGTCACCTACATGTTTTAAAATAAAATACTCTAATAGAAATAGAGCATTCACAAATTAAGCATGACATACAGACTATGTGATATTTCTCAGTAATGTAGAACATGCCGCAGAATTGTGAAAGTACCGTTAATATCGATATGGTTGGCCTGCTGCTGCCGCTATTGTAGCCTGCTTGTTTCATGGATCATCTGGTAGCTAGCTAGAGAGCATGGTATGTAGATTGTAGGGCTTTTTTTGAAGTTCAGTACTGTAAGGTAGTCACAATAGTAGTATTCAAAGTAAACAAGCCAAACTGCTATTTCTTGCCATATATAAATGCAGCCATTCAGCTAGCTTAACTTGTGAATGCTCTATTAGAGTATTTTATTAAACATTTAGGTGACTGTTGTATTAGAGATTATCGATCTGTTTATGGTTCTATGCCTACGTGGGGCAACAATAATCGAGACAATAATGCACAGTAGCTTTATCACACTCTACTAACATTCTCGTGATCACCATGCAAGATCTAAGGCCACAAGGCTGCTTTATGCAATAACCCATAATAAATTTGCATGCGGCTCTAAAATTACCATGCAGGCGAGTGACAGGAAACAAGGAATCTACAATTGGTGGCCTAACGCTAATGCCACTTTTGTGTCCCCTAAAGTCGAATGCAGTCGGGGAAACTACTAGAAGCGTCCCTAAAGTCGAATGCTCGGGGAAATTACTATAGACGCGTCCCCTAAAGTCGAATGCTTGGGGGGCAACTGGGCAGTGACGTATCTAGACTTTCCCTATTGGTAGGGCCTCAGCTAGGACACTACATAATGTTGCTGAAGGCAGGGGCACCCCCCACCCAGAAAAATTTTGAATTTCAACAGCTGCAAAATGGCATCTAAGCTGCAAAAAAATGCTTTTAGATTTATGAAGTGGTTTATTTATGTGTGTTTAACCTGTTCAAATTATACAGTAACACGAACAACATTAGGGAAGCACCCTCGTGCAGGCCTAGCCTTTTGGTGCCACCCCTTCCAATTTGGATGAATTAAATAGTTAGAACAAGACAACATATTATACACCTTTAAATACATGATGAAACACTACAAGGATCTATAGATATGATGATTACAAACTACAGGAACACTAGGAAGACACGCCCTTATCAATATCACCAACAATAGGTAATCCAATCACGTGCTTAATTGGTGGGTGTTAATTAGAATCATCATAATTATTGACTTCGTAACAGCTCAAGACTAATAATTTGGTGAGTAATTTAGTATAGAATAAGTTTCACTTGTTAGATAATGCAATGATCCATGAAAAGCTGGTGATTGTAGTCTTCAGTTTGGTAGGGCATTAGCCAAGTTTAGCAGGGCCTAGCTATAGGCCCTACAAAGCCCTGCTGTAGATACGCCACTGCAACTGGGGCAAATTGCCCTGGGCCCCACTGTTTGGGGCCCCATAGCTATACATTGTTCATAGATGCAATAAAAGAACATACAAAGTGTAAATCTTCTCTGAAAGACACAGGAAGTCTCAGGTCTCAGTAACAGCACTAACAGATAGCATCAATTAGCTAGCAAATTCAATATTCAGCATAGTTCCAGGGTCACCAAATCATTACATGCCACTGCTCGTAATAATATAATGATATAGGTGCTTAAAGAGCTCTGTGACTTAGATCAAGATTGGTATACTCTAATAGAACAGTCACCTATGTACTCTAATAGAACAATCAAGTGTGCTCTAAATGTCCAAATACAAGTACTAATGAATTAATGTGACAAGAAACTTTACTGTTGGAAAGAGCATTGAATTTCTAAAGCAAACATTGTAGTTTACAAATACCATGAGTGATGCAAGACTGAGTATGAGCTTATCACTATATGGTATTTTTAGTTGTGTATGGGTATATAATTTAATACAACATCAATATCGTGTCCTGTACAAAAACTCCAATAGCAGCTTGTGGTATATTTTTGATATACTACAACAAACTAGCCAATAGAATCAGTATATCACTTGTACATTTGATATACGCATCTGATTGGCTAAAATTTTTTGATAGTGTTTAGTTGTTTTACCAGTTAGGCATGTCCGACTTGACAACTAGTGGTACCATAGTAACCAATACCTGTTACCTAGCAACAACACTGTTGCCTAGCAACCGTTGCTAGGCAGCAACACACTAATTCTAAAAATGATATCGACACCATAGCAACGGTTGCTAAACAACTGCCAAAAGGTATATAGCTAGGTCAGATTTAAATTTTGTTGCCTAGCAACAGTTGCTACGGATTGTTGGACCAATTTTCAAGAAGATTGCAGGCTGCAACACATGTGCATACTCCTTCAGCATGCTAATCACAAGGAATTACTTACCAGCACTAATAATGGTGTAAAAATATGAGAACTTGCTGTTACTGCTTCCAAGTGAGAGACGAGATGTTGTATTAACATATTATACTACAGATATCATGGTATTCGAAATATATACCAAAAGATATACAAACTTAGAAAAGATGTTGTAGTGCGAGGCGAAATATAGCACCCTTTCCTAAATATGTATATCTTTTGGTATATATTTTGAATGCTATGATATCTGTAGTATAACATATACTTATATTATGCACTTGGGTGTACAAATATCCTCAATATACTTATTAAATTGTATAGCAAAAATTCTAATTTATCACTGCAAAATTCTCCTGTACATGTGTAGATCATCTGCCAGTAGATAACTGAGTCCCAGCTGTGAATTATCAAAGTATCACAATAATTCATCCTTAAGTTATATTATAGCAATCTGTGTTGAGTTTTGGACCGTTAAAATATTCAAGATCTTTCAGCGGCTGGGGGCTGAACCCCCAGACCCCTACCACTAGTATTACAAACTTGTTTTCTGTTGGAAACTTCCTTTGAGAATCCTGCCCTAAACAATAATACATTAAAAATCAATCTCACATTCAAATTCAAAGAATGCAGTATTTAGAAAATTCCTAGGTAGCATTGCATGATAGCTAGTTCAATTTAAGTTTCATATATCCTGCTGATAGAGTAATACAATCAGTCATATTATACTGTGATAAACTACTCAAATCACTCTCACATTCATTCTCAAATGGTCTAATTTTCAAAAATTTCCTGGGGGAGCATGCCCCCAGACCCCCCTAGTTTAGCATACTTTGCATGCAATCTATATCAGTTATAGGGCCCCACATTCTTAACTTGCCCCAGGCCCCCTAAAGTCTCTCAGTGGCCCTGACTACTAGGTGCAAAAATAAAAACCTTTCGGTTCCGTGACTACTTCCTTAAAAAAAATTCTATATCCGACTGCCTGTTAGTGTTTTCTTGTTAATGCTGTATTTGATGTGAGATTGACTAATATTATTCCATAAAGCGAAAGGTGGTTTTTGTCCTCCTAGGATGGTTTTTAAAGGCGGCATTGTAAGTGGCGTGCGTCATTTTATGGGCGATCCCTACTTAAACAGTACTACTTTACTGTCAGATCTCAAACACACTGCATATACAATATGTGACTGTTTCATAGTGCGTTGTGCAGCCTAGAAGGCTGGCGCACCACACTGTGAGTATATTGATCAAGACACATGATAGTGTGTCGTGCAGGGGTAGCACTAATTTCACAATGCTTGATGCCTTTTGTGACTTCAACTTAAAAATAAAATGTGAAAATTCTGAGCTCGATCCTGGGATGTTTCGTAATGAATCAGAGCCATAACCACTGTATCACTGCTGCCAGCTGCTGAAACCCTGAATTTTAGACATATTTAAATGCAAGATAATATAAAAATAGTGATCTAGCATAATATGGCTGGACCCAAACCCTACCCCTAACTTTGGACTACTGATAGTGAGAAATCATTCTTTAGATACTAGAGGGCGCTAAATACTATGTGGGAACGATCGGTGAATAAGTTGTAGCGCTAGTTCTCACCTTAGCCCAATGTTTTTCAACTCGTAGGATGGCGAGGATAACAAAATGCTCTCCATCTGAGTGGTTTTCATGGTGAAATCCAAGTCGCGCATCCTAATCACGTGAGTATTAATCAATCCCACAACCGATTTCAGCGTTGACGTCTATATAATCACTGCCAGGTTGTAGCCCAGGCGGCTCCTTTGATCTGAGGTGTGAAAGTGTTTCATGGATATATGTGACTGAATTTGACAAAACCAGGCTTCGACGCACAAAGCTTCGTTAGGAGATATGGCAATTTTAAGTAATCATTGTGTAGTATCTTCCCAGTGCCTACAGCTGTGCAATCAAAATTTGCACCATTTATTGATCTATTTACTAGCTATCACTGTGTGGGTGTATAAGTTTCTGATACCCAAAATATGGGGGTGGGGTAAAACCGGGACAGGGACAGGGATGAGGGCGGGGACAACAGGGGTAAAACCGGGACAGGGAAAATAAGGGTAAAACCGGGACAGGGACGGGGATGGCCAACAAGAGTAAAACTGGGACGGGGACAGCCAAGGGCATGGGGACCACTGTTAGAATAAGCGATTTTGTCTGAAGGGATTGAATCTTGGATTGAATATAATTTATCTATGGCTAAGCAAAAAAATACCAAGTAGCTTTGAGGTAATTTAACTTTTAAACTGCCATATAAGGTTTGAGAGATTTTGACGTCCTTAGCTAGTACATGGCTTATAGCTAAGAAAAAATCAAGTAGCTTTCTCGGGTAACCTTTGAACTATCATATAAGGTTAGAGAGATTTTGACATCCTCAGCTAGCTATATAAACCCAGACCTCACACTAAGACACTCTTGCGCGGCTTTTCAAATGGATTGTGAAGTGGAAGATCAAATCATTTCGCACTCAGATTGTAATTACAGTGAAACCTGTCTGTTCTGGTCATTATAGGGACAAAATTTTCTGACCTCAGTAAGGAGGTGGCTGCATTATACAGGTCACTTTGTACACAGTTGGCACATGGTGGGGATTTTTATAATGGCCAGTTTAGACAGGTGACCTCTTTATGCAGTGACCTGATTAGACAGGTTTCATTGTACCGTCTTTGTGCATACATGCTCCCCCGGGAGGCTTGCACATATGTGCTTGTATATTGCTGATGTATAGGCAAGAGTTCATATAATATAGTAGTGGGGAGAGTGTCTAACTGAAATACTTCCATGGAATGCACTGTGTTAAGTTATACCTGAGTCTGTTCAAAGAATAAAGACTTGACCTTATCAGCACCAATTAACGCTATTCAACAGTTCTCTATCACCAGTGGAGGTAGTTTTCTGTTTATATCAACAGGTATTTTCAGCATACAATGAGCCTGCCAGGATGGAGCTGAACTATCATGCTGGAATTGCTGCCCACACATTAGCTCAGTTAGCTCTTGCTTAATATCACACATCAGTCCAGTGCTTTAACACTGATAATGCAGATATTATTACAGCAGTGCTGCTAATTGTAGCTTGTATGGATGAACACCTAGACCTGGCCAATATTGAATTGGACAATGAAGCTGCTACAAAAATGCCATATACGATTTCCTTTCTTTGAAAGAAGCCAATGACAAAATGTTTGATCTTTCTTCCTCCTCAGAGGATCTTTATCAATCTGAGATGGATGAAGTTATAAACTTCATTGTGTTTGCTTGACTCCTTGGATTGATGGATCATATTTCCCATCCCAGGCCATGTCATGGGTTATTGCGGAACTGAATTTCCCAGCACTCCACCTCGAAAGGCACAATATACCATCACTGATTGAATTGGTGCTACTGCCTGTACAGCAAACAGTGTAAGGGATCAGATTTATGAATGCAAAGGTAAATCAAAAGTTTTGGCATGCCATAAAAGTCCATGGGTAATTCCGATCAGCATAGCCTCAAAGAAATCAATAACTTGTCATTATCATTCGTCATTATGATCAGCGTTATCAGCTTGCTGGTGCACCATCAATACCGGAGGACATTGTGTCTATCAAGATATTGTGGCATGGACGTCCCTATCATTATGATGGTATGAACTCAACAAAACAACAGTGATTTGTCAAATATTCCTCTAACATGGCCACAAAGTTGAAAATTTCAACTGGTTCATATGCTAACTACCTTTTGTAGAGAATAACTCTATGTTTTGCATGCCACACATTGCTATACAGCTACATCTATGATTTTTCTTAGCATTTGTTTTATTATACTGTAGGTACTGAGCTGCATTTTTAATTCATGATTTTGGTGTCTTATATAGCTAATCCTATATTTTCAGTGTTTATCATGTCACATTGTCTTATCAGTATAGCTATAGCTAGTGGCAATCTTATATTACTAAGTATAACTATAATAGCTCCTGCATGCTGGAAGTATATCAGCCGCCCTGGCCACTGAGCCATATTCAATATATATATATAACTGCAGAAACCTTGGACAGCGAGTATAGATATAAATGCAATGTGCACAAAATCAATATGCAAAATAATACACATATGAGCTACTTGAAAATTCATGTGTATGGATCCTCGGTGAACATGACCAGATGCATATCTGACCAACTTGGGTCAGCTGTGGGCATGGGAAGGAAAGCAAACACACTAAGTATAAAACTAAAAATTACAGCTATAGCTAACAGTCGGTGATACAAACTTCATTGACTTCAAATTAAATCTGATCACGATATGTTTATACCAGCTACAGCAGAATTTTGTGCCAACTTTGCTATCCAGCTTGAAGACTAATTGGTTCTTCTTTCTAATTAAACATCGCCAGTATTTATGATGGGTAGATAGGGATATAACTTCTGTGATACTTGCTGTCCCCGTCCCAGTTTTACTCCGGTTGGCCGTCCCCGTCCCGGTTTTACCCTTATTTTCTCTGTCCCGGTTTTACCCCTGTTGTCCCTGTCCCCGTCCTGGTTTTACCCCACCCCAAAATATGCCCTGTTTTGGGCAGCTTTTTTTCGAGCGAGTAATAATATCACAGGTGGTAGTAATAGGGGGTTGGGTGGGGGTGGTGGGTGGGCTTAATATAGGAGTATGAAATGGAGCAAGAAGACGAATGGAATCCAGAGGCCAAGTTTGGACCCTCGATGGCCTTCCATGGCTCTCAAATCACTCCAAATTGATTGAGAACACTATTGGTGAGCTCTCTGTGAAGTTCCAGCTCAACAAAGCCATGGCCATTTAATGGTGCCAATCTTCCACTCGTGGCTTTGACAGGGTCAGAAGAAAGCTGCTGCAGAAACCAGACCTGCCAGTCCTGAAGGGAAAACAGAGTGGAATATGATAGTGTATCAGACCAGCAATCCATTTCTGGTAAAAACATAAGTTTGATTTTGTGTATACAAACAGTAGCATATCTCTTATTCTATATCGCAAAAATTAATTAGCTTTTTGTGATGGACACAATCCCAAAAAAGAATCAATCTGAAGTTCCAGGATGTGCCACCCAATGTAGAACACTGTTATATTTCCAACTTTATCATACATTTATAATTAGCTACTAAAGGGGGCACATATTTACCACTGTTTATAATAACATACACAGTACATACTGTCGTGAAAGAAAACTATATTATCAAGAGTTCATAATATAGAAAAAAGGACTCTTGATATTATGCATAATGAAATGTACAAACACAAAAAGTTAATAAAGATAACTGTATAAAATGATTTTCTATTATGCAGCAAAACCTTACATTCTATATAAAAGCTCACAGTCAGTGGAAAAATTCAACCAGTGGTTCTTGATACTCGTGATAATTATATGTCCGGTTGGGAATATTAAGTCCAAGGTTATTGGGTTCTACTTCCCTACGGTTGCGTAATCCTTTTAGTTTACATGCAATTGTGTTGAGCAGTGATGCCTGTTGGTTGCCTATCACTGTACCAACTTGTGTATAAGTTATGAAGTGATGAACAAGAATGATGAAGAAATGTGCAAAAACGAGAGTGACTAAGGTGTTAACAATAATCATATTTGTTTCAAATAAAGAAGAGACATATAGCCCCTGAAGATTACAAAGAAGAACAAGCTCCTGATAATTCTGTATTCTTCTTTTATATGGAAATGTAATTCCATGAATTCCTATAATGACAGTTAATAACATAATTCCAACAGTCAAGTTAATATTCCTATCTAGTGATGATACTCCAAAGAAAACAGCTCTTATTACAAGTTGTAGACCAGTCCAGTAATGACACTTGTTTATATATGCTCCTTGATAAGCATCTAACAGTGGCTTGAACTTATTTATTATTTTGAACCTTAACAGTGGTCTGGTGAAAAGAATAATAACAACAAATGGAATCATTATGAAGAGTAAAAGGAGACAAACAGCAAATAACATTGTACACTTTACTCCCAGTAGTGGTATGTTAGTATCTACTGACCATATCAACTTAGTGGAGTCTGTTGGTACTTGAATAACTTCAGAATATGAGAATAGTACTTTTGTTACTGTCTGCAATGTTTTAGTAAAGGACAACAGAAAGAGTGTAGCAAGTACTGGTAGGGCTCTACGTGCTGTTAGTCTCTGTATTGTAGTGGAGTAACGACTAGTGATAATGAGTGAGACAGAAATGAGAATGAGATATAATGGGAATACCAACTGTAGCCACATTTTAGCATAGTCATCCATTCCATTGTAAAAACATACTTGAATTCCTAAGTCAAGGTTAGCAATGGAGATGAATACGTAAGAGAACTGATGAAGTGGAAAGAATATTGTATCATTAATACTGGCAATGTTTACATAGAGAATGAAAGCGTTCACAGTACCTTCAGTCACAGTTACGTTGATAGTGAATAATACAAAAACTAGACATGCTCCTAATAGTGCAAATGGTATAATAAGCAAGAGATACACATTGGAGCAATGTTGACATTGAGATGAAGCAAATGTAGTACTGAGGTGTTGTTGACAGTGTCCACACAATAGTCCAGATCTGTTAAACTGACATTGTGAGTCAGGATTGGACAAGTTTACATAAGATGGGTGAGGTAAACAATAGTCAAATGGACAACTTTTGGAAAATGTGTAACTGTGTATGGAGTGATTATTAGTGTTAGCAGTTATCCAACTATTAGCAGGACGTAGTATAGCTCTTTGGTTGATGTCACATGTTGATATTCCAATAAAGGAAAGGTTATGGTCACACTCACATCTATCAGTGTATTTAACAAAACCTATAGGACAACCAGAAAGAAATTTGACAAAGAACTTTTCCAAACCATAGTAATCATCACCCTGCAAGCTTTCTTTAACAAATAATTCACACCATTTATCACTATTGAATAATATTGTGAAGTTCAATTTTGTGCACTGGTTCTCTGCTAAGTGGATGTTGATACTCTCAACAACTTTGCACTCTGAAGATGTTGTAGTGTCATAGTAGGCATTTATAGGATAGTATTTGTCACTTTGTTTGTACAGTAAAAGATATAATGTTTCCCCAGGGTAAATAGGTCCAAGCTGATCCTCATAGCAGTTATACTGAGTGTCATTGTTGCAAACACAAAATCGCTTTTCATTGCGGATTTTCCACATATATAAGTCATGACTAAACGACACAAACTTTTGATAGACTTCTGAAGGATGAGCCTTATGAAATGCTGAATCACTGAGCCAACTACAATGGTAACTCGTGTCTCCATGTACAACAAATGGTATTAGCATTAAGTTTCTTTCAAATATTATTGAGTAATTTAATGACCGTCTACTATTGAACTCATCATCCAAATTACCACGTTCGCTATAAAATTGTATAGTACAAGGAAAGTGAGGTCTTTTATATAACATCCAGGTCTGGTCACATCTACCAAAAGCATAAATTCTGTTATTTGTAAGCATTAACTCAGTGTTTTCTTCAATTGCTATAGAAAAATACTCGTATGAACAAGTTCCTGTGTCGTAAAGAACTTCAATCAAGTCGTTTCCATGAAAGCCAATGTGGCCACGCATTCGCAAACCAGAAACTTTATAATCTAATGCAACAATTCCTCTACCATAATTGTGCAAAAATATAACACGGCTGTCTAATTTGAGTGTGGCCTGTGAGATGTTAAAAATATGTGTAAAAATTATGTTGTACAAAAACCCAGTGTTTTTGACATAAATTGTACTTAAACGTGATGGCAGAAATGTTGATGAGTATGAAAAATGTTGTGTGTCAATACTAAATCTGATTAACTTTATATCATAGTTTGACTGGAACTCACTGTTGTTTAAACTAAAATTTACTGCTATTTTAGTCTGTATATCAACTAAATAGTGACTGTGAAAAAATTTGTTCCTAATAAAATAGGTATTTGAAATGGTCAGGAATAGTAAACTCCTTGTGGTATTGTGTCCAGTTATCAAAATCAGTGAGTTGCTACCAAATTGATTTTGTTGGAAAGTGCAATTGAAAAATTCTATTTTGTACGACGATTTAAAATCAATGTTTGTTACATGCAAATATAACATGCTTAAATCTTTGCGCATTGAAAGTTGAATGTGTGATATTTTAACACAAACTAGCTTTGTGTTATTCTGTAGCATTAAAGTTATATGATAATGTGCTGCAACAGTTCCAATAAAATGATGTTTACTTATGTCAAGACAATACTTGCTCCTTTGTGTCTGGGTGTACACTATTACCATACCATTACATGTGACCTCACTGATTTGACTGTACCCCATCACATTAATAGTTAACAGTCCATGATTAGTAGTGTTATCTTTTATGTGTAGGCTGTGAAGATGAACTGAGCTACAGTTGTTTATTGTTATAGCTCGTTTCTTGAATGAAATGTGTTGTAATATAAACTGTGTCTTTGAACTTGGTCCACAATCCTTGACCACCATATCCCTCATGATCAGACCAGTGATGTTGATCATTACTATACTAACTGATGAGGTACACTGAATGATGGTGTTGGGTGTTGAGTGAGCAGTTTTACTGCCAGTAAGAGAAATACCGTGTACATTTCTCAGTACAAAATCACTGGATAAATGAAATGTACCTGATAGGAAGTGTAACTGTGAATGTGAATCCAATTGCTTGTTAGTATAATATTGTAAAACATGACAGTGTTGGTAAGGACAGCTCTCACCATCATCTGGTTTCACATAGTAGACAGTTGCAGTTGTGAAACAAAATGATGTAATTGCCAGCAGTATATGAAAGCACACAGAGCACATAGTTACGTATGTGTACAAATATCCCACTGCCTATATAATGTAATAAAGAAAGTAACACACTACATACTATATACACATGGCAGTATTTACCTTGATAAAGTTAACTTCAATGTTTGTACTGAGAGTAGCTATGCTATGTTAATGTACATAAATTATATTATAGTAAGACGGTACTGTGTACTACTAATTTCCTGTAAGACAGCACAATGACAACAATGTTTTGTGAATAGTGCTTATTGAAATTAATGTATGTCAGGGATTGCACATGTTAATAGAATACATTGTGTTATTTTAAAACTGTTTATGGTGCTAAAAATATGTATTTACTATTCTATAGTATTTATTCTCAGGTAAATGTCATTGTTATAAACTAGTGAACAATTTTCAATTTCTTTTGCCCAGCTATTTGTTTCCATTCAGTGTTGCTACTGAATATATGTTCAAACTTAATGCTTTCTCAGTGTAGTTACTTGTGGTCAACATGAAGAGAGAATACAATATAACAACTGTACCATGATATAACATATATAGTCATCCATTTCACATCACTGCAACTTGACACAGTTAAAATCTGAGGCCAACATTAACGCTGAAGATGAATAGACAAAATATATAGCTATAACATTCAAGAATATATATAGTAAAAAATGTGTGCAAAATGTGACTGGTTGCACATGGTCACAAATACAGTACATGCAGACAAATAATACTGCAAACAATATAATGTGACCCAATTTGTGAACCTTTACTACAATATTAACTTGACTACTGTATTTGATTTCAAATGTGTAAGGACTAAACCACCACTGCAGTACTTTATGGCTACTAAAGTTTTTGTACTATACAAGTAAAGGGGATACCAGTATGGTCCATACAGTCCTAGGGGGTACAGCCCCAGATATTGTAATCTCTTTAAATATTTAAGAATTAATAGTTTAGTTGCAAATGGAAGTATTATGATCAAGCACCATGCAAGTTTTGAGCTTAAACTATAAAATATACCAATACACTATTTAGCAAAAGAAATTACTTTAATGACCTTTCAAAAACACCAAAAACCCTTTATGGTTCATGCAATATAATGACATATTAAATTTCAGTTGGTATGGCAGGATGTTTGGCACAATTTTGAGACAGAAGCACACAGGTCAAGAATAAGAGGAGCTTATGTACTTATTATTATTATTATTAATTAGCAAAGCCCACCAGGGGCAACACGCTAATGTCCATTACAATTACACACAATACCAATCAGATTGTTCTTAAAAGTGTCAATGTCAATCTTGTCAATATCAGAGATAGGTAGTTGGTTCCATTGAATAATTGTTCGTGGTAAGAAAGAGTATTTGTAAACATCGATTCTTGTTGGTAAGTGAAATAGCTTGAGGGGGTGGTTGGAACGAGTGTATGATACTGGAACCGATAGAGGTATACAACAATCGGGTATGACTATTAACCTTCTCAAAATTTTGAATAGCAAAGTAAGTCGAGTCATTGTCCTTCTGTCTTGGAGACTAGGCCATTCAAGGTATGTCAGCATATCTGTTACACTGTCGTGTTGTTGCTCACTAGATCTGAACCACAGTTTGTTTAGAACAAAACGAGCAGCCCGATGCTGGATCATTTCAAGTTTGTATATACTTGTGTTGTGGTAGGGATCCCAGATGGCTGAACAATACTCAATGGATGGTAGCAGTATAGTTGTTTGTATAGATGGTCTTTAATTTCTATTGGTGGAGTGTGCAAGGTCCTTTTTAGGAAGCCAAGAAGTTGGTTAGCCTTGCTGCAAATATAGTTGATATGGGGGTTCCAGAATAATCTTTGGTGAAGACGGATACCTAGATAGTTATGTTCCGATACTGTATTGAGTGGGATGTTGGACATTTTGTATGTAAAGCTGCTTTTGTTGTGATGTAATGTTATTTGTAAAATGTTACATTTAGGAATATTGAACTCCATCAGCCAGTCGCTTGCCCATTTGGTTAAAGAATTTAGATCATTCTGCAGAATGTGATGGTCATTTGGTGTTGCTATAACTTTGTAGAGTAATATATCATCTGCAAACAGTCGTATTTCACTTTTGATGTTCATAGCAATGTCATTGATATAGATTAAGAACAGTACAGGGCCAAGTACAGACCCCTGAGGGACACCAGATGTCACTTCACAAATAAATGATTTGGAACCTTCCACTACAACTTGTTGTGTTCGACCTTGGAGAAACGATTTCAGCCAATGTAGCTAACATGTTTCCTCTAATTCCATAATATTCTAATTTGTATAGGAGTCTTGAATGTGCTACTTATCGTACTGGGCTTGGTGCATTACAATTAGGAATTTTTTTGGATGTACTATTAGAACAAGTCGAGTAGCTACACAGAAAAATTTGGAATTTTCAACTAGAGTATAGGGACCATAACCGGCACATCGATAAAAAGTCAGTACTGAAACTACGTGCCGGACAACCGGCTGAAGTATAGTGCACGATATTAAATCGCAGTAAGACGATAAGAAGTGTTATATCCCTACTGTGCATTACTGAAACTGTGACTATGATTATGATTATGATTAGATACTGGAAAGACAGCACTCAGTGCTGGTTACATCCAGGAGGGGGGGGGACCCTCAAAACAAAAAGGGGGTTAATTACAACAAATCTAGTCCAAAAATACAATTATTAAACTGTTCTAGTGACTCTGTATCGATGATGTGATTAGGGAGGTTATTCCATTGCTTGATAGTCCCTGGAAAGTAACTCTGTTGGTAAGCAAGTGTTCTAGTTGGAGGAATTATATATCTGTATTGGTGATGCAATCTAGTTGGATATGAAGTAGGCTTGAAATACTCAGGGAGCTGGATAGATGGCAAAGCGTGATGTAATACTCTATATAGTAAGTTCAAACGATCAATACATCTTCTGCTCTGTAGGCTCTTCCAATGCAGTTGATCCAACAGGTAAGTGACACTACTCATTGGATTGTAATCCGATGCTACCCATCTTGCAGCACGACGTTGTACCTTCTCTAAAGTATTAATTAAGTATAGCTGGTGAGGGTCCCAGACACAACTAGCATATTCCAGCAGAGGACGTATTGATGTTAAATAGGCTGTTATCTTAACTTCTTTGGAGCATTTACTTATATTACGTTTAAGAAAGTTGAGACTTTTAGTTGCTTTGCCGCAAAGATGATCGATGTGGTGGGACCAAGACATTGATTGGTGGAATATGACCCCTAGATATGGATGCTGACTCTTCAGTTCCAGAGCTTTATTGTCAATGCTGTAGGTGGTGAGCATGGGAGTTTTGCTTCTTGAACAACGTAGAAAAACACACTTTTCAACATTTAGTTTCATTTGCCAAGTTTTAGCCCAGTGGAAGACTTTATTTAGATCTTGTTGTAGGATACTATTGTCTTCTTCTGAATCAATAATTCTGTAAATAATACAGTCATCGGCAAAGAGACGAATCGAGGAGTTGATATGACAAGCTGGAGTAGTGCACGATATTAAATCACAGTAAAACAATAAGAAGTGTTCAGTATATCCCTACTGTGCATTTCCATTATGGTATATTGAGCACAGTAGGGATGTTATGAACCGTACGCATATTTTAGTCTCGTCCTCGCAGACCCCATCTCCGGGGTGGCGCTTATCGATTAGATATTATAAGCGCCCCCTTTCGGAGGGGGCACTTATAATCTCTAATCAATAAGCGCCACCCCTGAGAATGGGTCTGCGAGGACGATACTACGCGTATTTTGCCCCGTACGCGTATGGGGTACCCCATATACGTGTGGGGCAGATCACCTGCCCCATACGCATATGGGACGCCCATACGCGTATGGGGCCTCCGTCGGGTACAATGCGAAAATGAATTTCCCGACTTTGACTAAGTACGTAGCTAGTAATAAGTATATAGTTAGGTAATAAGTAGATGTATGGTGTAGTTTTCAGTATGTACGTGCTTTCGTTCTTCGATTACAAATGAAGAGGTACGCTTGTCTGAAAAGCATCAGTCAGTCAGAAAATTCCGTTAAATAATTTTTTTTTTTTAAATAGAGGACTTGCAGCGTGACGTAAATCGTCGTAATTGCTAAGCAACCGTAGCTGTCGGCCATGTTTCGGGACAGCGTTTTGGCTGAAAGGCGCTTTCTCAGGATTTGGTACAGGCTGTAATGAAGCGAATCAGTGTTGAGTTGTGTTGTAAATACCACCAAGCTCGTTAAAAAAGGCGAAGAAGTTAGAATCGGTGAGTAATGTATCGAAATTTAATTAGCCACCTATTTCACGAAGCTAATGATAAGATCTTCTATTTCGAAACCAGCCCCGCTTCCCAGTGCCACTATACCCAGGGCTTAGTGAATAAATCTCGTTACCTTCATTCTGACCCAATATGCGCCATACAAAGTTGTCCCGAAACATGTCCGCCTAGCAACCGTTGCTTCACGCGTGCAAGTCCTCTATTCCGTAGCGACTTGTTGAAAGCATTTCGGGTCGATCTGAAGGCTTTTTTGGGCTTAGATAATACTGCCTTATCGTCGTCAGGAAAAATTGAGGCTGGCTTCTGGGTGATGCTAAATCGTGGGCCACGCCTACTCCCTTTGTGGTCTACTATATAGTATATCGTACCGTATGATAACTGACTGTTCTATTAGAGTGTTTTAATTGTTAGCTCTGCGAGTCTACATGCTGCATTATAATGGATTGAACAATGCAAACTGCACAATCTCAATACTTTTACTTATATGCATGGAAGACCTTTCTTGTAAATTCAGTCTGATATTTTGAGATACTGTACTTTTCTGGATGTGTGAATCAGTTTTGATGCTGTGGAACGTATAGTAAAATCACAGTATACAACCAAGCAAACATCCAATGTTGATTAGGTGATTGCAACACAGTTAACATGATTATACTTTACCAGAGATACTAATACAACTGCATTATAGTGTGACCATTATTACATTATTACAGGTATGAATAAATAAGCACAAGTTGAATAAAAGCTGTTAGCCATTACTGAGAGTCATTGTTCATTCTGTAACAGAAACTATCAGTTCTGAGTAAGTTTCACTCTCTATCAACTCTTCCACTGGAAATCACAATTATTTTTATCAAAATTGCAAATTGTTGACATTCGATGTGTTATCTTAATAGCTATGCAGGTGCAGCCCATCTTTACCTTCTCCAATGCTTCTTCCACCAGCTATGAACAATCAGCATTAGTGTATGGTACATTTGTTATTATTGCCGTTTCACTCTCAGTATCCAGAGCAGAAGTGGCCTCATCCAATAGTAGTATCTTAGGATCCCTCACCAGAGCTCGTGTTATTGCCACACGTTGTTTCTGTCCTCCTGATAACTGACTGCCTTTAGACCCAACCTTTGTCTCATAGCCCTAGTGTAATGGGAGCAGTAACAATGACATACATGCAGGCACACTGACTATTACCTGAGGTAAACCCATTATAAAATCATGCACATTAGTACTTTGGCAGCTTCTGGTACTTCTTCATCAGTCACTTCTCTAAAATTAGCCCCATAACGGATGTTATCAGCAATTAGGAAAACAAGACAGTTATTGACTTGTAGCACTCACCACTCCACTTGATGGACCATAGAATCGTTCTATCAAGGCAGTGACCATACTCTTACCACATTTAATAGCTATAATTGCAGCCATTTCTTGGCCACCACCTTTGATTTCACATCTTTCTTTACCCTGGCATTTTGAAGGACTGCACCCTTTTTCACAGCTTGACTGTTTATCACTCATATATATAACTAAGCTAAAATTATATACACTTTGCTGTGATTGATGTAATGTTACTTACTTACAATGACCGTGAAGTACATTGCTATAATGAGCTTTGTGAGCCATCTGACTGTCTCAAGGCATTGTACATATTAAAATAACGACTATAGGCCTTCATTCTTAAAACCTTTTGAGAGCCTCTTTCATGAACTTTTTTTCATGAATATTTAAATCTATATGTGGGTTGTGATAACAAATGACACTTATTACCAGATACATGACTGATAATAGCTATGGTAGAACCGGCTAGATTCAAATGGCTAAATGCTCATGACTCTGATTTAACCTCATTACAAGGCAGTTTTTCCAAAAAAAACTTTCCTATTTCACTATCTGCCATGCCAAAACAACAAATTTCAGAACTTTCCTTCACAGTACTCTTCACTACCAATGTAAATAATATATGGTTTCCACTATCCCATAGTTCCACACATACATTAAATAACTGGCTAGCTATACTGCTTGTCAGTGCAGTACTGGCTTGCATGTTACTTAAAATGAGGACATATTTCCGAACTGAACTTTTAGTGTATGAACTGATCTGACATGCATATCAAATACAAAAGGCTCTTACAGCTGATATAATCAGTCTCCACTTTTAGAACAATTCAAGATCAAATACGCTTACATCCCTATTTATACTTGTCTACAATCTCCCTGGGTAGATATGACGTTTACACCTGGTGATCATATAACCTTTACTTGTAAATATGGAACTCAGTAATCATGCACTGTATACACTTCACTTGTCCACTAGAAACTAAGGAATGTTAAACTCAGCAACAGTCTCAACAAAATGCATGCATACACTTAAGCATCGGTGTAGTATTAGCTAATGTCCAACAGACTGATTACAGATTAGCTAATATGTATAAACGTGACTATATTGCATGGTAAAATATTATGGGACTTGGTAAATTCTTTCATGAGAATTCCATGATGTATAAGTTATCAAATATTACATTTGGTTTCAAGCCCTCCTATATTGATTACAATATTTTCAGTTATATGCCTTATATGGTACTGTATTGTTTAGTTGTCACATATATAGCTGAACACATTTCCCTGTGATTGGTTTAGGCTCTTTAGCATCTTCATGGCAACACATCAGTACCTAAACTGAATTTGGTAATAGAAGATATTGTTACAGCTTTGTAGTACTAGTTGGAGACTGCACTTGAGTGGTATAGCACACACCTCAACAATTTGAGTATGGACACAGATATTGTTGTGTTATCTGATGTTCACATATAGACACGACTAGCTAATTGTGTTTATATGAGAGCTGCGAACAATTGTGGGTGTTGTGTAATACAATACTATGATACCTAATAAATGTGTCAGTTGTTGATAGTGTAGCAGGTAACATTCAAATATGCAGTGGAGCCAAGTATTCAGTTTTATCAAGCATAGCCCTACACATGCAGCAAAACTGAACTACGTTCCAATACTGCCTATACTAACTCTATAGTATACTAGAAAGTACTAGTGCAAATTACTTCCTAAGTTGAGACAAAATAGACTACAAATGTATAAATGCTCCCAATACTGAGACAATACTTCTCAGTATTGGGATAGTATTGGGACATGTATAGTCTTTCAGTCTAGGTAGTACTGCATATATGGGTACATTGTTCAGTTTGAGAGATGTAATTTTTGTGAATACTTGTTTTCATCATTTTCACGACTTTATTTTCATGAATGGAACTGCCTGCAATGTATTGGAATGTTTGGAATAAATACATTCAGTATTTGCACAAGGCTTTTTGCTGTGAGGTACATACCAATATTGCTAGTCTTTTAACTAGAATCTTCCAGTTTACACCTCCAGCTCATGTGACTTGATCTCCTCTATAGAGGCCATGTATAAAAATGTAAATTGATCATGAGTGTCTATCATGGACTCTTTGTTTGTTCTGTTACATAGCTAGTACAAATTGACTTTACAATGCTATTGTATTATAATGTGGGCAACTATATTACAATGTGGGCAGTGAGTGTTGTTCTGAATACATAGTATGGATCAAGCATATATATATACATGGTGAGATTAAACCTAGGTGCTTGTAGAGGTTGTTAAGTGCTCAATTAACACACCTTAATTCTAGAGCTACCAACACTTATGATTTAAAACTGTGTTATATATTCGATCATAAGTGTGTTAATAGTAGCAAGTAGCAGATCTTGTGAAATGTTGATTGATTGGTGACAATGTAGTATAGATTCTAATACACACACACACACACACACACACACAAACACACACACACACATGAACATGTAAACGTTATGAATTTCTGCAAAGGTGAACTTGGCTACAATAAAATAAATCTATCCTGTGGGGACATGATCAACTTGCAATGGCTTTTAAAGGAGATTCATTTCTTGAAAATTCATTTAGTATTTATCTCCTACACATTTTTATATAGTGCAGAAATGTATTTGGTATTTACACTCTGCTTGGGTTGTCCAACATTTGGTTTTGATAGGCATAACATATGCACTTATCATACAAAAATTATTGTATATTAATCACAACATCACACTGTGAGTTTAAAAGTGACATAAAACAATGCAACATCATCAGGCCTATGATCAACAACATAATACACTACATTTCCAGGTATATAGTCAGGATGTGTGCTCTGCTACTTACACAGGATTATAAGTAACTGTAAAAGCAGCTGGCTTGCTATATAGTTCTCAACAAGCCAGTTACACTATACTAATTAACTGTAAGTCTATGAGTTGCATTTTACACAATCACATTTCAACACTGTTGGTACACCAATCTTGACTGATCTCCCAGTAAAATGTTCAGTGTCTTCAGGCAGATGGCACTCTCCTATTTTAGGACGGGGCAAGGCTTCCCCTACTATCTGACAGCAGGAGCATCGTTTAATGAAATGTGGTGGTCCCTCAGTCCAGGATGGGCAGTTACCAATGCATTTCCATGTCTCGACTGTTACATGGCAAGTGTTATCTATTTCAATGGTGTGGGTTAGTCTTCTAGACTTGCATTGTGGTTTAACTGTTCTGAACTGGTTAAAGTTAGTTTGCATCAATATCGCAGATGCTGCCAACCCGAGTGTCATTGTAATTACTAGCAGATACAGGGATACTCCTAAGAGGCTGCTTATGTTGTTTTTGCTGTAAAAAGAAATGAGTCAAGAAGTAATATTATTTGATTAGCAGAGCCCACCTGGGGCAACATAAAGTTGATTTACATGTACAATTACATTGTAATATTTATACAGTAAACTGTCTAAGGAATTTGTGTTAACAACGTCCGATGGGAAACGGTTCCAATCGGGGATGGTTCGTGGAAAGGACAATTAAACACCCTGCTATATCCCTTGGGGAGTCTCTCTTTTCACCACCTTTGGTGTCCCTGTTGTGTAATCACTGGAAGTGATTGTCATATCATGTTAGAAAAAGGTGATTTATAAACTTATGCAAATTGTATTAAACTACTAACCATTCACATTAAAGGATGCTTTAAAATGGCAGATACAGGATGGGGTATTTGGGGCAAATGCCCCCCCTCTCCCTCACTCTGTGGAAAAGCCATACTTCTTTTGATAGAAATATTATATACCTTGTTAGACCAAAATCAATGATATAACTCATGAAAACAGCATATTACCACCATTTATTGCAAACTCATCTGAAACCAAAATTAAACCAGCGTACTAAGCGCCTCTAGAAATAATTATTGTGTTGTTGGTGTAAAGACTTTCATAGCCTTTTAAACAGCTGTCAAGATTTCCCAACCATCTGTAAAGGTCATATCATTGCTACTTACAGTAACTAACAAGTCCCCATCACCTATAGCTTAGCCTGTTTGTGCCCCTCCCCTTGCCAGCTCCTGGATCCGCCCCTACTTTACCACTATGAAACAACAATCAATTACTGATACTATGATTTCTAATCCTACCAAAGTATAGACTATCTAATTTTATACAAGGGTCAGGCACGAAACATGGTGAAAAGAATATTTTCACATCCCCGGAGTCGGCCTAGACCCATGCAATAATGATTTCTGAGTAAATTGAAAGCAGCGCCTCATAACCTAACAGACCTCAGACAATACAATTTTTCTCTATATCAATTCATTGGTCAGTCAGGCAATCATTGGGAAAACTATAGGCTATAACAAGATAGACAAAATGAATTCTGTGCCATCGCCATAATTATATTAACTAGCTAACAATTTGATTGACATCAACCAGCCTGAAGGATACTTACAGCTAGCTAACAGTGTGACAGGGGGTTACCCATTACGATTTAGGCAGTTGCAAATTTATGTTGATTCTTATAAGCATTCACTATATCCAAGTGCCATTAGACTTTGGAACCGCTTGCCAACTGGCAGTCATATCTCAAGAAATTTGCGGAGATTTGACCCAGCTGCACCGATTTGTTCACTATAAGTTGCATAGTTTCTACTGTACTGACACTTTGTACTCACATATCTTTTCACTCAAAAGATGAATTCCAGATTCGCAAGTACCATGAGAAAGAGCAACTCTTGGTGAACAGGATGGTACCAAATGAAATTCAGTACACGAAAACTGCACTCGTCATTTTCACAATAAAGGAACACAATCATCTGCAATACATTTCCAATGGGCATTTTGATGATTCTAATAGATTCATTCATACCTCGTGACATGTTTGGATTATCCCGGATTCGCAGCTAGATTCTTTTAGCTTATTCTTGAGCAATTCCAACAAGCCATAGTGAGCACATATAGCATAAACCACCACTCGTCAAAACAATGGCAAAGTTGGAGGTTAAACATGTACGTGATTCTGAGCAAAATTATTACTTTGATATGGCATGGCCCCTAGAAACGTACAGCAAGGCTTTAACTATAAATCACTCCTTAAAATTAATACAGAGTTTTAAAACGATTTTGTTAAAGAAGTTCTGTATGCATACTAAAGTTCTAATGTTCCAGTACACCTATACGTATCATTTATGCAGCATAGACAGTCTATACAACTCCTTTAAGCAGAAACAAGGGGTAGCCAACCACCCACGCAAACTTCTAAATTGTGTACAAGAGTCCCAATATTTAAGTATTTCAAAACGTTTCAATAAATATTTCATGGATTTATAATTGGATTTCTCAGATAGTGTACGAGAGTCCCAGCTTGTGAGCTACCCCTTGAGCAGAAATTGAATCCTACAAAAGTGAAAAAAAACAGCAACAGCAAAGCCTTTAATCAATGAATATAACAATTGCAGCTGTTAAGTTGTTTTGATTATAATTGGACTAATCACCTGCAGCTGGCCTCAAACTTCCGTTTTTGAGCCAAACTTCTTGATATGGACATCCACCAGTCTTGAAATATTCAAAAGCAAATTGAACATTTAATTACCTTTCTTTTCTCTGTACAGCGTATAGCTGCTCATTGTTGAGTTTGTACAGTAATAATATATAAATTTATCATCTTTCCCCGCAAAAGACAGGGTTGCCGCGCACCACTCGCAAAAGGCTCGGATGCCCTAGCATGGCGGTTAAAATATGCTTCAGTTATCATGCCACACACATATAGCAACAGTGGAAATGGTGGAGACGCTCACCTCATTCTTTCACTTGTATCAATAGGTAGTATTTAATGCTCAGCCTGTGGCACCTGTTGGCAGTAAAAATTAGCTGAGTAGAGTTGAAGACCTAGCTAGTAAAATCTCAAGTTACGTACTGTGTCGCAGCATCGATACTGTCGGCTTGCCTTTTATACCTTCGTCAACCTTAAAACAACGTCACGAGGCCAAATAGCTGCAATGTTTACATACATTGGCGCCCCTATTTTGTTAAGGGGGGGCGGCGCCATTGAAATCCTGAAAACTGAGGCGCGCGCCTAGAGCTACGTTTTGATCACGCGACTAGCGTGCATACCTACAGAATAGGCGTGGCTGCATGTACACGGATCCTGATAAGTGTCACTAAAGAAGCTGGGCTGCAGCAGGACTAGACTATGACGCTTCCACGTCGTTCACACATTTTGCACGTGATCCAAATGTACCAAATTCACTTTTAAAGGTAAATTACAATAATATGTTATATCAGAAAACCAGAAAATCCACTTTACTCCAGCCGTCCCTTCAGGTGTGCCCCAAGGTACAAGTGCTTGCACCTTTTTTAATTTTATTTTTAGTGCTTGCACCTTTACTCCACATTTATAGCTACATGACCTAGCTATCTGTATCCGCAATAAAATTATATGCTGACAATATATTTTGTTGTACTCTCCCATACACTCTACAGCCAACTGTATTACTTTGCAACAAGATTTGGACTTGATCCCCTATATAATCTATGCTCACATTTAGATGACCGTGTCATTTAACCTTCAGAAATACGAGTTTTTGAGCTAAGAGTGACAAACAAAAGAAATCCCATTTTAAATACACACTACTGTATGTTGAGAACACGCCAAGTTCTGTCTGCTACATATGATTACCATTGACAACAAGCTTACTTGGAATTTTCAAAGAATTGAAAGAAAGCTACTAAATCAACACCTTCCTATACAGAAATCTGCCTGAGTGGTGTTAAGTGCAATTGCTAGCTACATAAGCATGGTTAGACTTATTGTTGATTATGCATGCATATGTATGAGATCCCCACACTACAATTGCTATCCAGAAGAGAGCTGCCAGATTCTGTCTGAATACTTTTCCAGGTATTCTAGTGTCTCTAATCACAACAACAACAAAAAGAGTCCATGCAAGCTAAACTCACAATGATGTATGTATAATGATCACATTGATATGCCTAAAATTTCTTTATCCCTTGTGACAAGAATTAATACTATCAGCAACCAATGATGAACATTGACTCATAAATTTTCGATTCTCCCCTCTGTAATTAAGCTTTGGAACCCCCCTCCCCTTATATAGCTAGCTCCTTAGATCAGTTTTGCAATAACTTAAGTAATAAAATCTGATCGAGTATGATTTTTGCACAGTAAAACAAATAAATAAATTTGTAAGCAGGTCAGATCCGGATGACTCGTGACCCGGTTAACCCGACCCAGTTTCAAGGCTGACAGCCCAACATACATATCAATAGACTAAAACATTAAGCTAATTGCAGTCAAGTAGGACAATGGGCATGATGGGGGAAGGGTGAATACAGGGTGGCTCGAGAGGATTTGTAAGTACCACCTTAACTATCATAAATTCAATTCACTATCATTATTTGCCAATAACTCAATTACTGGGAACATTTAGTGCAATTAGCTAAATAATGTAAATATGAAATCACTTTTCTTTAAATCGTTTTATCCAAGTGTATATGTTCATTCAACACAATTTCATGCTACATGACCTGATGAACACTATGTATTACAACACCCTTAGAAGGCAACATGATAACAGCCATCAACACAGTAAAACCATGTTGGACAATAAGATGGAATTAATTAGCATTCACTATCTAAATCCTGAGCACTGGAACTATTACAAAATAATTTAATAATATTATATTAATAAGGATGAGTAATGCTTCATTGACAATCCCTGATATACAATGCTGGGACTGCCATAACATTGTGCTTGTTGTAAAGCCAAACTACACCAAATAGCTAGTAACCTAGTACATACAATTATTTATATAAGTAGTGAATAGCCACTCAGTAGTATTGTACAACCAACTAGCTATTGTAACAAAACTTAATTTCAAAGCAACAGTTACTAATATGATTTCTCTCTTAGATGTATTGCATGACAACAGCTTAATTGTTTATTTTTGGCAACACCCAGTCTAGTAAAAAACATAGCATCAAAAACATTGAGTAATGCTCATAAACATTTTGTCATGAGAAACACAGTTATCTCATTAATATGCAAAGCAGTTATAAGAACTAACTTAAAAGATTTAGTGCATACTGCATACTATATATATGTTATCGTGATGTCAATTGTTATGTGCTCGACTGTACAACTTCTCTGCTAGATTAAAACACTTGGTTGTGCATTTATCCATACCCAAGTTGTGTAAAAATATATACGTACGTAGTAGCAAACATTCCACTTATCTTGGGAAGTAAAAATGGTAAATTACCAACAGTCTTAGCATCTCTTTCCGTGTCTCCGGACATATTATGTACTGTGCTTATCTTGTAGTGGTCACGCCCTTAAGTATATGGGAACAAGGATAAATGAGCCCCTCACTACCTATGGTGGATTTGTATGGTGTCATCACAGCCAGTAAGAAGCATGACAATTCTTGAAGTGATAATGGCACTACTAACATAGTGAAATGATAAGAAAAGAGAATACACAGGTACAGGTGTGCTATACACTACTTTCACACTTCTCAGGTCAGTGGCCTTGTATGTATAGTATATGCATGTGTACTTGCTCAAGTATCTGAAACCAGACTTGGTTAAGCTATAAATGGATTTTATTTTGCAATGCCCCTTGCCACCACACAGATGGTAACAAATAAAACTGTAATCACAATAAATCAATTAAATAGAAGTATTTGATCCTCAAGGCCAAGTTGTTACTGGATCACCTAGCTTGCTCCAGGTTACAGCTGACAATACATATTTATTATCAGAAGACATGTGCGTGTGTATGATAAAGTAGATATTGGCAGCATAACTACGTACATATATAGGTACATATTCAACTAAATTATTTTTAATACTTACAAGCTAATGGAATTATATTAACAACAAATACATGTAAAATGCCTTTTGGCACAATATGCAAAATAATTACATACAATAACAAATATGGCTAACTATTATACACATTGCCATGCTATTTTACACTTCTGGAATGGATACAAAAAGCAGATGAAGTTAGAAAATAAATTTACATTGGACTGATTTGCAGAAATCATATTGTTGTAAACTTTGCAAAGCAGGAATTTTACTGAGCACACACACACACACACACGGTACATCATACATAGATAAATGTAGGTGTCCTCACCAACAATGCCATGCAATCATGCCATGTTATATATAACTGGTGGCCACACATAATTACGTTACAATAACTGTGTAGCCTTTACTAGTCATAGTTGCTAAGTTACCACAGTATAATTATTGACATTAATTAAAACTATACAAGACCACAAAATTAACCATAATGTTACATATATCCACACAAAACAGCCAAGCTGTATAAAAAGGGTGTGGCCTTCAAAAATACTGGGTGAAAAAAGTTGTAAAATCAAAAGTGGCTTTATGCATTAATAAAATTTATTATCATCAACATTGCCTTAGATTTCGCAAAACCTTTCACCCAGGATTTTTGAAGGCCACATCCTTTTTGTACAGCTTTGCTGTTTTTGCATGGATTTCTCTTCTTTTTGTGGTTTAAATATATACCCAAAGCCAACCATAAACTGGCTTTGCGGTTTGTTTTTACACATACCATTGTTCTTC
Organism: Dysidea avara; assembly: GCF_963678975.1. NCBI lineage: Eukaryota > Metazoa > Porifera > Demospongiae > Dictyoceratida > Dysideidae > Dysidea > Dysidea avara. The sequence continues at coordinate 10,964,825 of NC_089282.1, read as the reverse complement.
TTATGTATCTATAGATGCAATGGAGGAAGATGATATGATCAAACTAGTGTCTACCAATACAGAACTGATCTGATACTAAAGCCAATTTATACTGTGCACAAAGGGATTGCACATGGGTACACACGAATAACAAATTACAACAAGTTGCACTGCACACAGCCAGCAGACAATTCCTAGTGGGTTGACTGCATTAGCTGTATAATTTCAATCGACAAACCATGAAGCATTAAACTTTTAATAGTATACACACATATAGCAAACAATGTATTTACTATCCAATAACACATTACAAGACCAGAAATTTGGCTGGGAATAATTAAGCTAATGATAAAATAAATAAACAGTAGAGACATTTTCCCACCAAGTACAATGATGAACATCACGCACAATAATAGCCCTATCTTAAACACCTATATTATATGAATTCTAGTAGCATGTATATTATCCCACATGTGACAGAAACCACTGTATAATCACACTAAACAGAGGTGACAACTGCAGCCACATGCACAGGGGTGAAATCTGTCTGCGTGTAACACATGTACAATGGGAACTATCTAACAAGAACTTTGTCTCATGCAACATTGTATTACCTAATAAAGTTAAGTACGTATAGATATACCTACAGCCTTGTGTCTATGGGAATGTCTAGAATATAATGAGCAGATAAAAACGCCTTTACCAAAAGAGGTTATAGTCCATAAACATCTCACAGACGTAACAGTACATTATACAGGCCACAACACCACTCATAAAACATGACCAGAACCACATAGAATAAATATGAACATGAATACAATTAAACTAGTCAGTATTTCATCAGTGCAAACATAGATGTGTATGGGCCATTTTGTTAACTGTCTGTCGAGAAACTTATAAGGATGTACGTTCAACAATAATATAAACAGAAGCTGTGATGGCTTTATAAACATATAACGTGCCAACAGCTGCTGCTGCAAGTGTGATTGTCTAAGGAATTGGTTTGACAAAAACAACTGAACAATAACATTAAAAAGGAAAAAGTCAAACCACTACTACTTACTGACTTGTAGGAACTGACACATTATTGCATGGACTGTGAGAGTATGGCAGACTGACACGTATTGTTCCCTAACGCAAAGTACTATTTTAAGATGATCATGGTTTTTCTGGCCTTGGTTACACCCAAAAGTGTTTTCAGTGTGACCAAGTTGCTGTTTATAATGGGCCAAACATAGCTGAAAGTGGTACATATTAAATGGCCACTTCACTTGCGAGTCAGAAATTGATAGTTGGGGTGTGCGTTCAGATAGAAACATTAACTCTGGGACTAGTTTTTCTTTTGATGCAGTATGCATTGGTTCACCAGTCATAATTATGATACAAATTCAAAACAAAACATGGAAACCATGTATGTACCTCTCAATCTATTGTGTAGCTCACTCGAGATATGTAGTAATTTCAAGATGCTTAGATAAAGTGGTCATCATAGGCACATGTGTACCTTGTAGCTATGCTATAACATTGACAAACCAATACAATTAAAAACATGACCGGATTTGCAAAATGGTAACATTTCCACACATTTTACATGCCAGCAAACAAAATGATGTAACACTTGACTCCTTATACTGATTAACTTACACTTAGTTTCAAAATGCAGCCAGATACTTCAGCTGCACATGCACTCATGGAAACATTCAGGCAATTATATGAAATTATAAAAACTTCAAAGTTCAAACAATGGGTCAAATTTTTGTGTGTGAAAAAGGTACCCTTTTTGCAAATCTGGTCACAAATTATTGATTTCAGGAATAAAGAAGTATATATGGTTCCAGCAATAAAATTAGTGAAACAAGAGATATCATGATGTATGATGATAATAGAAACATAACTATACGGGGAAAATCCCTACGTTGGCATATACAATTAAGTGATAGTTAGACTTCACACCACAGGGGTCTACGTAATTTAGTAACCAGAAGATCCATCACAAGAAAAATTGGTCCAGGGAAAACAATCCATCTGAAACTGTCACATTTGGTCATTCACAAGTAGTCCCATCCAGACCGTTATTGATATCCAAAATATGATCTTCACCAGACCAAACTTGGTCCAGATATGATTTAGCACTTAGACTAGCAAAACCTAGCTAGCACATCAAACTTCAGCATGTGAGAGCAGCAAGCTAGCTATAGTTGTAGTCATGCACTATGATGTCATAAAAAAGCTGCTATAAAACAAAACATATAATTTGATTGTTGTAAAATTTGGTATACATAAAAGAGGGAGCCATGGCACCCCTACTCCTTTCATTTCCACCGCCTATACTCTGCATCACATTACTATGTACTGTGTTATAATTCTCCTGCACCGATGTTGCAAAGTATATTAAAAGAAAATGTTTACAAAGCCATTCTGCCAGCAACCCAGACACAGACAAGCTATAAATAATACTGCTGCATCTACCTATACTAAGTTATATCTGAGAGAGAAACTTTGAATGATATGTTACTGTACTTTTAGCTATGTATGATTGCTCTTATTAAAGTGCTTGACTGCTCTACATTGGAGTATCGATAAAACTATGCCATAAAACAAAAAGTACTCTTTCTGTCCTATGGGACATGATTCCAACAGGTTACCTGTTGGTTAGTCAGCTTGCTTATTGCTAACATGGTATGTACTAAGACCAGTTTTGGCTAGCTGTTGGTTGCTAAAAGTAGTCTGAGGTGGACCTATTTCGGTTGACTAAAATTTATCCAGCCAAACTGATTTTTGCTCCATACCATCTTTACAGATGTGGTGCCTGAGCAAACTAACAACCCAAGAGTTACTAAAATACATAGGCCAGATAGAGTGGTCTGAAAAGCTCATTAAAACCCTATGAGGTTGTTGTATTTTGACAGCTGCTTGTAGAAACAAGACAACTACATCACCTCATCTGCAAATAGTGTTAATGGGTTTATATTAATTCTCAATTGGTGACAGGTTGCCAGTGTTATAGTATGTCCACGTTGAGCTGAATCCTGAAAACAGCTAAAAATTAAAAGTGGATTTTTTCTCTAACAGAGTTAATATTTCAGCCAACCAGATGATTATTGGTAACAGCAAAGGTGTCAACAACAGACACGTACGGTTTGGCTCCATTACAAGTTCGGGAAAGGGCTGTAATGGGCACTGTACTTATATGGCTTCCCCATAGGAAATGTATTGTGAAAATTTTAATTGGCCATAAATATTATGTCAAACATTTGAACAAAAAGATTTTGAAATATTTTTAGCGGGTCAAGCAGTACTACAAATGAGATTTCAAGATCGTGTGTAATATTGCATCCATGAGTTATTAAATGTTTTTGAGGATTCAGTTCAACGTGAACATACTATAGTGTAGGAAATAATCATGAAATTGATCTCAGGAAGAACCTCAATAGTTTAGATTTGAAACATTTGACTGCCAAGTTACATATCAAAATTTTTAAATGATGCCCGATATGCATATAAGTCCTGCTTAAACATTAGAGGATGCCAGAAAGAGACATTTATGGAATCTTCTTTGCAATTTCAGCCATTTTGATCATGGTGTAGTAATTTACCACATCTGAACAATAAAAATTTAATGGTAGCACTACATATACAACGTGTAACTAAATACTTTTCAACAATGTTAGCTTGTCTTCCATAGCTAGTAACAGTATCAGCTATTGCACCTGCTGTTCTATAATCCATAGCATTTCCATCCTTGAAATCTTGTAGTTCTAACATCTGCAAAGAACAATACAACACACATCTATTGGTACATTTTGCAAAAAAATCCCTGCTACTGCAATTGAGAAAGAACAATGCCATTTTCCACTGCTCATAATAAAAAAAAACGTCAATAAACTTTGAATCATTATGGCCCAAGTCCAGAATTTACTTTATCAAGTTTCCTGAATTAAAATATAAAGTGATTATGACACTTTGTATGTAGTTTCTAATTATATAAAAACATTTGACACTATCATGGGAATTTTTGATGAGCGGTTTTCAATTTTTTGCGATGCCAGAAATTAGCTACGTACATATGTAGTATTATAGCTAAAAAGGAAGGTATACCTTAATGTGAGAAGCTTACTAGGTTACAGAAGCATGTCAATCTAGGGAGGTCTGGGGGTCAAGGAAATTGAGTTACACCCTCTCAAGTTAAATTTAAGAACAATTTCAGCATTATCAATATTAAGATGTGCTTGACTGTTGTATTATAGGATGACTGCTTTATTAGGGTATCTTGATCTTGATTAACCAGCTTCTGAAAAACTTAGAAATCCCCCCCTGGAGCAGTATTGTTGAGATAATACCTTAAGGATGTGGTACCTATTTGAACTGAATCCCCCCAGCCAACTCACACCTTCAAAAATTGCCTTGCTTAAATATCTTCATATCCATTCCTCACACTCACGGTGAGCTTTACACCCAATTCAAGGCTTAAAATGGTCAGTATTTAATCTATTTCATGTATACATGATTTAAAATCTACAAACTTTGTGTCAAATTAATGCTCTCACTCTAAAGAGTTCGTACATTGGATTTTAAAGAAAGTCCATGCATAGCTTGTACTGTTCCAAAGTTATAACTATTGCCCACACATATCACACTACAGCTTGATTGTTAGATGCTGAGTTATAATGTGATATCATCTACAACTGTACAGTGGATCTGTCTTAGTGGCCACCTGTGCTAGGAGACTACCAATTAACAAGATAGTATACATTATACAGTAAAACAACTGCTTGTCTAAATAACTATGGGATACTAAATAGTCTATCCCAGCACACTTGCACGAGCATGCAATATTATAGTTACTCTTCTCCTTAGGCTCAACTAATACTTACGCTTACTGGTGATCTATACAGATATCACAAAGTTGTTTAGCTAGTGGCATTTGTTAAGCTGAAAAGCTGTTTGTCTGTCTGTGGTCCAGCTAACTCCTGAACCATAGCACCAATTGACCCTGGATTTGTTGCATATTAATCATCAAGCTGGCACCAACAAATTTATTAATAGTAATTTCTAGCATGTTTCGTTTGCTATACAGCACCAAAAAATTATCATTATCGCAAGTTCATAAACATGCAGGTTTAGCTACTTTCCACTACAATGAATGGCAATTGCAGCCTATGCTGTTGATCTACATTAACCTTTGGTGGTATTTACATAGCGATTTCTACCGCTAGGATTTCACTATGGAATAGAAGTCTTCAACATTTTCGGACATGTGCCACGCGCACATTTTTGTCAGTATTTAATTTTAAACTCTACAAGCCTACTCTCTATTCCAAATAGTGTATCCTATGGCAGAATGACTAATGAAGTACCCTTACAATTCAGGAAGAATGCAATTGAAGTATATAATATGATGCAATTTTTTGGCTCTGCATAGTGAATTAGAAATTTCTGTACATAAACTTATTGGTGCCAGCTGGTATTCTATTGATTTTCCTCCTCTCCCTGTGTAAAGTCTTTGCTCACAAAGTTAACATAAATGAATAACTAAATTAAAAGCTAGAGGTACAGGATTAGAGAGGTTTTTATTGTATATAGTAGCTTTAATAATAAACACAAGTATATGCTTAATAGTATGATTTTGCACTAGCTAAATATAGCTATACTGAGTTGTCTGTAGTTGAACTCTCTACAGGGTGACTTAGTTCTGAACGCTCTAAAAGAGTGACTAATTACATAGCTGAATGTTCTAATAGGGTGACTGTACTATTAGAGCTTGATTATACATACTTGTTACACCTAACGTTTGTACTATAACTTAATCTGATTCCCTGTAACTACTGAAAGGCCTTTCTAAAATAATTTATATACCTATTTTCAATTTTTCAGCTCATTCTATTATGCTTGGTAGGCGTGGCAAGTTATACTTTTTATTAACAAAATCGATTGTGCATTTGTTACACATGGTTGGCATTTTTATTATAACTCCATGATTGTTAGCACTATTTCTTTCAAATCACAAAATGTTTTGCACTATGATGGTTACTCCATTTACATACTGATTTTCTAGATATTCCTTCAAGCAGTTTACTCAGTGCTGTGACAACAAAATTGCTTTGCATATTTCAAAAATTGTGCATAATTCCCTTGTTCTGTATCTGATGTGTACACATGGACTGTAAAAGTGCTGCATTATGCTCTTACTACCCTCCAAATTTGAAGTAAATCAACTATGGCACATTAGAGTTATAGTGATTTTTCTAAAAGAAGAAAATACAATTTGGCATATGCCAAAGTTTGTTTGATATTTTGTTTGGTCTTTTGCATCTGGGAAAACCGGTCTTATCGCCCATGACAGCACATTTGATTTTTTACCAATAACACAAAGCTACATTAATAAACTATTAAATTTCATATTCATAATCATGCAGCTAGACTTCAGTGGTCTGCTTTTGCTGGCTGCTTTTCCCAAGAACAGTGGCGATCAGTACGAGCAGTCTGGGGTCCCAATGGAGCTTGTGTGTGGCTGTATAGCTCCATGGTGTTGAACAAAGACCTGTGCTGTAAATGTCCTTTCATTTTAGCCAGTTTTGAAACCTAAATGGCTCATAACTCATCCCTACACCTTCCTCTTTAATTTTTTAAACAGTCCCTTGCCCGCCTCCCACCCCCACACCTTTTGGAGCACGCCTGATAGAGTCAACATTGCATTAAATACTATCTAAAATGGTGGTAAACTTGATTGTTGGCTACTTCTACTGAGGATACTTTTGAAGGTAAGAAATTGGTGTAAAACGTGTGAAATTTGGTACACGTAGCTTCTACCATTGGCGAGCTACAACATACTGAATACTTAAAACTGACATTTCTCGATACTTTTAAATACCAGTTTTCCCAGACTGGGTCACATATGTCAGTAATGGATGGGCAGATTCAGCTCAAATTCGAAACAACCGGGATATGAAGTTTACACAGCAAAAATGAGATTAATTTACATTTAGGTACTATTGAACTACGGACATGTGAATGAAAACAGCATTTTCTTGGTTCCTATAAAATACACACTTGTCTGTTGTGTACCCACACTGGCTGTGCTTGGCAGCATAACATACCATCATGTCTCTTGATCACTATCCCCAGCACTATCTTAATACATTGAGCTTAATTCAGCCCATCTACTGCCTTCCTCTATGCTTAACTATATTAAAATAATGGTGAAAACTTGCATGTTGCCATAATAATGCAATGCAGGGCGGGGGATCTGAAGCATACAATTAAGTTGCCAGCCTATTAAATAGCTAGCTACAATGTTCAGAAAACTAATGCCAAACATTCTTACCAGAGCAAATAGTCTTTCCTGTCCTGGATTTTCTGACCTGAATTGCTGTTCTGGCCGGCTTTGCTGATAATCTGGCGCCACCCAGGGCGGGCGGCGCCAGACTACTGAAAAAGTTTTATAAATGTTTACTACTATACAACAAAAATTACCTATCACTAGCACCTCAGCGTTTTACACTCTCTAGCGGTGCAGTACCACAGATTATTGAGGGGATATGGCAGTACTATCACTCGAGGAGCATCTCGACCACTCAATAAAGGTAAGTAGCACGTGAGCAAATATACTTGATACTTTATCCGCCCCGCTTATTTATTTATTATTTATTGATTTCGTATTTCGCGAAGTACTTATAGTGTGCAAGTACTCAAATTTTCACGTGAATAGTCAGGGCCATACGAAAGAGACAAGTACTCTGGATAGTTAAAAACAAAGAGGTTCGTCAGTTATTTGTATCGTGTATTAAAGGTACGCCTTATATTCATGGTTTGTTCTTGTAAACATTTTTGTGACTATTGTGTACGGAAATACTGCTACATGGGTACAGTACAGCATACAAGGTTCATTTGTTATAAATTCACTATGGCCACTTCAAAAATGTGTATAAGGCCTGGCACAGTCATTCAGTACCGTGAGATGCTGGCTCTGTGTTTCCTGAGGTGCCCTACCTGCATGGGTGTATTGTTGAATTTTAACGGGGCTTACGACAAAATAGTATGGCAATGTGCTGTACTGGTATCACTAACACTGTGCCAAAACTATCACAAGAATTGGGACATATTCAGTACGCAAATACTGCAGACAAATTTTAATACATGCACCAAAATTTGTATGTTTATGCTTACACCACTGAGAAAACTGGTAATATTTTGGTGCACATAAAAATGTCCCAGTTTTGTTTTGAAATTGCAGAAATGCAGACATTTAGGGAACAATTTTGTGAATTCAGTTAGTCTTTGCCAGTACATGAGTCAACTGTAAGTGGAACTTCTTATTGAGAGTATGTAGTGATTCACATATGTATTCTAATAGTTGGTTACCATGTGTAATGATTAAGATGTGTTTCCCATAAGTCACAGCCATACTAGACTGATCTAATATCTGTCTCCTATACATGTTGTTGTACTAGTGTAGATATCATTTTTCAATCTGAAAATAAAAATTTTCTATTTGGATGGGAACCCATCTATGTGTGTGTTAATCTTGTTTTCTTGTCTGTTAGATTTTCAGACAGTTTTCTCTTTTTATGGGGTAAGAGTACAACAGTAGTGAATTTTTTTATGGTATTTGTTTAATTCCTTAGCATGGCCGGTGTGGTGAAGACTTGCGTGTGGCTGGTGTTTAGCTGTGTACACTGTCTATTCTGGCTGCCACTAGTAATTGTGACATTGGCCTTAATGTGGGGCTACTATGTGTATGTCTACCTCATCAACATAACATCTGCTGGAGAGGGAGGTAATATATAGAAGTCGGTATACAACTTGGACCATCACTTTTTCTAATTTTTTTTCTTTTTCTTGACTAGATATGTTAGAAAAGCCTTTATTATTAAGAAGTGAGTTATTGTTTATTGTGAGGTATTCTGTATGCTTGATGATGACCACAACCAGTTGTACTACTGTTGATTGGACACATTGTACTATTCCTACAATACACATCCTTTATAAAAGCAGTTGTAACAAAACACAGCCCAGTGCCTAAAAAGGTTAGTTGATTTCATTATCTTTTTCCATGCTTGCACGTGTGTGTGTGTGTACTTTGTTTGCACTTTCCTTTGCCTATACGTACATATACTATATGGTTTGATATTTTGCACAGCTTCATCTAACACAAGAACAGCTGCGGCAATTAGATGATGCGGTTAGTCCAACAAGCTGCTCTCACTAGTATCCATTCATCTTGTGTCACTTTTTAAATAGGAGAGTGAAAATGAATATTTACAAGCAATAGTTAAAGATCTACCTGTACCTGTACTAATGCTAAACCAATATGGTACACAATTTGAGATGAAGTTGTTGGGTTTGTTATGGTGTTTCTAGGTGGTATACGATATTGTAGTCGTTGTCACTTAATCAAGCCAGATCGCTGTCACCATTGTTCGCTGTGTGGCCGGTGTGTACTCAAGATGGATCATCACTGTCCATGGTACTGCCTCCCCCCTCACTGTAATGTAACACTAATTTGTGCTTACTTATAGGATCAATAACTGTGTGGGATTTTCAAACTACAAGTTCTTTTTTCTGTTTTTATTCTACACAATTGTTCTCTGTCTCTACATTGGCTTTAGTTCTCTGTACGATGTGCTACGTGCATGGGTAAGATAAATGTTTAGTGTATATAAAACTGCTTAAATACTTCATGTGTTTTTCATAGGAGCACCACTCTAATGGTGACTTTGATGTCTCCTGGGTTCGTTTCAACACTGTCTTTCTCTTTTTCATGTGTTTGGTATTTACTTGCGGAGCAGGATTTCTGTTTGTGTTTCACATATATCTAGTTCTAAAGAACAGAACGACATTAGGTTAGTCCATGTAGTTTTGTGAGTTCCATATATACTGAAATATATAGAGAGTGGGCGAGCACCACGTTTTGTCTTCAGACGGAATTGTTCCAACGCTTATGACCTTGGCTGGAGAAGGAACTTGCAACAAATCTTTGGCACTAACTTATTAATAGGATTCCTACCAATAAGCAGCAGGTATAATAATGTTGCCAACTGCATGTGTTGTAATGGTTACTGTAGTCTAGGTGATGGCTGTGATTATCCTATGGGGCGTCATTGTGTAAGAAGTAGCCCAGAAGAACCAGGTATACAGGTCAGACCTGATTTACCAGTTAGTGATGAGTCAGAGGAGGAAGTCTATGAAGCTAATTCACGTACTCCACTAACCTCACCATAATCATAGTGTGATTATATTATTTTGTATTGTATAAGTGCTAATTTTTAAAGTGCACAAAATACACAGATCACTATTGGCGGAGGAAAATTTTGTGCAGTTTCTGCTGTTGATTCAAAACCTAGGTAATATATGACAGCCAGTATTATATATGTAAAATCAACATTAAAATTATTTTTCCCATGACCGAATTGTATAATTTACATGCACCACTTGGCTTCTGTATGTAGTGTGGTACATAGTAGTGTTTGCATTTTTATGGTGTTTATGATAACTACTTACATAGTAAACTGTGAGTACATCTATCATATGACAGGAAATTTTGATGGAAAGAAAAGTTGACAAATCCTCATTTCATCAGCTTTGTTTGACGAATTGAAATAAACACTTACACTTATGAATTAAAAGTTGATGATTATATAATTCGTAAACCTTTCTTGTCAAAATTTCCAGTTTCTTAAAATTTTTAGAGCTAGGAGATGTCACTAGTCTTATTTTATTCTGGTGAACATAGTACCAGACATTAGGCATGCACATGCATCATATATTGTACCAGTACTTTGAAATTAGTACTGAATTTCATTGTTGTTGGGAAGGACATGTATCTTATATACAATCAGTACTAGCAAGAGTATATAATGGGCTCTCCATTATATACTCTTGGTACTAGTCATCCTCTAGTTCACTTTCTTCTTCTTCACTACTGCTACTGTCACTACTACTGGAAGTTTCATCTGGTGATGGTTGAGATAATGAACTTTGGTTCATTGACTGTGAAGCAGTTTCCATAGGAAGTGAAGAAGGAGTACCAACAGCAGATAGCTCATCATCCGAATCATCACTCTCTAAACTGTCATCGCTTGAGTGCTGCGGAGATGTACGCAGGTCCTCTAATAGCATATCCATTCCTCCCACGTCAATATCCATTGAGTCTTCACCATCACCACCTACTGTCCCGGTAGTGACAGACATGGAGCTATTACCAGGCAAAAGTGAATCATCATCTTGTCCCTCAGCTAGTTGCTGAGACGCTAGAAGTATTTTACCCTCAAGTTGGTCAAACTCTACAGCATTCTGTAAATATTGCAAATAAAAATTTTTTTTAAATGACAATGTAACATTCCAACCAACCTCATTGAGAGCTTCCATGCTAACTTCTTTCATTGATTCGGTAACTTTAGTGAAGAAGCTGTCTGGCCCTGATATAAATATTTAAACAACTCGGTGTTAAACAGTATCACATTGTACCATTGTATTTGGCACTGTTTTGGACTATTTGGGTGATATCAGCCAGAAATTCTTCCCTACTTCGGTACGCATGTTTCTTACACTTCTACAAGAGCACAGGACAGTAATGTCATATTCACTCACATATGAAGAGTTAATATCTACTACCTTTCTCATTGTTTCCAGGTCCATTGGAGTTGAGATGATTTGGTGGTAGTTAGGTAGTTTTTTCTCAGACACAGGATGATGAAATGGAGCTGACTAACGTATAAAACAAAAACTAAAATGGATTTTGTGTTGCACATGTGTAGTTCACATGGATACGTAGGTGCCTATAGCATTCATATTGCAAAAATGAACCATAATTATATGGTAATCTAATGCTAAAATTGCTGATCAATCCGACATTGTAATAATTTAACCCTACATGCAAAGTGCATAACTTACACTAGGAACATTTTTTATCCTATTCACAACTGTTTCCAGTCGATAGGATAGAGCCACCTAAAGAAATGACACATTTAAGTTAAATACTGGCTCTAATGTAACCATATATAGAGGAACCTCAGTTATCAAATGTACAAACCAAATACTCATACAATTGCTCTACCAGTGTAGTTCAATAGAAATCTTTGATGCCATCACACTCTACATTGCCACACACATGCATGCATACCATCAGTGACAAAGCCATTAACTATAAAAAGTAACAAATTATCACCTGGGTCAACAGACTATAAGAAATACAGGGCTTCTACATATAAGTGATTACTGGTGGGCAGGCTAAATTCTAGAGCTGGTCTCTTACATGAGCATTGTTGTCCAATGCTGGATTTATCTGCTTTTCAATCACTGCTAATTCTTCCTCACGCTGTAAAAAAACCAACAGCTATAACATGCTCCTTATAATAACTGTCATACAATTTTGATCTCTCTAGTGCAGACCTCCAGCAGTCGCTGAGCATTTTGTGTTAGTTCATGTTCAAATCCTGTACCATAAGAGGGGTGGGGGTTCACATGGTAACAGATGGTGACAACACTAACCATTGTAAGTGATGCAGTTAGTTACAATCAAATTAAAATGCTCCAGAAATTGTTCACGAGATGAGTAATAGTGTGTCTTCAAGTACTACAGTACACAAAGAAAAATATCTCATTGTAGCTGTTGTTAGTAAATGAAAACAATTTCCTAACATTTTTCATTGTTTGTAGGTCCATAGGAAATTTAATGACACTGTAATAGTCTGGAACAGCTTTAGAGTTGACTGGTTTATGGAATGCTATTGACTAAGGATAGAACTAACATGACATGTACAAGAATAGTGTCTGCCTTACTTCAGGCATTGACCTCAATTTGGTCCATATCTCATCCAGAACTGTTGCCAACAAAACTTCAGGACTGGTCCGACGTCTTTTGGCTTGCTTTACTGGACCCTAGTAGGTGTGTCATGATCACATGATCATTAAAAAAGTTTGTCATACTTCTGTTAAATAGTCCATGTCAGCTTGACGACCTGTTCTCTTTAACTTGTCTTTGGTGGGAAACCTCAGTAGCAGTGCTTTCTTCCTCATATCATTGGCACTAAGAGAAAGAGAGATTGATATATCATATGCTTGCATGCGTATATTCTACCATATTGGCATATTGACTGTTTTATTAGGGTATATTATTTGTGACAGCTCAGATCCTGTTACAATATAACAGCTTATTTTACAACATGCACATACTGCCCACATTACACAAAACATTATCCATGCACATATTGCCCACATTACATATCTATAAGTAAATCTGAAAATGTGAGTGTAGTGTGAAACTTACTGATCAATCAATGCTTTCCCAAATGATATCTTTGTTCCTTCCACTTTAGTGATTAGCTCATCTTGTGATAGAAGACTTTCTTGTTGAGCTGCCTCCTCTTCTGCTGTCATGGCAATCTTGTAGGTAGTGGGAGTAGTGTCCACAATAGTTGAAGGATCTTTGACAAACATTGGACAGTTCTTGTTAGTCTTCATATGCCCCAGTTGACCGCAAGCCCCACATTTCATCTGTAACAACGGAAACTGAATTTAAATATATACGAGTTTTCATTACTTTGATAGCTGCTGCTGATTTCGGTTTTTCTTTCTTAGGCTTCTTTGTGACTTTTTCTTTTTTCAGTCTGCGTAGTCGATCTTGTATGCGCCGCTTCTCTCTCCGCATGTTTTCTCGTGCTTGCTCATCTTGCCCAGCAAACATTGACCTAAACTCATAACACAAATAAACAAGTGGTATGTACACATTAAAACAAATACTTTAGTTGTTTGTTCCCAGCAATTTTCATGTAGGCATCAATAACAGCTGGATTAGTGACCACCTCTGTACGGACAAATTCTCTGTCTTCTACATTGAATGTACGTGAAATAACAAGCTTATTGCCAACCTGAAACACTAAATTTAAATAGCCATAACATACAAAACAGTCTTACAGAAGAAGATGCAAAACTTTTTACAGATGATGTGTCTTCATCTACCACAGCTGGGGATGCCACTCGTGAAGAACTGGGCTGTAGAAAACATTTTTTATTTGCATAACAAACAGAGAATTACACATTTCTTGTACCTTCTTATCCTCAGATAACATCTTTCTTAATTCTTCTCTCTCTTGTTCTTCTTGTTCCTGAGAGAACTGTTTGTGTCGGGTGTTACCATGTAACATGTTCTCTAAGTTCTTCCCCAATTCATCGTCACTCTCCCCACCACTGCTACTCTCATCATCCGTTGACAACACTTCTTTAGAGCACAATATCCTGCAGGAATGTATCAGGTCACAAGCTTTTAAATGATTTAAAATTTAATATATGTAGAAACACACAAAACAGTCTCTCCATTGGGAATAATAATAATAATAAAAAAAAAAAACTACCCAACAAACCATTCTAATATAACAGCCACAAAACAAAGGTCTCTCCTGTAACTATCTCCTTACTGGTTTTGTAGGTTAAAAATACGTTGGCATTCTTGTTGGTGTCTCTCCTGCGCTTCTAATTGGCTGAACCTGCCACCTCTTGCAAACTTGTATGATACACCTAGATGTAAAACATGCATATGAATGGCTACTCCTGCAGTAGTACACAGCCCCACCCCCTCCAGCTTTTGCTGCTTCTGTAGACATCGTTCTGACCATATCAATCACTTGCCATCGTTTCATCTTTCCTATTTCTTCCTCAGATACTCCAAAGTCTCGCAGAACATTCTTTGCATGTTTCAGCTTCAGCTTACGCAAGTCAGCATCTGTACCAGATTTCTTTGAAGGCATTGAAACTGAATCTTCCTATAATAATTCAAACATAATACTGTTAATTATTAAAATCAAGAGTACATAATTAAAATATTAACCCTTAATATTTTTATTATGTACTCTTGTTAAAATGGTGGAACAAACCTTCCCAGAAGTGACCTTGGGCATTTTAGTATAAGAGAACCCTTCTCCACTGCCAGTAGGATCAGTTGGGCCAGTTACTTGTAATTGGTGTTTGCCCTTTATTGCTTCTACGAAAGCTTTTGTTGTGTTCCATGGAGCACAAAGAATCTAATAGAATTACATTCAGGTCTATAAAATGTACACAAAGGAGAGGTAAGAATATATAATACCTCATCATCAAGTTTCCCATCATCTTCTTCATCTTCTTCAGCAAACAGAGATTTACCTCCATAGCCTGCATCCTTTAACATTGCAGTTATATACAAATATAAGCAAAATCTTCATCACTGTTACCTTCAGCCGCTGCTCAGCTGCCAACATACTAGCCCAACAGCACACTTGCTCGGGTGTTATCATAGAACGTAATTCTTCCTCTGATGGTAACCTTATGTCACGACGTAATATCCAACAACCACTCTCAGAACCTGATAATGTAGTAAGTATCTGGATAATAGTGAATGTTCAGAGTAAAAATATGTGTGACTATTCTTTTAGGATATATTACTTGACAGTGATTGTTCTATTAGAGTATTTTCACTTAAGTAGCTTTATCAACAAATCATATTTGCAAAGGTGTTGCTCAATAGTGTCCAATTCTGTACACATTATGTTCAATACTTTTATTGGCCTATTATGTCCAAAATTAGGCATGGTGGTGGTAAAGGCTTTCGTAAATATTATGTACTCTCATAGCATAATTTACTTTAACAACATCAATGTTTGTCACCAGCAATTGAACAACTATCTTCTGACCATATTCAACATCCATTTATACAAAGATGACATGAGGAGTTTATGTATGTATTTGGTTGTACATGTTAATTAGTTCATACCAACTCGTTGAAAGTCAGCCATCAACTTCAAACGCTTGCGAACACCATTTTCATGCAAGTTAGGAAAAGCTTGTCGTACCCACTCCATTTTAATAGTATGAGGTTCCATCAGTGGATCATCAGATTCTTCACTCTCAATAAACAGTCGGTACAGGAACACCTACACATTGTGGAGTACAGTACGTTCCTGTATGATTGGTGTCCTTACTGATAGATAGTTCTTTTGAAATTCTTTGTCTGCTTTGGAGTTGGGTCCAGGAATAACTACCTTAGGACATTGTTGTCCTACAGTGAATACGTCTTCCACCTCTCGAATGAATAACCTGTAAGCAGCAAAAACATGTCATAAGATTTGCTCTTCCATTTAATGGATATATAGTGTGCAACACTCACTTGTCTTCAGCTTTGACAACAAGGAAGTCTGTTTCAGGTACCAAGTGGTGGTAGATGGGAGATCGGAACAAGTTGTTGTCAAAACACTGCAATACTTGTCCAGATTTTAAGTTTCCTAGTAGATAACCAATTTTGTTCTGCACATAAGTGGTGTCTCCGTATTTCATTGTCGGAGCATGATCCTTTACTTGACGCTACAACACACAAAATATGATTTTACTCACACATTTAGTACACACAAAACAAAGCCTTCAGCTACCATAAACATGACTAAGCCCACTCAGTTAAAACACTGCTACATCACTTGGTTTTTTAAGAGCTAATACAAGTGAATACTCCTGGGATAAAACTATATTTTACCCATTATACAAAAAAAACAACGCAAACTGGGCAGTTGGAATTTGGTTTTCTAGTCAATAGTAGGTACTAATGAATACCGTATGTGAGTAAAGTTTATTGCTCAATAAAACTATACACAGTAGCAATCAGGGAATTGAACCCAGGACTTTTCAACACACGCACGCACGCACGCACGCACGCACGCACGCACGCACGCACGCACGCACGCACGCACGCACGCACACACACACACACACAAACAACTTTTGCATACTTCTGGTCTTTTATAATAATTTCTGATCTTGGTTGCCATGCCAATGTTCATGAGATGAGGAGGGAACTCCTCAGAATACTCACACAAGATCACATGACCATCACATGCACTCAAATCTTCAGATGTTCTCATAAAGAACACCTCCCCTCCTCCGGAATTGATCACCTCTCTCTCACGAGCCTGTAAACACAAGTAGACAACATCCACACAAAAGGTTCTTTACTAATGTACCTTCTCTTTACGAGAAATGTGTTTGACAAGGTTGTATATGGGACATGATTCTGTGTTCTGGTCAACCAGACGACCAAACTTTGGACGGTGAAAGTTTCGAAGGTGATGTGTCTTATAGTGTGTGGGGAACCACAGGGGGTGTAGCTGGCAAGCTGGAATGGAGTGCTAGAAGAAATACCACTCTCAAAACTTCAACACTATCTACGTACATACGTACCTGTACTATTTGTCCAGTACCTGCCATAACATTATCACCAGCAGTGTGGCGAGGATTATAATACTCATCATGAGAGATATTGAACATGTTCTTCTGCTGATGCAATGACAACATCTAACAATAATATTATATAGAATGACTTCAATGTACATATGATTACTGTACTTACTTGACTGCTATCTCCGTGACTTGACTTAGCTCCTGATGACTTTGATCGTCCTTTGGTATCCTGTGATGTGGGATTATAGTGTGAGGGTAACACAAAACTACTTTACTTTTCTTCCTTCTTTTTCAGCTGAGTCTAAACTTTCTGGCTCTTCAAACACGCTCACTACAATGTTAGGATCAAAGTAGTCAATTTGGAGTGGTTTGGGATATGGAATGTGAGTCATTTCCTAATAACAAAACCCATTCCAATATCCACATTGTCATGGAATACAGATTTGCTCACATCAGGATCCCAGATTATGTCATCTTCCCATTTAGTGTGCATCAGATTATAGTTCTCGGCCGGCAGAATGGAATAGACTCGTCCATCTTCCGTTCTCTCTACCTTATCCATACTATTTGATGATAACTGAGTGCTACTCTGCCAGTGGTATACTGGATCTGATGGTGTCACCCACTGACCATCTAGTGAAGAATACAAGCAAGTGCAATCAATATATATTAGCAAAACAAAATTTAGTAAATTCGGTATAACATTTGGAGGTGTTCTATTTTAGTGAATCCCTCTAAGATAGAAATTTGCTTGAAACGTATCATTAATTTAGATATTTAAGAAACCTTAACACTGGAATTAGTAGTGGATATCCAGGATTTTTAAAGGTTTCCGATGGCCAGATGTGGGGGTTTGGGGACACAGCTCCCAGCAGCTAATAAATATTTTAATGGCTCAGAACTCAACAGATTGTTATACACCCAGCTCGAAATATTTACCATGCATATTACACGCAACCTACAGGATCTCCTAAACATGCATACTATTAGTGTTCACATACCATGGATTTGCATGGATTTGCATGGATTTCGGACACTTTTCCTACATGTACATGTTTGTGTTGACATGCATGTCATAACATGTACTGATACCAAAAAGTGGCATGCATGTAACGTGCATGGTGTATGTTGTTACTATGGTTACTGCTGTATCTAATGGCTACCACCCTACTATGTGAAGCATTGCTGACTACTTTGGAACACCTACAACAGTCATACACACACAACAGCTTTGTCTTACCAAACCATTCCTCACTATCATATAAAGTTTCAATTTGTATTTATAATCTAATGACCAAGTGTCAGTTTTCATTGTAGAATCAACATGCATGTACTATGCATGCTACATGCATGGCACTGGAAGATGGTCATTGTATGCATGGTACATGAATGTCCCCTCACTGTAACATACATGTTGCATGATACATGCACCTCACACACATATCATGTTACCAGACATGGGGCCAAGTACATTTAAAAGTACTTAAGTAAAGTACAAGTACTTTTGAATTTTCCAAGTACAAGTACAAGTACTCCAGCAGCAATCAAGAGAGTACTTAAGTAAAGTACAAGTACATGTTGGAAGTACTTAAGTAAAGTACAAGTACATTTTGCTGTAGTAAATATATGCTGTATTCAGTGTATTGTAGTATGTAAGTGTGCCTAGGGGGGTTAGTTTTTGTCAACTATTCTCTCTCTTAAACTCTTAAAACGCACTGACTTGAACAACAGCATTGGCGACATCGTTAATCATGGCAACATTATACACAGTAAGGTTGGGGAAGGCATTAGAAGAATCGCAAGAAGTTGTAAACTGCACCTTCATACAATTTTGATATTCTCATTGTACACCCACTGTGTACAAACTATGTACAATGTTTGCAGTACTTACAAGTACTTTAAGTACTCAAGTACACACAAGTACTTAGCAAAGTACTTGAGTATAAGTACAAGTACATTGGGGAATTTAAGAAAGTATTTAAGTAAAGTACAAGTACTTTCAAATCTGTACTTAAGTGTACTTAAGTATAAGTACTCATGTACTTGACCCCATGCCTGCATGTTACAGTAAACATGCATGGAGGTTGCATGGTACATGCATGTAACCTGCACAATATTTCAAGCTGGGTATTTCATGTATGAATCAGTACACTACCATACAGACATGAATCCATTGACAGATATGGAATGACACAATGAACATTCAAATCAGATTTCTAACTACAATTAAGTACATCGAAGATTCATCTACATCAACTTGGCCACCCAAAGTTCCAAGTGATATAAATACAGTAGGACTATTCCCATTGACTAAAAACTGTATGCAGACTAGCTATATATAACCTCACATTCAGTTTAGAGATTTTATAATATTACAATGTCTGGTCCTTTACCCTAATAGAAGCAAATATTTTTGTATTAACAGATTTTATTAATGTGACAAGGAACTTCACTGTTGGAAATGATGTAGAGTGTTGAATTTCAGGGTTTCTCAGAGTATATTTGACTGCTCTATTAGAGTACCTCAACCTAAAAAATTAAAAAGGGAAACTCATGCCCACTAATATACTCGAGTAAGAGCTTAGGTACTAGGATAGAAAATTGGTACTCAAGTACTCAATAAGATCACATGATGCAATTGTCATCATCCATGAAGACGATTACTGGCCACAAACATTAACATTAATACTTCAATATGGTGTTATGTATCACTGCTATAACTTAAAAATGTTATAAACTTTTTAAGATCTGGTATAAAACATGGCACATGGGTATGACTACATGTAGCTAGTATTCATGAGTATTTGATCATTAACTATAGAGAATATTCAGCTACTGAGTACCATGATCATTTACTAAAGATGAGAGATGAATGCAAATATTAGTTTTCTGTTAATATAAACTATACTGCATTCCATTACTCACTCACTTTTTGTGCAGTCAAACTAAATAGTGCGTTTCCTGCTGATTTAGAGCGAAATTTCAATGTGAGGTGATCTGAAACCCTTGAAACTCTCCCTACACCCCATGTTTTTATAACCCAGGAATGCCATTTGAAAGGGTTTTGATATAAACACACTAAACATTCTCCTCAGCCCTACTCACACAAATGTACCTATAGCAAACTTCATTGGTCCAGTATGTGGTGGACAGTCCCAGATGATATTATCCTCCCATGTGCTGGTTGCTAACATACTGTATCTCTCCAGTGGTAGTTGATCTTCAATCACTGACGGTGGCTTGCCTTCATCGTCTTCATCACCAGGTGACTGCGGCTTTTGTTCTGACTTCTCTTTTAGTTTAAACCCATAATCAAATCCTCTGCCATCCTCTGCTACTCCTAGTTGATCATACCACAACTTTGCTGGCCCATGGCGCCAGTGAGAAGCTGAGATGGTTCTTGTACTTTTTGATGATTTCTTTTCGTTGACTACTGAAATTTGTTCTCCACTAGTGGCATGTGATGAAGCAGCAAGTTTTTCCTGAAACAAATAATGAAAAAGTGTACTTGTATACATGCCAGCAAGTATCTTACATACATTATACTGCTATTATGACAACTGGATAGTGTCCGATTTTCCAAGCCAGCATAACAGTAAAAAGCTCATAACATAAGCTTTGCAAAAGAAACTAGTGTAGCAGTAAGTAAAAGACAACAAACTACTACAATCACAATGGATCCGAGGCAATATGTGACTGCATCATGCACAACATTACTCCAATTAGCTTCTTTCAATGATATATCAACTAGTTGTATATAGCCAATGAAGGTTGTGGACGAGGGGATTAAATTTATTACGGCAAGAAAAATTGGTAGCCAATGTCAGCGAACAACTTAAAAGAGTTTACAGGAACCTAGTTCACCGAAACAATCAAACTTCAGTGACCAAACTAAAACACTTCAATACACTTCAGAGTCAGTACAACGTAGAGCTGCAAGGTGGATAAAAAGTTATTTTGACCCATTAACTTTTCAGTGGACTAAATCCAGTGATGAATGTTTGAGGGAGCTTGAATGGCCATCTTTGGAGCAGAGACGTAATTATGCTTGTGTTACAATGTTATACGCTATTTTATATAAACTTACTCCAATCAAATTTTCTGATTATTTTCAAATAAATGATCTTCCAACCCGGTCTCACCCTTTGACAATTCATTGTTTACCCTCCTTTATCAATGCTTTCCGCCATTCATTTTTTGTCAATTCGATATTTATATGGAATTCGATCCCTTTTGATGTGTTGACAACTTCTGTTAAACATTTTAAGCTAAAACTGAAACGTTTTTTTTTGTTTGTTTTTAAATTCTAATTAATTTTCTGTAACTTTCATCTTATTGTTTGCGTGTGTATTTGTTTTTGTAGCTGTTTGTTTGGTATAGTTGTATGTTGTGTGTAATTTTTGTGGGGAAGCACCCTGTACAGGCTTATGCCTTTTGTGTGACCCCTGTCATTGACAAAAATTGATAATAAATAAATAAATAAATAAAATACACTAACCTCATCATCACTAAGACACATTTCTGGTGGTGGAATTTTCCCAAATCTTAGTCTTTTTGGACTACTACATTCTGTTTGCTTCTTCCTCTTATGTGGCTTCTTACAATCTTGCCACGGTCTGGGCAGTGACGATGGCTTGGGAGGAAACAGCACAGAACATCTCAACCAAGAATCAGGCTTGTACAAAGGGAACAACTGTTGTACGACTGAAATTAACTGTTCACGTTTTTGTGCCTCGCTCATGTTATCCTTAACTGAATGGTCGATGTAACCTTGAGCGGGAGAGGCTGGATCATGTGATGATTGGTCAGTGGCAATAGCAAGTGACGTGGTTGCTATACTAGTACTACTACTTGATGTTGTTGATGACACTGTTGGTGTAGCATTAGACCCTCCTTCATCATAATCGTCATCCTCTGTTAAGACAAAATGCATGAACATGTAACATATTTTTCACAGCATAACAATCTGTAAATGCAGACAAAGTGGTGATCAAGGCCAATTGCTGTTACATAATAGTGCAGTGTAGCAATACACAAAAAATAACAGAATTCATCGATGATCAAGACAGTGATGATAACATCATGTTTTTAGACAAAATATACAGGGAAAATAATTAAAAAGTAATAGGGGCCTAGACTCAGGGGTTCACAGATGCTAGAAAGACAACCAGAGCCCTGGAAAGGCATATTAACAATACATGTATACACAAAAGTTGATTGCATGGCAGTCAGAATTTTCAGTGATGCCTCACAATTCTGATGATTGTGCATTTATGAACAAGAGATGGCACCTCAACAGCTTGGGTTGAACGCAACAGCAGGCACACTGGACATAGTTATGTTCCATCCTCACCTGTTAATATAGTTTTTTTGTCAATGTACTTCACTCCCAGTTGATAATGCTTCTCTTTCTGCTCCTCATCTTCTGCCATTTCATCAATATCTGCATAGTCCGTGGCATCAGCCTCATCATCATCATAGTCATCACGACTGGCCGATACTACCCGTGTAAAACTCTCATCTTCCTTAACTACATCTTCCTCTTCGATTCCCGTAAATTCTTGCGCTATTCCCAACCGGGAAAGGTACGCGCAGGAGTTCTACATGGGCATTAAAATCGTTAGTTCTGAGTGCAATACTTTACCTTGTCAAGCAGTTCGTTATTTTCTAATTCTCCCTGTTCATTGATATTACCAAACATAAACCCTGTAAGGTCCATCACGAAGGGAGCTGGTCTCGAAGCAGGAGGCAAAGTCGGACCACCTTTCTTAGAAATCGATTATGGTTTTAAACTAAACTCACGTGATATTTTTAGGAACATTCGACTAGTCTCGCGCGCCCGACGCACCGGATAAAGGGGAAGTCCGGAAATGATGTAATGCGTAGAAAAGCATCATGATAAACTGCATCATAGATAGTATACCACAGACAGGTATACTATCTATGACTGCATTTACCGGTAGTTTACATTACAGGACTTCAATACCTATATATGGAATTTAGTGGTTGGAATCTATTTTACGGGGTTCGACCGCAGCAATGCAGCGTTGTGAACCTTTCTATCCTCGTTTCCATCTCTGCGTTTATCTTCGGACGAGACGCCCTTAGCTACCTATGAGGCTATCTGTGTGTGTAGCGAATGGGTACGTAATAATATTTGCTATGCTATGTTGTTGTTAGCTATGTTGTGGCTAATCTGAGCCGGCACCGTGCTAGGGCTGCCAAGTTGAGAAATCAGGGGGCTCGGGCCGGCAAGCCCCCTACTCCAATGGAAATGGTGTGCAAAGCATCATGCTAGGGAGTTGGGGGCATCCATGATACTCTTCCACAAATATTTTAGATGCTAATCAGTGTGGAGATGCAATCTAGAGGCATTTTTAGGTGGGGTAGTGGTAAAACCAGGAACGGAGAAATAGGAAACGGGAAACGGGAAATGGAATTCCTTCGCTGCAGAACACTCTTCATTTGTAATTGAAGGGATAGCAGAGTACAGATTTTCTCACGACTTTGGTGGCCAAAGTAGCAGTGACTGCTGTATTAGAGTGTTTTGCAACTCAATTGCTAATACAACTGTACTAACAGAATGGCAATTGTACAATATCTTGGGTCAAATTTCTGATGGTGGATCATAGTAATGCAGATAATCCTGGTGGTATCAGTGGCAGGCTAGATTATAATTGTAGTCAACTAACAAATGCACTACCGCTATTATGACATTAAGGCTTAATAGCATGTATACCACTGTATTAAAAAATTCTCAGAAGCTCGTAATGATGTTAAACCTGTAATGATGTTAAACCTGTAATAATGCTCTGATCATACTATGATAGAGCAGTCACTTCAACTAAAGCCACTGATACCGCTGAAGATATACCGCCAGAGTGATATGGATTATCCACCAACAGAAATTTAATAATTACTGTCTAAAAGAGTTTACAAACACAGATAATCATACAGGGGGTGCGAGGGATATATGTAGAGTTCAAGTTCTTGCATAAAATCATCAACATCATTAGTGATTGAGGTAGATCATTCCATAATTTTGCTGCTAAAGTCAAGAAAGAATGTAAATATGTTTCAGTTCTAATTGGTGGACTGATAGTGACCACAAGTACATGAGGTTAAGGGAGTTATAGTAATTGATGAGACTTCAACAAGACCGTGAAAAGCATAAGTAGTTTAAGACATTTTCTTCTTTTGTTCTAAAGTTGGCCAGGATAGGTGGTCCAGCATGCTGCCTGAATCGAGAAAAGTCATTCATAATGAAATAGGCTGCACTCCTCTGGACTTTACCTAATTGATAGATTTGATATTGTACCAAGACATTATACAATTGCCATTCTGTTAGTACAGTTGTATGCTTATCTTATGATTTTTTAGCAATTGAGTTGCAAAACACTCTAATACAGCAGTCACTGCTATTTTGGCCACCAAAGTTGTGAGGAAATCTGTGCTCTGCTATCCCTTCAATTACAAATGAAGAGTGTTCTGCAGTGAAAGAAATCCATTTCTCGTTTTCCATTTCCTATTTCTCCATTCCTGGTTTTACCATTACCCCTTTAGGTGATCAGTTCAGTTTAGTTCATGCTGGTCCATCACACATGATCAAATTGGACACCTGCCAAAGTGGACACTAAGTCAAATGTATGTATGTAGCTACCATACAGTTTTTACAAACAGATTACAGTTATGCCAGTCTACGTAAATGATCAGCTATAAAGTTGCAAATAAGTACATAGGCTTGGTAGCCCTGCACACACAGTAGCTTTGTGTCTGGTCCCCTACAGTTAACACGGCATGCAATCATGACACTGCAGTCTTAACTGAGCACTGAGGCTAGGCTTACAAGGCTAAGTGATTTCAGAATGGGTGACACTGAAATCTAGTGTAACATAGCCAGACTGAGGTTCCGGTCTGCATCAATACTACATGCACTTGTGTGAACTGCAAGAAAAGATGCAGCACTAATCAGATATTTATTTACATTGACTGTGGATTATTATCATTCTCCATGGTTTCTAGTCAATGTAAAGAAACCGTATAAATTTGGCAATGCTGCATCTATTCCTTCACACAAGTGCTAGTATTATTATTATTATTAAGTCTACCATTTGGGCACTGAAGGGTTTGCACAGAAGGCAGAGCCTGTACAAGGTGCTTACCACTAGCCCAGGGAACCTAAGCAAAGTTTAGTATCCTATTATTGATACAACCAGATCATTGGTCCACTAGGGTCAGACTAGTGCATGTATGGATACCAATCAGATTGCAGCATTTTCAAAATTGATAGGACACTTACCACTGAGAAAACTTAAGTGACATAAAACATTGGCGATTTTGGTTTAATTTCCACCAAAATATTTTCCCTGCCATTGTTAGCTAATGTGACAAAACATGGCAAAGTATTTTTCACCAATAGCTATATTCACCAAAGTTTTATGCTGCCCGGAAAGTTTCCTTCTACAGTCGAACCTCTCTAATCCAACATCTGTGTAATCCAGAATCCTCTCTGATCCAACCAAAATGTCATTTACCAACCCTTTTGTATAGAAAACAACCTCTTTACTCTGTAATCCAACACAAAATTTGATTACCTAGACTTGGAAATACATTTTTTTGACCTTTGTAATCTGACAGAGAATAACAGCAGCATTAAAAACAATCACGGAAATAAATTTTAAGCAACCAAAGTATTTAATTGGTTGACAATAATAGAAAAAAAAGTTGTAATACTTCAGTGTGCAAATTCTAAAATTAATTCACATTTTAAAAACTTGTGTGATCCGTTTTACCTGTATACTTTACTGCATAATCTAACATAATTATTCTAGATATTGTACAATGTCGGATTACAGAGGTGACTTGATTATCCAACAACCTCCTCAATCCAGTAAAATTTAAGGCTCCCATTGAGCATCAGATTAGAGAGGTTTGACTGTATATGGTCATTCTTGGTTTCTAGTGAGGTCATGTTATACTACTTGCGACTACTGAAGTATTTACCAATTGCTAAATCAGCTTGTTACTTAAAGAAATACATATCGCTACTGTATAAACGTTGTAATAGGAACTACTTTATTATAATGTTTGTGTTCTCTTTTTAGATATCCCGAAATACTGCTTCAGAATGAAAAACTGCAAGTGGCTACTAAACATTGGCTAAAAGCTCATTTTTAAAGGATAACTCAGGAATTTTGTCGAAGATATAAGACCATAATTATACTGCTTGGTAAACCAGCTGCAAAAGTTGTGTTGAGGGAATTAATGGAATATCACATTGAGAAAGTGATGACGTTATACAGTACTGGTCTGACCGTAACTCTGATAGCTGACCTTACCCAAGAAGGATTGAAGTTTATTGGGTATGAAGATTCTGAAATGATTATTGGCGGTGTTGGGAATGTTGCTTCTTTCGCAGTTTTTGGATATATTGGTCATGGACCCAGAGGATTAGTTGTAGGAGCACTGGTAGGGTTTCTAGTTTGGGGAGCTGGAGAAATTACTGGTAGCATCGTTGTCTTAATTTGTAAATTAAAATTCACGCTTTGTTTTGCTGAGCCGCAATTATTGTAGTGTAAGTGAAACTTTAAGATATAAGTGTGTGCCAAACTCTATGCAGTAGGATTATCTGGGTAGGGGATACAGTGGTTACATTATGCTGTCTTATTCTTTCCCACAGTTATTGCCAATTTATTATAGAAAGCAAAAAATAATTGTGTGTGTAGAGCATGATTGAGTACAGAACCCTTGTATGCACAAGACCATATAATTATGTTCATAAACCATAAACTTGAGCATCATGCTTTAGACCAAACAATTATTCATTGTACTTACTGCAGCTGACTAAGAATATCCCTAAAATTACACATATATATTGCATGCTGTTGTAGACTAATAATTTTATTCTTTTAGCTGGTTACTATAATAACATTCTATAGCAACCATGGATGGGGGACATTTGTAGTAGTTGACATCAAAAATATAATTTGCATACAAAGAAGCCTTATAATTATGATATTAATTACTGATTTTCTAGCTATAGTATACTCACTTTTCATATGAGAATTTAAATGCAGTTATTAATTATAAGTTGATAATATATTATTTCAGCAGAAACAGCATTGTTAGCAACAAAGTTATAATTATACAATCATTACAACATATAATATTTTAAATTACCTTGATCTGTACCCGCTGCATTTTATCTTATAGTATATCAATCCAATAATGATACATATCCAATTTAGGGTCCAATCTAAGTGTTAGTGCAATACTATTATTACACCATTTTTCCTTTGTAATAGTTTGTCCTAATCTTCTACATAACCACTAACTGGCTTTCACAGTATATTGATATTTGGTAATTTTACATGACTGCTGTGGAAACGTTGGCTACAGTTGAGTACATGCTTATATAAATTACTTGCATTAACAGATACACAACCTTTAGGAATATAATGGCAGATCTGTCCTATTCTTCCACATGCAGCCTATAGCTGTGTCGATGTCAGCCAACCTAGTCCTAGTTGAGACCTGTACTATTATCAGTGGCACATCTATACAGGTGGGCCATGGGCCTAGTAACAATTCAAAGGATATTTTTCCCAACATAAAACTCCAGAATTGAGTACAACCTTCTGTTGCTGCAGTTTTCACAATATCGGGATCAGGTATTCAGATTTCTATCTGCATGGATCTTCTTGGAGAAGCATGTGTCACAGCAGTAAGTTACAAGAGTTCAATATCAGAGCAGCCATGCATGCACTATAGGTTAATTCATAAAACTATCAGGAATGCTTTGCTGTGCTAGATGGAATCTAACTTACACAAGAATGACAATGGTACTTTAGTAAAGCCCTTGCATGAATATAGCCACATTTAAGGCACTTCAATTTTTGTGCAACAGTAGTGTGCATGTTATCAGAACAACAAAACACCATGCAATCCTTTAATTAACATGCAAGTGAATGACAGTATATGGTGAGTGCATTCATTCATATATTCATATAGTGCATAGTATTGGCACGCAGTATCACTAAGGACTGATGGCTAATCTGTAATGGCATACGTCTGAATTGTGATACATTCATGCAGGCTAATGTACATGTGTATGTATTATTAGATATCATTATAGAGATATGCATAATGCATTGTTTGAAACACAAAGTTGACATGACTATACAGCTTATGTGGTAGTATAATAGTATATATACATGTTGTTCACACAACATAGGAGATTCTCACAACTGCGTGTGGCTGCATAATAATGATTGTGAAGCAAAGCAGAAGATAAGTGTCAATAACTATAGAGTATATAGCTGCTGGCTTTGTATGCAGCTTGCAGTAACTTGTTATACTGACACCAACATTGCACAATTTTGGTGTTTAATGGATATGAGAATTGTCATTCAGAATAATTATGTTATCATACAGTCTGGCTATTTTATTATTATTTATTTTATTTAAAACTTTATGGTGTAAACACACCAAAGGCCTGAAGGTAACTTGCATCAACAGCCTTGTACATTACCCTATGTTACTTATTTACATATTTATTTACATACATACATACATACGTACAGTTGCTAAGGAGAGTTTAGATTGAAGGTGGGTGGCTGTAACTGATAAATTCTTGAGAAAGAAGTTAAGTAACATGTACAGTTGCTCTTATCGTCAAAGTTAATAACTTAATGATCATTGGTAGTAATAGGAGTCATTACATATGATTCTGTGTATTCATACCAGCTGGATTAATCATTGTGGAGGACAAAAGTGTATAGACCAAGTTATAGCTACTATAATGTACTGTACCACCATAAATCATGATGCAATTAAAAATGTGATAATTGATCATGATTCATGACAAAACAACTCATAACTGCTTACTGCTATATACCTAGTTATTCATGTCACAATTATGTTTGCATGTAAAAAAAGAATTTAAAAAGAAAGAAAAAGCCATGTATCGTATGCATGCATGGTCCTTATGCTATTATATATACATTTTCTATCTACATAATGCGTCTTCGTAACTATAATACTTGCAACTTATTGGCCGAACGTGATCCATTCACCTTGGTCAGCTTGTTTGAATATATAATTATAACTAGACAGTATATGTACCATGATTAAATGTTTTGAAGGATAATAACAATTGTAAGAATCTACTAAATTGTCACAGTAGAAAGTACTAGGAACTGATACACTATTACACTGTTATTACATTATTTTGCTTTACTATTTCTAAATAATCAATATGGAAATTTGAACACTATCACATGATCAATAAAGCATGTACATGTTCTAGGAAACTAAGTTCAAGCTATGTATGTCAATCCTACACAATGCACAGGTCTGTAATATTATCTAATAATACATACACATGTACATCATGTATCATATCTAGACCGTTCAGGCATACGCAATTATTATAGAGTAGCCACCATGCACTGATCATGACTCCTCATTAAAGTATAGTTTATTTTATATTTCATTCTTGACTGATTGTTCTGTATACATCATAGCCTTTTAACATTGTTAAGTGAATTTCACTGTTGCCTGATCAAAAACTCCACTCTGTGCATATACAATTTATACACTGATGTCACATTACCAATATTAATTTTTCCCCATACTATATGATACATAATTATGAGTGAATAAGCTCAGACACTTGCAATTGCTGTTATGGTCATGTGCGTGTGATTTCTGTTAGTTGAATGTACAGTAAATACAATCTAAACCAAAACAGCCAAGCTGTAAAAAAAGAGTGCGGCCCCCAAAAAGGCCAGCATGAAAAAAGATGTGAAATCCAAAGTGGCGGCCAAGAAATGGCTGCGATGGTAGGTTAATGGCAAAAATTTTAATTACGATAATTCAGGTGAATTTGTGTTGCCTCCTCCACTAGAATTCGGCACCAAATTCACCTGAATTGTTGTAATTAAAATTTTTGCCATTATCCAGCCATTTCTTGGCCACCACCTTGGATTTCACATCTTTTTTCATCATGGCCTTTTTGGGGGGCGCACTCTTTTTTTACAGCTTGGCTGTTTTGGTTTAGATATAACTTCTTTTTATATTACAAGCCACAAAGCCAGCCATTAACTGGCTTTGGTGCTTCCTTCTAACTTGTTTTTTTTTTCTTTTCTGCAGGAACTGTAGAACAAAGGAAGAAATGTTGTCTACAGTTTTTTGTCTGATTAAAAATATTTGTATATTTAACAATGAAAGAAAATCATACTGTGGGTAATAAGGTGACTTCTTATACATAACTGAACTGTAGCTGAAACTCCCATTGTTTGTAGCTGAACTCTTTTCAGGGTGACTTGTTTCTAGCTGAACTCTCTACATGGTGATTTGTTTCCAACACATATTTTTACAGGGTGATTTGTTTGTAGCTGATCCCTATAAGGTAACTTGTATCTAGCTGATATCTCTACAGGGTGACTTTTTTGTAGCTGATCTCTCTACAGGGTGATTTGTTTGTAGCTGAACTCTCTACATGATGGTTTCTTTGTAGCTGAACTCCCTACAAGGTAACTTCTTCTAGCTGATCTCTCTACAGGGTGACTTGTTTGTAGCTGAACTTTCAACTTGATGGTTTCTTTGTAGCTGAATTCTCTACAAGGTAACTTCTTCTAGCTGATCTTTCTACATGGTGACTTGTTTGTAGCTGAACTCTCTACATGATGGTTTCTTTGTAGCTGAATTCTCTACAAGGTAACTTCTTCTAGCTGATCTCTCTACAGGGTGACTTGTTTGTAGTCGAATTTTCTACATGATGGTTTCTTTGTAGCGGAGTTCTGTACAAGGTAACTTCTTCTGGCTGATCTTTCTACAGGGCGATTTATTTGTAGCTGAATTCTCTACAGGGTGGTTTGTTTGTAGCTGAACTCTCTACAAGGTGACTTCTTATATAGCTGAACTATCTACACAGTGATCTTTTTGTAGCTGAACTGTCTACAGGGTGATTTGTTTGTAACTGAACTCTCTACATGTCAAGATGATTTGTTTCTAGCTGATCTCTCTATAGGGTAACTTTTTCGTAGCTGAACTCTCTGCAGGATGGTTTCTTTGTACCTGATCTCTCCACAGGGTGACTTGTTTGCAGCTGAACTCTGTACAGGGTGGTTTTTTGTAGCTGAACTCTCTACAAGGTGACTTAAGCTTCTTCTAGCTGATTTCTCTACAGGGCGATTTGTTTGTAACTGAATTCCCAACAGGATGATTTGTTTGCAGCTACATGAACTCTCTACATGATGGTTTCTTTGTAGCCAAACTCTGATGTGGTTGTAGCTGAACTATCTACAGGGTGATTTGTTTGTAGCTGAACTCTCTACAGGATAGTTTCTTTGTAGCTGAACTCTCTGCAAGGTGATTTCTTCTAGTTGATCTCTCTACAGTGTAGCTTCTTGTAGCTGATCTCTCTACTGGGTGACTTGTGTCTAGTTGTACACTCTACAAGGTGATTTGTTTGTAGCTGAATACTCTGCATGGTGATTTTTTGTAGCCAAACTCTCCACAGGGTGATTTTTTTTGTAACTGAACTCTCTACAGGATGGTTTCTTTGTAGCTGATGTTGCTACAGGTGACTTGTTTCTAGCTGATCTCTCTATGGGATGGTTTCTTTGTAGCTGAACTCTCTACAGGTGATTATTTTCTAGCTGAACTCTCTCCAGGGTGATCACTTTACAGCTGAACCCTCTACAAGGTGACGTTTTCTAGCTGAGCCCTCTCTTATTTCTAGCTGATCTCTCTACACAGTAACTTGTTAGTAGAGCTGAAGTCTTTACATGGTGGATTTTGGTTGTTAAACTCTCTGCATGCATGAAGACTTGTTTGTAGCAGAATTCTACAGAGTGAATTGCTTGTAGCTGAACTCTCTACAGGGTGCATGACTTGTTTATAGCTGAACTCTCTTCAGTGTGACTTGTAATATTCTGAATCACTACAGCAATATATTCGTAGTTGAACTCTCTATAGGGCTCGCTATAGGGTGACTTGCTTCTTGCTGAACTGTCTATATAAAGATTAACTGTTTGCAGCTGAACTCCCTACAGAATAAATGTAATAGAATTCTATAATGGAGTAAATAAATTAGCTGAATGTTCTATTAGGGTGACTGTCAGTCTATTATCTCGATCTCGCATTTGCTACACGGAGTTGGCTTTTGAATCATAAATCAGTGGTTTGTAATCCGATCCTTCTGTAATAACGCAAGGACTTTCTATGAAGATTATTCCAGCTATACACCGAGTTTCAGCTCATTGCTCCAAGCGGTTTGCCTAGTAGGCGTAAACACTAATACTTTTTTTATTCATAAATATCGATCGCGTAATTGTGACACAGGTTGGGTTTTGTGTCATATCTCCGTGGTCTTTATGTCGATTCCTTTCAAACCACCAAAAGGTACTCCTACGATGGTTACTCGTACTCCTACGATGGTTACTCTATTTACATAGCAATTTTTAACTGAAGCGGTTTACCCTGTAAGTGTGACAACAAATCGATCTTGTTTTACGCGAATAATCGGTCATAACTCCCGAATCATTCATCAGATTTGCACCAAATGTGATGCTAGGATTCGCTTTTGGACTCCCTTTCTGTGTGCCAAATTTCAAGGCGATCAGAGCCCGCGTTTTCGTTTTATAGCAATTTTTGCAAGTGTGCGAAAACACGAAGAAAAAAAACGAAGAAAAAAATCGAAACTTTGGTAGTTTGTAGCTATCTCGGAAATGGCTGGAGCTAGAGGTGCGGCGGTTATGCCAGCATAATTTCAGGCATAATAGGTATGTGTGTGAATCAGGAATAATGCTAGCATTTTGAGGTGATTATAAAGCTTTAATAGTAGGAAAATCTGCAGATTGCACAATTCCGTTAAAAAGATCGAGTTACTCTAATAGAGCAGTCAGAAACTCTAATAGAACAGCCACTGAAAATTATTTACTCTAATAAAGCAGTGACATCAAATGAAATATTCTAACCAGCTAAAGAATTCAAGATTATTTGAAGCTTAAACATCATGAAAATGGCCTGATACAGCAATAAACTGGCATTACTAGCCAATTATGGTGGCATAATTTTGAGAATAATGGGCAATTCTAGTCTCAAAAGCATAATTGGTGATTTTTTGAGCACTGCTCAAATTTTGGAGCATAATAGCCTCATGCCTAGCTAGAGCAATTTTCTTCAAAACTGGTATGTAGACTCCCCTGGCTGGCGGGCAATTGCAACTCTGTAGCAAATTTGGTTCCAATCAGAGAAGGGATCACCGAGATACAAAAGTGTGAAAATGACATTTTCTTTCTTCCTGTCAATATACCCACGGTGTGCGCGCCGGCTTCTTGGGCCGCACAACCCACTATCGCGTGTCTTGATGTAAATTTCCATAAACAATATATTCCCACGTGACAGTTGTTAGTGACTCAACCCCTGCACCACTGACTTTTATATATTACCAGTTAACCTGACATAATTAAAAAGTCAAAATATAGTAAATATCACATCAAGCAAAAAATAAAAATATGTGCATAAGTAAGTACAATAGGTTGTTTGTAGCAGCTATTACCGTCTGTCACATTGCTAATCCTCAACAGCTATATGGGGAAAAACCATGCATTTAATATGTCTTGCACTAGTACAGCTCACCTACACAAATAAATCATTTCTGTGAGTAGGTGTTGACTGAGTCTCAACTAACCACGTAGCTCAACTGCAAGGAAAGCATTAGTTACGCACAATTTCTTTTGACAACACAGAAGTATGCAATGTGTGTAGAGGTATGTTATTGTTATTAGAGCTTTACAGTGACCAGCACTGAAGGTCTGACAGTAACATGTGCTGCAGCCTTTGGATTGCCTAACCTAACTGGAACTGGAGACTTTAAATGATTACCTAGCTAACAATAACATGTAACATTAAAGGGCCAAAGAAAGGAAAAAACTCCTCCTATCCCAGGATTTGAACTGCAGGCCACCCAATGTCTAGTTGAGCGCAACACTCAGTCTCCTCCAGGAGGGATGAATGTTCTTCCTTTAAACCAAAGTATTTATTAAGTATGTAAGCCAAACATTTGTAGAACAGGAAACAGAAACAAACTGTTGATTTACATACAGGTAGACGTGCTATGTACCGCACAGCCAAAACACTCAACTCACTGAACAATTGCTGGGTTTGCTCCCCTCTTCACTTTTCTCGAAAAACTGTACCTAGGAGTGAATGATATGGTCATTGTGGACACACCTTTTTGCATACTTGGAGAAGTCATCGTAGGTTGGTTATATGTCACACAGCTGTTACCAGCTATGTAAATCACAAACATTTGACAATCACCAATGGTTACTATAGCAACAATATTTCTAACACACCCACCTTACAGAGTTTGCATCATGCTGGTGACACCAGACCATCACACATCACTGATATCATGCTCGTAGTTCCTTGTAGCCACACTGTGATTAAAATGAGCACAGCAAACACAATGTGAAATAGCTACCATATTAATGGTCAAATACCAAACCAGGGTATCTGCATAACACTTCAATTACATGAACAGTTGTGTGCCTTTCCTACTAACCCTTCAATAAATATGCAGAAATTCATGGACAAATACACACACTACACACATGCGCACTACACTACTCACACGCACACACGCACTACACTACACACATACGCACTACATTACATTACACACACTACACACATGTGCACTATATTACAATACACACACACGCACTGCACTACACTACACACATGCACTACACTATACACATGCACTACATTACAATACTCTCACACATGCACTACACTATACACATACACTACATTACATACACACACGCACTACACTACACACAATCCTTGCTAATATGCAAGGACAACCACCACTTTTGGCCGGAAAATGTCAGATGTCCTACAAGCACTGCATACATACTACACACATACACTGCACACACCTACACATACACTGCACACACCTACACATACACTGCACACACCTACACACACACACGCACACGCACACGCACACGCACACACCACACACATACTACACACACACACACACACCCACTGCACTATACTACACACATACACTACATTACAATACACACACGTACTACACTACACACACATACACAATCCTTGCTAATATGCTCAGACAAACACCAATTCTGGCAGGAAAATGTCAGATGTCCTACAAGCATTGAATACATACTACACACCTACACTAAGCACACACAACACACACAAACGCACACACAAACACTACACACACAATACACACACACACACACACACACACACACACACACACACACACACACACACACACACACACCTACACAGTGGTGGTTCACTAGGTAGGCTCGAATATCCCAGTAGCTATGTACTAGTAACCCACAGGAGGCTGCATCACGTCACACAGGTGAAGGTGTGGGCACCTAAAGTCCCATCTGGACTATCACCTGCTGTGGGAGATAAGGACAAACACAGATACACAACTTTACACACTCACACATACACATGACACATGCTCATCTCACACACGCACACACGTACGCACACACGTACACACATGCTACACACACATGCAGTACATGTGTATGGATCTATTGTATGGAAGTGACTCACTCTTTATTATTATTATTTATTTACTGTACAGAAACCTCCATATGGAGTATATAGTACAACAGATTAAATTAAGAATAAATTGTAGTGATTGTACTTAGCTATAATTAATACATTGTTTACTACATACACTACAATATGTATTCACTAGTACTAGTATTCACATGCCTGTGTTTTTTCACACCTATAATTAATAATTACTGTACAAGCAAGTGAGAAAATTATAGCGCAGTGTGAATGTTGAAATAAAATTAGAATGCATTACATAAATATTGTATATAGACAAAAGTCTATGCAAACTGGCTGGCAGTACAGTACCCAATATAATTCCGGATGGAAAATTTTACCTGCTTATTATGTTATAGTAGCATGAGATATTGGTTGAAAATCAAGTATAGCAACCCGCGGTATCTTTGGTAGATTGTAATTTTTTAACAGGGGATCCACTCAGTAACTGAATACTGATTTTCAGTGCAGCCCAGTAAAGATTAAAAGATTACTGTAGCATAGTTGAAAATTTTCAAGAAAGTGAAACGTCATCACAAAGGATTAAAGCATGAAGATAGATTCACCAAAGCTGCACAAAAAAAAAACAAAAAAAAGTGCAAAGTAAAAGTACTAAGCCATAGGCAGGAGGATAGTTCAATCATGGCTCCTACGTTAGGACAGCTTTGGACTTCATTGGTGCAAATTAAAGCATCTGGAATATTTTCGCTCCAGCACCACTGATGCTGGTGGGAAATAATACCAAATAAGTACATAAATGGCACAGTGTAGTCCCAGCTTGATACTAGTCAGTGACTGGAGGGACAGAAGGCAGAGTCTGTACTACATCAGTTATTATTTTTTATTTTTTATTATCAAGTCTACCAGTTGGGCACTGGACGGTTTGCACAGAAGGCAGAGCCTGTACGAGGTGCTTCACCACTAGCCCAGGGAACCTAAGCGAAAATCGTTGAGTTTAGTATTCTAAAGTAAAGCGGGACAAATGTTGAAAA
Source organism: Dysidea avara (assembly GCF_963678975.1). Taxonomy (NCBI): domain Eukaryota; kingdom Metazoa; phylum Porifera; class Demospongiae; order Dictyoceratida; family Dysideidae; genus Dysidea; species Dysidea avara. The sequence continues at coordinate 10,928,022 of NC_089282.1, read as the reverse complement.
AAAAGCCAACCCCAGCGTGACTTCGATCTGCAGGCCACCCGGATACCGGCCAAGCGCCACACTCAGTGGTCAAACCAGGGAGGCCGCCTAACCAGCCGCCTTAAGTATGGAATTTTAATCAGTTTTATTACTAGTTTACGAACTTCACTTATAAAGACAGAAATAAGCACAAAATATATAAAACTAAACACGTACCTACACAAGCATCACTCAAATCCAATTGGTCCAGATCAATGGACTCCGAGATGGACTCGCTCGCTGAGTATTCAGCACAGAACACTGTGGCACCATAGTGGCACGATTGATTGTGGGAAGCCTAAAGCAGCGTAGCTAGTATACTGCTAATCACCCCGTATTCCAATACCGTACACTACTCTAGTCCAAACTAACGCACCATGTACCTTTGGACTATTTATCCATCTACCTCTAGATAATACTTTGCTTTCTGAAACCTCGGACCCCTCGGTTTCAACAAAATGCAATTATTTTTTATGGCTATGATAGGAGCAATACATTTTCCGTAATCTTTGTGCCGGGGCGGACATGCGGTAGTATACAGGAGATGGTTACGCTATTGAAACCACAACGCTAATCATTTTTGTGCCCACTTAGCAAATCGGTTCGCTATACTAAGCACAACACCGGATTTTCATATTTCCGCCCTGGGCTAGTGGTGAAGCACCTCGTACAGGCTCTGCCTTCTGTGCAAACCCTCCAGTGCCCAACTGGTAGACTTGATAAGAATACTCTTGCTAGCAAGGAAAGTGCAAGCTGAGATCTTCGGACGAGACGCCCTTAGCTACTTATCTGTGTGCGAGTGTGTGTAGCGAATGAGTAAGTAATAATAATTGCTATACTATGTTGTTATTAGCTGCCCAATATGCGTATGTTATCCCATACGCGTATGCATAGGCGGATCTGAGGGGGGGCCAAGGGGTGCTGCGCCCCCCCTGGCCCTTCTCTTGCCCCCCCTTGGGCTCACACTACTATACTGATACCAGAAACTGAAATCATGCATTCACACTGTATTCAGAAGTATAGAAAGCCAATGTGCAAATAGAAGACAACAGTTATAAATGTACTTTACAGTTATACTGTACATTGTGAAGAAAGTGAGGCAAATAAGTTTGAGTTTTTGTGTCGAGATCGAGATACTCTAATAGAGCAGTCACTACTCTAATAGAACAGTCACAATTTAATGTCATTATAACAATACTACTTATTTTTGATTTAGTACACTTTACCATCAAACAGGTTTTATCTCAGGATAGGATAACTAATCTTTATATGCATTGCAAGCATGCACTTTGTTCACTAAATGTTATCAAAAATGCTCTCAAATTCAAACCTAGGAAGTCTAATGGTTAAATTTTTTTCTCTAGCTACAGTCTTACAACTGTATGTCTATCATTCATCCAGCTATACTGAATAAAGTTATGCAACTGAACATAACTTGTGTACTAGAATTCCTCTTAGTGGAACAAACACTGTTGTACACTAAATTTTCTTGCCCCCCCTTGGCCCCCCCTGACAATACCTTCTAGATCCGCCTATGCGCGTATGGGACATCCCGGCCCATCCGCGTATGAGCTACAGTCAATTGCAGAATTCTTGTAAAAAGTATGCCGTACCGTGAGTGCTTCTGTAAGGCTCCCTGTGAGTAAATTTTATTGTCTTTGCCACGGTTTCAACAGCAACTGAACCACACTAATCTTTTTCCTCAATCCGGGTGATCCGGCGTCACTACAAATAGTTTTCCAGCCCACGGAATGTTTACAGCACGGGAAGAGAAATTTCACTAACAATTCTGCAATCGACTGTAACTGTATGTCTCTTACGCGTATGGGCATCCCATACGAGTTACCCTACGCAAGTATGCCGGTAGCCACGGCAGCCCACGGGGGGGGGGGGCAACTGGGGAATTTAGCCCCAGATCCCAGCCTGAAAGGGGCCCCTTGTTTAAAAGATCGATATACTCTAATAGAGCAGTCAGATCTAGATACTCTCTATATTATTAACTCTTGCTAATAGAGTAGTCAAAGTATTCTTCAGAGGAGCAGTGTAGCAAGCTTATAAATAAGGAGATATGGTTGGTGAGGGTAGCTATTGCAATTGTCAGCATGTAATGGCCTTTATTTTTTTTGTCTTTAACTTAGAGCTTGGGTGAATTTGTGATTATGATTCACAATGGAAACCTCCTTGCCCCTGGGGCCCCACTTTAACTCTTTGCACTGGACCCCTTAATTTCTCTGGGCGGCTCTGCCGGTAGCTATAGCTAGCTGCCTCCATGCAATCCTTCGATTTGTTTTATGTGCGATATTTAGGAGTTTACATTGACCATCATTTAACTTGGCACCAACATGTGGAGTATGTTTTACAGAGGGTTCGTGGCAAATTATATTCAATTAATCGCCTTAAGCCACTCACTCCTACTGTGATGAAATTTTTCCTAGTATTGCAGCATCGACTTGTAAATTTGTGTCTATTTGTTTGGCAATGTCATTGATGGTGATAAATAATGGTGACTCACAAGAGTGCTTAGACCTAAATCCGAACTGTCTGTCAGAAAGAATATTTTGATTTTCCAGATGTTTCATTATTTGACTTACTATAATGCGTTCCATTGATTTGTATATTACTGATGTTAATGAGATGGGGCAATAGATTTTTGGGTCAGATTTTTGGCCTTTCTTGAATATTGGACTGACATAGGCATGTTTCCATTGGGACGGTACAGTTCCAATTTCTAGCGATTGCTTAAATATGTGAGTAAGCATAGGAGAAATTTCAGCTGCTGTTGTCTTTAGTACAAGTGGATGTATAGAGTCTGGACCAGGAGATTTTGATGGATCACAGTTGGTTAGAATGTTGTAAACTCCTTGTTCTGTGATTTCAAATGCTGGTAGAGATGGATGTAATGAAGGACCTTTGTCAGGAATGGTACTGCTGTTGTCATCAGTTGTGAATACAGATTTGAAATGATCATTTAAAACAGTTGCCTTTTCAATTGGGTCTGTTAAAGCATTGCCATCTTCGGGGTGTAGTAATGTACCAATGCTGTCGTTATCTTGCTTACGAGTTTTCAGGTAGTGCCAAAGAGATTTTCTGTTATGTGATGATGATACAAGATTTGTCACATATGTTTTGTGCTATCTACATGCATGGATGTTGTTAGTCTTTCCCCACATTGGCCTCGGGGGAGGGGGGGGGGGGGGCTGGCCAGCACGTTTTTATACCAGCGAAGTTGCATTCACTAGCTATGTAGCTATAGCTAGTATGTGCTTCCACTTTCTCGTGCAATTGCAGCTATAGCCGTCTAGTTTATTGATATTCTAACTAAACATTAGTGTTAGCAAGGGTTCATAATATTTGTATGGGGACCTTACAAATATTATGAATTCTTGGTATTAGTCTACCATTTAAAGATATATGTATATGGGACAGCAGACCGTCCCATACGCGTAGGGGAATCCCATACAAGCTTACCTATATGGAATGTCCCGTACGCGTACGGGATAAAATACGCGTATTGGGCAGAACAGCTATGTTGTGGCTAATCTGAGCCAGCGGCGGCACCATGCTAGGGCTGCCAAGCTGAGAATCAGGGGGCTTGGGCCGCCGGCTATTCCAATGCAATGGTGTCCAAAGCATCATGCTAGGGAGTTGGGGGCATCCACGATGCTTTTGCTAATCGGTGTGAAGACACAATCTAGTAGTCTCGTCCTCCAGACTGTCCAGACCCATTCTCCGGGATGGGCGCTTATCGATTGGAGTTTTAGGCGGGGGGTCCTTCACATACAAAATCCATCTACGAAATTTCGAAATATGGAAATTTGCCAACCAAATTTCTAATTTCTGAATAAATTTCTACCAAATTTCCAAATTTCTACCAAATTTCCGAATTTCTGGCTTAATTCTTGGGTGCTACGAAGTTGTAGCTTGAGTTGTAGTATATTCCGTGCCTTAGGCTACTGTATTATGGTTTCAGTATGGGTTCAAGTCGAGCCGAACGGTTCACTAGTGGTCTGGTAAGCCGTCGTGACTCTATCAGAGGTAGGAATTTGAATAAAACACTCACCAGTAATCCACAGACACACCAAAACGACTTGCACTGGCCTTTGCACCATGGGAATCGAATCAGCTCGAAAGTATACAACAAATTTACGAAGCAGATTATGGACAAATGTTAGTGTGTATAATCTAAATGGCGCTATAGCTACGTATTCTATTGATAGTGACCCCTCTTCCTTGCATCTGGCCTCGTATATATACACATATAAATCCATGCAATATAACTTACACTAATGAAATAATCAAAATTCAATGCCAAACATTATAAAAATTTTAATCGTATGGATTTAGCTATGTATTTAAAATTTCAGTTTTCTGAATTCCCAACAAAAATTTCTACATTTCTAATAAAAAATTGCCAAATTTCTATGGTCATCGATGACATTTCTGGAAGTGAAGGACCCTTCGGTTTTAGGTGTAAAATGGCAGGGTTGGTACTCCCAACCTCTTCACTAAAGACTTATTAACAGATGGAAAGTTTTAGATTAAGCAGGATTACTGCTGATAGACTCAAGTCGCCAAAAGAAATATGGGAAAAATATATTTGCCCACTGTGCAAGTCAGTGCAAGTTTTTTGTTGGACCGCCGATGCGGTACTGACAAATCGCGTGTGGGCACAGATTGTGCAGGGACTGTGCAGATTCCAGCTTTAAACGAGAGGATAACCCAATGTGTCCAGTATTTGAGGATGGTGAGACGCATTTTATGATCCCAGATGATGATGATATAGAGGAAGGCGCGCAGAAATTCTTCCCAGGTAAGTTTGCGCAACATGATATAAATAAGCTCAAGGTGGAGTTCCATGAAATTCTTCAAGTGTGATCAAGTTGTACTAATAAAAGATTTAAAGGAACACTGTTGGTCATGCCCACATGCCGTTGAAGTTTGTGAGTATTGTAAACAGTTTATTCCTCGAGAAGAGGTGCAGAATCATTCAGTTAGCTGTCCTGAAATGAAGAGACATTGTCCTTTATCAGATATAGAATATTTTCTTGATATAGTAACAATGATGCTAGGCAATGGGGAGATAAAATAGCTGAATTCACAAATACAATAGAAAAGTCATTATCAAAATGTAGAGGCATCAATTTGGATGCTGCTGATTTTAAATTTCACTTGGACAGTAAACATGCCGATCATATTTCAGCATTAGTGGCACATTTGAACTTGTTAACAATAAATATTGCAAAAACTGCAGTCTGAAAAACATTCAGATAAAAAATATGAAAAAGATACATATCAAACCTTTTGTCAAATATACCGTACAATAATTTGGTACCCTGTTTACGTTATTTATGCATGTTTATACAGGAAGTTCATTAAAATTTGCAAATAAGCTGGTGCAGCTAATTCCGGGGTTGCAAAAGTACAATTGTACGCATCACCTATCATAGCCTAGGGCTTTGTGATTCTTACCATATCCGTAGAAAGCCTGTTCCATATCTGGTTAGTTTGCTATTTGACGGCGAAGGTTGGTGTATAACGTTTTTCCCCACTGTATTGTGTATGATACGCAATTTTGCGTAATCGAATTAGTGGTTCCCTAGTGACTTCGCCGAGGGGATTTCCTTATTTGTACGGATGGCAGCTGTTAGAGCATTCTATTGGCTTTCTTTTGGTGCTTAGTTTGTGTCCGTACGATATTCTATTCTCTTGCTATTTCAGTTTATACAAAGTGATGTAAAATGTATGCGTTTTGTATGGAGAAACTGAAGTGGCGGTCCATCCGGTTTGAAACCTTTCGAAGAATCAGAGTGTGATCAGCTCATTTAATGATCTAAGGACAGAAAACAAACAAAAGACACTGGTAAGGCATGATAATGCACATAAAATGACTGTTGACTGTAAATTGTATTTCAAAAATTTTCCCAGTTTGACTTTACAAATCCCAATAGCATGTTTTGATATGAGTGGTGTGGCAAAGAACAGACTAGTATTAAAAGCTGTGGGAGGAGCTGATGCAGTTGAAACAGATGGAGCTGCTGATGTTTCAATACAGTTTAAAGCATTATAGGAAAAAATACATATGATGCAAACGAGTATAGAGAGTTTGAGAAAGGACTGTACTATGATGCACAAAGAACTAGTAACAGCACAGAATGATCTGGCTATATAGCCAATGAAGATAATAAAAATTTAAAATCTAAGGTAGATTTCTTCGAGCAGAAGCTTGCAACCAGAGAGCAACAATTGGAAGAAAAGAAATTTCTGTCTTTCACTCCTGGAAGCTGGCAATTATGATGGAACGATGATATGGAGAGTAGGAGGCTTTGACTCATGTACTAAGGATGCTCGTGATGCAAGACATACATCAATTTTCAGCTTGCCATTCTACACTAGCAAGTATGGGTACAAAATGTGCTTAGGGCTGTACCCACAAGGGGATGGAATGGGGAAGAATACCCATCTCTCCCTGTTCTTTGTTGTAATGAAAAGCAAGTACGATAGTCTTCTGCAGTGGCCATTCATCAACAAAGTTACCCTGACATTGATCAACCAGACTGGTGGGCCAGATGTCACAGACACATTCAAGCCAGATCCCAAGAGTAGCTCATTCCAAAGATTGAGAACAGAAATAAATGTGGCATCTGGGTGTCCCCGTTTTGTGTCACTTGATGACCTCCACAGAAATGCGAGACACATTCAAGCCAGATTCCAAGAGTAGCTCATTCCAAAGACCGAAAACAGAAATGAATGTGGCATCTGGGTGTCCCCGTTTTGTACCACTTGATGACCTCCACAGAAATGCGAGACACATTCAAGCCAGATCCCAAGAGTAGCTCATTCCAAAGACCGAAAACAGAAATGAATGTGGCATCTGGGTGTCCCCGTTTTGTGCCACTTGATGACCTCCACAGAAATGTGAGACACATTCAAGCCAGATCCCAAGCATTTCTGTGGAGGTCATCAAGTGGCACAAAACAGGGACACCCAGATACCACATTCATTTCTGTTTTCGGTCTTTGGAATGAGCTACTCTTGGGATCTGGCTTGAATGCATCTTGCATTTCTGTAGAGGTCATCAAGTGGCACAAAACGGGGACACCCAGATGCCACATTCATTTCTGTTTTCGGTCTTTGGAATGAGCTACTCTTGGGATCTGGCTTGAATGCATCTTGCATTTCTGTAGAGGTCATCAAGTGGCACAAAACGGGGACACCCAGATGCCACATTCATTTCTGTTTTCGGTCTTTGGAATGAGCTACTCTTGGGATCTGGCTTGAATGCATCTTGCATTTCTGTAGAGGTCATCAAGTGGCACAAAACGGGGACACCCAGATGCCACATTCATTTCTGTTTTCGGTCTTTGGAATGAGCTACTCTTGGGATCTGGCTTGAATGCATCTTGCATTTCTGTAGAGGTCATCAAGTGGCACAAAACGGGGACACCCAGATGCCACATTCATTTTGGTCTTTGGAATGAGCTACTCTTGGGATCTGGCTTGAATGAGTGTCGCATTTCTGTGGAGGTCATCAAGTGTCACAAAACGGGGACACCCAGATGCCACATTCATTTTGGTCTTTGGAATGAGCTACTCTTGGGATCTGGCTTGAATGAGTGTCGCATTTCTGTGGAGGTCATCAAGTGTCACAAAACGGGGACACCCAGATGCCACATTCATTTTGGTCTTTGGAATGAGCTACTCTTGGGATCTGGCTTGAATGTGTCTGTGACATCTGGCCCACCAGTCTGGTTGATTAATGTCAAGGTAACTTTGTTGATGAATGGCCACTGCAGAAGACTATCGTATGGTTTTATCAAAGATGATACAATTTTCATTAAGTAAAAGTTGAACAACTTCCTACAAGATACTGATACAATGTTTCATTTTTTTGTAAAGCACTAATGTAAACTATCTCTAATGAATAAACTGCTTCCTCAACGTATTTTACAAAAAAAAAGAAGAAAAGGAATGATACATGATAATACGATGTATAATTTTGTACTCTTCCTTTGTAACCATCACTTTTGAAGTGTGTTATTTATGACTAGTTGCTCACTGTAAAAAATAAGCGCCCACCCCGGAGAATGGGTCTGGAGGATGAGACTAACAGTCTAGAGGAATTTTTAAGTGATCGGTCAATTTAGTTCATGCTGGTCCATCACGCACGATCATTTTGCTCAAAGTGGACACTAAGTCAAAGTCAAATGCATGTATGTACCTACCATACAGCTTTTACAAACAGATTACAGCTATGCCAGTCTACGTAAATGATGACACGAGATGCTTACCACTAACCCAGGGAACCTAAGTGAAGTTTAGTATCCTATTATTGATACAACCAGATCATTGGTCCACTGACTAGGGTCACCGTCTGAGTGCACGTATACCAATCAGATTGCAGCATTTTCAAAATTCAGTTCATAGGACATTTACAACTGAGAAAATTTAAGTGACATCCACCAAAGTATATATTTCCTGCCATTAACAATAATGTGACAAAACATATATATACATTTATATGCAGTTTTCGCCAATATAGCTTTACTTTGCCTAAGTTTTATGTTGCCCAGAAAAGTTTCCTTCTACAGTCAACCTCTCTAATCCAACACCTGCATAATCTAGAATCCTCTCTAATCTGACCAAATGTCATTTACCAACACTTTTGTATAGAAAACAACCTCTGTAGCTACTCTGTAATCCAACACAAAATTTTATTCCTTAGGCTTGGAAATACATTTTTAAAACCTTTGTAATCTGACACAGAATAGCTAATCGCAGCATTAAAACTGAACAATCACAGAAATAAATTTTAAGCAACCAAAGCATTTAATTGGGTGACAATAATAGAAAAAAGTTGCAATACTTCAGTATGCAAATTCTGAAATTAATTCACATTTAAAAAACTTGTGTGATCCATTTTACCTGTACTTTACTGCATAATCTGACATAATTATACTAGATATTGTACAATGTCAGATTATAGAGGTGACTTGATAATTATCCAACAACCTCCTCAATCCAGCAAAATTTATGGCTCCCATTGAGCATCGTAATAGAGAGCTGTATATGGTCATTCTTAGTTTCTGGTGAGGTCATGTTATACTACTTGCTGATTACTGAAGTATTTACCAATTACTTAAATCAGCTTATTACTTAAAGAAATACATATCGCTGCTGTATAAATGTTGTACTGGGAACTACTGATACTTTAATGCAATGTTTTGTGTTTTCTTTTAGATACCCTTTTAATAGAAATATTGCTTCAGAATGAAGAACTGCAAGTGGCTACTAAACAATGGCTAAAAGTTAATTTTCCAAAGATAACTCAGGAATTTTGTCGAAGATATAAGACCATAATTATACTGCTTGGTAAACCAGCTGCAAAAGTTGCATTGAGGGAATTAATGAAATATCACATTGAGAAAGTGATGACATTACATAGTACTGGTCTGACTGTAACTCTGATAGCTGACCTTACCCAAGAAGGATTGAAGTTTATTGGGTATGAAGATGCTGGAATGATTATCGGTGGTGCTGGGAATGTTGCTACTTTTGCAGCTTTTGGATATATCGGTCGTGGACCCGGAGGATTAGTTGTAGGAGCACTGGTAGGGTTTCTAGTTTGGGGAGCTGGAGAAATTGCTGGTAGCATTACTGAACATGTGTTGTCTTAACTTGTAAAACATGTGTTGTTTTAACTTGTAAATCAAAATTCACGCTTTGTTTTGCTGAGCTGCAATTATTGTAGTGTAAGTGAAACTTTATAATATAAGTGTGTGCCAAACTCTATGCAGTAGGATTATCTGGGTAGAGGATACAGTGGTCACATTATGCTGTCTTATTCTTTCCCACAGTTATTGCCCACTTATTATAGAAAGCAAAAAATAAATATGTGTGTAGAGCATATAGTTGAGTACAGAACCCTTATAAGACTATATTATAAACCATAAACTCGAGCATCATACTTTAGACCAAACAATTATTCATTGTGCCTACTGCAACTGACTAAAAATATCCCTAAAATTACACCTATACATTGCATGCTGTTGTAGACTATTAATTTTAGCTGGTTACTATAATAACATTCTATAGCAACCATGCATGGAGGACATTTGTAGTAGTTGGCATCAAAAATATAATTTGCATACAAAGAAGCCTTATAATTATGATATTAATTACTGATTTTCTAGCTATAGCACTTTCATATATGAGAATGCAAATGCAGTTATTAATTATAAGTTGATAATATATTTTTTTCAGCAGAAACAGCATTGTTAGCAACAAAGTTATAAGTACACAATCATTACAACATATAATATTTTAAATTACCTTGATCTGTACCCGCTACATTTTATCTTATAGTATATCAATCCAATAATGACACATATCCAATTTAGGGTCCAATCTAAGCATTAGTGCAATACTATTACTACGTGTCATTCACCATTTTTCCTTTGTAATAGTTTGTCCTAATCTACATAACCACTAACTGGCTTTCACAGTATATTGATATTTGGTAACTTTACGTGACTGCTGTGGAAACGTTGGCTACAGTTGAGTACATGCTTATATAAATTACTTGCATTAACAGATACACAACCTTTAGGAATATAGTGGCAGATCTGTCCTATTCTTCCACATGCAGCCTATAGCTGTGTCGATGTCAGCCAACCTAGTCCTAGTTGAGACCTGTACTACTATCAGTATACAGTTGACCATGATACTTTAGTAAAGCCCTTACATGAATATAGCCACATTTAACGCACCATGCAATCCTTTAATTAACATACAATTGAGTGACAGTATATAGTGAGTGCATTCATTCATATAGTCATAACCATTCATATAAATTACAGTCTACAGTCTCATGATGTAGTGCTACTAAAACTAAGTTAATATTCCTGAAACATGCTTTAATTAAATATGCTGGTATGCATCATTACAATTAAGTCCACTGTTTGGTGGGTCATATCTCCTACATCCACATAATATTATGATTCTCACCTCCTGTGACATGTATTCCCAACAAGTCTAGTTATTGTATATATGTTGTGATAGCAATTGGCAATATAGCACCTCATTTGGCATAGTTCAGTAAATGTACAGAACCTGTTGCGTTCCATGTCATGCTCTATGGCAGTACCTTGTGTTTTGACTATTGTTAGAATTGATTTGTATTTATTATAGGTTTAACTTTGTTTGTGTAATTAGGTTATAGGTTTTCGGTACGCATGTTTCAATCACGTGATAAAAAATGGCTGCCATGTAAGTGGCCTCGTGTTCGTTGTGACTTTCGGGCTATTAGTTTTCGAAGATAAATCACATCAACTATAGTTATACAAGACTATTGTGAGGAATATTGTATATAAAATATATATACATAGCATTCAAGTATATCAAAAGATCTTTATATTTCTAATTACTGAATCGGTGCACTGTTGCATCAAAAAAATAAATGGCCATGGAAAGATAATTCCTTGACTAACTTTCAAAAGAAACACACACAGAACAAGGGAATTATCTAGAGGGTTTTTTTTGTAGATAGCTACTGATTATATTTTTTGTACTCCAAAAAGCTAATTGTGCTCCAAAAAAAAGATCTCTACAAGTACAATCTTTTTGTACTCCAAAAAGTTAATTGTGCTCCAAAAAAAGATCTCTATACAAGTGCAATCTCATAAAAAAAAAATTCTTGAGGGCACACCCTTCTTATGTCATGCAAGTGCATTTTACGAATGCGGTTTACCCATGCATATATAGATCTCCCACTGTTTTGTTAGTTGTTACAGCATGAAGAAGACTATGGTGGCCCTATACATTAGACTCCCAGTACTTATACCAATAGCGGAGTATGTCAGGGGTGTCAGAGTAAAAGTGAATGTGAAAAGGTTTAATCCTAATGTTACTGAAGACAGCTAGCCTAGGAGGTTTGGGGGCATGCTCCATAAGAAATAATTTGAAATGTTGGCAAGTTTGGGCCGTAGTACTGCATAGTCTAATTGTTTCAAGGGGCAAACTTTTCGAGGTTGAGCAATGCATTGCTAAAAGTAAATTTTCGTGGATTTGCAAACACTACCAAAATGTATTGGACTACGTGGAGGTCTAAATATTTCAAGGATAAAATTTTCGCTGATAACCCCCAAAACCGCGATAATTTCCCCCTCGTTATACGGTACTGTGTTGGTTAGCTATCTGCAATGTTAAGGATAAACTGCATGGACGCTGACCAAAAAGCACTTCTGTAATACTGTTTAATCTTAACCATTAATGAAGGGATAAACTGTAAGGAACGTTTCCAAAGAAGCTGCAAAGAGAAACAAAACCAAAGCAAAGATTTCTTTTTAGAGACTCTTAATATGGATGGAACAGACATGAAGCTGTTCTGGGTGATAGACAGGTTAGATAAGTTATTGTTTTCTATCATTTGTTGTTATTCAACAAATGCTAAGTACTGCATGTTTACTACATTATACAGTGATAGTGCCAAATAAAATTTGCTCATCAGCATACATACCGTTGAAAATATAGTTTGTACCAGTTGTCAATCAGGGGACATGTATTGTATTCAGAGTTATTAAAGGAGGTTCCAATGGTAGTATATACCAAACAATGATCTGGACTAGCTATAATGTAGCTTTAAAATTTAGATAATAATAGTAAAATTAGTGATGAGGTGATACTAAATTCATTACATTTACATTTACAGCTATTCAAAATTCATTACTGGTAAGAATGTACTTACTGATTTGCCTTACCAGCATCTGAGAGGTTAAATTGCAGTTGTAACGATGACTGCTAAGTGACAGAAATTCCATGCAGCAGAGTAACAGTCACTGATGTCTACTTGATAAACTCGCACATTGCTAATCTGTGCAGATATTATATTATTGTTTTATGTTGCACACACAAATAAACATAATTAATGTACATCATGCAAGCACAGCAGTTATACTATAAACCACACCATTCTGTCGTACCTTTCCTTGTACAGCATCATTGAATACAACACATACTGTTCTCTACACTGTTCTCTACAGGAATAGAAGTCACACTCAAATTCTTTGTGAGGGTAGCTCTTCCCTTTTCCACTGTAGTGAGGTACTGAGGTCTAGGTGGTCTTAAGCTCCCAGTGGAAATGCCTCCAAGAACAATGATGGCTTCACAATTAATACTGACCACAGCAACACTATCTCTGGGACTGGACAGTGATGCCACTCTCTTCCAAGTATGACTGGAATAATCTAACATGGTAATATCAGATGTAGGAACACCTTGGATATCAAGACCACCTATGATCACTGGTGGATAAGAGTATGGTATCATTCTAGTGTCACAGTGAGGGGCACTTGGTAACTTCATCCATTGTGCTGCCCCATCACTGGTAGCTGGTTGTGAATTACAAGAAATTATTGTGTCTACTGCTAGCTGATATGCTGTTGAATTTGATGTGGTTCCTGGTCCACTATATCCAACAATGCAAAATATGTCCTTAGAAACGCTCGGGAATATGTTCCACATTGGTTCTGGTAGAGCAATGCAAGTCATTACCCAGTGAGATGGCTGTGTCCAGTCTAGCAATTCAATATCATTATGGTCAGAAACTTCATCCTTCCCCCCTCCCACAACAATGATGTAATATGAGTGGCTTACTACTCCTGGCTTGCTCCTGGCTTTTAACAAGTGTGGGTAGTGATTTATCCAAGTTTCATTAGTATAAGTAGACACTTTGTTAGTGATTTTCCTGTTAGCTATATCCCGTCCACCGATGATTGTCAGTTTATCATTAATTGTATGAAGCATACCATAATACTGGCCTGGGTTAGGAACACGTTCCCACTTATCTGTCATGATACTGTAGCAGTAGACATGATCAAAAATATCATCCTCTGGAGCAGTTCCAGCCATAACATACACCTTCTCATTGAGCAGTGCTACTGATGCACAGAACAATGGAAATGGCAGGTCTTTACACTTTTCCCATGTCAGCTCATAACAGCCACTTTGTAGTGCTGGTATCAAAGGAGGTAACTCCTAAATAACACATATTATCAAAATAGATTTATTGTAACAGTCACTATACCTAAATAGTATAGTACAAAAAATTAATGAATTATAGGATTCCAACAATAAAAAGTAGTGAAAAAAGATATGAATGATGATAGCAAGACGGATCTAGAATTTTAAAAGATGGCTTCTGAAATTAATAAGAGATAAGAAAGAAAATAATAAAGTGTTTAAGGCCTCCAAAGAAAAAATTGAAATTTAGAAGAAATGAGATCAGATGCTTTAAACCAGGATATAGCCAGAGACTTTTGGTGATGCCAGGGCCTAGCTACTTAGCGCTATATAGCTAGCTAGGGGCATGGGAGCATACACACTAGCATGCTGAAGCATGCCAACCTAGGGAGTCTGGTGGCATGCCCCCCAGAAAATTAGAAAATTAGAACCTCTGATAATTATATTGAATCTGAGAGTGATTTCAGCATTCCATCACATTTTGACTGTTGTATCAGGGTGACTGCTCTATTAGGGTATATTAATAAGTACATGCCACCCAGGAGTTTTAAACATTTTACCCTCTGAAATTTAATGTGAGGCTGCAGTTTATTTTTTTCCCCAGAAAATATATCCAGTGTTGTACACAAATCTACCAAGCATGCTTAACTGTTCAAAAAAAGTGGTGTCAAAAATCCTGCTAATGTAAAAGAATGTCACTAATGGGTGCCATTACAACTTGGGAAGAAGATTGCCTCCCAACTATAGGTCATAGATACAGGGGACAGCTGGTGGAGCACTACATGGCCTACACTTGGACTTGGTCATAGGCTTTGCTAGTGACTTGACCTAGCTAATCTATCAGAAGAAAGCTGTTAGGATAAGGGAAGAAACTGGCTGCTCATAGTCCAGGGATCGAACTCCTGATGCCATCACCACCTGCAGGGTTTCCAAAGTGGTCTCCATCAACCACTCTGGTCCATCAGTTAGACACTGCAAAACTTTAGTGAAAATAAAATGTGGAAAATGAAAAAATATGTTCAACTGTGAATACCTGAGTTTGTTTCAATTCAGTATTTATTCTTCTCTAAGGGTTTTGTCATTTTTAATCATTAACACTACAAGACTCTTTCGTATATGGTGTTTTTGCAACATAAGATATTTTATTGATTACCGCAATTTGGGGGGGTATGTGCCACATTGGGGGATTCCTACTATACAGTAGTACCATACTGTATAATACTACTGTACTATATGACAAGTGGAGCTACCACATGATGTGCACTACTCCAGACACCATAATGGAAATGCACAGTAGGGATATAACACTTCTTATTGTAATTTAATATCATGCACTACTCCAGCTTGTTTCAATACTTTTCATTGATGTGCTATGTATGGTTCCTACTCTAGTTGAAAATTTTTTTGTGTACTTTTTAAAACTTTCTTTTGTAAAATAAAATATTATGACTGGTGAACACACTGCATCAAAGAAAGAAATGGCACCTCATGGCCCAGCTATCAATTACTGTCTGAAAGTGAAGTATCCATTACGCTTTGTTGTCAGCTATGTTCAACCTGCTACACAGCATTACGAATCAAGAAAGCACCTCTGCAATCAAAGTAGCCACTATGAAAAATATGGACGATTTCTGTTACGAAGGGAAGCCATCACGTGCCATCACCAAATCGACACTATTCGCTGTCAGCAAAGATGAATGGGACACAAACGAGGACACTGTTAAGTGCATGAAGAATGCAATGTACGTACTGTGGTATACCAAAAGGCACGTATCCAGCTGAAGTGATGTCAAACAGTGAAAAAAGCAAGCCTGTAGCCTAAGTCGTTATCAAGTTACACTTGTCTGATGGCATCAGTCAGTTACTCAGTGAGTCAGTCACTAGAAGATATCGTTAATTTTTTTTTTTTTTTTTTTTTGTAAAAAAATCATAGCAATTTGTTGAAAGTGTTTCAGGTCGACCTGAAGGCTTGTTTGGGCTTAGTTCAATACTGCTTCATCATCGTCAGGGAAAAGTGAGGCTGGTTTTTTGGGTGATGTTTTTTCATGGGCCATGCCCAAACCTTTGTGGTCCCTACTATTGTACTGTATGATCATGTGGTATGGTTCTTTCTTCTTAAAGTGTATCATCTACTATTTTCAGAAGACATAGGTATAATGTTTTAAGAGTAATGGCAGTACTTACACATGCACTCAAAGTAGCGCTTTATAGCATAGGTAATAGATGTGCTTTCTATAGTGAGCAATAACGCTATTAATACTGCAAATAATGATACTAATACTTTCCATGCAAACTATCGGTAGCGATACCAGTTCTCAGAGTGTTTGTGCTGATTAACGATATGGTATAATTTGCAATATTGGTAACTGATTCAATTTCTCAATAGGGAGGAGAGCCTCCTCAGTTAGCTAAGGGAAGATAAAAGTTCTGTGATCTGTATTGTCTGGGAATATGGAATTGAAAATCTGCTTAAAACATTTTTTATTATTACTGTGAAAACTTCACAAATAGAAGATTATACACAGATATTAAGTGCAGATTTGAATAAGTCGGCTGTATCCAATTTGAAAATATACATGGCAAGGTAATAAGTTCCAGCATTGTCTTGATGCAGATGGTAAAAGAGTACTTGTAGGTGTTGGTGTTACAAAATGGTTGCATTACTATTAAAATATTCTAATAGAGCAGTCAAAATTTTGTTTCATAACCAAACGTGTCCATTAGGCCACAAAATTTAATTTTTGGTTTCTTATCCCTCACCACAATGTTGTTTCCTCACTGTATCAATAACTTTTTTTGGGCCACTTGTGACTGAATGCAGCTGCCTCTAGAATTATGATTTATGTAGTATAGGTATGTGGCATTGACTAGTGGTGCATATCAGAAGTAACATTTATATACACATATATACACAATAGACTAACCCTCAGTGGTTTAATCAGCTTAGCCAAGTGCGTTATTGAGGGACGCATGTCTGGGTCATCATTCAAGCAATCCTCAATCATCAACTTCAACACTTCAGCCTCTCCTGTAATCTTATTTAAGAACTCCTTGCAGCGGTCAACTACATGCAAAATTTTCTTTTCACTTGTTACTGGGTCTAATTGTACAGGAGATTTAGGTGATGGCCACTCTTGATTAAGTGTATGCAACATAATCCCACCATAGGAGAATACATCAAAAGACTGTCCGTATTTGTGTTCTACCACCTCAGGTGGAAAAAAATCAATATTGTTATCTTGTACTTCAGCTGATGGGTTCCTTCTACTTGCCTGTACTACTTTAGCCATGCACAAGTCAGAAATCTTTGCTACTGGCAATATTCCATTGTGTTTTAACAGAACTTTTTTAGGGGACAAATTACAGTGGATGAATGGAGGATCACGAGTGTGAAGATAGCCCAGCCCTTCAGCTACATCGTGCAATATTAAGATCTTCCTCTTTAGCAGTGGCGGATCCAGGGGGGTTTCATTGGTTTCCACGGAAACCCCCTTTGAAAAATGATTGCGTAACAATTAAATGTTTTAATTATCGCGGCGTGCGTCTCGATCGAGATACTGTAATTAGAGCAGTCACAGTAGCTACTAAAGTAGTGTGTAGGAAGTTTTTAATATATTTTATGTACTATTACTAGGCTGTGACCTTTTTTTTTTTTTTTTTTTTTTTTTTTTTTTTTTTTTGGTCTCACCTTACCAAACCAGACGATGTAGTGCAAACGTTTGCGTATCTCATGTCAATATATATCTCCACCTTCTAAACTGGAAACCCCCTTTATAAATTCCTAGATCCGCCACTGTTTAGAGTGATGTTTTTCCTCCCTAAGTAACTAGTAAGGTTTTCATCCATCAACTCCATTACCATGACCGGAAGTGATGCACTACTTGGATAATATATACCCACGAAGTGGACGATATTGGGATGAAATAACTCACTGCAACGAACACGCTCACGATCAAAGTCACCACGCTGTATTTTAGCAAAACCAGCTGGATGGATCTCCTTGGCGGCGTATATCACGTCACGGTAACGTACAGTGTATGTTCTACTGTATGTCCCTTTACCTAACTCCTCAGTCAATGGTTTGATTCCGCATAGAGTAAACTTCTTTAACTTTTTGCTGAGATCCTGATTTGATAGTTCGGCCATTCCGAAAAAGAGAATGGATGTGCCAAAAACTTATTTGGCGCCCGCCCCACACGGGCGCTGACGGTTACTTAACATATGGATCAGCTCTAGTTAGCAGCCAATATAGACATGTTTCCATGGTACATGTATGTGATAATGCTGACATACAAAATGTACATGATGGCATAAACAAAATCATCACTCGATTGATGGAATGGTGTTCATCACTGGTTAAAAGTCTTTCCCACAAACAAACTGAATACAAAGCAGTTGTCATTGCAAAACATCAAGATATCTCAGGTGAGGAAATCAATAGTGTTTGTGTGTCAAGTTGTTTGTCCTATCATTAATGAAGATATTGTCCTGTACACCTAAAACAATATTCCACCTGCTGGACAGGTGTCAGCCTTGGACATTTCACCATAGCAACCAAAGTTTAATTAGCAGCATAGTAACCATACAAATTTCACAAAATAGCTTCTGTGGGTTTCAAAATTGTTTGATAATCTGACCATTTAACAAATCTGAGGTATTACCATTACTGTCAGAAAAAAACTGAATAATTAAATAGTCCCATAAACCCCTGAAGGTATCATTATGCATACCGTAGTTACATATGTCTCATAGGCCCTGCGGGCACAGACTACACCCTGTCACACAACAGGACATATCTCAGTACTGGAGTAAAATATTTGCTTGTATTATAAAGCCAATCAATTGCTTAATACCTGCTTAAATTTTCAAAGCTAGCTATAGCACATTGGTATGTAAAGTTATGGGCAACTAAATTTTGAAAAGTAGGCAAATTTTATGTGCTCACATACCCTATCTTCACAAGCCCAGTCACATTTGCTCTCTTGATTTTCCTTAGTTTGCTCAAGGGCAGATTTGGGGGGGGGGGGGGTGCTTGGGGGGCTGAAGCACTCCCCCCCCCTCCAAAATTTTACAATGAGCAAGCTAGGAAGCTTCTAGAAGCTGTGTACAGGTGCAGTTGCATTTTATATACATGTTTGGGAAATGAAAAAAGCAAGGGGAATAGCTAATCTTATCCAAGAATTACTTAGAGGAGTTCAAAATAATACTTTTGGAGTAAGTCTTACCTTAGAAGCTGCTAAATTGGAAATACTCTAATAGAACAGTCAACTATACTCTATAGAGCATCCATCATTAAAACTATAATTTTCAAGAAGTTACCAGAATGTATAAGCTGAAATTAAGCCTATTCTTTTAGACCTTGTACTGCTACCCTCACCATTGTACCAAACATCCTGCCAGATACCAATCACTTTTGGTAAAAGATTTATACCTTTAATGTACTATAAATTGTATAAACATCATTAATTGAAAATCTATTCTGAAAATAACCTTTTCTGTCAAATAGTTTAAGTTTTTTAGGCTCCTCTACAAACTTTATTCTTGGGTTGAAATGCTTCTCTTGCAAGTAAAACAATAGTATTATAATAATAGTGAATTTCTTAGCATTAATTATACATGATAAATTAAGTTCACAAAGCTGCACAGTAAAAACAAACTAGTGAACGTCACTACTAAATGTAGTGAACGTCACTACTAATGTCTGCCACAATACTCACTATTTTTGTGTAGTGACGTTCACTACTAATTTTGTAGTGAACGTCACTACATTGACTACCAAGTGGTGACGTTCACTGCAAAAAGTAGTGACGTTTACTACAAAAAGTAGTGAACGTCACTACTAAAAGTAGTGAGTATTGTGCCAGAGCAATTCACTACTAAATTTTTACAGTCATGCAACATCTGAGAGCTGTTCATTTTTGTTTTCCTTACTTGATCAAATCCTATGCTACATTTGTTTAAATCTAGCAGCTTCTGGAGTTTGCACTATCAAATCCCTTGAAGCTCAACTTTAAGCTTAAATGATACTGCAGCATTTATGTTAAAACAGTCATGATCATTGTGTGCATGCATGGTAAAAAGGGGTTAGTTGTGGCCAAAAACTATTTGTATTTGTAGACTAGTTGTAAAACAATTATGGTGATGGATGGATCCATCATTTTAAAAGTTAGATTGCATGAAATAGCACCACAGAACAGTGGCTATATATGAAGTAGATCCAATCCTGTGTGCTAAATATTCTCCTTGGCCTTACCTATACACTCTTTGACAAGCCACTATTATACATTTTCTTAAAATTCAATAACAAGAAACAGTGTATAGTTCTGTTTTTAATTAAAATTACTTCCAACTGAACTCATTTATTTTGTACCCACCTTTGGTTTAAAATAGTTTCTAGATTCAATCTTGTGATAGCCATTTTCCAAAAATTTCAGGGGGTCTGGGAGTATATACGCCACCAGATTTAGAGTGCCCCTAGCTGGAGAATTAATTCTATACAGCTGAGTGCACATGCAGTACACTGGTGAGTCAGTCTACTTGCCCTCTCCACTCACACTTACCCTCTCTACTGTTTGGACAGCTAGTGTAGTTTGAGCCATGAGACTACTTCAAAACGCTAAATATGATCATGTGCAGCTGATATCCATATGTTTCCACTACTAGTTCTTTAAGATGTTAGTCTAAGATTGAATTTAAGCTACATGGCTGTGCACTTTAGTTATATTGACAAGCTGTAGGGGAATAATGGTATCACATAAACGAAGTGACATCATTTTTCACTCAAAATTACTACCAAATTCAATCTCAATAGACCAAATTTGCAAAATTTTTCTGTGGGGGCATGCCCCCAGACCCTCCTAGATAGAACATGCTCTGCATGCTGAGTGTGCTTTGCTCACTAGTTGTATCAACTTTCTTGCCACATATATAAATGTCCATGCATGTTAGTGCACCCCCCTTCTGAAATCCTAGATCCGCCCCTGTGGACCTCTGTCAGCATTGGGAAAATTGGGGTATTAACTCAGGAAATTCTAGTATTTTGGTCATTCCATGCTAAATTACCAAAGAAATTAAAATGTTAACCCACTCTTTTCAAATTTTTTCAAATTTGGCACAAAGACAGTGTATCATGAGTCAAAGTCATACACCAAGTTTCATTTAATTCCTTTGATCACTTTCCGTGTTATGTCTGTTTGCTTTACTGGTATTTTGCTGCATTTGCATGTGATTGTGCAATACTTCTAATATTCAACTATACAATGAAACCTGTCCAACTGGATCACTGTATAAAAGGTCACCTGATTTAAACTGACCATTGTAACAGTCTCCTAAATGTATCATTTGTGTACACAGTGACTTTAACATGTTTATGTAACCACCTCCTTAATAAGGCAGGCCTGGCTGAGGTGACCGGAATGAACAAGTTCACTATTACTTTTATGCTGAGCAATTAAGTAAAGTTAAATTAATGTAATCTCATTAACTAAATGGTTTTAGATATAAGTAAATTGTCTAAGTTCTGTTTTCAACATCAACTTGACTTTCTACCTTGAATAGAGCACATGTAAACTGCCGAAATATAGCCAAGCTGCAGACAGAATAGCTAAAAACTGTGAAGTAAATCACCAAGAAATTGCTCCAATACTTAAAATTTCAGCTAGACCAATACTTTTTACTTTTAGTTTATAGCTAACTCTGAATGATATAGTTGCAGTACCACTACACCCTTTGCACAGCTGGATTTGTTGTAACCGAGCACTGTCCCTGTCTACCACTGCACTTCATAGAACACTGGCTGTATATGCAGGGGCGGATCTAGGATTTCAGAAGGGGGGTGCTAACATGCATGGACATTTATATATGTGGCAAGAAAGTTGATACAACTAGTGAGCAAAGCACACTCAGCATACAGAGCATGCTCTATCTAGGGGGGTCTGGGGGCATGCCCCCACAGAAAGTTTTTGCAAATTTGCATTGAGATTTTGAATTTGGTAGTAATTTTGAGTGAAAAATGATGTCACTTCGTTTATGTGATACCATTATTCCCCTACAGCTTGTCAATATAACTAAAGTGCACAGCCATGTAGCTAAAATTCAATCTTAGACTAACATCTTAAAGAACTAGTAGTGGAAACATATGGGTATCAGCTGCACATGATCATATTTAGTGTTTTGAAGTAGTCTCATGACTCAAACTACACTAGCTGTCCAAACAGTAGAGAGGGTAAGTGTGAGTGGAGAGGGCAAGTAGACTGACTCACCAGTGTACTGCATGTGCACCCAGCTGTATAGAATTAATTCTCCAGCTAGGGGCGCTCTAAATCTTGTGGCGTATATATTCCCAGACCCCCTGGAAATTTTTTGGAAAATGGCTATCACAAGATTGAATCTAGAAACTATTTTAAACCAAAGGTGGGTACAAGATAAATGAGTTTAGTTGGAAGTAATTTTAATTAAAAAACAGAACTATACACTGTTTCTTGTTATTGAACTTTATGTAATAGTGGCTTGTCAAAGAGTGTATAGGTAAGGCCAAGGAGAATATTTAGCACACAGGATTGGATCTACTTCATATATAACCACTGTTCTGTGGTGCTATTTCAATCTAACTTTTAAAATGATGGATCCATCCATCACCATAATTGTTTTACAACTACTCTACAAATACAACTAGTTTTTGGCCACAACTAACCCCTTTTTACCATGCACACAATGATCATGACTGTTTTAACATAAATGCTGCAGTATCATTTAAGCTTAAAGTTGAGCTTCAAGGGATTTGATAGTGTAAATTCCAGAAGCTGCTAGATTTAAACAAATGTAGCATAGGATTTGATCAAGTAAGGAAAACAAAAATGAACAGCTCTCAGATGTTGCAGCTTTGTGAACTTAATTTATCATGTATATAATGCTGAGAAATTCACTATTATTATAATACTATTGTTTTACTAGCAAGAGAGAAGCATTTCAACCCAAGAATAAAGTTTGCAGAGGAGCCTAAAAAAACTTAAACTATTTTTGACAGAAAAGGTTATTTTCAGAATAGATTTTCAATTAATGACGTTTATACAATTTATAGTACATTAAAGGTATAAATCTTTTACCAAAAGTGATTGGTATCTGGCAGGATGTTTGGTACAATGGTGAGGGTAGCAGTGCAAGGTCTAAAAGAATAAGTTTATTACATTCTGGTAACTTATTGAAAATGATAGTTTTAATGATGGATGTCTAGAGTAGTTGACTGTTCTATTAGAGTATTTCGGATTTAGTAGTTTCTATGGTAAGACTTACTCCAAAAGCATTATTTTGAACCCCTCTTAGTAATTCTTGGATAAGATTAGCTATTCCCCTTGCTTTTTTCATTTCCCAAACATGTATATAAAATGCAACTGCACCTGTACTACAGCTTCTAGAAGCTTCCTAGCTTGCTCATCGTAAAATTTTGGAGGGGGGAGTGCTTCAGGCCCCCAAGCACCCCCCCTAAATCCGCCCGTGGTCCAGCAGATGGTTTTGAGTAGTCCATAGTATAAAGAAATATTTTGTGGCATAAAATAAACTATAGACCATATTGCAAGATTCAGCCAAAAAAGCCACTTATTCTGATGGACTAAATGTAAAAATAATGATTATGGCATGCAGCAGAAAAGTTTTCAGTTTAGGCAAACCAATAGATCCCTGTCTGGGGAGGCTCTATAATTAAAAATCCTGTATGAGCAGGAGAAAGCAATGCGAGCAGCCTGCTCAAATAGGGATCTTATAGTCTTATTATTATTATAATTTGGTAAGGGAAGACAGTAAAGCTGATCCCAAACAACAGTGTTGGGAGTAACGCGTTACTTATGCAACGCGTTACGTAATATTACTTTTGTGGTAACAAAGTAATATAACGAAATACGCTATAAAAGCAGGTAATATAACTCAAGTTACTTAACTTACAAATGTAACGCGTTACCTTAGTAATATAGTTACTGTAACGAGCATAGGCGGCGGAAAGGGGGGGGCTAGGGGGCTGAAGCCCCCTTCGGTCTGCTGAGGGGGGCTTAGCCCCCCCTCAGAATGATCTTGGAGTGGGGCTGAAAACCGTGATAAAGATCGAGATACTCTAATAGAGCAGTCACTCTAATAAAGTAGTCAGTGTGTAGCGAGCTATGTAAGGATTTTTATGTAGTTTATCAGCTAGAAATGGTAGCTGGTGAGGTGAAAAGCTCTTGTCAGTTGGTTGACTTTTTTTTTTTTTGGTCTCAGCTTACCAAACTATAGAAATAAGCATTATTACTACAAGTAACGAAGTTACTAATCTCGTTAGTTATCCTCTGAGTAACGCCTATAGCCACAATGAAGTAACGAGGCCTACTGAATGAAGCTTATTCACCAGCTTCTTAGTTATAACCAAGATTTGCATATTGTCCACAACGCAATCATGTCACGTGATAAGGTGGTAGTTTCACACATGACACAGGGGCGTAGGGAGGGGGGGTTCTGGCCCCCCCTGTAAAATTTAGACTTCTGCAAGCAGGATCCTAACACACCATTTAGTGTGGCAGGACAAAATGAGTGAGCAATATAGTGTAATGGCACAGCATAACAATTGATAAAGCTTGCATTCATCTCTCAGGGAAGGATTCACAGGAGGTAACATGAGCTCATGAGCCCTGTTCAAAACTTGTTAAAAGAGATTGATATACTCTAATAGAGCAGTCAGGTATATACTCTAATTACTTTATTAAGTTACTTTATTTTATGGGTAATAAGTAACTGTAACTAAATAGTTCAGTTGCAAGTAATATGTAATATGTAACTAGTTACCTTTACAAAGCAACTTGCCCAACACTGCCAAACAGTAATATGATAAGTACTGTACAATCAAGTCTGAAAAAATGTAGTTAAAGTCTTCTTTGTCTCTTCACAATCATTGTGTCTGACCGGGCATAAAGTGGCCTAAACAACCAATCTCGCCAGATGGAAATGAGATTCAACAGATAAGCCAGAAAGTTAAAGGTCATATTGTAGCTAAACAGCCATAGACTACAGACATGCCAACTCTCATGCATTAGGTGTGAGTCTCTCTCTTTGGCAAGTAATCTCGCGCTATCATGCCTCACCCTCTGTTTCCAGCTCACTCTTTCAGCTCACTTACTAGTAGTTCTCACGCATTTCTCACTGCTGATCTGCTTCATAATTAGCCCTGTGCTTATTTATGTACTTTGAGCATGCATCGACCTTTTTTTTTTTTTGTCTTCACTACCAAAAATCCTGGAGCAGCACTTGAGTCTATATTGCTTGTGTTTGAGGTCTCACTCCTAAAATTGTTGAGAGGTTGGCATCTCTGAGACTACCAATCTTCCTTCCAAGCTCTAGCAGCCAAAATATGTTGATGGGTATAGTTAGTTCGAACAAACAGATGGAAATCAACACTAAATCAGGCACTAATAAAGGCGGGTGGAGGAAAGATTAGTTGGAACATGATGGTGCTAGGAGGGCAGACACTAGCAAGATGCCCTAGAAGGTCAACATAGAGGTTAAAATTACTCTTTTCCTTGCTGTCAACTACCAAAGTATCTACCTCAGCTTCGCGTCGTTCTACTAGAGCTCCACGTGAAATATTTAAATCTTCACGTGAAGCAGGCGGCGCTAAATTTAGCTCACGTGCCGTACCGACAAGTTGTTGCTAAGGGAGAAGAGTGTGCTTGCTGAGCATGAAGCATGAGTGAATGCGGAAGTGATAGTGTTGTTGACGATATACCGGTTGAGAATTCAAACGCTGAAAGTGCTAGTGACAGGTAATTGTTACAGTCTGCAGCCGTGGCCGGCTACTTGGCCACTTATTAATAACTAACGCGTCTTGAATGCATTGTATGTTAACGGGTATTGATAGCATAGACGGCTATTAGAATTCAGTATGTAATTTTTTAGTCAAGTAAGCCAGAATAGCAGTTCCAGTCAGAAAACTCAAGGCAGCAGTAAAGAGAAGAAAGAAAAGGCGGTTAATTTGCTGACTCTGGTAAGAAATAAATATTGTACCACTCCAAACTATAAGAATGTATTTTCCTGTCCTCTGCCCATATCATTTCTGAATATCTGCACTAATTAGAAGATAGTTATCAGTAAGAATATGTGAATAAACTTTATAGCTACCAGTACTAAATATGAAGCTTTACAGAAAGCCTTCCATATGGTAGCAGTTTTCTTAGCTAAGACATTGGGCAGATCCAGGATTTTTCAAAGGGGGATCTCTGAGCTGGGTGGAGGGCAACCCCCATGAAGTTCACATAATTATACAACTCAGCTCATCCAGCCTACGTAGCATTGTACGTAGCATGCATACATAAAATGTGCCCTAGGCAAACCTTAACAAGCACGATGTGTGTATCTAGCTATAACTAGCTGGAAACCTACACTGCTCTTTGTGCAGCTTATTGCTATACTATGCTATTGTAGACTTATAGTTTACTACGTACACAACTTCCTGGCACACAGTAGTTATGATGAATGATAGAGCACTTGTTCATGACACTTCTTCCTAACCAAGTTGAAGAACTACTGAAGTAGCTAACTCCCGTGTCACTTTGTAATTCATACTGTTGAGTGCGGGGACCAGCATTCTATGTCTTCTGGGTGTGGTCTCAAGAACAGCCGAGTGATATCACATGCCCATACTGATCAAAGGCGGAGTCAGGTGCATTGCCACAAAAGAAAAGTACCAGTAGCAAAACACTATATAGAAGATTATACAAATCAGACGTACCTTTGCGACAATATCAGTGATTACAAATGCCATTGCTCCCTTACAGCTGCCAGCTCTTCCACACACAGTGAGTGTGTGTCTTCTGCCATTTGCTGAACTTTAAACAATCATATCATGTGAGCTATCATCACGTGATGCTATATCATAGTTAATTAGAATAGTTTGGGACTGCTCTATTAGAGTATATTGATCTTTTGAGATCTGTTGCTTTCCTTTGTGCACTGTCTGTCTTAGATTTCCTGTTCGAGGTTCAACCTGAGGGGGGTTTCGAGACCCCAAAGATCCCCCTGGATCTGCCCCTGAGTCAATGACTATGACAAATTTATTAATTGCATACGTATGCATATTTTTCCAGCTGTGCTATGATAATATAACTCAGCTGTGCTGTCTGCCCTGTAACTCTATAGCTGTTGCTGCTAAGATTAGCTTACAAGCTGGCTAAATAAAGCAGTGATACAAATAATGTCTTCACAATATCCTTTCAGATCAAAATACTCTGATTGAACAGTCAACAGAGATGTAGTGGTTTATAATAACTAGTACCTATGCAAAAGTGTGCTTGTTTTTAAGATTGATGTGTGTGTGTGTGTGTGCTTATATAGATTTCTGCATGGTACGCTTATTGGTTATCACCAAATATATCCAAACAGATTATTGATTGGTGATGTAAGCAAATACACTTGATATTATTGATCAAGACGCATTACTCAAAAACATATTGTATATGATGTATTACATGCATGTGACCTTCCATGGTGTGTTGTACGCTAACATCCAGATTCTCTAAAATGAGACATACACAAAGATTATAATGAGATTCCACCAATTTTCTAAGGTGTTTGTTCTAGTAGCCATATTGATTGTCATGGAGTGAGACCATGCTTGACAATGTCACAATTACATGAAATGGTGTTTGAATGTCATGGTGACCAGGTGTTATATGAACTGACCTACTGTATCTAAGTGTGTTAATTGTAATACATGTTGCAGGTCGAATACTGTGAGAGTCAGTCTCTACCACCAATTGTTGGTACATCAGGACAAATAGCTATTCCACATACAGTGCATGTATTGTTATGCAAGCACCTTAATTTCTGACTGTTCAATTAGAGTGTTTAGCTGTTGATGTGGTTCTTTTGCATGGCATTTTAACAAAGTGTGCAATGTGACCAATTGTACATGACATTAACAATGTGCTGTACAAGCACAATTACAGTAAAATAGGCAGAAAAGAGTTGTTTTCATTAAAGACTTGTCACACTTGCTTAACAGTATCAGCATAGTGGAAATGTACCTTGCAAATGAATTGTGATCGTTAAATTAGAGTATTTCTCCCCTGTGTGTTCTGTTAGAGTAGATGTGCATTCTATTAAGGTGGCGATAAAGCAATGACACGTACAAGAAGCCATAGCAAATACATATGACGTAACATCATATACTGTGAAATTTGTGGTAAATCAGGTGGGCCTGGGGCTTACCAAGCATAAAACAGCCACGAATAACAGGTGAGTTGTTAGCAAAAACAACAAGCAGCTGCTGTTACACAGTTCAGGTGGAATGTAACTCACCTTTACAACAAATTAACAACCTTGACAACGTGAAAACAAGCGCCACTAATAATTATTATTTGTTTCGACTCACCTTACAGCCTGTTACAAACACTATCTTTTCTCTGTAGACACGGGTTGAACAGCCACGAAACCTCATATGAATGGTTAGCAATAGTGTCTGAATAATTCTACGTATCAGTATATCATATATCCATTCTATGGCTTCTTCGCTTGGTGCGAACGGTGAAACAAGGCTATCATCTGCTTGTAAATGCCATATATTTCGACTTGTAAATCACTTCCACTTATTGATACGTAGGATGATTCTTGTAATAGTATGCTTTCATCATGTGAAGTATTGTAGCTAAAACTTGAGGTTATTGAGAGATAACGCGTCTTCTGTGGTCCACTAAGTACCACCGATTTCTTGGTTTGAGAGCAGTTCTACGCTGTATACTCTCTACGAATGATAGATTCCTGTATGCATAGTTTATTTGTATGCAAAATTAAGTACTAGCTTTCAGTATGTCTTAAACTGAGACCATGTTGAGACACAGCAGATTATTGTCAAGATTGCGCGTTATTGCTTTAGCGCCACCTTAAAGCAAACACTGTTAGGGCTTCTCACACAAATTCCGCCTTGTATGGTAGATGTGCATTATATTAGTGTGTAACACCTCGGGGTTACTGATGACTCCGCTCTTAGCCAACTACCACTTCTACTTCTCCCTAGCAACAACTCTTCTATCTTAAAGGAGGGCGGAACTATTGCACGCACATGACATCACCCGCATTACGTATACATCCATACGTGCAATATAATAAGCAATAACTAGAGTTGTACTGATAATCGGATCGGTAATCGGAGAAGCTGATAAATAGCTGTTTTTACCATAATCGGAAATCGGTTGTAATGGGCTGTGGCCAGCAGATTATTAGTCTATTCAGCTTCAGCAGCTGCAGTACCACTGGAGGGGCTGGTGTCAAAGGCTCTGGTATGTACTTGGGTAATTTGTTTATGTTTTGTGGTAACTACCAAGATAAACAGTGATGGTTTAGGCCCTCGCCCACTTGTCTGACTAGCAACTTTGATTGAGATAAGTGTACAATTTCACAGAATTGGCTTTACTAGCTCTACTTTTAATGGAGTGTGCGCAAGTATAATTGCAGAGACCTACAATCGGGTGTCGGTTAACTATCGGTAAAACAGGGTAAAAATATATCGGATATCGGTTTTCCCTAAAAAGTGGGAATCGGTACAACAACAGAGTTTCCGCTTGTGGTTACGAGTATCAGCTGTTAGCCCAACCTCCAACTTCGAATAAGCTATTGCACGAACACCGTGGTTTCTTCTCTGTTATATCTCTCGGCTGTTCTCCCTGGACAAGCCCTCAAATGTAACACCTCAGGGTTACTGACGACTTCGCTCTTAGCCAGCTACCACTTCTACTTCGCCCTAACAACAACTCTTCATTTTAAAGGAGGGCGGGACTATTGCATGCGCATGCACATGACATCACCTGCATTACATATACATACATACGTGCAATATAATACAACAATAACAGTTATTATCACAAGTGTAATCATAGAATATACACGCTTAGCAGGGATAAGTGATGCACTTAACAATCGTTTGACAATCCTTGTTACGGTCATGTGAAAATAATTACGACATGATATATTTATGCGTGAATGTATCAATAGCAACTCTGTAGAGACACAAAAATGTTTCAACTACTGTTCTTTTTAGCAGCTATCTAACGAACTGAAATGATGAATGAAACTGTTGAAGCCAGCCAGCGGGTGTGTGGTTCTCTTGAAAAGGTTTGCTCCAGGAGTGAACTAGCTGTGGAGACAACTAGGACGGCCAAAATTAAAGAATACACACTAGAATTGATTCACGCTTTGGACAAAGAAGATAGTCACAAGTGTTTTAAAGTATTTTTAGAAGCAATACTAACTATCATGCAGTCAGTTCTATGGGTAAACAAACCAACAGTACCAGCTAAAGTAAGGGAAATAATATGGGTGGACTATGCCAATGTACAAACCAACAAGTTTCCTAAATATTGGAAAGAATTATGTGAGTCATTGTGTTTCCCTCATATCATGTGCGAACCATTGGTAATGCAACTAACAAACCAGCAATTTTTGAAGAAATGCTAACAGCAATGTTTAAAACATATGATGAACAATCAATTGCAACTGAAACACCGATAACATTGACTATTGATGAAGAAAATGTGCTAAGATATGCTTGTGGATATCTAAGATATACTTGTGGATATGTGACAAAGAAACTCCGCCAAAATTTTTTGAAATAATATGATGATAAGTATGCTGATTTTGTGGAATGTTTGACCAGAATGAACCCGATGATGAAAATCCTGTAGATTTAGCAACATCTTTCTTGGGCTATACATCGCAGTGATAAAGATCGTCAACAGGGGTGGATTGTATGAAGTTAATGGTGATATTTTTTTTGCTATTTATAGAAATCGAAAAGGCCATGCAAGTGAAGTTAATGAGCTATCTTGAGAAGGGAACTATTCCACCATCTGAACAGTCATCAGGGAAAGAAGAAATATTGCAACACATAATGAGTGATTCTAATGTTTTATTTTACTGGGTTATTATGAGTTACAGCATTCAAGATGACGGAACTAGATCAGAATTATTAACTCACATAACAAGAACACTATTATTTCTGCATTCATCACAGTGGATGGAGCAATACAAACATATGTCAAGTGCCGACAGTAAGAAGAAGAAAGGACTGCAGAAAGAATTAAAGAAATTATGCTAGCTGCATTATGTTAAATATATAACTATATGCTGTTACATGCTTTTATAGCACAACAATAATATCACCAGCAGAACGGTAATAATAACACTCATCATGCCCAATGTCTCTATGGTTTGGTGTGCTTTCTTCTTGGTAAAGGTGTTTCATCAATTTCAATTTGTGGAGTTGGTTGCTTTCTGTTGTTTTCTCTTGCAGGATCAGTGGCTATAGTCCCCTGAACTCTTATCGACACTGTGTTCTTTAAAAATTGCTGTGACATTGGATTGTCATTTCGTCCACCTTGTGCATGCTGTTTCCCCCCCAAAACTTCCAGGGGGTCCTGACAGAATCTCTCTGATAGTATATAATCTACTCCAGTCTGACTAAGTAAAAATTTGGCCATCTCCACAAATGGTTTTACTGTGATGCATATGAAATGTTTATGTAAAGTAGTTAACATAATTGCTTTTTAAACCTGTTATCTGCAGTCCTTTTCTTGTCTCTAAACTCAGGAACATCATGTTCTTTTGTGCTGCAGTAAACTTGTGATCACTCCTTTCATCGACGCTCTTTTCCAACTCCTTCAGGTAGTTTAAAAAATCCTTCTCAAACCACTACAGATATAGCAATAAAGTTTACAAGAGTAACAAAATTAATTCACCTCAAAACAATCATCATTCTTTTCTTTGTAGGGGTCTAAATCTGATTTGATTCTCTGTGTTCCTTCTTCTACACATGTGGTATTCAATGGCGGATCCAGGATGGGGCATTTGGGGCAAATGCCCCCCCCCCCCCCTCACCTCACCTTGTGGAGTAGCCATAGCTAGGCTACTTCTTTTTGGTTAAAATAGCTACTAAACTTACATCAGGCCTTATAACTCATGAAAATATGCACATTTTAGCATTTTACAAATTCACCTAAAACCAAAGCAAATCAGTCTAATTATGAAATTGTTACCTAGTACCTTCGTGCGTACTAAGCGCCTCTAAAATAATTATCGTGTTGCAAGACATTAATAGCCTTTAAAGACTTCAAAACCATTTGCAAAGGCTAAATGGCTAAATCAGTAGTGAGACACTACAAAAAGGTGATCATTGGCTGTTTCAAAAATACAGCAACTAATAAGAGAATCCAACCACTTACACGCAACTTAGCCTGTCTGTGCCCCTCCCCTTGCCAGCTGCTGGATCCGCCCCTGGTATTCATCATATCAAAAATCTATCAAAAGTTCTCACGAATTGTTCAGTCTCCTTGTATCTCCATAGTAAGCAAAAGCACTAGCAACAGTGTTACTTAGCACTTAAATTACAGTAATGCCAAAGTTAGGTTGTATTCTTTATTTGGTGCTGCACATATTCTCACCTGAGCAGCTAAATTTACCTTCATCCTAGAATATGAATGTAGCTTTGACAGTTTAAAACCAGATTTGAAATGAATATGAATGTAGTTTTGACAGTTTAAAACCAGATTTGAAATGCTGTTTGTTACAAATTCTTCTCAGCTGATGTACCATCCATTGATCTACACAATACAGGGGCGGGGGGCTTTACTTGATCAATATGCTGAGTATTATAATGAAATTTTGTCTTAGCATAATTATATGATCACTAATAATACAAATACTCATAAAACCACCTTATAAACATCTTTCCAAGGTATTATCAGTGGATTTATGCTAAAGTTTATGCAACAAGGACCCAGATCAGTATTGGAGGTGTACAAGATCGAGATACTCTAATAGAGCAGTCACCTAACTACTCTAATAGAACATTCACTGGAAGCATATAGTTGGTTCTGTTATGGAATTTTTCCAAATCTGTCTGTACCTATACATACAATGAAGTGCATTGGTCTGTTTAAAGGGCTTCATTCATCTACTTGTGTAGTTAATATGTATGGCAATACTTAAGTACACAATTTCCATTGAAAATGCTCTCAGATTCAATCTTGTATTGTTCAAATTTCAAAATTTTCCACTTTCAACATTATTATTCTAACATGCACCTATTCAGTATTGTGCAATTGTGAGAGGGGTGCATCATGTACTTGGTTGTCTGTACCTACCCTACCTTTTCCATTAACAAAATGCTTCAGAGAACCATACCTATAATCTAAAGGCTGTACATAAAATATCTACAGGCAGAAAATATTATGAATTTTATGTGGAAATGTCTCCAAATTGCAGTATTTTAGCATATATTTTTCAAAAATTTCCTAGGGGGGTCATGCCCCCAGACCCGAAGTGTGCTTCACACACCTCTACCCAAGAGATTAGTACCTTGAGTTACCCCCCCCCCCCCCCCCCCCCTTTTATAAATCCTAGATCCGCCCCTGCAATAAACAAACATGGTATTACTTATGCAGTAATTCTCGATGCTTGGTGCATCTGAGAAACAATGACAAATGAATAAAATATGGTGTTAAATTTTATGACTGTTCTATTAGAGTACTTTAAACTTTAAAACAGCTTTGAATATAAATTTGTGTGGGCTTTAGTTTCCGTTTATCTAAATGCTTTTATTATTATCGGAGATCATTGGGATTTCATTCCACTGTATAGCTATGTGTGCAGTACTGGGATCAAACCAATGGAGGTGACACTAATATACTTTTCCAAAATTTAAAAATTATGTTATATGAAATCTATGACAGCATGTATTATACTTTATAAATACATCACAGTGTGCGTTTATGTGCACATGCAGATAAAGGTGGATATAAAGTAGATAATAGGAAGTTCTCACCCACAATCCTCTAGCTTGGTTGTGGCTAAATGAATTTGAACAAACACTCCGCACTGTCTTAATGAGATGGGGGACATCTGATATAAAAATATATCTCTTTCATTGTGTAATAAGGATCCACACAAAAACAGCCAAGCTGTGAAAAAATGATGCGGCCTTAAAAAGCCTGGGTGAAAAAAGTTGTGAAATCACAGGTGGCGGCCAAGAAATGGCTGCAATGATGTTAATGCTAATAAATTTTAACAATGCACATAGCCATTATTAAAATGTTTTAGCATTAACATCATTGCAGCCATTTCTTGGCCGCTACCTTTGTTTTTTCACCCAGGCTTTTTAAGGCCGCACCATTTTTTCACAGTTTGGCTGTTTTTGTGTGGATTTCACTTCTTTTTGTACTTTATAAGGCCCCAAAACCAGCCTATGGTTGAGTTTGAGGTTTGTTTTTACTCACATTTCTTCTTTTGTATGTAGATACAATGATGATTATTGAAGACAGACTTATAAATGTATTTCGTTGCATGATTTAATTCAATATTTGATGGTATTATTGTAATACTCTAATAGAGTGCACATTTTTTGAGGGCTTCTAATAGAACATACATAGAATGTTCTAGAACAATCTAGTACTTCTATTGGTAGATCTATGAAAATTACAAACGTTTGATTATAAGCAGATTTCAACTAGAAACTTCATTATAAAGCAGAAATTAAGTGAGGTGATCAGCCAAGGTAGCAGTGGTTCAGTGGTTAAGGATGCAGGTATTAGGTATGGAGGTCCCTGGTTTGAACTCTGGTAAGTTCTTTTCTCGACATTTTTTGTACACCTTTTTACCCTGTGGTGACTGCTCTATTAGAGTATCTTGATCCTGTGATTTTACACTTGCTTAGTTTTTGCTTTATAACTTTGTTGCTGTACCTCTATTGCTATTCAAGCTATCAAAAGGCACTGCTATGATGATCAGCCTTTGTACACACCAATTTTTCTATACTTGGTTTACCCTGTAGCCGTGACAGAAGTTTGATCTTTTTTTATGTGAATAAATGCTCATAACTGCTTGAATATTACTCAGATTCACAACAAACTTAGTACATAATTCCACCGTTACACACTGTTCATTTGTGACAAAGATTGAGGCAATCGAGTTACACATTTGCATTTTATAGCAATTTTTGCAAAATGTGTGAAAAGAAATCAAAACCCCCATAGCCCCCATACGGCATAAGAAGAAAAAAATGTAGAAATTAAACCGAAATTTTGAATGCCCATATCTCGCAAATGGCTGTTGCGAATTTAATCAAATTTGCTGTGTGGCGTACCCTATCTGGGGGACAGCTATAATGCAAAAATGGTGTGCTTTGGAGAAGGGGCCATGGAGCTATGCATGCATGAAAAAGCTGTTTTCTTTCTTTCTGTAAATATACTCATGGTGTGGTCACCGGTTTTCTTGGCCGCACGTCACACTACCGTGTGTCTTTATTCTGCACTTTATAAACAAAATAAGAGGAAGACTTCCTGCCATTTTGCGGTGCATTCTGAAAAAAACTTGGGGTTGCATGACCCTTTGTCACCTGTTAAACATATCACTTTCAGCTCAACTGCTTCTAAATGTCTGACCACATCCCACACCAGTGGAAATAAAACATCAGCAGAGAGGTCAGTGGTGGTATACTGTGCATAAGGAAATTGAATACTAACAAACAGACCCCTGACCATGAAGACGAGCATATGTTTCGCAATTACAGGCTTGGATTGTTGGGCTTCATCTTGTAATGTCCGTTCATATAGCTGGAGAGTATTGTTAATTGTCCCTACATCTACAAATCCAATCACTTTCTTATCGTACACTAATCCTTCTTTGATCTTCATCTCAATAGAAACATACTTTTAATGGTCTTCTAGGGTGTCAAATTTCATGGCTTGTAAATGTTGTTGCAGAGCAACTTATATTCCAGTATTGCAATGGCAGTTTAGTTCTTCGAATTCATGCAAGTGTCAAAGGTGGTGATGATGATGGCAAATGTGGTGATATCAGTGGCAAAAGTGGAGATGAAGTGCATGGAGCACATGATGATAATGGATGGTATGGGCAATGCTGGTGACACTGATTACAATAGTGGTGTTAGTATGGGTGACTCTGTTGACAATGGTGAAAGTGGTGTTTTCAATAACACATCAGTTGGCCTCAAGACTGAAGGTGTACCTGGTGTATACTTTGATAATGGTAGTGGTAGCAATGGTTGGTTTGCTAATATCAATGGTGACAAAGGGACATTGCTGTGAGCAATGATGGAGGTGATGCCAACAGTGATAGCAGTGTCCACATTGGCAAGGATGAAGAATTGAACAGTGATGGCAATTCAACCAGAAATGGTGTTATAGGTGGTAATAGTGTGGTACTGAATCTGGTAAATGTTGCTCTTTTCCTTGGACGCCCAGGAGGTCTCTGCATTAAAGCCTGTAATTTCTTTTCACGGTTCTTGTGCTGTCTTCCAATTAATATCTTCCTCTTCCCCATGAGTGTAATGCATATAAGCCTATAACCACAATCATTTTACCTGCATTGTAGCTATGAACATATACATCAGAGTAGTTCACTAGCTATATATACCATATATGTACAAAACTTCTGATTGTGAACAAGTACTATCTAATCACTGTGGTAA
This sequence comes from Dysidea avara, assembly GCF_963678975.1. Classification (NCBI taxonomy): domain Eukaryota; kingdom Metazoa; phylum Porifera; class Demospongiae; order Dictyoceratida; family Dysideidae; genus Dysidea; species Dysidea avara. The sequence continues at coordinate 10,891,496 of NC_089282.1, read as the reverse complement.
TTACACTTACTGGGTTGGGCATAAATTCACAAGAACATTTTTGGAAGCCACTGGTACAGGGGAGTTAAAACTACAAAACCCATTTTGACTTCACTACAAACAATTAACCAAAATAAGCAGAATTTTAAAAATGAACAACCATTACACTTTTTGCTTCTCTGTGTCTTTATAGACACAATTAGTACTCCTTGGTTGGTATCTTCCACTTAGATAAAACTACAAAAGTATCTGAGGGTGCAGAGGCTTGCATTATGTCACAGGTTTACATAATGCCAAAATGCCTACTATACGCTTACTGGTACTAACAACGTAAATACTTACTTGAAGAGCTTTTAAGAATAAAATAGGAAGAAAACACAATAATATTAACGACTCAGAACTCTGCAAACAAACTGAAATACTACCTTGTACTAGCTAGCAACCAAAAACGGCGCTAGAATTAGACGTGCAAATGTGGCACATATAACCATAATGAGGATTCTTCGTGATGTCAATACGCATTGCTATATTCGTCACTTATCCCTGTTAAGCATGTATAATCTATGGCATAATTGAGTGTGATCTTTGCTTGTAGACTGTTTCACTTACAGTATTATAGCTAGGACAACCATACTGTATGACAATATAAGTGATGTTTCTAAATGAATTGCACATACAAACCATTTAAACTTTTAAAATATGTTCAATCTGCTTATAGCTAGGGACCCGCCGATTATGCTGGCATAATTATGAGCATAATAGGTGTCTGAAAGCATTGAGCATAATGCTAGCATCAGTAAGAATATTTGAGCCATATTACAATCCTTGATACAGATCACAGAAAAAGATTGATATACTCTAATATAACAGTCAATAACTCTAATAGAACAATCAGACGGCTGACTGTTCTATTAGAGTATATCAATCTTTTTCTGTCACATACATTTTGAAAGAGCAAAGATGTGCTTCATCCACTTATTATGTGCCCATAACTGCAAATTTATTAGCAAAATGTGGGAAATGAGACATAAAGCTTGAGCATAATTTGAGCGTAATAGGTAAAATTTTTTAGCAGTACAGCATAGCATAGTAGATAAAATTTTGAACATAATAGGTGGGTCCCTACTTATAACATGGCTTGTTCCCGTAATTTTCCTTACTCTGTTTGTAGTATGTCCTGTAGCGAGCAATTTAAAAAAAATTCTCTAGGTAATGTCCTATCACTAGCCATGGAAGTGGAAACTTGCATTTAAGGTGCAATTAAATATGCATGTACATGGTGCACATCTTAAGTAGTGTGTGTGTGTGTGTGTGTGTGTGAGTGTGTGTGTGTGTGTGTGTGTGTGTGTGTGTGTGTGTGTGTGTGTGTGTGTGTGTGTGTGTGTGTGTGTGTGTGTGTGTGTATGTGTGTGTGTGTGAATTACACGTATTTATAATACAGTTTAGATTTGCAACACCATCTGATTATACTTATCTACTGATTGGATTGTCACTCTGCATAATTAATGGTTTAGCAGTGCCAACCTTGTGGGTAATATTTGGATTTGCCCTAGATAATTTTGCCAATCATCAAATTTCCTTTGATTATTTTTACTGCATAAATCAATTCACAATCAACTGCAGCAATGTGTTTTATTGTTCTGCTATTACTAACCAAACAAGATGTTGTTTTGATGACTCCTCTTATGAATGTATTGAAACAGATCAGTTCCTTCAAAATATGGATTACTTGACTATATTTATAATTGTATGTGGATTTGCTGTCTTTTTCTTTGGGACGGGACATTCTATATTTTATCGTTATGTTGGAAGTCGTCAGGTATTGGAGATTCGTAAAAAGTTGTTCAGTTCTATCATACAACAAGACATGGAGTGGTTTGATTCCATTGCCACTGAGGAAATTACCAGTAGAATGACTGAGTGAGTATTTGTGATGTAGTTCAGTTCTACGTATAGTATATAGCAGTATCCATGCAAAAACAGTTCAGCTGTAAAAAAGGTGTGGGCTGTAAAAAGCCTCGGTAAAAAGTTGTAAAATCAAAGGTAGCAGCCAAGAAGTGGCTGCAATGATGTTAATGCCAATGATATACCACTGCATGGCCATTTTTACAACTGATTGGCATTAACAAGATTAACATCATTGTACAGCCATTTTAGTGCATATTTTAGAGGCTACGTCACTATACTATTTCTTGGCCATCATCTTTTTTCACTGAGACTTTTGAAGACTACTCCTTTTTACAGCTTACTGTTTTGCATGAATTTCTTTTCCCATAAATCCTTGTTTATCTGTACCCTCATTGACTGTTCTATTAGAGTATTTCAACAAAGTTCTGTATATAAATTTGTGGGCTTCAGTTATCCAAGCAATTATCTGAACACCTTTACCAGAGCAGATTTTAACGGTTGGCCATTGGACATTTGCCGATCAATTAGCTTGAAGACCACCTAATTGCCTACTAAACCAGTCAAGGATGGCTGACCACATTCCACTTAAAAAAATCGATATACTCTGAGCTACTCTAATAGAGAGCAGTTGAAGAGCTTCTAAAAAGGTGTACCTAAAAAAATGTCTGACTTGGGGAATCGAACCTGCGTTTTTCAATGAAGTGCAATCTACACCATTCTACCACATGTTCACACACTATTTTAGTGGCTTCTAAAGGGTTTTTAAATGTTCTGCAGTATATGACCATAATTGCTATAGATTGTGCATTGGATCAAATTATCTTACTGTTATTATTACAGATTTATTATGACAATTATGTATGTACGTGGCTTAACAATGATGCAGTGCATGGCTACTGAAATAGTTTTGGGTGTCAAATACTCATATCCAAGCTTTGAAAATCCAAAAAATATTCAGGGGGCATGCCCCAGATCCCCCTAGTTTGGCATGCATAAACTTGCTTTTGGGACTTTTGCAGGTTTTTGAATTCATCACCTTTGCAATTGAATGTGTTGCTTTTGTTGTAGAATTCATCACTTTTGCAATTGAATTTGTTGCCTTGGCAATTGAATTCAATGCACTTGTGGTAGAATTAGGTGCTATTGCATTAGAAATTGTTGCATTTGCAGGAAATTTTGTCACAACTAATCAGCAAGCACCAGGCTGAACAGAAATGATTGCTGATTAAAAAAACTTGTAGTACTTATTGTATATTTATCTGCAGCATGCTTGATAAGGATTCCTACCACTGCAGCTCACTACTGATGGACATTACGCTGTCTCAGGTAGTCTCGGATGGCCAGATCACTTTTTTTTCTTTGTCATTGGGTAGGGAGAAAAAAGGGTCTGATCCAGTTCAAATCTCATACTTGTCTTGACACTACCCGGATAATTGGGTAGTGTTAACCAAAGAAACGTTATGTGTTTTCAAAATAGTAGTCACTCACGTCTATGAATCACAAGCTCGATCAATGTTTAAAGCTGCTTTGCCTTCTACAAATGTTTGAATCAGTTATAAGTTTTTTATTGATTCACAGGTAAGCAGAATAATCTGTGGTTATTGTTCTGTATATTACGGCAGGAGCACATCAACTCCTACGTTCAAATGTCCATCCTATGTCCATAGGATTCGATATGCTCCTGACTACGGTAGTTTTATTACAGTGGAGTTCAAGTGCATGGGACCATAAACACTGCATACTTGTGATGTATCTGCATAATGTGTCAAGACGATTACGGGATTCGAACCGGACCAGACCCTTTTTTCTCCCTACCCAACGGCAAGGAGAAAAAAGCAGTCTGGCCATGTGAGACTACGCTGTCAGGTGTGTGCCCAAATTTGTCACTTTAAAACAGTAGATATCCAATAACTCCTTAGAAACGGCTTTATACAGACATGGATGTATGCCAACAATAGAAATTCGTTTCCACATGTATCTTGGCCCATAGAACAAACAATCAGTCATGAAAGAATTTCCTGCAAACTCGACTAATTCTAATGCAATAGTGCCTAATTCTACTGTAAGTGCATCAAATTCAATTGCAAAAATTATGAATTCAATTGCAAACTTGCAAATGGGACAAATTCAATAGCAAAAACCTGTAACCCAATTTCCTCTTATTTATAGGCACAATGATGATTATGGAAGACAGAAGTTACAATATTGTTATATCAAGGAATACTTTACTTCTTGTTGTATTTTAAATATCCCAAACCCATGAACTGGTTTTGGGACTTAATTAATTCTTATCTCTACAAGCACAGTGGTAATTATGATAATTCTGAAAGACAGAAATTACAATAGTATCAATTCTAAATTAAAGCTGTAACAAATACTGCAAATACTCAAGTACTTGTTAAGAATTTGGTACTTGGATAGTAAAATTGGTACTCATTAAGATCACATGACCCAGCTCACATGATGCATTTGCCATCAGGTATAGTCTGTTTGCGTTCAACTGTTTATCGAAAAAGTGCGTTGATACTGGCAAGATCAAGTCAACGTTGAAACCGGGTCACTACTACTGACCCGGATGACCCACTGACCCGGATTTGACCCAGATGTGACCTGGATTAATTAAAGCTGAGGCATGCAATAAGAGCTATGTTTTGGGTAGTCTCAAGTGAGCAAGACTACGTTTTGAGCGTTCGATTCATGTTGAGTAAACGAGTAGTTATGTGACAACTTAGCGGGTAAGTTTATAATTTAAAATCAGTCAGTTGGTTTTGGTTCCACGTAGCTACTGTGAGTTTACAGACAGCAATTGGGTGTGGCTTCGTGCATACCTAGTATTACAATTTCCCGATATTTTGAAGTGGGTGTAGCTCACAAAGTACTTATCCTGCTGCAAGACTAGACTATATACAACTCGTACAATAATCAATTAGTGGGCGTGGCTCCACGTAAGCTTACAGATAGCAACGGACACAGTTTTGTGCTACAGACTGCACTTACTAATTTATGGGCGTGGCTGAGCATATGTTTGTAATGTAATAAGTGGGCGTGGCTAATGAAAGAGCTACGCGACTAGCATTTATAAGTTTCCATGTCGTCAAATGAACAATTTCATTTCTCACGTGATCCAATCCAGGTCATACCTGGATAATTTGTAAACTGGGTCGGACCTGGATGACCCGGAGAAAATGTGATCCGGTTGACTCAGATGACCCAGATGACCCGACCCAGTTTCAATGCTGGAACAAGTGAGTTGTGAGCTTTGAAAATATCCCATACATGTAGTATAGATGATTCAGGTGCGCAAGCATGTTTACAACATGAAAACATGCTTGTTCCACCATTGGGAGTGAACACATGTTCACCTCTTGGTATTACTATATTTGGCAGGGGGCTCCGGTGAATGCTGTACTGACTAAGTGAAGGTTATAGAGTTTTATTGGCATAATTTCTTGTCAGGAGCACTAACATCAATGCTTTATGTTACTTGAAAAAGCTGTAAACTACTTAAGTCAGTATAAAACATGTCAAATGACTATGACTACAAGCAAGAGTTCATAATCATACAGTACAATAGTAACTGTATAGTAGGGACCACAAAGGAGTAGGCGTGGCCCACAAAATAACATCACCCAATTTTTCCTGATGATGATGAGGCAGTATTGGTGAGGTAAAACTAAGCCCAAACAAGCTTTCAGATCGACCCAAAACGCTTTCAACAAGTTGCTACAGAATTTAAAAAAAATTTTATTCAACGGAATTTTCTACTGACTGACTGAGTAAGTAAGTAACTGACTGATGCCTTCAGACAAATGTAACTTGATAATGGCTAAGGCTACAGGCTTGATTTTTTCACTGTTTGACGTTGCTCCGGCCCGACAGGTGTCTTTTGGCATACCGCAGTACATACAATGCATTCTTCATGGACTTACCAGTGTCCTCCTTTGTGTCCCATTCATCTTTCTGCCAGGGAAAGATGTCAATTTGGTGCGAGCACGTGATGGCTTCCCTTCGAAACGGAAGCCGTCCGTATTTTTCATAGTGGCTATTTTAATTGCAGAGGTGCTTTTCAAACAATTCTTAATTGATTTGTACTGCTGTGTAACGGGTTAAACATAGCCGACAGTGAAGCGTAATGGATACTTCATTTTTCAGACGATAATTCAGTAATAAAATTGGGGCGCGGCACCATTTCTTTTGGTATGCGTAGATTGTAGAGGTGCTTCCGGAAAAGTTCTTGATTCGAAATGCTATGTAACATAGCTGACAACGAAGCGTAATGGATACTTAATTTTTCAGACGATAATTGATATAGCTGGGGCATGCGGCGCCATTTCAGATGCGGGTTCACCAGTCCTAATAAAATTATTTACAAAAAAAGGTAATAAGCAAGTACACGAAAAAAATTTGGAATTTTCAACTAGAGTAGGGACCATAGCACATCGATAAAAGGTACTGAAACAAGTTGGAGTAGTCCATGATATTAAATCACAGTAGAACAATAAGAAGTGTTATATCCCTACTGTGCATTTCCGTTTGGTATCTTGAGCATGGTAGGGATATAACACTTCTTATTGTTTTACTGTGTATCATGGACTACTCCAACTTGTTTCAGTATAGTTTTTATCCATGTGCTATGGTCCCTACTCTAGTTGAAAATTCCAAATTTTTTCATGTACTTGTATTATATACTGAGGAGAGTGTCCTACTCTCATATACCCTTGTAGAAGGGCATGTCGTGAAGTTATGACATAAAACTTCTGATTTTTTTCTTTGTATAATTAATGATGTCATTAGTTGAACATGATATTGATTGAACGCATGCCTAACAATGTCGCTAACAACCAAATAAACTCCAGCTCTAAGCGTTTCTCACCGAACAACAATCCGCATTCCTTCATGGGTTCAGACCACTTCGTACCAGGCCATTCGCGAATGCAGCTACCCTGAGCGTCGCAAATGTGGAATGGTGATAATGATTCTTGTACTTTTACAGCTGCTCGTACATCACAATCCACAACATCTTGTTGTTATGTCATAACTTCATGATACGCCCTTCTACAGGGATACATGAGAGTAGGATACTCTCCTCAGTATGTATATATATATATTATGAACTCTTGCTACAAGTAGCTAGTATTCATGAGTACTCAATCGTTAACTCTCAAATACTAGACCATCATCCCTATTGTAAATTTTATTTGACCATTTCTAATAGAGCGCTCATATTCTTTTTGAAGTCTTCTAATACAACACACGTAAAATGTTCTATATACAACAATCTAGATTTTCTATTGGTAGATTAAAAATATGAACTTTTAGTATTGTGTAGAACATCAAACACATGTGTTTATAGACCAAGATGACAGATGTACTTAGCTGATTGACATTGCCTGTGTAATGGATAGAATTGTAAGGAAACAAAACATTGAGAATATTTATAGAACTGCAGACTTTATGGAACACTAAAGTAACTGTTCTGCTACCTGTTTTTGGAGCCTTGGGCTCATTATCCAATAACGTTCCTTCCTACTTCCAAAGATTGAAGATCACCGATATTAGTGTCCACCAGCTGCAGAAGACTGTAGTGCTTAGGACTGCTACTATTATTCACCAACACATTAGTTTCTATAATTCGAGCATTGTGCAATCTTGTAACCCTCTAATCGCATGTAGGTTTTTAAATAGGTAAGAAAAAGAAAATAATAATATGTCTAGTGACTCTAGTCTAATGATCCGTTCTAACTTGTAATATTCCTTACACCTGTGTTCTATATTTTAATTTAGGAAACTTGATAAAGTGGGCTCTGGACTTGGAGAAAGCCTGTCTGTAACATTTCAAACTATGGTGACATTCTTTGCCTTGAATGCACTCTCATTTTATTATGACTGGAGAATGGGATTATTCTATCTGGGAAGTTGGCCAGCTTCAATAATGGGTGGTGTTTTCTTGCAAAAGGTAAAACTGGTAGACATCAATTATGTGGCTTATTAACATTTTGTAGCTGACAGAACTGCAAGGTGTCAAGGAAGATGATAAGGATGAAAAAGTTTCAGATTATGGTACAGCAGGTGCAATAGCTGAAGAAGTGTTATCTGCTATTCATACTGTTACCAGTTATGGAGGACAAGCTAGCATTGTTGAAAAGTATTGAATATTGTATTTTGTGCATGTGTGTGATGTTACCATTTGCTTTTCAGGTATGGTGAAGCTTTAGATGCTTTCAGAAAGAGACAGCATAAGAAATTCCTTACTTATGCAATCTCTTTTGCAATTTCGTTCTTTTTCTTTTACCTTTATTTTAGCTTCACATATTGGTAAGTATGTACTATATATATACAAGTAGAAGGAAAATTAGGAATAGAGATCAAAGGGAAAGAAAGTAGTAAAACGAGGGAATAGCTAAAAGCTAGTGAAACAAGAGAGCTAGGTTATCTATACCTGCAGATATACTAATGGACTTTTAATCCATGACTGAAGTATAGGGATTAAATTTCCATTAGTGTATATGCAGGTAGCTACAGCTTGTTTCATAACTTTTCAGCTATTCACTTTTTTTTCATCTCCCCAATCCAACTGAAAATTCCTAATTTTCCTTCTACTTATTTGTTTACTTTTATAACATTCTTATGATTAATGAACCTGCACATACTGCTTCAAAAAAAAGAATGGTGCCAGGCATGCCAAAAATTAATTTTGCATCTGAACGTGCACCCAACAATGAGTTACTGAAAAGTGAAGTGGCATTACGATTCATTTTCAGCTATGGTCCACCCATTACAGTAGTACGAGAAGTGTCTCTACAATCAGTCCACTTGGTACAAAAAATACAGACGTTTACCGTGATAGCTAGTCACGAGGTAGTCAACACAACCACGGGGAAGCCATATCACACTATAGGTTTCATAGTCAGCAATAGTTAAGAACTGGAGGACAGAGTAGGACAGAGGTAAGTCCATGATGTGTATATTGTACATGCTGTGGTTGGCAAAAAGGCACATCTTGGAATGAAGCGACATCGAGATTCAAGTCCGTAGCCTTAATATCCATTGTCAAGTTATGCTTGGTTGGAGGCATCGTTAGTCAGTTAATAGAAAATTCAGTTAAATAGAAATTATTAAATTTTTAAAAGGATTTCATATGAACTTGTTGGAAGGATTTGGGGTTACTCTGAAGACATTTTTGGGTTTGGTTATGCTTAACCAATGCTACCAAGTTGTTTTGAAGGAAAAGTGAAGTTGTTTTTTGGATGACAAGAAAGCCCAAACCTCCATGATCCCTACTATACAGCACTACTGTATGACTACCATACTGTATGATACTTATATGAGTGAAACCTTATGGTTATAATCAGATTTGAGTGGTGAGTTACTTAAACTGTTGTTGTTGCTTTTTATCAAACAAAAACAAAGCCACATAAATTATACTGCCTTTGCAATGATGAGTATGTTGCTACAATTCAAGGGTAGCAATAAAACTCAAGCACTATACTTCATCTCAAGAACACTCTTTAAGGCTTAGCTTTTGTACAACATTAGCCTGAGCTATAAGTAACTGCTCTTACAAAAACAGCAGGATTTTGTATGTCATAATTAGCTTTTGGTATAAATGCAATTTGAAATGTTTGATGAGACATTTAAAGTATATTTGCATGTGTGGATACCTTGATAATTTTTTCTAGGTTTGGTGGCTTTCTCATTCAGAACTATAATGCTGAATTTTCAAAGTTAGTCATGGTAAGTATTGTTCTTCAATTATCAAATCTTATTATATAATTAATGTATGATACCATCTAAGTTCAAAGGAAAATTGTGCTTCATTTTCCATAACATGCCAAGCCTAGTCATAGTGTGTTATATGTACTAGTTAAAGCATTAGAACAAGTGTTATATGAAACTATAAAGTATATTTTACCATACTGTTCGATATTGCATGTTAAAGTGTGGGTGAGAGACAAATATAGCATGATACTTTGTCTTGAGCCCAATCTTTTTTTCGTGTAGTATGAACAAGGCAATGCTTTTAACGATTTACAGAACTTTGAGTGAAAGTTCGAGTTGAACAAGAACACATGCAAAACTATTCAAAATTTACCAAGTAGCCTTGAAACAATCAACTTGGTTCTGGATAACAATTGGATGTACCATGGAGATCCTCTGAAGTGTTTTCTACTCTAGCTCTTTCTTTCTTTCGGTAAATCAGTGTTTTGCTCTGCTACGATCATCTCCATATAGCACTGTTGTTACACTATGGTCATGTAGACCATTGTTTAAGGCGTATATATAGCACTACTGCATTTCATTGATCTTTGACTCAAAGTTCATTTTTTGCCAATAAAGTGTGCTTTATTTGCGATAAAGCACACTTTACGTCAGTGTGATGCAACCCTGGAATGACCACAATTACCCCCTGGGCACTAACAAAGCTTTCAATAATGTTACACAATTGCAATAAACATACAACTAAATTGCTGTCCATCATTGCAAGTCCTGCAAATTCTTATGTGCATGTTGAGTGGTTTAATTTGATTTTAATGTCTTCAACCTTGCTGCCACACCTCAAGCCATACTCACAAACAACTAGCTGTGCAAACTGTCCATTACTCTAATAGTTAGCCTTCCTTAGTTCCTTAGTCTTTCTCTTGTTTCAGTGAATTCTTGATTTTAAATTGTGTGATAACTCATCATTGATCACTACAAATTGATCCTCTGCAGGCATAATTACAAGTAGCTACTAGTTGTCTCACTGTCATTGTGGCATTGATAAACTGCATTATTCACTAGTTATCTGAATCCTCTCAATGACAGAAGTGTTTTGTTCAGATAATTGGAGCTCATTCATTTAAATATTTGAGCTCTGTTCAAATACTCTAATAGAACAAACCCCTGTACTCATTTTATAGTCACTTTTGATAACCCAGGTAGGGCTGAGCAATTGTGACATTTTGCTACTTTCACGATTACATATCACGATCATGTGGATTCTTGCAACCTAAATGTGCACCAAGGGAGCTACACCAGCCAGGATCAGGAATCTTCCTTGCATTCAACCTGTACTTAAACATTGAAGCAAAGGGTTTTAATTGGACACAAATTTATAGTACAACTACTGGCACCTGCTTTAACACAGCATTCAGTTATGTTAACAGAACAATTGTTACAGCATCAAAATTCCAGACAACTAGGGTTAGAGAATTGTACCAGTAGCTTAATGACACATTGTACGATCTCCCTTACATTATCAAACTGATTCCAACAAATATGCACTCTTTGTGATGTGCCTTTACCTTTCCATCTTGTCATCATCTTCACGAGAGGAAAGCTGTAAAACTATTTTATTGACACCTTTCTCAACAGGCATGCATGTATCTAGAAATTTATTTGTAGCCTTTATGCTATTATAAGAGGGAGAGTACTGTAGATAACTGCACTTATAATGATCAGTTTTACACAGCATAGTGACCATACCCTTTAATGATCTATATACATGGAATATCTCTACCGAAGGCTCACTCATGATCAGTAATGACATATGACAGCCACGTGCATGTTCTAATTGAACAGCTATATTGTAACAATAAAAGTAAACAGAAATTATATGAAGTAGGAATTTCTACAATACGAAGTAGTGAAACAAGAGACAAGATGCTATCACAGTATGTGGTAAAAGCCCTACATTCTAATTATAATAGTAAGACATAGCTAGCTTTGTTGTAATGCCATTGTGACTTTTTTATTGCATGGATCCTTACTCCATTATTAAGTCTACCTTAAGGTTAGGTTACAGAAACAAAGTTATATTTCACAAGCATGTGTCACCTATATTTGTAGGCTAGGACTTCAGTATGTATCAATGGTGGATCTAGCATGAGGCATTTGGGGCATACCTCTCTCCCCATTTCCTTTTAGAAGAGCTAGCTATATCACTTTGCCAGTATATAGCCAAAATCATTCTATTGCTCAAGAATTACTGACATATTAAATACTTAAAGGCAGACCTTTACTGGAAATTCACAAACCCAAACTGTCCCCCAGCACCTTTGCACCTCTAAAAAATAATTATTGTTTGGCAAGTATTTAACCCATTAATAGCTTTTGTAACAGTTTTAATACTTCACAACCTTCTGCAATGGTGAAACTACTGAGGGTGACTGTTTGCTGCTTTGTGTATTATTTGGCTACATCAGACTGTATAGCTAGCTATATTCTAGCTGCTCAGAGTGGCTTCCTCTTTTTATTAATGGTGTGGATCTGAGCTTGTTTGTGCCCCTCCCCTTGCTAGCTCCTGAAGTTGTATCTGTGGCTGGATTCAAACCGCAACCTACACTGCCAGTAACCATGAGGTGCTATACCAGCAGAGCTGTTTATCCTGTGGTTTGTTGTTAAAGTTTTCTCTACATCATGAACTTCTACATGCTGTAGTGGACAAAGGAAAGCATGTAGAAGCTTGCAATAAACTTTGTGACATAGCCAGGTGATCAGCGTTTTATTTCACATGTGAATCATGTTGATACATGCACATATTGGTGAGTAAGCATCGTCAATAGCTGACATATGAAAAAATGTGTCACGAAAAGGTGGCACTGAGAAGAAAAAAAGTTGTCGTAGTCAGGAATTGAACAACCCTGGACTTTTTGTCTATGCGCTAACACTTGGCAGTATATAACTCATTGCACCAACACCTTCAATACTTTATAGAGAATGAACAGAAACACATAGCAATTTGTAAAAACAAACTTGGAGTTGCCAGATGATGAGCACTTAATTTTGTTAAAGTCCCATATCAATACGTGATTTGGTTGTTGAGTTAGCGGCATCACAAAGCAAACAGACAGGTTTTCGGCTTTATATATATTGTTAGATTAAGTTAAATAGTTATGGACTTGACGACCGTCTGATTACTCAGATACTCTATAGTCAAAGCAGGTGCGCCTTAAAAATGAGAAGAAATTCCACTAGACCCCCTTTCATGGAAGTTATGTTGTGCACCTTTTACTACATAGACACTCATTTTGTAAACAACTGTAGCATTTAAAATATAAGTGTATGGTCGCGATACTTTCTGAAACCAATAGACAGCTGAATTCCTTCATGCTTATCATTACTTTACTAATTTCAATCCCAGTAACTCATGCACTTAATGTTTTCTCTGTTTCTGTTCAAGATTCCAGTCCAGATCTGTTACTCACAACTTCAATAACACAAGTAGTAGATAGCTATGATTACAATTTGTATAGCTAAATACTGTAGTTGTAATTACTTGTGTATAATCCAACTGTGAGCACAGCTCACCATCCCACAGACCTTTGATTCAAACTTGCTAGCATTCATTATTATTATTAAATAAGAAAAACAAGTGTTCACAATACATTGCATTACACCAAGAGTTCATCAACTCTCACGGTAGTGAGTCGCGCAGCCAGTAAAGCAGAAACGCATGCCGCAGACAATAAATGACGCGACTACTACACATGAGGATTTTACAAACATCAAATTCAGCTTGCCTGTAACTCACCCGTCATTTACGCCATCTCTCTGAAACTCTAGAGCTAAACTCATCATGTCACTAGTAACTACCACACAAGCAGTGGAGCAAATCCACGTTAACTGTTTCGAGATTGAGATTGCTGACATCAAAGAGGAGGTTTTATTTTATTTATTTATTTTTTGCATGCGGTTAGACGTAATCACAGGTGTAGTTCCTTGCGTTCTTTTGTGCATTCCGAACATTGATTGCCCTGCTATCACTTCCATATTCTCTCAATCACTTCAAGATTCACATCATCGATTTCGCCATACATCATTACCCTAAGGTCGTAATTTCAGCACCAAACGAAGTTTCAGTTGTCCTCAGTCGGCCTAGAGCCATACACAAAACCAATATTGTTGTTTTTCGTAATACTCCCTTGGCATGTAGGGCAATGTGTCTTTAAACTGTTCTAAAAGTTTGTTACATATGTTTTCGAGAATGGCTAGTTTGAAATTTGTTTTTAGTCGCCCCCACATAATTTGCTCTCTAAGGATGCAGCTGAAGAATCTAAATAATAGTTAGACGTCAAGAACCAGGGTTCTACGGGATTTAGAAAACTCGAAGGCCCTGGGCTGTAGCGCCTGAGCGCAGCGAGGGCGCTACTAAGGGCCTGAGGGTTTTCTAAATCCCGTAGAACCTAGTGGTTCTTGACGTCTAACTTATTTAGACTACAACTCGTTATTGTACCTTGAGTTGACAGCTGCTTGTAAATAGGAAATGTATGACTAATTACTAGAAACAAGCCCTCTACACCTCCCTACATGGTGGGACCTCAGCGTGGCTGTTGCTACCCGTTTAAATGCCCATGCGTTGCCAATGTTACAGGCGCGTGCTATGTATCGAAGTACTGGACTCAGCGAGTGGACTACAACTCATTGTTGCTGTTGTTGTGCCTCGACAGCTGCTTGTAAACAAGTAATGTAGTGTTGATTAGTACAAACAAGCCCATTACACCTCCCTCTAATTCAGTACGGCTGTTAGTAGCCATTTAAATGCCCATGCGTTGCCAATGTTACAGGCGCGTAATTATCATGTTACGTATCGCCTCAGAGCGTGGTCTCTATTGGACATGACTGTGGCTCTACGAGATTTAGAGACCACGTTTTCAGCCAATCAAATTTCAGTATCAAACTTGTTGTAGTCTAAAGAATGACGCACAGCACAACTGCGGTCACTGGTTATTGGGCTGTGAATAGTAAGTGTAGTTAACCGGTGCATGTAGCCATAAAGAAGTATGCACTTTGTCATCATTTGAGAATGGCTAGTTTGAAATTTGAATTTAGCTAGTTGCCCCCATGTAATTTGCTCTCTTAGCGGGCGCGGCTTAAAGAATGACACAGATCACAACTGCGGTTCCCAGTTGTTGAAACAAGCTGTGAGTATGTGTATTTAATTAGTGCATGTAGCTAGCCTAAAAGGAAAACCGCTAATTAATTAGAATCATCACCATGCATTTAATAACATCCCTACACAAAATTATATCATACCACAATGAATAAAATAAAAACATATACACATCACATAATTAGCTAGCTATTCAGGTTCCAAACTGTTTGAGCAGGCCAAGTCAATTGCCGGATCAAGCAAATTATGATGTCGAAGATGGTGAGATCTTGACCCTCGTAAACACATTATTGCAGAATGAAGTAAGGAATAGGACAGCTTACTAATCCAGAATAATGTCTGACTGTAAGGATGACCGCGTTTTTCAGAAATAAGTGTAGCGAGTCATTTGTAAGCTACAGTTTCTGCTGGTCCCACAGCAGCAGAAGAGTCATTTGTACACTAAAGGAGAGAAGGCACTGTAGTTTGGGTATTTACAAAATTATATGGGTACGCACATGTATGGTAGTTACAACATACAGAAGACACCTCAGAGGACACATGAATACCCAACAGTTTTCACAATAATAAAGTACGAATTGTATAATATAATGATATAACTGCTATGAAAATAATGTCTCCACTTCTCCAGTGGCCCACCACAAGTCTCACATGACAGCATTTTCATCCAAACACAGATAAGCAATGGGAGTAAGTGCACTGACAACAAGTTGGTATGACTCCATTTGTAGAATCCAGATGAGTGAGTGTGGCTTTAGTATGTCTTTAGTATGTCTCAACAGTTAACACACATTCTTGTTATAAATATGTACTAGAGTTGTAACATTGCAACAGTATAGTCTTTAAGTACAATCATCCATTGCATCACTATCAAACAACGCTAAGTGGAGGGTATCGTTGCATCTCTAGTATGTACACTCCATCGTACAATCAAGGAAACCTGTCTTAATGGCCACCAGTATAGAAAGACAACCCGTCTCGAAAAGCCAATTCCAAAGTGAGAATTTATACACTGCTACCTGCTTATTGAGCGAAGGTGGCAATAGACAAGCTCCACTGTAATTTATTCACATAATCTGATCCTGTACCTTCTGTCAGTGGATAAGATCCGCTTGACCAGGACCCAAAATGTCCAGTCTCAACCCACTTACAACCCAGTGGCACAATGGAACTGAGTATTTATAGAGGAGAATATAATTGAAGGGGTCAGTGGAAAAAGAGGACATGTGCCATTTTAGATTTTTCATTTTCTAAAAATTAGAATGGCTTGGTTTAACCATGTGAATAATATTGTCACTAAGTAAACATGGCAGTCTCAATATAACTTTTAGCAAATGTTACAAAAATTCAATTATTTCCCAAAATTCTGTTTAATACTCATTAGGTGGTTATCAAAAAAAATCTTTCAAATGGCACTTGTCCCCTTTTGCCACTGGCCCCTTCAATTATATTTATTTCTAAGATGTGTGGACACATTACAACATGTGCATACAAGAAACGCTACGTACCGTTTTAACATTCCAAATCACCACACTATGCACGGACCAGTCAACAATACTGCATAGTGCCCATCAGTAATCCTGAATAGGAAAAGTTACGAAAAGTAAAAATGCATATGAGTATGTATGGCTAACAATGGTGAAAAATATTAATGGTTAACAATATACATTGAAACCTTATTCAGGTGACTTTATGGCCAACCTTGTGGCAGATTGCTCTGTATACAAAATGACACATTCAGGTATTGTATTTACATAGATAGATGATAATGTAACACACTGTGACATAAATACTCATGATGTGTCACTGCTATGCAGTATACTGATATGGCTACCATATATACCTGAGTAAATCAGATAAGTAGGTGCAGTAAGATGGTTACTTTCGGGCCAAAATTTCTTGACTTAATAAGCATGTACCTGCTTTAGCAAGATACTGATTTAACCAATAAATGTCTCACAGGAGAATGTAAAAGTTGGCCTTCTTAGAGAGGCTGTACAGGTGACCACCAAGGCAGGTCCACTGTGGATGAAAGCCAGGCATTAGATATTTGGAATTTCATGTGTTGAAGGCATTTTGTATGATGAAGGCATTCCAGGGCTTCTGGTAGTAAATCTTACCACAGTTTACTGCAAAATAACACAAATGTGGCACTGCTGACATGTGAGCTAACACTGTTACAAGATGGCTTTACTGAACCTGTACAGAATGCAAGAATGACCGGAAAATAATGGAGGAATACGGGATAATGGAATATTTAAGCTGACAGTAATCAGATGCAGGCGGTGGATGGGAAACAGAGAATTTATTTGGAGTGGCCTTAGAACAGCTGCATTGCAGATGCTTCTTACCAACTGCTTACAGCTGCAAAATGCAGCCACCTCCTTAATGAGCTAGGTCAGAAAATTTGTCCCCACAATAATGACCAGTTTTCACTGTACTATTAGTGAAGGATTAACTATCAAGATGCTGAGATATACATACGCTACAAAGTCATCTCCGGACAACTTCCAAATATAGCAGTAAAATTTTCACCCTGGTCCAATGTCTACTAATTGTATACCATCATGATAGAGATTCCACTGTACAAAATACATGCTATCATGGTATGTGCTAATTATGCCTTTTAAAATTCAGTTTTACAACACAAATACATCTGTGGTTAAACTCACCAATCATGTCAATCTCAAAAAGACAACCTTTGGGCAATGAGACAACAGTTTTAAGATTCTCGCAAAGATACAGCCTATTCTGGTGCGCTAATTTATTAGTGATATTAATTTTAAAGTCGTTTATTTACAATAGGACATAATTACGTGCCCCTCTATTGTCTCTGGACATACTTGCCATTTCTTTACCATTCTCATTTCATTTCACAAGAGCTCGTACTGATATGGGCAGGGGTGTGGCTTCTCCACTTGAATTAGTCAATGCTTGAAGTAGATCGAGATAGTCTAATAGAGCAGTCAATCACTCTAATAGAACAGTCATGTTTCTACAAGTGCTGTATTTTTATATTGTAAAGTCTGCAAGTAGCTAGCAATTTAACTACATGCAATGCTATGCAGAAGTTGTAACTATGCTGTAACTTTGACTTTGTTGAATTGTTTTTTTGACTGCTCTATTAGAGTATCTTGATCGTTTTAATGCCGGGCAGCCATGCGAGATGAAAGGTAAAGTGTTACTAAAGGTTTACTAGTTAAAATGGATGTTAGTTGACTGCAGTTGCATGCCACTAAAAATACAGTTGTATTTTAATATTGTGTCACTGTAAAAGGGGTTTCTGTCAAAACCATGGAAACCCACCTACTGTGTTCAACAGTTAGAGTATGCTTATGCTAACAAAAAGGTTTGAAATCCCATCCAAAACAGCTCATAGCTGTAAAAAAAGTGTGCGTCCACTTAACTGTAACAAAAAGTGATGATATCATAGTGTGGCCATGTGTGAGGTACGCAAGTTGCAAATATTAATCAGATAGTACAATATTATTGTTAAAGTAGTAATGAGAAGTATGTGATGCTGCCAGTCATTAAGTGTGTGAGCATCTTCGTAAATGCTACTCAAATAAATCTTGATTCTCAAGAAAGCAAAGTTTATAGATTCTCTGATAGCAATAAATAGTTTGAGTTTGGCCACCTTTCCTTTGTTCATAGCATTGCCATATACAGAAAGGGCGGCCAAACTCAAACTATTTATTGCTATCAGAGAATCTATACACTTTGCTTTCTTGAGAATCAAGATTAATTTGAGTGGCATTTATGAAGATGCTCACACACTTAAAGACTGGCAGCATCACATACTTCTCATTACTACTTTAACAATAATATTGTATTATCTGATTAATATTTACAACTTGCATACCTCACACATGGCCGCACTATGATATCATCACTTTTTGTCGCAGTTAACTTTGCTTTACTTGGACGTGCACTTTTTTTACAGCTATGAACTGTTTTGGATGGGGTAATATACACTGAGGAGAGTATCCTACTCTCATATACCCCTGTAGAAGGGCGTATCATGAAGTTATGACATAGCACTTCTGAGTTCACCCATTTTTCTTTGTATAATTAATGATGTCATTAGTTGAACATGGTATCAATTGAATGTGTGCCTAACAATATCGCTAGCAACCACATTAACTCCAGCTCTAAATGTTTCTCACCGAACTACAATCGTTCCTTCATGGGTTCAGACCACTTTGTAGGCATTTCTTGCTAAACCATTCGTGAATATGGCTATCCTGAGCGTCGCGAGTGTGGAATGGTACTAACAATTATTGCACTTTTATGGCTGCTCATATGTGACAAACCACAACATCTTGTTGTTACGTCATAACTTCATGATACGCCCTTCTACAGGGGTATATGAGAGTAGGATACTCTCCTCAGTATATATATATATATATTATGAACTCTTGATTACACCCATTTTTTTTCATAATTATAGATTCATTATAATTATGTGTGTTGCAAAATCAAATGATGCAGTGGTTGCTGAAGGAGTTTTTGGGTGTCAAAATAGCCATCATTTGCAATATCAGAGTATTTGAAATCCATTAGGAGCATATTCCTAGCTTGGCATGCTTACACTTCACACATACATTGTCCTATACTGTCAGATCATGTCAAATCATCTTTGACTCTATATTAAGTAGGGCTGAGCAATAGTATCAGTAGTGCAATATATCGCGATAGTAAATCACTATCGTTATCGCGATAGTAGGGATATCACTATCGTGATAGTTATGATAAGCTTAGATCTGCATTAAAATGGTATCAACAACCCTTCTATACTGTTTTACAGTTAGTATTACCAGCTTTCTTACAAAGGAGTGGCCTGTAAAAGCTATACCAAAAGTCCATATTCATCGGCCGCCCACACAGTTAATTAATAAATGTCCTGTGCATGCAAAATAACTTTCCAAATCATAGCTATACAACTAAGACTTTGTTAAGAGCAAACTGTTTCATAAACTATCGGGATAGTATTCACTATCGCGATATTTAATGAGTAACTATCGTGATAGTAAAATTTTTACTATCGCTCAGCGCTAATATTAAGTTACAATTCCTCCTGACTGCAAGCTGCCTAGACCTCCACCTAGTTGTTGTACTGTATTAAAGAGTTGAAACATAACAGAAACAAGATCAATACAATGTACTCTTGTGCATGGGTTATGGTATAGGCCAAAGAATGGGAGTGATTTGACATTAAAGATGTGATATGAAGCATGCAATAGGCATGGATACCATTCTGGGGGTCTGAGGACATGCCCCAGGAAATATTCACATTTTAGAAACTCCAAGGTAGTGTTTTACATTATTTTCATTGCAGGTAAATTGAACAACTACTAAAGTGTGACTGTTCTATTAGAGTGGTTGATTGCTCTATTAGAGTATATCTCACAAACATTGACCAATACCTCCCCCTTTCCATATACCCCTGTGCATGTTGTTCTGTGTCACCTTAGACCATAACAAGGTGAAATACTCGAATTTCATTGGGTATCTAACAGAGCAATTATGCACCTGTAGCATTGGCAATACATGGACATTTAACTGGATAGCAAGTTCCATTACAAGTTACTGGGAGGTTTATTTAGCTTGTTTCTACAGATGAATGATACATTTTTCATGTCACAAGCAGCTGTGAAGGTACAACAAGCAGCAGTGAAGGTACAGCAACGAGCTGTGATATAAAGTAGTTAGACATTGAAACACAGGGTTCCACTGAGTTTAGAAACCCTCAGGACCTGTAGTAGCACCCTCACTTAGCTCGTGTGCCACAACACAGGGAATTTCGAGTTACTAAATTCTGTAGAACCCTGTGTTTTGATGTCTAACTATTATTCAGAGGCTGGGATCTACAGATATGAGATATCTATTATGTTATGATAAATAATTAAGAGTTCCACCCACAATCAATAAAATTGTTTTACTGACTGATTATTTCTCTTAAAACTGATATCATACTAAATCTTTACTTCACCAAAAACATAACATACCTAGTTGAAGCTATGGCTAGTTTCATCACAACTCTATGATGTTTACTCTTTATGTGTGTCTTTACAGGCTGGACTAACTTATTACATTGCAGTGTTGCTAATGGTAGGGAACCAAGCAGACATGGATAATGTTGGTGCAGCCACAGAAGCAGCCAAGGAAATATTTGATATCATTGACAAAGTATGTAGCTGAACTCTCTACAAGATGACTTGATGTACATATACATGTTCATTCTGTATATGACTACATGCACATACTATAGGTTCCTACCATCAATATTAATTCTGATATGGGAATAATACCTGAAGAAATTTCTTATGATATCAAATTGAGTGAGGTCACTTTTTCTTATCCATCCAGACCAGATATAACAGTGAGTTGTGTGTGTGTGTGTGTGCGTGTGTGTGTGTGCGTGTGTGTGTGTGCGTGTGTGTGTGTGTGTGTGTGTGTGTGTGTGTGTGTGTGTGTGTGTGTGTGTGTGTGTGTGTGTGCGTGTGTGTGTGCATATTACAGTATAGTATTAGTCAGTTTTGGTTTGCCTGAGCCCTAGGTTTTCATAACTCTTCTTAGATATACCAGCTGCAAATACATAAGTGAGGGTATAGTGAAATTCTGAAAGTACATGCCTTCTTCACTATTACTAAACAATAATGTATTTCTTCTTATAGCAAAGACACATGCTTTAACATGCATTGTAGCCACATTATTATTGGATAAGTGTAGTCGCAACTAAATGAATTATTGTAATAACATTATGGCTTCTTTAAATACAGTTTCTCATTAGATTTGGCTTCTGGTATACCACCACATTGAAGCTCTTTAAACAGTATACCAAAAAGCCCTTTGCTAGAACAAGTGAGTAGGGCTGTCCAGACACCAGTGCTGATACTATATCAGTACCAATATTACAAGTATAAGTATTGGTGGTGTATATTGCTGATATATCGTGTACATCACTATGGTGTGTATGTGTACATTGCCTTTTTGAATGTAGTGTAATAGGCTTTGAGTTCTTTATCAACATGAACACCATCTCTTTAACTTCCAAATGAGAATAACCACAGTATTATATAACTAAAAATTCCCTACCATATGTAAGTTTAAAGGGAACTCCCCTGTATCTTACAGCTTTTGAAGTAGATTCCTTGAAATTCAACTTTAAACTTGAACCATACTGCAGCATTTATGCTACACCATTAGTATAACCTCTGCTAGTGATTGATGATGATCACTTTCTTCAACATGAAATGGCCCACAATGCTATGCTTATTAAATGAAGTTCAGTCAAAATAGCTCTGTAGTTCTGTTGAACGTTTTGGTAGCCCCTGTGCTTATCCTGTAATGGTCATGCCCTTCAGTAAACGGGAAGAGGAATAATCGGTCCCTTGTGCACAATTGCGGGAAAGATGACATCACCGCATACTTTTTGATGGTCAGTAATAAGTATTGTCATAGATGTACAGACCAGTACCTGGGATTGGAATCATATCACCTGACCCATTAACTTCAATACGAATGTGTTTGCCGGATCATTGTTACCCCCCTTCGAAAAAGGCGGGACAGTGTAATATGCCATTCACAATACATTTCTGTGAAATGTCAATATATGAGAGAGTGTTTGTTTAGTTGTTGGTTAGCCTTCCTTGCGTAAGGGGGTGATTAATTAGTGGTAGGGCCTGGTTTGTAGGTGTGTCTCTCAATGCGGCTGGCCGATGCGTAGCCACCATTATCGAAGGAACCAGACTTATAGCGTACAGCAACTAAATAGTAATGGTTTTGGACGTACTCACAAGAATAGAACTAGTCTTCTGTGTGATAAATTCAAAGATATTGCTACTTCCGGTAACAATGATCCAGCACAAAAAACCGGATGATGCCAATCCCGGGTACTTGTCTGTACATCTATGGTATTGTAGACGATTCTTCAAAGTGATATTGGTACTATCAATGAAGAGAAACAGTAAAGAGACGGTTAGAGTGGCATATTGCCACTTTTGCTGAAATACCTGAAAACCAGACTTGGAGCTTCAACTATCAACAGGTTACCAATGTTTGTTGTGTTAGTATAAACAGTACTAGACTGATCAGTTATGAAATTATACACGTGGTTTTTGCCCAGGCCGATTTTTGCATTTTATAAGTTATATAATGGCTTTGTGGCTGTTGTTGTATAAACAACAACTCCATAATTAAACTGTATGGTCATCAGTACACATGTGTACACTCAGTCACTGCAGAAAAGCAGTAGATTGCAGATGAGGGGGTTAATTGCCTCTAGAAATAATTACCAGCTTTAGCTTTGTTTCTCTTTGCAGCTACTTTGGAACATTCTAATAAGGACTGAGAGTTCAAAATTATTGCAGAGGTGCTTTTTGGTCAGTGTCTAGTTTTATCCCTACCATTAAACACTTGTCAGGTAGCTAGCTAGTGCCTTGCATGCACTATTACACCCCAAAAGTGCCTCCAAATACCATCTCAAATGTGAAATTTCCTGGAGGAGTATGTCCCCAGATCCACTTAGACTAGCTGTCTTCAGCAGCCATAGGACTGAGCTTACCACTTTCACTTATACTCTGATGCTACTGATTTTTTTTTTTTAATTCCCAAACCCGAATTTTAGTCTGCCTACCTGCCTTACTGCCTGCCTGACCACATCGCAAAGCTACAGGCTCAACGACACATCCAATGACCACAATATTACACCACCATAACAAACTCACCAGTGCCACATGCCTTTTGAGTTTCCTACAAGTGTCTGCCTACTGCGCCTTACCTTTCCTTATATCTTTAACCATCTTCATGCAATTAAATCATACTGAAGTGTTAATTTTCCATATTGACACTTCCGTATTTAGAGAAATTATTTAAAGTACTTGCTACTGTAATAGGCAATATTAGCTAGTAGACAACATACAGTACCTGTATCTGCACAATAGGATTGACGATGCCTTTATGATCTAGCAGCATAATAATGATCAAGCACCGTGACACACCCCTTAATCATACAGTGTGATGGTACTGTATAATCATACAACACGATAGTACTGTATAGTAGGGACCACAATGGTTTGGATGTGGCACATGAAAAAACATCACCCCAAAAATCAGCATCACTTTTCCCTGACAACGATGAAGCAGGTAAAACTAAGCCCAAACAAGCCTTCAGATCAACCCAAAATGCTTTCAACTAGTTGCTAATTAAAAAAAATTAAACGAAATTTTCTAGTGACTGACTAAGTAACTGACTGATGCCTTCAGACAAGCGTAACTTGATAATGGCTAAGGCTACAGGCTTGATTTTTTCACTGTTCGATGTCGCTTCAGCTGGACATGTGCCTTTTGGCATACTGCAGTACGTACAATGTATTCTTCATGGACTTACTAACATTGTCCTCCTTTGTGTCCCATTCATCTTTGTTGACAGTAAAAGGTGTTAATTTGGCAGTAGTGTATGATGACTTCTCTTCGTAATGGAAATCGTCTGTAATGTTCATAGTGGCTACTTTGATTGCAGAGGTGCTTTTCAAACAGTTCTTGATTCGTAATGTGTAACAGATTGAACATAGCTGACAATGAAGCGTAATAGATACTTCATTTTTCAGACGATAATTGATAGCTGGGGCATGCGGTGCTACTTCTTTCTTTTGATGTGGTATGCGTGGGTTCACCAGTCATAATAATTTTATTCTACAAGTTAACAAACAAGTACACAAAAAAAATTGGATTTTTTAACTTGAGTATGGACCATAGTACATTGATAAAAAGTACTGAAACAAGCTGGAGTAGTGCATGATATTAAATCACAGTAAAACAATAAGAAGTGTTATATCCCTACTGTGCATTCCATTATGGTATCTTGAGCACAGTAGGGATATAACACTTATTGTTTTACTGATTTAATATCATGCACTACTTCAGCTTGTTTCAGTACTTTTTATTGATATGCTATGATCCCTACTCTAGAAGAAAACGCCAAATATCTTTGTGTACTTTTGATCTATTGTATTCGATCATATTGTTGTCCATGCCTCTTACTGGTAGCACGACAAAAAGGAGGCATGGAAAGACCCTGCCCTTTAATAATGTATCACATAAGCCAGTTGTCTGAGGCCCACTCGAGATACTCTAGTAAAGTAATCACCCTAATACAACAGTCATGTTCAATTGTCAATGTATACCTTACCAAAGGTGCATATGATCATAGCTACATGCTATAGCAAAAAACTAAACAAACTGATGTATTTAAATATGCTTATTATAAAAATGTAGTAGGAATGTAAGTGATAAAAACTAGCGAAACAAGATATATGAATGATGGTATTACAACATACATGTAGTCCTGTGGGAAAACTTTGGTATTGAACAAAACAATTGTTATGACATGCCAAAGTAGGGGGGTTTTGTTGTAATATCATCATTCATATATCTTGTTTCACTGGTTTTTATTGCTTAAATCTTTACTTCAATGGTAATTTTTAAATACACTAGTCAGATATGTAAAATGTAGTATTGGTACAGCCTTACAAGTTGGTGATGTTAGTATATTTGAACAAATCCAAGTGTAGGAAACATGCGTAACATGAGAACATGGTCGTTCCAAATCAAAGTCATTGAGAGTGACTAGAATTTTGTGGGACTTAGGTGAATGAGAATATACATTAATAATATTAACATGTCTATACAGGTATTAGATGGACTGGATTTGAATATTCAGTCAGGCCAAACTGTTGCATTAGTAGGAGCTAGTGGTAGTGGTAAGAGTACCATTATCCAACTACTTCAAAGGTTTTATGATATCAATTCTGGAGAAGTAAGATTAGTAGAATGTGTAACTGTAATGTCACATCATACTCAATAGATATTGATTGGAGGTCATGATGTACGTGAGCTTAATTTGCAGTGGTTGAGACAGAGCATTGGAGTTGTCAGTCAGGAGCCAGTAATGTTTGGTGGTACAATAGCCGAGAACATTTCTTATGGTAAGGAAGATGCCACTCAGGAAGAAATAGAGAAGGCAGCTAAGGCAGCAAATGCTCACTTATTCATCACTGAACTTCCTGATGGTTATGATACATTAGTTGGAGAAAGGGGTACTCAGTTATCAGGGGGACAGAAACAACGTGTGGCCATTGCTAGAGCTCTTATAAGAGATCCTAAGATACTACTATTGGATGAGGCCACTTCTGCTCTGGACACTGAAAGTGAAGCAATAGTGCAGAATGCACTGAATAAGGTACGACACATGTGGTTTGTTTGCAATCAAATGAGTTGCCATAAAAGTTACTTTTAAAGAAATGAGAATGTGTTCTATTTCCAGTGGCAAGAGCATCATACCCAGAGAGCTTCAGGGAACACCCTTTGGATTTAAGAACTTCAGGCCCCTGTCCCTAGATGCTTATTTAAGGTCTCTATATAAGCATCTAGGGACAGGGGCATAAAATGTTTAACTTTCTATTTCTTTGGATATTCTTACTTATTTTGGGTTGAGCTACACTGAGTCACATTAAATCATACTGTGCAGCATAATCATCAGTAGATATGCTATAGCTACCTACATACAGTCATACAATTTGCTAGTAAGGGTTAAACAACAATAGCAATAGCTCACAGATTATCATCTATTAAACAAGTAGATCTAACCATGCAAAATGGATAGGCTGTTAAAAAGGGCAAAGTGAAGGTAACAAAAAGAGCTGATATCTGGAGTGTCCAGGAATGAATGTTAATACAACTAGCTATAATTTTTAGATATTGGATCCTTATCACTAACTTGTGTTCTACGTACATTCAGTCTTGCTGCATTCCCAGTAAATTCTTTTTAACTCTAATTGGCCTAGTAATTTGACTGTCATATTATTAAATAGTCAGTATGGAGAGAAAAAGCGTTAACCTTAATTGGCAAGATTGAATGTAGAACACGAGTCAAATGACAAATAACTTTGTCAGTTAGTTGTGTCAATATCCTTTCTTGGCTACTCCAGATATCAGCTCTGTTGGTTACCAGTTACTTTTACTCACCTGTAGAGGGATTCAACTACATAAAAATTTAAAGTTTGTTAATGTTATAAGTCACTGTGTAGAGAATTCAGATACAAGCAATTCACCCTGTAGAGAGTTCAACTATATACAAACAACTCACCCTGTAGACAGTTCAGCTACATTACAAGTCACGATTCAGCTATGTTAAAAGTCATTCAGTAGAGGATTGAGCTTCAAACGAGTCAACCTGTAAAGAACTCGTGTGATAATTTTACAGGACATATTTTCAAAATTTAATCAACATTACTATACACTACATTAGTAAAAATCTGCTTTCTTCTTCAATCCTGTAGTAAAGAAAAAAAGACAAGTAAAAACACAAGTCCCAATGTGGGATATAAATCAATACCGAACAGCCAAGTTTGAAAAAAGGTGTAGCCTCCAAAAAAGCCATGGTGAAAAAAAAGGTGAAATCCAAGGTAGCGGCCAAGAAATGGCTGTGATGGTAGGTTAAGGTTTATTATCAACAATTCAGTTGCCAAATCCTAGTAAAACTTGGAGGCGGCAATACCAAGTGTTGTTATGAAACTTTCCATTAACCAACCATCCTTGGCCGCCATTTTGGCTGTTTTGGACTAGATTTTAACACCACACAAAAACAGCAAAGCTGTGAAAAAATGGTGTGGCCTTTAAAAAAAGTCTGGGTGAAAATAGCTGTGAAATCAGGTGGCAGCCAAGAAATGAATCCAGTGATAAATTTTAATAATGCACACAGCCATTATTAAAATTTATTAGCATTAATGTTATTGCAGCCATTTCTTGGCCACCACCTTTGATTTCACAACTTTTTTTCACCCAGGCTTTTTTAAGGTCACACTATTTTTTTCACAGCTTGACTGTTTTGTGTGGATTTCACTTTTTTGTACTTAATAAGGCCCAAAAACTTGACTTTGGGGTTTTTTTTTACTCATATTCTTCTTTTCTATACAGACACAATGATAATTATTGAAGACAGACTTATAATTTTATTGTATTGCATGATTTACTTCAATATTTGATAATATTATTGTAATACTCTAATAGAGTGCACATTTTTTTGAGGACACTTCTAATAGAACATACATATGTAAAATGTTCTAGAACAATCCAGTACTTCTATTGGTAGATCTATAAAATTACAAACGTTTATCAGATTTAAACTAGAATTTTCATTTATAAAGCAGAAATTAAGTGAGGTGATGAGCCAAGATGGTTCAGTAATTAAGGATGCAAGTGTTAGGTATGGAGGTCCCTGGTTCGAACTCTGGTAAGTCCTTTTTTGACATTTTTGTTCACCTTTTTTATATTGTGGTGACTGCTCTATTAGAGTATCTCAATCACACAATTTTACACTTGTTTGGGTTTTGCTTTATAACTTCTAGGTGTAACTCTATTGCTATTCAAACTATCAAAAGGCACTGCTATGATGATTAGCCTATGTACACACCAATTTTCAAGTTATTTCCATACTCGGTTTACCCTGTAGCCATGACAAAAGTTTGATTTTTTTTTACATGAATAAACAATAATAACTCTTTGGATATTCATTATATTCACTAGGTATGTGAGATCAAAGCAATCGAATTACACATTTACACTTTATAGCAATTGTTGCAAAGTGCATGAAAATAAATCGTATGCCCCGTATGGCGTAAGAAGAATAAAATCTAAATTTTGAATGCCCATGTCTCACAAATGGCTGTTGTAAATTAAATCAAATTTGCTGTGTGGCCTACCCTACCTGGCAGACAGCTATAATACAAAAATGATGTGCTTTGGAGAAGGGACCATGGAGCTACGTATATATGAACACCTGAAAAAAACTGTATTCTTTTTCTTCCTGTCAATATACTCACGGTGTGGCGCACCAGCTTTATTGGCTGCACGACACACTACTGTGTGTCTTGACCATTAAAATTATTACTTAACATGTTCTATACATTATAGTTTTACTTGGTTACTATTATAGGCTAGTATGGGCCGAACAACAATAGTAATAGCTCACAGATTATCAACTATCAAGCAAGTGAATTGCATAGCTGTAGTGGACAAAGGAAAAATTATGGAAATTGGTACACAACAAGAATTATTAGCTCTGCAAGGCATGTTCTTCAAGCTAATAGCAGCTCAGGTATAATACCTGAAATCACCTTATTATTTTATGTGATTGACTCCCTTAGTTGTATTCTCAAACTAACCGTGGTGATGAGGTAGTTAAAACTAAAATACCTGCTGATGATTATTTTGCTGCAAAGCATTTATCCTTTTCAGACTTGGACAGTGATGGTGATGATGATGATGAGGTATGACTTACAATTCATAATACCTAGAGTGTCTACTATGTGTGTTTGTAGCATGAAGAAAACAAAGAAATGTTGCATATTGTGACAATGTCACAGAGGCTATATTTATGTTTGGCAATAATCAGCAGTATTCTAGAAGGCACTCTGTTTTGTATAGATACATATCTGTTTGTTGCCATTCCACTGAAGGTATGTGGGTACATGTATAGTCACATGATTGTTTTAAAGTTGTCCAGGCATATCTTGATTCAAGCACAGCAGAAAAAAATTCTCGTTTAGCATTAATAGTAATACCATTATTTGGTATGCTTATGGGAATAACAATGTTTACAAGGGTATACTGTTATGGCAACAATGGTGCTATACTGATATCTAGATTAAGAACATCATCACTGAAAGCTATGTTAAGACAGGTACATATGTGTGTAGTGCGTAAATTGTGTAGAGTGCACCCTCACTAATCTGATTAGCTCTGTATTTGTAAATTTTGTGACATTAGTGAACTCGTATTACTCTAACATGCATTAGTGTACATACACTAAATTAAAATGGTAGTGCTCTGTTGAATAGTCATTTACTATTCAGGTTGCAAATGTTTAGGTTACTGGAGTTTGCATTAGTGGGAATGCGCTGTACAGTGGTATATGTAATAGTTGTAACATGGGCATGAGTGAAGGCTTTGCCTGATATGTATGCCCGACTGTCCCGTGTTACAACTAATATGCAACACTTATCAGGCTGATAGCCTGTACAGGGCAATCGATCACCCAAGCCAATACTCTACTACAGCCACTGGATATATTATATATACATACCTAAAATTTTCGATTATGGGTCAGCAGCTAGTACATTCTGGTTACATTCGGTTACGATGAACAAACTTATCCTAGAGATATCACAGAGAATTACGGTTACACAAGTTTAGACTACAACAAGTTTGATACTGAAATTTGATTGGCTGAAAACGTGGTCTCTAAATCTCATAGAGCCACGGTCATGTCCAATAGAGACCACGCTCTGAGGCGATACGAAACACGATAATTACACGCCTGTAACATTGGCAACGCATGGGCGTTTAAATGGCTAGTAACAGCCGTACTGAATTAGAGGGTGGTGTAATGGGCTTGTTTGTACTAATCAACACTACATTACTTGCTTACAAGCAGCTGTCAGGGCACAACAACAGCAACAATGAGTTGTAGTCCAGTCGCTGAGTCCAGTACTTCGATACATAGCACGCGCCTGTAACATTGGCAATGCATGGGCGTTTAAACGGGTAGCAATAGCCACGCTGAGGTCCCGCCATGTAGGGAGGTGTAGAGGGCTTGTTTCTAGTAATTAGCCATACATTTCCCATTTACAAGCAGCTGTCAACTCAAGGTACAATAACGAGTTGTAGTCTAAATAAGTTAGACGTCAAGAACCACTGGGTTCTTGACGTCTAACTATTATTTAGTCAGTGCTATTGAATCATTTCTGGAAAAATTACAGATTCACTATTGGCCTAGATAGGTAAGCTTGCTTGTAGAGTGGTTACATACACTGAGTTTTGTAATGATTTGGACAGTTTTATAATTACACCTGTGCATTATAATCATATATGATTCCTGCACAGTACACAATATAGTGATAAAATAAGAGTGGTAGCTTCGTGATGGGGCGTATCCATATTCGAAAACATGCGGAAACGATCGGTGAATAAGCACTAGTTCTCACCTTAGCCAAACATTTTCAACCCATTGCTAGTCTTTGTATTCTTTTGTGTTATTTTATCAGGTACGCCTCATAGTATGGCGAGGATAACAAAACACTCTCCGTCTGAGTGGTTTTCATGGCGAAATCCAAGTCATGCATCCTAATCACATGAGTATTAATTGATCCCCACAATCAATTTTGGCCTCAACGTCTATATAATCACTGCTCAGTTGTAGCCTGCATGGCTACATTTTGTATGTAATAATAAAGATCTAGGTGGACTAATAGCAATAGAGTACGGAGACCATGCACACCTCTTATCAATCTAGCTATTTGCTTAACAGTAAACAAAAATACCTCACCCTTTATTGGTCTAGCTAGCTGCACACCCCTTGGTTGACTGGCAATTTACTCTAATACAACAGTCACTCTAATACAACAGTCATGTGTGATATTCTAATAGAACAGTCACAAGTTACACTGTAGCTAGCTGAGCTACAACAAAAAACTAAACGAACTAGTATTTTAAAAATTGTTAAGGGTGCTCGCTGATATTTGAAGCCGTTTAAGTGCCAGCCCAGAAACCACATGCAGCTGTTGCATCGCAATTGGCATTACTACACATACTTGTAGTATCCGTGTTAAGCGCCCGTGTTTTGCACCAGAGAACACAAGGAAGAGAAGCATGTTTTTTACTTTAAAATCATCACTGAAGTGTTAGCAAATGATTGTCTGATGGATCAAGAGTTACACTAGCAATAAATTAGTCTAAAAGTAAGTGTTATTTAAGGTGACAAGTGTGAACGCATGTTTCGTAGCGAACATGCGTTCGTGCCTTGTTTTCTCGAGTGATAGGGTATGCTGGTAGTTTGTATTGTAGTTGTAAGCTGCTTATGCAGGGGACTATGTTACCAGCTGGAATCACAAGGCATTACAAGCTGCTGATGATGGCGTGCCTAAACTTATCCAAGAACGACTTGCTGGAGACTCCAGGCGTAGCAAGAAGCTTTCCATGTGTGAAGAAGAGAAAACAGTACTTCTTTGTGTTTAGAACAGCATTTATGACATGTTATTTTGAAAAGTTGGTGATTGTGGTTAATAGGAATTTGTGTGGTTATTATATCAATAATGTTGGGCGCACGCAATCTTTGCACATGTTTACTAAAAATAAAACTAGTTTTTCAGTGATAACTGTAAAAGCTTCAAATTTTGCATGGAGATAGGCAGATAAATTCTGTACAGGACTATGAAAAGATTTTTCAGTAGCACTATGGCTTCGCAAGTAATGGCGATGGAAATGCAAGGGTTTGGTTAGTGAAACACACTTTCAGCGCTTACTTATTATCAATGTAAGCTATGGATTAATACTTTTCATAGATATGTGAGTTGTAGCCTTAAGTATATTTAGTGCGATTTCCAGCGCTCTAGTGGTAAAGGTGAAGAACTAGTTTCGATTTAAGCGCTCTGAAAAGAATCTCACATAGCTATAGAATGGTAAGGGCTAGCGAAATTGTTTTGTCTGTGTTGAAGAGAAAGGGAACCACTACCAATATAAGTACCATATGGATTCATTTTACACGTTGTGTGTTTATAAGTCAAATATCCGCGAGCACCCTTAATTTAAAAATGAAGTAGGGATCTATGCAATAAAAAGTAGTGAAACAAGAAATGAATGATGGTATTACAGCATAAGAAAGTCCCTACTTTGGCACATTAGCTATAACAATTATTTTGTTCAATGCCATAGTAGGGACTTCCTACCGAGCTATGTTGTAATACCATCATTCGTCTCTTGTTTCACTACTTTTATTGCACAGATCCCTACTTCATTTTTAAATTAACAATTTTTAAAATACTAGTATATATATACATATATAAATGCTGTACTCCCAAGACTCCCAACCTGTATGCTAATTAAAACCCACCATTAAATATATTTAGTGTTGTATAAAAGTACACAGCTAGCTCTATGTAGACAGTGTATAATTGAACAAAATTTCTTAACACTAATAGTAACCTAAAATCTGTTAAATGTATAAACCTTTCAGTATTCAGAGTATGTCAATGTATATACAAGTTAAGGAAAAATTTGAAATTTTAAGTTCGATTAGGGATCATAGAAAAAAAAAAGTAGGGAAACACCCAGACCAAGACTGAATTAGGGATTAAATGTTAACTAGTATATCTGCAGGTGTAGCTGACCTCCTTTGTTTCCCTACTTTTTTTTTCTATGATCCCTAATCGAACTTAAAGTTTCAAATTTTTCCTTAACTGGTTTGTTTACTTTTTTTGCAACATTATTATGACTGGTGAACCCACGCATGGCGCCAGAATTAATGTTTTTGTCTGAACGCGCATCCCAGCTATCAAAAACTGCTTCGAAAGTGCAGTGCATGGCCATTACGCTTCACTTCAGCTATGTTCAACCCGTTACACAGCGTTACAAACGAAGAACAGTGTTAGAATTGCCTCTGCAATCAGTCCAGTCACCACGGAAAATACGGATGATTCCCGTTTTATAAAAAGAAACATACTGTAGGAAAACCATGCATAGCGCTACCACAAATCGACACCTTGGGCTGGTCAGCAAAAAGAAATGGGACACAAAAGAGGACAAAGGTGAGCCCATGATGCGTACATTGTATGTACTGCGGTATGCCAAAAGGCACGTCTCGGGACGAAGCGATGTCGAACAGTGAAAAAATCAAGCCCATAGCCTTAGCCATTATCGAGTTACGCTTGCCTGAAGGCATCGGGCAGGCAGGCAGGAGTTAGTCAGTAGAAAATTCCATTGAATAATTTTTTAAAAATTTTGTAACAATTTATTGGAAGCCTTTAGGGTCGTATTGAAGGCACTTTTGGGCTTGGTTATACCTAACCAATACTGCCAAGGTGCCAGGATGGAGTTGTGAAGTTGGTTTTTGGGTGAATGGTTTGGCTAGGAAAACCCAAATCTCCATCATCCCTAATATACAGTACTACTGTACTGTATGATACACCACTTTCACACCTCATTTCAAAGGGAAGAGAAGGTGTATAAGTGGAAAATAGCACTGCTATCAGTGCTCAGGAATGCATTAAATGAGAAATGGAGGTAGTATATACAAGTTATATCCCTCCTAGGAGTGATATAACTTGTATATACTACTTCCCTATTCTCATTAATACATTCCAAGCATTCTCAGAAATCATCCGATTTCTTTGATGAAACTGTGTGGTCTCCTCTGCTTTAATATAGTGACACTTCACAGGATCGATAGTGGGTTTTAGTTTTGTAAAGTGAGCCAAAGCATAGATCATGGACTTGGGGAAGAAGATAGTTCGTTGTTTTACTGAATGAAGAAGACGAGTAATAGGTTAGTTTTGCTGTTTTGATTGCATTGACGACATGCATTGATGTGGCAATGTCCAGACACTGGGCGTAGTGCTTAATTGATTTGGCCATTAGTGCTAACATATTCTCTAGTTTAGTTTATTGTTTATTCATGGCTAGTAAAGTAAGTACTTTAGTGCACTTGAATCATCTTTATATTGCTATTTTGACACCTGGCGTGATGTCACACATGCGCATAGTGACTGGGCGTGGCACTTAATTGACTAGGCCATTATAGCGCTGTAAACATATTCACTGCTTCAGTTTATTCATGGCTAGTATAGTAAGTACTTTATAGCACTTAAGCTTCATCATGAGCTGTTCAGCTCACATTTGGGCTTCCTGTGTTAATTGCATACCCACAATCGATCTGCATGCTTGTGTCAATACACTTATGTTCAGCCTCTCAGCAGTGCCTTGTCATTGCTCTTACAACGTTATCCACAATCAAAATTCACATGGTCCCATATATATAAATACACTTGCGTATGTAACACTTTCACACCTCAGATCAAAGGAGCCACCCGGGCTACATTTCGTATGTAGCCCAGCTAGCCGGGCTTACTTCTCAACATTGTTTCACTACTGAATCCTTGCAGAAGAGTTTTACAAACCATCGCTACAGCTATACCACAAATCCAACATAAACAAAAATAGTCATTTGACAAATTGTCAGGTCAAAATTACAAGGAAGTAGTCTATAGTGTTTATAGTGAAACATCGAGACAAAAATGATTGTACTATTATAGAAGGACGCATATATGTCAATGTCCTTGAAAATAAAGCATTCCTGCAGTTTCCCACACTTGCAGGTGAGTCACCCAAGTGGAATATATTAGTTGTAACATGGGCACTTGTGATTTGCCTGAAATATACGCACTTGCACTCAAGCTGCACTCACACTCGGGCTGCACTCGTATATTGAAATCCTTCTTGGTATAAAAGGTATTGATTGAAGCTTTTAAGTTAAAGATATATTATCAAATGTACGGTAGTACTGTTTAAGTAGGGATCACCTAAAAGTGATGCGTGCCACCAATATTGCCGCCTTTAAAAATCATCCTAGAGAAACATTATGCGATGTTACGAACGTCAGTTCAACACTGAGCGGCAACCACAACAACACGAGGTAAGTTCACGTGTGCCAAACTGTCTTACTCTGAACATTGCACACCATGACACCTCCCCCCTTAAAAAGGAGGGCAGTTACAAACTTTAAATAAAATTACATCGTCAATGAAAAAGATCCTACAAGCCTAATTATAAACTCACAAAATAAAAATGTCAAACTATATAATACATACTAACAGTCAGTGTTCACATCAAACTCTGGACAAGGCATCAGCAATAACGTTTTCTTTGCCTCTAATGTGACGGATGTCTACATTGTACTGCTGCAACTTTAGATTGCAACGCAACAATTGCTGGTTTTTGTCCTTCATTTTATTGATGAACACAATAGGGTTATGGTCTGTATACACCATTATTGGCATCACTGTAGGATTCAAATACACATCAAAGTGGTTCAGAGCTAACATAATACCTAGAGTTTCCTTCTCAATAGTGGAGTATCTCTTTTGATGCTCGTCAAACTTCTTCGAAAAATAACTAACACAATGATCAATACCATGTTCATCTTCCTGCTTCAAAACTGCACCAGCACCTATATCGCTTGCATCAACAAACAGCTTGAACTGTCGTGTAAAATCAGGTGCAACTAGAACTGGAACTGACAATAGCAGTGATTTCACACGTTGAAAAGCTGACTGGCATGCTGGGGTCCACAAGTAAGGTTGCTGTTTCTTCAATAAATTAGTTAGCGGAGCAACGATCACAGAGAAATTGTGGCAGAACTTTCTGTAGTACCCAGCCATACCCAAAAACCTCATTAGCTCTCTTTTGTTACTGGGTACAGGAAAACAAGTAACTGCCTCCACCTTTGCCATTACAAGAGAAATCTTTCTCTGGCCTACAACACGTCCCAAAAATGTTAACAGACAGTGTCCAAACTCACTTTTGGCCAAGTTAATGGTAAGGCTTGCCTGTGACAGTCTACTGAAAAGTTGATGAAGGAGGTCCACGTGGTGCTCCCAGGACGAACTGTAGATTACGACATTGTCAATGTATCCCTCACAACCAACAAGATCACCCGTTAACTGTTGTGTTAGGCATTGAAAAGTGGTGGGAGCGTTCTTCATACCAAAAGGCTTGGTATAATCCTGTGGGAGTAACAAACGCTGACAGCCTTTGAGCATGAGAGGTGAGTGGGACCTGCCAATACCCTTTCAACAGATCCAGCTTACTGACAAACTTTACGCAACCAATTTTCTCTATGCAGTCATTGATTCTAGGAATCGAAAATGAATCTGTTTTGGTCACAGAGTTCAACTTACGAAAATCTGTGCAGAATCGGTAGCTGCCATCCGGTTTTGGAACTAATATACAACACGGTGAACTCCATTCACTGCTACTTGGTTCAATGATATCGTGTTCTAACATGTACTTAGACTATGGTACAGCTCATTTAGAGGGTTACTAAATCACTTAGTCACCTGACATGCTCATTTAGTCACCTACACATGTTCATTTAGTAACCCGCTCTCAAGCAATTTTGTACGTGAAAAATAATTATAACACAAAAGGTGCACTGGAGTACTTGATAATACTGTAATACAATTCTTCTCCGTGTTCTGTGAATAATTCTGGACAAATAGTAGACTAAGCGGCGTATCTACTGTAGCTCTAGCCGTTACTCTGGTTACAGGTCAAATAATTATTTTTGTGGGCGCTGTAAGGACTTTAGGAAGAAACCGTTCTGCCATTCTACGTTGCTCTTTCACCCCACCCTAATGCTCTGGCTATAAAGGTATGTACTTTAAACCATAGTCTAAATAAGTTAGACACCGCGACCAACGGGAACTAAACGATTTAGTAACCCCTCTGGCCCTTAGTAGCGCCCTCGCTGCGCTCGGGACGCTACAGCCTCAGGCCATTGGGGTTACTAAATTGCTTAGTTCCCTTGGTCTTGGTGTCTAACTATTATTTAATTTCATTCTCCATATACTGCGCTCTCAGTGGGTTCACCTGATATGGATGCTGTTTACAAGGCTTTGCATCTCCCACATCTACGTCATGTTGTATAGCATTAGTCTTCTTGGGAACATCAGTAAAAAGCTCTGGAAACTCATAAATAAGGTTTGCCATACTGTCTCTCTCCTCCACTGAGAGATGACCAAGTTTACTGTGTAAACTGGCTAACACATCCAAATTCTTCAGCCTGACATCTCCTCCCACCAATTCTGCATTTATCACGGAGTCATCTTTCAAATCTACCACATTGGCCACTGGCACTATTGATGGTGAGGGAGAGTTGTAATGGTATTCTTTGAGGATATTAATGTGACAAAACCTTCACTGTTTACGACGATCTGGCATGTAAACGACGTAATCTACCTCATTAAGCTTCTTCTCTATCACATATGGGCCACAGTACCTTGCCTGTAGTAGGTAGTGATGAATGGGTAGGAGGACTAACACCTTGTTCCCTGGTTTAAAAGTTCTTGACCGTGCACGCTTGTCATACCACCGCTTCATACGACCTTGGGCAACCTTCAAATTTGTCTGGGCTAGTCATGCTGCCGTAGATAATCTGTCATGAAGATCAGATACATGATCTAATATGTTCGAGTGAATGTCTTCGGCCAACCATGTTTCCTTTAGTAACTTCAATGGTCCTCGGACTACTCTTCCAAATACAAGCTTGAAGGGACTAAACCCTAATGATTCTTGTATAGATTCACGGACAGCAAATGGTAGTAAGTTTACTCCTTCATCCCACTCCTTCTCTTCTTTCAAACAGTACGTTCTCATCATATTCTTGAGGGTCTGGTGAACTCGTTCCAAGGCTCCTTGTGACTCCGGGTAGTAAGCACTAGACTTAAACTGCTTGATGCCCAGCTGGTGCATGACCTGCTGGAACAAACCAGACATAAAGTTTGACCCTTGATCGGATTGGATTGACCTTGGAAGACCCACCATTGTAAAAAACTTGATGAGGGCACTTACTAGTTTCTTGGCCTTGATGTTTCTCAGGGGAATAGCTTCAGGGAATCTAGTTGAGGCACACATTATTGTAAGCAGATATTGGTTACCTGCTTTAGTACGTGGTAGGGGCCATACACAATCTACATTCACTCGGCTGAATGGTTCTTCTACCACAGGAATTGGCTTCAGAGGTGCAACTTGTACACTCTGGTTTGGTTTCCCAACGACTTGACATTCATGGCAAGATTTACAAAACTGCTTCACATCTTTCTTAATACCTGGCCAGTAGAAGTGATTCAGTATGCGTTGATAAGTCTTATTTATTCCCAGGTGACCTGCCATGGATGTGTCATGAGCCAACTTCAATACATCAGCTCGGCAGTTAGGGGGAACCACAATCTGGTACGACACTTTCCACTTCTCACTCGATGGCACCATTGGAGGTCTCCATTTACGCATCAGGATCCCTGCCTTCTGAAAATAACATACTGGCTGGTCCCGTGCTTCTTCCTCAGTCAATGCATCCTGAATAAGTGCTGCCAATTCTGGGTCAGACTGTTGGTCCTTAATCAGTTGCTCCCGTGTCAGTGCCGGACTCCCCTCTAAATGTTGTGGCAAAATATCCCCCTCTCTGGATACCTGTCCATTTAGGTTGGGAGTGTTTACTTCTATGGGAACATTACCACATGAAGTTTCATTATTGTCTGCTCTGACTGTCAGTCTCTGCTTCGTTTTCTTCCGTGTCATGGCTCTTGTTACTGCACATGATGGGAAGACACTTGGTACTTGGTGTTCAATTTCCTCTTGTACTGAGCTCAATTGTGGGTTGTATGAAACACAAGGGTTAACCATGACTTTGTCCCCAGCTAGATCATTTCCAAGCAATAATGATATGCCAGGCACTGGTAGGGACGGTCTAACACCGACCATCACAGGACCACAAACTAACTCAGTTGTTAATTGAACGATGTGAAGGGGAACACTTATTACCTCTACTCCAACACCTTGAAGTAAGACATAGCTGCCAGTGTAGATACTTCCCAATAAAGGTAATACTCCTTCAAGAAGAGGTAATTGACTAGCTCCAGTGTCCCTCAATACACGAACAGGTTTCACACTACTTTCCTCACCAACCAGAGACACCAATCCATCAGAGATAAGAGGTCTATACTCATCGTTACTTTCCACAGATGGACCATCAGTGCTTTTACTTTGAACTGTTCTCGACTTTTGGACTACCAAATCAGCCTTGCTCTTACTTTTCTCCTTTTTCTTTAGTGCCCAACATTCGGACATGACATGGCCCTTCCTCTTACAATAATAACATGTAGGGACAGATTGCCGTCTTGATGAGTCACTGATGTCACTGTTTTGAAGGTTGTGCTTTGCTGGTGGCAGCATATTCTGAGACCTAGGTATACCCTTCTGTGCATCGTCTCTTAAAAACACTTTGCGATGAGTAAGGGAATAGTCATCTGCAAAAGTAGCCGCTCTCTCTGAAGCATGTCCACTTTTTGCTAATCCAGATACGTTTTCACCTCTGGTGGCAAGCAACTTTTAACTTCCTCAATTAAAAGCAATTCTCCCAACTTCCCATATTCTCCATTAATGTTCTGTGAGGCACACCACCTATCGAAAAGCCTTTCTTTAACACGGGCAAACTCAACATATGTTTGCTTAATTCTCCTCCTTGACACTGGTACGAAAATTTTGTCGGTATGCTTCTGGTACCAACTCATAAGCTTTTAGTACTGCCTCCTTGACCAACTGGTATTTGGAGCTCTGCTCCACAGGCAATGCCAAGTAAATCTCATGTGCCTTTCCCACAAAAACACTTTGTAACACACATCCTCTGGCCATTTTAAACTACTGGCAAAGTGCATAAAATATTTATCGACCTCTGTTTCTTGAAAAGGAGGTACAAACCATACATGCTTTCCAACATCAAAGGGAGTTTCTGAAGGCTCACTTGTACGACCCTTAGCAGTAATCAACTCTAACTCCTTAGCTTTGTATTCAAGTGCTAACTCCTTCTCCCTTATTTCCAACTACTTCAGTTTCAATTCCATAGCCCTGTCCTTCTCTTGATATTCTAATCGCTTTAGCTCTAGCCCTTGCTCTCCACTAACACTGGTCCCTTCTAGTGCCTCTTCAGGTAGTATTTCCTCATCAACTAAATATGCTAAAACTACCTTCTTGATTTCTCCTTTCGTATGTGACGAGTTTACTGCCAACTTAAAGTGTTGGCTCACTTCTAACAACTAAGTTTTCTTCAATTTTCTGAACTCCTCAATCTGTGGTTCCTCCAAAAAACTTGTTAATTCAAAAAACATTGTTAATGTAGATAAAATGAACAAATGAGGGAATCCAGTGTTTAAAATGTGATGTTCCAATTAATGCCTGCTTCACACAATAGTTCTTGTACTACAAATAATGTTCTAGAGAGACAAACAAACACAGAGAACAACACAGATCAGCCTTAAAACACAAAAGTCACCTTCACGTGTACCATTAACCTGGTACCAAGGAATTCAGGGCTGGCGGCCTGGGCTATAACCCAACAACCGCGATAAAAATATCAGCTGGTTAATTCACAATCGGTGACAAGGCCATCTCTCTTTGTTCTGTCTCCTGGACAAGCCCCCAAAATCTGTTACGAACATCAGTTCAACACTGAGCGGGTGACCACAACAACACAAGGTAAGCTCACGTGCACCAAACTGTCTTACTCTGAACATCGCACACCATATGATAGCAACAAAATCATCTTTGCAGAAAAGCGTTAGTCCATCTAGCATGAAATACAGCATTGAAAGCAAGAAAACATATACCGGTTACCAGATATTTTTTTTAAAATTGAATTTAGTCTGTCTCACTGCCTGCCTCACTGCCTGCCTGACCACATTCGCAAGCCTAGAGGCCAAATTAAGCAGCGCATGGCCACCATTTTACGCCACAATAACAAACCGACCAGTAGAATGTGCCTTTTGGGATTCTGATGAGTGTAGGCCCTCTGCGTCTTATTTTTTCTTTTAACTTCAGTCAGGCTGATTGTCTTCTTCTTCATCCAATGAAACTATATTGAGGCACTAATTTTCCACATCAACATGTTCTTTCAGCAGCATATTTAGACACCATAGAATTATTTCAGAGCTGAATTTCAGAAGCGCTTCAGTCCTACTATAAGAGGTATACTAGCTACAACTTCGCGATTGGGATCCTAGCTGTTTGCGGTAGGTTCACGACCATGCACACCCATCAATATATTTTATCACATATTTACTTAGTAGACCCTCGACACTTATTTATTCATGCCTCTGTTTAACCAAAGTGGAAATGACTGTTAAGGGATACTTTGGGACCATCACCAAGTGTCCAGAATATACAAGTGTCCTCATTTTCAAATCTCCTGATTAACAGGTTCCACTGTAGATTGAAATACACCCCTGTAGCTAGCATGCATTATACACACTTATCCAATTTTGTATTCTGTCAGAATTTGTATTTTTTAACTCTTAATATTTCATGGAAATCTTATTAATCTTAACATCTTCATGATAAGGAAATTGGATGGTTTGATCTAAAGTACAATTGGACTGGAGCTCTTGTCTCTAGACTAAGTGTTGACACTTCTCTAATAGAAAATGTAAGCCAGTATACACAAGTAGTTGTGGTATTTGTTATCCCATTACTTTACAGCTAGTGGGAACTCAACTTGGCATGATGATAGCAGTAACAGCAGATTTTGTTGTTGTTGCAATTTTAACCTTTATCTACCTGGACCCCTCAGCTGCATCACTAATTATGACAGCATTATTACCACTGGCAACTGTTCCTATTATTGTGAAGACAATGCTGTCTGTCAAAACTTTTAATAATGTTAAACTTGCAATAGAAGAGTCCAACCATGTAATGTATTGCATCTTTACATGTTTACCATGATTATCCTTTTCAGGTCATGTTTGAATCAATTGTACATATTCATACAGTAAAATCTTTTAGTTTACAGAAAACTCTCATCCAGATCTTTGCAAACCATCTTACTTCCAAAAACAGGTAAATTTGTTTACTTACTGCATGACAGAATGTGTAATGAATACATTATGTGTATTGCCATTTATCCTCTATATAATGTAGATATACCACTTTGACACCTCAGATCAAAGGAGACCACAGGGTTATTTATCACATATTGCCCTGACCACAACTGCCTTTGATGCTGAGGCAACTACAAAGCATCAGTTTGATGCTGAGGCAACTACAAAGCATCAGTTCCCTTGATTATTTATATAGAACTGCTTAAAGTTTTGCATTGTGGGTTTGAGTTAAACATGTTGCTTTAGTTAGGGGCATTGTTGCAGTGGCATAGCTACGCCTCGTTAAAAATTGCTCAACAATTCAGTCTGAGCAGCCTGAGTTTTGAGTGGCAGCCCTAATTTTCTACTCAAACGTTTACTACTACTAAGACAGCATTACTGTACCATACATAATAGAATCTATATGGCTGCAATACTAAGCAGGGCCGGAGCCCACGGTGATAAAGTCCAGCATTGGCTGGACCACTTTTCGGCTACTTGAATTTGTATCAAAAAGATCGAGATACTCTAATAGAGCAATCATTGTAATGTACTCTAATAGAGCATTCAGTACAGATTATAGCCACAGTACTAGTTCTCATTACACAGCTTGGTTTAAATCATTTTAATTGTCTTTAATTTTCTGAAACATCCAGCCAATTAACCAAGCTTGAAAGTGTTTGTGAATCAGTTTAGTCAGACCCTCTCAATTAGGTCAATGTATAAACTTTGCCTAGGTAAAAAAATTTTCCTGGCTACGTCACTGTTGTTGTGAAGCAAAAAGAATTGAGTGAGTCAGCATTGCATAGTTCAGTTACTAAGCATCACTAAATAATCATTTTTGCAATTTTGGGATTGTTTTTCTACACAGTACATTTCAACTGTATGAAAAGATACCTCAAACATTCCCATGTCTCAGTGTTTATTTTAACACTTTATTCATCCACAAAGTGGTTATTTGGTTTAAAATGGTATCACTACAACCAGTGAAACCCATAATCATTTCTTTTTGTGCCCACAATTTAAACCCACAATCGATTTTTGCAAGCCTCTGTATAAAAGTAATGTGTGAATGGAGGTTTGTCTTCCTTCACCTATTAGGTGAGCATGCCAGAGTGGTATATATTACTTATACCATGGCCACTCGGGTTTTGCCTGACATATATTCCCTCGCCCAAGGGCTTGGGCATATATATCAGGCAAATCAAAAATCGATTGTGGGCACAAAAAGAAATGATTGTGGTTGTGGTGATACCATTTTAAACCAAATAACCACTTTGCGGATGAATAAAGTTACCTAAGGTGCTAATATAAACACTTAGACATATAGGTTGTGAATGTTTGAGGCATCTTTTCATGCAGTTGAAATGTACTCTGTAGAAAAACAATCCCCACATTGCAAAAATGATTATTTAGTGATGCTTAGTAACTGAACTATGCAATGCTGACTCACTCAATTCTTTTTACTTCACAACAATGTCCCTAACTAAATCAACATGTTTAACTCAAACCCACAATGCAAAACTTTAAGCAGCTCTAATTCAAACCCACAATGCAAAACTTTAAGCATCTCTATATAAACAATCAAAGGGAACTGATGCTTTGTAGCTGCCTCAGCATCAAAGGCAGTTGTGGTC
Organism: Dysidea avara; assembly: GCF_963678975.1. Lineage (NCBI taxonomy): Eukaryota > Metazoa > Porifera > Demospongiae > Dictyoceratida > Dysideidae > Dysidea > Dysidea avara. The sequence goes on along the minus strand of NC_089282.1, from coordinate 10,847,583 downwards.
AGGGCTATATCATGATATTGCCCTGACCACAGGGCGATATCTAGATATTGCCCTGTGGTCAGGGCAATATGTGATTATATAACCCTGTGATTTCCTTTGATCTGAGGTGTCAAAGTGGTATATAATAACTTAAACCCCAGTGTGTGGGAGTATCAAAGCGCCGTGCTGGGTTATAACTACCATACAGCTAGACAGAGTGGCGCTGCTACTGTACGATATATTAGTTATCACCCAGTGATAACTAACTTATCACCCTGTTGCGGAGCCACTCAGTCTCTTTCGTGACATCATAATAACCGCGAATGGCATTGTTTACCAATGGAACAAAGAGCCAAATAAGGAAATATTGATACAAAACACACCAATATAGCACTTAAAACTACCTAAATCTTACAAGAAAACTGTTAATCCTTTACACAATAACACTACAAGTAATACCAATACCGTGATAGCTAGTTTCTAGTTTAACACTGAAATGTCAAGAATAGTCCGTGACGATTTTTGCTCCAGCAATCACTCCCAACAGTCAGTATGGTGAAGAACTAACTTCCTCTAGCTTCATCGTTCTATCTTGGACTATGGTAGCCACTTGTTGGTCTTTATTTTTCTCTTGCACACCACGCGACACCACCATACCAATTTCTGACGAAGGTGAATCGTACCTGGAACCGCTGCTTCATAACACCGCCCTTCGCTACAGTTTGTAGGCAGTATGTAAGGTCTCTCTTGTAGCTACGAAGTAGAATCTCCACACAATTCGGACGAAATCTTGAGCACAGTGACAGGAACTCAAACCGGAACTTAATTTACTATCCGTAAACTTCTGCGCACTCCCGTGCACTGGGATATAAAACAGTTATATCCCGTATACTCGGATGATATCATTGTTATTACACTCGTCCTCGGCTCCGCCTCGGACTCGTGTAATAACAATGATATCACCCTCGTACCGGGATATAACTATAACTTATACCATGGCTACTCGGGATTTGTCTAATATAATATATGCCCACGCCCTCGGGCTTGGACATATATATATATCAGGCAAATCCCTCGTGGCCATGGTATAACTATTAAATATATCATAGTGGAATTATAATATCTTAATAGTGACATTAGAGTCCTAGGCAAAAATTGGCTTCTCCTTCGTTAAGGTAATGTAACTGACTTTAATCACTGGAACCTTCCAACTGGCCTTCCCTTGACCTCATATGTGACCCAGTCTGAGAAAACCGGTCTTATCACCCATGTCAGCAGATTCGATTTTTCACCCAGGACACAAAGCTACATGAATAAACTATCTAATTCCACAATCTAGACTTGAGTGGTCTGGTTTTGCTGGCTGCTTTTCCCAAGCCCAGTGGCGATCCGTACGTGTGGTCTGGGGCCTTAATTGAGCTCTGGTCAGCCTGGGGATGACCGTATGTGGCTGTACAGCTCTGTGGTGTTGAATAAGCACCTCTGCTGTGAATTTCCTTTCATTTTAGCCAGTTTTGAGACCTCAATGGCCCAAAACTTGGCCTAATTCATCCCTTGGCCTTCCTTTTCAATTTTTGAACACCATCTTGCCAATTTGCAGCTCGCCTGATACAGTCAACCTCGGTTTAAAAACTATCTAAAATGGCGGAAAACTTAGTTGTTGGCTACTTGCACAGTGGATGCTCTGGAAGGTAAGGAATTGGTGTAAAACGTGTGAAAATTTGGTACACATAGCTTCAACCATTGGTGAGCTACAACACACTAAATACTTAAAACCGGCATTTCTCGATACTTTTAAATAGGTGATAAGCCCGGTTTTCCCAGACTGGGTCACATATATTAATACCCTGCTAACGGCTGCTTAGCGATGACTGCCATGGAATACCTGTGAATTGGCTTCAGCAATATGCATGTATGGGATTGCATGCAACTCACACCCACTTATAATACAGTATGGTAGTACTAGTCTTATGAGACCACTTTTTTTTCTTTGTCATTGGGTAGGGACAAGAAAGGTCTGGTCCAGTTCGAATCCCACAATCGTCTTAACACATCAGGTGGTTATGTCACAAGTAGCTGTACAATATTATGGCCCCATGTGCTAAACTCCACTGTAACAAAACTACCATAGTACAACAATATTAAACCAAAGACTGCACTTACATGTGAATTAATAAAAGACATAACCATTTCAGTCATTGGTAGACACCATGCAAAGGAGCTTAGACATTTATTGGTTTGTAAATGTGCGCTTGTAATTCATAGATGTGAGTGACATGTTCCTTTGGTTAACACTACCCAATTATCCAGGTAGTGTAGCATGGGATTTGAAGCGGACGAGACCTTTTTCTCCCTACTCAATGACAAAGAGGTCTGGCCACGCAAAACTATCCATATATGGTAGGGTTGCCCCTCCCCCAAAAAACATGATTCCCCCCAAGATGATGCATCCCCCCTTCCCCCAAAATGCTCCCTCTAAAAACCACCCTAGAAATATCTCTCAAGCAGCAAAAAGTACCTTAACAATAAAAAAAAATATATATATATACCACTTTCACACCTCAGATCAAAGGAAAGCCATTATATCTCGTTAAGGCTATCTCATTACACACTGCCTTAACGAGATATACACACTGCCACCAGTGCATATATCTCGTTAACTTGAGACATTGCACACCTACTAGGAGTGCACACTATATCCAGAAATCATCAGATTTCTTTGATAGTATACTGTTATCTTCTTCTCTTATATAGGGAATCAAGTGATTGTGGGATTGAATTCTGCCAAACAACCTGTGATTGTGGGATTCAATTTTAATACATCAACAGTAGTTTGTTTTTTACTTTTGTAAATGTAGCAATTAAAGTAACATAATTAACACTAGTCTCTTAAAATTGCTATATTAGCAATAATAAAATCAAACTACTGTTTGATGTATTAAAATTGAATCCCACAATCATAGTTTGTTTAGCAAAATTTAATTCCACAATCACAGCTTACTTGGTAAGAGAAGAGTATAGCAACTAAAGATTTTGCCAATTAGGTGGGTCTACATGCTAAAGTAGAACATATTAGTTATACCACGGGCACTTGTGCTTTGCCTGTATATACGCACTCGTGCCCGTGGTATAACTATTACATAGTCTTCGTGCATCTACCATCAAATATAACGTTCAATCTAAAGAAAACCTCATAGTAGCCATTTTCAACCTACTGATTTTCCACATATATTTTGCTAAGCAAATTACACCCCATATTACGTGGTAGCCAATGCTTCATATTTTGCAATGCACCTTACTGAATTGAATTTCATCTTGTGTTTTATTGAAATAAGCGAAATCAAAGTTAGAGAAATAAAATTCTCCATAGGGAGCCCATACAAAATTCTTTATGATGGAAAATACGAGATTTTATGGCACCACTTTAGTCATACTTTATCAAGGTTTCCGCGAGTTTCTGTGGCCTGTGAAGCTAAAACTGGGCAAAGTGGATACACAGATTAGAATTTGCCATCTTTTTTTTTGACATTTTCCAGTGGTTCATGATGAAAACATCTCTTGTGAAAAGGTATAGTAGCATATACATGTAGGAGTGTTCAGAATTCTGTGTTACAACCACCATGGCATTCAAGTCATCCATCTGCATCAATTCAAGTAAACCTTTGTAAGTAAGCAGTTTGTTGTGTTTTGAGGAATCGCTTTATAGCATGGAAGGTCATGAACAGTGTTTGGCACATGATACCAACCATGTAAGGCTTCACAACTACTTGCTATAACATTCTGATATACCTACTGCTGTTACTGTCCATTTTGTTGCAGCTGTAATGACTGTAATTCTGGTTGGAGACAGTTTATTATGTAATAGTTGTAACACGAGCATGAGGGCTTTACCTGATATGTACCACTCTGCGTGGGTAGTTCAAAGGCACTGCCAGTACCATAATTTGTATATTGCACTGCTGCAGGCTGTAGCGAGTGCATTATAACTTATTTGTGGTATTGTAGACCGCAACGAGTGCATTGTAAGTTAATGTATGCCTGATTGCCGCAGGCCCGAGGGCATACATATCAGGCAAAACCCGAATGCCCCTGTACAGCTAATATGTAACACTTCTCAGGGTGATCAATCACCCAAGCCAATACGAGTTCAGCCACTGGATGTATTATATATATACATACCTAAATTTTCAATTATGGGTCAGCAGCTATTATGTTCTGGTTACATTCAGTTACAATGAATGGACATATCCTAGAGATATCATGGAGAATTTCGCGGAGAATTTTGGTTACGCTACACGAGTTTAATGTTTTAACCAGTGCTATTGAATCGTTTATGGAAAAATTACGAAGTTCACTAAGGGCCTAGATAGGCAAGCTTGCTTGTAGAGTGGTTACTCTGTGCAGAGTGGTAGCTTCGTGATGGGTTGGGATGGGCATATCGCAGTACGTAAAATGCATCTATAATGGGCTTACCTTTACTTTTTGCTGACAGTCCAAAGTGTCAATTCAGGGTTGCACAATGTATGGCTTTCCATTTGTAAATGGGAATTGTCTGTATTTTCCGTGGTGTCTGGAGTTGCTTCTCCTGTTCTTTGTTTGTAGCACTGTGTAATGGGCTGAAAGCAATATGTAAATCCCACTTCACTTTCGAGTCATTGATAGCTGGGGCGCATGTTCAGATGAAAACATTAACTCTAGCACCATCCTTTCTTTTGATGCAGTATGCGTGGGTTCACCAGTCATATATAACAAGTATTTCAAAAAAATTGGAATCTATAACTAGAGTAGGGACCATAGCACAATGATAAAAAGTACTGAAACAAGCTGGAGTAGTGCACGATATTAAATCACAGTAAAACAATAAGAAGTGTTATATCCCTACTGTGCTCCAAGATACCATAATGGAAATGCACAGTAGGGATATAACACTTCTTATTGTTTTACTGTGATTTAATATCGTGCACTACTCCAGCTTGTTTCAGTACTTTTTATCGATGTGCTATGGTCCCTACTCTAGTCATAAATTCCAATTTTTTGAAATATTTGTTTGTTAACTTTTTTTGTAAATAATATTATTATGATTAGTGACGCATACTACATTTGAAATGGCGCCACGTGCCCCAGCTATATCGTCTGAAAAGTGAAGTATCCATTACTAGTGGTGTGCGATATATCAAAAAAATATCAATATCATGATAATTTGTCAATATCGTTATCATATCGATTTCTATACCACTTTAGTAGATTTCGATATTATCGAAAAGTTTTGATAATTATCGAAATATCGAAGAATGTTTCGATAAATCAACAGCATTTAGTGTGTGATTGCGCAATCATGCTAGAAATGAATTTATTTATTTATTGATTAGCAAAACCCATCAAGGGTATAACGCTAATGTACAAAAAAAAAGGTCATGTAAGTGATTAACTAGCTATAACTAGATAAATAATCTTTTAAAAAATCTAGATTACAATCACTTAAATCCTCAATATTCGAGTTATTCCAGTCAGGGATTGTCCTTGGCAGAAATGAATAAAGATATCAGTTCGTTCTGGCATACTGTTGCATAAACTTTTGATCGTGGTTAGCCCTGGTAGTTGTTATGGGGATGGCACTGGCAAATACTGGGTAGGAATATGTATCAACTTGTTTACGAACTTAAATAGCAGAATTAAACATGAATGTCTTCTACGATTCTCAAGCGATGGCCATGTCAACGTCATTATGAAGGTTGGTTCTGTACAATCTAGCCACTTTAAAAGCTTGTCCACCAGTTTTCTAGGCTTACTATTAGTTCTATGCAATAGTTTTGCAGTGTAAATTGTATTTGAAGTATATTTATAAATATCGGCTGCCCACGCAATTACTCCATCCACATAATTAAAAATTATCGAAAATCAAATCGAAATTTCGATATTTACCCTATTATCGTATTGATATCGTGTCGAAATGAAAATCCTGATATCGCACACCACTATCCATTACGCTTCGTTGTCAGCTATGTTCAACCCATTACACAGCAGTACGAATCAAGAGCTGTTCGAAAAGCATCTCTGCAACCCATGCATACCGAAAGGGTTGGTGGTGCACTCCCCAGTTATATAAATTATCATCTGAAAAGAGAAGTAGCCATTACGCTTCGTTGTTGGCTATGTTCAACCCTTTACACAGCAGTACGAATCAAAAACTGTTTTAAAAACACCTCTGAGGTCGAAGTAGCCACTATGAAAAATATGGACGATTTTTGTTACAAAGGGAAGCCATCACGTGCTACCACCAAATCGACACTTTTTGCTGTCAGCAAAGATGAATGGGACACAAAGGAGGACACTGGTAAGTCCATGAAGAATGCATTGTACATACTTCAGTATGCCAAAAGGCACCTCTCGGGCTGAAGCGACGTCGAACAGTGAAAAAAATCAAGCCCGTAGCCTTAGCCATTATTGAGTTATGCTTGTCTGAAGGCATCAGGCAGTCAGTAGAAAATTCCATTGAATAAAAAAAATTTAAAATTCCGTAGCAACTTGTTGAAAGCGTTTTGGGTCAATCTGAAAGCTTGTTGGGCTTAGTTTTACCAACCAATACTGCCTCATCATCGTCTGGGAAAATTGAGGCTATTTTTTGGGTGATGTTATTTCGTGGGCCACACCTACTCCTTTGTGGTCCCTACTATACAGTTACTATTGTACTGTATGATAATGTTACAAAAAGTAAACAAACAAGTATAAGGAAAATTTTAAGTTTGATTAGGGATCATAAAACAAAAAAGTAGGGAAACTAGGGAGATCGCCTGCACCTGCATGAACATTTAATCCCTACTTCGGTCATGGGTATGGGGATTAAATGTTCACTAGTATTCCTTACTTTTTATTTTCTATGATTCCTAATCGAACTTATACTGTATAACAACAAATGTGGCTGGATCTGCAAAAACCAGTCTTATCACCCAAGACAGGAAGTTAGATTTTTTCACACAAACACAAAGCTTAATGAATGCACTATCAAATTTCACTGTCACAGTCGACCAGAGTAAAGTGGTCTGCTTTTGCTGGCTGCTTTTTTCAAGCACAGTAGTGAGCCGTACAAGCGGTCTGGGATCTTGATGGAGCCCTGGCCAACCAGGAGATGGCTGTGTGTGGTTGTACAGTTCCGTGGTATTGGACAATGACCTGTGCTGTAAATTTCCTTTTCATTTTAGCCAGTTCTGAGCCTTGAATGGCCCATAACTTGGCCTAATTCATCCCAACACGTTCCTTTTCAATTTTTAAACACCATCTTGCCCACCTTCCAGGCCCCCCAGCCTCCCACCCCTTTGGAGTTTGCCTGATACAGTCAATCTCGGGTTAAAAACTATCTAAAATGGCAGGAAACTTAGCTGTTGGCTACTTCTTCAGTGGATGATCTGGAAGGTAAGAAATTGTTGTAAAATATGTGAAAATTTGGTATGCGTAGCTACCACCATTGGCCAGCTACAACACTCTGAATATTTAAAACCTAAGTCGTGTCTGGATGGATGCGTAGCAAATTCCAGAGCTTGTCTGGTGTGTCGTTCTAAAAAGTTTAAAAGCTACATTAATAAGCAAATTGATCGTAAAATCAGAAGCCTTCTTGTGTACTGTGACAAAAAAGAGGAAGGTTGTCAGTGGAAGAGTGAAATAAATGACGTAAATGACCATGCTTATAATTCTTGCCTGTTTCAGAAGGTATATTGTCCAAATGATTGTGGGGAACTAGTACAAAGACAGAAAATATCTTACCATACAGAGTATGAGTGTATGTATCGTATAATTGAATGTAGGCACTGTCAATATAGAGGAAAGTTTTGTTATGTCATATACCAACATTTGGAGGAATGTCCAAAATTTCCACTCCCTTGTCCTAATTGCTGTAACACTAGTATTACTATACTTCGTGAGAATTTGAATGCACATGAAGAGGTTTGTCCACTTGCAAAAGTGAAATGCAGATATTATGAATTAGGATGCAACAGTTTCATTACCCGTAGGGACTTAAAGAGGCACAACAAATCAAATGTCCAATACCATCTTAACCTTGCCATGAATGACCGATATTCTTTAAAGTCTAAGCTTGCTAGAGTAACTGAAGAACTGGAAGAAACAAAAGATAAATTAGTAATAAACTAGAACACACCCAACGTAATTATGAGCAGCGCCTCCAATGCCAAAAAGAAAGCACTAAGAGAGCAGAGGACACTAAATTTCAGAAAAGGATTGACATCATTGAAGGTGTGATAGGTGAGATGACAAATGATATAGAAAGTAAAATACGAACTTTAGAAATTGTGAGCCTAATATTTGGCTTTGTCACAGCACTGACACTTATGTTTCTTGGCAACAAAACAATATTTTTGCTTTATGCAGCCTTTTTTGTACTTTTTATTTGTACGAAAGCATATTGCGTTCACAATAAGTTTTGTATTTTACTACCACTCCTACAGAGAACATTTTATCTCTGGAAGATTATTCTCCTTCCTCACTATAAACAAACGTTAGTGACTGCTATTCAAAATGCAAGGCAGCAAAATATCCTTTATTATTAGAATTAGTCTGTATGTATTTATTTTAAATGTATACATGTTTGTACATACAGTTTGTTAATTAAATTATGCATTGGTGAAGAGTTGATCAAACTTTAGTTTAGTGGAATTGCTAGCTTGGTTATATATATATATACCACTTTAGCGTGGGCGTTCAAAGGCGCCGCTCGGTGTTTAACTCGCATATTTCCCGGGCAATATCATGGGAAAGCGGTTTGCCAATGACTTTGATACCCAGCCAGTTCAAAGAATCGATGCGCTTTGACTCGTTATATTGAGCGACATAGAGCTTTGTATTGTGGGACTCGGTTTTGTAGAGGTTGCTAAGCTTAGTACATAGGCTAAGATAGAGTAGTTGGTTGTTACTAAAGGATAATGAAGGCACAAGATAATTGTTTGGGCGATTGTGGATGCGTATTTCTACCCACCGCGTATCAGCCTTTGAACAGACCATGGAACAGCAAAGCTACTACTGCTACGTTGAAATAGGTTAGTAACTTACAGTTCTAAGTACTTAACTTAATATAATAACTTACTTACTGTCCCAATAGCGAAGTTAGTTGGCTTAAGTTAGTACAAAAATGATAACAATATAAACTCCATCCCACAATCGCAAGTTTTCTAACATTGCGTGTTGAAGCATAGTAACGTATTAATGACGTTTTAACGTATGGACAACGTTTTGATGGCTATTAGCCCACGCTATTAAAACCATAATCGATCTTCAGATGCTACTGTATAAAACAAATGGGATGAGTTCTCATTAGTTCTTTCACCTATTAGGTGAGTGCGCCCCAAGTGATATATATCACTTGTACCATGGCTGCTTGGGATTTTGCTGACATATACACCCGCAGCCCTCGGGCCTGCGGCCCTCGTGCTTTGGGTGTATATATCAGCAAAATCCCTCGCAGCCATGGTATAACTATTACATATATATAGGGGACATTGGGGTGCCATCACTGCATGGGCTGGCATAGTAATGCGCTAATAATTCATTTTCCCCTTATAAAATGTTAATGTTTCATAGAGTTCATTATTAATTGGCAATGAAATTAAAAATGCCCCATGAATTACCCATGGTACCTCCATGGTAATCAAAATAAAAATTAAGCAAAATAATGAATATTAGATGAATAAACTATGAAAATCGGAATTTCATCAATTTCTGGCTTCAAATTAAATTCATACCATGTGTAAACTTCACAGCACACACAACAACTCTTAATAACAATTAGAGATAACATGAGGTCACACTATTTAGCATCACATGATTGGTGGAGCAATTATTAGAATATAATAATGACGTGTGTGAGTAATGCTATTACATACCTCCCCCCTTAAAACCAACAATTACAAATTATTACAATGTGGTGCATGTGCACGAAACTGAATGTGTGTACTCTTGTCAATATCCATCCTAGGTCAGGTCTCAAAAGTGGTCTCAGCCTATTGACATGAACGATGCATTCTTTATTGTTCCTCTGTATTCTTACATTCAGCGGTCCCTTTGTTTATAACAGAAAACAGAAGTTCAAAATGTTTCCCAAAGTTGAATTAGCTACCGGTATAAGCATTTTTCATTTTTGGGACTTTTTTCAACGGAAAGAGGCGTTTCTCGATACTTTTAAATGGGTGATAAGACCGGTTTTCCCAGAGACAGTTACAAATATTGGCGAAACTAATATTTGGCGATTTTTGAAGTACTCTAGTAGAGCACACATTTTTTCTGAGCACTTCAATACAACGCATATAGAATGTTCTGGAATTTCCACTAATAGATGTTATCATTCTAGTGTACTAAACCAGAACTTTCAATTATAAGGTGGAAATTAAGTGAGGTGAGCAACTGACAGCAGTGGCAGAGTAGTAAAGGCTTGGGTAGTTATACAGGTGTGGAGGTCCCTGGTTCGAAACCTGGAAAAAAATTTTCTGATGCATGTTTTTTATTTCTCAGTGACTGTTCTATTAGAGTATTTCAATCATACTTTTTCACATGCTTGGTTTTACTTTATATCTCCTTAGCTAACACTCTCAGTACTTTCAAACTTTGCACTTTGATAGTAACTTCATGTACAGACCGATTTTCAAATTATTCCGTCAAGCAGATTACCCTGCAGGCATAAGAACAAATCGCTTTTGCAATATTCAAAATCACGTATAATTCTGTTATTTTTAGTTCGATCTGTACAAATTTGGCCTATAAAAGTGACGCATTATCATACATGTAATAATTTGATGGAGGAAATTTTGACAAATACTTTTTATCTTGAATATTGATGAGGAAAATATTGACGAATGTCCCACACCAGAAGTATTCTAATTAACTAGTCATGTGAACTTTGACGAGAAAAATATTTACGAATGGCAAGCATTTCAAAAATTTGTCAAAATTTTCCTCATCAAATTTTTATGCTGTACGGTATGTTCTTACTGCCCTCCAAATTGGAAGTCAATCAACTAAAGCATGCATGAGTTATTCTAAAGTGTGCGAAAAGAAAGTTTACATTAAGAAGATAAAGAAAAAAAATACAAAGAAAATAAGATGAAATTTGAAGGTGCATATCTTAGTAATGGATGGGTGGATTCAACTCAAATTTGGAATAAGAGGTGCCTATTCCAAGGGAGTTTCCGGAGCAAAACTAGTTAATTTCCATTCAGGCACTATTGAGTTATGAATGCATGAAAACAGTATTTTCTTGGTTCCTGTAAAATACACAGTTGTCTGTCACGCATTGTACTTGGCAGTACGACACACTATCATGTGTCCTGATACATAAGAGTACTTTCAAGCATATGTACTTGTGGTTAACACTTTTGTTTTTAATATTTAATGCACACAGACAAAGATTCAAATACTTTAGTGCTTTGATGCTTACCCCGGATATTAGTGCTCTAATGGTTATCACCCCTATATCTGATGTATTCTTTCTTCCTAGTGAAATAGGAAAATTGCACATAACTCTTGGAATTGTGTATGGCACAAATGAAGTATGCCAGTTTGCTATTGCTGGCATAATGGTACGATTTGGAGCTTTCCTGGTCTCAGTTCCCAACGAACACAAATTTCACGCAACGCTTGTGAATATTTTAGTGTAAGTTTCTCACAGCATTGCTGAAAACTTATTGTACTACTTTTATTTCAGGCCTACATTAACTATTTTGACAGCTGCTTTAATTGCTAGAACACTTAATCATTCATTGTCTAACTATTTTAAAGCAAAGACTTCTGTCAAGTCAATATTTTCTCTACTCTATCGAATACCCACTATAAATTCCAGCTCTATATGGGGAGTTATTCCAGTATGAATTGTAATTGTTCACTGCAAATGTGATTATCAGTGATACTATAGGATCATACAAATGGTGTGATAACTTTTGATCGAGTAGCATTTGCTTATCCAACAAGGAATGAAGCTCCGGTATTCAAAAGTGTCAGTTTCTCAGTCTTACCAGGACAGACACTGGCTATTGTGGGTCCCAGTGGATGTGGTAAGAGCACAGTCACTGCCTTAATAGAACGATTCTATGATCCATCAAGTGGAGTAGTGGTGAGTGATACAAGTCAATAACTGTCTTGTTTTATTAAACTACCTTAATAGAGACTGGATGGTACTGATATAAGAATGTTGAACATTCAGTGGCTGCGTAGTCAGATAGGATTGGTGTCACAAGAGCCAGTTTTGTTTCATGCCAGCATTGCTGATAACATCCGTTATGGAGCTAACTTTAGAGAAGTGACTGATGAAGAAGTACAAGAAGCTGCCAAATGTGCTAATGTGCATGATTTTATAATGGGTTTACCTCAGGTAGTAGTCAGTGTGCTTGCATGTATGTCATTGTTACTGCTCCCGTTACACTAGGGCTATGAGACGAAGGTTGGGCCTAAAGGCAGTCAGTTGTCAGGAGGGCAGAAACAACGTGTGGCAATAGCACGAGCTCTGGTGAGGGATCCTAAGATTCTACTATTGGATGAGGCCACTTCTGCTCTGGATACTGAGAGTGAAAAGGTAATAATAACAAGTGTATATCCCATACACTAATGCTACGTAAGTGTTCATAGTTGGTGGAAGAAGCATTGGAGAAGGCACAGAAGGGTCGTACCTGTATTAAGATAGCACATCGAATGTCAACAGTTCGCAATGCTGATAAGATTATTGTAATTTCCAATGGAAGAGTAATAGAGAGTGGAACTCACTCAGAACTGATGCTTCGAAATGGTTTCTATTGCAGAATGAACAACCTCTCTCTGTAACTGCCACAACTGTAATAAAATAAACAGAGCAGTTTTATTTAACTTGTGCATAATGTGCTTTATTCTTCACTGTAACAATAATCTGACACTAGCATTACCCCATTCTGTTTTCCAAGAAACTCAGGATTCTTTACCTAAATTGTTTTGGCTGGCATTGACTAGGGTAAAAGTAAGAGCGTAGTATAGTTGCTTTGTGTTCACCTGGTCCCCACCAAAACCAGTTGAATATGTCCCAATGTTATTACACTGGAACGAGCATGTTTTCATGTTGTGAACATAGTATGCAAAAACAGACAAGTTGTGAAATAATGATGTAGCTTTAAAAAGCCTGTGTGAAAAAAGTTGTGAAATCAAAGGTGGTGGCCAAGAAATGGCTGCAATGATGTTGATGCTAATAAATGTTAACAATGCACTGTGTGGATTTTACTTTTTGTACTTACTAAGGTCCAAAAACCAGCCTATGGCTGACTTTAGGATTTGCTTGCATTTCTTCTTAGAGTATTACAATAATAATATTATTACCAAACATTGAAGTAAAGCATGCAATTCGATACACTTGTTAGTCTGTCTTCATTGTGTCTGTACAGAAAACAGAGTGCACATTTTGAGTACAGTATATACTTCTAATAAAACATATATAGAATTTTCTAGAACAATCAGCTTTACTTCAGTATTAATACTAGTACTCTAACAAAGTGTACATTTTTTTGAGGAATTCTGATAGAAGATACATAGAACAATCCGGTATTATTATTATCCACCCCAAAACACCTTTGCTGCAAAAAAAGGCATGTCCAAGAAACTATAAGTACCTGTAACCCAATGTAAAAACAACTCAGTTATAGCTAGAGAAAGACTTCGTGAAAGTAAAAGTAACTGGTAACTTAAAGAATTGATATTTGGAGTGACCAAAAATCAATCTTAATACAATTGCAACTAACTCCAATTACTAAAGTTTTAATCCATGCCAGAACACCTTGACTGCAAAAGAGTGCACCCATATAAAAGTAAAAGTAACTAGCAACTGAAACAGCTGATATCTGAAGTGGCCAAGAATGAATGTTGATATACAACTAATTGCAATTAACAAAATTTTGACATTGAATCTTTATCATTCACTCTTGCTGTATCCTAAATTAATTTCACTCCAATGCAATTGGCTGGCCACCCTTTTTTAATAGTTAGTGTACAGAGCAAAACCACCTTCTGTCCATTTCCTGCTGCAAAAGGACATGACAGAATGGCTGCAGAAGAAACATTGATGCCACAGAAATTAAAACATGGCAGTGTTCAATAAATTTATGTAACATCAAACTCTAAAGAAGCAAAGGAGTTGTAGGAGACAGATGTGGGGTCTGTTGTGACTATACTGAGATGATTCCTGAAATGGTAACTATGGAGGAGAATGAGTTCATAAAATATGTACATTATGGAAACTGCATTTACAGAATGGCAAACAATATATTTTTGCTCATTTTGTGTTGTGTAACAGTTCAGCTATTAGCTACGCCGCTTGTACTTTGCTTACTAACCTTAACTATGTATATTGAAAACTTGCTTTTTTCTGCTGGAATTTACATTATAGGATTAAATTCTTTAAATATACAAGTGCACTGTAATTGCATCCATACAATTACACACATGCAAGCCCTGTTTTGTTGGAATTTAAAGCAGTTTTATAATATAGTGGATGGTAAGAAGGAAAATTAAAACTATAGTTGGATTATAAGGCAATTTTTAATCAATGGAAATTTTTCTATCTCAAGATTGCATGGATCTTGAGGTACTTTTAGATTTTTAGTCAGATCCTTGCAGTAAATTGAAGAGTTAAGATTTACAACGCATATATAAGTATAATAACTTTGGATTTATGCTTCTTTTCTCTATGGTGCAGCTAACTAACTTTATAACTACCATTTACAATAGCCAAGAGTAAGTTACAACTTGCTTTTTGGCCACAACGACTAACCACATTTTAGCACCTTTATTGATATTCAAACTTTTTTGCTCCACTGATTTTTTATTGCCATTGTACATGTATTGTCGGTTTCTGTGCATTTCTCAGCATCAATTATTGGTACCTCAGCTACATTTGGGCTTGCTGATCCTACTAAGCATGAATGATCACTCTGGTATCCATATTAGCCATGGTACCAATTAAGGAATCTAAAATATTTACATAATTTCCATGTTTATTATATAGTTATACAACGGCCACGAGTGCTCTGCCAGATATAAACGCACGAGCCTGAGGGCCGTTAGGCCCGAAGGCAAGTGCGTTTATACAGGCAGAGCGCGAGTGCACGTTGTATAACTGTTATGTACCACTCACCTAATAGGTGGGGATAGTCTTGCAAGACAGCTGAACACTTATAAAGGCCTGGTTTCTAACATCAATTGTGGGTAACCAATCCAGACGTTGCGATGACGTTCCCCCTGCAGTACTACAGCCACCTGATATATTGAAAGCTAGTACGCTATGGGTTATATCACTAACCTGCATTTGTTGTTCGACTCTCATCATGTAGTGCTCGGCATGCCAGCGTGCCATATAGACTAAGCACCAGACTAATCACCATAGTGATTCTCTCGAGCGAAAAAAAGCAGCTAAATAGACGGTTTAAGTAAACAAAACCTGACTAATAAACGATACTAGTCTAATTCTTACTATTTACACTGGCTAAACTCAAATCTGGTGACATGACAAAACTGGTTCCCACAATCGAACGTAAAGGTTAGTATTATTTAGAATATATTTGTTTTATTGAGTCATTGTCGAAGTGGACTACAGTTTAATCCGGGCTAACGGATGGCACCAGACTAGTAAGGTGTATAAGTACGTTTATATATGTAGACTAGAGTTGTGGCCACCCGCGTTGGCTTTTTCAATCGCCATTGGCTGCTTGAAAACGTTATACGTACTGGTGACGTTATGGCCCACAATCGACCTTTACATGTCAGGCTATAAAAGAATTCGAGTGATCTGTGAAGTGTCTTTCCACCTATTAGGTGAGGTGTCGTAGTGGTCTTCGCCACCGGCACTTGTGCTATGCTGCACAAACCGCAGCCAGTGCAATATCTGTATATTGCACTGCGGTCGGTGCATTATAACTTATAATGCACTCGTTGCGGTCTACAAAACCGCAACCAGTGTGTTATACAGTCAATTGCAGAATTCTTGAAAAAAGTATGCCGTACCGTGAGTGCTTCCGTAAGGCTCCCTGTGAGTAAATTTTATTGTTCTTGCCACGGATTCAACAGCAACTGAACCACACTAATCTTTTTCCTCAATCCGGGTGATCCGGCGTCACTACAAATAGTTTTCCAGCCCACGGAATGTTTACGGCACGGGAAGAGGAATTTCAACAATTCTGCAATCGACTGTAAGTTATAATACACTCGCTGTGGTCAGTGCAATATACAAATTATGGCACTGGCGGTGCCTTTGAACTGCCCACGCAGAGTGGTACATACATAGAACTTAACCTTTAATTTTGTCCCTTCAGCTTGCTATTTTCTTAAAATTAATTACTTTCAGATCTTAATCATTTCTCTAAAATTGCTTCCAGATTCAATCTTTGCACACTTACGCTTCAAAATTTTCCCTGGAGAAGTATGCCCCAGACCCAGGCCACTAGTTAGTCAGAGATTTCCCCATTGGTATACTTTATCACACAAGCCCTCTTTTTACTTAAACTGTTTGGATAATCATGGCAATATACAACACAAAATGTACTCACTTCAAACACTACGTTCCTCATGTTAGGGGTAGTTGTAAAAAATAGCCTTTTTAGCTACAGTAGTGAAGGCTGTGAAATGCACGAAGTTCTTAGAGTTTGTGACATTATAATTTGTAATTTATGCTACTAGCCACACACATGTTCAAAATAATAATAATGTGCTTCTGTGTGTGGGTGGGGGAGGGGTCCAAGTCATACCTTCTTGTGGTGCACGGGCAGTAACTCTGTTACTGGCTAACATGACAAATTGGCACTGTATGTGCTGATGCGCCAGTCTCAATGCTATTATTGCACTGATGTCACTGTGTTGGACTGATCATTTGTTGTTGTGTACTACATTTAGTTTTATTCCTGTTGCTCAACAGAAATCATCATGTAGGAATTATAGATTTAATATTTTTCCACTAAAGAACACCACCTATGTGTCTCAGTTTACTGATCATGTTGGTGAGAAGTAAATGGAATGATGATGCTGATGGATTGATGCAATGGAGTTTGATTAGAGACGGGTAGTTAGATGCAAGTAGTACTATGTTAGGATTAAGTACCTGATTGGTTTAAAGAGGCAGAGGATGTGTTAAGACTACTTATTTATAAATGTAATGTAATAAGGTCTTTTTGCTGTGGTTATGGTCTCAAAACCACCGAGATTGACAAAAAATTTTAACACAGACGTCAGGTAGCACACAAAGTGTGGGAGTGTAAGAACAGGAGAAGGCTATTCTATTCAAGCTACACTTTCTCAAGGCAGACCTAGTGTAGCAGGGGCGGATCTAGGATTTCAGAAGGGAGGGTGCTAAGAATGGTTGGTTGACTAAGAAAAGTGATAGCTGGTTAATATAACTAGCTATAGTGTGCGAAGTTACATCCGCATGCTCTATCTAGGGGGGTCTGGGGGCATGCCCCCACAGAAAAATTTTGCAAATTTAGCCTATTTGTAATAGGATTAATTATGTTATTGATGTATGCGTAATCTTGTATCTGGTGATTCACACGTGACCTCCCTCTGTCGTCCATGTGCTTGAGTTGTAAGTGTGATCTTTTGTTGTAGTTGTTCTTGAGTTATTACATTGGTGCTGAAACCCGGGACAATGGCTACAGGAACTACGATCTGTTTACCAGAGCCTTTGGAAGATGGAAACGCTAAGTCATGGTTCAGGCAATTCGATGTGTGCGCCGCAGCCAATGAGTGGGGTTTTTACTCTTTTCACCACCTTTCATAACCCTTACGTAATATTAAGCTCAAAAGCATCCAGACTTCCTACTGTAGTTGTTGCTCTCTCTCTTCGACTTTAGGGCACGCATCTAGTAGTTTCCGCGAGTAGTCGACTTTAGGGGATGCGTCCAGTAGTTGCCGCGAGTAGTAGACTTTAGGGGAAGCGTCCAGTAGTTGCCACGAGTAGTAGACTTTAGGGGAAACGTCTAGTAGTGTTAGCGTTAGGGTTAGGGTTAGAGTTCAGCTTTGGTTTCTTCTTCACCTTTTGGGTTAGGTTCTTCTTACTATATACAGCTTGTTTCGTTAGTCACATTTATAAGATACAAAAGAAGTGAATCAAGGGAGCTAGCAGTGGTAGCATAATCGGTAGCACACTGGACCATCACACTGGGATCCTGGGTTCGATCCCACTTTATATTGCACTTTTTTTTTCGCCTTTTTGGTTCACCGTTTTTTGTCTAAGTTCTGTAGGGTTATGAAATAGGGTGAAAAGAGTGATACCCCAATGAGTGGGACGCGGCCAAGAAACTAGTGAGACTGCCTACGTTACTCAGGGGACGCACTTGGGCCATTTACGAGTCTTTGGGAGAGAGTGACAACGCATTGTATGAAGCTCCCAAGAAGGCCATAATCAGCAGACTCAATCCTGACACTGATGAGGATCGTCTCGCAGCCCGCGAGCAGCTAACACACAGACGCCTTCGAGAAGGAATTGAAAGCCTAGATGAACTTGCTCGAGATATAGAAACGCTGTTAGATCGATCATCCCCTGGACTTCCTGCAGAGATCCGCTACTCAGAGCTGAGATTCCATTTAATGAGTGCCCTACCTGAGAAAGTCGCTTTTCAGTTGAAGTTGTTACCCAAGGGAACATATGCACAGACAATTGCTAAGGCTAGAGAAGTCATCCTGATATATCAGAGGGCAGACACAAACACAACTCACCCTGTAAGCCATGCGAAAGAAGCTGAAGGGTCAAGCCGACTAGACAAAATGGAGGAAACCCTGAAAGTGATGACAGAGCAGGTGGCAGCATTAAGTGTCAACAAGGCAAGCCCCTGCACCAAACGTTGTTTTAAGTGTGGAAAGGTGGGCCACATAGCCAACAACTGTCGTTCAAGGAGTGAGCTGATCTGCTATAATTGTGGAAAAAGGGGACATAGCTATCAGCATTGTTGGAGTCAGGGAAATGGCAGGGGGGTGTCCTGAACCATCAAGCAGGGGGCACTCCCTAGATTTACATAATGCTCAACCCGTTGCACACGTTCCTGCACTTGCACACAACAATTACAGTGCTTTTACACATGGACACTTGAACAGCAACCCACTCACTATATTGTTAGATTCAGGAGCATCATGCTCAGTCCTCAGCAAAGATCACTTGTCACCACCAAACATCAAGCCAATTTCCCGCACCAAATTAGTGAATGCTGATGGGAGGAACATCACACCCTGTGGCATAACTAATGTAACTGTAACTCTGGGACCATTTTCTACTGAACATTCCTTCATTGTTGTTGATCACCTGTCTGTACCAGCCATACTGGGATGTGATTTTCTGAGAGAACATGGATTTGTGCTCAACTTCAAATCTAGTACATTCCACAGAGCAGATTCTCCACATCAAGCATTGCCATTAGAACTGACAGAGTTGAAATCATGTGGTGCAGTTACCATTGATGATGACTGCCCCCAGGCCATTCCTGTAAAGTGCGCTGATAAGAATTGTATTCAGTTTGAGATGCTCACAGATGTTCACCCTGAACTGGAAGCAGTCATACAAGAATTTGAGGAGCTATTCTCCAAACAGCTGGGACAAACCAATGTGACAAGGCATGTCATAGATACTGGAGAGGCAACACCAATCAAAGTTCCACCTCGACAGATCCCCTTTCACTATACAGAACAGGTACACGCCCAGCTAGAAGACATGGCCAAGGAAGGCATTATTCGCCCGAGCACAAGCCCATGGTGTGCCCCAGCCGTATATGTGCCTAAGAGCTCTGGGGAGGTAAGAATATGTGTGGATTTTGTAAAACTCAACCAGGTGACTAAGAAGGACTCCTATCCAGTGCCACGACCAGAGGGCCCTCAACAACGACTGGCCGGGAAGAAAGTGTTCTCCAAATTGGACCTGCGGAGTGCCTACTGGCAATTCCCAGTGGACAAACAATCAATTGAGAAGACAGCCTTTTGTCCTGGACCAGGCTATGGTCTCTGGGAGTTCACTGTTATGCCATATGGGCTGACTGGGGCCACACAGACATGTCAGAGAGCCTTGGATCACACTCTAAAAACATATAAGGATTGTGTTGACAATTATGTTGACAACCTCATAGTGTTTTCAGATGACATGACATCACACATCAGTGATCTTCGCCGAGTGTTGCAGAAATTGAAGGCAGCAGGTTTCACACTCTGTGGATCAAAGTGTTTTTTTGGCAATGCAAAAGCTATACATTTGGGTTTTGAGTACTCTTCTGCAGGTGTGACACCCTCCCCAGAGAAGGCAAAGGCTGTACAAGATTGGCCAACACCTTCCTGCAGTAAGGATGTGAGATCTTTTCTTGGCCTGGTGAATTTTTTCAAGAGATTCATTCCCCACTTTGCTGATGTAGCTCACCCATTGACCTCCTTGACAAGCAAGACTACCCAGTTTGTTTGGGAATCTGAGCAACAGGCTGCATTTGTAGCCTTGAAGCAAGCCTTACTGACACAGCCATTGCTAGACTACCCAAAAAGAGATGACCAGTTTGTGCTAGCCACAGATGCTTCTGAGATTGGCCTAGGAGCAATCTTGTCCACTCAACGAGGCACCGTTGTTGAGTATGCCAGCCGCACCCTCAACAAGGCTGAAGGAAACTGCTCAACAACCGAGAAAGAATGCTTGGCCATTGTTTGGGCTGTCCACAAATTTCGTCATTATCTAATTGGAGCACATTTTTTACTGGAGACTGATCACAAACCTCTTGAATGGCTGGAAACCACTAAGAAGGCAAGCAAATCACGCTCTCAGCGGTTGGAACGATGGTCACTAGAGTTGCGTGCCTTTCAATTTTCTATAGTACACCGACCTGGTGCAGACAACCCACATGCAGATGCCCTGTCAAGACATCCCCTACAAGTTGTGACTGTAGAAAGCTCTTTAGACCATGTTGCCATTTCCCAGGCCCAGAGATCAGATCCGGTTTTGTCCCAATTAATCAGCCAACTGGAGGCCAACCAACCACCACAAGTTGCTGGCAACTGGAGAAAGTTCCCTCTTCGTCGGTACCTTCAATTGTGGCAACAATTGTTTCTCCAAGATTCAGTCCTCTACCGCAAGATGAGACATCACTCAGCTGCAGAGGAAAAGTTGTTTATTGTGGCTCCTGCCACTCTCCACAAGAAATTCCTTCACATAGCTCACAATGCTGCTGGCCATCAAGGAACTGACAAGACCCTAGCCAGACTATTAGACTTCAATTATTGGGTTGGAATTGCCAAAGATGCAAGCCACTATTGCACCAACTGTATAACTTGTCAGATGGTGAAGGCCCCAGCAAGACCACCAGCTCCCCTACAACCGATTGTGACCAGCAGACCCTGGGAATTGGTAGCGGTGGATATTCTCAAAGTCCCCATGTCAAGTAGAGGGAATCAGTATTTGCTTGTGGCACAAGATTATTTCTCCAAGTGGCCCTTTGCAATCGGACCAGGGGAAAAACTTTGAGAGCCACATCCTGTCTGAGTTATGCAAGGCATTTGGGGTGGAGAAATCCCGTACAACACCCTACCATCCGATGGGAGATGGACTAGTTGAGAGGATGAATCGCTCCTTGCTTAACTTATTGAGAACACTGATGGAGAGGCAGCTCAACTGGGAAGACCATTTGCAGCTTCTTCTCTTTGCATACCGAACCTCTCAGCATTCAACAACAAGACTGTCACCATATGAAGTGTTATTTGGACGAAATCCTCCCCTGCTCCAGTTACCCTTACCACCCACCTCAGTATTCCCTGATCCAGGTGATTACAGCTGTCAACTTCAGCGGAAGCTCATGGAGATGTGGGAAATGGTCGAGGCCAATACAACCAAATCTGCAGAGGCACAGCAGAGCAACTACGCTGGACAGAAGAAAGTGACATTCGCTGTAGGACAAAGAGTGTTCCTAGATAATCCAACAAGAGGAAAGCTGGATCCCCGCTGGACTGGTCCATGGAACATCATCAGTATCAAAGGACCTCTCACATTAGAATTACAGATGGGATCCACAAAGCGCATAGTACATGTGAACCGGGTGAGACCAATGTTAACTGGTGAAGCTGACAATTCCTCCCCTTGTGAGAACTGGTCACCTCCTTTATTTACACACTATGAGAATCCAGTCCCGACCCAAGACAATCAGACCACTCATAATACTGAGCCAGTTTCACATTCTCAAGACAATGGAAATTCACTCCAAACCCATCGCACAGTGACTAGAAGTGGACGAGTTATTAGACCTCCAGACTATTATGGAGTATCAGGAAACTTTTAACATTGTTGCACACATACTCAATTTGTAAGTACTGCTCATACTTTAGTTTGAAGGGGGAGGTGTGTAATAGGATTAATTATGTTATTGATGTATGCGTAATCTTGTATCTGGTGATTCACACGTGACCTCCCTCTGTCGTCCATGTGCTTGAGTTGTAAAGTGTGATCTTTTGTTGTAGTTGTTCTTGAGTTATTACATATTCAGTATTAAAATTTGGCAATATTTGTGACTGAAAAATGATGCCACTTTGTTTAAGTGACTTGTAAAGCATTGTAAGTCGCCTAATTAAGTGTAATAATGATGAAATGACACCATTATTCCAGAACAGTTGTAATACTAGCTGTCATATAAGGCACAGCCAGTAACCAAAAATATATTCTTTACATAAAGAACAGGAAGGAGAAGGATGAAGCTATACATAATCAATACTTGCCATTAATTTTGTGTTTGAAATACCTTAATTTAGCAATTTTAGAGTTTGGTTTTTTGCTAATTGATTACATCAATTCACAAATTAATAAAATTTATATGGTAAATTCATCGATATACAAGATTGCTAAATTTAGTGTATTGCTTGGCTTAAGGTATAACTAGTGTACTTTACAGTCTCATGGCTCAAACTATAATGTCCAAACAGTGTAACAATGAAGAGAGGGCTTGAGAGGGAAGTATTCACTCACCATGCAGTGTGTAGAGTACGCATACGTAGAATTTTCCAGCTGCGGGTGATATTTCCTCTGGAAATTTTTGGAATATAGCTATCACAAGATTGAAAACACTCTATTGTACTGAAAGATTGTGGGAGTACAAGATGGATGAGTTCAGTTGTAAGCAATTTTAGAAAAACAGAACTACACCTTTAAATGCTATTGGATTATAAGGCAATACATAATAGTGGATTGTCAAAGACATACACAGGATTGGATCTTAAAGTCACTGTAGAGATTTAAAATGCACATAAAAATAACTTCATCTTTGTAGTATATATAGCTAAAGGCTGTTCTGTTACTATTTCAATCTGACTTTTTCAACTATATGACTCCATCATATTATTATTCTTTAACAACCAGAGTTGAAAGTCACTTACATATACACCTAGATTTTGGCCACAACTAACCCCTTATAATGTGACAGCACAAATGCTGTGGTATCATTTGAGCTTATAAAAATGAGCTTCAAGGGGTTTGGGAGTGCAAACCCTGAACGACATTAAATTTTATTAGCTTCAATTGATGCTAGATTCACTGAGATAAATGCAGCATGGAACTTTGGTACTGATAAAGCAAAAACAAATAGTTCTCAGATACTACAGCCTTGTTAACTGTATACATGCTAAGAAATTAACTGATTTACTCAAGCAGGTTAACTCATTGACAAGCATCAATGTAGCAGCCATTAAATACTCACTGTAATGTTAAACTATTTGACAGAAGTTGTTCTCAGAAAGTGATTAGCATATGGCAGGATGTTTGGAACAATGATAAGATAGCAGTGCACAGGTCACTGGAAACTTCTTGAAAAAACATTATGATGGATGTTCTATTAGAGTAGTTGACTGTTCTTTCGATTTTTAGCAGCTTTTAGGTTAAGTCTCACACCAAAAGTATGATTCGAATCCCTCTTAGTAATTCTAAGTAAAGATTAGCCATTCTCCCTTCTCTTTCCATCTTTTCATTGCCCATGCATACGTATAAGATGCAATTGCATCTGTACTGAAACTTCTAGAAGCTTCCTAGCTTGCAGATGGTAAAATTTTGGAGGGGGTGCTTCAGCATCCCAAACACCCCCCATAAATCCGCCCTTGTGTAGTGTGGCAGGATATCATAGGAGTAGAGCTGGTCTTCAGCCAGTTCAACCAAGAGATGTGAGGAAACAACATGGCAGTTACGTTGTGGATCATAGATCAATGGAGAGGCCATTTTGAAGGGTGTTCTTAATGTGGAGAGCTCCTTTAATATGGCCACAATTAATGGTATTCAACCAATGGTAGTGAGGGAAGAGATGATCCACCTACTAGAGATGAAGTATTGGCTGCTTTGTCAAGGATTAAAGTGGGAAAGGCTGCAGGTAGTAAAGGCCTCTTACCTGATATTGTAAAGTGTTGTGGTGGCCCATTGTTGGATTTTATAGTGTCATTATTTGGTACAGTGTGGAAAGAGAAACACTAGTACCTGCAGAATGGTGTGATGCAAACTCTTAGTACCAGTTCCTAAGAGGGGTGATTTGTCTATGTGTGATAACCAGAGGGTATCAGTTTGTTGGATGTCATGGGCAGGCTGTTTGCAAGAGTAATCAATGACCAACTCCAAGCTGTGGTAGAAGATTCTATTGCTGACTCTCAGTGTGGTTTTAAGACCGGTAGATGTTGTGTGGATATGGTCTCTTGTGTTCATCAACTGGTGGAGAAGACCATTGAACATCATAGCAAGCTCTGCATAAGTAATATGGTGTACCTGACTCTTTGGTAGATTTGGTGCATTCTTTTCATGATGCTACTGTAGCAGTAAGTGGAGAGGAAGTACCACCATTTTAGGTGAGAAATGGTTTGCATCAGGGCTGCACCATTGCTTCAACTTTGTTTATTTTGTATTTTGAATTAGTTGGCTAAGTCACTCAGATATCTCAAACGATGAGAATCTCCTAGTACATTCTCCAACAAGTTTTCCACCTGTCTTGTAAAATTCCTATGAATATAATTACATGAAAATAACAAGGAGAAAACATCCTGACCACCTGGTAGACTCCTGTAAGCGTTTGAGCGTAAATCAGATGGCTGCAGGTTCGAGGCTACCTAGGTTCAGTCATGGATTTTTTCTCCTTTCTCCAACTTTTCAAACACACCTTATGTAGCTAAAGTCTTTGAGCAGGCTGTAGGACCAGGTGTCCTACAGACCTTCAACACTTGTGCATTAATAAATAAATAAAAAAATAAAATAAAAATAAAAAAGTACTTTAATTCCCACTGCTAGGCATGCGTCTATTATGCCGGAATAATTTCGGGAATAGTAGGTACTGAAAAGCATTGGGAATATTCCAGAATAATCGGATGAATTCTAAGAATAATTGGTACAAAATTATAAGTTTTTGTTGTGGTGCAGTGTAAAAATCTTTTAGATTTACTACCAAAACAGTGCAAGCATAATAACGGTGAAAACGATCGCGATACTCTAATAGAGCAGTCACTTACTCTAATAGAGCAGTCAACTTCGAGTCCATAATTCTAATAGAGCAGTCACCTGTTTAAAAATACTAATTTGGCACACATATTTGGGAATAATTTGAGAATAATAGGTAGACTCAGGAATAAATTTGAGCATAATAGGTAAATAAAAAAATTAGTGCCAGAAAGAATAATAGAAAGATTTTGGAGCATAATAGACTTAAGCCTACCCACTGCATTACAATGTTTGTTTGCTGATGATGCAGCCTTGATTTGTACTTCTAGGCCAGATATGGATGATTATTGTACATAGCTAAAGTTTAATTTAAGGAGGTAACTACAGAGTTTGGTTTGACCTCTTTGCATCCCAGCGACTAAGCTACTTGTTTCTGGGGTTCACCTAACAGCTGAGGATGTAGCCTCATTAGATTTAGGTGGTGGTACTGTAGAGATAGAAAAGGAATTCAGGGTCATTAAAGAGGCTTCTGGTAGGATGACAGGGGAGGCTAATTGCCGAATCGCACAGGCTTCCAAAGTTTTTGGTGAACTTCGCAATTCTGTGCTTCTAGCTCACAACCTTAGTTTGGAAACTAAACGGTTGGTCTATCAGTCTGTAATGCTTGGTATCCTTCACAGAGACATGGGTTCCCACTCAAGCAATTATAACAAAGTTAGAAACTTTTCATCGTTGCTGCATTAGGCATCGGTAGGGCTGTGCAGTGGGCACAGTACATCACTACTAGCCAGTTGGCTGAATGTTTCGGTATGCGAGAGTCTGTTGGCATTCTGTTAAGCTTGGCTAAAAGCGGGTGCTTTGAAGTGGGTGCCAAGTCATACAAGTACTGACGTATGGCAAGCATTTGACATGATTTTATGTAGCTGATTGATTGTTTTACTATTATTGTCCTCATGGTAATTGGCATGCATTATTCTTCCTTACCAGAGCTAAAACACTAACATACAGCGCAAACATGTACAAAAACAAAACAATACACACACAGTAATAGATGAATTTCATAATAAGGAATTTTAAACCATTGCCCCTAGCAACCTGAATTTTACCTTATTTTGTAGGTGTGAATGTCAAAAGTAATGTCTCCAATTTTTAAAAGGATAGCATGTATAGGTCATGAGATATGACATTGTAAAGTTTGCAGTTTTCCCATACATTATCTATGGGAGGGGGTAATCACATGATAATGTATGGAAAAACCACAAATTTCAAAATGTCACATCTCATATAAATCTATATACTATATGATTTTAAAATCTGGAGAGGTTAATTGTGAGATTCACACCTACAAATAATGTTAAATTGAGAAATGACATTAATTGAATTTGTTGTTTTCCCACACATTATGTATGTCAGGGGCGAATCCAGCAGCTGGCAAGGGGAGGGGCACAAACAGGCTAAGTTGCATGTAAGTGGTTGGATTCTCTTATTAGTTGCTGTATTTTTGAAACAGCCAATGATCACCTTTTTGTAGTGTCTCACTACTGATTTAGCCATTTTGCCTTTGCAGATGGTTGTGAAGTCTTTAAAGGCTATTAATGTCTTGCAACACGATAATTATTTTTAGAGGCGCTTAATACGCACGAAGGTACTAGGTGACAATTTCATAATTAAACTGATTTGCTTTGGTTTTAGGTGAATTTGTAATAATAAATGCTATTAAAATGAGCATATTTTCATGAGTTATAAGGCCTGATGTAAGTTTAGTAGCTATTTTAACCAAAAAGAAGTAGCCTAGCTATGGCTACTCCACAGGGTGAGGTGAGGGGGGGGGGGCCCATCCTGGATCCGCCATTGTATGTGATTGCCCAGAAGGGGCAACTGTTGCTCCCTCTCATAGACATTGTATGGAAAAACGACAAACTTTAAAATGTTATATCTCATGACCTATATATGCTATCCTTTTAAAATTTGAAATGATATCTTTAATTACTCAGTCTCAAAGATTTTGGCTACCAAGGTGGCTGCTGTTCTTGTGCCGGGCTACATTTCCAAGTGACCATCAGTGTAGGAACAGCAACAATAGTCACGATGTATATCATTAAATCACATGACAGTTACAATATGAATACAATTAGTTTGTGTGCATGAGTCAGTCATATAGTTCAGCATAGATTATGGAAACACAGACTTAAGCACTTCTTCGTATAGGGGCGGGCGGCGCGAGTGCTGTGTAGCAGATTACGTCATAAAATTTGCAGGCGGAGGCTCACGTGCTTTACGGACGAAGAAAACCCGTTGCCTCGGCTGTTGCTAAGGAAGTTATACATGAAGCATGAGTGAATGTGGAAGTGATAGTGCTGTTTGCGATACACCGGTAGAAAGGTTAAACGCTGAAAGTGCTATTGACAGGTAATTGTTGCAGTCTGTTGCCCGGTCACTTTAGTAAATAAAATAATGCGTCTTTTTATAATGCATTGTATGGTAACGGATATGGTAAAAGCAGACGGTTATTAAACAGTATGTATTATTTAGTCAAGAAAGCCAGAATAGCAGTTCCAGTCAGAAAACTCAGGACAGCAGTAAAGAGAAGAAAGAAAAGGCAGTCAGTTTATTAACTCTGGTAAGAAATGTTTTGACTAATATGTATCTGGGGGGGTACCGGGACCTCGAAGCATGAATGTTTCGTAGGAGGTGTTAGAATGATGCAATAGAACACCTTGGTTTCTATGTTGTGTCTACCTACTCAGCATTTATGCCTCAAAGACACTGGTATGTGGTGCCAAACTATAACTAAAAAATGTAACAACTATGCCAAATTTACATTGATTCCTCTTCAATGGTATATGTATGCCTGCTGTGCTGTTTTCCCTGTGATAATACAATTTAGAAGGATGATTCTACAGTTGTTGCTAAGATTAGCTCACGAATTGACATCTTCGCAATTGTTTCAGATCAAAATACTCTAATAGAACAGTCAAAAGAGTACCCGCACAAAAATACGCCAGTTACTGAGACTGATGTGCATTTGCTTGTATAGATACCTGCATGCTATGCTAATTGATTGTCACCAAATACAGTGGCCCCACATCCAAACCTATTATTGATTGATGATGTATGCAATGCACTTAATATTATTGATCAAGATGAAATCACATCATATCATAAATATGATGATATCCTCCGTGTACACTAAAATCCAGATTCTTTGAAAAAAGCTTATAGATTCCACTGACTCTCTGAGGTAGTTGTTCTACTAGCCATACTGATTGTCATGGAATGAGTAATAATTGACTATGATTGACAAAACTGCTACAATTACATGGGATGGTATTAGAGTAGCATTAGATGCATTCCATTTCCAAGGGCGTTAACTGTAATACGTCGACTTGTGTTGCAGGTCGAATAGTTAAATAGGCAAGTGGATCCAGTATATGTGTACATGTGCTACTGTGAGAGTCACCAATTATTGTCACATCAGGACAAACAGCTATTCCACATACAGTGCATGCATCTTGTAATGCAAGCACCCAATTATATGATTGTTCAATTACACTATATTGCTATTGGTGTGCATTCTTTTGTGTGGCGTTTACCTATTCCATAGTGAAATGTGTGTAACATTAGTGATGTGTTGTACAAGCACAATTGCAGTAAAGTAGGCAGAGAAGAGTTGACTTCCTCAAAGACTTGTCACACTTGCTTAACAGTATCAAGAAGTGTATCTCGTTACAAATGAATATTTATTCAATTAGAATGTTTGTCTTCTATTAGCAGGGGCATATCCAGGACTTTTCCAAAGGGGTTTTCCAGTGGCAGATACAGGGGGGTCACCTCTGAAAATAGTGCGCACGCCCCACATTTATTTACGATCCATGTAGGCATAAAAATCACCAGGAGGTTATACATAGTGTTTTATAATGGGACTTTTTCTACTGGCCAAACTTCATACTATTGCCTTTGAATCACTGAAGATGTCATTACGACATTTAGCATGTTAAGCACCTCTAAAAATAATTATCATTTTAATGAGTACATGTTCTGTTTTGCTTCAAAACTTTCTGTGAATGCCTGGATTGATAAGATTCAACTGTGAAACAATGTTGTGGAGTGGCCACTGAACTATCAAAGACTGAGCTACTGTACGTAATATTCACCCGCTCAGCTGGACTACAACTTCTCATTTCCTGAACCTGAAACCCCCCCTGAAAATTTCTACTGTTTTCAGATTTGGTAGTGAGTTATTGATGCAGGGGTTTAGCACAGCTCCTGGCTGCTGACAGATTTTGAACATCAAATGCTTCAAATTTTTTACTAGTTTATGCTCTATGACTATTAATATCTTCAATAATTATATGTTTGGTTGCTTAGCTCACTTTGTAGTTTTTACCATATTTTCTCGTATAGAAGCCACATTCAAATAAATGCCTGGTCCTAAATGAGGGCCAGGGGGCGCTACTTTATTACAAGGGTAGTATGACTATTGCAATACTGTAATTTGTAGAACAAACCTTACTACAACTACTAAAACTTGTGATTGTCAAAAATATGTCAACAGCGGCTGCTACAAGATTTTTCAGCTGGTTCACACGAATGAATTATAAGAAATAAATGCCCTACAAAGAAATACGGTAAAATGGCTGGTCAGGAGTATTGTAGTGATCCAAATAGCTATATCCAAATTCTCCAGTTAAAAGAACTCAAAATTTATTAGTTTTGCATTTACATTATTTTTATACTTGCAATCTCCCCTATTTGAATACATCTGACTGCTCTATTAGAGTTTTTTAAATGTTTGTATTATTTCATACTCTTGTTCTCCCTAATACCGTTTTGCATGCACTATAGCTCTGCTTTATTCCCATCTTGGGGTTCCGGAAACCCCATTTGAAATTTGGACTTGTGGGCTTGTAGCAAAACACTAGAGCAGTTAAATGCCAGGAGTTTGAGCGATGGAGTACCTAGTCAGAGAAGTGAACTGCAGAGTAATCATGGAATGGAAATGTATCTTGTTTGAAACTGTTAGAGCTTACTGCTTCTCACACTACTTTCCCTTTTATATTAGTGTTGCACCGATATGTATTTTTTCACATTTACCGATACCGATAATTTTCCTATTCCTGTAACCGATATGCCGATATTCTTCAATTCTTCAGAACAGAGAAGGAGGAGAAGAAAATCACCTAAAGTTTATGTGTATAAACTACATTTGTAATGATAATGTAATCAATGTAATTAATTGTGTGGGCGGCTGACTTTTACGATGTTTTCTATACTTTTGCCACTAACCCCTTTCATGGAAAAAGAAACCAAGTAGTTATATAACATCTAAGCCAGCTTATCAAACAGTGTTTTTAGTGGGACTCCAGACCCTTTGTGAAGAGTGATCGACTAATTGCGTGGGCGGCCGATAAATATACACAGTCTACTACCATCCTTGTGCAGACAAACAAGCCAAAACAGTTACAGCAAACCACTTACTGCTACATTCACCACCTTCTTTACTTTTACCTGTTCATTGCTGTCATTTACGATTGATTGTGAGTTTCGGTTAATCGGCAAATTATTTCCGCTTCGTAGCCGATACCGATACTTGTAAAATTAGCTAATATCGGCTATTACCGATAATTTACCGATTATCGGTGCAACACTATTTTATATCGCCTTGTTCAGTAGAGTGCATTCATTATAATAGTGCAATTGAGTGTGATCTTTCATTTGTGGACTGTCTCACTTACTATATTGTAGATAGGCAGGTACATGTATGAACTTCCTTATTGCTAACTGTGGAAACATGTTCTAAGGTGCAATTAGACATGGTGCATATCTTAAATAGTGTGTGAGCGTGTGTGTGTGTGTGTGTGTGTGTGTGTGTGTGTGTGTGTGTGTGTGTGTGTGTGTGTGTGTGTGTGTGTGTAAATTATACTACATATTATAATTGTTCATTACAGTTTAGGTTTGCAACACCATCTGATTATGCTTATCTACTGATTGGATTATCACTCAGCATAATTCATGGTTTAGCAGTGCCAACCTTGTGGATAATATTTGGATTTGCCCTAGATAATTTTGCAAATCATCAAATTTCATTTAATTATTTTCACTGCATAAATCAAGCCACAATCAACTGCAGCAATGTGTTTTATTGTTCTGCTATTACTAACCAAACAAGATGTTGTTTTGATGACTCCTATAAATGCATTGAAACAGATCAGTTCCTTCAAAATATGGACTACTTGACTATATATATAATCATATGTGGAGTTACTATCTTTTTCTTTGGGACGGGACATTCTACAATTTATCGTTACGTTGGGAGTCGTCAGGTGTTGGAGATTCGTAAAAGGCTGTTTGGTTCTATCATAGGACAAGACATGGAGTGGTTTGATTCCATTGCCACTGAGGAAATTACCAGTATAATGGCTGAGTGAGTATTTGTGATGTAATTCAGTTCTATGTATCAAGACACACGGTAGAGTGTCATGTGACCCAAGAAGCCAGCACACCACACCGTGAGTATGTTGACAGGAAGAAAGAAAATGCTATTTTCACGCATATGTAGCTCTGTGCTTCCTTTGCAAAACTAGACAATTTTTGCTGAGGAAATGTGCTCTACTGATAGTAGCCCACATAAAAAATTTGAGCAAAATCACTTCAAGCATTTCCAAAATTTAAAAAAAAATAATTGGCACAAAATTAAATTTCTTCATTTTTTTTCACACAATTACAAAAGCTGCCATAAAACATCCAATTGCCTTGAGATTTGGCATACACATATAAAGGTGCATCTTGGGACTAAGTTTGGATGATAAATAGTCAAGGAGTTAATAGCAAAAAACAACACTAATAATTTGTCACACCTACAAGATAAACCACTTGGAAAGAAGATGAAAATCGGTATGTGGATAGGAACCTCAAACCCTTTTGTAGTTTGAAACAAATCAAGCTAAAGACCATAACATACAACAACAAACCAACAGTGTATAACAATTATGCAATTGATATTTACTAATAACAAACAAATACTTGTCATGCCTACCAGACAAACTGTACAGGGAAATGAATTGAAACATTGGTGCATGGATGGATTAATTACTTAGAAAAGTCTTTCAATGGTTTAGAGGAATCGGATTTAAATCGACTGAGTTATAATACGAAAACCAGCCACCCTGTAGAGAGTTCAGAACTTCAATCAGATACAAACAAATCACCATGTAGCAACAAGTAGTCACCCTGTAGAGAGTTCAGCTATGTACACATTAGAAGTCACCCTAAACAAGTCACCCTAAACAAGTCACCCTAAACAAGTCACCCTGTAGAGAGTTCAGCTACAAGAAGTCACCCTGCAGAGAGTGCAGCTACATTAAAAGTCACCCTATAGAGAATTCAACTACAAACAAGCCACCCTGCAGAGAGTTCAGCTACATTAGAAGTCACCCTGTAGAGAGTTCAGCTAATTCAGCTACAAGCAGTCACCCTGTAGAGAGTTCAGCTACATTAGAAGCCACCCTATAGAAAATTCAACTACAAACAAACCACCCTGCAGAGTGTTCAGCTACATTAGAAGTCACCCTGTAGAGAGTTCAGCTACACAGAGAATTCAGCTACAAGCAGTCACCTTGTAAAGAGTTCAGCTACATTAGAAGCCACCCTATAGAGAATTCAACTACAAACAAGCCACCCTGCAAAGAGTTCAGCTACATTAGAAGTCACCTTGTAGAGAGTTTGGCTTCAAACAAGTCACCCTGTAGAGAGTTCACTTACAACCAGTCACCCTTAATGAGTTCAGTTATTTTAGAAGTCACCCTGTAAAGAGTTCAGCTACGTACAAGTCACCCTGCATGTAGACAGTTCCAAGTCAAGAGTTCAGCTACATAGGGCTGACCAATAGTATCGATAGTGCGATATATCGCGATAGTAAATCACTATCGTTATCGCGATAGTAGGGATATCACTATCGTGATAGTTATGATAAGCTCAGATCTGCATTAAAATGGTATTAACAACCCTTTTATACTGTTTTACAGTTGGTATTACCAGCTTTCTTATAAAGGAGTGGCATGTAAAAGCTTTACCAAAGTCCATATTCATCATCCGCCCACGCAGTTAATTAACAAATGTCCTGTGCATGCAAAATAACTTTCTATATGATTGCAAATCATAGCTATACAACTAAGACTTTGTTAAGAGCAAAGTGTTTCATAAACTATCGGGATAGTATTCACTATTGCGATATTTAATGAGTAACTATCGTGATAGTAAAATTTTTACTATCGCTCAGCACTACAGCTACAGCAAATCACCCTGTAGAGAGTTCATATACAAACAAGTCAAGGGTTCAACTACAACATGTCACCCTGTAGAGAGTCAGCTACAAGTATATCTGCAAATGTAGACAACCTCTTGTTGCACTACTTTTACCTATTCCCTTGTTTCACTACTTTTTCTTTGACCAACTTAAAATTCCTATTTTTCTTCTAAAAAGAATCATTCCTTCTGCTTTTAAATAAAGGAGGAATCACTAACTAGAAGGGATTGCTAGAGTAAATCAACCCACCAATCCTACAAAGTCATATTAAAGATTAGTAGGGCAACCACAATCCTTGTTGATTTACTCTAAGTGATCCTTCTTGGTTTGGGTTTTTTGTTTCATGGGTTTTTTTCAGCAATTCCTATTTCTTTTTTTAAATTTTAATATGTCTATCCATGCTAACATGTAAAGTTCCTAATATTTCTATATTTTAATCCAGGAATCTTGATAGAGTGGGCTCAGGAGTCGGAGAAAGCCTGTCGGTAACATTTCAAACTACGGTGACATTCTTCGCATTAAATGCACTCGCATTTTATTATGACTGGAGAATGGGATTATTCTATCTGGGAAGTTGGCCAGCTTCAATAATGGGTGGTGTTTTCTTGCAAAAGGTAAAAACTGATAGACATCAATTATGAGGCTTATTAACATATTGTAGTTGACAGAATTACAAGCTGTAAAGAAAGATAAGGGTGGAAAAGTTACAGATTATGGTACAGCAGGTGCAATAGCTGAAGAAGTGTTATCTGGTATTCATACTGTTACCAGTTATGGAGGACAAGCTAGCATTGTTAAAAAGTATTTGTGACCGAATTTGCGAAAAGGTACCTTTTCAACACATTTTACATACCAGCAAACAAAATGACGTAACATTTGACTCCTTATACTGATTGACTTGCACTTGGTATCAAAATGCAGCCAGATACCGTAGCTACACTCATGGAAAATTTCATGTAATGGTATGCTATGATTAAAAAGTTATGAAGCTTCAAAGTTCACAAAATGGGTCAAATTTTGTGTTTGAAAAAGGTACCTTTTCGCAAATCCAGTCACATTTAGTGTTGTATTTTATGTATGTGTGTTGTGTTACCATTTGCTTTTCAGGTATGGTGAAACATTAGATGCTTTCAGAAAGAGACAGCATAAGAAATTCCTTACCTATGCAATCTCTTTTGCAGTTTCATTCTTTTTGTTTTACGTCTATTTTGGTTTCACGTATTGGTAAGTATGTACTATTAATATAATTATGTACACTGTATATATCGTAGCAATGATTTTAAAAGTTTTAGCAGTTTTTTAGAAGTATTCCATTACAAGGAAGCATCTGTTTGTATAAATATGTATAGCTAAACTATCTATGTGGTGATTTTTGTACATGACGTAATGCTCTACAGATTGACTTGTTTGTAGCTGAAGGGTAACTTGTGACTTAAAACAAAGACAGAGCAAACTTGTAACATAGCTGAACTCTCTACACTCTACAAGGTGAATAGTTTGCAGGTAAACTCTCTACAAGGTGTTATGTAGTTGAACTCTCTACAGGGTGACTTGTTGTAGCTGAACTGTCTACAGGGATATTTCTAATGTAGCTGAACTGTCTATAGGGTGACTTAGTTTGCAGCTGAACTGTCTGCAGGGTGATCTTTTTTTGTAGCTGCACTGTCTACAGGGTGACTTGTAGCTGAACTCTCTTTGTTTGTAGCTGAACTCTCTTTATTTGTAGCTGAACTCAAATTGTTTGCATCTGAACTCTCTACACAGTGACTTGTTTGTAGCTAAACTATAGACTTATAACAGTGTTAAATTCTCTACAAGGTGTCTTGTAATAAAGTTGAGCACTTCAATAGAGTTATTTCATTTTTAACTGACTGCTCTATTAGGATGACTGCACTATTACAGTATCTCCATTTCACACTTGCTACACGTAGTTGATTTTCATATTATAACTCATTGGCTTTAAATGTAAATTACTGAAAGGCCTTTCTAAGATGATTACTCCATCCGTTCACCAATTTTAACTCATTCTTCTGAGCAGTTTGTCTGGTAGGTATGGCAAGTAATTGTTTTTATTAGCAAATCTTGATTGCAAAATTGTTGCACACTGTTGGTTTTTGCACTGTATCTTTGTGGTCTTTGTCTTGGTCACAAAAGGTTTGAGGACCAATAGTTAACTATCCACGTACAGATTTTCAGCTTCTTCCCATAAGGGTCATTCTGTGTCAAATCAACAAGGAAATTAGGGTCACCTCTCGGATTTTGACAAAACTTGGTACTTGTGGTGCTCATCACTCATACACATTTTAAATCCCATACACCACATGGTTTCTGATTTATGACCACAAATATTTTTTAAAATTTGAACGATCTTTAGTTACAAAATTGACTGTAACTTTGTACTGTGTTTTCACCAATTAAAGACTGTTGATTGACCTTTCAAGTGATGTATAAATTATGGGATATCACCTTAATAAAGATTGATATGTACTTAGTTAAAAACTTTAATCAAGACACACGGTAGTGTGTCGTGCGGCCCAAGAAGCCGGCGCGTAACACCCGTGAGTATATTGACAGGAAGAAAGAAAACGCAATTTTCGCACCTCCGTAGCTCTGTGCTTCCTTGATGAAACAAGACGATTTTTGCTGTGGACATTCCCTCCAACTGCAGCACTCCACATTCCAAATTTGAGCGAAATCGCTTCGCGCGTTCCCGAGATATGCGACTTCAAAAATTGGCTCAGTTTCTTCGTTTTTTTTTTCTTCTTATTTTTCTTTTTCTTGTCGCACACTTACAAAAACTGCTATAAAACGCGAACGCGTTATCCGATTGCCTTGAAATTTGGCACACAGAAGGGGGATATAAAGGCGCATCTCGGTACTAACTTTGGCTGGAATACGATAAACAGGCAAAGAGTTATGAGCGATTATTCACGAAAAATAACACCAATATGTTGTCACGCCTACAGGGTAAACCGTGTATGGGAAGAAGCTGAAAATCGGTGGGTGAATAGGTTAACTATTGAACCTCAAACCTTTTGTGGTTTGAAAGAAATCGAGCTAAAAACCAGGAAGATACAACGAAAAAACCAACAGTGTGTAACAATTACGCAATCGAGATAGCTAATAAAAAAACGACTGCTTGCCACGCCTACCAGATAAACCGCTTAGGGTAATGCTTTGAAAATCGTTGTACAGATGGAGTAATCATCTTAGAAAGGCTCATCAATGGTGTAGAAGAATAAGACTTAAAGCCACGGAGTTATAACACGAAATCCAACTTGGTGCGGCAAGTGCGAGATCGAGATACTCTAATAGAGCAGTCATCCTAATAGAGCAGTCACCCTGAAGAGAATTCAAGAGATCAGCTAGAAATAAGAAACCTGTATAGAGATCAGCTACACAAAAGTCACCCTGTAGAGAGATCAGCTAGAAGAAGTTACCTTGTAGGGAGTTCATGCAACTATGAAAAGAGATAGTTCAGCTAGAAAAAATCACCTTGTATTGTTCAGCTACAAAGAAACCACCATGTAGAGAGTTGAGCTACAAACAAATCGCCCTGTGGAGAGATCAATAGAAGAAGTTACCTTGCAAAGAGTTCAGCTACAAAGAAACCATCATGTAGAGAGTTCAGCTACAAACAAATCTCCCTGTAGAGAGATTAGCTAGAAGAAGTTACCTTGTAGAGAGTTCAGCTACAAAGAAACCATCATGTAGAGAGTTCAGCTACAAACAAATCTCCCTGTAGAGAGATCAGCTAGAAGAAGTTACCTTGTAGAGAGTTCGGTTTCAAACAAATCACACTGTAGAAAGATCAGCTAGAAGAGGTCACCTTGTAGAGAGTTCAGTTACAAAAAAACCACCATGTAGAGAGCTCAGCTACAAACTAGTGACCTTGTAGAGACATCAGCTAGAAGAAGGTACCTTGTAGAGAGTTCAGCTACAAAGAAACCATTCTTTAAAGAGCTCAGCTGCAAACAAATCACCTGTAAAGAATTCAGCTACAAATAAATCACCCTGTAGAAAGATGAGCTAGAAAAAGTTACCTTGTAGAGAGTTCAGTTACAAAGAAACCACCATGTAGAGAATTCAGCTACAAACTAGTGACCCTGTAAAGACATCAGCTAGAAGAAGTTACCTTGAGAGAGTTCAGCTACAAAGAAACCATTATTTAAAGAGCTCAGCTGCAAACAAATCACCTATACAGAATTCAGCTACAAACAAATCACCATGTAGAGAGATCAGCTAGAAGAAGTTAACTTGTAGAGAGTTCAGCTACAAAGAAACCATCATTTAGAGAGTTCAGCTTCAAACAAATCACCTGTAGAGAGTTCAGCTACAAACAAATCTCCCTGTAGAGAGATCAGCTAGAAGAAGTTACCTTGTAGATCGTTCAGCTACAAACAAATCACCCTGTAGAGAGATCAGTTAGAAGAAGTTACCTTGTAGAGAGTTCAGCTACAAAGAAACCACCATGTAGAGAGTTCAGCTGCAAAGAAATCACCCTGTATAAAATTCTGCCACGAACAAATTGCCCTGTAGAAAGATCAGTTAGAAGAAGTTACCTTGTAGAGAGTTCAGCTACAAAGAAACCATTCTGTAAAGAGCTCAGCTGCAAACAAATCACCTGTACAGAATTCAGCTACAAACAAATCACCCTGTAGAGAGATCAGCTAGAAGAAATTACTTAGTAGAGAGTTCAGCTACAAAGAAACCACCATGTAGAGAATTCAGCTGCAAACAAATCACCCTGTATAAAATACAGCCACAAACAAATTGCCCTGTAGAAAGATCAGTTAGAAGAAGTTACCTTTTAGAGAGTTCAGCTACAAAGAAACCACCCTGTAGAGAGATCAGCTAGAAAAAATTACCTTGCAGATAGTTCAGCTACAAACAAATCTCCCTGTAGAGAGATCAGCTAGAAGAAATTACCTTGTAGAGAGTTCAGCTACAAAGAAACCATTCTGTAAAGAGCTCAGCTGCAAACAAATCACCTGTACAGAATTCAGCTACAAACAAATCACCCTGTAGAGAGATCAGCTAGAAGAAATTACCTTGCAGATAGTTCAGCTACAAACAAATCTCCCTGTAGAGAGATCAGCTAGAAGAAATTACCTTGTAGAGAGTTCAGCTACAAAGAAACCATTCTGTAAAGAGCTCAGCTGCAAACAAATCACCTGTACAGAATTCAGCTACAAACAAATCACCCTGTAGAGAGATCAGCTAGAAGATATTACCTTGTAGATAGTTCAGCTACAAACAAATCACCCTGTAGAAAGATCAGTTAGAAGAAGTTACCTTTTAGAGAGTTCAGCTACAAAGAAACCATTTTGTAAAGAGCTCAGCTGCAAACAAATCACCTGTACAGAATTCAGCTACAAATAAATCACCCTGTAGAGAGATCAGCTAGAAGAAATTACCTTGTAGATAGTTCAGCTACAAACAAATCACGCTGTAGAAAGATCAGTTAGAAGAAGTTACTTTGTAGAGAGTTCAGCTACAAAGAAACCATTTTGTAAAGAGCTCAGCTGCAAACACATCGCCTGTACAGAATTCGGCTACCAACAAATCACCCTGTAGAGAGATCAGCTAGAAGAAGTTACCTTGTAGATAGTTCAGCTACAAACAAATCTCCCTGTAGAGAGATCAGCTAGAAGAAATTGCCTTTATAGAGAGTTCAGCTACAAAGAAACCATCATGTGGAGAGTTCAGCTGCAAAGAAATCACCACTGCCCAAATTTCAAGGCAATAGCTCTTTCCAATCTGAAGTTATCAATTGTCAAAGTTGGCAAATTGGATGTGTGTGGAAGGCCCCTTTTTGCAAATCCGGTCACATATGTATTATATATATAATTTGTACATTTACTGATAAAATATTTAAAGTATATCTACTTCATCTTTACTTCTTCCTGTAGTAAAGAAAAAAAACATAAGTTAAAAAAGTCCCAAAGCTGGCTATAGGCCGGCTTTGGGGTATACAAATACAAAAAGAAATGAAATCTAATCCAAAACAGCCAAGCTGTAAAAAAAGTGTGCGGCCCTCAGAAAGGCTATGGTGAAAAAAGATGTGAAATCCAAGGTGGCGGCCAAGAAATGGCTGTGATGGTAGGTTAATCGTAAAAATTTTAATAACGACAATTCAGGTGAATTTTTGTGCCGCTTCACAAAATTTACCTGAATTGTCATTATTAAAATTTTTACAATTAACCTACCATCACAGCCATTTCTTGGCCGCCACCTTGGATTTCACATCTTTTTTCACCATAGCCTTTCTGAGGGCCGCACACTTTTTTTACAGCTTGGCTGTTTTGGATTAGATTCTTAATATTTCCAAAAATGCTGTTTAAAATTCTTTGAATTTTTAATCATTGGGTCATGGTCTATGTTTGATAAATTTTTTTGTGGTGGGACCACAATGGGTTCAAGAGATATAATTAAATATGCTGTTGTATGCAGTAGAATTTGTACTCTATTATTGCTGACACCTCCAATAACCACTCCCAACTCAAGTTTGTCTTACACAATGGAAGTATACAAGCACAGTACAACCTGTATTAGTGACCACCTGTATCAAAAGACGACCTTTATACTACTGTTAATTCTTATTTCTTTAGTTGGACAGTAATGTTAAAAAAAATAGGTCCAATGCAGCCATCCTGTCTGTTGGATCCAAATATGGTCCTGATAAACAGGTGGACTTCATAATAAACCACGATGTGTCCAGAACATGTGAACATTTTACCTTCTTTTCAAAAGTGTCTTCTTTATTAAGCCAAATTCCACCACACTGCACTTATGTAGACCCACTCCACACCACTGATACATACGTGTAAATTGATACAGTGGGAATCCTCAAATAGGACACCCTGAACAGTGGACACATTTGTTCACAGTCCCATTTTAATAGTACACCTGCATTTCGACCACTTCTATAGCTTCTATAATAATGAACATTTTATGATGGTCCCATGCAGGAGAAGGGCTCCACGACACATGCACATTGCTTGTAACTCAACAAGTGAAAATACATGTTATAGCATTTAAAAAAAAAATCTTTCACTCACTGAGTTACAAGTTCTCTTATTATGGACTCTTGATATAATGAAACGTTACTATAATTCCTGGGACCATGATAAATTTAATGTTAACATTAGAGAAGTCACAAAAGTGTCTGGGATATGTATGCATGCCATTAAAATGGGACCATAAACAGGTGTCCGGGTTATCAAGTTGACCACGGTGTCCTTTTTTATTGTTCCTAAGCAGCCATATACACAACTTGAAAGCGAGGAATGGGCTTATGTAAGTGCACAGCAACTTGACTTAATTAATTGATTTGATTTTTAATGCCGAGTTTTAATAAATCTGAAAATATGGGAAAAGTGTAAAACAGCTATGTACATGTTTCTGGACACATTGTGGTTCACCTGTCTAGAAATAAGAATCGACAGTTCTATAATAATATTTAATACAGGATTATATGAAAGGCAAAAGCCTGTAAGTCCTGGTCTTAAAGCTCATCAATACTTCTAACTATATATACAGTTCAATATAAAAATAATTTATCTTTGTTGTGCTTGTCAAGGGTTGCTTTAAACTCATTGGTTGATGTTGCCCCCACTACTCTGAAAAAAAGTGCATTCCAGTCATTTATAATTTGTTGAGAATAAAAATGTTGTCTAACTGTATTGGTGGAAAAAGGTTTGAATAATTTGTAAGGATGTCCTCTTGTGTTTGTCCAATTTCTTGTAAAGAGCAAGGATTGATCAAGATGTAAATTGCCATGTATGATATTGTATGTTGTAATCATATCACCATGATATCGTCTATCATACAGTACGATAGTACTGTATAGTAGGGGTTGGTAAGAAATCATATGGTTTCGTGGATTTTCGCACCTTAAAACACGGCCTTGCAATAAGTTTTACCCGAAAAAACCACCTGGAATGCATTAGTACTGTTATAATGATGCTGTACCTTGGGTTAACGAAGCGAAAAGTTGAATGTTTCGATGTACAGTGAGTTTAAAAATTTTGAATTTCACCTATATTTCGTCTGCCAGCCTGCCTGCTGTAAGACCCGGTAGCACTATGCGTACGGCTCCAGAAATTTCACACAGTCAAGGTAATGACGTCGGATTCACGAATCTGTTGTTCCGAATACGTTCTGTCCACTGCACCATGCTGTTTGCTTTTATCATTCACCCGTTTCTTTGTTCTTCTCGAAGGATAATTAATAATTGCAGCGCTTAATAGTTGCGGCTCGCGCCACAACCCAAACACATGATTTTTAACGAAGTGTGAATACGTGTGCTAAGATGAGGGTGAACGGGTGTAGTACCCAAGGAGTTGTCTCTAGCATTTGTAAACGCTGAGTAGTCATCTTTTTGTGAGGTAGCTAGCTAATAATGTCTTTGAGGTGCGGATTTACTTCGGGATCCAGACTTCTAAAAAGCGAGGGTTCCACTCTTAGAATGGTGGACTCTTCAGCTATGTTTTATTTTAAAATCATCAACATTTAGGCCATTAGAAATGCAGCTGAAGCCTTAAACAGTTGCTGTAATAGCTTTAAAAAGACAAGACGATAATTATTTTAGAGGCGCTGATTGCGTATGAAGGTAAAAGATAGCTGCTTCAAGTGATATTTATACTATGTGGAAAACAAAAAGAGTATAATATAGCTAGACAAAAAAGTAAACCAATTAGCTTTTTAAAAATAATAATATTTCAAAAGGAAGTAGGGGTTGATCTACACGCTACAAAAAGTAAGGAAACAAGCTCAAAAATGTTACAGCTGAAATGAGAAATGATCCAGCAGTAAAAAGTAAGGAAACAAGATTAGACGACTACTTGCTAAAATGAGACTACTTTTGGCTAATTTGATGGTCTCATTTCAAGATGCTAGCCAAAAGTAGGGATTAAAGTGTGTCTCATTTTAGCAAGTAGTTGTCTAATCTTGTTTCCTTACTTTTTACTGTTGGATCATTTCTCATTTCAGCTGTAACATTTTTGAGCTTGTTTCCTTACTTTTTACTGTTGGATCATTTCTCATTTCAGCTGTAACATTTTTGAGCTTTGTTTCCTTACTTTTTACTGTTGGATCATTTCTTGTTTCAGCTGTAACATTTTTGAGCTTGTTTCCTTACTTTTTGTAGCGTGTAGATCAACCCCTACTTCCTTTTGAATTTTTAATTTTTAAAAAATACTTTAAGGATGGTAGGTTGAGATGCCTGAGCCTTTCTTCATATGAAAGATGACTAACAGATTTATCCAGCCTGGTTGCTTTTCTTTGAACTTGTTCAACTAGATTCTCATCACATTTATAAAATGGTCCCCAAATAATATTTCTGTACTTAAGGGTTGGTCTTACAATAGCCTTATTCAAGTAGGGGAGTATTTGAACATTCAAGTTAATGAATGACTTTCCTATGAGCCCAAGGAGTCTCCTAGATTTGCTTGTTATGGCAGATACATGGCAATGAAACTTGAACACCCAAATCCTTTTCTTCACTAGTTTGTTCAATACATTTGCCATCCATAGAATAAATATGATTTGGGTTAGAATATCCCAAATACAGTGACTTTACATTTTGAGATGTTAAATGGCATCTGCCATACCTCTGACCACTTCACTAAATTATCAATATCTTGTTGTAGTCTTCTAATATCGTCATTCTTAATGTGACTGTACACTTTGGTGTCATCAGCGAAAGGTAAGCAAGGGTTTGATAGAACACTGGGTAAATCATTTATATATATATATATATATATATATATATATATATATATATATATATATGTTAAGAAAATTGGACCTAAAACTGATCCCTGTGGGACTCCAGACATTACATCAGACCAGTCAGATTCAACACCATTTACTGACACTTGTTGTTTCTGGTGCTTAAGAAATGACCTTATCCATTTTATGCTTTTAACTTCATAAGAAATCTCTCATGGGGTACTTTGTCAAAAGCCCTTTTAAAGTCAACATAAATGACATCAACTGGATTACCTTTTTGAATTTCATCTGTCCAGAATTCCATTGCTGTTAAAAGTTGAGACATACATGATCTCTTAGGTAGAAAGCCATGCTGCGTATTTGAGAGAAGATTGTTGGGACATATGTTTAACTATTTCTTCTCTTATAATCGACTCAAAAACCTTACATACTACAGATGTTAAACTTATCGGACGGTAATTTCCTGGATCAGATTTTTCTCCTTTTTTAAAAATAGGTAGCAATTTTCAGGTAAAACACCTTCATCTAATCCGTTGAAATAAAACAGTGAATGGGGAACATAATTGAGCTGCAGCTTCTTTAAGAACCCTTGGATGGAAACCATCTAGTCCTGGTGATTTGTTAGGCCTCAAATTGCGTACACGATGTCCTGTGTAAGATCTATACTATTC
Source organism: Dysidea avara (assembly GCF_963678975.1). Classification (NCBI taxonomy): domain Eukaryota; kingdom Metazoa; phylum Porifera; class Demospongiae; order Dictyoceratida; family Dysideidae; genus Dysidea; species Dysidea avara. Next base: position 10,803,488 of record NC_089282.1, on the reverse strand, counting down.
AATGGTTGGTGATAATGGTAGTCATCTATTTCTGGCAATATCTGCAAATTTTCAGATGTGAATACACTGCTAAATAAGAATTCAGCATTTCAGCTTTTTGAAGAGGAGAGGTAGCTTTGTTAACCATTTGGTGCTAATAATGTTGGAATACCAGGCTTAACTTTAATCTTGGAATTAATATAGCTCCAAAAACACTTGGGATTACTTTTTAAGGTTTTTGCTAGATTCTGTTCATAATTGAGACAAAGAGACCTAGTTAAACGTCTTCGTTTTTGAGTAAAACTGAGATAGTCAATATGATTTCCAATAACTTTGTACTTTCTCCAAGCAGCTTCTTTCAGATACCTTAATTTTAAAGTTTGTTGTTTAGATATTGGTGTTTTTACTTAGAAGAGTGGTGGGTCTTAGGAATACATACTTCAATAGTATTTTTCAAAATCCCAGAAATTGTATTCCATGCATGTTCCATAGACAACAAGGCCTTGTAATTGCATATCCCAGTCTGTGTCATCAAGTATGGTTCTTAATGTATCAAAGTCAGCCTTGTAGTAATTATAATGAATGCAGGACTTGGACATTGTACTTGGAGAACAGGTCAGATACATGCATGGTCACTACTGCCCAACCCTGCAGAATAACTATTATGGTGAACCATGTCTTCTTCATTAGTTAAAATCAAATCTAACATGTGTGGTTCATGGTCAACTCTAAATCCAGTAGGTTGAGTAACAAGCTGGGACAAAACACAATCTTGGATGGTATCAAGAAACAGTTGCTCACTCAAATCTGATCTAATTATGTAATCATTATCCCAGTCAATGGTGGTGTAGTTGAAGTCTCTAATTATTAGGGGATAAGATAGTTTAGTGACATTTACAAGGTTTAATAGCTCACAGAGCCTATTTGTACTAGAAAATTTGTCCAAAGATGGACTCCAGTAGATATTACCGATAAGTAATTCTTCATTCCTGTTCAGAGAAATACTGATCCATAACTGTTCACTAAATGTACTTTGAAATGATACCTGCATGCACTGAAAGTGATCAGCAATGTAAACTACAATTTCTCTATAGCCACTCTTTCCCAAATCCAAAAGATCTGGGTCAAAATTTGCAAAAAAGATGATATTCATGAATGGATAATCTTGACAAACCAATTGGTAGTGTCTGGGCTTTTGGGATAACTTCAGTTAGCAAAATTAGATAAGGTCTGAGACTCTCAACAATAGTTAACAGCTCATTGAATTTGTTCACAATTGGTCGCAGTTTGTGTATAATGCATGCAGGTGTTTAACCTTGTCTTTAGTAAAGGGTAAGCGCTTTTTATTTTAAACTTATATAGGACTTAACGCAGTAGTGGGGCATGAGATTGTCACTGAGGTGGAGAAGCTGATGACCCAGCATTGGCATCTCTGCAAACAATTTTGCCGCATCTAATATATATGTCTTTCTCTCCAGCTGATCTTCTTGATTTCAGTTCATCCCTGAGAGTTTTGTTTTGGGGTCTTTCCTTTGGATAGAGATATAAACAGGTTGGGCCAATTGGAGCTTTTGCGTAGTGTAGTTGCTTGTTTCAAAACCAATCTCTTTGTAGAAATATCACAAAACTCCACCAATAACAAACGAGACTTTGATGTATTTTGTTTGCAGGCTCCGATATAATCATTATAGTATAAGGTGGTCTTTGAATACAGGTGGTCACTAATACAGGTTGTACTGTGCTTGTACACCTCCATTGTGTAAGACAAACTTGTAGCTGGAAAGTGGTTATCGGAGGTGTACACTCTATACAGTAACAATAGAGTAAAAAATTCCACTTAAACCCATTGTGGTCCCACCACAAACAACTTTTATCAAAACATAGACCATGACCCAATGACTATTCACTAAAAAATTCAAAGAATTTTAAACAGCATTTTTGAAAATATTAAGAATTAAAGTTTTTAACTAAGTACTTTTTAACCTTAATTAAGGTGATATCCTATAATTTATGCATCACTTGAGCGGTCAATCAACAGTCTTCAGTTGGTGAACATTCTTTAAAATATTAACACTGTACAGAGATAATTATAGTTGATTTATCAGTGTTATTTTTCATGTGGAATTGCTAATAACTCCATGACTGTTTATTGTATTCCAGCCAAACTTGGTACCAAAATAGGCCTTAAACCTCTCTTCTGTGTGCCAAATTTCAAAACAATTGGATAGTGCTTTCATATTCTATGGCAGCTTTTGTAAGTACATGAAAAGGCAAAGAAAAGTAAGATTTAAGCCAGTTTTCAAAGTCTCATATCTCGGGAATGCTTAAACTGCTCAAATTCAGTATGTGGACTACTGAAGGTAGAGGGCATTTCCATAGTAAAAATCATCTTGTTTCGTAAAGGCAGCATGGAGCTACAAATGCATGGAAACTTCCTGTCAATATACTCACAGAGTGGCAAGCTGGCTTCTTGAGCCACATAACACACTAACCATGTGTCTTGATTGATCACTTTATACTTTTGTAGCCACATGTGTTATTCTTGATGTGATCATCCTACATAGTTGTTATTTACCAGCAAGCACATTAAAATTTGGCTATACTCATGCACATATATAGCAATGATGAAGATCTATAAGAACCATATCCATCTCTTTGATCTTTAAGCAAATATCTCCTGTATCATATGAATAAGATTTGAGCAGTGAGCTATATGAATTGTTGTTGTTAGGTTTAAAACACACAACAGATACTATCCTTGCTATTGATGAGTATGTTGCTACAATTCAAAGGTACGGTACCGCCCAGGTGTAACGTTGCACTCGCTCGCATGCATGCAATTACGTGCAATTTAAAAACTACTTAAAATTGGGCGTGGCACCTTTTTCAATCGTGAGTCTTTATCCCTCAAATCAATGGATGAAGACTTGCGATCGAAACAGGTGCCATGCCCCCTTTTAAGCAACTTTTTAATCGCGTGTAATTGTATGCGTGCAAGTGAGTGCGACGTTACACTTGGGCGGTACCATAGCTTTTTTTTTTTGAAGACTCAAGCACTATACTTCATCTCATGAACATTCTTTAAGTGCTTAATCATGAACCTGAGCTATAACTCACATGTGACATGTATATAACTATTGTGTAACTGCTCTTACAGGATTTTGTATAAATACAATTTGAAATAGACATTCAAAGTATATTTGCATGTGTGGATATCTTGATTATTTTTCTAGGTTTGGTGGCTTTCTCATTCAGAACTATAACGCTGAATTTTCAAACTTAGTCATGGTAAGTATTGTGCTTTAATTACCAAATCTTGTTGTGTAATTGATGTGTGATACCATCTAAGTTCATAGTAAAATAGCTTCATGTGCCAAGCCTAGTCAAACTGTGTTATACATAATGCTAGAGACAAATACACTATATAGCACAAGGCAAAGTCGAGTGCTATACTTTGTCTTGAGACCACTCTTTGAGTGCAACATTTGTCATTTAGTATGAGGAAGGTAATGCTTTAACTGATTTAAAGAATTTCGGGTTTGAGCTCAAGTTGAACAAGAACATGTGCAAAACTATTCAAATTTTATTCCTTCAGCCAAGCATAACTTATCACACATGATCTAATTTTTTCCTTACACTTACTGTATTATGTGTGCTATACAGTCAAGGCTGAGCAATGATGCAGTGGTTAGTTTTTGGGTATCAAAATAACTATCATTAGAGTATTTAAAATCTCCAGTGGAGCATGCCCCCTAGTTTGGTATGCTTATGCTTACTGCCATTGCTTTATACTTGCATTGTCATACATTGTCAGATCATGTCAAATCCAGATCATCGAAAAATAGTTATAATCCCCACTGACTGCAAATTGCTTAGACTTTGTTGTACTGTACTACATAATACACTATTTTCATTGCAGGTGAATTAGAGTAACTATTTAAGTGTGACTGTTCTATTAGGGTGGTTGATTTCTCTATTAGAGTATCTCACAAACATGGACTGATGCCTCCCCCTTTCCACTTTATATACCCCTGTGCATGTTGTTATGTGTCACCTCTAGAGGCAGAAATCTATGAGATATCTATTGGGATTACGTTTCTGATAATTAGTCAATCAAATTTACAACTGGTAAAATTGTTTGCAAAACTGATATCAAAATAGACATACTAAAACTTTGCTTCACCTAAATGAAAACATACCTGTAGCTATATACAACCCTGTAGTTTTATTGCAACTCTATATTGTCAACTCTTTATGTGAGTCTTCTTCTTTCAACACAGGCTGGACTAGTTTATTACATTTCAGTGTTGCTAATGGTAGGGAACCAAGCAGACATGGATAATGTTGGTGCAGCTACAGAAGCAGCCAAGGAAATATTTGATATCATTGACAAAGTATGCATGTACATATACATATGTAACACTTTCACACCTTAGATCAAAAGAGCCTCTCAGGCTACATTCGAAATGTAGTCCAGTTGGTGACTTGCCTGGGCTCCATCTGAATGTACATAGACTAGACTACAACTGGGCAGCGATTATATAGACATTAAGGCTAAAATTTACTGTGGGGATCAATTAATACTCACATGATTAGTATGCACAACTTGAATTTGGCCATGAAAACCACTCAGACGGAAAGCGTTTTGTTATTCTTACTATCCTGCGAGTTGAAAAATGTTGGGCTAAGGTGAGAACTATAGTGCTATAGCAAGCGTTTTTGCGCGTTTTCAGATATGGACCACACCTAGTCTTGTGTAGCCAGACTGTTTTCCCCCACACACACAAAAGAAAAAAAGTGGTCTGGTTATGTAAGACTAGACCACACCCACATTACTGATAACATGAAAAACAAGCTTACCCATTTAAGCCATTAGTAAACTCCATAAGTATGCAATAAATGATTCAACTGCACTGATTAAAGCATTAAACTCACGTAGCCATGATGTCTCTAATATTTGCCTGTTCATCAATGCCAAATGTAGCCAGAACATACCAGCTGCTGACTCATAATTGAATCTTTCGGGTAATATATATAATATATCCAGTGGTTGCACTCATATTGGCCTGGGTCACTGATCACTTGGTGTGGGCTATTATGGATTGGAAGTGTTACAACTATTACTTGTTCAATCTGTATATGATCACACATACTATAGGTTCCTACCATTGATACTACTTCTGATATGGGAATAATACCTGAAGAAATTTCTTATGACATCAGACTGAGTGAGGTCACTTTTTCTTATCCATCCAGACCAGATGTAACAGTGAGTTGTGTGTATCTATCTATATATTATCAAGAGTTCATAATATATATACTGAGGAGAGTATCTTACTCTCATATACCCCTGTAGAAGGGCGTATCGTGAAGTTATGATGTAACGACAAGATGTTGTGGTTTGTGATGTATGGGCAGCCATAAAAGTGCAAGAACCATCAGCGCCATTCACACTCGCGATGCTCAAGATAGCCGTATTCACGAATGGCCTAGCAAGAAACACCTACGAAGCGGTCTTAACCCATGGAGGAACGATTGTAGTTTGGTGAGAAACGCTTAGAGCTGGAGTTAATTTGGATGCTAGCGACGTTGTTAGGCACACGTTCAATTGATACTATGTTCAACTAATGACATCATTAATTATACAACGAAAAATGGGCGAACTCAGAAGTGTTACATCATAACTTCACGATACGCCCTTCTACAGGGGTATATGAGAGTAGGATACTCTCCTCAGTATATATATACTATGACACTTGCTATTATCTATCATCTATCTATCTATCTATCTATCTATCTATATAGCCAATTTTGGTTTTCCTGGGCTCTGGTCTTCTTCAATGTATAACTTTTAAGATATTCCAGCTACCAATACATTAAAGTGGTGGTATAGTGAAAGCCATTGAAATCTGAAAGTACATGTCTTCTTTACTATTACTCACTAAACAATAACTAATTTCTTCTTACAGCAAAGCCACACGCTTTAACAAACAGTGCAGCCATATTATTAGTATTATGCAAGTGTGATCATGTGATGTGACTAAAGAATTGTTTTTGTATCATTATGGCTTCTTTTCATATTAAATTGGCTGTCCCAATACAGTCCCCCTAAATCTCTCCTTGACTGTAACACACGATAATATAGTTGCCCAAAATTCCTCTGTTCAATGTACTTGTCAACAATTTAATGGACTGTTTGCAAAGTGTTTTGATAGCATACTTGCTAGTACAAATCAACTAAAATAAAGAAAGAGACTACAAAATGGTGTTACTAAAAATCCTTGAGTAAAGAATAAGAAAAGAACATTGCTAGCCTGTGACTTGAACCCATACATCAAATGTTCCCCCCACATGCACTATTTTGGAGTTTACCATTGTGATATATAGTCATCGGAACAGATGCAGGGGCCAGTGCTATATACCTTATAATTGACCAGTACTGATACTCATAATACCAGTACTGATATAGCTGCTTATTGTGCTCCTCTTTAAAATTTTGCTACTGTATGTGTTAACTAGAAGTTACAGATGCAATTACACTTTAAACATAAAATGGAAAGAACAAGGGAAAGGGCTAATCTCTTCTAAAGATCAACAAGTAGAAGGACAAATAAGAAATTTTAAGTTTGATTAGGGGTCATGAAAGGTAGAGAAACAAGGGAGGTCTCCTACACCTACAGTTATACTAATGGACATTTTTTACCCATGACTGAATTAGGGATTAAATGTCCATTAGTATATCTGCAGGTGTAGGCAACCTCCCTTGCTTCCCTACTTTTTATTTCTATGATCCCTAATCGAACTTAAAATTCCTAATTTTCCTTATACTTGTTTGTTTACTTTTTGTAACATTATTATGACTGGTGAACCCATGCATACTGCATCAAAAGAAAGGATGGCACTAGAGTTAATGTTTTTGTCTGAACACGTGTCCCAGCTATCAATTACTGACTCAAAAGTGAAGGAGCCATTACACTTTGCTTTCAGCTATGTTCACCCTGTTATACAGCACTACAAATGAAGAACAGTAGGAAAAGCACCTCTGCAATCAATCCAGTCACCAACCATGAAAAATATGGCTGATCTGCCAGCCCCAAATTGAATGGTGGCCATTACGCTTAACTTTCACCTATTTCAGCCCATTACACAGCGTTACAAGCGAAGAACAATATGACAAGCATCTCTGCAATCAATCCAGTCGCTATGGAAAATGCTGGCGAGATACCAACACAGCCACAGGGAAGTTGCATCGTGCTATCACAAATTGAGTTGTCAGCGAAAAGAACTGGAACACAAAGGAGGACAAAGGCAAGTCCATGATGTGTATTGTATGTACTGTGGTTGGCGAAAAGGCGCATCTCGGGATGAAGTGATGCCGAACAGTGAAGAAATCAAGCCCGTAGCCATATCCATTGTCGAGTTATGCTTGGCTGGAGAAATCAGTTAGTTAGCTAGTCAGTCAGTGTAAAATTCTGTTAAATAGAAATTTTTAAAATGCCATAGAAACTTTTTGAAGGGTTTGGGGTTGGTCTGAAGACATTTTTTGGGCTTGGCTGTACCTAACCAATGCTGCCAAGCTGTCATGAAGGAAATTAAGGCTGGTTTTTAGGGTGATATTTTTGGCTGGAAAGCCCAGTTCTTCATGATCCCTAATATACTGTATGGTGAGAAGTGATCAAACTTATATTTTAGCAGTATGGTGTAAATTGAAGCTGCTGACAAGAACATCTAAAAATGATTTATTACAACCAAAAGGAAAAAGAGTGTTTGAGCTGAAATTTAACCTTTTCTTCTTATTAGTAGAGTGGCTAAGCAACAAATTTTGATGAAATCATTCACTTTGTGATAAAAGCACCAAATTTTCTGTGAAGTTGAGTAAGGTATACTAAATCATTTGAGATAAGGTGCCACATCAAAATCAATGCCTTAGGGCATGTTTGGAAGCTTTTAAACCAAGTTATAGGCCCATTTCTAGCCAGTTAGGAAACCATATAAGTGCATTCAAAATCTTAAACAGCAAGAATGTATTTCAAATTACAGGTGCAATTAAAAAATCTTTCAAAATGTGGCAAAATAAACTGTTTTAAACACTTTTAATCTAACTAACATTTCAGTGTAAAAAATACAGGCTCAATCCAATAGAATTAGTATACTGCACATCTATGGCTTTGTAAACCTTGACCCTCCGTAATTCTTAACATGGGCACCTCCCTTGATCAGCTTTTGGATATGACCATCCCTTGCTTGTCTATGCAGATGCAAAGTTTACTATTGAACACTTTTATGGCTTCCCAATACATTTTCTATTTGTCAGGTTCTTTGAGCATGATATGATTGGTAATTTTAATGGCACCATATCTAACATGAAATAGTATAAATCAAGCAAATATTGTACCAAGTGCTTTTATCAAAAAGTGAACGATTTTTTTGCTTAGCTACTTTACTTACTTTATGGCTCAGTAAAAATTCAACCTAAAAGGTTAAATTTTCATGCAAGGGCATGCCCAGACCCCATGCTCTGCATGTTCAGTGTACATTGCACACTACCTACAAGTGAACTGACTATAACCACTTGTCTTACCCTCCCTCCTTCCCCTTCCTATGTTAACACCTCCCCTCCCCCTTGTGGAGCCCTTGACACTTGGTATCTCTAATAGTGAATATCGGTTGCACTTCATAAGTATTGGCTGTTTCTCTCGGTAAATCAGAAAATCTGTATCATTAATAATTATTAAATATCATATAATAATTTAGATTGTATGTATAATGTACAGCCTTACAAGATGGTGATGTCCCATACAATCCATGTCCAGATGTGAAATGTGTAGGAAACATGCTTAACATGAGAACACTGTTGTTCCAATACAAAATCATTAGGAGTGACCAAAATTTTGTAGAGCTTAGTACAGGTGAATGAGAACAGACATTAATAATATTAACATGTCTATACAGGTATTAGATGGACTGGATTTGAATATTGAGTCAGGCCAAACTGTTGCACTAGTCGGAGCTAGTGGTAGTGGTAAGAGTACCATTGTCCAACTACTTCAAAGGTTTTATGACATTCAATCTGGAGAAGTAAGATTAGTAGAATGTGTAACTGTAATGTCACATCATACTCAATAGATATTGATTGGAGGTCATGATGTACATGAACTTAATTTACAATGGTTGAGACAGAACATTGGAGTTGTCAGTCAGGAGCCAGTATTGTTTGGTGGTACAATAGCAAAGAACATTTCTTATGGTAAGGAAGATGCCACTCAAGAAGAAATAGAGATGGCAGCTAAGGCAGCAAATGCTCACTCATTTATCACTGAACTTCCTGATGGTTATAATACATTAGTTGGGGAAAGGGGTACTCAGTTATCAGGAGGACAGAAACAACGTGTAGCCATTGCTAGAGCTCTTATAAGAGATCCTAAGATACTACTACTGGATGAGGCCACTTCTGCTCTAGACACCGAAAGTGAAGCAATAGTGCAGAATACATTGAATAAGGTACGACCATAGATAATATATACCTCTGGTGTCCGGAGGTATATATTATCTATGGTATGACACACATGGTTTGTGTACAATCAACTGAATTACCATGAAAGTTAATATGAAAGTGTAGAAGTTGATGTTTAGTTAGAGTCAGAATAAACAAGCTCACTAGCTAATCTGGTCATTCTTCAGCTTCACTGGCATGATTCCTGTGATAGAATGTACTAATATTTATCTCAAACAGACTATCCATAATCAGTTGTGACGTAGGAAGAATCTAGCTGATGCACTACAGACTCTAGTGAATCACTGAGTTCGGCTTAAGTTGGCTCAGAGTCCCAAAACCCGATCGACTCTTTCCAGTACTGCATCCTCTCAGAACAAGTCTTGCAGTCTTTATAAAGAGCAATTCTATGTTGCTTACTTTCTTGTTGCGTATAATCCATTAGCACAACAACTGGATAGCATGTTCATTCATGTCATTTCGTGTTTTTACCCTACAAAAATGGCGGACACATAATTCACGAGATTTTTAGGTTACATAAGGTGATCACGCCTTCCCACTAAACCCGTCTTAGCATTCATTTTTGGCCACTCCAGATATCAATTCTTTCAGTTACCAGTTACTTTACTTTATGGATGTTCCCAACCAAACTGTTTTTGCAGAGAGGATTTCATAATCAAATGCATTGATATAAACTGTATGTATCATGTGGAACTGTTGTTATTAATATTTTTGCCATTAACCTACCATCACAGCTATTTCTTGACCACCACCTTAGACTTCACATTTTTTTACCCGATAGGCCACACCCTTTTTTACAGCTTGGCTATTCTGTTATAGATTTTAATATCATTAATGTTGGAAAGCTTTATTACTTAACACATTCATTTTCCTGTGCATTATAGTTTTACTGGATTACTGTTATTCTTGATATAGGCTAGTTTGGGCCGAACAACAATAGTAATAGCTCACAGATTATCAACTATCAAACGATTGAATTGCATAGCTGTAGTGGACAAAGGAAGAATTATGGAAATTGGCACACAACAAGAATTATTAGCTCTGCAAGGCATGTTCTTCAAGCTAATAGCAGCTCAGGTATAATACCTGAAATCACCTTATTATTTTATGTGATTGACTCCCTTAGTTGTATTCTCAAACTGTCTGTGGTGATGAGGTAGTTAAAACTAAAGTACCTGCTGATGATTATTTTGCTGCAAAGCATTTATCCTTTTCAGACTTGGACAGTGATGGTGATGATGATGATGAGGTATGACTTACAATTCATAATACCTAGAGTGTCTACTATGTGTGTTTGTAGCATGAAGAAAACAAAGAAATGTTGCATATCGTGGAAATGTCACAGAGAATATATCTATTTTGGGCAATAATCAGCAGTATTGTGGAAGGCATTCTGTTTTGTGTAGATTCGTATCTATATGTTGTGATTGTAGTGATGGTATGTGGGTACATTTATAGTCATACGATTGTTTAATTTTTAAATTTGTCCAGGCATATCTTGATTCAAGCTCAGCAGAAAAGAATGCTCGTTTGGCATTAATAGTAATACCATTATTTGGTGCTGTTATGGGAATAACAATGTTTACAAGGGTATACTGTTATGGCAACAATGGTGCTATATTGATATCTAGATTAAGATCATCATCATTGAAAGCTATGTTAAGACAGGTACATATGTGTGTATTGTGTAATTGAAGAGTGCATCCTAGTTAATCTGAACAGCTCTGTTATGATTAGATTTGTAAATTTTGTCACATTATTGAACCCATCATAGTGTACATGTACTAATAATCTGGTAGTAGTAAATACTCTGTTGAACAATCATTTGCTATTCAGGTTGCAACTGTACTGGAATTTACCGTAGTGGAAATTGGTATATGCATCCACAGAAGTTCCAGATGAACTCCTTTGCAGAAAGCATTGATTGAAGCTTTTGTCAGAGACTGTTATCACGGTAGCAGGTTCATAAAGTGGAATTTTGGATGGAGTGGTCACTTAATCCCCAGACTCATTTATCAAACAAACTCAGAATATCCATTATTATTAAGTAAGGATTGGTAGGAAATCATATGGCTTTGTAAATTTTTGCACTTTAAAAAAAGCAGCCTTGCAATACATTTTTTTCAGAAAAAACCACCTGGAATGTATTAGTACAGCTGTAATGATGCTGTACCGCAGTGAAATGTCGACTGTTTCGATGTTAGGTGAATTTTAAAAGTTACCTGCATTTCATCTGCCTGCCTGCCTGCCTGCCTGCCTGCCTGCCTGCCTGCCTGCCTGCGCTGCCTGTCTGTCTGCCTGCCTGCCTGCCTGCCTGCCTGCCTGCCTGTCTGCCTGCCTGCCTGCCTGCCTGCCTGCCTGCCTGCCTGCCTGCCTGCCTGCCTGCCTGCCTGCCTGCCTGCCTGCCTGCCGTACGCTAGGTGTACAGCTTCAGAAATTTCAGACGGAAGCCAAGGTAATGACGGCATATTCACAAATCTGTTGTTTCGATTATGTTTTATCCACTACACCATGCTGTTCACGTTCATTCATTTGCCTTCCTTCTTCCCAAAAGATGATTGATAGTTGTGGAGCACGCTACAACCTCAACACGTGATTTTAATGAAGTATCACAAGTGTGCCCTCGTAAGACAAGAATGAACAGGTGTAGTAGTCCAGGATTTGCTATCTATAGTTGCTTTATGGTCTTACCAGTTAGATTTTGGCAAGGTAATCATGCTTTTGAATGGAATGAAGGAAAAGCAACAACCAAATTAAAGCACTACATGGAAAACAAAGAGAAGATAGCTGAGAAAAAGAAGGAAAAGTACAAGGCCAGTGTAAGCACTATGTGGCCACTACAGCAATGACTGTAGCAGGTTTTGCTGATTGCAAAGTACAGATCGATATACTCTAATAGAACAGACAGGTAACAAAATACTCTAATATGTAATGTGCCCCAAGTAACTCACCTTAATTGTATTGGCTCATATTTTATTTATTGTTGTATCTTAGGACAAAGGAGCACCTTAATTAGAACTATGCTCTCTATTTAGAACTCTGTGTGTATTGTTTTGAATCATGTGATGATACTGTTGCCGTCTGTTGCATAGTGACTGTGAAACAGCTCTTGACAGCCATTGTGTTAGCGTCCACCCGGGTTGTTACAATTAAAGGCTTTTCCAGGGAGAGGAAAGAAAAATGAAGGAAGAAAGGCTGTTTAACTGAAGGAAACTCCATTGGACCGCAGAAAAGCCAACCGGTGGAAAAGAGCAGGAGTTTGAAGAAGAAGTGGGAAGAATTGAAAAGAGCTGGAATGACTGTTAATTGCATCAAGACAATTATAATGAGCACTACAGTAGCGTTGTGCACACAGCTGGACAATTTGCATCTAGAAATTCAACACCTGCTCACCAGACCAGAGGGAAACTATGAAGCTTTGAAGGCACAGTTACTGACCAGATTTACACCAGTCAGGATCCAGGCTGTACACAGTAACCTTTTTCACCAGCGCAAGCAGGGCGATAAGGAAACCGTGGATCAGTATGCCCAAGAATTGTGCAAGTTGTTCTATAAGGCTTATCCTAGGGGCAGAAGAATTTGGTCGCTCGGTGTTGGCAAGAGTACTCTATTATTTACTCTTGGTGTTGGCTTATCAGTTCACAGCAGGTTTACTACCTACTCTTCGTTCTAAAGTGGCAGGAGTGGAAAGTAGTTTTGAGCAATTATTAGTTAAGGCCAGTTTTGAGGAGGCTAAGCTATGGGATCTTTGTGGATGTGCTAGTGACTCCAAACAGTTCAAGGGATACTACAAGCCAAACCCTAGGGTTCCTTCAATTGGTCACAAGAAAGCTGATGACAAGTCTGTTCATGGCAATAACAATCAGAGATGTTTCCAGTGTAATGGTATGGGCCATTATACCAAGAACTGTCCCCTGAAGAGTAGAAGTACTTAGGAAGGCAGCTGCAACAGCAGTCATAATCAGCTAGTGGAAACAACAAACTCTCTGACCATGTCAGAATTACAGGGAGCCGAATCAGCACATTAGGATCAAAGTCTGGTGATTCCCTGCAGCAGGTCCAGGACCGAGTGACTAAGCTAAGAGAAGAGCTTCATGCTGCTGAAATAGAGGAGTCCTTGGAGAAAACTGTCAATACTACAAATGTCATTCATGGTGACTCCTGGCCAGTAGTGTTATGGAAGGTGGTGGTGTTGAGAAACCACCCCATATCAATATCCCTAATCTGATAATCAGCAAAACCTCTTATTGGTGCATCACTAATAGTGACCATGCCTCTTGGTTATGGGGACTCAAGATACTAGTCACCCTAATAGAACAGTATCATGTGTATGCTGTAATGCTACAACAATTAACTAAACAAAAAGGGATCCAAACAATGAAAAGTGGTGAAACAATAGATGAACGATGATATTACAGCATAAAAATTTACTTTAGCATTGAACAAAATAATTGTCATAACATGCCATTGTAGGGACTTTCTCGCAGAGCTATGCTGTCAGTAATACCATCATTCTCTTTCCTTGTTTTGCTACTTTTTATCACTTGAGTCCCTACTTCATTTTTAATTAATCCACTCACTGCCACAACCGCCATATGACGGTTTTAATTAGTATTAAGTGAGCGAGAACAGGGATAACTGGTCCCTCATACACTATTGCATAAGGTTACATCATCGCACACTTTCTGATGGTCAATAATAAGTATTATGGACGATTATTTGAAGTGATAGTGGCACTACTAATGAAGAAAAACAGTAAGGAGATGGTGTGTTGCTACTTTTGTATGCCTCAATTAGTGGCTTTGTGCATATATGCGCTGCGCACTTGCTCAAACGTCTGAAATTGGAGATAATTGCTTCAACTGTCAATAAGTTAGTGATGTTTACTGTGTTATTATAAACGGTACTAGACTGATGAGTGGTGAGATTTTTCTCTAGTTTCACTCGGGTTGATTTTTGCACGTTAATGTTATATATTGTACTTTGCATGAGAGGATCAAAGTGATGCCGCGTACTGTATTGTCCATACAGTACTAATTAGCTGCATAACTGTACTGTATGAGTCATACAGAACAGTTGTGCAGCTAATTGGGTAAATACAGTACAGTTATGTGCCTAGTTGGAAAAGTAACAAACCACACATTGATACAATACACGTTTAACTTCTACCCTTCCATGAGGGATCCAGTACTCCTGTCTTAGTTGATTAAGAGTATGAGATACTCCTCCATGAACTAGACGTCCATGTACTTCCAAAGTTAACAATCTTGTAAAACAACTTCCACGAGGTAACAACTTTGGACATTTTGTTTCTTCATTGATATCAGCATAAGCATACCTCCCATGGCATCGTAAAATCTCAAACTCATCCAATTGTAAACCAAGCTGTATCTGTAAACAGTGGCGTCTTTTCTGTTTAATAGCAATAAAAACTGTCTTAAAATGATAATGTTGAAGAGTGTAAATCCACAAAAGTGATACTAACTTAATTTCACGAAATATAATAGGATCGGTATCCACTAACTCTGAATGGGATGGACAATAAATGAAACCTTTGATGTTTTCTTCTAGTTTCTTCTCGTAACTTGTTCCACACCTTTATCTTAATAAATCTGAGAATGTAAACTGAAGCTTGTAACAATTTCCGCAGAGATGAATAACGTGGCTTGTCCATTCCAAAGAGGAACACATCTCTATCACATTTCCCATCAGCTCCAGCCATAATAGTAACTTCAGTTGAAGAAGTAGATTTTCTGATTTCTTCCAAGTTTTCTGGAGTTATCTCAGGCAGATTCCAGACTGGCCAGAAGATACAATTACTCTCTAACCACGCCACCACAATGAACTATGATTAAGCTCAATAACTGACAAACCTTGAGTAGCCAAATCAGCAGGATTTTGACCAGAAGCAACGTATCGAAATTTAAATTCTCTGCTCATCTTTATTTCCTTTATACGATTCTCAACAAAAACTGATAATGGCTTTGTAGTCTTCAACATGCACTGTGAGTCAGTCCACAGTATTTTTTCAGATATGGTAATTCTCAGCTCATGTTGTACAAAGTTAGCAGTTCTGACTCCTATTAAGACTGCCATCAACTCTAAATGAAGTATTGTAAGCTTTTTAAACTGATTTTCCCTTCCCAGTAGGAACTAGTCGCATTTTCGAAAACACTAGATTTGTACGAACAATACTACCATCAGTGATTCTCAGATAAACTGCTGTAGCATAACACACAAGTGATGCATCACAAAATACTAACAACTGATGGGTTCCTCCATCCTTTATTCCCACAAAATGTGGAATATCTAAACAAGGAATATTTAAAAACATTTCACAAATTAGCTTCCAATTTTTAACAAGATTCTCAGGTAGAGGACAATCCCATGACAATTTATCTATCTTCCACAGTCCCCGTAAAAACACTTTCCCATGATAAGTAACCGGTGTAATGAGACCAAGTGGGTCAAAAATTTTTGCTACAACATTTAATACACTTCTTTTTGTTACAATATTATCAGTTGTACCAGCAATGTTAATCACATCTTTAGTTCTGTCCCATGACAATCCAAACACTTTAACCTTGTCATCTTTAACCAGGGATACTTCGTCAGCTGGAAGTAGTCTCAAGAATTCATGCGAGTTTGAGTACCACTCGCAAAGGTTCATTGAGTTCTTTGGAAAATAGCTTTTGCCTCTTGATAAATTTCAAAAGCTTGTTTACTAGACTTGGTCCCAAGCAAGACATTGTCCACATATATATTATTCATGATATTCAGGGCTAGTGGTATCCCTTCCTTTTGAAGATGGTATTTCAATGTGGCACCCAATAAAAAAGGGTCCAAATGGCACTCTACAGAAACGATACACTTCTATGTTATCATCATTCACAATAGGCTTATTCACATCTTTCAACCACAGAAACCTGGTAGCGTCATGTTCATCATCTTGAATAGCAATTTGAAGAAAGGCTTTCTCTATGTCTGCTAAAATAACAATCCACTGAAGCCTAAATCTCATCAGGAGTCCAACCAAATCAGGTAAGATTATAGGACCACAGTGTAGACAGTCATTCAAACTACTTGAAGCACTCTACATTTTGCCGAACCATCATAAACTATACGGATCTTTGTTGTAGCCTTCGAAGGGGTCAACACAGGATGGTGAGGTAGGTAATATTTCCTTGTGTTAGTCAAGGTAGAATTATCAACTCTTTCAATCATTCCTTTCTCTAACTGATGGCGTAATATAACAATGTATTTCTGTAATAACTCAGGATCAAGTTAAAAACGATTCACAAGTGACTTCATATGTTTTACAGCAAGTGTGTAGTTATCAGGTAAACAAACATTCTCTTGTTTCCATGGCCAGGCAATATAGTATCGCCCTTTATTGTTTGACTTACCCATACCGTGGGTATCCGTCAAACAACACAAATCTTGCCTAACACCAGCAGACACAAATAAGGTATGATGACCACTATTGTTTTGTGTAGAATACTATTGCTACATTTGCCTGTGACAATATATCCAAATTTGGATGACAACATGAACATACCAGAGAGCAAAGTCATCTTATTGCCACCAACAATGCCCCAGAAAAAATCTGATCCAATCAGAATGTCAACTCTGCTTCAATAGGGATATTATCAGCTAACTGGTTACTAGGTATCAATTTTAAAAACTCCAGATCTCTCTGAGACAGTAGACTTCTTTGTAGACTACTTGTAATTTGATTCAGCACATTGGCTGAAAGTGACAAATATGAACCATCCTTTGCCTTTACTTTAAAGTTTACAGCATATGTATCTACCTCTCTTGTTTTGTCAGCACCAAATGTGGACACAGATAGATGTTCCTCATACTCACAGTACAGCTTCAGTTTTTGTGCCAGTTTGACAGTCATAAAAGTTCTTTGACTGACACTGTCTAACAACACTCTAGCATTAATAAAAATCCTTCCATCTGAGCTCTGTACTGGAACAATTGTAGTTTGTAGCAATACTTGTTCACCAGCTGCTAGTAAAGATTGAGTAAACTGAGTATCTGCTGACCGGCACACTGTGTAGCACTTGTAGACTGCAGTGGCACCTTGCCAGCAGCTGTCAAAGTAGCATCTCCTATACTAGTAACATTATCAGAATGTGTGACACAAAAGGAATCATTATTAGTATCATCACCACAGAACTTTTCTGGACATAAACAGCAGTTATGGTAACCTCTTTTCCCACAATGGTCACAACATCGCTTATGGAGATTAGGACAGCTCTTCAAAACATGACCAGGTTTCAGGCAGATAAATTAAACAACGCTTCTTTTCATTTAATTTCCTTTTCCTAGCCACACGCGTGGCATATTTATCACACTGATCATTATAATGGTCACCATCACAAAATATACAAGGTCGCATTACCCTCTGACTATTCCCTTTGCCACTGAAACTAGCAAACACTTCTGCTGGGGTGGTCTGAGATTGGTAACCTTTCTCCTTGTAAGTGGGATAATAAACAGACCCTTGCCCTATACCTCAACTTTTATTGTTGTCACCTTGTACTTGTAGCTGACCCTTGGTGTTATAAGTATAACGAAAAACATTTTCTTGCACTCTTATGTACTGTAAAATTGCCTTTCTCAAATTCTCCATGTTCCACTTTTCAGTGGGTGGCTTAGATTCTTCCAACTTGGTAACCACTTCAAGTGGAAATTTTAACAAAACTAGTTGGATTAGCATTATTTGATTGTTAACAACCTCCCCTTGTAGTTCTAATTGCCTCAATATCTTTTCTATTTGTTCTTGTGTATTACGGATTTCTGTAAATTTATTAACTGACCTTGGAAGACCTTGCGGCTTAATATATAAGGATTCAATGATAAAATCCACTCTTCCAAACCTTTCCTTTAACAGAGTGACTGCTAAATCATAATTATCATTTGTAACTGCTATACCAGAAATGGCTGCTGCTGCAGTACCTCTTAAACACCCTTAAGATAAGTAAACTTTGACACCTTGGACAAATTTGTTGATCCACAGATGTAGTAAACATTTCCCAAAATTCAGTCCATTGCTGAATGTTCCCATCAAAACAAGGCAGCTGTATTTTAGGTAAATTGACCCTAACACTATTGCCTTGACTTAGGCTGCCATCTAAAACACTTTGACTTGAGAGATTAGAGTGGGCGTTAGACTGGTCAAACGGAGAAGGGTTTAGGACAGGTGGGTTAAGCGTCAGACCTTCAGTGCTGGACACTGTAAAGTACTAATAAGAATAAGAATTACCCTTTGCTGGCTCAGCTCGAATTTACACTTTACGCGTTTAATCTTCCTTTAAAACGAGCTATAGTCTCACCAGCATTCATTAATGTTTCAATGTACCCTTCTGTACCTTCTGCTACTCGTGCATGCTCCTTTTCCTCCGTGACCTTTTCCTCTGCTTTCAATTTGCTCAGTAGTATGCCCCACTCGCGGTCACATCTTTCTAGAATAGTAACATTTTTATTAATATGTTCTACATACTCCTCTATAGTCGCCTCCTTTGTCTTCCATGTCTTCTTCATTAATAGACGAGACAAGAAACTTCTCCACGTCCTCCAAATATCCTTGTAATCGAGCCTTCGTGGGTCCAAGTGCAGTAGCTTACGAATTGGCCCAGACATCTTCGCTCAGTAACCCGAAACTCGATATACCCTGCTCACTACGCCAATAAACTGTGTCGCGGAGAAGATGAGCAACGAAGAATGAACCACTTCTTACTTTAAACTTTTCTCTCAAGTAAATTTTAATGACCAACCAACATATTTATACAATACTGAGTAATGACATATTAGATATAATACGTAGTGTTACATGATGTAAGATTACATAATTAGATTAAAGTATAATCTAATCCAAAACAGCCAAGCTGTAAAAAAAAGTGTGCGGCCCTCAAAAAGGCTATGGTGAAAAAAGATGTGAAATCCAAGGTGGCGGCCAAGAAATGGCTGTGATGGTAGGTTAATGGTAAAAATTTTAATAACGACAATTCTGTTGAATTTTTGTGCCGCTTGGTCTTGGCACAAAATTCACCTGAATTGTCATTATTAAAATTTTTACCATTAACCTACCATCACAGCCATTTCTTGGCCGCCACCTTGGATTTCACATCTTTTTTCACCATAGCCTTTTTGAGGGCCGCACACTTTTTTTACAGCTTGGCTGTTTTGGGTTAGATTTCATTTCTTTTTGTATTTGTATACCCCTATGGCCGGCTTTGGGACTTTTATAACCTATCTTTTTTTCTTTACCACAGGAAGAAGAAAAGATGAAGCAGATGTACTTTAAATATTTTATCAGTAAATGTACAAATTATATATATAATACATATATTTATTACAGAAATCTCCATGGTGGTTTCTTTGTAACTGAACACTCTACAAGGTGACTTCTTCTAGCTGCTCTCTCTACAGGGGGAATTGTTCGTAGTTGAACGATTCTACAAGGTAACTTCTTCTAGCTGATCTCTCTACAGGGTGATTTGTTTGTAGCTGAATTCTGTACAGGTGATTTGTTTGCAGCTGAGCTCTTTACAGAATGGTTTCTTTGTAGCTGAACTCTCTACAAGGTAACTTCTTCTAGCTGAACTCTCTACATGGTGGTTTGTTTGTAGCTGAACTCTCTACAAGGTGACTTCTTCTAGCTGATCTTTCTACAGGGTGATTTGTTTGTAGCTGAACTATCTACAAGGTAACATCTTCTAGCTGATCTCTCTACAGGGTGATTTGTTTGTAGCTGAACTATCTACAAGATAACTTCTTCTAGCTGATCTCTCTACAGGGTGATTTGTTTGTAGCTAAATTCTGTACAGGCGATTTGTTTGCAGCTGAGCTCTTTACAGAATAGTTTCTTTGTAGCTGAACTCTCTATGAGGTAACTTCTTCTAACCGATCTTTCTACAGGGTGATTTGTTTGTAGCTGAACTATCTACAAGGTAAGTTCTTCTAGCTGATCTCTCTACAGGGTGATTTGTTTGTAGCTGAATTCTGTACAGGTGATTTGTTTGCAGCTGAGCTCTTTACAGAATGGTTTCTTTGTAGCTGAACTCTCTACAAGGTAACTTCTTCTAACTGATCTTTCTACAGAGTGATTTGTTTGTAGCTGAACTATCTACAAGGTAATTTCTTCTAGCTGATCTCTCTACAGGGTGATCTGTTTGTAGCTGAATTCTGTACAGGTGATTTGTTTGCAGCTGAGCTCTTTACAGAATGGTTTCTTTGTAGCTGAACTCTCTACAAGGTAATTTTTCTAGCTGATGTCTCTACAAGGTCACTAGTTTGTAGCTGAACACTCTACATGGTGGTTTCTTTGTAACTGAACTCCCTACAAGGTGACTTCTTCTAGCTGATCTTTCTACAGAGTGATTTGTTTGTAGCTGAACTATCTACAAGGTAATTTCTTCTAGCTGATCTCTCTACAGGGTGATCTGTTTGTAGCTGAATTCTGTACAGGTGATTTGTTTGCAGCTGAGCTCTTTACAGAATGGTTTCTTTGTAGCTGAACTCTCTACAAGGTAATTTTTCTAGCTGATGTCTCTACAAGGTCACTAGTTTGTAGCTGAACACTCTACATGGTGGTTTCTTTGTAACTGAACTCCCTACAAGGTGACTTCTTCTAGCTGATCTTTCTACAGGGTGATTTGTTTGTAGCTGAACTCGGTAACTTCTTCTAGCTGATCTCTCTACAGGGAGATTTGTTTGTAGCTGAATTCTCTAAATAATGGTTTCTTTGTAGCTGAACTCTCTACAAGGTAACTTCTTCTAGCTGATCTCTCTACAGATGATTTGTTTGAAGCTGAATTCTCTAAATGATGGTTTCTTTGTAGCTGAACTCTCTACAAGGTAACTTCTTCTAGCTGATCTCTCTACAAGGTGATTTGTTTGTAGCTGAATTCTGTATAAGTGATTTGTTTGCAGCTGAGCTCTTTACAGAATGGTTTCTTTGTAGCTGAACTCTCTACAAGGTAACTTCTTCTAGCTGATCTTTCTACAGGGTGATTTGTTTGTGGCTGAACTCTCTACAAGGAAACTTCTTCTAGCTGATCTCTCTACAGGGAGATTGATTTGTAGCTGAACTCTCTACAGGTGATTTGTTTGCAACTGAACTCTCTACATGATGGTTTCTTTGTAGCTGAACTCTCTACAAGGTAACTTCTTCTAGCTGATCTCTCTACAGGGTGATTTGTTTGTAGCTGAACAATCTACAAGATAACTTCTTCTAGCTGATCTCTCTACAGGGTGATCTGTTTGTAACTGAATTCTGTATAGGTGATTTGTTTGCAGCTGAGCTCTTTACAGAATGGTTTCTTTGTAGCTGAACTCTCCACAAGGTAACTTCTTCTAGCTGATCTCTCTACAGGGAGATTTGTTTGTAGCTTAACTCTCTACAGGTGATTTGTTTGCAGCTGAACTCTCTACATGATGGTTCTTTGTAGCTGAATCTCTACAAGGTAACTTCTTCTAGCTGATCTTTCTACAGGGAGATTTGTTTGCAACTGAACTCTCTACGTGATGGTTCTTTGTAGCTGAACTCTCTACAAGGTGACTTCTTCTAGCTGATCTTTCTACAGGGAGATTTGTTTGTAGCTGAACTCTCTACAGGTGATTTGTTTGCAGCTGAATTCTCTACATGATGGTTTCTTTGTAGCAGAACTCTCTACAAGGTAACTGATGTCTCTACAAGGTCACTAGTTTGTAGCTGAACTCTCTATATGGTGGTTTCTTTGTAACTGAACTCTCTACAAAGTGACTTCTTCTAGCTGATCTTTCTAGAAGGTGATTTGTTTGTAGCTGAACTCTCTACAAGGAAACTTCTTCTAGCTGATCTCTCTACAGGGAGATTTGTTTGTAACTGAACTCTCTACAGGTGATTTGTTTGCAGTTGAACTCTCTACATGATGGTTTCTTTGAAGCTGAACTCTCCACAAGGTAACTTCTTCTAGCTGATCTCTCTACAGGGAGATTTGTTTGTAGCTGAACTCTCTACAGGTGATTTGTTTGCAGCTGAACTCTCTACATGATGGTTTCTTTGTAGCTGAACTCTCTACAAGGTAATTTATTTTAGCTGATGTCTCTACAAGGTCACTAGTTTGTAGTTGAACTCTCTACATGATGGTTTCTTTGTAACTGAACTCTCTACAAGGTGACTCCTTCTAGCTGATCTTTCTACAGGGTGATTTGTTTGTAGCTGAACTCTCTACAAGGAAACTGATCTCTCTACAGGGAGATTTGTTTGTAGCTGAACTCTCTACAGGTGATTTGTTTGCAGCTGAACTCTCTACATGATGGTTTCTTTGTAGCTGAGCTCTCTACAAGGTAACTTCTTCTAGCTGATTTCTCTACAGGGAAATTTGTTTGTAGCTGAACTCTCTACAGGTGATTTGTTTGCAGCTGAACTCTGTTTCTTTGTAGCTGAACTCTCTACAAGGTAATTTCTTTTAGCTGATGTCTACACGATGGCTTCTTTGTAACTGAACTCTCTACAAGGTGACTCCTTCTAGCTGATCTCTCTACAGGGAGATTTGCTTGTAGCTGAACTCTCTACATGTGATTTTGTTTGCAGCTGAACTCTCTACATGATAGTTTCTCTGTAGCTGAACTCTCTATAAGGTAACTTCTTTTAGCTGATGTCTCTACAAGGTCACTAGTTTGTAGCTGAACTTTCTACATGGTGGTTTCTTTGTAACTGAACTCTCTGCAAGGTGACTTCTTCTAGCTGATCTCTCTACAGGGTGATTTGTTTGTAGCTAAACTCTCTACAAGGAAACTTCTTCTGGCTGATCTTTCTACAGGGAGATTTGTTTGTAGCTTAACTCTCTACAGGTGATTTGTTTGCAGCTAAACTCTCTACATGATGGTTTCTTTGTAGCTGAACTCTCTACAAGGTAACTTATTCTATTGATCTCTCTACAGGGCAATTTGTTTGTAGTTTAACTCTCTACATGGTAATTTCTTTGTAGCTGAACTCTACAAGGTGATTTCTTCTAGCTGAACTATCCCTTTCCATAGTTGCATGAGCTCCCTATAAGGTAAAGTTTTCTAGCTGATCTCTCTACAGGGTGAATTGTTTGTAGCTGATCTCTCTACAGGGTGACTTGTTTCTAGCTGATCTCTATACAGGTTACTTTTTCCTACCTGATCTCTTCAATTCTCTTCAGGGTGACTGCTCTATTAGGATGACTGCTCTATTAGAGTATCTCGATTTCGCACTTGCTGCACCAAGTTGAATTTCGTGTTATAACTCCGTGGCTTTAAGTCTGATTCTTCTACACCATTGAAGAGCCTTTCTAAGATGATTGCTCCTTCTATACAGCGATTTTCAAAGCATTCGCCCTAGCGGTTTATCTGGTAGGCGTGGCAAGTAGTCGTTTTTTATTAGCTAATCTCGATTGCATAATTGTTACACACTGTTGGTTTTTTTCGTTGTATCTTCCTGGTTTTTAGCTCGATTTCTTTCAAACCACAAAAGATTTGAGGTTCAATAGTTAACCTATTCACCCACCGATTTTCAGCTTCTTCCCATAAGCGGTTTACCCTGTAGGTGTGACAACATATTGATGTTAATTTTCGTGAATAATCGATCATAACTCTTTTCCTGTTTATCGTATCCTAGCCAAAGTTGGTACAGAGATGCGCCTTTATACCCCCCTTCTATGTGCCAAATTTCAAGGAAATCAGTTATAGCGTTCGCGTTTTATAGCAGTTTTTGTAAGTGTGCGAAAAGAGGAAGAAAAATAAGAAGGAAAAAAAAACGAAGAAACTAAGCCAATTTTTGAAGTCACATATCTCGGGAACGCTTGAAGAGATTTCGCTCTAATTTGGAATGTGGTGGAGGGAGTGTCCACAGCAAAAATCGTCTTGTTTCATCAAGGCAGCACAGAGCTACGGAGGTGCGAAAATTGCGTTTTCTTTCTTCTTGTCAATATACTCACGGGTGTTACGCGCTGGCTTCTTGGGCCGCACAACACACTACCGTGTGTCTTGATAATCAGTTCAGTTCGTGACAAATACAGCAAACTTGGGAAAATGCAGTACAGTTATGCGGAGAATTTAAGGAATGTTACAAAAACAACACATGTGTGACGCTATAAATAACTAAAATCAGCCAAACTAATCCTACCAGTTCGTTTTACGGATAGAAATAGATTGTATAAATACTTACTGATCATCTGATCACGAAGTTATTTAAACACGACTCCACAAAGACAGCATGATTGATCATGTGCATGATGTTGTAAATCAATAAAACTGACCAAACTAATCCTATTAGTTCATTCTACGACTAGAAATAGATTACATAAACACTTACTTATATCCTGATCACCAAAAATCGCAGCGGTTTGAATACTAGAGAAAGTTGCTCCAAGCCAGATGCCCAGGAAGTACAATATAACACTTAAAGCAATGCCTATGCTTGTGTGTACGAAAAATACAGCACTTTGGGGGGTGTCTTAAGGAAAATACAGCACTCTGCTTCTCCTTGTGCTGTATTAGCCTCTCAACACACACCCTCATGCTGTATTTCCGTACACACACACGGTGGTGCTGTAACTATAACATAACGGGCCTGCGGTTGCCATTGTGTAAACAAAAGCTCCATAATCAAAATCCTTGTTCCATAGTAAGTATTGATATATATATATATACAAGTGTAAGAAAAAATTAGGAATTTTCCATATGAGTAGGGACTGCAGCAATAAAAAGCACTGAAACAAGCCGCTGAGACAAAACACAGCTGAATGATTGCATTTTAATCCCTAGTAACTTTAACCATACGTCATAGCAGGCTAAAGTAGGGATTAAAATGTAATCATTCAGTTGTGTTTTGTCTCAGCGGCTTGTTTCAGTGCTTTTTATTGCTGCAGTCCCTACTCATATGGAAAAGTCCTAATTTTTTCTTACACTTATTTGTGTACTTTTTTGTAAACTTTATTGAATAACTGTATTTAGTAATTCATGAATATAATCTGCAATTCCCGAAATATGCAGCTAAACATTCCTAAGGATGCGTAATTTTAACAAACCGCTTTAAACAACACATTACCCACAGAAGTATCTTTTCAACTGTTTTATAGTATGTCTACAGTATTATTTTCCACTAATTCCCTCAACAAAGCCTCAGGGCTGCTCTTACTTTTAGTTCGCATAAGTATGGGTCACTCCCACTTTCTAGACGACGAGATACGCGGGCCTATGAGGCCTACTATGGTGTTTTTCAGTTGTAGTACACCTGAAAAGTGCTCTGGGAAAGCTACCCATAAAGTCTGTAGAGAGCCGCTATATACACCCGGTTTTTAAACTCGGAAAAGAAACCACCTTCGAGCCAAAGCAAACACTCTAATCCTTACGCCTGTAGTTTCTCAACCAGCAGGTAGCAGCATATCCCGAGGTGTATCCCAACATTAAAATCACGTGCTCACTACGTTTATTCCAATATGTTGGGGCACTGTGGTGTGTGTGCTTTGATTGAAGCCGTACCCATGAGAGATGGCCACGATAAAGAAGGATCAAAGATAAAACAGTAAGACAGTAGCGCACACATCGTAGGTATTTAATATTGTGAAAGATTTTTTCACCACAAAATTTGAAGCATTTCCGCCAAAGAAGCAAGGCTGTAGCTGTAGCCAGTTTTCCGCTACACTTTACTGAACGCATCAGGCAGGCAGGCAGCGAGGCTGTAGAAAATTCACTAAAATAATATATTATTTTTAAATTTCGTAGCACCTTGTCGGAAACGTTTCGGGTTGTCCTGAAGACACATTTGGGCTTGTTTATACCTGACCAATACTGTGAAGTGGCCGTGAAGGATTTCTGAAGATGATTTTTGGTAGATTTTTCTTCGTGGACCACGCCCACACTTCATCATCCCTACTGTACTGTACTATTGTACTGTATGATATATAGGAT
Organism: Dysidea avara; assembly: GCF_963678975.1. NCBI lineage: Eukaryota > Metazoa > Porifera > Demospongiae > Dictyoceratida > Dysideidae > Dysidea > Dysidea avara. Next base: position 10,777,060 of record NC_089282.1, on the reverse strand, counting down.
TATATTGTGTGGTTTGTAATTTAGAACTAGTAAATTGGAAATTTAGCGGTGAGAAGGTTTAAATTAAAATTTAAAAATATACTAGTAATTATTTTTGTCTATGTTGTATTTGTAGTATAGCTGTAGGCCTGTAGCAATGGTTTGTAAAACTTTATAAATCTTTCTGCAAAGATTTAAATCTGAGGAGCAATATTTTAATCACATATTTACAATATACAGTACAGTAGACTCCAGTTCTCTGATACTTGTTTATTCATATATACCCTCATTTAACCAAAATGGAAATGACTGTCTGTTTGAATAAATATACTGTTGTGCTAGAGTACTTCAACAGAGCTCTGCAATTTGCTTATCAGGACACCTTTACCACTATTAGCCTGATATCACTGGGGTTCAGAGAACTAAAGGCCCACTGTATGACAACTATAGGTATATCTGACTTAGTGATATTAATTTTTAATGTCCTCCAGAATGTTTGTAGCTGCTTTTCAACTTCCCACAATGCTCATGTACTATAGATTCACCCTGTAAGCTTGCATGCATTCATTTCACGCACTTATCCAAATATGTGAGCTCTGTTGGAATTTTATGCTGTAACAGTTCATGTGTTTACCAGAGATCTTATTGATCTTAATGTCTTCACGTGATGTTTGCATAAGGAAATTGGATGGTTTGATCTAAAGTACAATTGGACTGGAGCTCTTGTCTCTAGACTAAGTGTTGACACTTCTCTAATAGAAAATGTAAGCCAGTATGCACAAGTAGTTGTGTTATTGTTTATCCCATTACTTATGCAGCTGGTGGGAACTCAACTTGGCATGATGATAGCAGCAACAACAAACTTCATTGTCGTTACGATTTTAGCCTTTATCTACCTGGAACCCTCAGCTGCATCACTGGTTATGACAGCATTATTACCACTGGCAACCGTTCCTATTATAGTGAAGACAATGCTGTCTATCGACACATTTAATAATGTTAAACTTGCAATAGAGGAGTCCAACCATGTAATGTATTGTGTCTTTACATGTTTACCATGATTATCCTTTACAGGTCATGTTTGAATCAATTGTACATATTCATACAGTAAAATCTTTTAGTTTACAGAAAACTCTTATCCAGATGTTTTCAAACCATCTTACTTCCAAAAACAGGTAAATATAATGCATGACAGAATGTGTAATGAATGACCACATTATGAGTATTATCATTTCATCATTTAAATTATGTAGTTATATCGTTAGTGACACAAGAGTCCAAGGCAAAAAAAAAGATTTCTATTTAGGTAATATAAAACTAGCTTTTATCACTGTCACCAGTTTTGACATTCATATCAATACCCTCCTAATGGCTAACAACTGCCATGGAGTACCTGTGAATTGACTTCAACAAGATGCATGTGTGGGATTGCATACAACCTACACCCACACACACACACACACACACACGCACACGCACACGCACACGCACACGCACACACACACACACACTCTTATATATACAAGTACACAAAAAATTTGGAATTTTCTACCTGAGTAGGGACCATAGCACATTGATAAAAAGTACTAAAACAAGCTGGAGTAGTGCACGATATTAAATCACAGTAAAACAATAAGAAGTGTTGTATCCCTACTGTGCTCAAGATACCATAATGGAAAGCACAGTAGAGATATAGCACTTCTTATTGTTTTACTGTGATTTAATATCGTGCACTACTCCAGCTTGTTTCAATACTTTTTATTGATGTGCTACGGTCCCTATTCTAGTTGAAAATTCCAATTTTTTTGTGTACTTGTTTGTTAACTTTTTTTGTAAATAATTATTATGACTGGTGAACCCACGCATACCGCATCTGAAGTGGTGCCATGCACCCCAGCTATATCAATTATTGTCTGAAAAGTGAAGTATCCATTATGCTTCGTTGTCAGCTATGTTCAACCCGTTGCACAGCATTTCGAATCAAGAACTGTTCAAAAAGCATCTCTGCAATCTAATACCAAAAGAAATGGTGCCACGCGCTCCAGTTATATCAATTATCGTCTGAAAAGTGAAATATCCATTATGCTTCGCTGTTGGCTATGTTCAACCGTTATACACAGCAGTACAATCAAGGACTGTTCGAAAAGCACTTCTGCAATCAAAATAGCAACTATGAAAAATACGAATGATTTCTGTTACGAAGCCATCACATGCTACCACCAAATTGACACTTTGCTGTCAGCAAAGATGAATGGGACACAAAGGAGGACACTAGTAAGTCCATGAAGAATGCATTGTACGTATTGCCAAGAGTTAATAATAGTGGAGGGAGAGTGTCTAACACTGCATAGGCCTGTAAAAAATGATCCTGAGAAATTCAAAGGGATTCCTTCAGATGTGTAAAATGTTCACACAGGCAGAACAAGGTAATGTGATGATTGCACACTGAGAGAACAAAGAAATGTGATGATTGAAACAATCTTCACCTATGGAGAATACTACAAATTACAGAGTTTTACAGAAAGAATCCCTTTGAATTTCTCAGGATCATTTTTTACAGGCCTATGCAGTGTTAGACACTCTTCCCTCCACTATTATTAACTCTTGGTATTGCGGTATGCCAAAATGTACCTCTTGGGCCGAAGCAATGTCGAACAGTGAAAAAATCAAGCCCCTAGCCTTAACCATTATCGAGTTATGCTTGTCTGAAGGCATCAGTCAGTCAGGCAATTAGTCAGTCAGTAGAAATTCCATTAAATAAATTTAAATTCTGTAGCAACTAGTTGAAAACATATCGGGTCGATCTGAAAGCTTGTTTGGGCTTAATTTTACCTAACCAATACTTCCTCATTGTTGTCAGGGAAAATTGAGGCTGGTTATTGGGTGATGCTATTTTGTGGGCCACACCTTCTCCTTTGTGGTCCCTACTATACAGTGGAACCTCACTTACCAAACTCCCCAAATTAAGGACACAATAGAAAAAACCTCCATAATAAGGACAAAAATTTTGGTCCCAACAGGTCTGGTTAATACATTTTTTACCTCTGAAACAGGAAAACCTCTATATTACAGTAAAAAGTGGCCCAAAATTCTGGGTCCCAAAATGTCCGTAATACTGTATAGTATTATATATATAAGTTTGATTAGGGATCATAGAAAAATAAAGTAGGGAAACAAGGGAGGTTGCCTACACCTGCAGATATACCAGTGAACACTTAATCCCTAATTCAGTCTATACCCAAGATCAAGACTGAATTATGGATTAAATGTTCACTAGTATATCTGCAGGTGTAGCGACCTCCCTTGTTTCTCTACTTTTTTTTCTATCATCCCTAATCAAACTTAAAATTCCTAATTTTTCCTCATACTTGTACATTATGACTAGTGAACTTACGCATACCACATCAAAAGAAAGGATGTTTTCGTCTGAACGCACACCCCAGCTATGAAATACTGCTTCGAAAGTACAGTGGCAATTATGCTCACTTTCAGCTATGTTCAGCCTGCTACACGGCACTACAAACGAAAACAGTAGAAGAAGCGCCTCTGCGATCAATCCAGTCACCACGAAAATATGACGATTCGTGCACCCAAACTATCAATTACTGTCTCGAAAGTGCAGTGGCCATTATGCTTTGCTATCAGCTATGTTCAGCCCGTTACACAGCGTTATAAATGAAGAACAGTATTAGAATCACCTCTGCAATCAATCCAGTCACCATGGAAAATACGGACAATTCCCATTTACAAATGTACTGCAGTGAAGCTATGCATCGTGCTACCGCGAATCAGCTCCTTGGGCTGTCAGCAAAAAGAAATGGGACACAAAGGAGGACAAAGGTAAGTCCATGATGCATACATTGTAAGTACTGCAGTATGCCAAAAGGCACGTCTCGGGATGAAGCAACGTTGAACAGTGAAAAAATCAAGCCCATAGCCTTAGCCGTTATCAAGTTACACTTGCAGGCAGGCAGGCAGGCAGGCAGGCAGGCAGGCAGGCAGGCAGGCAGGCAGGCAGGCAGGCAGGCAGGCAGGCAGGCAGGCAGGCAGGCAGGCAGGCAGGCAGGCAGGCAGGCAGGCAGGCAGGCAGGCAGGCAGGCAGGCAGGCAGGCAGGCAGGCAGGCAGGCAGGCAGGCAGGCAGGCAGGCAGGCAGGCAGGCAGGCAGGCAGGCAGGCAGGCAGGCAGGCAGGCAGGCAGGCAGGCAGGCAGGCAGGCAGGCAGTCACTAGAAAATTCCACAAATTTTTTATTTTTTTTAATTTCGTAGCAATTTATTGGAAGTCTTTAATTGCTATACCATGCCAATGTAGGGATTTCCCACCGAGCTATGCTGTAATAGCTACCATCGTTCATCTCTTGTTTCACTACTTTTTATCGCTTGGATTCCTACTTCATTTTTAAATTTATATTTTTAAATATACTAGTTTGTTTAGTTTTTTGTTAAGGCATGCAGCTAGCTATAAACATGTGACTGTTCTATTAGGGTGATTGCTGTATCAGAGTATCTCGAGTCAGCCTGCAAAGATGTGCACTTGCCCAAAAGGGGCGTGATTTCAATCGATAGTTAGAGTATCTAGTCAGTCTTGCAACTTGAAGGTGTGTGGTCACTGAAATACAGCTAGCATAAAAGTGGTGTGTCATCATGGTTCTATGGTTTCAATCGATAGATCGATAATGCGTAGAATGAAGAATGGGCGTGATCTTGTGACCTATCATGAAAGCTATCTAGTACCGGTACCTCTGTACAGTAGCCTCCATCATAGATTATATCAGTAAGGAATATATAATCTATGCCTCCGTACAGTAGCACAGTAGCGTAGTCTAAGTGCCTTAAAGAATCTTGTGGCGTCTATTATGCTGCTTAAAGAAAGTGTTGATACGGAAAATTAATGCCTCGATATGGTTTCGTTGGATGAAGGAGAAGAAGACAAGCAGCCTGATTGAAGATGAAAGAAAAGACAAGGCGCAGAGGGCACACACTCGTTGGAACCCCAAAAGGCACATCCCATTGGTGAGTTTCCTTGGATCCCTACTTCACTTTTAAATCAATAATTTTTAGTTTGTTCGGTTTAGTTATACACTGTATTATGCAACTATACACATATGACTGTTCTATTAGGGTGACTGCTGTAGTACTTGAGTCAGCCTTTCACCTACTGGGGCATGTCACTATTTCATATTTTCACTGTGCTAGCAATATAGACCAATAATAAGGGTTGTGGTCATCATGATTGCGTAAATAGATTGTTAAGAGTAGTTAGAACATTATTAATCCGTTAATGGGCATGGCACTGATCCAATTGCAAAACTTCGTTTGACCTCCAGCCTTGCGACTGTGGTCAAGCAGGCAAGCTGGTAGATGAAAATTCGAGTTTCTATAAATTTTTTAAAATGTCTATATCCAGTTGCCTGTGTTTTCTTGTTTTTAATGCTGTTAGACGGACTAATGTTATTCTGTAAAGGTGATTCTTTGTCACATAAGACGCCTCTAAGTAAGGTGGGGGATCCTATTCAAACAGTACTGCCATACTGAATCATTACATATAACACATTACCCCCAACACTGTTATGTATAATCAAGCCTAAAAGTACAACTTGAAATGCTTCCAATAGGTTTCTTCTGTTAGTATAGTGGCACAAAGCAAGTAATCATGCGTGAACTTTTTTATAAAACCATTAAACTTTCCACATGCATTGACACGTATAGTAGTACCATCACAGATTTGGACCCTTGATGACCTTTGTGGCCATTTTTGCACAGAAATTTGATTATTCATGTCTTTATCTCCCTGAGGCATTAATTAACTTGTTAAAACATTGTACCAAAGTAAAGGTCTTGTTGAATGAAACAACTTGGACTGAATATGCGATTTGTTATGGTCATTTATATTATCCATGAATTTTGAGATAATTTACATCCCCACAGGTAATTTACACCCCAAGGGCAGATGTAGCTACTGTAATAAAAGTGATCATAACTTCAAAATGGAATTACCCTTACAGAAAACGGCATGCATAAAATGCTTTGATCTATGGTAGGTAATGAGGTCTAAAATCCACTAAAATACCTGCTAGCAGGTTTTTAAAATGACTAAAAACCTGCTAGCAGAAAAGACCTCAAGCTCTGAATTGCTATGCCCTCCCAAGCATATTATATAAGCTAGTAGCCTGCAGTGCCTGTTTAAATAAATACATCCTATAACTAGCAGTAGCTGTGTAATCCTGCGTGTTATAATTACTAGGCATGAGGCAAGCAATTAACTCAAATACTTGAAGCAACCCTTCATCAAGCACTTGTGAAACGGCTTCAGCAAGCCTATTATAAAGGAAATCTACACACAAATATCAAGCTTTTACATTATTAAGCATTTGAGTTGGTATCAAGAATTTTTGCTTTTAAGTAAATATTAATGCACACAGACAAAAAATGAAGTACTTAGTACTTTGATGCTTGCTCTGGTTTAATGGTTGCACCATATCTAATATAATCCAGTCATACATAGTATTCTTTCTTTCTAGTAAATTAGGAAAATTACACATAACTCTTGGACTTGTCTATGGCATGAATGAAGTATGCCAGTTTGTTATTGCTGCCATTATGGTACGATTTGGAGCTTTCCTTGTCTCAGTTCCCATTGAACACAAATTTCACTCAACGTTTGTGAATATTTTAGTGTAAGTTTCTCAGAGCATTACTGAACATTTACTATACTATTATTGTTTTAGACCTACAATAACTACTTTGACAGCTACTTTAATTGCTAGAACACTTAATCATACATTGTCTAACTATTTTAAAGCAAGGACTTCTGTCAAGTCAACATTTTCTCTACTCTATCGAACACCTATTATAGACTCCAGCTCTACATGGGGAGTTATTCCAGTATGAATTATAATTGTTTACTGCTAATGTGATTATCAGTGATATTATAGGATCATACTAATGGTGTGATAACTTTTGATCGAGTAGCATTTACTTATCCAACAAGGACTGAAACTCCTGTATTCAAAGGTGTCAGTTTCTCAGTCTTACCAGGACAGACACTGGCTATTGTGGGTCCCAGTGGATGTGGTAAGAGCACAGTCACTGCCTTAATAGAACGATTCTATGATCCATCAAATGGAGTAGTGGTGAGTGATACAAGTCAATAACTGTCTTGTTTTATTAAACTACCGTATTAGAGACTGGATGGTACTGATATAAGAATGTTGAACATTCAGTGGCTGCGTAGTCAGATAGGTTTGGTGTCACAAGAGCCAGTTTTGTTTCATGCCAGCATTGCTGATAACATCCGTTATGGAGCTAACTTTAGAGAAGTGACTGATGAAGAAGTACAAGAAGCTGCCAAATGTGCTAATGTGCATGATTTTATAATGGGTTTACCTCAGGTAATAGTCAGTGTGCCTGCATGTATGTCATTGTTACTGCTCCCATTACACTAGGGCTATGAAACAAAGGTTGGGCCTAAAGGCAGTCAGTTGTCAGGAGGACAGAAACAACGTGTTGCAATAGCACGAGCTCTGGTGAGGGATCCCAAGATACTACTATTGGATGAGGCTACTTCTGCTCTGGATACTGAGAGTGAAAAGGTAATAATAACAAGTGTAGACCCATACGCTGATGTTAATTGTTCATAGCTGGTGGAAGAAGCATTGGAGAAGGCACAGAAGGGTCGTACCTGTATTAAGATAGCACATCGAATATCAACAGTTCGCAATGCTGATAAGATCATTGTAATTTCCAATGGAAGAGTAATAGAGAGTGGAACTCACTCAGAACTGATGCTTCTAAATGGCTTCTATTGCAAAATGAACAATCTCTCTCTGTAACTGCCACAACTGTAATAAAATAAACAGAACAGTTTTATTTAACTTCTGAATACTGTACCTTGAGTCACTGCTGTAACAAAAGTGAACTAAATTTGACTATAGCATTGCCCACTTTAGTATCAAGACACACAGTAGTGTGTTGTTCAACCAAGAAAGTCAGCACTCGACACTGAGGATATTGGCAGGAAAAAAGAAACATACATGCATAGCTCCATGGCCCCTTCTTCAAAGCACACCATTGTTGTCTACCAGATAGGGTAGGTCACACAGCAGATTTCACACCAACCATTTGCGATTAAGAGGATCTATAAGGCTTGGTATAAATATCTACTGAGTTTTAAATGTATATTCATCAGTAGCAGATCTAGATAGAAACCCCCTTTTAAATTTAATCTTTAGTGCTGGTCACTGTAAAGTGTTAATAATAATAATAATAAATCAGTGGCAGTCTAACTACAATTGCTTCATTATTGTTGTATTGACAATTTGTCATAGCATACAAATATATACCACTGTATTTCAGTAGCATGCATGCAATTGCACTTAACTGACACCATTTATAGCTATTAAACCCTCAGCAACACTTCAAATAAAATATTTTTAAAAACCTCCCAAACGATCGAGATACTCTAATAGAGCAATCAAAGCTATACCTTAATCACAACTTTTGCCCTTTAGTTAGCTATAGTATTTAAAGCACTGGATTTATTGTAATTGCCAACTAAAAGTCAATCTCAGAGCTTCTAAAATCTCAAAATTTTCTGGAGAAATGATGTTTTAGATCTGCCACTGTTCATGTAAAAAGGATTGAACTTTTATCACAGCTACAAAGTAACTAAACTGAGTATGGGAATAACTTGAAAAATTGGTGTGTACATAGGCTGATACATAGCAGTGATACATAGCAAATTGGTGTGTACATAGCAGTGCTTTTAGATGATTTGAAGAATTATAGAGTTATGTTGTTGATTCTAATCGGCTAACTTTCTACTTAATACTGCTTATTTGTAATTGTCTATAATTTCATTGATCTACCACTAGATTGTTCTAGAACATTCTACGTGTGCATGTGTTCTATTAGAAGTCCTCAAAAAATCTGCATTCTATTAGGGTTGGGCAATATTTCAATATTATTGCCTGTTCGCAATATTATCATGTGCAATACTGCAATTATTTTGAAATTACCACAATACCGTTAATGCATTTTCTGCATAATTGTTCAGTGAGAAACTGTGCTAAAAAGCCTTTATTATTGCTGGTGCTTTACTTACTTACAATGACAGGGAGTGATAGAGCACTAGAACTCTGGACCTAGAACCTAGCACTGAAGGTCTGACAGCAATCTCTGCTGCAATAATTTCCACCAACTCTTTGAATGTAAAGTTCTGGTAGTAGTACATAAATGGCAATAATCGCAATTATTGGCTTTTATCGCATGGCCACTTCACTGCAATAATCGTGAGTAGAAAATGCCAGTACTGCCCAACCCATTCTATGCAATACCAAGAGTAAATAACTCAGTGCAACACATTTTAATCAATACTCATCGTTGTGAGGTAGAACATGTTATAGTTTCTCATTTTCTTAATATCATTAATGTGACTTGGTTTTCGACCATCTACAATGTGCTTTTATATGTTGTTGATTTTTGGTATAAAGACATAGATACACAAAAATCTGTTGTTTCTGGCTTTTTGCAAGTATTTAACTGTGAATCATAGTATTTTGTTAGACAAGTTGGCTCACTATTGTGCTGTAAGTGATGCTCATGCAATAGTTTAAAAGTTATTCATGTGGCACACAACAAATAGTTAAATGTAGTAGATCCCAGGTTTCAGTTTGCATCAAGGCTTGATATTAGCTATAGGCCCTTTACTGTTTTCCGTATTTATTTGTGAATGACTTATCAACAATATTAATGTGGATCATGCTGAAATTAATATCTATGTTGATGATACTGAGTTACATTGTTGCAGTGAAAACCTACAACTGTTCAAGTCTGAATACACAAGCAATTAGACATTTCTAGCCTATAGGTCTGTGGTTATCCTTGCAGAACAGTGTCATTGTGTAAAGCTATTGTTTGCGTGACAAGTACTAAACTTGCATGTCAGTTATGTGATGAAAAGGATTAGATGCAAGGTTGTATGCTTTGCATTGTCTCAGCTATACCAGCCTTTTGTTTTGCCTATATTATTGTGATGCTGTATGGACAGTTTCAGCTACTTCACTATCTAGCTAAATCTGTGGAATGTTTACACTCCCGCTTTTTTTACAAGGCATTTCTGTGTTTAACTTTTTGATGGAATGGCTGCTGTCCTGGTATAAAAAATTTTGTTCAGGATATTTGAGGCATCTATGCAGAAGCATATACAGGATGCAACAACACTGTTCAAGCATCCTGACAATCAGTGGGAAAAAATTAATGGTTTTTATTATCATGGAGCAGTAACTTGGAACAATTTGCACACTACATTTGCTGGTCTTGATTGTTTTTCACTTTTAAATCTTTTAAGCAATTGTATTGTTAATTTTAGGTTTAGTGTTTGTTCACAACTTTTTTCACCCAGACCACACCATTTTCACAGCTTGGCTGTTCTTGTATGCATGTATACAATGGTTTGGCTGGCATCAAGACTTCATCATTACAATGCTTCCCTTTGATAAATCAACACCTATCAACATGCTTCAGTCGGTGAAGCCAGGTGACAAATTTGTACAGAATTATAATTATACTGAAGTATTCAGGATAATGAACACAGTGTGTTTTGACCAGTGTTGGATACTATCCCTCCCTATTATGAACTCTTGCTGGTATGGACTAGCCATGGTAAAGTAGGTGGTTTGTGTTCATCTGGTCCCCACCAAAACCAGTAATATCAAAGAGGTGAAATGTGTTCACTCCCAATGGTTTTGTACTGGAACAAGGATGTTTTCATGGTAGATGATAGTATTCCAGTCTTGTTATTGTTGCTAACAAGTTAAGTTCAATTTTTCTAGTAAAACAAATATTGTGTTGGAAACTGACTACAGCTGTATTAACATTACAATCATGACAGCAATTTAAAACAATTGTTTTGTATTTGTGGTCCACAATACAACAATTTATATGCAAGTTTCTTTCTTAAGAGTTTCACAGTGGTACTTAATATGTGGGCAGCTAGCCAACATTACAAGAGTTATTAAAGATTGAATGGGTCAGATGAACCTATACTTTAAATGCCAGGAGTTTTCAATAAGCACTTTGATAGGAGCAAGAACAAGCGAGTTATGAGGCTTTAAAAATATTCCATTATTTATACATTATGGTATGGGCAATTCTTAGTATGCAAACATGTTTGACATAGCATAGTGGATTCATAGAAGTGACTGTATGGGAAGGCTGTTGAGAGACACCACGTTTGGAGCATTTCAACTCTGAATCCATGCATTTAAATTGTCACACATAGTTCTACAGTACACAGAGAGAGTCTAACCAAAGCTACTCTAAAATATAGAGAAACCTGTCACCTATGTCATGTCAAAACCTCCTGCTGGGTTATTCACTTGCTCTGTTAACAAAATGGCCGATTCAAGGCTTGAACGAACAGGTGATTTCACTGTAAGTACAAAGCATTGGCCACTTCACTTACAAATTATGTTATACAATAAATATAAAGGAACAGACAAAAGTTATCATAGACAGTATACAGAATACCATTCAGAAAATACTGACAATAGCTCAATATTGAAGCTGCCATTGTGTTATTTCGATGTTGAAATCAGTGGTGCTGCATGACGTATCTCTGATTTGATACAAGCTCGAAAATCTTGCCAAAATCCTTCAGCCTTGGCATCTCTTCTCTGAAAAATGAAATTTATGTGAATAACTGTACGTGTATGTAGCAGGGCTGAAACAGCTATATAGCAATTTTACAATCTAGATATCCTCAACAAAATCTTTTCATTTATCCTACAAATAGTGAGACATCATTACTTGCTATAAAAATATCGTATATTTTGTCACGGAAAATGCTTGTTTTAATAGTACTTTAGACATAACATTCATATGAAAATTAAGTTGCTGAAGCCATCAGGATGGTTTCTAATAATTTAAAGCAATTTTATGCTCATTTTCCTTGATACATAGCTTCCACATTAGTCCAAATATCAGGATAATATGGAAATACAGTGGAACCCTTCTAAGACGGACACCATTGGGGAAATGAAATATGTCCTTATTTAAGGGGTTTTCTGAAATTTTAAAATAATCAGTTTAAATGCATGAGACTAGACCAAGTGGTGGAGCACCATGTGAACCAGATATGAATAGTTTAATAGCAACATAAGTGATGTTATTGAGCATGGGTTACCTAAGGTGTGTGGCCTCTACTACACTATTCAGATAATTAGGCACCACAAAAATTTTATACATGCTCCCATCAAAGATTTGTCTGGATTACTCCGTATTTGATTAGTACTCAAGATGGTTGGCTATACAGATTATGTAGTTTATCCTGTAGTGCAAGTTTATTCTTAAAGTGCACCAGCTGCTATTTTCAGAAGACCTGGTACCAGGGTAAGAACATTAACAGCAGTACTTGTATACGCATTCATATGGCTTCTCATAACTTCAGCGCTTTATCTTGTACTTATAACTTCAGTGCTTTATCTTGTACTTATAACTTCAGCGCTTTATCTTGTACTTATAACTTCAGCGCTTTATCTTGTACTTAACACGAATAGGCAATACAGAGACAGTTAAATAATGTAGTTTGACTGGCAAAGAACCTTTGTTACTTGTGTCCGCGATTAGTGAGGTATTGTACTGTAATGCTTACCATGTCTGGGAATTGTGCAGTGTCCAGTTAACAGAATAGAGAGGTGTCCGCTATTGAGGGGGAATTAATACACACAGGTATTGGAAGTTGCATTTGGGGCTTTATTAATTGTCCGTTATAAAGAGGCTGTCCGCCATTCAGGGGTGTCCGTTAAGAGGGGTTCCACTGTATCTGTTTCAACCCTAGTATGTAGTGATTCACTCTATTAAAATTAATTTGGTATTAGTCATTGATAATAAACACAGGAGCCCACATTGGTACATGGAAATTTGACTTCTTGGTGACCTAAAAATTTCTAAGCTCTCAAAGGTTAGGTGGCAAGTCCTAATCAAAGATTTCTCATGTTCCCCTTTAAATGTAAAGCACTTCTGTACTCTGCAACATATTTTTGCTAGACTCTGTATAGCAAAAACTCTGTATCAATAGAAACCTGCCAGACTTGGTACCGTACAGCAGTTTTTTTACCAAGGGGAAAAGTTTCACAACTTTCATGGATTGGCTGCTAACCATAAATATTTTCCCCTTTGAAGTTTGCCGTTTGATCAAAATGGTATTGTTTAAAGGGGCAATGCGTCACGAATTTGTTTTATCGCAAAGCCATTCAAGATTGCATATAAACATGAGATTATTTTGTGTACAATAAAATCACATGTGTGTCAGTGGGTGGGAGAACAATCTTAAAAACTATCCACAGATTTTATTCTATGGCTGCAAAGGAATAAACAGGCAGCTGGGGAGTTATTGACGTTACACAACAACTTGTGTTCATGTATGACAACCAGGCAGGTTATAACAGCAATGTATTGTATAAAACAAAATAATCACACCTTCTGCTACAAGTACACAAATTTTTTTGCAATTTTCAACTAACCATAGCACACGTCAATAAAAATTACTGAAACAAGCTGGAGTAGTGCACAATATTAAATCACAGTAAAACAATAAGAAGTATTACGTATATCCCTACTGTGCTCAGATACCATAATGGAAATGCACAGTAGGGATATAACACTTCTTATTATTGTTTTACTGTGATTTAATATCATGCACTACTCCAGCTTGTTTCAGTAATTTTTATCGATGTGGTCCTTACTCTAGTTGAAAATTCCAAAATTTTTTGTGCACTTGTTTTGTTAACTTTTTTTGTAAATAATTATTATGACCACATATACTGCATCTGAAATGGCGCTGCACATCCCAGCTATATCAAATATCGTCTAAAAAGTGAAGTATCCATCACGTTTCGGTGTCAGCTATGTTCAATCTGTTACACAGTATTCCGAATCAAGAATAGTACCTCTGCAATCCACGCATACCGAAAGAAAGAAATGTTGCCGCACGTGTGCCCCAGTTATATCAATTATCATCTGAAAAGTGAAGTGTCCATTACGCTTTGTTGCCGGCTATGTTCAACCCGTTACACAGCAGTATGAATCAAGAACTGTTCGAAAAGCACATCTGCAATCAATATAGCCACTATGAAAAATATGGATGATTTCCGTTATGAAGGGAAGCCATCACATGCTACCTGTTTTAAAAAAATCACATGCTACTGCCAAATCGAAACTTTTCGCTGTCAGCAAAGATGAATGGGAGGAGGACACTGGTAAGTCCATGAAGAATGCATTGTATGTACTGCGGAATGCCAAAAGGCACCTCTCGGGCCGAAGCGACGTTGAACAGTGAAAAAATCAAGTCCATAGCCTTAGCTGTTATTGAGTTACGCTTGTCTGAAGGCATCAGTCAGTCAGTAGAAATTTCTATTAAATAATTGTTTTTAAAATTCAGTAGCAACTTGTTGAAAGCGTTTCGGGTTGATCTGAAAGCTTGCTTGGGCTTAGTTTTACCTAACCAATACTGCCTCATTGTCGTCAGGGAAAATTGAGGCTGGTTTTTGGGTCATGTTATTTAGTGGGCCACACCTACTCCTTTGTAGTCCCTACTGGATAGTACTGTATGATAATGTATTGCCTATATTACAATGTCAGACAGCCCAGGGGGCATTCCAAGCTTGCTCATCTAGCTTACAATCATCGTACAAGGACAGATATACAAAGACTGCCACTTTAATCATGACAAGTTTTGTTTATGATTACATAATAAACTTGAATGGTTTCACGTATAAACGATTCACGACGCATTGCCCCTTTAAGTATTATAATAGATCCTGAAGAAGAAAAAAAATTCCCTCAAATTTTTGGATGGTGGTGATTTGTGAAAAATTTTATCCTCTAAATAACCCACTATATGGTATTCAATCTGGCACGAACTAATTTCACAGCAAAGTTTCTTATTAAATTTTATAGCCAGTTAGCACACTGCTCACCTTAAATGATCTCAATTTCCAATTCTTCATCACTGTCAGAAACTCATCATTACTCAACTTTCCATCACCTATGTATTAAAAGACTATTCAAAGTACGATACGTTAGTGATCGCTCTATTAAAGTATTTTAAATAACAAGATGGTAGCAGTTTTATAAAAGACACCAGATTGGTGAATAAACATCATCAATATCTAACACAAAAGGGTGGCACTGAGAAGAAAAAAAACATCATTGGCAGGAATCGAACCCTGGACCTTTGGGATCAACAGTGCTATGTATGTGATAGGGCTGTTTTGTTTAACAGGAATGTAGCCCAAGGTTTCCTCTATACCAATGCCTTCAATGTGCTGCAGAGGAAGCACATAGCAATTTGTAACAACAAACTTGGAGTTACTAGATGATGAGTGCTTAATTTTGTCAAAGTCTGTGTTGGTATGTGCTTCTGTGTTACTGAGTTAGCGACATCACGAAGATATGGACAGAAAGACAGCTTATATATATATCAAGACACACGGTAGTGTGTCGTGCGGCCCAAGAAGCCGGCACGCAACACCTGTGAGTATATTGACAGGAAGAACGAAAACGCAATTTTCGCACCTCCGTATCTCTGTGCTGCCTTGATGAAACAAGACAATTTTTGCTGTGGACACACCCGCCAACTTCAGTACGCCACATACCAAATTTGAGCAAAATCGCTTCAAGCGTTCCCGAGATATGCGACTTTAAAAATTGGCTTAGTTTCTTTGTTTTTTCTTCTTATTTTTCTTCCTCTTAACATTTACAAAAACTGCTATAAAACGCGAACGCCATATCCGATTGCCTTGAAATTTGACACAGAAGGGGGGTATAAAGGCACATCTCGGTACCAACTTTGGCTGGAATACGATAAACAGGCAAAGAGTTACTAGCGATTATTCACAAAAAATAACACCAATATGTTGTCACGCCTACAGGGTAAACCGCGTATGGGAAGAAGCTGAAAATCGGTGGGTGAATAGGGTAACTATTGAACCTCAAACCTTTTGTAGTTTGAAAGAAATTGAGCTAAAAACCAGGAAGATACAACAAAAAAACCAACAGTGTGTAACAATTATGCGATCGAGATTAGCTAATAAAAGACGACTACTTGTCAGGCCTACCAGAAAAACCGCTTGGGGTAATGCTTTGAAAATCGCTGTACAGAGGGAGTAATCATCTTAGAAAGGCTCTTCAATGGTGTAGAAGAATCAGACTTAAAGCCATGGAGTTATAACACGAAATCCAACTTGGTGTAGTAAGTGCGAGATCGAGATACTCTAATAGAGCAGTCACCCAAGAGATCAGTTAGAAACAAGTAACCTGTATAGAGATCAGCTACAAACAAATCACCCTGTAGAGAGTTCAGCTACAAACAATTCACCCTGTAGAGAGATCAGCTAGAAGAAGTTACCTTATAGAGAGTTATAGAGAGTTCAGCTACAAACACATCACCCTGTAGAAAGATCAGCTAGAAGAAGTTACCTTGTAAATAGTTCAGCTACAAACAATTCACCCTGTAGAGAGATCAGCTAGAAGAAGTCACCTTGTAGAGTGTTCAGTTACAAAGAAACCACCATGTAGAGATTCTGTATATATATAATTTGTACATTTAATGATAAAATTAGAAATATTTAAAGTACTTAACATCTGTTTCATTTTTTCTTCTTCCTGTGGTAAAGAAAAAAAGATAGGTTAAAAAAGCCCCAAAGCCAGCCATAGGCCAGCTTTGGGGTATACAAATACAAAAAGAAGTGAAATCTAATCTAAAACAGTCAAGCTGTAAAAAAAGAGTGCGGCCCCTCAAAAAGGCTAAGACCAGGTGAATTTTGTGCCAAGACCAAGCAGCACCAAAATTCACCTGAATTGTCGTTATTAAAATTTTTACCATTAACCTACCATCACAGCCATTTCTTGGCTGCCACCTTGAATTTCACATCATTTTTCACCATAACCTTTTTGAGGGCCGCACTCTTTTTTTACAGCTGGGCTGTTTTGGATTAGATATATACATATATATATTTGTGTGTGCGTGTGTGTGTTTAGGCTTATGTGACCATGCCCACTAATTGATTTTAAATCTGTACTAGAGTTTTGTTATACAGCTACCCAAAATGTAGATCTTTACACACGCCTCAGTCTTAAGTAAATTGGATCACATCCGGGTCTGATCTTGGTACTGGTCATCCAAGTCAGCAGTAGTGACTTGGTTACAACCCTGATGTGCGTGACTTACCCAGCTGGAGTAAAATTGAAGAATAGGACCTATTAAACAGTAGTCAGTAAGTCACGCAGTCCACTAGTAGTTGACCTTGTGCCATAACACAACTACAGGAGACGCTCCATTTAATTCAACAGAGACTGTTTATAAGAATGTGTTGATACTGGCTGTATGTTCTAATTAGCATAACTTTGTCATAGGCTTAGTAAAAATGTACTAGTTAGTTTCAAATGGTATTGGCCACTTCAATTGATGCCAAGTTGGCAACTGGTGTTAGCAGAGTCTATTCTTCTAATGAATGTATAACATGATGTATAGCTTACCATCAACATCGAATATTTTAAATACAGTCTCTACAACTATTTGATCCAATGGCTTTCCCATACAAGCTTGTACAGCCCTGTTGAATTCATCTAAAGTACAATATAAACATTGACTAAGTATGCATGTGCACAAACAGCTCACCAGGAGTGACTGGAGTGTTAGCCATTGTGAATATGGTCAGTGTTATTCCAAAATCATCAAGATTGTTTAGTAACTCGCAAAATGCTCTGTACTGCTCAAATGAAATTCCCTATTGCAAAATGTTAAACTAAAGACTTAAATCAACTCTAAAAGTATTACCAAATCTGGATCTGCTGGCAACCGCTCAAACACAGACTCTAGATTATAAGCTGTGTGCTGCAACAGAATGGTAGCAAAGTCTTCTGCATTTATTGTTGGATTTCCTTTGGCAAACTGATGAAAGTGATACAGTTAAGGATCATACTGAATGTGTAAAACCATCAGAATTCTCCAATTAAGGACTCAATAGGAAAAATCTCCATATAGCACCATACAATGTATATTGTACATCTGGAAGAACACCTCTATATTGAAAAATAGGTCACAAAGTGCCACACAAAAAGGATGCATATTCTGTTGCAGATGAATACTATTAAACTGGTTTCAAGAGTCAATAATATCATGTGACTGGATTTGTGAATAGGTACCTTTTACACACATTTTACATGTGAGCAATTATAACAGTTGACTCCTTACACTGATTAAGCTGCTTTTTGTACTAAAATATAGTAGCTTTACTCATGGAAAATTTCAGACAATTACATGCAATGATTAAAAAGTTATGAAGTCTTAAAGTTAAAAAAATTTATGCATAAAAAGTTACCTTTCGCAAGTCCAGTCACATATTATGTGGCTAGCTGTATTGTGTTGGACATGGATGCATATGTACTGCACACACACAATGTGGTATGTATGAAATCAAAGGATATTTCAATTTCCCAAATTTCTCTTTGAAAGTTTTCAATGAAGCTAATAGAAATGAAGTAAAACAAAACACACACACATAATATATGCATCTATTAACACATGAACTGAATAAACCCGTGCAATATGGATACATCATACTATGGAATTTTACAAGATACAATAAGCCTTTTCCATAATGACGTCAGAAGAAAAAATGGCGACCTCTATTTGGGGGACTCTAATGTTTTCAAGTACAGGTGATATTGGGCGACAAATGAAGATTGATCGTTTGTGTGATCCAGGAAGAAGATATCGAGCTAAAACTAACAGGTATGAGTATAACACAGCGGAATAAAATCGTTTACGTGGGTTTTGAAAATTTCGGCTGGTTTTGAAGGTTGAGTAGAAATAACAATCCTTTATATACGTTGTAACCATACCTGGTAACTTCGCTTCAATATCATCCTTTATTAACAACTAAATGGTTCATGAAAAACTTGTTGTCATAGGACGCAATACTCAAAAATATAAGAGTATCCAAATAGAAAACCGTTGTGACATCATTATGGAAAAGGCTTATTTATTGCCCACTTATAGAACTTTGCATGCATGCTATACGAAAAATAAAGCACTTGGCCTTGATGCTAATAAAGCATTCAGCTTTGCCTCATGCTTTATTAACATCTCGGACTTGCGGCAATGCTTTAACATATACACAACTACGTCGTAGTACTATTATTCATATATCTTGTTCCACTACCTTCTATAGCTTGGAACCGTACTTTATTCTCAATAAATACACTACTTTTTGCTTTAGTTTAGCTATGATATACATGTGTGACTGTTCTATTAGAGTATCATACAGGGTGACTGCCTTATTAAAGTGCATATCTGCTGATCTCAAGTGAGCTCACCATGCCCTTTTAATCAATTGTCATAAATTCACCTACAAAGATCATTAAGTACATTGTAAGGGGTGTGGTTGCATGCCTGATTGCTAGCGTATAGCCAGAAATTTTTGAGGGACAAAACTTCATGAAACAGTGTAAAATAAATTTTCGTATTGCTTAATTACAGTATGTTAACAAATGAAAGATGGTCAACCTGGATATCTTATGGTAAGTAATGTGTGTGATTTACAGATAGCGTGTTAGTAAGGTTGACCCTTCCCCAAGCTATCCTCCGGCACTTCTGAGCGATGGAGTGTGAGGCACCAGGACCAGGACTCTTTGAAGCAGTATATGTCTCCTCGCTTTACTGTAGCCTTCTGATTGAACATGTCTGCCCATAAACAAGTTAAAGGTACCTGCCATCTCCAAAATCTGCTCTTTGGAGTGCTCCAAAATGTGGATTCTTCCCTGACTTCTTAATCTTATCCTTAACTTCTCCATCCAGTTGGGAACACAAATCTGAACAGGTACGTTTTGGAAAGTCCATCTTGATGGCTCCTTGCATCTCAATGGCTTCTCGTTCTTTAGGTGCCAGTTGCTTCTCTAAAATGGCGTTGATGGTTTCACCTGCATCCCACACATTCTCATCCTGAACTGAGGGGTCGAACTGAATGAATTCTACAGCTTCTAAATCTATCTATAGATCAATGATGTCATTATCCTCAGCCTCCACTTCCTGGCCCAGCGTACATGAGGGCCCGATGTCCATGCAGAACCAGGAAGGGCTGGGGATTGCCTGTACCTGCAACCCAGGGAGAAGAGAGAACTGGTCCCCAAAACGGCAAGGCGGGAAAGGGAGTGAAGGGGTACTGAACAGGAAAGGTTGGTCACATCCCACCACTAGTCGGAGTGCTGTTTGAGAGCAGATTTCCTCTGTTGCAAGGCTTCTCGGGTTCAATGTTCTTCTCCACGTGGCCACTCTCCTTCAACTTCTGAATCAGTAGACTTCACGCTAGTGTTGGGCGGTTAATTGATTATTTAATTATAACTAGATATTTCTTTATTATATTTAGATATGTGTCACTAATCTACTAAATCTAGATATTAGTCACTAATCCATTTTACATCTTGTCAATCAATTTTTCTGGTGGAGTATGAGCTGGGACACGATTAGTTTAAGTTTTATGCCCCGCCCTTAAAGGCAATATCACCCAACACTACTCTATGCCTCATCGCCCAATACATCTGCAGCAAGTTTCTCTTGTTCCGCAGACTGTTCTTCCATCGTTTGGTGGCAAGCTGGGTTTGGGTTGCCAGACACCATATATCAAGCTACTAACCACATGCAGCAAAAGAAAAGGCAGACTAAGTAGCAATGTGCTACCGGATATGGAACTTATTTTCTAATTAGTTGTATAAGAGCTACTAACTGCTGTAGTATTGTGTAGTAAAAGAGAAATACCACTGCTACATGCAGCGAATCTAATGAAATATAATCCACACAGATGAACAGCAGAGGAGCATTCACGTGAGCTGTACATTTTCATTGGAAAATCTTCATTTCAAGACTATTTTATTACAACTATAGTGCATTTGAAAGCTTATGTATTTGTAAATCTAATGGCGTGATAAACCCCAGTCAACCCCGCTGATTAAGCTGGTAAAAAATCCAGAGTTTAAAGCGCCAATAAAATAAATTATGCAAAATCTGTTTTATTGAGGAGGGTGATACAGCGATCTCAGTATAACGCAGTGAAGGGTCATTGTTTCATTATAGAAAATGTACGTGACAAATCTGGTAAAGTTGTATGCATCAAATCACAATTTATTAATTTCACCCCAAATCTAGAGTGCTTTTAGAAAACAAAGTACATTGCCTTGAAGCTTATGTGAAGGACGATCTGAATATCTAACGAACCCCAGTGAACTCCATCGATTTTCAGTTTAGTATTGCGACTATTGAGGGTCACGTGAAATACCAATGCAATTAAGAGCAATATATTTAAGTAGCGCTTAAAGCGCGTCCAACCTCCTCTGGATGAACACAAACTAACCTCATGAAGTCCTTGAAGTAGAGTCTTTGATCTCCTTTCTGTCCAAACAGGTATTTTATCAATGTACTATTCCTGATAGCATGTTGTTGTAGGTGCTGTGTTATGGCAGTAAAAAAAAAGTATACTTAATGATGATACAATATGCATGAAGACAAACACACAGACATACCACACACACTACACACAATGCAAACACTCACTGCTGTATCCCGCTGTCTAATCACTGCTTCTTCAACCTACACAGAAATTGTCACAAAACATAAAGGCACTTACAAGGAATACATGTGCAAGCAATTTTAACAGCTCACAATGAATATTGTAAATAGTACCTGCAAGAACTCTGCCTTATCTATGAAGTTACTTCCATCAACATCCATCATCTTAAAGGCTATTTCAAACTGTCTTCGAGGCTCTAATAGTAATATAAATGGAACTAGCAACACAAGAAAGAGTACAGCAGCAAAGTATTCCCAACATCATGAAGCAGTCAACTCACTCCACACACATTGATACTTACTAGTTAATGCTGTCAGTAAGAACAAGTAGTCTGCATACGTGAGGAGTCCTACAACAAATTATCAGAAATTTATATTATGTACCTACTACACTACACAAATGGTTGCTAGGGCTGGGCACAGTAACCCGGTATTATCATAAATCACAATATATGAATTAGTACCTTTCAAATTTTGGTGAAACAATTAACATAATCACAATATCAATATAATGTCTGGTATTTTGGCACTACTTATTAACACTACTAATGTGCAATATGTCTGAAAGAGCGTATCTGTATCCAACAGCTGTGTAGTCACTGATACAACGTGATACATGATATATGGTACACTTTTAAAAGAGCCGTAGGATGCTTTAATACGTTTTCATAGCGGAGTACCACCAAGAGTTTATAACTATGCCATTATAAACCACCTATAAATCATTCACAACAATTGTACAAGTTTAAGAGAGTCCAGGAAAGTGGTAAGGAACCCGGCTAGATTGTCATAGTACAAAAGTACAGACCTTCATAATATTTGATAACTTTACAACAGCTGTTATTCCACTACACTGTTATATAAATTGGTACCCAACACACTATTAAACTGTACAAACCAGACCTTCACATTTCCATGATTGTGCAATAAAAAATATACACGAGCATGCATATTGATATTACAGAGTATTTCAATATATTGATATGTATGTACATCACTAATGGCTATGTTTCTTGTCTAGAAAATTACTGATATTGCTCTAGTCTAGAATGGATCACATGATGCCACCGTGTAAAGGGGTAGCAGGTCTGGCACTTAAAATTGAAGAAGATTGTCTGAAGAGAAGTCAAATACTCTGATATAACAAAGTCACCTTAGGAATTAAGGGTGCTCGCTGATATTTGAAGCCGTTTAAGTGCCAGCCCAGAAACCACATGCGGCTATTACATCATAATTGGCATTACTACGCATACTTGTAGTATCCGTAGTCACTAGAACAGTTTAATAATTGTATTTTTGGACTAGATTTGTTGTAATTAACCCCCTTTTTGTTTTGAGGGTCCCCCCCCCTCCTGGATGTAACCAGCACTGAGTGCTGTCTTTCCAGTATCTAATCATAATCATAATCATAATCCGTGTTAAGTGGACATGTTTTGCACCAGAGAACACGAGGAAGAATAGCTCGAAGAATAGCATGTTATTTCGCTTTAGAATCGTCACTGAAGTGTTAGCAAATGATTGTCTGATGGATCAACAGTTATGAATTAATTTAAAAGTAAGTGTTATTTAAGGCAACAAGTGTGAACGCACTTTTCGCTTGTAGGCAACATGCGTTCGTGCCTTGTTTTCTCGAGTGATAGGGTATGCTGGTAGTTAGTATTGTAATTGTAAGCTGCTTATGTAGGGGACAATGTTACCAGCTGGAATCACAAGGCGTTACAAGCTGATGATGATGGCGTGCCTAGCGTAACCTATCCAAGAGCGACTTGGAGACTCCAGGCGGAGCAAGAAGCTGTTCCTGTGTGTGAAGAAGAGAAAACAGAGCTTTTTGTGTTTAGAACAGCGTTTATGACATGTTATTTTGAAAAGTTGGTGATTGCGGTCAATAGGAATTTGTGTGGTTATTGTATCAATAATGTTGGGCGCACGCAATCTTTACACATGTTTACTAAAAATAAAACTAGTTTTTAAGTGATACCCGTGAAGGCTTCAAAGTTTGTAGGGAGATTCGCTGATAAATTCTCCAGAGGTCTATGTTTAGATTTTGTCCGTAGCGTTATGGCTTCATGAGTTACGGCACCGAGAACATGAGGTTTTGAATGGTGTAGCACACTTTTAGTACTAACTTAAGTTCTATGTACGCTGTGTACTAATACTAAACATAGAGTTGTGAGTTATAAGCTGAAGTTTGTTCAACGTGGTTTCCATTGCGCTACTGCGAAAAATGGAGGACTAGTTTCGATTTAAGCGCTTCATAAAGAACTACGCATAGTTATAAAATGGTATAGGCTAGAAGAATTCTGTTTGGTTTGTGTTGAAGAGAAAGAGAAGCACTTCCAACGCAAGTAGCATATGGATTCATTTTATACATTATGTGAGTATTAGCAACAATACAAAAAATGCATGTTGTATGGCTTCAAATAGCCGCGAGCACCCTTAAGGGGAGTATCAAACACTCAATAAATATACCTGTATAAATGTATTATCTGAAACATAAAGCCTCGTAGCCACAAGAACAATTAACTGAACAGGCTTTTTTACTACAAGTTCTTGTCAGTGATACAATTGTAACAATAGTGCAAGGTTGTATGAACTGGCTGAAGCTAGGCTGATTATGATTCTGTGGGCGAAACTTTAATATAAAGCTTTTCCACTACCAAACAATGATGTAAAATGCAGTGAGATAACTTTCGAGTAAAACAGCACAAATGTTCTGAAGATTACTACCAAATTAGCAATCCTTATGGAATGATGCAATAAAACACAATAATTTATTATGTTATGAACATACTGCATCATGAATGTATTTCAAGGGATGTAAGTTAGCACTTGTATGGCTTGGCACACTTGCCATGGTACCAAGTGAAATTTTATTGTACAAATTTGAAAAAAAATTTATTGTTCATTTCCTAACACTTGTGCAACCAAATCTTGTACTCAAAGACTACAAAATCATTTAATATTCATGCATTGCAGAGTGTAGACATGTAAGTACAACAAGTCTTTTGATATACATGTAGCTCTTACCTTCATTCCAAGTATCCCTCAGAAATCGTAACGTGTTGTGACGTTTTAAAGATGGTGTACTCTTCAGCAGTTTAAGCACAGCCTACAAAACGCCACAGCAGTATACACATGCATAGCACAAAAAATGCTGTGTACCAATCAGGCCTGGTACCAATATATTTTGTTTACAAGCAAAAAATATAATGGTAGTTTTCCATAATATAGCCATTCAAACAACCAAATATCAAATTGTTAAGACCTGAACAACTTACATAAGTTTTAACACTATTAGCATATTTTACACAATAACAACAAGCAACTAACATCTTCACGTATCACTTCAAATCCATGTCTCACTAGAGTAAAATAAACCACAACATTACAATAACACATAATTCTATTAAATTTCAACATCACTTCTGTAATAAGTATACCATAATTACCTAACATATATTTTTTCTCTTTTTTCATGCAATATCTCCACCAGACTTCTTATCATACAGTACGATAGTAACTGTATAGTAGGGACCACAAAGGAGTAGGCGTGGCCCACAAAATAATATCACCCCAAAAACAGCCTCAATTTCCCCTGACGACGATGGGGCAGTATTGGTTAGATAAAACTAAGCCCAAACAAGCTTTCAGATCGACCCGAAACGCTTTCAACAAGTTGCTACGGAATTTTTTTTTTTAATTATTTAACGGAATTTTCTAGTGACTGACTGACTGACTGATGCCTTCAGACAAGCGTAACTTGATAATGGCTAAGGCTATGGGCTTGATTTTTTCACTGTTCGACGGCCCAACAGGTGCCTTTTGGTATACCGCAGTACATACAATGCATTCTTCATGGACTTACCAGTGTCCTCCTTTGCATCCCATTCATCTTTACTGACAGCAAAAAGTGTCGATTTGGCGATAGCACGTGATGGCTTCCCTTCGTAACGGAAAAGGTACGTATTTGGCATAGTGGCTATTTTGATAGCAGAGGTGCTTTTCAAACAGTTCTTGATTTGTACAGCTGTGTAACTGGTTGAACATAGCTGACAACGAAGCATAATGAATACTTCACTTTTCAGACGATAATTGACATAACCGGGGCACGCAGCACCATTTCTTTCAGTATGCGTGGATTGCAGAGGTGCTTTTCAAACAGTTCTTGATTTGAAATGCTGCGTAACGGGTTGAACAAAGCTGACAACGAAGCGTAATGGATACTTCATTTTTCAGAAGATAATTGGGGAGCGCGGTGCCATTTCAGATGCGGTATACGTGGGTTCACCAGTCATAATAATTATTTACAAAAAAGTTAACAAACAAGTACACAGAAAAATTTGGAATTTTCAACTAGAGTAGGGACCATAGCACATCAATAAAAAGGTACTGAAACAAGTTGGAATAGTGCACAATATCAAATCACAGTAAAACAATAAGAAGTGATATATCCCTACTGTGCATTTCCATTATGGTATCATGAGCACAGTAGGAATATAACACTTCTTATTGTTTTACTGTGATTTAATATCGTGCACTACTCCAACTTGTTTCAGTACTTTTTATCGATGTGCTATGGTCCCTACTCTAGTTGAAAATTTCCAAATTTTTCTGTGTACTTGTAAAAGTTAACCTTGGGGAGGAGTGCACACACTAGTACTAGTATTCTAATATTCTTTAAGAAATGCATATTTAAGCATTTTCGTACATGCTCATAGCAATACACCAGGCATGAATGATTGTGTCATGTGATAATCGCTATGAATGTATGTGAGTAGGCTGTCACCCCCCACCCGTGATCATTACTTTTAAGTGTTGCTTCTCCTTAAAAACACCGTTTTCTTTGCAAAATTTACACCACTGAAGAGTATAAATAACATAGAGCTAGTTTGATTTTTTTTTATGCAGCAACTTTTTGTTACTGCCTAGTAATATTAGTACACATGCGCACATCCTACCCCTGGCCTGATGTATAGTGATTGTCATATTTACATGATATATGGCTAGTATTGACTATTGACTACTATACACAAATCATTTATTTGAACCACAATATGTGAATTATGATACCAAATTACTAACTTATTACACATCCAGTATCTCCATTACGAAACAGAATATCTATTGGCACACATGTTAAACATTGTTTTCAAAGATTTGGTTGATACAAGAGGCAATTATTTATTATGTTGTTGCTATGCACCTATCAATGCATTACCCCACTGCCCCCTTCCTCCTAGGCATATATGGGTGCTATGGTGGGAATTTGACACAGCCAATGTCAAAGTAGCTACAGGTGTATAGGACAAATCTAGTGTCAAACCTCTACCATAAGCCTCTACCATAAGCCCCAGCTGCAACATGGGGATTTCACATTGTAGGAAGGTAGCAACAAAACTACTTCATCATGTATATTATCAAGCAATCAGAATTTCGATCCCAGTTGCTATATAGCGCTACAATAACTTTCCACAAAAGTCTTCTTCATAATCTCTAGCGCCAAACTAGAATAATACACTGATGCAAATACAAATAAACTCACAGCGAGGTTCATCTTTGATAAGGGACTCCACAAAATCTCTCGGTGTCATGTAACACTCGTTCTCATACAATATTGAAGCATGTAGTTTGTACCGCTTTTCACGTCTTGAAATTTTGGCATTCTCTTCTGCAGCTACAAGACTTGGGAAAGGCTTTATCATTCCGTCATGACGATTGTTTAGCAATTTATAACCAATTAACGCACACCCTGATACACCAAGAACAGCTGTACACTTTAGTAAGGTATTATTATTTCTGATCAACACGACAGTCGGTGATGCACCACTTCTTGAAAGTTTCCCTAAGTACGTCCAAACACTACGAGCGAACCGCGCAGCCATTTGACTTGGACGATGGGCATTAATTAGACAATGTACTGATTACGGTGGTTTGAGCATTCTATGGTTTGAGCATAAACAAACACTAAACGTAAAAGAGCAGCTTCTTATAAAATGATGCTGGATAATAACTATTTCGTGTTGGTTAATTTGATTCTGTTCGCTACTTGTGTGTCAGTGATCTTGAGCCAAGACAATAAGGATGCGCTCGCTTCCTCGCACGTTTCTGATCAAATATCTACTGAAAAGGTGAGATCCCATACTTATGCAATGTATAACACATTGTGTCGTCGATTTCTAGAGGGCCTTAACACACACGCATAAATACAAACTACTTGCATGGTCAAGGCTGCACCGTGCTAGTACTGCGATCGCGGTCAACGCTAAAGTCAACTTACAGGGCCGATTTTACATGATGGACAAAGTCAAGCTGTTATCCCAGCATGGCGAAAGCAAACCAAGGGGGCAGGCAGTGTACTACGTAGATCTGTGACCATGACTGCAGTCAATGATCGATTTAATTTTCTGTTTTGACTGTAACTTTCTTTGAAATTATCTTGCCACTGACCTTATCTATTTGCTATATTTTCATGCTCTACTTACTGCGGCAACTTTGACTGTGCTGGGAAACACTGTCTTTCGAGTAAAATCAGTGACCTATTGCTTTAACTGTGGTCGCAGATCGTAGTACAGTGTCTTTCGGAGAGACACTCCCTTGTTGGTTTAACCTGTAAACAAATGCTCTTGGAGTACTATGCAATAATCAAAAAAAATGTCAAATTTATTGTCAAATGATGGATGTAAATTACATGTACTACTAAATTCTGCTATTAATGTACCATAAACTTGCTTCTTAAGGAGTGAATATTTTTGTTTGAATACACTTCTGTCTTACCTCTCAAAGTAGGATAACTGTGATTATTAAAATTTAGGTATTGTTTATAAAAATAGTATGTGGTTTATTATGTCATATGTTGTAGCACTCAACACAACCATTACCATTTAATGTATACAAGTACACGAAAAAATTTGGAATTTTCAACTAGAGTAGGACCATAGCACATCAATAAAAAGTACTGAAACAAGTTGGAGTAGTCCATGATATTAAATCACCCTAAAACAATAAGAAGTGTCATCCCTACTGTGCTCAAGATACCATAACAGAAATGCACGGTAGGGATATAACACTTCTTATTGTTTTATGGTGATTTAATATCATGGACTACTCCAACTTGTTTCAGTACTTTTTATCGATGTGCTATGGTCCCTACTCTAGTTGAAAATTCCAAATTTTTTCATGTACTTGTTTGTTAACTTTTTTTGTAAATAATTTTATTATGACTGGTGAACCCACGCATACCGCATCTGAAATGGCACCGCGCGCCCCAGCTATATCAATTATCGTCTGAAAAGTGAAGTATCCATTACACTTCGTTGTCAGCTACGTTCAATCCATTACACAGCATTTCGAATCTGAAAAATACAGACGATTGATTTCGATTGATTTCGTTACAAAGGGAAGCCATCACATGCTACCACCAAATCGACACCTTTCGCTGTCAGCAAAGATGAATGGGACACAAAGGAGGACACTGGTAAGTCCATACTGCATGATATAGTCCCAGATACATATGGTTCAGCTAGCTATTAAAATATGCTTTCAGGCTCTATTAACACTATTGTCTTTCTGTGGTTTGTCTTGTTTAAAATAGAACAAAATAATGCTCAGGGTTTAAAGAAATATGGTACAACTCTCAATTGACGTGTCATATATGTATACACTTAACTATGGTGGGAGATTGTATTGTATACAGTCCACTTGACTTAACACAAAGACCAGCTGGTAATACACATATACTAGTAATGGCTCTACTTAACTGTGTTGTATGTGGTATTGTGATAAGTAGCATTCCACTAATATACATAACAAAATGCCAACCCAATACCCTTTGGTGATACACAAATACTGATACCATACCGTAGATTTCATCACCTCAAATTATTCAGCATGTATTGAATGCAATATGCTTTAAAATTAGAGTTTCAAATTTTTAAGTGGGTTATTTTTGATACAGTTTTCTTCCTTGATATCTAAAGTCCAAAAATACTTATAAACATGATACCAATGCCGTCTACTGTTAGGTTACACTAGCACTCCAGTATGTGACAATCAATGATGCCAGATTGATTGCTGACTACCACATGCATTTGTAGAATAACTGATACCCACCAACAAAAAGATTGGTTGTAATTCAATTCTGACCCCAGATTACTATTGATAAGTGTCATGTTCAGTTAGTTAAAGGTAGCTTTTTATGGTTGTATTCTTTGCAGACAAATGAAGATCCTGTGAGAAAGACAGATGGCCAACCTGTGAATGCTCCATTAGGAAACCTGGGATTTACCCATGGGTTTATAGCTTCCTTATCAGTCATAATTGTATCAGAGCTGGGAGACAAGACCTTCTTTATTGCTGCAATCCTTGCCATGCAGCATTCACGATTCTTAGTATTTTCAGGTGCAATCTCAGCATTAGGATTTATGACAGTCTTGTCAGTGTTCTTGGGGTTTGCTACTGTGATTATACCAAGAACTTTTACATATTATGCTGGGACAATTCTGTTAGCATTGTTTGGAGTTAAGATGCTTTATGATGGCTATAAGATGAGCTCGGATGAAGGAAAAGAAGAATTGGAAGCAGTACATGAAGAATTAAATAAAGCCAATGAGGTGATAATAATGTTGCAAGAAAATTTGTAGACAAATATAAGTGACATTACAGTAGTTAGTAAAATGCATGGTTATGTGTATTAATTAGAAACAAGATGAAGTAAATGTTTTATGCATGCAATTAATCACGTCAGCTTGTGACCATACTGACCAAAAAGTCCTTTATCTTACAGTGCAATAGTACTGTATATTAGGGATCGTGAAGGTTTGAGCTTTTTTGGCTGGCCAAAAATATCACCGTAAACTTTCATGGTGCCTTGGCAGTGTTGGTTAGGTACAACCAAGCTCAACAGTGCCTTCAGTACAACCTGAAATGCTTCCAAAAGGTTGCTATGAATTTTTTTAAAACAAATATTAGTGGAATTTTCTAATACCGACTGCTTCACTGACTGCTTGACTGATGACTTCAGACAAGTGTAGCTTGATAATGGCTAAGGCTTGATTTTTTCACCGTTTGACACTGCAAGTTAACAAACAAGTGTAAAGGAAAAATTAAGAATTTCAAGTTCGATTACGGATCATAGAAATTTAAAAAACAGTACAGTAGTGGAACAAGGGAGGTCGCCTACACCTTAAGACACTACTACATAGGATCATGGACTAGTGCTCTGATTATCACATTTAAGGGTGTCTTTTACAATGGGTTGCATTATGTACTCTATTTATACAGTCAAAATGTGTTGGTTGTAGGAAGAAGATGTAGAGATGGGTGTAATGAAATCTACCCCACCGATCAGAAGGAGAATATGGTGTCTCCGACTATGTCCTGCAATTGTTATACAGGCCTTTACACTGACGTTTCTAGCTGAATGGGGTGACCGGTCTCAAATCACTACTATCATCCTAGCAGCTCGTGAGGTATGTACTGTGTTTTTATAAGGAGTTTGTGGGGGGAAGAGAACTTGCCAAAATTGTATTTAATGTAGTGGGGTTGAAATCAGCATACTTACTCTAATAGAACATTCAAATACCCTCCCATTGTAGCAAGTGTTTCTAAAAGTTGTGTGTACTGCTAAGCAGTGTAGTATAACCGTATTTCCTCAAAGAGTGTTATTACTCTTCACATGCATGCGTATAAGGCAGTATGAACGTAAGAGAGTCACAATCAGGATCTACTGCTCCACCAGTAGTATGACACTGGGCCAATTGAAGTGTGGGTTTGCCACAAAGCTGAACTATTGTGCTGAGCAAAATGGAGCAGAAGCCATGAGGTATATGGGTCATTTTTTGTGTTCACACTGGGCCAATGGAGCGCCATATTGCCTTATCAAATACCCTGGTCACTGTGTGTATCTAACCCTAATATTTTCAAAACATCGGCTGGTCAATACCTGCACCTATATATTAACCGTTACTGTAATTTAGGCACCAGCCGATTATGCCGGAATAATTTAAAGCATAATAGGTGACCAAAAGCATCAAGCATAATGCCAGCATAATAGGGACTATATTTGAAAATTTAATTAAAATGCACAATGCGCACGCCTGAAAGAAAGCAAATATTCACTGCCAATTATTAGTGCATTTCATATAATATATGAAATATATTATATGAAAGATTAAGATTATATAGATTATATATTAAGATTATATATAATCAAATCAAGATTATATATTATGAGGTGCACATAATATAACTTATTAAACCGTTTCTTTGTTGGTTATTCACACTTTGCAGAAATAAGATTGAGATACTCTAATAGAGCAGTCACTTACTCTAATACAGCAGTCAGGAAAGCTGATATACTCTTGATTTTGAAAGCATAATTTTGAGCATAATAGGCTTAATTTTTGAGCTTTTGGGCATAATAGGCCGGAGCCTACTGTAATTATGCTATAGTCATTTGTGACTGTCTCAGCAAAAACCCGTCTTGTTTGCACAAGCATGCATTTAGATTTTTTTTTAAACCGTAAAATTACAAAGAAAAAAATATGTAAGTTTTTATTGGGCGAGAGAAAAGACTCAGATCAATTAAAACTATATTTGCCTGCTCATAGAGAGTTCGAAAATCTTGGTTTCGTTTCTGTAGCTCCAATGGTATGCATGTCATGTGTATTTGTTTACGATGTGATAAACATAAACGTCATTTCCACATTCATACCCGATTGCATAAATGTCTACAGGGCTCAAACTATATCTTGGTTGATTAGTTAATCCATGGTGAACCTTTTAAGCTAAATTGCAATGTTGTAGACTAATCCAAACGGAAGTTATGGCTGCGAATGTAAGCGTCTGTAGTTTATTTTCAAGATAGTCGCTGTACAAATTGATTTTCTTGCTCTTCTTACTGTTTAGCGCTATAATCCCAAAACTACTCATCACCAAAGGCTGAAACTTTGGTGATCCTTGGACACTGTAGATAATGTCGAGAAAAAATTCAGAAGTTGTGCGAACAAGTCAGGTTTTTGCTGAGACGGTCACATATATGATGTGGTCTCCAAAAAAGTTAGATGTTATTATCAGCAAATTGTCACGCTTTTAGGGGCTTGCTACTAAGGCCATACCAAATTAACCATATGTTTCACGGATTGTTTGCCCTCTAGTAGTGACCCGGCAGGTCGAAAATAATAAATGTAAATCATTTCAGCTGCAACTGACTGTTTTGTTAGAGTTTATGACTGCTCTATTAGAGTATTTCGATCTTGACAGGTGCAAAAGCTAAAGTCCTTCCGAAATAAAGTGGTGGAGCTCTGCTTCCTTCCCCTTTGCTATTACACCTTTTACTGCTTGTGATAATAAGAGTCTACAGCCATATTATAGCACTCTTTAAGAGATCACATGATTTACATTTATTTTTGTGGTTGCCAAAACATTGACCCACACCACATCCGTAAAACATAAGATTGATTTGTCATGGCCTAACAATGGAAAATAAGAATACTACAGTGGAATTTCACTTTAAAACCTCCCTTGTTGTAGTACTCCCCCCAAATGCAACTATTTATACTTATGACCCCATTAATATGGCCACCTAATTATTAAAATCATATTTTTGGTCCCATGGGTGACACTATTAATGAGATTTCACTGGTAAATGTGTGTTTGCCTTTTTGCTCAAGTTATACTTTTATCACAGGATCCTTATGGAGTTACAATTGGTGGTACAATTGGACATGCTCTGTGTACAGCATTAGCAGTGATCGGTGGACAACTGATTGCTCAGAGAATATCAGTAAAGACTGTCACTTTAATTGGAGGACTGGTGTTTCTATTATTTTCAGTCACAGCACTATTACATAACCCCAACAGTGAACAGTCTAGCTATTTAGGATGAAATTTGCAATAAATTACTCTCATGGATGTTTTCTAGATTCTAATAATACTATATAATTTGATGTGTGACAGTATTTGTGCATGCCTTGAATGTACTATCTTATACATTCATTATTTTTAAAGGAAATAAACTTCTATGACTTCTTAGCTTAGGTATTAGGATTTTGGAAAAACATAAGCAATCTGTATTATGAGCCACTACAACATGGTGGTGCATGGTAGTACAACTATAGCCTTATTTTGTAATTGGTTCAATTCTTTGTGTGACAGTAAACACAACTAGTGGCATTTAATTTAAATATTAAGTGGGAATCCAAGCAATAAACACCAGTGAAACAAGATATTATGTAATACAACTGTGGAAAAAAATCTCTATACTGGCATGTCATAATGATTGTTTTGTTCAATGCCAAAGTAGGGATTTTCCCACAGGACTAACACTATCATTCGTATCTCTGATATATACACATAAGCACGAGGGCCACAGGCCCGAGTGCATATAAATCATAAGTGCCCATTTTACATTTAATAGTAATATGTTCCACTTGGGTGACTCACCTGGAAACTGCAGGCATACTTTGTGATGGTACCATAATTCACTTTATTTTCGTGCAAAAAAATTTTGTGTAAATATTTTTGTATGATTTACATAAATGACTGCTCTATTAGATCTTGTATAGGAATTTTCGTACAAATTTTGCATATGAAAATTATTTTACAAAAGCTACTTACAGTATTTATATTGGGCCATGTGAACTTCATTCAATCATGGATAATGTATGTAAGAATCACAAGGTATTGCTGAGGTCAAAAATTTGTGTAACGACCATGTGCAATAAGTATAGAAACTGAAATGTGAGCTCAATGATGTGCAGCTAATATCATCATGCCAAGTTGAGTTCCCACCAGCTGTGCAGTAATGGGATAACAATTACCACAACCTGTGCATACTGGCTTACATTTTCTATTAGAGAAGTGTCAACACTTAGTCTAGAGACAAGAGCTCCAGTCCAATTGTACTTTAGATCAAACCATCCGATTTCCTTATGTGAATATCACATGAAGATATTAAGATTAATAAGATTTCTATGAAATATTAAGAGTTACAACATAAAAATTCTGACAGAGCACACATTTGAATAAGTATGTATAGTGCATGCAAGATCTATATAGTACACAAGCAATTTTGTAAGTTGAAAAGCAGCTACAAACATTCTGGAGGACCATATGAATTATCACCACGTCAGATATACTGTACATACCTTGTATATTATACTTGGCTATCTGAACCCTGATGATTTCAGGCAATGGAAAAAGTGTTTAGATAAGCAAAACTGAAGTCTGTACGTTTATGTATATACAGAGCTCTGTTGAAATACTCTAATAGAACAGTCATTTATTCAGACAGAATGGTCATTTTCCAATTTTAGTTAGATGAGGGTAAGGATAAATGAGAGTTTGATAACTGAGGATCTATTGTATACAGTAAGAAAATATTATTCCTCAGTATTGTTTTATTTTTATAAACCACTATGCTACAGCTGTGCCGCAAGTTCAACATAAACATAGAGTCATGGATTTATAGAAAGTTAAAATGAGTGCTCTTATAATAGAATGTTATACAACCAGAGTCGATTGATTACAAAAGCCTAAAATAGCATATATATTTGTCTGGGAAATGTCATGTATGGCTGATATTGAGCTTGTCTGAAAACTTGTCAGATCAAAATACAAGGAGGTAGTCTGTGGTGAAGCATCCGTAAATAGCAAAAAATGCACAACAATGGTTGAACCGTTATAGGCATCTGTCAATGTCCCATAGATTTTTCCTATGCAGTGAATTTAAATAACTATGTATATCAACACTTTAGTTTGCCTGACATTTTCACTGGGATTTTGAAAACAAATTAATTACTATGTAGCTAAATAAATATTAATATGGGAAATACAGATTGCTAAAAAGGAAGGGATTACTAGGGCTGTAATGTAAACCACAAATCTGTATTTTGACCCTTGCTTTAAAACTCTGTCAAGTCAAAGCCGGAAGGGATTTGTGATTTACGTTATTACTCAGCAATCTCTTCTTGTTTTGTTGCTTTTTTCTTAAGTAGTTTAATAACTGGATTATATACCGTGGTATAATATTTAGCCACATTCAGATTGCAGCATTCTATGGGTACAATATTTACAGAACAGCTGGTTCATGTACAGTACTGCAACTACTGTTGATGGTGCTTTGTATTCTCAATCTCAGTATACTTTCCATGTCATGACTTTACCTAACTAGATATTTTGAGACACATCATTCTAAGACAGCTTTTACAAGCTGTATACATAGCAACAGATTATCATACATCATGATAGACACCAGAGAAGATAAACATTTAGTACATCATGGTGGTCAAAATATGGTAAAATTACTAAGTCATAATGAAAATCCATGCAAGAAAATGTTTACACATTAAGTAGCTAAATGTGTACAGGAAAAAAGTGTTTATAGTTCTTGTGAATGTATGTAGACTCTGTGTATAAGTGTATAGTATTGTGAACTCTGACTGTTATTAAAACAGCCAAGCTGCGAAAAGGGGTGTGGTCTTCCAAATTAGGCTAGGACGTGATATCAAAGGTGGCAGCCAAGAAATGGCTGCAATGTCATTATGTCAAGTAAAGGGCATTACATCAAGCCATACTAGTGCTGAAACCGCACAAGAGTGACGAGCATTTGATGCATGGTTGTACATAACTACACATAGTTTGGTAGTGAACAACGATTCTCACTTCCATACAGCTTGCTATGTACATTGAGTTTCACAGATTATTTTTAAATTCTATACCTGGCTGCCTGTAAGTGTTTTCTTGATTTCAAATGCTGCATTTGATATTAGATGGACTAATACTATTCTGTAAAGGTAATTTTTGTTGCATAAGATGTTCTTAGGATGATTTTTAAAGGCAGCAATTTAGACAGCTTTTGGGGGGATCCCTACTTAAACAGTACTACCGTACTGCTTGATAGACAGATTATTTAAGCCAAGTAGAAGATGGTAAACAGCCTGAATGCTCAAGGGTAAATTTTAAGGTTCAATAAGATGCTTCTTTTTGTTGTTTCTGGAGATTTTTACACAGACTGGTCTATCAGATAAAGCAATCTGTGCTACTTTAATATTATTGGATATTTTGTAGCATAATGGCTACATTTGTTCTGTGGAATAATAAGATGTTTTCTTAGTCTTTCATTGTTTCTAGTGATTTTCACACAGACTAGCCTTTAAAGATAAGACAAACAAGTGTTAACTCTGCCTATTGCTTTCAATATCAGTGTGGTTTTAACATGCATAGCTAAATATCCAAAAGTGGTCATATGACTAACAATCTCATAGCAACTATTATATTGGTTACTCATGCATGCTATAGCACTACGAGATGTATAAGTCTTCATTTAGGTATAATAGTGTCTTAGAACACTGTGATTTTTGAATAAGCTGTTCCAATGTAGTTATGATGGGATTTTGGGTCACGTGACTACTTTTTGGATATTTATGTGTATTAAAATCATGCTGATACCGAATGCTACAAACAAATAAATTAGCACTTATCTGAAAGGTCAATCTGTGTGAAAAATCTCCAGTAATAACAAAAAGATGCATCTTCCTATTTTGAGTGGAAACCCTAACCAGGTAATACAACATACAGAGTGCTTGGAAATGTAGCTACAAGAACAGTAGCGCTAGTCCACTATAGACCATTAATTAACTGAACGGGTTTGTTTACTATAAGTTCTTTGTGATTCGCATGGAGCAAAACCTTGTAGAGCAGTTCTTTTCGCTACCAAACAAAGATGTGAACTGCAGGGGAGATACCTTACGAGTAAATTTATACCATTACCATTGCTTTGTTTACAAACACAAGTTCACTATTTTCTGGCTTGATGCAATAAAATGCAATAAGTTATTATGTCACAAACATATTTTACAAAATTAAACACTTAGTGTGTTATCCCTTTAATGGAAGGGGTCAGCGGAAAAAGGGTACATTGTTTGTATTAGGTGACATAATATCATTGAGCCATTTCATTCACAGCCATATCATTGCAGCCATTCGATATGGAATACTGCACCCTTTTTCACAGTTTGGCTGTTTTGGATCAGATATCATTTCTTTTTGCATCTGTATATACTGATTTTTGTCTTATTTTTTTTACAGGTAAGCAGAAGAACTAGACTTCAAGTGACAATAAAAATTACTTTTTGTATTATTTTGCACTTTATATTAGTTGTTGAATGTCGGGATCTCAAAACACGGTTTTGGTATGGTTGGTTTTCACGTTACAACTCATTGGTATTTAAACAGATTTCCATTACATTTCTGAATGCTATAGTTTGCTGACACATGCAAATAGTCTGCATAAGTGGTATAGCCAGTAGGGGTGACTACAAATTGCACTATCACCAACTGGTCTATTAGAGTATATCTTGATATAATAGTTCCATCATCAGTTACTGTAAGGTTGTAGCAAAACCAACACAAGACCTGCTATTGCATTGGCTGGGGTACTTAGATTTTTGAGCATTGTTGACAGTGAGAGGAACCAAAGAGAGATCTTGTTGACAATGTCCGCACAATATACCAAAGCAGTTATTCAACTGTTAGCAAGCTGTGTGATAGTCTGATCATCCATGTTACATTTTATTAATCATTGAATGTGGAGGGCTTGATACATTGGAAAATTCCATTAACCTTAGCAAACCCTACTGGTCATGACATTGCTCAGTATAGTACACATTTATATTATCAAAATTTTGATGTGAAGTTTTTAATCACATCAATTGTTTTCTGCAGGAAATGCTGTAGTGTAACTCAACTGGCTACACTTGTCATCCATGACATAGTTTGTACTAGTTACAGCAACAACACATGCAGCTACTGTAGTTTGTGGTAACAAATTATTAAGCTGTAACATCAGTCTTGAGACCCTTCTGGTTTATGGATATTCATATAAAATCTCAACTGGATAGTTTGTCCTGCATAATAGAGACCAAACTGTTCTCTTGAACAATTTTCAGTTGTACAGTAACACAGTGTCTTTTGGTGACTATATACAGAATTGTTTGTATACTGAATATATACAGTGTTTGTTTACATGAATTGCAGTTTTGAATGCTGACTATGATAACCAGAGTACTATACAGGTTTATTATTGTATGCAAATTGTGAAAAAATCTCATAGCTGTTATTAAGTAACTTGCTTGTCTAATTGTCTGCTACTGAAAATGACAATTAGGAACATCAACTTCATGTTCAATTGAAGTAAATAAATTACTGAAAAATGTGAAGTTTAGGATGACAGTTTCTCTAAGAATTAAATAATTTGCTCTCTGCATAAAAGAGTAAATCATGCACCTATGTTTTTTTAAAAACTGAATATATTACACTAATGATACAGAGCCGCTTTTAAGAAGTGCAATCATACTAGTGGTATATGCTATTATTGTGAATTAAACCTTTTCTGATCAACCACAGTTAGCTCTGCATAGTGCTACTAGAGAACAATTCTCACAACTAATAAAAACTTTGGTCTACTATAGCTAATTGACTGGTATGACATAGAAACATTTCCATTGGTTGTGTAGTCTGACTTATCTGGGAATTCCCTACCCATCAAAAGAGTTTAAGCGATCATTCCATAATCTGAATAAGATATTAGAGAAACACACATGTTCACTACATAACATGAGAACCAATAACCTCAACAGCTTTGAGCTATGGTGACAACTAACTCCTTGTGTTGATTAAGTTACTCTTTTTAAATGTAGCCAGATACTGTAGCTTCACCACTGGAAAACTCAGATGATTTTAATGACAAAAAGTTGATGGTTTAAAGTCTTAACAATGGGTTAAATTTTGTGTGACAAAGTGCAAATCTGGTTATAAGTCTAATGAGCATCATGGACATACTGTACAGCAGTTGACCTTGTTTAAGATGCTAGTCGTGCTACATCTTTATTGAAGCCTA
The DNA here is from genome assembly GCF_963678975.1 of Dysidea avara. Classification (NCBI taxonomy): domain Eukaryota; kingdom Metazoa; phylum Porifera; class Demospongiae; order Dictyoceratida; family Dysideidae; genus Dysidea; species Dysidea avara. The sequence continues at coordinate 10,737,562 of NC_089282.1, read as the reverse complement.
TGGTTGGAGTCAGATCATTTTAAGACAGATAGAATTATTGGCAAATTAGAAAAAGAGGGTTAGTTGTTTTGGCTCAGTAAAATTAGTGTCTAGACATCAAGCATCTTTGCTTTTCATAAAAACTTTGTGCACAAACTATACAAATCAAAATACAAGAGTAGAGATCACAAGTCAAACAGGTCAGCATGTTAAACTGTTCTAGAACTATGATGGAGCTAGGCATGAGGCTATCATGCTCATAAAATTCAGCATTATGCTTTTGAGCAATGCTCAGTCTGTTAAAGCTCTTCAAAAATGCTAGCAAAACTCTCTACTCCCACACATACCAAAATTATGCTGGCGTAATCACCGCATCCCTAGATGGAGCACGTCAAACCCATTAAAGCCTAACACTTGGAATTGCCACACACATGCACAGATCTCTATTCAGACTCAAGTTCAGTCAGTCAGGCACTGCAATTGCATGGTTTGGTGGTATACAGCATTTTAGACTTCTATTATAACAAGCAATTACCAATATGAGATTATTGTGTAGCAGTAAACTCTGCATACTCTTTTAATACTAATCCAATGTTCCAAGTTAATTCTAGAATGATTTACATATTGACCTGTTTGACTCTTGTTATTTTGCTTTACTTTTCAGCAACATCTATTAAAATTATTTTATTATTTTTACACTACTAGACATGAGTACCATGCAGCAGCGTTTACAAAATGTATGTCAATCTATACACGATTTACAAAACTATATTGTATAAAATTGCTGTTAAATAGCTATTTGGGTCGTTTATATTCTATTCCACATCTCATAACTTCATTACATGAACATCCTGAAGGACAAGCTTGAACTCCTCTTGATAACATCACCTGATGGTGGAAACACACCAATTTAGTAATCAGCATTATACAAGTATAAGAAAAATTAGTAATTTTAAATTTGAGTAGGGAAAGGATAACCTTCTTGTAACAGTAATATTCCACTACTGTGGCTGATCCCAAAGTGTTTGTTACAAAGAAGTTTCACTGTATACAGTACTATGGTAAATTACAAATGATTTATTTGTTAGTTACACTGTACAGTACAATGTTCTTACTTGATGAGTGTGTTTTATTAGAGACTCAAACAATGGATCATCTGGCTGAAGTGCATCATTGTAATTCCAGAATGAACCAGCAGCTGGAATGCCTCTAGGCCAAACCTTCAGTAGTGCAACATATTACTAATCATTATTGCAACCATACAAAATGTACACAACTATAGCTACGGGGGACTATAGCTAATGATCTAATCATACCCACACCAAAGTATCATTTCCAACCCCTCCCCCCCTTCCCCCCATTTGGCTAGATTCACCCTGCCGTTTTTTATCATACAAGACTTCAAATACATTATGGCAAAGAAATCAGTACGTGGTATGTCAGAGTCTACCTTTGAATGTAACATATGTACTCATGGATCAACAGAGGAATATCAGGGCTTAATTTAGAATATTAAGCTAGGGGGGCAAAGTAAGTCCTTTTTTCGGGGTGTTTGGTTTCGGTGGTTCCTTAGGACTATGGCAGAGGATTACAACAAGTATTTAATGGAAGTATTCTAATAAACAAGTTATTGTTGTGCTACTTCTAAAAACCAGGCGCCCAGTAATTTACACACAGCATGCTATTAATTTATTTCTCACTTCGTTTTGTAACAAATACATACAGTACATTAAAATTAAATGTATTTTGTAATTCACCAATTATTTTGGAATTCATCCTTATGTTGCTGCTATGTATCGCTAAGGAAGCGTAACCCTAGCAAACCACTTTAACCACGAATTATGCAAAGAAGTATCTTCTTAACTGTTTTATATTTTGTCTATCGTGTTTTCATACACAAATTCTCAACACAAAGCCTCATGGTTACTCTTATGTACCTATCAATGTTTTTCCCCACTACTATGAAGACAGGCAGAGGTGAGGGTTAGGTAGGGATTAGTGGGAAATCAACCGCTAACTTTTCCCCAGGTGGTGAGGTATTTGATCAAAGCTGATATCTTGTTGAGCTTTAACACTCTCAGTCTATTCTTCAAACACTAAGATTTCTCGCATTATTCTATCTCTTCCACTTTATTCTGACAAGGCTCACATGCTGTCTACTAGATCACATGCAAAAGTAAGCTGTTAATAATACGTTGAGTGATGCAGCTCCTCCAAGATGAGCATGAAGGCTGAAAAGCGCTTTAGTGTCACTTGGTAGCGATGCCTCTTCTGGTATTAAACGAGAGTCATGGTCTTGCTATATCTCCTACTATTCCCATGGTCTTTCACTAGGGAAATTTGGCATGGAAAATGGCCTGAGGTAGAGGGGATTAGAACTTTTTAATGTTCAAATCCCCACCTATCCCCCACCTTTGCCTGTTTTCATGGTAGTGAGACAAAACATCGATAAGTTCATTAATTTTTTAAAGGGGATAAGCCCCCTTTCAAGTCGAGAAGATACATCATTCCTGGTAGCTTGCAAGGCCTGTTAATCATTTTATACGCATGTTACAGCACGTAGGCTAGCCCCTAATTCACCTGGTTTCAGTTACCGGAAACAGCCCCCTTAAAAGTAAACATGATGAAAATAGAAAGTTAAGCTTTAAAACAGTATGTAAACAGCCTTAATTTATTGAATGAAGGTTTTTTGCATGTAGCTCAAAACTTGTTTGCTCATGTGGACACGCAGATACATGGTTTGGACCAAACCAATTTCAGGAAACCAGGCCTTTGGCTGGCTGTGGACAACACAAAAGACATAGTACAATTTGAAATTACTGCGAAATAGATACCATTCCAAGGATAGCCTTCATAAACTCCTGGTCATAATCCTGCTGAAACATCCAGTAAGCTTTCGGGAAATGTATTGGAGTCTCCTCATTCCAGCACTGATAATTTTCACAAAAGTGATCCATCCACATAGCCAGCTCACCACCCAAATACTTATTATTGTGGGGATCCTTTAACACAAAACACGTCAAAAATGACATTGTCAGTACCAACTATCTAGCTATACGCAATAATAATATAAAGATATTGAGAGAAATATGGATTGGCAAATCATAGGAGATTCAGTTAAAACAATATTTTTGTCACTATGTGTTTTGCAATTTTAGCAGTCACGATTATCATTTTTTTTGTCACTTTGTGTTGCTTTCCCTGGCAACATTCAAACGCATGCCTTAGTACTGTAGCACTACTACATGTTTGTATATGAATTGTAAGATAAATGATAATCCGACATGCAAGAACAGTAAAAGACAATGGCTTCTTTTTACACTTAAGTGTGACACGTAAAACAGTTTCATATTTGGCACTGAAATGTATCAAACACTAAGAATTATAACAGTGCAGCAATGAGACACTAAGCAACACTACAAAACCACTAATAACATGACAGTATTAACTGTAGTAGCTACATAGCTATGCCAAGAGCTTTGCAGAACCAGACAGCCCATACTGTTGATTGATTTTATCAATGGTGCAACAAATAACAGTTGGCATTTAACTAACATAATAAATTCAAGGGTAGCCATTGACAATCTAGAAAAAGTCTGTTTTAAAAAGAAATTACTGAGTCATATTTCTAGCATGGTATAATAGTAAAGACATTCTATGCAATCATTCTATGCATTCTATGTCTCATGCATTCTATACATGAGACATACACACATACCTCAAGAGCTATACTGCGCCAAGGTATCCGGGTTTCTTTGCGTGTAACATCCATATAGAAGTAGAGATATTGTGACTCAATACTAGAGAAAAAAGTGTTGTAGTATACATACATGTATCACATAATACACTAGTACTACATAATAGGGATGATACTTCATGCCACAAAACATCACTGGAAAACCATCCTCACCTTTCCTTCGTGATACACTAGTTAGACAAAATCAAACCCAAATATACGCTTTTAAAGCAACTCAAAGTGCTTCCGACAAGTTGCTGTTGAATTTAAAATTTCTAAAACCAATTGACTAACTGATGCTTTCAGCCAAGCATATGTGGTAAATGCTGCGGGTTTACTGTTCAATGTTGCTTAGGTCCAAGATGTACCTTTCTGCCTACCACTGCGGCTATCATGGACTTACCTTTGTACTCCTATGAGTCCAATGCATTCCATACTCTACCACCACGTAGGTGCTGATTCATGGGTAGTAAAGTGATTATTTTCTTTGCTGGCTATCATAAGGCTATCACGAGACTTGATTGTTCATAATTTCAGTAGTAAGTGGATGATGCAGAGGTACCTTTAGTACTGTTATTCATCTGTCATGCTGTAGCTATAATGGGCACAACATAGCTGGAAATGAAGAGGAATGACTATGATTCCTTTAAGTTGGGGCATGCATTTGGTCATGAAATTAATTTTATAAGTCTGGTACCATTCTTTTCTTTGATGCAGTATAGGGGATGTACATGAATTGGTTCACTAATCATAAATTGTGAAAAAGTAAACAAACAAGTACAAGGAAAATTAAAATTAGTAGGGATCATAGAAATAAAAAGCAATGAAACAAGGGAGGTCATCTATATACCTGCAGCTATACTATAATCCAACTTCAGTCATGGATATATTATTTACCGGCTATATATGACAGGTGCACTGGCAACCTCCCTTGCTTCATGGCTATGATCCCTGCTGAATTGTTGTCATACTTGTAAATATTTGAGACACATAACTTTTTACAGACAAGTGACATCTAGGATTTTCTTGGGCTTTTTTTTGAATATCATCAACGTACCTTACACAGAATCATCCATTACTCTAGCAATGAAAGCAAAATATTAAGGATGATAATGTCATGGACACTTGTAAAATCTGCAACATTCGTACCCTTTGAAACTTTGTAGAGCAGTATATTTGAAAGAAACTGGAAAAACAGTAATGTTGTCGGAGATTAGTGTGACTGAACTGTTAACTATTATGCACACACACACACGCACGTACACATAATATTGTAATGTGTGCTGTATTTAGAGCTTAACACGTGATCAATAGTAATGGCATCTTGAGTAGTTGTATCCATGTGCATCACGAAGAGCACGTCCATTCAGTCCCCGAACCTTCTTCTGTACTATCACGCCCCTCAACAAGTGTACAGGTTACAAGCTACCACAGTTCATACCCTTCATAGCCTTTTCCTACAATGTCCACAGCACTGTAACTACGCCAAGCTTGGTATGCCATTCCTGGGACTTCCTGTTGGACAAATCTCATAAATATTATTTCTTCCAATGGACAAGTAAACTACTCACAACATTGCTCTTAAATAATGCTTCCTCCCAACCAATAGGGATCCTGCCAAGGGATAATATGTATTCAGCAATTTCCTTCTCCATTGCAGTAATGCCTGTGATAGAAAAAAAAAATAACACATTCAAAAAAATTATATGGATATGTGTAAATATTTTTGTATGACTGCATACATAAAAAGTCCTGCAATGGTTATAAGCTGATCTTTTCTGAGGAAAGGGGTGGCTAAACTGAAAATGGTCAATAAAACACTTTACAAAGGTGTATTATTGTTCTATTGAAGCAATGTCTCCTCAACAAACAACAGATAATTTCACTGTAAGATGTGGTCATTTGCCAGCAAAATGCATATAAAGTGGTATCTACATGTATAGTAACAGACCTTCAGTAGTGCACCTATCAACAACGTAAGTCTCATCACTTCCCATGTGAAGGTACCGGTCTGGAAATACTTTGACCAACTCATCAATCAGTTTTTTCAAAGTCTTCAAGCTCTTTCCCTTCAAATAATGAAAACTCATAATACAGTACAGTAGTACTGTATGGATTATGGAGGTTTGCACATTCTCACAATAAAATTGACCAGAAACCAGCCTCACAGTATCTTCACAGCACCTTGGCAGTATTGGTTAGGCATAACCAAGCCTAAAAGTACCTTCAGCATGACCCAAATTCTTCCAATAAGTTGCTACGAAATTATTAGGAGAATTTTCTGTTACCTAACTATATATAACTAACATACTTACTAGACAAGCATAACTTGATAATGACTAAGGCTATGGGTTTTTCACTGATAGATGTTGTTTCAGCCTGATTGGTGCCTTTTGACATACTACAGTACGTACAATGCATGCATCATAGTTTTGCATCCTATGCTGACTGTACAAAGTGTCAATTTGTGGTAGCACATTATGGCTTCCCTATACTACATGTAGCTATTACATTTATCGTCCACATTTTCTGTAGTGAATAGAATGATTGCAGAGACATTTCTCATGATGTTCTTTGTTTTATATCACTGTGTAATGGGCTAAATATAGCTGAAAATGAGCAATGGCCATTTCACTTGATACATTCAGATGTTTACTTAATTTTATGCAGATTTGGCACAGTACAGTATGATGTACAAAAAAAATTTTTTTTGGTATACATGCCCCAGTAAATCACTGCACACCTTGACAAACTATTAAGGTACACACCTCCATAAGTGGAATTTAATTTGGTAAAAGATTACGAGGGTGCAACCAGAGTAAGATTACAAATGGAGTATAATACTCCCACAAGCTGTCATATAATCTAATGGAACATTCCGCTAAATGGGTCAAAGGAATCATAAACTTAATTGCAAGTTTAACTGTCTTCTCTGCTGTTTAAAACTATGCCGAAAGGCAAGTGTCTGGCCAAAGTGACAAATTGAATCAAGCCTGTAGCATTAGCCATTACTGAGTTACACTTGTTTGAAGCCAACAGTCAATCAAACAGTCAGTCATTAAGAAATTCCTTATTGTATGAGATCAGGTTGCACTAAAGTCACGTTTGGCCTAACAAATACTATGTATTTGTGAAGGGAAATGTGGTTAGGTTTGGTTCAACATTATTAAAATGCATGATCCTTACCATCCAGTACTGCAGTACTGTATGATACACAACTGCAGTTTACATCTTAAACAGTAAAACAAATAATGTCATATTTATAGTGAGTACAATCACAGTACTATTATATAGTTCTCCTTACCTCTGGATCATTGTAAATCTGTCTATGGTCATCATTGCAGAACTCCATATGGTCACCTGCAAGTGGACTGAGCCCCTTGGCATGTCCACTATATATACAACACAATGACAGCATAACAAGCACATGTCCTCTGGGAATTTGTGCTTTGTACATAACTCCGTAATTTTTAATTTTCAAATACTATCAGCCATTTTGGACGTATTGGATAGGTTGTGGTCTTGTAGTGTGTAGTTGTCCTTGTAGTGTCATGTAACAGTAGTTTTGTTTCAACAATACCTATAAACTGTGTAGTACCTGGTTGTGACAATGTGCAAGGTGAAAGTCAGTATAGTTTCCATCGCTTCCTAACCAGCAATGATGAGAGATCGAGGGAGAGATGCAAGCAATGGTAAGCAGCTATTCAGTGAGAAGGATGGTTTGCAACAGAGTTCAGTGGTTCCCACTTCATTAGAGTAAGCTGCTGCGTTATTCAATTTATAACATATCCTGCAGCACTAATTATCGTGCTAAAACATAATTGTAATTAATCATGTCATTATCAGTGACAAAGTATAGCTACATAACTGTGATGTGTGTTCCACAGGAATATACCATGTGGATTTTGCGCCATCAGTGTTTCCTCATATACCAGAAGATCAGATAGCTAAGCAGTATGAGAAGGTAGAACTCTATGAGCAGTGAATGGCTCAGCAGAGAAATATACAATCTGCAGCTGCTATTAACCAATCCACTGCTGAGGATCGTAAAATCAAGGCTGCAGTTAATAATACTATGAGATTTTTGTTGAATTTTGTTGTACAGGAAGGGGAATCTTTTGAGTTTTTCACTAAAAATGCAAATGGCTTAAGAATGGCATTAACAGAATTGACAAAAAAAAAGTTGAAACAAGTTCAGAAATTTAAGAAGCGGAGGGAGCCAGAAGTGAAGCAGATAAAGCCAGAAAAGAAACAGAGCAAGCAAGGGAAGAAGCAGAAAAGGAGATGAAAGAAAAAGAGTGAACAAGGAAAGAAGCAGAGCTGGTAAAAGCTGACTTAGAGGAGTTGAAGAAAGATCTTTTGATGTGGGAATTGTTAAAAGAGAATGGTGACAAGGTTTTGTTTTATACAGGCCTGCCAAAATTCTCAAATGGTCTTTGAGTTGGCATAATTAGACCACATGGGAACAGGAAACCAGATAATTTTACAGAATTTCTAAAGACCATGGTAAAACTCTGACTTAATTTGAAGAATGCTGATTAGGCATATTGTTTTGAAAGTGACTATTCACAATTCTGTATGTAGCTTTTAAGTTTAATTCGATGGCCAAGCAGAGAGGAAGTCCAAAAGACCCTACCAGAATGTTTTTTTGGGACATCTCAAAAGACAATTGTAATCATTGATTGCACAGAAATTTTCATCGAAAGAGCAACTAATGTATTGACAGTTCAGTCTTTGCTAAGTAAACCAATGAGCAATCACCTCAGGTAAAGTAGATTTGATCACAAACTCATCTACTGCAGGTAACAAAGCGGTATATAGCTCGCTATCGCTTTCAACTTCTTCCACATGCATTTCATCAGGGCTCCAAACCAAAAAGTAGCACTTGTTCACTTCACAAATAATGTTCAGTTGACACTGTACCTGGTAATAATAAGAAAGAGACCTGTCCAACTGAAAATGTTCTTTAACACAGAAGCTTTTGCTTCCTTCTAGTCCTGAAAACAGCTGCTTGCTACAGTTGCATGGACATTTAACTTCCATCAAGCTTCTTCCATGGCAAGCACACGAAACAATACCATCTGGGCTTGCACCCATAAATGGATATTTTGAATTGATAAACAGACCACAATTGTCAAACTTCACATCTAAATGATATGAACTGCATCTATCTCATGCTGGCAACCCCACACAGTTGCTGTACTAACAAACGTACAGGCCTTAGGATACCATATTTTCTTTATCAACGATTTGGATGGATTGTTCACATCCATACGTATTACAGCTTTCAGATTGCTAGCAGTAACTCTATCTACTCTGTGAGCTTTTGAATGTGTTAGCTGGTTTACCATCACAAGAAGGGTTATCACTGCTACATACGAGATATTCGTATATATTCGTGTAGCTCACCACGACTGGTAGAGATCCACAGCTAACAGTTTCATCAATGTAAGGGCATTACACTTAATACCAACAAGTTTCTCTGTGTAGCGTGCTTTCTCTAATTTTGGCAATGCTGAGGCATACTCATACTCGGAGTACAAAGTAATTAACCAATCCACACTCCTTACAATCCATTTAGCAGTCTAAACAAAACTACCACTACAAGACACTACAACAGCTACACACAATACATCCATAATGGCAGATGGAATTAAAAATTACAGAGTTATGCGCAAATCGCAAATTCCCCTATACATACAGTAGGTTAAATATGTGAGCAAGGTCCAAAATTTTTGTGAAATTTGTAAATCGAAGCTTACATTAACTTGCAAAATTTCTGTTGGCATCTGAATTTTTATATTTCCGGGTGAGCAGAGTTTTGCCTAAACCTTCTGCATTCTTAAATTTTCGTAACTTTGTCCAAAGAGATACATAGAATTACGGAGAAATCATTCGGGTCTTGCAGATTTCACAATTGCAGAAATTTATGCTGGAGGCTATTATAAGAGTTTCCCAAAATTTGTACCTCGCAACAATAATCTGCTGTACAGTACAAAACACAATGCAGCATAACAAGCATAGCAACAGGCATTGTAACACTATTCTTATGTAAAGTTGGAAACAGCAGTATGGCTGTCTAGGAGAGAAAGCTAGTCAATTAAAGTCCAAAACTGTAACTAGCAGAAGACCATCTTTGGTCAGCTAAACTTACGGTAGTTCAATTTCAGGAATAACTCTTATTCCTCTCTGCCTTGCATACTCAATGATATCTCTGACATCTTTCTGTGTATAAAACTGACCAGGCTTTAAGTGAGCAGTGAGCTGGGGAAACCTAAAATAATACAGTAAACAGCCAGCACAGTACTCAATATAATGTGGATAAATGGGAATTATGCAGTAGTGCTGGGCGATATTGATTTTTCTTATGTCATATGTCATGGCAAAATTTATTCATGATATGAATATATATCATGATATACACTATACCCATAACTTTATACTTGATAGCTTACAAGTTACAATACTTAGTCTTAAGGTTGATCTTTGTCATCTTATCTATTACAAGCTAGTGTAATTGCATTGGTACTTTGGACTACTGTTCTTACTGCCCACTGCATTGCATTGACCATTGTAAACATATCTGTGTATTTACCTAGCACCTTTTGAAATGGTAGAGAGGATACTAGATTGGATGTACATATCTAATGGTACAACTACACTCTCAATGAGGATGCATACAAGGCTTTGCAAAATCAGAGACATCATTTTATAAGCTTACACAGTACTAGGTTGGTCACGTGAGTTATATCACGATAATAATTTCTAGCTATCATATCACGACATAAATAAATATATCACGATACAAAATATATTCATTATATTGCCCAGCACTATTATGCAGTATGTGAAATCTCAGTTAACCAAACCCCTGGGGACCACCTAGTTCTCAGATAACTGAAAAGTCCACAACTCTGAATTTTATGAATAATTTTTAAATTAACATTTCTGCAAACAAATTTTCAACTACTCTAATAGAACACTCACTACTCTAATAGACCAATCCCTTTCAGCATCTGGTTTAAAGGAATGACTGGTGTTCAAATAAGGTTCCACTGTATAGCAGACACAATAACCACACAGTACAGCCTTATTGCTTAATGTTACATGTTAACACACAGTGAAATTTGCCTGATCAGGTCTGTCACAGTGTAATACAGCCAGATCAAAAACTGACAAAAACCAGGATGCAGTGATTCCCGTAGTCCCAAGGTGTTCATAGTATGCAGGTTTCACTGTACGATCTATTACACAACTAACACTTTACTCTCCATACTGTATCTGCAATAATCACTGAGGTGAAAATGAAACACATTCATCTTTAGGTAACTCAGCGTGTCTAACAGAGTGAACACTAGTTCTTTAGGAGAAATTCTTCGTCTGAAGAAAACAAGAGCACAAGAAATGATAAGTACACCATGAATTCTATAGGATACACATTATGTACATGTACATTGTAAATTATACTATATGTAGTACATGTGTTCATGTTCAGCTGATTGCTCAAAAACATGTGGATGAAATTACATAAGATCTTTATTTAAAAGTCCAATTTATTTACAAACCATCAAAATTTTCACAATAGGGTAGCCATGAACGTGTACAGTATAGTATGATTTCCCCAAACTTGTGGTTGAGTCCAACTGCACTTTCACATCTTTACTGTCAGTGCTAATTATCTAGTTGGCTATGATGTTATCTCTCTAGCTAAACACTACCTTTTAAACTGACTTTTCAGGAAGCAGCTCAACATGAACACTGTAATTATATGGCACAAATTAAGAAATGAAATATTTCTAATTAGTTGATAAAAGTATATTATATACCACTCACCCAACATCAAGCAGTAAGCCACGATGTCTATACATTGGATAATCCTTGATGTAAACTTGTGAGTAGGAAATACAAGAGTGGTTGAAGAATATTTGTGAAATAGTCTCCAGTCCATAACTAAAACACAAGCAAAACAACAGTAGTATAAACAGGGCATAGAGAGTATACATGTTCAACAACATGTATGTTCTATTAGAGTATCTGCTTAGTGTCATGGCATGAGGCAAAGAATTTGGTTTTCATTCAACCCCATTTGTAAATAAATAAATGGAAGTAGATGCCTCGTGAATATACATAAGCTATGTTAGCAATAATACACATCTTTAGTTCATTAAAAACCTTTAACTTATCTACTACTGAACAAGAAGCTGAGAGTACTCAACACTTCACAACATGTGTATGCCCAGTTGGGTTGTAATAAAGATGCAGGCAGTGTAGCTAGGCAGCATAAGATATCATACCCAGATGGTGATGCACAATACAAGGTGCTTTGATGCCTCAAATCCAACTACTTATGTGCATTACTTTTGCCACAATGTCAGACAGTGAAGCAACTATTCTAAACACACACGCACGCACGCACACTTACATGGCACCAAATGGTGAAGCAGAAATTATGGTGATATCTTTAGTCTCACTACTGATTATCACCTCATATTTTCTATCACTATTGAGATTTTCACTATCATCTGATACACGAACATTGATAGTGTTTAGTTCAATAGCTTTGTGTGTACACTTGCTGTAGTCACCAGTAGTAATCAATGATTGATATCTCTTAACTGCATCCCCGAGAATCTTAGAAGCTGTTTTAACTTTAAACTTCACATTACTACCAATAAACATGGACACATCTTCACTAGGTAATGCTGAGGTGTGTCTGGGGAGTGGCCATATTGGTAATGTAGCATCTGGCCGTGGTACATGTGACTTGTCTGAGAACCTCCAACTTGAAGGACTTGACTGAAGTCCTACCACATACACGTAGATAGTCTAACTTAACTAGAGCACGATCTGAAGTTGAATCACAGCACTGATTTATAAACCCCAAGTACCTGGGGCAGACTGGGCAGCTGGGGTTTATAATCTAAGATCACAGCAACACTGCTGAGTGCCTTAGACATTTTGGTGCATTAACTTACCTTCGTTACTTGGAAAGAAATAATATCGCAAAAGAACTAATAGAATAAGAATTGTGACAGCAAAGCATCCTACTCTGGTCCACTGTCCCATTATTCCTATTAAAGAGCAATTTGTTTAGTATATTTTAAAAGCCACGGCGCTTGTAAATATATGTTTAAAAATTGTTAGGCGATAACTACTCCAAGAACTACTCCACTGCTGGCATGTTTAATACCTACAATGGACACCTTCTGAGTATTCCGGATCACGTGAGTTACTAAGAAACGGTTAACTTCTAGAGGTCACCTTTCCTTTATTCTGCTCAGAGTTGAAACAACATGGAGGTATTGTTTCAGTACTTGGATCAGTATCCAATGATGCGAAATTTCGTATTCCTACTGGGTAGTTTGTATGTCTTGAAGATAATGGTGTGGCTAATTCCACTGATGTGGGGTGATGTTAAGGCGTATCTTCTCAGTGGGTTATTCCATATGGACATGAAATTTTCGCAGTACAAGTGGGCAGTTGTTACTGGTGCGTCAGATGGAATAGGAAAGCAATATGCTATTGCACTAGCAAAATTTGGAGTTAATGTAGTGTTGATTAGTAGATCTGAGGATAAGCTGAAAGCAGTGGAGAAAGAAATACTGGATCAGTGTAACATGTTGGTTAAGATAGTAGTAGCAGATTTTTCAGAAGGAGCCAACATCTATGACCACATCAGAATGGAGTTATCAGGATTGGAAGTTGGAATCCTCATCAACAATGTTGCAGCATGTTACGACTACCCAGAGTATTTTCTGGAAATACCAAGTGAGCGTTTGCAGCAAATTGTCACCATTAATACTGCGTCTGTTGTGATGATGACTAAAATTATTTTACCAGTCATGTTGGAGAGAAAGAAAGGCATCATAGTCAATGTATCATCTATTGGTTCAACGTTTCCGCTGCCTTTATACACTGTATATAGTGCTACTAAGAAATACATAGATTACTTCACTGCATCTCTTCAGTATGAATACTCCAACAGGGGAGTGATAATACAGCATCTTCAACCATCTACTGTTGCTACAAAAATGTTAGGAATTGAACAAACTAGTTTTACGGTACTAAGCCCCAAAAAGTATGTACGTGATGCTATATCAACCATTGGCATACAGGACAGGTCATTTGGTACACTAGCTCATGCACTACAAGGATGGATATTTAAAATACTACCAGAATGGTTTCTGATGCCATTTATTTTTAAAGCTGAAATTAACATGAAAAGGGAGGCTATAAGGAAACTCCAACAAAAGCAGTAACCAACTTTTGTGTGTTAAATAGCAGATCTTTATACTGAGAAATTTAAGTACCCAGTATACATATTTTCATGAAACTTGTCAACTTAACAAGCTAAATAAGTGTAAAAGGAAAGTGCCTTTAAAGTGTATATTGCCTATTATTCACACAGTGACCACTCTTCTTTTCTTGATGTACTCAAATGGATTCTGTTATATTTCATTGGAAAAAAAAAAACCATGCACGCATGATTTGGGCTTCCTATGTTATTGGAACACATGTATGGCTCTCTAATATGTGATTAGCATTATTATAATTAATAGTACATTGAAAATAATAAAACAGTACTATGAGGAAAAATATACATTTGCTATAGTAATGCTAGAGAAATCCACAAAAAAATATAATTTGTTATGATGACTTCGCCTGCTTTGATTCAAGGTAAGTTGTAATGATAGAGTTAAACATTTTGAATTCAATCCTGTCATCGTCTGGTTGCAATAATGTTTTCAACAGCTCCCCTTTGTCTAAATCACTGCATATAAAAAATAAATTTACTGCATAAATAGCTATAGGATTGATAACCTGAATAGTCTTCGTAAAAATCCATTGAAAGTAATTCCAATAACTCCGTCTTGAACATGATTCCATGATTCTATGTACATGAGTACCAAAACAATTGTTATATCAGAAATTGAACTAATTTTGCATTATATATATATATATATTTTTTTTGTAACAATTCTGCATGACAGGTCTTATTTTACAATTTTATTAACCTGAAAATCAGAAAGTTTCCATAGTCCATTCTTGTACTCTAAACTACATGCACAACTATGAAAGAGTGGCAGAGGTTTGTAGAAACTGATTAAAATATGGTACAATCAAGATACTCCAATAGAGCAGTCAATCACTCACTTTTAGACCTCTAAAAACTGCAAGTAGCTACTTAGATTACTTATAACAATGATCTCCAGGGAGGAAGGTGTTACTATGGACAGCCACATACTATAGGAAAATCTATATGGAGTATTTAGGGATGCAATGCCAATTTACAGCCATTTGTGATTTTTCCATTGCTAACCACCAGAAAACATTGATATATTCCTGTTCTAAGAGTGATAGCTATATGATTATCTTGAGCACAACATGAGTTTAAGGTACAGTTTGCTTTGATTGTCAATTAAGGAATCCTATACTTGTTATTAAAAACGACAGTGTCTTGTAGTCATTAGCTGTCTTCATTCAGCATGGAACCTGATGATACAGATCTTAGCTCAAAGTTAGCTTAAGGATAATCATTCTGGCAACTGTTAGTTCCTTTAATCATGCGGTGCTCCAGTCAGAAAATAATTCAAGTTTTGGTGACCATCAATAATAACCATGACTACCAAAATTCACATGAGCAGTTCCAGGAATTTTGGTGACTGGTTTCTGGTACATGTCAAAATTTGTGGGGGTCTTGCATGCATGCTCTCACAGGAACTTTGGTCCAATTCATATGCAATAATTATGTAACCAGGACTGTGAGAATAAATAGACTACTCTTTCAAACTTTCATAGGCTATAACTTTTTAATACCAATATGCTATGACCACACTCATCACAGTATACGCCACACACAAAATCATGCATAACAATTTCTATAACAACCTTCACTGTTTAATAGAAGAAAACATTCATAAATAACATCTGAAGCATCAGTACTATCACTACAACTTTGTAGTAGTGAAACTGCCTTCTGTACAGGGTCCACTGGTGGACGTGTCAGCTTTTCAAAACTGTAGTAGTTTAGGAAACTAACATTACATGCCTACATACATCAAGCTAATTACTTTAATAAGGATACTGATCTGATAAAAATAATAGAGGATCATCTGGTTGATCTTCTACCAACTGTTGAAGGACATCTTGTACTGCAGCCAATACTTTGGTACGTTCTGAAAGACCATATATTGTGATGCTTATAACAGTAAAGTTAAATTGATGTTCCTAAACATTGCATGGTAATGGTATCTTCTAAATAGCTTTATATCCCAGTGAAGCTATACTTTAAAGAATTTACTTGGACAGTAGGGTATAGTTATTGCCCAGGCAACAACTGCCATAATTATTCATGTTGGACAATATGGTAGTTATTTATTAAAATGTGTAATGTTGGCAGTCATCAAAAATGAGTGTTAGCATAACATGCTTACGATGAAGCCATATAATTGAAAATTACTTGTAATGAAAGAGACCACAGTATAATTAAAATAGCCAATTTACCCATTACGAGATAAAATTAACACCATATTATAAACATGGCGCCATGTATGGAGATGGGGCTCAAATCATCAGAATCCTTGATGAAATGCTATTCAAGGATGTGCAAGAGTTTATGCATAGACAAAGGGAAAGAAAGCTAGAGTCTTGTATTGCCAAATTTACATGTTCAGGTATAATAATATCAAGACACACAGTATAGTGTGTTGTGTGGCCAAGAAAGCCAGTGCACCACACCATGAGTACATTAACAGGAAGAGAGAAAACATCTTTTTTTCATGCATGATAGCTAGCTCCATGGCCCCTTCTCTAAAGCACACCATTTTTGCATTATAGCTGTCCGCCAGGTAGGGTAGGCCAAACAGCAAATTTGACTAAATTCACAACAGCCATTTGCGAGGTATGGGCATTCAAAGTTTCAATTATTTTCTGTTTTTTCTTCTTGTGCCATATGGGGCTTTGCACACTTTGCAAAAATTGCTATAAAATGTAAATGCGTATTTCGATTGCCTTGATCTTGGCACAAATGAAAGGTGAATTCACGTACCAAGTTAGCTGTGAATCTCATTAATATCCAAGGAGTTATGAGCATTTATTCACGTTAAAATATCAACCTTTTGTCACGGCTACAGGATTAACCAAGTATGGGAATAACATGAAAATTGGTGTGTACATAGGCTTAACATCATTCATAGTGCCTTTTGATAGTTTGAACTACAAAGTTATAAAGCAAAAACTAAACAAGTGTAAAATTGTGGGATCGAGATGCTCTAATACAGAGCAGTCACCGCAACGTAACAAAAATGTCGAAGAAAGCTTACCAGAGTTCAAACCAGGGACTTCTGTACCTAACACCCATATCCTTATCTTGGCTGATCACCTCACTTAATTTCTGCATTATAAATGAAAAATATAAACATTTGTAATATATAGATCTACCGATAGAAGTATTGGATTGTTCTAGAACATTCTATGTATGTTTTATTAGAAGTCCTCAAAAAAAAATGCGGACTTTAGTAGAGTACTACAACAATATTACTAAATATGGAAGTAAAATCATGCAATACAATACATTTATATCTGTCGTCAACAATCATCATTACGTCTGTATAGAAAAGAAGAAATGTAGTAAAAACAAACCCCGAAGTCAGCCATAGACTAGTTTTTGGGCCTTAAAGTACAAAAAGAAGTGAAATCCACACAAAAACAGCCAATCTGTGTAAAAAATGGTGCTGCTTTAAAACGCCTGGGTGAAAAAAGTTGTGGAAAATGCACACAGCCATTATTAAAATTTATTAGTAGTAACAACATTTGCCAATTGGCTGCCACCTTTGATTTCGCTTTCTTCACCCAGGCTAATTAAGGTTGCACCATTTTTTTTCACAGTTTGGCTGTTTCTGTGTGGATATTGATCACCACAGAAAAAACCAGTTAATCAATTACTACAGACAAATTCTTAATTAGTACGATAGAATGACACCAAATTTGGAAAATTCAGTGGAAAACAACATGCCTCATAATTTGGGATTTCCCCAACTGGGTAATTAAACTCTCCATTAGAAAAATTTACGGAATGTATATTTCAATCAACTAGTTCCACCAATTAAGCTAATGTTGTAAAGTTGTTTTAATGCATAATTCCTAAGAGTTATTTGTGAAAAGGGGTCTTCCACACACATCCAAGTCCATGAACTTGGAGACTATAACTTAATTTCCAAGAGACATAGTGTAGGACCATAAGTCGTGCACCATCATAACTCGTGCAGTTCCCACTTCTCTATGTTACGCTCCATAAAAATATGGAAATTACTGTCTTCTGACCATGTTTGATGAACGGTAAGTTGCGCGAAACATGTGATCTCCTGCTGAAAAAATTGCACAGAAAAGTATAGGACATTAGGCCAGGAAAAGTGTGTGACTTAAGGTGTTCTATTATGTCACGAAGGAAGCACCATTATCAGTAATAGAAATTATCATTATAATCAGTACCTGCCATGGCCAATCATTGAACACTTGACTGGGCAACACTACTACGTGAACCAGCTTTCTAAGCACCAGAAATTGCTCCATACATTTTAGACGCGTGACTTAATGTGTCACTGCATGGCTTTCGGTAACTTTTCATGTTTAAAAATGCTTTATAGCACACAGAGCTATCCATGCCCTGGGGTTGACTAGTCACGTGTATCAAGTGTGGATGACATCACTAGTCATACAGTAATGTTATAAGCAGTGATGCAAAAAGCGCATGACTTACAGTCTCTTGCGCTACAAACCTGAAACTTTCTCAATCTATCAAGCTATGTTGGTGCTCACTATACTGAGCAAGTTCAAGGAAATTGCTTTTTTCAATCAGAAGTTATGTATCTTCAAAGTTGGTAATTAGATGATGTGTGTGTAGAATACCCCTATTGGAAATCCAGTCACATATAGCCATAGCCACATGCATGAATATAAGTACAAAATTGTAGAGCAATTATAAGTATTTATTGGTTATTACATAGCTCCTTTGGCTATGGTATCAGATCGGTAGGTATTTTTCTGGAGCACTACTTTGTCTTATATCATCATCATTGTATCTGCATCCTCAAAGCCAGTTTATGGTTGAATTTAGGGTATTTACAATACAAAATAATTGAATTCATGCAAAAACAGCCAAGCTTTGTATAAAAAAACTGGGAACGCCTTCAACAGCCAGACCAAAAAGGTTGTGAAATCAAAGGTAGTGGCCAGAGGAGGTAGGACACGATGTCACAATAATTGTGTGACGTATATGTACTGTTCATTTTTAGCATAGGGTCTAGTTCTAGTAAATCGTGAAGCATAGTGCTTATGATCAAAAACTAGTGGAGAAATTGTTTCATGTGTTGAGCTTCATTGAGCTCCAGTGATTTTACAATGAACTTTGCAATAGAGCATTGTTTAGAAAAATTCTGATCTTATTTTCAGGTACCTGTTATTATTATTATTGTTTTCTTAGTCATTAGATGCAAGTAGCCAGTATGGTTAGTTTTTCATCATGTAATTATCATTGGAATTCAATTACATTACACGAATTCAAATCATGTGTTATGACACCATGTCCTACCCCCCTGGGTAGTGGCCATGAAATGGCTGCAGTGATGTTAACAGCAAAATTTGTTATCATTAACACCATATATTGCAGCCATTTTAGGGTTGCCACCTATGATTTCACAACCTGTAGCTGGCACATGGGATTTGAAGGCAACACCCTTTTTATACAACTTGGCTGTTTTTGCATGGATCAATCGTAAATCTCTGCATGGTGTTATTTACATCAAAGCATTACGTTTAGGGTGTTGAATAAACGGTATGTTGCGAATGCACCTGCTTATAGCCATAAAGGATCTATGGTATCTCCGAACTGAAAATTAAGCTGCTGGAGGACCAGTTCCAACTGGGGATCACAAGCCACCAGTGTCAGCCTTGCTGTTCGGTCTTTTTATATGGTGCAAAATAAAAGGGTGCCTAAATGCAAATGGGTAATTTAAACTGTCCAGTGCTAAACTGGATACAGCTATGTGCGGATAGTGACGGTGTGCGCCGCCTTTCTAACTGCTTCCACTTGTGTCGGCACTGGCTATAGTATGTTCACGTTGAGCTGAATCCTCAAAAACATTTAATAACTCATGGATGTAATTACACACGATCTTGAAATTTGGCTCATTTGTAGTACTGCTTGACCCACTAAAAATGTTTCAAAATCTTTTTGTCCAAAACGTTTGACATAATTAATATTTACGGCCAATCAAATTTTCACAATACATTTCCTATGGGGAAACCATATAACTACAGTTTCCATTACAACCCTTTCCCGAACTTGTAATGGAGCCAAACCGTACGTGTCTGTTGTTGACACCTTTGCTGTTACCAATAATCATTTGGTTGGCTGAAATGTTAACTCTGTTGAGAAAAAAATTCTACTTTAAATTTTTCAGGATTCAGCTCAACCATATATATATATATATAGTACGTTGCTTTCCATATCTGAAATCCTTCGAACAACATAGATTACACTCATTACTACTGACCTAGATAACTCTTGTGTTCTGCCGTGTTTTCCTGTGCCTGGGACATAAAAGCTTCGATTGCAGCGAGGTCTCTGGTAGCGAGAATGTTGGACAATTAAGGATGTGGGCGGTGACCTGCGTATTCTAATATTTTACTTAACTACTTGGATCGATGAAAACAGATGGAAATTTCAGCTATTCACGGTTGTGATGCCACATGGTCAGTATCCAAGCAAATTCTAATTGCGAGCTAATCAGTTATTTGGAATTACTTTCGATCCACAGCGTGAGTATCTCTGTTCCAGGAAGTGTCAAGACGGTACTGTTACCTTAAGCAGAGTAAGAAATTTATATAAAGCTCGAGACAAGCTGTACCAGTATACGTACGTAATGCATGCAATATGTATGAGATGTGGCGTATAACCACTCTCATCATATATAACTACTTCAGCCATAGCTATACTGTAGTTAAGTGGGGGTTGCGACCCTCTACAGCTAATATCAAAACTTGTCGCTACACCCGAAGAGGGTCAAAATACAATTTTACACAACATCTATTTATAGCTAGTTTGTAGTAAAACAGCTTAAAATCAACTCATGTCATATTTGCAGCCAGTTAAACATATTATACTAACCCCAGGGGTTAGTATATCTATGGTTAAACATGTTCATCTAATTTGATGGTTCCAAAAAACAAGTTGATCGATTCGAAACGCATTGTTTCTTGTCCTATGTAAAAATACATGTATCATTTTATATAAATGCAAAAGACACAAAAAGCAGTTATCAGCGCACATAATCTCTAGCAGCAAAATAAAGCCCTTTCGGAATTGCTTTATGCAATGCCACTTGAAGATTTTGTTTTAACATTAATTACCATGGTGACCTTTATTCACTGTTGATTATCCATTCCATACCAATTTCTTGTTGTATCATATACCCCAGGTAGGAATCCCCCCTCCCCCCCCAAAGCAGCTTGTTACACCACTGGAAAATAAATCCATGTTATTACCATGCATTTGCCATGGTCCCCGTGAACATACCCAATTGGTATTTTACATGGGTAATGAGATATGTATGGAATAAAATAATGTACCCATGTACAGCTTCGTGGGTTTGTATACATGCACGACCTATGAAAAAGCTGCAAAGTCATATGCATGAAAAACCCATGAATATATTTCATAGGCTTTCCACAGGTTTTTGATAGGAGTGACTTCACAGGTTTTTCATGGGTATGCATGCATACATACCCATGAAAACTTACTCTTTCATGGGTACATTATTTTACTCCATGCGTATCATGGGTATTTCATTACCCATGAAAAACATCAATTGCGATTTTCATGGGTATATACATTTACAGGGATCATTGGGACTTCATAGCAATAGCATGGATTTACTTCCAGTAGTGTTACTCTGAACCAAATTTAACTTGCTAAACTGACTGACTGTCATTCTATTTGTCACAGCTTAGTGATTATATTAGAAACATACGGTTTTTGTTCAGTCTATTGCTTTGCTGAATTATGTACCTGAACACATAATCTGGTAATACAAAGTTCTGCCCTTTGGGAGGCAGGCCACCTTTTTGATAAACTCTTCCCCCCTTTGAAATAGTTTAAAGAGAAGCATCAGGAACAGTACAGTAACAACCTGAGATTGTCTCATTTACTCAGGTAGCTGAGAATACACAAGAAGCAATCTAAGGGAGTCCAAAATACAAACAATTTCCTGGTGGGCATGCCTCCACACCTCCCTAGATGCTTACCCTTGAGGATGAACTTTATTTTGCCCCCCCCCCCCCCCCCCTCCCTTCCAAGTCATTTCCTAGATTAAGGCCTGGTTCTGCCTTTTCTCTTGATCACTGCACTAACTCCTACACATCACGGAATTCGCCCTTCATCAAGGAATTCGCCCTTCATCAAGGATTCTGATAAGCCATATTAGATCTCCATAAATTACAGTATGTGAAAGTTATAACAATGATTTTAATAAATGGTATTTTTGTGTATCTTTTACCTTATGGCTGGATTTTAAATTTATGGTTAAGTTGACAAATGTTTTAATATGTAGTACAGTGCATGTGAAGTACTACGCTTAAGTGCTATTACTCATTGTGTAGGAAGAATTTAATAAAAATACAATATGGAGTCTACTGCTAAAGAAAAAGGTTTGTGTATATGTGATGCTGGTATTTCAGTTTATGTTAACACTGTACTGTTCACATATGGATTCAATGTTATACGTATGTATTACTTACAATCCACAGTGAAACTAGCATTTGCCATTACCTCTACACTGTGACCTCCATGTGTACGTAATTAGCAACTTACCAAAAAGTAAAACTATATAATTATAAATCATTGTTGACTGGTTGAATTCTAGTTGTCATGCCTTGTTAGCATTAATGCAGGGACAGTTTTAAGGGGGTGTTTTAGTTTCTGACATTCTTTTATCCCAACTTCTAAATGTTATACAGCTGGATAATTGTGGTCTCAGTGTATAGGTTGGTTAAGAAGATATACTATTTTGAGCAAAGCTTATACCTACTTTTGTAGTATACCCAAAATTCAAGCATTTGTGTCTCCTAATTATGCATTAATGCATTAATATCCTTTGCAAAATACAAAAATACTGATGTAATCTCGTCATCTTAAGCCTGTTAAGTTTCAGTAACCATAATTCAGGTTTGTAATGATGGCTTTTAATAGTTTTATTACGTTTGCAAATCAAAGATTATAATAGTCTACTACAATCTTTGATTTGAAAAAGTAATAAAACTATTAAAAGCCATCATTACAAACCTGAATTACATGTTCTTATTGCTCAAAAAGCTGTGGGGCAGTCCACATAGCTAGAAACCTATAGTCACTTGTTTTTACCAATTATGGCTCACAAAGGATACTAGTATAAAATACTAGTAGTTTTTTTTAGTTTTTATACTAGTATCCTTTAAAACTATATATACTAGTATCTTTTTAAACTACTAGTATTTTAAAAAATGCTAGTAGTTTTTAGTAGTTTTTTACTAGTATCCTTTGTGGGCCATAATTGGTAAAAACAAATGACTATAGGTTTCTAGCTATGTGGACTGCTGCAGAGCTTTTTGAGCAACAAGAACATGTGTACTTGAAATTTGACTACTTAGATCATGATGTAAGAGTCATAGTGTCACTTAAAGAGTTCAGCAGCTAGACAAAAGTAGCATATTAGCAATGATGGAGGGAGTTGTTGGAAGCAAGGGAGGGCTTGACTAGGGTATAGATTCATAATCTCTGGCAACTTAAAGTCTCATTTTTATAGAATTGTATATGAACCATGTTATAATTATCTGGCCAAGAGTATTTAAGATTTTGTTAAGCTAGTACCTGCAGTTATATATATGCCATCTCAATTATGTTTAGTCTACAAAATTTATAAGCAGTACAAACAAAGGGAATTTATGTGCTTGTTGAAGTGTTGGTGTAGAGGTGAGATACATGGATTGAGAGAGATAACAAGGCCAATCCCAAGTTGAGGTAATGATTTTTATAGGTTTTAAGGACATACTTTTATTAATGTACTTTGATTTGGAATAGTCAGTAGTGAACATGAACATTCTATTAGAATATTTTAGTTTCATGTCTAGAATTATAATTTCAACCTGATGTCATTCTGAGAGGGGTTAGCCAATCAAGGAGTGCTGATTTAGCTGCCTAGCCCTCCCCCCTCTGCCACCTGTATGCAAATTAAATAGCTAGATGATCTTTCTCTACTTATTGGCTACACCTTTCAGTAGTTGATCCATGACCTGGCAAGGTAGTCACAACAAGGTAACTAGGTACAATAAACAGAAGGCTGGGAGTTATAATACCAGAAGTTGTACATAGCAAAATTTACATGCAGGTCCTAAATTGCTCTAATAGAAAATTATACACAAAAGCTCTTGGCAAGGCGACAAGAGTTCTTTAATACAGGCCCACCACTAGGCATGCCACTGTGCATACCAACTGGATGACTGGGCTCACTGGGCCAGTGTTATGTATTACAATTCAACTCTATGGTGCTTCTTTAGTTGTACAGTAGGACCTCCATTATCCGAACACCTGTGTGTCAGTTTGATCGTAAAAGTCTTCAGACAACTGAATTTGTTTGGATTAATGAAGCCCATTCATTGCTATGCAGAGTTATGTTCGACTACACATATGCTTACTCTAATAGAACGTTCATCTAATGATGAAATACTCTAATAAAGCAGTCACTTATACTGTTCAGATAATTTAGGGTTTGGATAATCAAGATTTGGATAATTGAGGTCCTACTGTACACTGGGATGGAGAAGGGTTGTAAATGCTCCATAAAGGTATGTTTCATTGTATAAATATCTCTAAACAGCATTGTTGTTTTGAGGCTGCAATTTTCTTTGGGGTGATCCCTACTACAAGGCCTCCATGTGTCACATCACCTTGATTTTTCTATTTTTAATTTAAATTTGTACAAAACTGAGTTGGTTGGGTCCAAGCAACCATTTTTCAAGTAGGTGTGGAATTTAATTTGTAATTTTTGCAAAATGATTGTGATACTCTAATAGAATAGTCAGTTGCTCTTCATAAAGCTAAAATTCGAGGCTTTCCATAGGTGTAGACCCCTTAGAAAGAGCACGGTATAAATCCTATAGCAAATATATATTTGACAGCCGTCTAGACCAGTGCCCCACCCCCTAATGGAGAAAATCCATTCTTTACCAAAACTGCATTTGTGACTGGATTTGACAAAACCAGGCTTCCACACTCATCCAATTCTTCGACTTTATTCACTTGTAACTTGACTAGTAAGTATACTATTCACGTACAATTTTCAAATAATTCTCTCATTGCTGTATGCAATAACGCTTTGAAAGTGATAGCTTATTCCAACATTGAGTTATGGTCCTTCAAAGTCACAAATCTGGATGTGTGTGGAAGCCTGGTTTTATCAAATCCAGTTGTGACCGAATTTGGAAAATCGTTGATCTACACACAACAGTATGTTTGTAATAAAACATGTTTAAAAACAATTTTTAAGTTCCAGAAAAAAATTATGAAAGTTTTATCACTTCACTGGTGGGTTAATTAACACTCAATGGATAAATCCTGGGCATTATTGAGTTACAGACACGTTGTGGTGACAAACCTTGGGAAAAAACTCTACCTTGGTGGACTCACAAATTCATGGTGAATACCGTACACCATTGTATCAGTAAGTTATGATGAGTGCCTGTAGATTATTTTCTTGATGGGTACTTTACATTAGTGCTATGAACCTGCAGAGTTTACCAAAACTGGTTATTGGAAGGTGAATAATTGGATATTGACCAGTTATTGTCTGATTGTAAATTAGCAGACATAATGGTACTCAACATGCCTTAGGGTGGTACCAAAGTGACCATCAACATCCTGCCTTACAATAACAGTTATTACAATCACATATTTACACATGCTTTGAGGTTATGTTATGATGTTAACACTTGTCAGCAGGGGTAATTTATGGTTTACCAAGTGGGTGGGCAAAACCTGTTAAAAGGCTTCTTAGCCAATAATTGGCTTGACCCAGTAACCTGGTTTTTCCATACCAGTTCGCTGTACATATCGATTTGTTTGCTTGTCCAGCTGTCTAGTGCTGTTTTTCCCACACTACTGAACTTATGAAACTGCAATTTAGCCAGTCCATTCCTCTGTCCCTATAGACAAATAAGAACCAATAAAAATGTGTCTAAAATTAGGTCACAATGATACGATACGATACGATACACTGTGCACATTGTAGAAGAACCCTACATCCAATTAAATCCAATAAGTTTTCATAGTCAAGTACCAGCTGTATTGCTATATAACAAGCTTAAAGAGGTAACCAATCCAGTGCAAGTTTAATTAATTACGTGGGAGGGTGAAGTTTTTTCAATAGTGTACTACCAGCTATTTCTCTATTACACTGTTACATTACTAAAGAGTATAGGAATCTGGTAGACAACCCAGCTATGCTGTTAAGTTGCAAAAAGCCAGACCTTCATAATACTGTTATTTTCCTGATTGCACTAACTGTCAATGTGTGAGGTATCACGATACAGAATGAGTATCACAATATTTCAATATATCAATCTGCATCACACATCACCACTTAAATAGTTATATGGCTTGTATTTTGACATGCCTGCAGACAGTGCAGTATGTTATCCAACCAACACACACATACACACACATGTACACGCGCACGCACGCACGCATGCACACACACACACCATGAGAGTACTGTATATTTGAAGTGAACTATCTACAGTCAGGCCCTTGCAAGAGGCTGGGTATGCATATGAAAAACTAGTCCTTATATTAGAAACTTACATCAAGACTCACGGTAGTGAGTCGCGCAGCCAGTAAAGCAGAAACGCGTGCCGCAGACAATAAATGACGCGACCACTACACGTGAGGATTTTACAGGAACGAACATTGTCAAATTTGGCCTTCCTGTAACTCACCCGTCACTTACGCTATCCCTCTGAAACTCTAGAGTTGAACTCATCATGCCACCACCACACAAACAGTGAAGCAAATCCATGCTGATTGTTTCGTGATCGAGATTGGGGATGTTTCGTTTTTTTGTTTGTTTTTATTTTATTTTTTATCGCATGCGGTTAGACGCAACCGCAGGTGTGTGCCTTGCATTCCTTTGTGCATTCCGAACATTGATTGCCCTGCTATTGCTTCAGTATTCTCTCAATCACCTCAAGATTCACATCATCGATTTCACCATACATCATTATCCTACAGTTGTAGTTTCAGTACCAAACGAAGTTTCAGTCGTTCTCAGTCGACCTAGAGGCCAAATACAAAACCCATATTGTTGTTTTCCGTAATACTCACTTGGCATGTAGGGCAATGTGTCTTTAAACTGTTCTAAAAGTTTCGTTGAGATGGAAACATATATTCATATGTTTTCGAGAATGGCTAGTTTGAAATTTGAATTTAATCGCCCCCATGTAATTTGTTCTCTGTAAGAATTTAACTCGGGATTTAAAGAATGACGCAGAGCACAACTGCGGTCACTGGTTATTGATGAACTGGCGCTGTGTGTAGTTAATCAGTGCATGTAGCTACAAAGAACTAGTGTGCTGCCATAGATTGTAGTCTATAATCTATGGTGCTGCATACCATCGTTCGATTTGAAATTTGAATTTAGTCGCCCCCACGTAATTTGCTCTCTAAGGGCGCAGCTTAAAGAATGACACAGACCACAACTGCGGTTACCAGTTGTTGACACAAGCTGTGAGTAATTAGCACATGTAGCTAGCCTAAAAGGAAGTGTGCAAACCACCTGATAATTTACAATTGTCACCATGCATTTTATATAGCACCCCACACAAAATTACACAAGTAATTACAACATACAGAGGACACATGAATACAATAATGTAAGAATTGTGCAATAATGACTGTGATATAACTGCTATGAAAATCTTCTACAGTGGCCCGCCATGGTAGCAAGTCTCACTCGATGGCATGCATATTCATCCAAACACAATGGGAGTAACGAGTAAGTGCAATGACAACAAGTTGGTATGACTCCATTTGTAGAATCCAGATGAGTGGGTGTGGCTCCAGTGTGTCTAAACAGTTAACAAACATTCCTGTTATAAATATGTGCTAGAGTTGCAATATAATAGTATAGTATTTAAATACAACAATACATAGTCTCCACTATCAAACGACACTAAGTGGAGGATATTGTTGCATCTCTAGTATGTACACTCCATCAGTACAACCTGTCTTAATGGCCACAAGTATAGAAAGACAACCTCTCTTGAAAAGCCAATTCCAAATTGAGAATTTATACAGTGCTACCTGCTTATTGAGCGAAGGAATAAACAAGTTCCACCGTAATTTATACACGTGATCTGATCATGTATATCCTGTCAGTGGATGAGATCCACTTGGCCAGGACAAAATGTGACCTAAATGTCCTGGATGATCCATACTCAACCCACTTATGACCCAGTGGCACAATGGAACTGAGTATTTATAGAGAATACAATTCTAAGATGTCTGGACACATTATAACACATTACAACATGTACATACAAGACATACTACGTACCGTTTTAGCATTTCAAGTCACCACATTATGCACAGACCAGTCAACAATGCTTCATAGTGCCCATCAGTAAACCTGAAGAAGAAAAGTTACGAAAAATAAAAATTCACATGAGTACAGTGAAACCTCATTAATAGGGCCAGCTCTGGGACTGAAAATGTGGCCTGAATAACAAGGTGGCCTTATTAATGAGGTCATAAAGTACTGCTTAGCTATATTTGGGACCTACTAGAGGTGGCCAATATAATGAGGTGGTCTTATTAAAGAGGTGGCTGCTAAGTGAGGTTTCACTGTACATATAGTTAACAATGGTGAACAATATTAATGGTTAACAATATACACTGAAACCTTACCCAGGTCACTTCTTGTGGCAGATTGCTCTGTACACAAAATGACACATTCAGGGATTGTATTTAGATGGAGGATACAGTAACGCATTGTGACTTAAATACTCACGATGTGTCACTGCTAGGCAGTATCTGATATGGCTACCATATGCACGGCACTACCGAAGCACAACATCGCACTTGCTCGCACACACAATTTTGCTCAAGATTTTAAAAATTGATAATTAAGGGGCGTGGCAACTGTTTCACTCACAAGACTGTGTGGCAGCTGTTTCCCTTCTGTACAAGTGGCCACCAAGACAGGTCCACTGTGGATGAAAGCCAGGCATTAGATATTTGGTATTTCATGTGTTGAAGGCATTCCAGGGCTCTGGTAGTCTCAAATCTCACCACAGTTTAACTCAGGCAGTGTTGTGGTCACCACTAACCACTGGAATGCTGTATTATGTTCATCTTATGCTTGGCTACTATATAGTAGAACTGAAACGGATACTCTGAAAAATATATATTATCCTATGGATAATGACTTCATCACTTTCTTCATCAGGAGCTTGTAAGGACCAAAAGTGAAAGTTTTTAC
The DNA here is from genome assembly GCF_963678975.1 of Dysidea avara. Lineage (NCBI taxonomy): Eukaryota > Metazoa > Porifera > Demospongiae > Dictyoceratida > Dysideidae > Dysidea > Dysidea avara. The sequence continues at coordinate 10,708,282 of NC_089282.1, read as the reverse complement.
ACTTTGGGCTGACAGCCAACTGTCTACGTCTGAAGCAGTGCCTTTGGTGTTCTAACAGATTGGCTGCCCCCTTGCTGTCAGCACTCACTGTCTCATACACTGTCACATACTAAATCCATCTCTATAGCCAGTTAGAACAGCATGCTTCTTACCATTTTAAGGTCGCAAAATGCAACCACCTCTTTAATAAGCTAGGTCAGAAAATTTTGTCCTTCCTGAATAATGACCAATTTTCACTGTACTTAGTGATTAGTGATCATGGAGGATTATTTATTAAGATACTAAGATATACAAACGCTACATCCTCTAAATATAGCAGTAAAATGTTTACCCTGGTCCAATGTCTAATAATCGTGAGAGACTCTACTGTACAAATACATGTTTTATCCGGCATGGTATGTGCTAATTGCCTTTTTACAATTAAGTTTTACAACACAAATCCCGTATGGAGGGAAACTTTGGCGCCGTTAAAATTCGGTGATTGACCATGGATTCGCCAAATTTTCCCCATCCAAATATTTTGGTGGCGAAGAAAATAGCAAACCAAGCCTCGAACTAATCAATTTTCTACTCGACCAAGGGATAGTGGGCCAGGCATTACGATAGAGCCAAGCCTGCCTCGACTACCTCACTAGCTAGCTAGTTACTGTACACGTGGTATCCTCGGAAAATTGCTGAGAGGCGTGACACTCTAGTTCTCGCTTCAGGCACAGCAATTAGTGATCTAATTAATTCAACACGGCGTGCGCTTTGCTAACAATTCGCCAAATTTTATTTCGCCAACAGTGATATTTTTCTTGATTCGCCAAATTTTCCCCCCTCCAAAGTTTCCCTCCGTACGGTACATGTATAGTTAAACTCACCAATTGTGTCTCAGTGGCACTAAATCCCTTCAACACGAAAAGACAAGCAATGAGACAACAGCCTCGCAAAGATTACAGTCTATTCTGGTGCATTTATTTAGTAGTAATATAATTTTAAAGGCGTTTATTTACAACAGGACATAATTACGGGTCCCTCTATTGTCTCTGTACATACTTGCCATTTCTCTACTATTCTCATTTCATTTCACAAGAGCTATGGGCAGGGGTGTGGCTTCTCTGCTTGAATTAGTCAATGCTTGAAGTAGATCGAGATACTCTAATAGAGCAGTCTATCACTCTAATAGAACAGTCACGTACAAGTGCTGTATTTTTATATTGTAAAGTCTGTAAGTAACTAGTAATTTAAACTATACAATCCAATGATAGGCAGAAGTTGTAACTATGCTGTAATATTGATTGCTGTGTTACAGCTGTTTTGTGACTGCTCTATTAGAGTATCTTGATCGTTTTAATGCAGTACAAGATGAAAGGCAAAGTGTTACTAAGGGTTTACTAGTTAAAATGGGTATTAGTTGACTGCAGTTGCATACCACTAACAGGGCTGCCCAGAGAAATTGGGGGGCCCAGGGCAAAGAGTTAAAGAGGGGTCCAGGGGCAAGGAAGGGTTCCACTCTGAATCACAACTTCAGCCTAACTGTAAGTCGAAGACCAAAAAAAAAGGTCATTACATGCTAACAATGACAATAGCTTCCCATCACCAATCATATCTCCTTAATTATAACTTGCTACACTGCTCCTCTGAAGAATGCTGTGACTGCTCTATTAGAGTATCTAGATCCTGACTGCTCTATTAGAGTAAATCGATGTTTCAAACAGGTATTCAAGGGGCCCTTGATGGGGCCTCCTAGGGCCCCTTTCAGGCTGGGGCCCGAGGCAAAATTCCCCAGTTGCCCCCCCTCCCCCTGTGGGTGGTCCTGACCACTAAAATTACAGTTATATATTAATATTCTGTCACTGTAATCTGGGGTTTCTGTCAAAACCATGGAAATTCACCTACTGTTATCAATAGTGTATGCTTATTCTAACAAAAGTATTGAAATCCCATCCAAAAACAGCGCATAGCTGTAAAAAAGTGTGCATCCAAGTAAAGCAGAGTTAACTGTGACAAAAAGTGATGATATCATAATGCAGCCATGTGCGAGGTGTGCAAGTTGTAAAATTAATATTAGCTAATCAGATAATACAATGTTATTGTTAAATTGTTAATGAGAACTATGTGATGCTGCTAGTTTTTAAGTGTGTGAGCATCTCTGATAGCAATAAATAGCCTTTCCTTTGTTCATAGCATTGCCGTATACAGGAAAGGCGGCCAAACTCAAACTATTTATTGCTATCAGAGATCTATACACATTGCTTTATTGAGAATCAAATTTGTGTGGCATTTATGAAGATGTTGACACACTTAAAAACTAGCAGTATCACATAGTTCTCATTAACACTTTAACAATAACATTGTATTATCTGATTAGCTAATATTAATTTTACAACTTGCACACCTCACACATGGCTGCATTATGATATCATTACTTTATGTCGCAGTTAACTCTGCTTTACTTGGACGTGCACTTTTTTTACAGCTATAAGCTGTTTTTGGATGGGATTACAGTTATCATAACCAACATTTTCTCCAATCACTAGCCCTGTAGCTTTTTATCACATAGAGTTGGCAATGCACTGTAACATTTACTGTAGATTGACATATCAACTATAACTATCAATAGTACAAATAATATTTGTACAGTGAATGAGGAGCATTTATACTAGTAAGTTTTCCAATAGCTTCTGGTTGTAGCTTACACTAGACCTAATAAAGGTAGTGAGTTTTGCAGCAAAAAAACAAACCTTAAATATTAAAGCGCAACCACTACAAGAATTTTTTACATGTACGTAGCACCATCCTCGCATGATCTTTACAATTTTAACACTTCAGCTCATGAAAACGTATGACAACCTTTCAACTCAATTCTAGTGACAAAAAACTTTTGTATTCATACTACATGTAAACTCGCCTAATATGAGTCAAATTAGTGTTGAGAAACTGAAATTCCAGGTATTACATACACCAGTGTTTTTTACATTTGTTGTAGTATTATGTCATTAGCAATAGGGGAGGCTGAGAAAATAAATAAAGAGCAAAATTGTATGACTCCATAATCCAAATTCAGGGATGCAAACAATGTTGGCTAGGGCATGTGCGACAGAAAAGAATCAGTCCTCCATGAAGTAAGCAATTCAAAATCATATCACAAGCAGTACCTTTGAAAAAGACTACCAGTTTCAATACATTTTGAAATTGTCAAGGAAATATGACATTGTATAGGAACAGTTCTTAACAGCAATATCAATTGCTTGCATTTTATAGGTTTCATTTAATATTATACCTTAGCTTCATCTAATGATTTCTCTAACTTCCTGTTGTAATATTAATGTAGACACTTGATCTGTAGTCTTTAATGGGATGGAATTATGTAGTAGTTATACCTTAGGGACAACTGCGTTTATATCAAGGAAAGCATGAATGCCTGTAGTATAAGTGGTATGTGCCACTTGGGTTAAGGTGTGGGAAACTGTTGGCACGCTTCATGAGTGTATTTACATTGTGCCATGTGAATTTTGCTAGAAACTACATAAGAATAACAACAAGGTGTTACTGTACTGAAGGTTCAAACATATGTATGTGTAACAATGCAAGCACATGAAAAGCTTGATTGTGGGTTTATTCAAACTCAACTATTTGATTGAAATTAAGTTTCAGCAGAATTGTGTCGTTTTGTGTACTGCTTTCTCTAGTTTCTAGACATTACATAATTGCACTTACACAGGTTCTGTGAAGTAGCATTGAGCACACAAGGAAATGATATTATATACTATTATATCGGGGGTGTCAGCATGAGTCTATATTGGGCTCTAGCTATAACAGTGCTGTAATGGTGGGTTTGTCCTTCCGCAACTTTATTCTGTTCATTCTTAAAGATTTCACTTCCATAACTAACATTGTATACTTACATGGACAGCTATTTATGTAAATAAATAAATATCCTTACACTTTAATAATATAGCAAGTTATTTTTGTGTAAAGCGAATATTCAATATGATAATGTATTGACAGAGTCTATGCAAGCATCAGCTTCTGGCAAGAAGAACCTTCCACCATCATATGCAGAAGCTCTTACACTATCAAGCAGCAAAAAATATGGTATGCGATTACATACTATTGCCTTTAAGGAAGACTACAGTATGTTTTATTAATCATGCGTTCCTTGTTATAGTAGGGATTAACACATTAGCTTAGACAATTGTGGGATTGGCACATGTCTAACCCATGATAACCAAAACATTACTAAATTAACAACTCACACTCAGGTTATTTACATTTAAATGTTACTGCACTGTGGTGCTTATCAAGAGTGTACAGTGTACTTATATGGTATCTTCAGTTAGCATAGTGTATTGTACTAGATAAAGCACTGCTGATAATCCAGCTATCATCGAGTCTTTATGATGCTAAAAGGTGAGTGTGTAATAATGTAATAGCTACATGTATAGTAGCTTATAGTAATTTGTATGATGATTACATACAGTACAAAGTTGTTTACCTGGTCACAGAAAATTGTATTTTAAATATTGGGTTGAAACATTGTAATGTTGTACATTGTGAATGACATCTAAAACATGTATGGATTTCTGTGAGTGCATGGTATGAATAATGATGTGGATGGTTATAATGACATTGGACTGACATGTCAAATGTGTGGTCAGTTACAAGAAAATGCAAATGTATGTAAGGTCACTTGTTTGGTAATGACGCATGGATGTACATATCAAGTGTTACTAAATGTGGTTTCATATGTTGCTATGTATGGTTTAAACGACATACAGAAGACATTTAGGCGTTGTACCAAAGGAAACACTTAGTTGCACATGCTTGAATAATGTACTACAATTGCAGTAGCAACAGTATTTTATCAAATAGGAAAATCAACATCACATTATTAAGTCTTATGTATTCAACTAGTACAGGTAAGTCATTGATATTCTATAATTGTACTGTATGTGTATACCGAATTCCGCTGCTTTGATTCATTAAGACAGAAATAATTTAATGTCTTGTTGCTGTGGCTATGAAGAGCATATTTTGCTACATATATTCCATCACTCCATATAAACGCTACGTACAGTAATCATAGTGGATAGAATACAAGCAACTGCGTATAATTTATAACATAGCAATTGTAATATTATTACAATTGTCTAAGGTAAGCATATTTGTATGTATACTGGTAACTATTAGCAATAAAATTAATTTGTTTTAAATTGTAGTATGTTGTAGCACACATTATCTCATATGTAAGTATATATGGATTGAAGGACAATGAATTTTGTTGTTCTCAATTTGCACCTTGTTGTTCTTAAAGTGGAGTCATAAAACTGGTATGCCAGTAAACATATATAGCTGTTTCTATCTATAATTTTGTAACAACTCTTCTGTTAGTGAGTTGTGTGGCCAAGAAAGTACACAGCACAATAAGAATGCATGCTTAATCAGTCATAGTAGTACATAACTAAACATCACTCAATGTGCAGTGGAACCTCAGTTATCCGAACCCCTTGGACCAGGAGTGGTCCATAAGTCTGAAAAATCTGTATCTCGAAAGTGTGTATAAATAGCTTTAAAATAGTACAAAGAAATTTTTTTAAATACCTGTATTTTCAACTACCCTAATAGAACAGTCACTACTCTAATACAGCAGTCATTTCTGTAGTTTGGTTAACTGAGAATCCTGATAAGTGGGGTCCGGATAACTGAAGTTCCACTGTATACTGTAATTTAATACATAATATATGGTTACTTGTGCTCATGTTACAGAAATCACTGCATGAGTTAAAACTAAAGGGAAACGTGCCACAATTTTCTTTTGTTATGAAGCCATTCAAGATTGCAATAGAATGTGATTTTTATGGCTCCCAAGAATTACATCGATCTCTGTCATTTGCGCTAATAAGTACATGGGAGAACAATCCCACAGGTTTTATTCTATGACTGTGAAATTAAACAAGCAGCTGAGGAGTAATTGACATGCAATATCACAACCACACTAACAGCGATGTTATTGTTGTAAAATAAAACGTTTCATCACAAACAGATTAACCACACCTCCTACTACAACATACCGCCTTTGTCATAATGTTAGACAGCCCAGGGGACAATCTAACCTAGGTCACCTGTCTTGTAATTGTCATGCAAGGACAGATAAACAAAGACCACCATTTTAATGACATGCCTGCTCATTAAAATGATGTGATTGCTTAATTGGCATCACAGTATAAATAATCTGGACACATCCCTTCAAGTTGCTGACACAGCAGATATGCATTGTTAATGGCTATGAGTATTAACTGTAAAACAAGTCATATCATATTTTACCTTTCAATGCTATGCTTATATGCTGCTTTGTATAGTAGTTGTGTTGAAAATTCGAATTAGGCTATGTCACACATAGTATGCTTTGAAGTTTAGTCGTTAATGAGTTATTTAAAATCCGATAGATACTTGCGGATAGGTATCTAAACTGGTTAGATACCTGTGACAAAACTTTTTGTCACATGTGTCACGTGCGTTGCTGGATTCCAGTCACAATATCCATCAGAAATCATTACTAGAGTGTAAAGGTGTTGTAAGAAAGCATTACTGGATCATAAAGATGATCATATTCATCTAGGAAGCCTACCATTGAGCTATTTTAGCACTAATTCGATCAGGAAGCTGCCATTACTGGCAGTGACCAGAGCCACATGAGCCATAGTCTAAATCGGTATCTGCGATATTTCCTCGGTTATCTATAACAGCGCAAATACCTGAAATTGTCTATATTTAGTGTTGTAAAAACCACCCTCAGCTGTGATGGATGTTATCTTTAAGTTTTAGTCTGGCATGTAATGTTATACTATATAGATAAAATGAATCTTTTAAATTGTGAACTACACAAGAAGGGATAATTTGGTAGACAATAGGTAAAAGATCAGTTACATGTATAGCATTCTGCAGGAAAATACTCCCCAATAAGAAACCTATTTTTGTAATTCAATAGTTGAAGCTTGACAGGTTTACATTACACTTTCACAATTTCAACAGGAAATCAACTCTTTTGTTACTAAGTTACTATAACTGCGTATTCTGATATTTGACCATTATATTTCTGTGGCTTCATCAGAACAAGTACAGTAGTAATTGTGGTGAAGTATTGGATAAATATCCACTGCAGAGCTTACTGTGTGGAACAACTAGCCTACATTTAAATTTGTGTTTGAACATGCAGCGCTTGTGTATAAACTAATACATCAAAATTGCTCAAATGTCACACACAAGTTTTACTGGATCAGAGGTTAGAGATTTTATAATGTCAAGAAAATAATGTATAGTAATTGGCTGTAGAATGGAAATTCTTTGCACTATATTGTGAATTGGCAACAATATACTGAAACACATTGAGTTGTTTTTCACTATAAGCTACATGCGAAGGAAACAAACATAGAATTTCAATCATGAAACACTACAAATACGTTGGATCAGACACCTGTGCCCGTACAAATACCTGAACTTCAATATGTGCAAGTATGTACACACTGACACACACATGCACACACATACACACACACGCACCATCCTCCTACTCTCCACTACCATAAAGATAACGTATGAAGAAGCTCAAGACATCGCCTTGTCAGCCTTGCACTTGTGAACAATTAGTCCTCCTTTGCTACAGAACCAATGGTGACACAACAAACATTGTATGGCTTCTTGTGATCACTAGGTTGGTTAAAAGATCTTTCACATGTAGAACAATGTTCTCTGTTGTTCACTGATGAGGTAGGTACATGATCAGTGATGTTATGGTTAGTTGGATTCAATTCATGACAGTTATGAACAGCAAGACTATCCTTACTCTTAAACAAGCAGAGCACTGTAAAGCACCCTGTTGTTGGTGCACTGGCTTCAATCTCTCTTCAATGCAAATATGTTTTGCCATATCCTGATCCCAGTGGTTGTGGCTCTATTAGTGTGTGTGTGTCTAGGCTATATATTGCTGGAGGATCAAGTCACCACTGAATGTGGAATTTTTTTCTGTGTCAAAATTCTAATTCTCTGTATTAGCCTGTTGTGGGTCCCTAGTGGGAAAACATGCTTTTTGGTGGCAAAAATTTGTGTATTAAAGTGTTGGAAGTAGAGGATGTTCCACATCCCTGCCGTTGTGGCTCCTTTGGTATAGTAAAATTGGATACTATAGTACCTCATTGTAGAGTAGTTCATATAAAGAAATTAGCATTGGCAGTTGTCTGCAGGTAACAGAGTTTCTGGTGACAATGGCTTTAGGTTTGATGAGATGATTTTGGGAAGATAACAGTGAAGGATAACTAGAATAATGGGTTATGTTTGGTCATGTTTTATAGTCATAATATAGCTGTCTATCTTAATACACCTTACTTCAAAGGGAATACAAGATGTATAAATGTCATATAGCACCGCTATCAGTGGCTCAGAAATGCGTTAATGAGAAATGGAGGTAGTATATCAAAGTATATTGTCCTCCTAGGAGGAAGTATATTTTTGATATACTACCTCCATTTCTCATTAATGCATTTCAGGCATTCTTGATTCCTTCGATGAAACCACTTATTTTTTATTTATTGCTGTGGTGAACTCATTCATGAGTATAAAACACAGAAATTACTAGTATTTTAAAAAATTATTAATTTTAAAAATGAAGTAGGGATCTATGCAATAAAAGTAGTGAAACAAGAGATGAATGATGGTGTTACAGCATAGATCAGTGGAAAGTCCCTACTTTGGCATTGAACAATAAAAGTAGTGAAACAAGAGATGAATGATGGTGTTACAGCATAGATCAGTGGAAAGTCCCTACTTTGGCATTGAACAAAATAATAATAGCTAATGTGCTAAAGTAGGGACTTTCCCACTGAGCTATGCTGTAATGCCATCATTCATCTCTTGTTTTACTACTTTTATTGCATAGATCCGCACTTCATTTTTAAATTAACAATTTTTTAAATACTAGTTTTTTTTTGTTATGGCAAAGCTAGCTTCAATGTAACTTGTATTAGTCCACTTGTATATTCCACATCTGTAGGTATGGGAAGACAGATATCATCACTTATAAACATCTTGCCCATTTGCTCAGTGCGAAGTGGAGTTCTCCATATTCTGTGGTTATGGGCTGGCTTCGCTGTAGTTTGGAGTTGTCCTTGCTGCGCTCTTCAATAATGTGTATCAGGGGATCGCATTCTAGATCCAAGCATCCCTGTGTGCCTCCAGCTGTTAACCTTGCTGTTGCTGAGGGGCACCTGTCTCCTTTAGAACAATACTGTTTTTGTATTGTGCTTGCTTCTTTTTCTTATACAATTATGTCTATCAAAACATTGTAGCTAACTTGTAACTGTTCTATCATACAGAGTGCTGTTGTATTAGAGTATATCTTGGGTCGGCCAAGGGGTGTGCAGCTAGCTAGACCAATAAGGGGTGAGGTGATTTTGTTTACTGTTAAGTAAATAGCTAGATTGTTAAGAGGTGGGTCTCTGTAATCTATCACTACTAGTCCACCTACATCTTTATTTGAGGGGTGTGGTCATGAACATGTCGTGAATGGGATCTCAATCGTGAAGTTGCTGATATCTAGCTACCTCTTGTAGTAGCGCCGGGACTGAAGCGCTTCTGAAATCCAGCTCTGAAATAGTTCTGTGACGTCTAATCATACTGCTTAGGGAAAATGTTGATATAGAAAATTAACGCCTCGATATGGTGTCTATGCTTGAAGAAGAAGACAACCAACCTGACTGAAGATAAAAGGAAAGACAAGGCGCAGACAAAGCACACCCGTCGGAACCCCAAAAGGCACATCCCACAAGTGAGTTGTTGTTGTGGCTTAAAATGGTGGCCGTGCGCTGCTTGATTTGGTCTCTATGCTTGCAACCGTGGTTAGTGAATGATCATGGGCAGATGAGAATCCATGCTTGTTGCTATCTGCGAGCTTACGTGGAGCCACACCACAAATCAATTGTTATTGTATAGGTAACTAATCCTGCAGCAAGCCTGTTATTTCATGAGCCATGGCCACTTATCTAGAATGTAGGATACTGTCTATAGGCATACATGGAGCCATGGTAATTTATGACTGGCTATTCGTTATATAGTTACCCTGGAGTGCCTCTGTTTAGTTCAAAATCCAGGTCTGACCCGAATTGCTGTCCAGGTCAGTGGGTTAATGTATTAACTTTTAGCAGTGGAAACTTGACTATCTTTTGACCTATGCATGTACCTACATAAAGAATGTATCAAGTTGACATGCATGGTCACTTTGACTATGATCACTGCTTGGGGTCCAGATTGCCATGTTCTGCAAATCATTGTATTGCAACTGTCAGATATGTATCATGTTTGCTCTTTATCCTGCCATCTCCTAGATACAGTATGTCAATACTTATCATTATTATTCTTATGCAAGTGACCTTATAAGAAACACTTTCAATCTGTGGGTGTGCAGGAGTTATATTACTGTCAGTAATCAATACCTTCGAATTGTCATTAATGTACTGCTTCATCATTGTACTGTCAGTGCCACATACATCTCTTCACTACAGTAAGCATGTTTTAATGCATCATTTGAGAAAGTCTACCAGTGTATACACTATATTCTCTAATCTTAATCTCAAAAGTGGTTTCTGTCTGAAAATTTTTATGTCATATTGCAAAGAATGCTTATTGCCTCTTATGTGCATTGATATATAGATAGATGTAAATGTTAAAATTCTGTAGTTTATGGAACTCAGTGATTTTTGAATGCGTTTGTGTTATGGTCATTGTAAAATTGGCAATATGAATTCCCTTTCTTGCTTTTTCCCCAAGCTTTCATATAGTTAGCTGATTATTTTCATTGAAATTCTTTGCTTGTGTTTCCTTTATTTGTAGCCTCCATCACTTAGTTTACTTTGAAGTCATAGTGGAGTGAGTGTCTCTTCTTTGCAACTGTATATTTTTTCTTCTTAATGTCAGTGTGCCTTAAAAGCATGTACACTATAACCTTCAATCCACTAATACATGAACGAGGAATTTATTTGTTCACACACAAACTTTCATGAAAAAAACATTCTGTGGTGGAATTTTACCTATGTAGTTCAAAAGGTATGTAGCATAGTATGTATTTAAAACCTGAATATTTGTTCTACCATGTTAACTATTCACATGTCTCCTTCATGGTCAACCATTAATGGCGATGACTAGCTTACCAAACCGATTGCTAGTGCATTCATCTATGGTAATGACTCCATGGATATTGCAAGTAGACAAGATGGAAAAGTATCTACTGAATTACATATGTACAAGGGCTACTTGCTGATGGTTTCTTAATGTCTGTGTGTTTGTCTGTGGCAGGGGATTTATTCCTCACAACATGATAAAGATCATATTGTGATGCAGCTAAACAACCTACCTGTATTGACTTGTGCTGCTGTCAGTGATTTTGTTAATTATTGCAACAATGTTATTTACTGTGTTGTTCCATATTGCACAGTTGATTTTGGAACAGTAACTACAATGTAGTTGCAGTAAAAGTGCTCGATAGTTGAGTTCTAAAATATATGAGCTTGTAAGACTTCAAATTTTCCTGGATTATTATAATCAAGCTCAAGTGTGGCTTCAAGAGGTGATGTATCATATTTCAAGTTTGCAGGTATCAAATTCATGATCAGATTTTCAAGAATATTAATAAAAGAAAGAGTAAGGATTGGTGGCAGTATACTATAGATTAGGAAAATAAGTACAGATTATATTTGATTTCTGCTATACCCATCATAGACTATCCTTTTAAACTTGGAGAGGTTACTTTAGTCATTCACAATGGTGTAAAATTTAGGTTGCTAGGGCAGTGGTTTAGCATTCTTTATGATAAAACTCATCTATTAGTTCCAAGGCATTAAAAGTACCATACACTGGACCACCAAATTAAGTTACACTATGTACTAGGCAATCAATTTGTCAATACATTAGCTGATGGGTTGCCATATGCATTTTCTGTCTGAATAAAGCAGTACAATGAATGGGCATCCATATACCACACTTGTTCACAAATAAATTAGACTAACAAAGACTATCATATTGCTACACTATTCAGTAGCGAATATTATACATCTAAATGTGAAGCAGTATAATGCTGGACTGAATACACCACACACTAGTTCATGCAAAACTAGCTACCAATGAATTAGCTAACCATCAAAATAGTAAGATTGTTCCTTGAAAACATACCCAAATATTAGTCTGGCTTTTTTCATATTACAAATGGGCACCTGATCTGTGTATGCCCCATACTACAAATCAGTTATAACACACCCATTCAGTTTGTATCTGATTTGCAAACATTCCACCCTCTGGTTTGTGGTCCTCGAACATTGGTCCTCGTATACTTGATGTGCATGCCAAACAGCCAAGCTGTAAAAAAAGTGTGAGTTTTATTTATTTTATTTAAAAGAAAAGCAAAGGTGATGGACTGCAATAATAACCTTGAATTTGAATTCTGTCTAAATGAGTAACTATTCACAGTATAATAGTGTTGTGAACCGGTATGGAAAAACCGGTTATTAACTGGTATTGTCTAGATCAAGCCAATTATTGGCTAAGAAGCCTTTTAGCTGGTTTTGCCCACCCACTTGGTAAACCATAAATTACCCCTGCTCACAAGTGTTAACATCACAACATAACCTCAAAGCATGTGTTAATATGTGCTTGTAATAGCTGTTATTGTAAGGCAGGATGTTGATGGTCGCTTTGGTACCACCCTAAGGCTTCCAAAAGGCATGTTTAGTGCCATAATGTCTGCTAATTTACAATCAGACAATAACCAGTCAATATCCAATTATTCACCTTCCAATAACCGGTTTTAGTAAACTCTGCAGGTTCACAGCACTATGGTATAATTATTTGCGAATAACCAATCCTTTTTGTCAAGGTACCAGAATATAAAAGATGAAATAGAAACATAATTATGTACATACATACATGCATACACACATCTACTGCTGCTGGTTGTTGTTTAGAGTGTGATCTTTTGCTGATATCTATTCCAGTTGCAACATATATTATTTTCATCCTCCCATTCTGCTATTTTATAGAAGAGTGAGGCATTCACATTTTCCAAAAAGTTTGATTTATAGATGTGATGGTATTGTTCGGTAGAGAACTCTACACATGACCTACCCCCTTCATGATGGTAGTGTTTTTGCTGTGAATAGGTCACATAAAGTGCCATATGTCGAATGAAGATTTAATACTTACTTCTATTCCTTGAAGTTTAACTGCAGCTGTCTGCAAAGTGATAATAAATGGAGTAAGTTGTGTTGCTGTATCAGGTGTACCACTGAACACATGACATTGTAGTTGATTTTTTAATGCCATAACATCAGTGTATCTCTTGCATGTGCTGGACATCTGATCGAACATTTTTTCAATCACTTCATCTTTGTTGTCATCAGCTACATCATGTGGTGTGCATGTCTTTCTCAAAGCTGTTTGCTGTAGCAAAAGTTATAATACAACTTTGTTAAAAAATTTTATAAGTACACTTACTGTTGTCTTATCTAATAATTCGGCATAGACCTTGTGAAATGAACTTTGGAACTCTTCCCTAAGTTTTCTTACTTCGTGATTGCAACAATCAATTCCATATCTTTCAAGTCGTATTTTATGATTGTCGTGACAGACTTCAACATCGTTATATTCTGCTACCCCGTTTTCACATAAGAATTTCCAATTGTATTTCTCCTTCTTTCCATAAGAGTATGCCAAATTAAAAACAAAGAACAAATAAAGTTTTGTGTACTGCATAATGATCTAACTTATTGTGTAATACAAACTCAAAATGTTTAAATGATTTGATGTTGTTTTGTGCTACTCATCGTTCATCTTTTATACCTAAATTGTGCAGCTCTGTGATTTCTAGGGATGTATCATGTTATGAAATGACCTATATGGGAATTTCTTGTAGTATACAAATTGTGATGAATAACTTCCACTTTATTGGGAAGCCCATTTCCTTAGAGAGTAGGAAACAATGTTTCAGTAATGTTAAACACTATGGTAACGTATGCCGTTGATATTATACTACTTCTAAAATAACAGGTACCTACGTATGCAGTTAATATTATTTCATTGTAGCTAAATAGGCAATTAATCAATCATGTATATAATTTTATTGCTATTATTAATTCAGCCAGATAATTAGATTTGTAAATACTGTAGTTTAGTGATTCATTTGTAATTGCTAATTACGTTGCTATGCACTGCTAAAGAAGCATAACTCGAACAAACCACTTCAACCACAAATTATGCACAGAACTGTCTTCTCAAGTGTGTCTATCATGGTTTCTCACAAGAATTGTTCAGAGAAAGCATCAAGGTTGCCCTTCATTTTCTTTCAAGTAAGTACGGGACATGCCCCCTTTCTCCTTAAAGGAATCTGTTACATCTGACCACCTATGAAGCCAGATACACTGGTTTTTGGTTGTTTTATGCCCATATACCTATTTTAATGGCATTCATAACGTCTTCAGGAACTCACTTAATCCGTTTTTCAAGCTGGCATGAATAGACCACCTCAAAGTCAAAGTTTACCTACCAGAAAGGTATATACTCCTTCTGTGCAGCCTTCATTTCTCACATACAGCTGTTTTAGCATAAGCCATTTTGCTCACATGGGTGCGGAAAGACAAATAAATATACAAATATAGAAACACACCCACTTTTTTCAGAGAACAATTGCAGTAAACCAGGTGTACACCCACAGCTGGCAAAAGTGCGTGCCCACAGCTGGCCAGCTGTGAGTGCATGCCTGGTTTAAAAAATTTACAACAAAAACAGTTTTATCAAATGAAGTTGAAATGTCTTCATCAGTACTTATACTTGTAACAACTTTTTCTTCACATTATAAACTTCACTTTCTCTCCACAAGTGTTAATTTAATAAAGAAGTTTAGAAAGATCTGGAACAAAAATTCTGTTAAACTTAGTTGAATAGTCAAAATGAATTCTCTAAACCATTTACAGTCTTGTTTAGAGCCTTGTGAGACTCTATGTATAGAGGCCTTCTTTTTGTGGCCATTCGGAATATTGTTTATGAAATGTTAGCATCAAATATATGTGATATATTTTATAGTTATAACACGCTTACAAGGGATATGACTAAAATATACACACAATTCACGAGAGCGCACATATTTAGTCATATCCCGAGTAATCGTGTTATAACTGTTATATGTACCACTCTGCGTGGGCAGTTCAAAGGCACCGCCAGTGCCATAATTTGTATATTGCACTGCTGCAGACCGCAGCGAGTGCATTATAACTTATAACGCACTGGTTGCGGTTTTGTAGACCACAACAAGTGCATTATAAGTTATAATGCACCGACCGCAGTGTAATATACAGATATTGCACTGGCTGCGGTTTTGTGCAGCATAGCACAAGTGCCGGTGGCGAAGACCACTACGACACCTCACCTAATAGGTGGAAAGACACTTCACAGATCACTCGAATTCTTTTATAGCCCGACATGTAAAGGTCGATTGTGGGCCATAACGTCACCAATACATATAATGTTTACAAGCAGCCAATGGCGATCGAAAAAGCCAACGCGGGTGGCCACAACTCTAGTCTACATATATATAAACGTACTTATACACCTTACTAGTCTGGTGCCATCTTAGCCCAGATTAAACTGTAGTCTACTTTGACAATGACTCAATAAAACAAATATATTCTAAATAATACTAACCTTTACGTTCGATTGTGGGAACCAGTTTTGTCATGCCACCAGATTCGAGTTTAGCCAGTGTGAATAGTAAGAAATAGACTAGTATCATTTAGTAGTTAGATTTTGTTTACTTAAACCATCTATTTAGCTGCTTTTTTTCACTCGAGAGAATCACTATGATGATTAGTCTGGTGCTTAGTCTATATGGCACACTGGCATGCTGAGCACTACATGATGAGAGTCGAACAGCGAATGCAGGTTAGTGATATAACCCATAGCGTACTAGCTTTCAATATCTCAGGTGGCTGCAGTACTGCAGGGGGAATGTCATCGCAACGTCCAGCTTGGTTACCCACAATCCATGTTAGAAATCTGGCCTTTATAAGTGTTACAGCTGTCTTGTGAGACTCTTCCCACCTATTAGGTGAGAGGTACATAACAGTTATACAACGTGCACTCGTGCTCTGCCTGTATAAACGCACTTGCCTTCGGGCCTGACGGCCCTCAGGCTCGTGCGTTTATATCAGGCAGAGCACTCGTGGCCATTGTATAACTATATAATACTACACCCCAGTAGATGAAAACAATTATAGATAGTAAGTTATAGTGAAACAGCACCTCCTGGAGATGGAAATCAATAGAAATTCTTGATGGATCAGACGTTTTACACTTTTAATGTGGTATATCAGTTATATACTACAGCGCAGCACTTTTGATCTCAACCACAGGTGTGGTATATATATATATATATATCTGAATTGTTTACTGGTGACACAACTGGTATTTCTTTGCAATCGCTATTACAGTTTTGTCATCTCTTTATGTTATTAGCAGATACAAGAGTGCAAAGCAATGGTGTGAAATGTCAAGTGGAAATGATTTGAGGTCTGCATAATTTAGCAGCCTTCAAGCCCTGTACTTGGTGATATTAGGAATGAGAAGTTAGTTAACATTTCACTGGCATACGTACTACTGCATGTTAACTGTAAAAATTACAGTGTGGATTATGTTGCAAATATGAATCGTTTCATTAAATATACAACATTGTTCTTGCTACCAGCATATCTCCTAGATACGTTGCTTTAAGCGTATTACACTGACTTTGTGTATATATCTGATAAGTGCAGTGAGAAAAATGTGTGGGAGCTATGTTGCTGTCAGAACAGAAATTTGATATTGCAAATGTTTTGTACTGCTTCATGAGTGTAGAATCGGTACCGTAAATCACTTTCCTTTTGTCCCAGCATGTTTATTAAAGTATGTATCACCTGCGATAAAGGGATACTTCCTCACATTAATAACAACTACAATCTGTTTTCTTTATAACAATGGTTTTTGTTATAATTTTTTTGAAACATTGCATCATTAAATATCACCTTATGTAGGAGCAAGCACTGAATCATTTGTAGTAAACACCAGTCTACTTATAAGCCATTCTTCGTTGTTGTCTCGTCTCTGAAAAATAAATAAATAGGGATTTCTTACATGCTATGCATGTATAAGGAAGCCTTGTTTGTTAGCGGGAATAACCAAGTACTGCAACCTTAACAGTGGGTGTGGCAGTCATAAAGCACAGTGTCACCTTATTAGAGGTTTTATAACAACACTTTTTATAGTGGCTTGTTCCCAGACATGTGGTTCATGACCATGGTAAAATTTTGAATATGTAGCTAAAATTTGTAATTAGTACAAATTAAGAATTAATACATACTAAGCACCCTGTTGATATAGAAAATTAACGCCTCGATATGGTGTCTATGCTTGAAGAAGAAGACAACCAACCTGACTGAAGATAAAAGGAAAGACAAGGCGCAGACAAGGCGCAGACAAAGCACACCCGTCGGAACCCCAAAAGGCACATCCCACAAGTGAGTTGTTGTTGTGGCTTAAAATGGTGGCCGTGCGCTGCTTGATTTGGTCTCTATGCTTGCAACCGTGGTTAGTGAATGATCATGGGCAGATGAAAGTTTGAATTTTAGCGATTTTTTTACAATTCTACATCCAGCCGCCTGAAAGTGTTTTCTTGTATATTTCATGTTAGATGGCTTAGTATTGTTCCATTAAGGTGGTTTTCGTCACGTAAGATGTCTCAAGGATGATTTTTAAAGGCGGCTTTTTTGGTGGCACACATATCACTTTTGATGCAATCCCTACTTAAACAGTACTACAGTTAACTATAGGGATAAATTATCTTTAAATTGGTTGAGGCTGTCCAGTTCAACTGTTGATTGAGGTCTGTTCCATAATATGAAGATTGAGGGTAAAAATAAATTCAGACCAGATTCTGTCTTGGCTTCTCTTTACTGTACTCTGCCATCATGTGCATAAGGAGCTCTTATTCTTTCTTTGGTCATCCATCAGAAGAAAATGTCTGGAGCACTACTACCAGGTGCTGTTAATATTATTAACCATCATAGGGTTTCATTATTAATGTACATATAATACAACGTGGCACAGGGTACTACCTCTAGCAGATGATCACAGCACAGTTGGTTGTATATTCCTTGCAAAAGGAATAAGGTCATATTACAGCTCATAGTCACCATTGTATCAGGACACCAATCTTCTTAAGTATGGTGGTTAACTACCCATGGATATATATATATACACTGTACTTACCTTTGAATTGCTTGGGTAGTATACCTCTTCCAATATTAATATCTAAGGGCTGTGCTAGTATGCTGTCCTAATTTGGGGTACCACATTGATGCAAGCCCAAACAACAGATGCAGGGACTGAATTATTCCTTTGTGATTATCAAAGTTCTTTTAACTGGTGATAGAAGCACACACAGGATCAACCGTCCACTTGCTTCTTTTTGAATACTCCTTTTAACTGTTAAACTATTTCCATTGATGGATAACATGGCCCAGTATAACGAAGTACACTGTCAATTACCGTTGCTAAATTTACCCGGCAAGGTTGATGGACTTTCATTGTCATAAACTCTGTAAACTGGCAATAGCCTTCTCGTGTAACAATCAAAAATAAATTTAAATAATAACGTTTATCAAAACCATATTGTAATTTTTCTGTGATCTGGAACTCCACAGAATCTAGGTTCTTGAATCCTCTATTACATCAGCATGTACAGTGCGTTATTCTTATAGGTAATGTCCATTAAATAAATGTCTTGTTACCAGTGCAGGGATCGCTGTTCTGGTTATTAGTGGGTACAGTGTGGGGTTCCTAAGTATGTGAGGCTTGGTAGTAAAAGCTATAGCCTTTCTATGGCCTTAGAAATCCCTGTGGCTTCAATATCAGGAACTCCTTAGTATTTCACTCACAATCCTCATGCAACTGGGAGGTTGAGTTTAATTTGTTAAATAAAGTTAATGTAGGGAGGTAATCTACAGGTGTTTGTGTAGTAACATCGCACCTATCAAGCATCCGTAATGATTAAATGCTAACTATGTACATGTATATGTTGTTGAAATGGAGTTGACTCCAATGCTTTGTAGGTGTTTGAAAGACAGTTCTCGATTAGTAATCGATCAAAGACTAAAACTACTTTTATATAGCGTAGTGGTTGTTGCATACCACATTAACTGCACATGTCTGCATTGAGTTCCTATCATGACATAATAAAATATGAATATACAATGAACCAAACCAACTAGTAGAATTATAAGACAACAAAGGTTTTTGGATGTAAACAGCACTGTGTGTGTTTTAGAGCTCTTTAAAATGATGGATGGTGTCTAGTAGTTGTGATATCTGATCCACTTGCTACGTTTGTTCTCCCTTTTGGCAACTGCAACATGTGAACTGTCATTTGATAATGAAGATAGGGTAAGGTTAAATTTGATACTGTTTAGTTTAGTTGCTATAGGAATTCTTAACAATAGGGATCACCAAGACATTTGAAAAATGTTACAAAGCAATAACGTCAAGCCATCTGGGCCAACCAGGTCACATTTTGTCAATGTCATCTGGGTCTGTTCCGCTTTGTGATTGGATCACATGTGAATGAATTAATTAATTTGACAATGTGGAAGTATATTAAAACAAGTCATATATAGTCTAGTCCTGTTGCAGCCCAGCTTCTTTCGTGAGTCATGCCCACTTACTAGGATATGTGTTACTGCCTGTAGGCATACATGCATTAGGTGTATTGCAGTATGTAGGTATGTAAGAATCCATGCTTGTTGCTATCTGCTAGCTTACGTGGAGCCACACCTCAAATCAATTGTTATTGTATAGGTAATTAATCCTGCAACAAGCCTGTTATTTCATGAGCCATGGCCACTTATCCAGAATGTAGGATACTGTCTATAGGCATACATGGAGCCATGGTAATTTATGACTGGCTATTCGTTATATAGTTACCCGTTTTAATGGAGTGCCTCTGTTTAGTTCAAAATTCAGGTCTGACCCGAATTGCTGTCCAGGTCAGTGAGTTAATGTATTGACTTTTAGCAGTGGAAATTTGATTAACTTTTGACCTATGCATGTACCTACATAAAGAATGTATCAAGTTGACATGCATGGTCACTTTGACTATGATCACTTCTTGGAGTCCAGATTGCCATGTTCTGCAAATCATTGTATTGCAACTGTCAGATATGTATCATGTTTGCTCTTTATCCTGCCATCTCCTAGATACAGTATGTCAATACTTATCATTATTATTCTTATGCAAGTGACCTTATAAGAAACACTTTCAATCTGTGGGTGTGCAGGAGTTATATTACTGTCAGTAATCAATACCTTCGAATTGTCATTAATGTACTGCTTCATCATTGTACTGTCAGTGCCACATACATCTCTTCACTACAGTAAGCATGTTTTAATGCATCATTTGAGAAAGTCTACCAGTGTATACACTATATTCTCTAATCTTAATCTCAAAAGTGGTTTCTGTCTGAAAATTTTTATGTCATATTGCAAAGAATGCTTATTGCCTCTTATGTGCATTGATATATAGATAGATGTAAATGTTAAAATTCTGTAGTTTATGGAACTCAGTGATTTTTGAATGCGTTTGTGTTATGGTCATTGTAAAATTGGCAATATGAATTCCCTTTCTTGCTTTTTCCCCAAGCTTTCATATAGTTAGCTGATTATTTTCATTGAAATTCTTTGCTTGTGTTTCCTTTATTTGTAGCCTCCATCACTTAGTTTACTTTGAAGTCATAGTGGAGTGAGTGTCTCTTCTTTGCAACTGTATATTTTTTCTTCTTAATGTCAGTGTGCCTTAAAAGCATGTACACTATAACCTTCAATCCACTAATACATGAACGAGGAATTTATTTGTTCACACACAAACTTTCATGAAAAAAACATTCTGTGGTGGAATTTTACCTATGTAGTTCAAAAGGTATGTAGCATAGTATGTATTTAAAACCTGAATATTTGTTCTACCATGTTAACTATTCACATGTCTCCTTCATGGTCAACCATTAATGGCGATGACTAGCTTACCAAACCGATTGCTAGTGCATTCATCTATGGTAATGACTCCATGGATATTGCAAGTAGACAAGATGGAAAAGTATCTACTGAATTACATATGTACAAGGGCTACTTGCTGATGGTTTCTTAATGTCTGTGTGTTTGTCTGTGGCAGGGGATTTATTCCTCACAACATGATAAAGATCATATTGTGATGCAGCTAAACAACCTACCTGTATTGACTTGTGCTGCTGTCAGTGATTTTGTTAATTATTGCAACAATGTTATTTACTGTGTTGTTCCATATTGTATAGTTGATTTTGGAACAGTAACTACAATGTAGTTGCAGTAAAAGTGCTCGATAGTTGAGTTCTAAAATATATGAACTTGTAAGACTTCAATTTTTCCTGGATTATTATAATCAAGCTCAAGTGTGGCTTCAAGAGGTGATGTATCATATTTCAAGTTTGCAGGTATCAAATTCATGATCAGATTTTCAAGAATATTAATAAAAGAAAGAGTAAGGATTGGTGGCAGTATACTATAGATTAGGAAAATAAGTACAGATTATGTTTGATTTCTGCTATACCCATCATAGACTATCCTTTTAAACTTGGAGAGGTTACTTTAGACATTCACAATGGTGTAAAATTTAGGTTGCTAGGGCAGTGGTTTAGCATTCTTTATGATAAAACTCATCTATTAGTTCCAAGGCATTAAAAGTACCATACACTGGACCACCAAATTAAGTTACACTATGTACTAGGCAATCAATTTGTCAATACATTAGCTGATGGGTTGCCATATGCATTTTCTGTCTGAATAAAGCAGTACAATGAATGGGCATCCATATACCACACTTGTTCACAAATAAATTAGACTAACAAAGACTATCATATTGCTACACTATTCAGTAGCGAATATTATACATCTAAATGTGAAGCAGTATAATGCTGGACTGAATACACCACACACTAGTTCATGCAAAACTAGCTACCAATGAATTAGCTAACCATCAAAATAATAAGATTGTTCCTTGAAGACAGTACTCAGTCATACCCAAATATTAGTCTGGCTTTTTTCACATTACAAATGGGCACCTCTGATCTGTGTATGCCCCATACTACAAATCAGTTATAACACACCCATTCAGTTTGTATCTGATTTGCAAACATTCCGCCCTCTGGTTTGTGGTCCTCGAACATTGGTCCTCGTATACTTGATGTGCATGCCAAACAGCCAAGCTGTAAAAAAGAGTGTGAGTTTTATTTATCTTTTATTTAAAAGAAAAGCAAAGGTAATGGACTGCAATGATAATCTTGAATTTGAATTCTGTCTAAATGAGTTAACCATTCACGGTATAATTATTTGCGAATAACCAATCCTTTTTGTCAAGGTACCAGAATATAAAAGATGAAATAGAAACATAATTATGTACATACATACATGCATACACACATCTACTGCTGCTGGTTGTTGTTTAGAGTGTGATCTTTTGCTGATATCTATTCCAGTTGCAACATATATTATTTTCATCCTCCCATTCTGCTATTTTATAGAAGAGTGAGGCATTCACATTTTCCAAAAAGTTTGATTTATAGATGTGATGGTATTGTTCGGTAGAGAACTCTACACATGACCTACCCCCTTCATGATGGTAGTGTTTTTGCTGTGAATAGGTCACATAAAGTGCCATATGTCGAATGAAGATTTAATACTTACTTCTATTCCTTGAAGTTTAACTGCAGCTGTCTGCAAAGTGATAATAAATGGAGTAAGTTGTGTTGCTGTATCAGGTGTACCACTGAACACATGACATTGTAGTTGATTTTTTAATGCCATAACATCAGTGTATCTCTTGCATGTGCTGGACATCTGATCGAACATTTTTTCAATCACTTCATCTTTGTTGTCATCAGCTACATCATGTGGTGTGCATGTCTTTCTCAAAGCTGTTTGCTGTAGCAAAAGTTATAATACAACTTTGTTAAAAAATTTTATAAGTACACTTACTGTTGTCTTATCTAATAATTCGGCATAGACCTTGTGAAATGAACTTTGGAACTCTTCCCTAAGTTTTCTTACTTCGTGATTGCAACAATCAATTCCATATCTTTCAAGTCGTATTTTATGATTGTCGTGACAGACTTCAACATCGTTATATTCTGCTACCCCGTTTTCACATAAGAATTTCCAATTGTATTTCTCCTTCTTTCCATAAGAGTATGCCAAATTAAAAACAAAGAACAAATAAAGTTTTGTGTACTGCATAATGATCTAACTTATTGTGTAATACAAACTCAAAATGTTTAAATGATTTGATGTTGTTTTGTGCTACTCATCGTTCATCTTTTATACCTAAATTGTGCAGCTCTGTGATTTCTAGGGATGTATCATGTTATGAAATGACCTATATGGGAATTTCTTGTAGTATACAAATTGTGATGAATAACTTCCACTTTATTGGGAAGCCCATTTCCTTAGAGAGTAGGAAACAATGTTTCAGTAATGTTAAACACTATGGTAACGTATGCCGTTGATGTTATACTACTTCTAAAATAACAGGTACCTACGTATGCAGTTAATATTATTCCATTGTAGCTAAATAGGCAATTAATCAATCATGTATATAATTTTATTGCTATTATTAATTCAGCCAGATAATTAGATTTGTAAATACTGTAGTTTAGTGATTCATTTGTAATTGCTAATTACGTTGCTATGCACTGCTAAAGAAGCATAACTCGAACAAACCACTTCAACCACAAATTATGCACAGAACTGTCTTCTCAAGTGTGTCTATCATGGTTTCTCACAAGAATTGCTCAGAGAAAGCATCAAGGTTGCCCTTCATTTTCTTTCAAGTAAGTACGGGACATGCCCCCTTTCTCCTTAAAGGAATCTGTTACATCTGACCACCTATGAAGCCAGATACACTGGTTTTTGGTTGTTTTATGCCCATATACCTATTTTAATGGCATTCATAACGTCTTCAGGAACTCACTTAATCCGTTTTTCAAGCTGGCATGAATAGACCACCTCAAAGTCAAAGTTTACCTACCAGAAAGGTATTTACTCCTTCTGTGCAGCCTTCATTTCTCACATACAGCTGTTTTTAGCATAAGCCATTTTGCTCACATGGGTGCGGAAAGACAAATAAATATACAAATATAGAAACACACCCACTTTTTTCAGAGAACAATTGCAGTAAACCAGGTGTACACCCACAGCCGGCAAAAGTGCGTGCCCACAGCTGGCCAGCTGTGGGTGCATGCCTGGTTTAAAAAATTTACAACAAAAACAGTTTTATCAAATGAAGTTGAAATATCTTCATCAGTACTTATACTTGTAACAACGTTTTCTTCACATTATAAACTTCACTTTCTCTCCACAAGTGTTAATTTAATAAAGAAGTTTAGAAAGATCTGGAACAAAAATTCTGTTAAACTTAGTTGAATATTCAAAATGAATTCTCTAAACCATTTACAGTCTTGTTTAGAGCCTTGTGAGACTCTATGTATAGAGGCCTTCTTTTTGTGGCCATTCGGAATATTGTTTATGAAATGTTAGCATCAAATATATGTGATAATATTTTATAGTTATAACATGCTTACAAGGGATATGACTAAAATATACGCACAATTCACGAGAGCACGCATATTTAGTCATATCCCGAGTAATCGTGTTATAACTGTTATATACTACACCCCAGTAGATGAAAACAATTATAGATAGTAAGTTATAGTGAAACAGCACCTCCTGGAGATGGAAATCAATAGAAATTCTTGATGGATCAGACGTTTTACACTTTTAATGTGGTATATCAGTTATATACCACAGCGCAGCACTTTTGATCTCAACCACAGGTGTGGTATATATATATATCTGAATTGTTTACTGGTGACACAACTGGTATTTCTTTGCGATCGCTATTACAGTTTTGTCATCTCTTTATGTTATTAGCAGATACAAGAGTGCAAAGCAATGGTGTGAAATGTCAAGTGGAAATGACTTGAGGTCTGCATAATTTAGCAGCCTTCAAGCCCTGTACTTGGTGATATTAGGAATGAGAAGTTAGTTAACATTTCACTGGCATACGTACAACTGCATGTTAACTGTAAAAATTACAGTGTGGATTATGTTGCAAATATGAATCGTTTCATTAAATATACAACAATGTTCTTGCTACCAGCATATCTCCTAGATACGTTGCTTTAAGTGTGTTACACTGACTTTGTGTATATATCTGATAAGTGCAGTGAGAAAAATGTGTGGGAGCTATGTTGCTGTCAGAACAGAAACTTGATATTGCAAATGTTTTGTACTGCTTCATGAGTGTAGAATCGGTACCGTAAATCACTTTCCTTTTGTCCCAGCATGTTTATTAAAGTATGTATCACCTGAGATAAAGGGATACTTCCTCACTTTAATAACAACTACAATCTGTTTTCTTTATAACAATGGTTTTTGTTATAATTTTTTTGAAACATTTCATCATTAAATATCACCTTATGTAGGAGCAAGCACTGAATCATTTGTAGTAAACACCAGTCTACTTATAAGCCATTCTTCATTGTTGTCTCGTCTCTGAAAAATAAATAAATAGGGATTTCTTACATGCTATGCATGTATAAGGAAGCCTTGTTTGTTAGCGGGAATAACCAAGTACTGCAACCTTAACAGTGGGTGTGGCAGTCATAAAGCACAGTGTCACCTTATTAGAGGTTTTATAACAACACTTTTTATAGTGGCTTGTTCCCAGACATGTGGTTCATGACCATGGTAAAATTTTGAATATGTAGCTAAAATTTGTAATTAGTACAAATTAAGAATTAATACATACTAAGCACCTGGTTTGTATGGAGTAGCACTTGCTTTATACTTTTATTGTCATCCTTGTAAGCAAGAAGGATTGATTACTCTGATTCTCACTGACATATGGGTGTGAACTGTGGACATTATAGAATGTTATCATGGTACATATACCCATGTCAGTACCATGTACTCTATGCAATGCTACTATATGCATGGGTATACATAAAGGTCACTCAGACACTTTTGGAACTGCTGTTTGAATGTAGTAGCATCTATAAACATTAGCAAGTTGATAAAATGTCAGGTACAGGATGAGGATACAAAAACATTAACATATGTATTTTCTTAGAATTGATCATTTCTATTTCTTGAAAATGTAAGATTCAGGGGAAGGTGAGGCTTGTTCTAATTCTGTAATTTGCTGGGTGTTTTGTATAAATGAATTCAAGTTACATAAATGGTTTAATTTTCAGATAGAACATGTGGAAATATTCATATGAATATCTTATTCATAACAAATTATGGCCTTTCTCTCACCCAGGATTCATGCATAGTGTGTTTTCTTTTAGCAATCCAGTTTGCAGCACACCTGCCAATTACCAGCTGCTTTTCATGGCTTGAATTACTCTTTAAGTAAAGTACACTCATGAGTTTGCAGTTGCTTGATGTGCTTTTTATTAATTTTATGGTAGAAATGTGTCCTACACTATGTATTATATTACTTCATTGTGGGGTTTTTGGTTTACATCCAGCACTTCCCTCTTTGGTATCACAACAGACTTGACAACTGCATTTTTCACACAATGCATTAGCTGTGTCAGAGTAATTCAATAACCGTCCAGTTCTTTGAAAATTGAAGCTGCAATCCCTAAGTATATCAAACTCTCGCAGTCACAACAATTCAATAGCCATGGCACAATTGCAAAGTACTCAAGGACCAGAAAAAAGAACCCGAGCATCTACAACTGTGATTCTAAGATGGCATTGGTGGTGTAAAGTAGTATATTTTATATGTAGTAAGTCGTAGACTATACAGTTCTATCATAAACAATTGTAAACAATTTCACTAAATACATACCTATGCAAATGTGTAAGATATGGATATGTGTTTGCATGCTTACTTGCATGTTTGATGTCATGGACTAATATTCTTTGAGTCTAGTAGCAGTGTTAGTGATTGTATAGGTTAAGCAATATTCTAATATTCATAGTTAGGTGATACTTGGCCACATGAGCATTCTAGCTTGTTTGCCCTTTGGAATAGCTATAGCTAGTGGCACATAGTATTGATTCCAAGTATGTATTTACACCATTACATATGTGGTTTCTGTAATGAATGATTGTGAGCAAATCACTTTACTACAGTGGTTGTCAGGAATCATTATTAAAACTGTAAATGTTCAATAATTAAACCACACTTTACCATAGTTACTGCTGTATATATGGAATCTGTGTTTAGTGTCATAATGAGGAAGATTAGGATAGTTAACACCAAAACCACATATTTAAGTGCCATATGGGAAGTTTATTATTTGTCTGGTAGCTCTGTGTACGTATATTGATTCTGTTTGTACAAGTATATATTACTTCCAAGAAACCATTTACACATTATGAACAAGTGCAAGAAAATTTAAATGTTAGTGACCTTTTAATAAATCCATTTATTAATATTGAAATCCCACACAAGCTATGCCTACATGGTACTATGTTTGTGCTGTTCTGAGCAATCACAATAAGTCAAGCATGCAGGCATTGGTGATCATGAAGCTATATGTAACCTGCTGAGAAAAAGCCCAACTAGCTTGTACAGTACTGGTTTTGAGATATATGCCATTGAAATACATTACACGTGCTACAAAAATACTTTTACACATGTTTTAATCGCTTCAGTAAACAGTGAAGAAAGATTCAAATTGGAATATCCATTATACCAGTGGATTCACCTCTTCATGGGGAGTACGAATACATTTCTTTCATTTCTGTACCACAAGTAAGCATGAGTTATGTGTGCTTCTTTGCATTGCAATAAAACATAACTTTATTGTTGTTGGTATTTCGAAGCTTCTTGCCCAAAAGCATGGGTGGATATAGGCCAAATCATCTACCAGTTGATGTATATTCTACTTGTCCCCAATTGTGGTAGAACCAGTATATGTGACCTGCTGAGCAAAAAACCAACTAGTTTGCTTTTTTCTTGAATGTCTTCTTTGTAGACTAGAGGGAAAAGCCAATGAACTGTCCAAGTTTCAGCCTTATTTGGTGAGTACTTTTGGAGTTATAGTGTTAGACAGCAAGAAGAGCACAACATTTGATTTGTACAGTGCTTATACGGATGCAGGCACTCATTTAATCAATCATAAGTCACAAGCGCAACAGGCTATAGAGTAGGGACTTGCATCATTGTGTTCGCCATATACTGGGGCATTCATCAAGGTATAATGATTGGCTTATAAGTGCATATCAGTACAGCTGATAATGATGTATAATGTCAGAAAAAATGATAATATATATTGATATTGCAGTGGAGAAATCTATAGTGCAGTGTCAACAGCTACGTATATATACAAGTGCGTCTTTATACAAGCCAGGCAATATGGCACGACAAAAGCATTCTTTGTAGCTAACACTGTGCTGTGAAATTGTATGTAAACTTGCAATGATGAGTTAGCATGTTTAACAACGGTTGTACACTAATTCTTCTGTTGTTTTCTTTAGTATCATGTTTTTGGTGTCAACAAGTACAGTTTATCTTTCATTACTCCAAAGTTCATTGCTGCCCCACAAACTTTCCTATTCTTTGTTATTCACTACTCAACTTTCTTTTTCTTGAACTGTTCCATATCCCATTTCTTTGGAATGATAATTTGTAATACTGTCGATGTGGCCAAAGACATGCACACCCCCTCTGATCATTTTTTAGTGTCAATTATGTTGATAAGCAAAATATATATTTGAAAGTATTATAGATAGGTTTAAGTCCTTGCATCCTTAATATATAAGCCATGCATTGTATGACATTGTGCTTCCTGTGTGGCTCATAGTTTAGTTTATTTACAGGAAATTGTTTGAATGTCATCTATAGCATCCAGTAGTTGAGCTATAGTAATTATCACTGACGCTAAACCGCTGAAGTGATATTTAGCAGGTTCTGCAATGCTCTGTATCTCTTAGATGCATGACATAGTAGGTTCTTCACTTTAATCGTTGTATAAATATCCAGTGAAAAAAATACTATCAATGTATGGATTGTGCAGTGCTTACAAGTTACAGTATTAAATATCCTGGAGTTCAAAGTATTTCTCATGATACATGCTGCCTTATCAATAGGCACTGTGCTGCTTGTTCATCAGGATGCTATGAGACGTATACAAAATTAATTTGTTTTCTGTTATTGCTTATAAATTGTGGTATTTTACAGTATGTTCTTTGTGGCTGTCTTCCTAAAACATTGCATTAGTCATATTGCATTTCAATTTTGGTTGAAAATCTTGTAATTGACGAAAAACTGCAATCTGGAATAAACATCATTACACAGTTACAGTTGTAAGGAAGACTGCATAGTGATTCATTGGCTTATGTACATTATGTCTGCTATGAAATTTGATTATAAACTTCCTGTCTTCATTACATTGATACTATAGTGGGTAGTTCATGAATATCTACATTGACCACTTGAAATTCTACACTAGCTTCCTTACTTTTGGAACTTCCTACATAGAAATTGTTTAGATTTGTTACAGTCAAATCGAATCAGTTCCCTTTTGTAACAAATGCATTTCTGCAACATTTCCTACAAATGTTTAGCTGTAGCTCTGAATATCTGGAAAGAATGTACAGGTGCTGAGGGAGACCAGTAGCTCCTTAAGGTACTATTAATAGAGCCACCATATACTGATAAACTTATTAATGTAAAGGGGTCAAACAATTCACTTTGGACCTGCTTGTCATGGTCAGTATAACACAGTAATCTTGTTGAAAAGCTGTTAAAAAGCTAGCTACTAAGTATATAGCTAGAGTGTAACTGTACTTACACTGGACTCTGTGCAGGCATAGCAAACTACATTTATAATTTTCAAATTAACAGTAAAAGACATGCTGCTGAAATTTGTAATTTTTACATGGCTAAACCTATTAAAACCCTAATCCTGTGTGATAAAGATTAATCCTTCTCAAAATATTATTAGAGTCTGGAGTCTTTGGTCTCTAGAGGCTGCTAATCATACACATGAATCTTTAATTCAAGGTGATACATGCCGATTGTCAAGGACATCTGTTATCAGTTGTGCCATACAACAAGTACACAAAAAATATTGCAATTTTCAACTAGAGTAGGGACTGTAGCACATCGATAAAAGGTACTGAAACAAACTGGAGTAGTGCACGATGACATTAAATCACATTAAAACAATAAGGAGTGTTACATATATCCCTACTGTGCTCAAGATACCATAATGGGAATGCACAGTAGGGATATAACATTTCTTATTGCTTTACTGTAATTTAATATTGTGCACTACTCCAGCTTGTTTCAATACTTTTTATCAATGTACTATGGTCCCTACTCTAGTTGAAACTTTCAAATTTTTTTGTACTTGTTTGTTAACTTTTTTGTAATAAAAATTATGACTGGTGAACCCACATATACTGCATCAAAAGAAAGAAATAGTGCCGCGCGTCCCAGCTATCAATTGTCGTCTGAAAAGTGAAATATCCATTATGCTTCGTTTTCAGCAGTTCCACAGTCAAGAACTGTTCGAAAAGCACCTCTGCAATCAAAGTAGCCACTATGAAAAATATGGATGATTTCCGTTATGAAGGGAAGCTATCATGCACCAAATCGACACCTTTCGCTGTCAGCAAAGATGAATAGGACACAAAGGAGGACACTGGTAAGTCCATGAAGAATGCATTGTACATACTGCGGTATGCCAAAATGCATGTGTCCAGCTGAAGTGACATCAAACAGTGAAAAAGCAAGCCCTCAGCCTTAGCCGTTATTGAATTATGCTTGTCTGAAGGCATCAGTCAGTCAGTCAGTCAGTGGAAAATTCCATTTAATAATTTCAAAAAAAAAAATCCATAACAACTTGTTGAAAGTGCCTCAGGTCGATCTGAAGTCTTGTTTGGGCTTGATTTTACCTAACCAATATGCTTCATTGTCGTCAAAGAATAGTGAGGCTGGTTTTGGGTGATGTGTTTTTATGGGTCACGCCCAAACCTTTGTGGTCTCTATTGAAAACAGTCTCTAAAGTGCTAACTAAACCTGTATTGCATAAGAAATAGCCCTGAAGGAGATACGTAGACAAAGCAAATTAGAAGGGTATGAACATGGAGTATTGAAATCATGAGGAAAATAAAAGAATCAGTGACACAGGCAACATCATTTATTGCATACACCATACTTGACACTAATAATACTCTTACTTCACTGTAGCACTGCTTAATGTTGTGGTATCAATAAACAATGTTGTATAGTAAAAGAATGATACTATTTATAAACAAAGCTATATACAGCAATGGAGTCAAATAGTTGAATTTAATATGAACTACTCTATATGTATATGGTGCAAGATTGGAAGCAGTCAATAATCATACAGTACAATAGTATTATATGCTGTATGTGTGACATGACTGTTGTATTAGGGTGGCTGCTTTATTAGAGTATCTCAAGTGGTGAGACAACTGGCCTGTGAGATATTTTTCAAGGGGTGTTGTCTTTCCGTGCCTCCTTTTCACTGTGCTATCAGTAAGAGGCATAGTTGATATGATTGATTGTAATAAGTACAGTTATATCATTTTGGGGGATGTCGTGGTGCTCAATCATTATTTGGTGCTGCTAGATCATAAAGGGCATGGTCAATCCTAACGTGCAGCTACAAGTGTGGTGTCTACTAGTTAGTAGTACCTCTTACAGCGGCATCAGTGCTTTAAATAGTTTTGTGGCATCTAAATATGGAAGTGTCGATATGGAAAATGAATACCTTAATATGGGTTGCATGAAGAAGATGACAACCAGCATGATTGAAAATAAAAGGACAGGCAAGGTACAGCAGGCAGACACTTGTTGGAATCCCAAAAGGCACATGTCACAAGTTAGTTTGTTATTGTGACGTACTGTGGTGGTCACATGATGCATCATTTAGCCTTTAGCTTTGTGATTGTGGTCAGGCAGGTTGACATGCAGGCAGTCACACAGGCAGGCAGACTAAGGATCGGGTTTAGAGTTTTTTAAATTCAATATTTGTTCTTCTGTAAGCGTTTTATTGCTATTTCTGGCATTATTAATACTAAAGAAGCTTCCTAAAGGTTCATCCTATAGTAAAAATAATATTTGATATGTATGCTTTTGTTGACTAGTAAAAGTGTTGATCTTGTTTACCTATTATAACTTGTGTGGACAAGAAACATAGAAATACATTTTTTTTTGGATAGCAGAGCTAACATTAGCTAACATACTATCAACTATAGCTGAACTTATATATTAATACTAGTTATAAATAAAAAATTTAAAATTTTAAAAGAAAGTTGGGATCGATACAATACACATGCTATAAAAAGTAAGGAAACAAGCTTACAGCTGAAATGGGAATGATCCACACAACAACAAAAAAATAAGGAAACAAGTCAAACAAGATTAGATGACTACTTGCTAAAATGAGATGCGTTTTAATACCTACTTTTGGCTAGCATCTTGAAATGAGACTAGCTATGCCAAAAGTAGGGATTAAAATGCGTCTCATTTTAGCAGGTAGTCACCTTGACTTGTTTCCTTACTTTTTGTTGCGTGGATCATTCCCATTTCAGCTGTAAGCTTGTTTCCTTTTTTTAATAGCATGTGTATTGTATCGATCCCTACTTTCTTCCAAAAAAATTTTTAACAACTAGTTTGTTAACTTTTTATGTCTAGCTAGCTAGGTAGCTATATTGTACATAACCACATCCTTTCACTGAATTTTAACACTAGAATAGAGTTCATGGCTTCCTAACTCTTCTTGATATTTTACAGGGCTAACCACTAAATAGGGTTACCACTAAATAGGGCTACTACTACAGCTGTATGCAATACGTGCTTTTTAGGGGTCTGGATTGCCCCCATCTAGGACAAAATTCAAATTGTAGCCACTCTGAGATTGCATCTGGGAGTGTTTTAAGACAGAAATCAGCATATTATTTGCTGACTGTTCTATTAGAGTATATCGATCTGTACTTATTAATCAGCAAAACCTGCTATGGCCACTGCTGTAGTGGCCGTATAATGCCTCTTTTTTTTTCTCAGCTATCTTCTCTTTGTTTTCTGCATAGTGCTTTTGGTAGTAGCCTTTTCCTTCGTTCCATTCAAAGGCATGATTACCTCACCGAAAACTAAACTAGTAAGACCATAAAGCAACTAGAGATAGCGACTCCTTGACTACTATGCCCGTTCATACTCGTCTTACGAGGGCACTTCATTAAAATCACGTGCAATAATCATGTGTTAAGGCAGTAAAACGTGCCGCAACAATCAATTATCTTTCGGGAAGAAGGAAGGCCAATGAATGATGAATACTAACAGCATGGTGCAGTGGACAAAGCGTAATTGAAACAACGGATCTGTGAATCTGATGTCATTTCCTTGGCTGTCTGAAATTTCTGGAGCCGTACACCTAGCGGCAGGCAGGCAGGCAGGCAGGCAGGCAGGCAGGCAGGCAGATGAAATGCAGGTGAATTTCAATTTTTTAAAGATTCACTGTACATCGAAACAGTCGACTTTTCACTTCGTTTAACCAAGATACAGCATCATTACAGCTGTACTAATGCATTTCAAGTGGTTTTTTTCTGGAAAAATGTATTGCAAGGCTGTTTTTAAAGTGTGAAAATTTACAAAGCCATATGATTTCTTACTGATCCCTACTTATTAAGTAAGTACTACCATACTTAACGAAAAGAAAAAATCAGGAATGTTAAGTTCGATTAGGGATCATAGAAAAATGTAAGGAAACAAGGGAGGTGTCCTACACCTGCAGATATACTAGTGAACATAATTATAATCCCTAATTCAGTCATGGCTATAAAGGGAGGTTGCCTACACCTGCAGATACACTAGTGAACATTTAATCTCTACTTCAGTCATGGCTGCAGATATACTAGTGAGCATTTAATCCCTAATTCATATAGCCAGCCATGACTGATGAATTATACAGTACGATAGTACTGTATAGTAGGGACCACAAAGGTTTTGGTCATGACATATGAAAAACACCCCAAAGCCAGCCTCACTTTTTCCCTGCTGACAACAATGAGGCGGTATTGGTTAGGTAAAACTAAGCCCAAACAAGCCTTCAGATCGACCTGAAATACTTTCAACAAGTTGCTATGGAGTTTTATTAAATGGAATTTTCTACTGACTGACTGACTGACTGACTGAATGAATGACTGAGTAACCGATGCGGATAACTGACTGAGTAACTGATGCCCTCAAGGCTAGGCGTGCCTGTCGTCCGTGCTCATGATAATGAGTGTGGACGACAGGCACGCCTAGCCTTGAGGGCGGAACTAAAACTGAGGCTATAAGACACACCATTCCAGCACAGTGAATCACTGGGATGAAATTATATTTGCCCCATTTCTCTTGCATGAGAATAGCACAGATTTTTTCGCTATCACTCAAGTTTGTATCTCTGTTCAAATTCAAATCACATGGTCTTGTGCCTCAATGGCTAGCTATACCGTCACGCACATATAGCAGTTTAGCGAGTAGCAAGGCGAGTAGCTACCTGCTTCCCCACTTGTTATATAAATACTGCATCAACTGATCCATGAAATAAAGTTTTTTTAATTGTAGGAAAAATTTTACAAGAAAACATTCGCCAACGCATCTAAAATTGCAAAATTTGCAAAAATAATGCATCTAAAATTGCAATTTTTTCTTCTGCAAATCATTCCCATTATACAGTATATCTGCAGGTGTAGGCGACCTCACTTGTTTCCCTACTTTTTCTATGATCCCTAATCAAACTTAAAATTCCTAATTTTTCTTTGTTTACATACTTTTTAATATCATTATGACTGGTGAACCCAGGCATAGCGCATCAAAGAAAAGGATGGCACCCAGAGTTAATGATTTTGTCTAAACATGTGCCCCGGTTATCAATTGCTGGCTCTAAAGTGAAGTGGTGATTACGCTTTGCAGGTTCAGCCCCATTATGCAACGAAGAACGGTATCAGAAATGCCTCTACAATCAATCCAGTCACCACGGAAATACGCATGATTTCCATTTACAAATGGGATGCCATGAATTGCACTACTACAAATCAACACCTTGGGAAGTTGGCAGAAAGAAATAGGACACAAAGGAGGACAAAGGTAAGTCCATGATGCATGTGTTGTTCATACTGTGGTATGTCAAAAGGTACATCTCAGGACAAAGTGACGTCAAACAGTGAAAAAAATCAAGCCCGTAGCCTTAGCTGTTATTGAGTTATGCTTGCCTGAAGGCATTAGGCAGGCAGGCAGGCAGGCAGGCAGGCAGGCAGGCAGGCAGGCAGGCAGGCAGGCAGGCAGGCAGGCAGGCAGGCAGGCAGGCAGGCAGGCAGGCAGGCAGGCAGGCAGGCAGGCAGGCAGGCAGGCAGGCAGGCAGGCAGGCGTATTGTGACTTCCTGTGGTGGCACATGTATAGTTACTTTGATACTTCTGAACTGATTAGTGGCCAGACTGTGTGGCCTAAAGGTATTTAGACTATGGTACGGCTCATTTAGAGGTTTACTAAATCATTTAGTCACCTACACTTGTTCACTTAGTCACCCGCCCTCAAGCAATTTTGTACATGATAAATAATTATAATGAGAAAGGCACACTGCAGTACCTGATAATACTCTTCTTCTCCGTGTTCTGCAAATAATTCTGGACAAATAGTAGACTAAGTGGCGTATCTACTGTAGTTCTAGCCGTTACTCTGGTTACCAGTCGAATTATTTTTGTGGGCCCTGTAAACACTTCAGGAAGAAACCGTTCCGCTGTTCTGCATTGCTCTTTCACCCTATACTCATGCTTTGGCTATAAAGGTACGTACTTTAAACCATAGTCTAAATAAGTTAGACACTGTAACCAACAGGAACTAAGCGATTTAGTAACCCCTCAGGCCCTTAGTAGCGCAGTCTCAGGCCCTTAGTAGCGCAGTCTCAGGCCATCAGGGTTACTAACAGGGTTACTAAATTGCTTAGTTCCCTTGGTCTTGGTGTCTAACTATTATATAGTACTTAGCTATGTAATGCAACTGTTTTTATAAGCATTTGATCTACCTACGCACCATACTATAATTGAAATGTCAGTACTGAGAAATAAATAGTCGTAGAAACTTACCCTAGGTTGTACCAAAGAAAAAAAAATTTCACATGCTGTAGTGTGCTATAGAACTGTAGAATAGACTGAGAAATGTAAGTTAAATAGATTTTAATACAGTTCACTCACTGTGAAATAAAGACACTAAAACGTTTTGCATAAGTTTTTAAAAAAAAATTATTGTTTGAATGAATTCCTGCTGTGTGACTAAGAGTAAACAATGCTTTCAGACAAACATAGAGAAGTTATCATATTTTCATGAAGGACTTAGCATCATAGGTTTAAAAGGCTGATCAATATAGATTGTTGACACCTTGGTTTACCTTCCATCCTTCTTTGGAGTTGCTTTCTTTTCCTAAAACAAAAATCACTTTCCTGAATCTCACAAATGTTGCATGGAAGCCTTAAGATAGTTACTTCAATTAGTAAGTCTTCATGCATATTCAGTTCTACTGTTGCTAAGATACAACCTGCAATCTAGACTGTGCAAAACTTCAGGAAATACCTCTTCATAGTAACACCCATAAAACTGTGTGTTACTATTTTTACTTCTGTATGTATATCCTTACAACTGAACATGCAGTTTAACATTCTGGTATATGGTTTTGGGTATTTACCATGGAGATAGGCTATCCGAATATTAGAGACAAATGTGTATTTGGTTTCTGTTTTGCAATTCATGGCTTAGGTTTATACCATAAGTAGAGTTATTTGGAACCTGAAACATAGTATATAAAAAAATTATGTACAAACATATGGAAGCATGTCTGTCTGGTATATCTAAAAAGTCCCAATGCAAAAAATCCTTCCTGTATTTCCTTATGTTGCATAAATAATATTACTATATGGTTTTGGGTATTTACCATGGAGATAGGCTATCCAAATATTAGAGACAAATGTGTATTTGGTTTCTGTTTTGCAATTCATGGCTTAGGTTTATACCATAAGTAGAGTTATTTGGAACTTGAAACATGGTATATAAAAAAATTATGTGCAAACATATGGAAGCATGTCTGTCTGGTATATCTAAAAAGTCCCAATGCAAAAAATCCTTCCTGTATTTCCTTATGTTGCATAAATAATATTACTTTCTCATCCTGGATACAGAAAACTAATAGCAATAGTTTATAATGGCCTTGCTAACCCAAGCACATGCCAGATAACCTGCTACAGGTGTGCATCTATTTTTTATTGTGTATATGTGTATGACCCATGCAGTTGCGTTCAATTTCATAATAGCAGAAAGTTTTTCTTTGTTATAGATTGAGTATATACCAGCGCTAAGAATCAGTTTAGAACAAATTTTATATGTAATGTAATACAGCTTTCATATACATATTCCATTTTTCACATACATTCAGGCACAATGAATTTAAAAACACAGTGAATGCTTGCTTCTTGCAGTATTGGTAAGTATAACCAAGCCCAAAAGTTGCTTCAGTACAACCAAGAGTCCATAATATACAACTCCAATAGATTGCTACAAAATTTTAAAATTATTTATTCAATCAAATTTTCTACTGACTGACTGACTGTCTGCCTGCCTGATGCCTTTAGACAAGCATAATTCGATAATGGCTCAGGCTACAGGCTTGATTTTTTTCAATGTTGACGTTGCTTTAACCCGAAAGGTGTCTTTTGGCATACCGCAGCACGTACAATGCACGCATCATGGACTCGCCTTTTTGTTTTCCATTTCCTTTTTGCTGACAGCCCAAGTCGTCAATTTGTGGTAGCTCAATGGCTTCCCTATGTGTGTAAATGGGAATCGTTTGTATTTTATGTGGTAACTAGATTGATTGTAGAGGCACTTGTGCTGTTCTTTATTTGTAACGCTGTGAAATGGGCTGAACATAGCTGTAAGTGAAGCGTAATGATCACTTCACTTTAGAGTCTACTGACTCTAAAGTGAAGTGATCATTACGCTTCACTTTCATTACGCTTCACTTCATTGATAGTTGGGGTGTGCGTTCAGTCAAAAACGTTGCCCCTTCCTTTTGATGCAGTATGCGTGAGTTCACCAGTCATATAATAATGTTACACAAAAGTAAACAAACAAGTTATAAGGAAATTTTAAGTTTGAATAGGGATCATAGAAAAAAGTAGGGAAACAAGGGAGGTCGTCTACACCTGCAGATATACTAGTGGACATTTAATCCCTAATCCAGTCATGGGTATAGACTGAATCAGAGATTGAATGTCCACTAGTATATGTGACTGGATCTGCAAGAACCCCATATGTTAGCGCTTTTTTAAAATTCCATTTTATTACATTTTCATCCAGATAGCCAAAGGGACAGCCAACAAAAGTTTCAACTCTAAAAGCCAAGAACTTTCAAAGCTACAGTGATACAAAGTGGCAACAGGGAAAATGTTTAAATAGACGGTCATAAATTTCGAATGCAGTCCTACTGAGATGCAACTTACACCATCGGATTCTCCATTAACAGACAAATCCATTGTTGTCTTTCAGGCTTTTTTTTACAACTAGGGCAAAGGCCAAAACATGAGGAATAATAATGAACCGCTCGTCCAACGTAAGGAAAACTATGCTCATATCTTCTCTCTGTGTGGGAGTACTGACTGACACAAAACAAAGATTTACTAACTTCTCTTGCTTTGGGGATCATGATGCTGCCATAGTTTGGGCTGTTATCACCTTCCTTCATTGTGAAACAAGCTCTTTAAAAAAATTATGAAAATTTTGTAAATATTTACCTATTGTGCTTATTGCATTCTACTGTAAAATTAGGCATGCGCTAACATATGGAATTCTTGCAGATCCAGTCACATATCTGCAGGTGTAGGCAACCTCCCTTGTTTCCCTACTTTTTCTATGATCCCTAACCAAACTTAAATTCTTAATTCCTTATACTTGTGCCATACAGCCATCTCCTGCACAGTTAGACCACCACGAAAACTGAAGGAAAATAACATTCACCTTAGCCAGCCATAATAAGTCCTACAGTGTCTATAGTACAATTAAAATTGTTTGTCCATGGATAACTGCAGCAATTTGCTGGGTCCATTTGACCACCTATAGAGCAACTATTCCACAGAACAGTGAAGTGAAAACCACCTTCCTTGGCAAAGAAGCAATACATATGGTAATTCACTGACACACATACCTTCACCTCAGTATTAGCTGTACAAGGAACCCCACTGCTCTTTAAAGGTATACTTATCTGATCTTTGCTGTCAGCATCTTAGAGTCAGTAGCCACTTCCACCTCATTCCTGTTAAATTCCTTAACTACTCAACTACCATCTTTAAACACAGCTGTAGTATTATCTGAAGAATACCTTGTTGTCAAGATATATGGCTTCAATAGTATACAATTCAAAGCTCATACACTTAGGCAGCCAGTACTGCAAAGGCACACGACCATAATTAGATATTTTTTGAAATGCTTGCACTTATGTACCAGGGAGCACATTCAATTTTTCGAATAGATGACATCTATTTGACCTATCCCCCATCCACAGTGCATTCAACAACTCCATCATTTGAAGTGTAACTACTTTGTGTCTATACCTTTGTACGCATGGGTACATATACAAGCTACCACTAGTATGACAACAGCAACATGGGGTAATGTATACTGGCCTCTTACAATGAAGACTTATGGACAGAACTGCTTGAGTGGATAGTTATAACCTGTCTGTGACATCTAGTGGAAAGGAAATTGTGGCCAAGTTAGCATGCATTCATAGAACACGCCATGAATACAGTTTAGAGGTTGAAATATAGCATTTGTTGAGTCAGTCTTCCTTGAATCATAAAGTAATTGTTACGTTTATTCTAATGCATCTGTATGCTAATGGCTTGACCATATGTAAACATATTTTAATATTTTCTCAACTGTTACTATAAACATAACATTATGTTTGTAGCAACTTGTATAGCAACCATCAGCAAGTAGTATGATGTAAGTGTACTTAGAAAAATGATACTAAGGATCTTGGTAGGAGACATTTTTTGAGATGCAAGCAATTACTTTAATTGTGAAGAGGTAGCTAGTGTCAATGAAATCAATTCAACATGGTAAATGTTGTAACAACATAACCTTATAAGTCAAGTGTTTGACCAGACATTCTGTAAAAGGATATTACCATTTGAAGGTCAATGAAGTGCATTGCATACATTTAGAAATGGCTTTTATATGTAATATGCGCAATGTTTTGTGCACTATTGTGTACTATGAAATTTGCAGAACAAAATTTATTCCATTTGTGTAATAACTAGATTCAGTGAAAGGTACGATACACACATGATTTACAGCATAAAAAAAGGTGAACTCTATTAACTAAAATATGAAGGCTGGTGGAGTACTGAAGATAAACTATATGACCTCATTTCAATGCAGGACGTTATTGCATAGTAGAGACTTGTACTACTACTGATAGCCTAAATTCAGTTACAGTCTAAACATGAAAAGCTCACAAAAATTTCTGACACAGTGGTGACATGATCTTTTGGCTAAGAAAGTCCCTAACAGCCAGCCCACACACTGTCAAGATTTGGATTTCCTTGTGCCAACAGGTGGCTTGTGAGGTACAGGATTAAGTGCCTTATCTAAAATACATCAGCTGCGTGTTCATGGTCCAATGCCTCAGTTATCAATTCTATTGCTACTAACACAGAGCATTTGTGGAAGGTTTGCAAATATGCTGTTTGGTACTCATGATTGTGTAACATTTTTACATTTGATAATCAATTCAAGCTCTTTTTATCATGTAGACACGAGACTGATAGATTGACAGTGCTATAGTCTTCCAAGTTATTTGATGGATTGCACCTGCCTTCTAACAGTGCTTCTTTTAAAAAGTGTATCTCTTGTTGATATATTGTGACAACTTGGTCAGTATTGTGAAAGTTATATCTGTGGTCCATACTGTACTGCATAATGAATTTTAGCAAATACGTGAATTAACTTAGATGCTTTCTCAACATGAATAATAATGTTTTCCTATTTAATTGATGTGATTTGTATAAAGCGAAGCCAACCAGTCATGTACATTTGAAACCACACAATAGAATGTTTGTGTGGCTTTAACAAAATAATTATTTCACATCTGGTTTATTCAGATTTCTTCATTACACTACAACTCTATTTTGTACTAAAGTATCCTTGATCTCCTAGTTACGTGATAGTGTATATCTTTGGGAAAGTTGTACAGTGAAATACGTCAAAGTAAATTGGTGGAATTTGTCTTCTGTATGGGTTTGTTTGATACGTTTATTCTAACTAGCTACTATGATTGCTATGAGTTTATATTGTCTGGTGTCTATAAGCACACCAAAGCATTATTGATGAAATTTTGAATGTATGCAGTCATTCTTTGCAACATAAAACTTTTACAATGAACAGAAGTTCTGCTATAATAGTAGTTTTATTTACTTTATTTATTTTGGACACTGGGACCAGCTAACTTTAAGAAATTTATTGTTGTACAACTTTCAGAGATGAAGTTGCATTGGTAAAAGTCTGTCTGTGGGGACTACTACATGCAAACAACTTTCATTTATGGACAAGCTGAATGTGTTTGTGTGTCCTATAGTTTATAGAGTCTTTTGTACAGAGTTTACATATCCATTGCACATGTTCAAGAATTCATATTTTATGTAAATAATTGTATCTTGGGCTCGAGTGATTTGCCTGATATGTACATGGCCACAGCACGAGGGCACATGATACAAATGGTATGTACCATGCCAATTGCAGGCTAATAGCTCACGGCAGGCAACTAGTCAATCAAGCCAACAACTGAACTTATTATGTAGACAAACTTGTAAAATTTGATTATAGGTCAGCAGCAACTAATGTTGCGACAATGTAAACGTACGTTGCGACAATGTAAACGTGAACGGGAAGGTCCTACGGGTATCATGGACAAGAATTAAGCAATTGTACAAGTATTTTAAAGCTGCTGCATCATTTACAAACTGTTTATATACAACATTTACTAAACCCCTAGAGGGATAACTTCATTGTAGAGTGGTTATCTTGTGTTACTCGAAAGTGGGCATGTTCCGTATTTGAAAATGCGTTGAACCGCTTGTGAATATGTTATAGCACTAGTTCTTACCTTAAACTAATGTTTCGCAACACATAGGATGGAAAGGATGACAAATCACTCCATCTGAGTGCTGTAGGATGCAAAATTGGATGCATGGCTTTCATCATGAGAGCAATAATAAACTCCCACAATCAATTTAGACTTAAGTTTTTATAAAAGAAACTGGTGGTACTGCTCCCATACATTTACAATGTACTATAGCCAGCCATGGTTTAACTTGAATGTACCACGAATACTGTTTAATTTTCCATGGTTTTTTCAGTCCTGCATTACACCTGTGTAAGTTAATACCAGTGGAGGTAATGCAGTGTACGCACTAACTTACAGCCCTACCAGTAGGATTTTGCTTTTATTATGGCCAGCCAGAGTTTATAAGATATGTACCCTGAAGTTTACTTGTGAAGTAAGGTGGTTTTATGGTACATGTTGAGACATGTATAAATATAATTGTAGGTTTCTGCACCAGCTTTTCAATGCATGCTACCAAAGATCATATAGTTTTTTTTTTCTAAAAGATGATCGTCATAGATCAACTGTATTGTGATCCACAGCTGGTATCTAAGAGAAATAGGTCAGTCAGAAATCCACTAAGTTTACTAACCGATAGTTTCTTGTAAACAGATACCAGAACTATATGTTTGTCAGTATTCATAGTTTGGTAGGGCTTTATTTGAATGAGGAAGACACTTACAGGAATATGTGATGTCCTGCACTCACCTGTAGTATTTCAATGAATTGATAGTAATGAGAAACTCTTCTCCTACCTATTTTACATTCAGCTAAAATATTACATATTGAAACAGCAATAGAGAGGATCTTATATACATTGGAGTATTAGGTGCTACTGTAGTGCCTAAAGGTTACTGAACTCTCTAAGTGTCAATGCCTAAATCATTGTGCCTTCTCAATAGCAATATCCTGTGGAAATTATCTAGTTGTAGGCCAACGCATTGACAGTATACAACACACACATATAAATATACTTTTTGTACGAATGAGACTTTTGCCTCTTGTTACATAAGACCTCGTTTTATTGCTAACCATGCAGATTAAAGTGTTGTTCAATTTATGGACTATAATTTAAAAACTTTATGGTTCCCATTAATCATTGAAATACTAACTTACACAAGAAGTTCCAAATTTGATGAGAGGAATAATATATATCTGGTACTAATAGGTGAACACCTATCCGTATAGCAAGACTCATGTTGTGATACTAAGATGCTGTAATTCACTGTAGCTCTTGTTAGAATAGAAAGTTTTATTACAGTGATGTTGCTTTGTCACAATATTGTTTAGAAAGATTAATTATCAATTATACTAATAACTTCACTTTATTGAAAACAATATTGAAATTAGTGAAACTTATAAAAGAACTTTGTAGTCACATAACCTACTTGAGATTTGAATTGTTAACATCTAAATTTAAAATTACTAGCCATT
This sequence comes from Dysidea avara, assembly GCF_963678975.1. Taxonomy (NCBI): domain Eukaryota; kingdom Metazoa; phylum Porifera; class Demospongiae; order Dictyoceratida; family Dysideidae; genus Dysidea; species Dysidea avara. The sequence goes on along the minus strand of NC_089282.1, from coordinate 10,664,533 downwards.
TTTAACCTTTTTGTTTATATCATTGTTGCAACTTTACATTCTATTTTATATATTTACCACATCCAGCTACTTTACTATAATAGGACTATATTTCATGATTAAAGTCAGCAAAAGTCTTATTTGTGTGATTAAAAGACGATGTATGGAGGGACTTATGTGGTGCAAATAACAATGAATGTTTGTGTTGCTACTGTAGTATTAGCACTGTCACTACCAATATATTAACATCTTCTAGTAGTTTATTTTCTAAAAGCACCCCATGTAATAAACACTTGTATTCGTGGTATTGCAATTGTAACAAAGCAATTTGTGTTTTCACTTCCTGTACTATAGACAGTTAGTATAGAATTACAAACGGATGCTCTACAAATGTATGTCTGGTATACTATAAAAGTAGTGCTATGTAGGACAGCATCAAATTATTAGCCATTCAATGTATACCAGTTCAGTCAACAAAAACACAATCTATTGCAATGTTCAAAATAGTATTTTACATGATAGTCGCTCTTTTTGTGGAGGGTTGCCTTGGAGAGAAGACATATAATGGAAACTTTACATGTGATGCAGACAGAAATTCAGCAGATGTAGCTGATAATAAAATGCAAGTTGTTTTAAATTGCAAAAAAAATCGCACACAACGACTTGCGATGTTTGAAGTTGACTGCTGCATTAGTGAAGTAACACAAAACATAGATGCATTTTCGAAGATATTTCGTAGCGTGTTCATTGAGACTGATAAAGTGAGTTTTATTATATTTTTATACTGATACATTCTAACATCTAAACATTACAGCACCCAAATTTGATGACATGCACGCCAGAGATATACGAAAAGGACAATGGCAATGTATCACTCAAAAATATGAAAGACATGTTCAATGAATTTTCAAGCTCTTGCAAGAGATATACTCACATTATGGCCTTTAAACATCAACTCCAATGTCATGTGTTTAACACTGCTCTAGAAGCTGACACTACATCACTACTTACTAATCTTATCATCACATTGCAAATTGCAGCAGTTAAGCTTCAAAAACTCGAGGTAATTGTAATTTATTGATAGTTAATAGATGCTTTCATAATTTAATTATTTTGCAGCATGCTAATTTTGGCAATAGCTCATGCATTGAATTCTCATCAAAGCAGTACCACCATATCTACAAATTAGAGTTTCAAGGAGATGTACTCCACTCTCTTTCCAACATGATCAGTAAATGGGATACAGCAAATGATCTTTGTTGTAAATGGAACCAATATCCAGACATAAGCTAATAACTGTTTACGTAGGTTTACACGTCAAATTTTAAACAATTTTAATTTATTTTTATAATGATTTCCGTTATTGCTTTATACATTCTTTTAACTTTGTGAATTAAATTATTTTCTTACACTGAAAAGTAAACCGTTCATTTTACAATGTGAAATGAATGCATTCTTTATTCTGTTTGTTCATGTCACTTTTTTCAGTTACCTGGATGTACGTAAATACCATGTAGCACTTGGCACACTGACATGCTGGTGTACTTATAAAACAAGGAACTAACATCTGTTAGCAAATAAGTAGCATGTTAACACTCCAATGTGGGAGACAGCACTCAGTTATGATAGAAGCATGCTGATGGTTCTTTATTGTGGTAGTACCATACTTGCTATGAAAAGGCACTTGCTAGTTGATGAGACTTATCTACAACTACACTGTAACAAGGTATTGCACTGAGACAGTTTTAGATTAAGCTGCATGTACACAAAAAATCAGTCTCCTGCAGTGACAGAAACTGCTTGGTTGATATTTCTATGGTAGTTTTCATCCTTTGTATAAGTTGTAACAAGAGTATATAATGGAAAAGTTCCATTATGTACTCTTGGTTGTAAGTATAGCTCTGGCTGTGTAGAATGAGAAAATGTGAGTCTCCAGCTGGACCATTTAGACAGTCTATTCACAAGCATTTCACCACATGTTTTGGTAGGCCCATTTTTAGATAGCATGATATCATCACTCTACAATTGAGCTTACCACTACAGATGTTTCGTAGACTCTGTAAATAATGTATAAATGAAGCAACAGCCCTTTAAACTTGTCCGTTCATAGTAATAATGTAGCTACAAGGCTGCCAACTCACAATTCAAAATTTTTAGATGTGTGTGTGTGTGTGTGTGTGTAATCGAGGCAAGCCTGAGCAAGCCCTGCACTAGTGAGGAAGTTAGTGTAGTGGTTTGCGTAGTCATTCATACACAAAAGATTTTTTTGTATAATAACATCTACAATGGCATTCAACATACAGATTTCTTCATAATACTTGACGTTGGACAAGTAGGCTGTAATGATCCACGGCCATGGTAATTTACCAATAGCACTAGCTGCATGGCCAGAATTCAGTGCAGGAAACATGCATTCACACAATCTTTCAGCCGTCATCTGTACCATGTCAAACTTGGGCAAATGGGTAATTGAAGTACCCATAAAAGCAACATTGCCATGTTCGCATACAAGTCCTACAAAAGACTTGAAAGCAATAAAAAGGCCCTTTGGACTTAAATAGTCCTACACACGATATAGAATTCCCATCCGCTGGCGACAACGAGTAGATAATTGGTCGATCATAGTACTCCAAGTTAACTTATGGTCAAAATGGAATTGTAATATTTTCAAACTCTCAACCTCCTCAATAGGAAGAGAAGCCATAAATAAAGGAGGATGACAATCAGTATCATGCTTCAGTGACACACAATGAGTGATTAATGTTGACCACTTGACTATAACCTTCAACATGTACCTTTGCCTCTTGGATGCTGTAGTAGCTCTTTGCCTCCCACAAACTGATGTTAGTGGTGATGCATGCTTCAGTGACACACAATGAGTGATATTTACCAGGTTCAAAATTTATGTTCCACGGTCTACCCCACAAGTATACATGATTCAAATCAGCATTTATCTCTTCAGCAGCCTGAATCCATTTCTCCTTTGTTCTAACCACCTTTATAAGTGATGCTGCGTAACCAGCTTATTGGAATAAATCACACTGTAAAACCTGATTTCCAAGATGGCAGATGTACAAATTAGGAGACCAAACACCTCCCTGGGGAATACCAGCAGTAAATTCCCGACGAGAAGATGTGTCACTATTAGCCACTACTAATAAACTGCTATGTACGTATCAGATAGATAGGAACACAACAAACAGTAAACCTTACTTCTCATTCCAACACTCCAAAGATGTCTCAGCAAGCCACTCTACACACGCTATCAAATACTCCACGGATGTCTATAAGGATACAATTCAACACCCCTATACTATAATAGTGTTTTTTTTTCCTACTACAAAGCCACACACAGTAACACGCAGTAATAAAACAAAACAAATTCTGTGATAACTTTATGGCTTCTTATGTGGATGTTGTTCATATGTAATATACCATTACTTCTTGTTGTAATTATTTCACGCTGAAGTTGATCCTCTACGATAACCAATTCAAATCGTATACATTTATACCACATTGTGATACATCATGCTAGCTATAGGCCCCTTGAGCTGTTAGCATCTGTCTAATGGTGGCACTTATATTGGCTTGGGTGATCGATCACCAGCCATAGGCTTATTATTAACATACAATAGGGATGACTCATGTAGCAGTTATAACACACCCATAAGGTTTTAGTAAATGTAAGGGCAGCTAGCCTGAGGGCAGAGTGTTTACAGATCCGAATACAAACCGAGTGGGTGTGTTTTGTGGTATACGGTGTGTGTAAATCAGAGGCCTCCATTTAGAAAAAGAGGATGCTAATGCTATGCTGACATTGGTTTTGGTGATTCACTAACACATTGGTAATTAGTTTCACGTGAAATGCTACTGTATGTCAGGATAAGTGTTTTAGATATTCAATGCTGAACAATGTAGTGATATAATAGTCTTCATTAGCTTAAGTGTTGGCACTTAAGTCTGCTTTGATACCTTTGACTATAATTAGTAGCCAGACTGTGTGGCCTCAAGGTTGTACTTATAGCTCTGTTACAACCAGTATATAACTAATTTCTAACACTGGTAGCAGCCTTTGTTCCACCAGCACACCATTCTACAAATCAGTTATATCACATTCCCCTGTAGTAGGTCTGGTATCTACAGCCTTGTCCTTGAGTATGGGGTCTCATATAAACATCGGGCTAAACATTTGAGTCCATTAATAATTTCTTTTATGTACTAGTATTATACTTTCAATCTCTATAATAAGTTTATCGTTGTTACTCCTTATTTCTTCTAGAATGTACTTATGTACTATTTTATGTAAAGTACTCCCTTCATTGAGCATATTTCCTGCTCCCAAGTACTTGTATTTGATAGCTTTGAAATATATACTTATCCCCATGACTGAGTTTGTGGCTTTTAATAAGGCAATTGAGCTAAACGTTTTGTTTACAAATCTATTTCTTTTATGGAGAAAAATGTGGCGCTACTTATGGAAGTTCCGTGTACAATGTCTTGTGTAGTAGTAGTAGTGTGATTGGTTTGAAAGTCAATAGTATCAATATCATGCCATGAAATGTTGTCCTTGGAAACATTTTCACTGTGTATGTCTATATAAGGATTGTTTTTGTAAGTGTCTGAAAAATGTAGTGTGATTTGTAGCCAAGTAACACCAACCTAACCAGCACAGTATGCATGGACAGTTTCCACCATTGTTAGTGTTGGAGAAGCCATTAGGTAGGAAATTAGCTTTATGCATATATCACAGCATGATCTGTAAATTTAGAAGTATAAAGTTCATATACATAGTAAAGACAGTTTTCTGTGGCCACTGAAGTATGAGTATGAGTTTCACACTACTAAGTAAGTGACTGCAGGAGGCATACCTTCCGTATGAACTTTGTACTGCAACCAAATAGGATGCCTGCACATTTCAACTACAGTGCAAGTCAAGTGTATTATTTTATAAAAAAGAAAAGAAAAGGAAAGTGCTTGATTAGTGATGGAAGAGGGATTTTATTGTTCCTGGACTTGTATGCACACTAAAATTTATATTATGGTCAGGTTTGCAAATATTTGCAATGTACTTAATTTTTGGTAGGCAATGTGACTAAAGTTGAATAGTTAGTCAAGATGCAAAACCCTTAAACCATTTAAGTGCTTGTAGTTGATTAAGAGAACTAACTGAGTGTTTTGTCAAGCTGTGATTGAAACCATTGAAAGACTATAGACTATATCCTACTTAACTATCATTGCTTGAATGTATTTACTATATTGTGTAACTATGAAGAAGCCAGTTGTTGCAATCTAATTTATAAAATTTTGTATGGCTTATAGAGGTCAACAAACGTCAAATCTGTGATGGCATTATATCAAAAAAATAAGTGTTATGAGGAGTGAAATTTATGTTGAAAATTTCATAATTGAATTACATATCACACATTGCTCACACCACTATCATGCATAACCAGATGAAAAGGATAATTCAACTCACCTTCAAATACGTACCACACATCCTATCCTTCAACATTTACTTATTCATGCTGAAAGTCCCCAGTGTCTAACAATGCAAGGAAGTTGAGACCATTGATGTCTAATAGCTTGGTAGGTAATTCAATGTTAAACTGCCTTTATAGCTTGGTAACATACACTAATCAGTTTAAAATGTCTTAATAATTGAGAAGAAATATTTTGCAATGCAGAGAATTCAAATCCCTAAATGTTTAATGTTTTTGCCATTTACATGCAGTATCTGATCATTGCACACAGGCTCCTTCAAACAGAACAGTGGTACAAGATTTCAGACAATCAGCCATAATCATACGATAATGCGTAAACACCTGATGACCATGCGCAATAGTATGAAAAGGTTCTCAAGGAAAAGAAGCCATACATAAGCCATATAAATCTAGGTAACTAATTATAATCAGTTCACATTCATCTCAGCCCCTGCCAATATCTAAGACATGAACATGAGTTCACCCTCAATGGTTATGCACTGGAACAAGTACATTTTCATGTTGTAAACGTGGTGTGCATCTGAATCAACGCGAACCAAGTATACACATTGCACCTACTTGCTATCAGTCTGATTATGCTGGAAGTATTAGTCAGTAATGTGTGCCTGTAATATCACAGTAGAGCAACATAGTCCCAAAAAGGCCATTTAATTTGTGTACTTTGTGATACAATTGTGAAAGTTTCCACACTAACTGCTCTCCTTATGACATTTATTTCTTGATATAGTGCCACCACAAATTTGACATTTGGTGATCTTTACAGTCATTTTTGCATTGAAAATTAATCACTACAATATCTCCCTGAGACATTATTTTACACTGGTAAAACATGGTTTCACATTAAAAGTGATCTAAGAAACAATCTGATTTTGTTATTCCACTCTAAAGTTATGATCATTTTTATTAGTCATAAAATCATAAAATTCTTTGAGTTAGCTGTCCTTGGGGTTATATAAATGACTAATACTTCCAGCATAATCAGACTGATAGCAAGTAGGTGCAATGTGTATACTTGGTTCGTGTTGATTCAGATGCACACCACGTTTACAACATGAAAATGTACTTGTTCCAGTGCATAACCATTGAGGGTGAACTCATGTTCATGTCTTAGATATTGGCAGGGGCTAAGATGAATGTGAACTGATTATAATTAGTTACCTAGATTTATAATAATACCATGCATGATCATTGAACTTTGAAGTGATCCTGTGACTGCATATGCTGCCCTGATCACTGCAGCACAAAGAGTATGCTTTTGAGCACAGGACCTTGCAGCTTGTGTGTACCTCACTAACAGCATTAAATAAATGTGTAATTGTTAAGGGTTTCACAATGGGCTTGTTTCTACTAGTAAATTAGTCTTTTTTGTTTCACTGTTACAAGCAGTTGTTGAGATGTACAGTACTACGTATACTATTAGTGTTGGATGTAAGCACGACAAGGTCAATGGGAGGGAGTACAGAAGGAACCTATATTCAACGAGTCTAAATTATAATTCTGCATATCATGCCTCTGTAACTCTGCCTCTTAAATGCTTTGTACTTGGTGTACTTGTTTATAAGTGATATGTACAAAAGTGACTCATTACAGCCAATTAAAATGCATTTTTTACAAAAAAATAATAAAATCATAAACAACTATTTTATAAAAATATGTATATTTAAATGAAATTTTCCTGTGAAATATTCCTACAAGACCCTAAAACAGATCATTCAAGCATTATGCAAGATCTTAGTTACTATCGTAATCTCCCCACGAGCAACAGTCGTTTACTGTAGAAAGCCAATTATTTATTCTCTTAGAAAGTGCTATGAGATTAATTTTATTTTCTTCCTTCTCGAATCTTGATTTGTAGATATGATAGTATTGTCTTGCAGTGAACTCCACACATGAGCTACCACTTTCTCTCTGCAGCAAGAAACAGCAATATCACTAAAACATACATCTTTGTTATATATATATATAACATACTTCGATTTTTTGAAGCTCTATTGCTGCAGTTTGTAAAGCAATGATGAGTTGCGTAACTTTTGTTGTTGCATTGTTTGCTAGATTACTGCTGAACACATGACACTGGAACTGATTTTTCAGAGCCATAACATCAGTATATTTCTTGCATGTACTGGAAAGTTTCATGACTATGTTATTGATATTGTTCACTTGGACAACTTCTTGATTTTCTTCTGGAGTGCAAAAGCTAGTTACAGTGTAGTTCTGCAATAATAAAAATTATAATAAAATATATTTATTGCCTTTGGTTTATTAACTTACTGCTGCAGAATCTTCGAATAATGACTTTACACCTGTGGAGACATCGTTAGAAATGTCTTGAAAATCTTTCATACTGTCATATGCCACTTTATTGCAGCAATCAATTCCAAATAATTGAAACCGTTTTTTACTGTTATACATCGGATCACTGCATTCGGATATGTCATTATCGTATTTAGGGATTTTACCACACTTGTATTGTCCATTTCTGACCTCCTCTACATCGTTACACATTGCAGTCAGGGCATATGCAAAGCATAATGCTAATTGTGTCAATTTATAAAACATAATTTATTCTTAGGCTTAAGCACTATTTTGTGAGTTTGAAGGCTTACTGCTGTCACATGGAACTCAGCTTTCCTTTTATACTCTCATAATGTAACTTTATAGTGTTTCACCTCAACTGTAACTTACCCTTGTTAGCTTCCTACCATAAAAATGTGTGTATGCACCCTCAACTAATGATACTTCCTTACAAGTTTGAGTTGTCATAGGAATATTTGTGGACTTTCCCTAGTAATTGCATATTTAACTGCCCAAATGTAATGTAGACCTGTAATAGGACAGGTTAAAGCCTTGAGGTTATAACCTAACCAATCATAGCAAAGGTTATATGGTACAAAAACCTGGCCACCTCTTTAATATATTGTTTGTATGGTATTGTTAACTACCTATAGTAGATTCCAAACATAGTTGTGGTTAACTTCATGACTTCATGACTTCATTTTTTTATTGAGGTCATATTGTGGTCCTGTACATGATCCTATAAAGAGGTTAAACTGTATTTTTCTTTAGTGTTAATATAAAGATCCTATTTTGTGTAGTATTTATTGGTATATGAGTGTGTGTGTGTGTGTGTGTGTGTGTGTGTGTGTGTGTGTGTGTGTGTGTGTGTGTGTGTGTGTGTGTGTGTGTGTGTGTGTGTGTGTGTGTGTGTGTGTGTGTGTGTGTGTGTGTGTGTGTATGTGTGTGTGTGTGTGTGTGTGACCAGTGCTGTGACCCAGATAAGAGGTAGTTTTGAACATATAATACATACAGTCTTTATACATTTAAGGACTTTGGTTATTCTTAGTAGCATTTATGTTTATATGGCTTTGTTACCATGGATTAATAGAGCAATGCATATAAAATGGCTTCAGTGTTATTATAGTGCTGTGGAGGAAGAATCCCTTTGTAAACCACAAATTGTATTTCACACACTAATGAACCGTATCCCATAACGTTCTTGGATATCATATATACAGTACTAGTGCTGTATATTATGGAGGTTTGTGCTTTTTCACAAAAAAAATATTGACTAGAAATCAGCCTCACAATACCCCCATGGTGCCTTGGCGGTATTGGATAGACATATACAAGCCCAAAAGTGCCTTCAGTATACCACTTGAAACACTTCCAATAGGTCATCCACTTTACTTTTCAGATGGTAATTGAGGCGCATGTTCACACATTAACATTAAGTCTGACACCACTGCAATATGCACAGGTTCACCAGTGTTACAAAAACAAGTACAAGGAAAATTAGAAATTTTAAGACACTGATCATAGAAAAAAAAAGAAGGTCATCTGCACCTGCAGAAATACTAGTGGACATTCAATCCCTAATTCAGACTATATTCATTAGGGATTGAATGTCCACTAGTAGACATAGATGACCTTCCTTGTTTCACTACTTTTTTTTCTATGATTCTATGATCCAGCCAAACTTAAATTTTTTTCCTTGTCCAGACACTGTAAATTCTAGCAATTAGCTGATACTTTTAAATCTTTATGCTTGTAGATATTGTAATAATACTCAATTTTGAGGTTCTACAATTAAACTACGTATTTAAAAATAATGTGAAAGTTTTTGTAGGAAATATATTAAAAGAAGTTGAGATCATGTGAACATCATGTAACATCAGTTCCTTTAAATGGTATCAAACTTCCAGTTTCTTAATAACATCCTTACTTTCCCTTAAGGTTTCACTTAGTTTCACCTTTTCTAATAGAATTTCCTGAGTAGCTAGTAAGTCACAATGATATACACACCTTAAGCATTGTCTAATATTCAATTAAACTTATTTACTGTATGCATGTTTGTATAATTATTGTAATATCTAAAATTCCTTACTGTAGAACTTGCTATGCATATGCTTTGTGTTTAAGACTTGTTTAGAATTGCTTTGGTAATGATGATGTTACTCTACATCACAAGGGCCCCCATAATATGAGAAAGATCAAAAAATATACAGCAGAACTTGTGATATCTGCATGTTTACAAGTATATAGTAATAATATTCAGTCATTTTAGAATTATTCCATTTATTATGATTATCAGTACTACTTTACAATGACCGCCACTGAAGATCTGATAGCAACTTATGCTGCAGTCTTTTGATTTCTAAAGTGCTAATAGCATTAGTAATAGTTGTAGCACATGGCATGAGGGCTTTTAGTTGTAGTATGGAAAAAATAAATTGTAAGTAATGAGACAAATAATAGCCACGAATAAATGACCATCTAAATGATATTCATTTGCTTTAACTAACCTCTTGCCACTCATTTCACCTTCTGTAGTAACTTGCATAACTCCTTTACCAACTACAAACTGTGTGCCATTAATTTTCAGTTATACATACATCACACTAATGTCAAATGCCACAATCAAAATAAACTAAACGTTTTGTATATAAACATCACAGCCGGCTACATTGCAAATGTAGCTGGGCAAGTGGCTAGCCAGGCTACAATGCAAATGTTGCCTTTGCAATGTAGCCTGTAGTAAATGTGTTATATACCACTTTCACACCTTACTCCAAAGGGAATAGAAAATGTATAAATGCCATATAGCACTGCTAGCAGTGCTCAGGAACACGAAATGGAGGTAGTACGTACTGTATATTAGGAATCATGGAGGTTTGGGCTTTCTTGCCCAAAAATATCACCCAGGAATCAGCCTCTCTTTTCCTTCATGACAGCTTGGTAGTATTGGTTTACCATGACCAAGTCCAAAAATGTCTTCAGACTGACCCCAACCCTTCCAACAAATTTCTGTAAAATTTAATACAGCTGAATTTTTTCTACTAACTGACTGCCTGCCTGATGCCTCCAGCCAAGCATAACTCAACAATGGATAAGGCTATGGGCTTGGTTTCTTCACTGTTTGAATCCGAGGTATAATCATTTTCCCCAACCACACACAGAAGGAAAAAGTGGTTTGGCTATACAAGACTACCTTGGCTTTATTATACCTAACCAACACTGCCAAAAAAAAGTGAGGGTGGTTTTGAATCAAAATTTTTATCAAACCATTAGGATTCCTATATTCTGTATTGTATGCTAAAAGAGGTGCTCTCAATACAAAAATGATTGCTATATTCTAGTGGTTAAAAATTGCCTATTGGAGGTGGCAGTACAAAGAGGATAACAAGCACCATCTCTGTTTAAAGCCAGCTGTTGCATAATAATATGCACAAGAGTTCATAATATATAATATTATGTACCACTCTGCGTGGGCAGTTCAAAGGCACTGCCAGTGCCATAATTTGTATATTGCACTGCTGCAGACCGCAGCGAGTGCATTATAACTTAAAACGCACTGGTTGCGGTTTTGTAGATCACAACGAGTGCATTATAAGTTATAATGCACCGACCGCAGTGCAATATACAGATATTGCACTGGCTGCGGTTTTGTGCAGCATAGCACAAGTGCCGGTGGCGAAGACCACTACGACACCTCACCTAATAGGTGGAAAGACACTTCACAGATCACTCGAATTCTTTTATAGCCTGACATGTAAAGGTCGATTGTGGGCCATAACGTCACCAATACGTATAATGTTTACAAGCAGCCAATGGCGATCGAAAAAGCCAACACGGGTGGCTACAACTCTAGTCTACATATATATAAACGTACTTATACACCTTACTAGTCTGGTGCCATCTTAGCCCAGATTAAACTGTAGTCCACTTTGACAATGACTCAATAAAACAAATATATCCTAAATAATACTAACCTTTACGTTCGATTGTGGTAACCAGTTTTGTCATGCCACCAGATTCAAGCGTGAATATTAAGAATTAGACTAGTATCGTTTAGTAGTTAGGTTTTGTTTACTTAAACCGTCTATTTAGCTCCTTTTTTCGCTTGAGAGAATCACTATCAGTATGGCGATTAGTCTGGTGCTTAGTCTATATGGCGATTGATTGATCACGCTGGCATGCTGAGCACCACATGATGAGAGTCGAACAGCGAATGCAGGTTAGTGATATAACCCATAGCATACTAGCTTTCAATATCTCAGGTGGCTGCAGTATTGCAGGGGGAACGTCATCGCAACGTCATCGCAACGTCATCGCAACGTCCGGCTTGGTTACCCACCATCCATGTTAGAAATCTGGCCTTTATAAGTGTTACAGCTGTCTTGTGAGACTCTCCCCACCTATTAGGTGAGTGGTACATAACAGTTATACAACGTGCACTCGTGCTCTGCCTGTATAAACGCACTTGCCTTCGGACCTAACGGCCCTCAGGCTCGTGCGTTTATATCAGGCAGAGCACTCATGGCCGTTGTATAACTATATAATGTAGAACTCTTGATATGGATGTGTAGATTAGCTATGCAGGTGCACCATAGCTAATGTAGTCACTACAATGTAGTGAATCCTTGTTGGGATGTTCCTTGTAAAACTATCCATACAAAAGCAGCCAAGTTGTGAAAAAGGGTGCAGAATCAATAGCCTGGTGAAGAAATGGCTGCAAGGATGTAATAAATGCATATAGCCATTATTAATGTGGCCTAATCTATTCTGCAGACTGACTCACCGACTGATAGATGCATGAACTGAAGGGGAGAAACATCTAATTAAAAGTTTTCTCCATTTGTGCATTGTAATTACAAGTTTTAGCAATTGTAACATGATTGAATTTGCCACTTTACCGAATGAATTTGTTGTGTTGGTACAAGAATTCATCATAATTAGTTAACCTGTCTTCAAGAAATCACAACGTGAACTATTTTCACCATGGAGAATTACACTATTGAAGCTACGTAGTTGTATGCAAAGATACGTAGCTGTCTGGAATGAACCCCCTCACCACCAAATTTGTAGAGGCTCTAATCTACTGCTTCTAAACTGCTATAACTTATAATACTGAGCTGTGTTCAATTACTCTAATGAGTAATGACAAAATACTCTAATTGAACAATCATGTTTGATGTTCAAATAAGTTAAGTGTTTGAATAACTGAGAATGCACTATACCGTATGGAGTGAAGGGAAAATTTGGTGAACCAAGTGAAATATCACAGATGGTGAAATAAAATTTGGCTTTAGAAAAGCACACACCCTTGTTGAATTAATTACCAATCGCTATACTTGGCATAGTGTGACATTTGGCATCTAATCAAGCATCTAATCAAGCATCTAATATTTAAGACTATGCAGCAATTAAATGCAAGATCCCACTATTGTTCACCCTCTGGAATAGTGGATATGTATGGTATCACTCAAAGCACTATAACTAGCTTTTGTTGATCTGACATTATGTCAAATCTAAGTCAAATGATCTGACATGATCTGACATTGTATAACAATGAATGTGTAAAGCACATGCATGAGCATGCCAAGCTAGGGTAATGTGGGGGCATGCACCCCAGAAAAAGTTTGGGTTTTAAATGCGCTGAGATTGCAAATGATGATTATTTTGACACCCAAAACTCCTTCGGCAGCCATGCCTGCATTATTGTAATGATGATATTATTATGAATGAGTTGATATTTGTGACCATACACTTGATAGACTTACTAAAATACCTGCCAGAAAGTGTGAATGAACTTGAAGGTCTGTGGGCGAACTCACTACAATTATTTCAAACTGTAATTATGCAGCCACTGTAGTTATCTTAAAAATCACGCTGTACTTGTGTTATAGCTAGATCTACACTGCAATTTTGAGCATAAGTGCATCAGTTATGCTGGGATTAAAATTAGTAAAGAAGTGAATGAACATAAGGATTAATTGTGTATTATGATCATCCTGTAGCACCTTTAAAAAGGCTGTTGAAGTATCTTGGAGAGTGTGTGAACATGTGCAGAACACATACTTTGCTAAAGGGCGAGGGTTTGATTACCTAATGTTTTGTCATTTTGGGACCTTTTAGGTGGAGCATCTTTTTAGAAGTACTTTGACTACTCTATTAGAGTAGCCGACTGTTCTATTAGTGTATTGATTTTTTAGCAGAAAATTTTTGGTCGACCAGTTTAGTAAGTACTACAACCTATTGGTCGGTAAATGTCCGATGGCCGACCATTATAATTTGCTGTGGTAACGCTCACGTTGTGTCTGGACTTAATAGTTAGAGGGTATCATGTGTACTAGTCGATGGCACTGGCAAGACTCTAGCTCTTTGATTCGGTAGGATGCAGAGCTACTTAAAGGACTGCTTGGCAGCAGGTTCACATGCAAACTACACAATAGTAAGCAAGCTACAATAAGTTGCTGTTTTCTTCACGAGCAAAATATTTGGATGGAGAAACTTTGGCAAATTCGCCAAATTCACCAAATTTTTACAGCACCAAAGCTTCCCTCCATATGGTACATGATCTTGTTACACATGTAATCGACTTTAAATTCCTAATTATTCCCTATCTTTTTAGAGAATGGCCTGTGTCCACCAATAAACCATCGGCACATAACTTTTGTCCAGCCTCGTTTGCATCGTATCTAACATGTGTCTGACCGCATTTGCATCCATGTACTTACTATGTCAATGGATGGATGTACTTACATCCATCCATTGACATAAATGATTGGCTACATTATGTCATACCACCTATGTAGTAGATATACCACAACTGATATTTACACATGAGCCCTTAGGCTCATAGGCCCAAATTTGTGTTATAGAGTCACAATGTCTTGGCTAAACAGGTGATGACCTTGAGGATCAGTGAAGGTAGCAAGCATGTTTGTATGATGACTTGATCAACCATTGATAACCATGGACATTTATGCAAAAGCAAAAGCAATGAACAGATTATTGTTTACCGTTGGTAGGTATGAGCAAGTGATAGTCTACTGTCATTTGTAACATGACTTCTTTACTTGGTTTCCCCCTGTATGATACTCCCTCCAAATGAAAATATAAGGGAGAAAATCCTGAACTGACACAAGTATATTTGGGTGTAGGCAGCCTCCCTTGTTTATTTCTTTGATCCCTAATCAAACTTATAATTCCTAATTTTTCCTTTTTGTAGCATAACTGGTGAACCCGTGCATTCTGCATTAGAAAAAAGAATGGCACCAGAGTTATTGTTTACGTGTGAACACGCTCCCCTATTATCGATTGCTGAAATAGCAAAATGCTTCATTTTCAGCTATGCTCAGCCCATTACGCAGCATTACAAATGAAGAACATTATGAGAAGGACCAACCAATCCAGAAAACTCAGTCAATACCATGTATTGAAGCCATCATGCAGCACTACTGCTAATTGACACCTTGCACTGCCAGCAAAGATAAATGAGACACAAATGAGGACACAGGTAAGTCCATGATGCATGCACTGTATGTACTGTGTTATGCCGAAATGCACCTGTCGAGCTGAAGTGGTGTTGAATAGTAAAAAGATCAAGCCCATTAACTTAGCTGTTATTGAGTTATGCTTGTCTGAAAGCATCAGTCAGTCAGGCAGTGAGTAGAAAATTCCAGTAAATATATATTTTAATGTTACAGCAACTTTTTGGAAGCATTTCAGATCATACCGAAGGCACTTAGAGGCTTAGTTATACCTCAACAATATAGCCAAGGTGCCATGAAAATATTATGAGGCTAGTCCCCACTCAGCACCTCAGAGTATTTAGATTTGGTGTTGTTGAGAGTTGCAAGACTAGTCGTGTTGCTTGTCTCTGTACCTGCTCTAACAGACATATATCACCCAACTGGTAAGGGTTCCAAATCACTGAGGCATGAGGACGGATTAAACTAGTATACAATGTTCAAAACATGGTTCAGTCAATGTGCAGAATAAGAAATCTGTTTGTTAGTTTGTTCATGTACTATACAAGTTCAACATGATTTGATTCATGATTTCCAGATTCAATATTTACCCTGTACAGTGGGACCTCTCTATTACAGACATTTTGGGACCCAGAATTTTTGGCCAGTTTGTGCTGTAATATAGAGGTTTTCCTCTTTCAGAGGTACAAAATGTATTAACCAGACCTGTTGGGACCAAAATTTTTGTCCTTATTATGGAGGTTTTTTTCTATTGTGTCCTTAATTCGGGGAGTTTGTTAAGAGAGGTTCCACTGTATACTAGCTTTATAATATAAGTCATAAGCCATCAATGGTGATTCCTATGAACTTCTACTGAGGACCAATTGTTCTTGATAACAGCTACAACTCATCTAGCCATTTGATATTTTCTTCCAAGCCAAGGTAGACAACATGCAATCCCATTTGCAAGGATGCAAGTATTAATTATTTCATAACCTCTTATGTAACAGATACATAGCATTAGAGAGACCATTTCAGAGTACAATTCAATGGTGTGCTGAGACAATAGAATCACTAAGCACCCAACTGTGTAACTAGCTGCAGTAGCATTTTACCTTGAAGCCTATCATCTACACAACTCACGTGTGATTCTGGTAATATCACTATCATCATTGACAAAGGAAATGTTTCATGGATACAGGGGAGGGAGGAATAAGTAATTATGGGATGCAAATTCCAAACGGAATAGATAATGGTCATATCAGTATCTATGGTCAAAAATTTTTTATAACCAGTTCCTACATTTATTGTAGGATCCCATCTTCATATGGGCTTCAACTAGACATGTGTTATGGTGCGTATGAACTTTTTATAAATGATAAGTGTTTGGTTATGGCTACTGAAATACTGACTACGTTGTTGAGGTTTCCTGAGTATACTGTAATTAATGATGTAAAAGGCTTTGGAACTTGGAGCTTAGTGAGTCACTTTACTTCTTTATCAAGGCCGAAATCAACCAATGGCCATCCATTAGGCTACCTACCATTATACCATGTGACAAGTAGTTGGTACCCAAGTAAATGAGTTGCCTCTCCCCCTGTAGAATAGCCTGATAATTCTTGTATCCATCTGTTTTTTCATGAAACACTTTGCTCTAGCCTCATAGCCAGCTGTCTCTATTAATACAATCACTATCTTTACAAATGTCATAAGTGATAGCTGTCATATTTTACATGACAATTGCTATAGAAATCAGTTGTGGAGAGTATAAGTGTCTGTATCAAATGATTCACTGAAGTCTGTAAGTATATATATATATATATATATATATATATGAATATAAAACTTATGTTGGACCATTCTCTTTATAAGAGACAGGAATGCCTAAGTTATTGTTGTGTATCTGTGTTGCTGTGGATGCTGCAAAGTTTAAAGCTAATTTGGGTGGTAAGGCACTGGTACATATTACTTTCAGATTACTGGGAACCATGCCTCCTCTAGTTCCATCGCCTTTAATTACCATGGATACTGCATTGAAAATTGTGTATAGGGCAGAATAGAATTACAAAATATAATGTTGACTTGTTAATTATCTGTGTATGTACATACATCAAGCTGTGTATGTATATGCACATGCAGTTAACTACTCTTTCTATATTTGCTTGTTCTTATTATTTCAGATTCATTATACTAAAGGTGTGCATCATAATATGAGCATATCTTTTATTTCTTCTCTGTGCCAGCATGGATACCACCAGACTGAATGGTGACTAATTTATTCCATTAGCCAATTGATCACTTCCCTTACTATGCATAGTTAATCTGTATCTAAGCATTTGATTTACTAAATGGTAGAATGTATTGGTACTTTAATGTATAGACAGGTAATTGTTGATTAATGAAAATGAGTTTCCTGTGACGTAGTCCTACACTACCATAAAAATCAAATTAAGAATCCTTTTAATTTCAGATTAGATTATAATGTCAAAACTAGCTGGTAAGCAGTCATTATGTCTGTCAACTGAAATGGACTTATGTACATAAGCTTTCATATCCTGTGTGTATATCCAATAATACGTTTTCAGCCCTATTCCTCCCAACACATTTTACATCTGATCCCCTCCCCTCATCCCCTAACACATAGGAACATACATATGAGATCATCTAAGCAAAAGCACAACTGGTTTCACTCCATTCTGTTGCCAGTTTTAGCTAAGTAGTTCTAGTGTGTGTTAGACACGCAGCAGAATAGTTGACTGAACAGCAACTATAGTGCATATATTACCAGCATTTGATTAATGCTATACCGTAATATGAAATGTACTAGTCTAGTATAGCTATATATTGTACTTGGAATACTGATAAACTTGCAAATCTATCAATTAAGCTTTTTTTTGTTACAGTAAAAAAGATGGCAATGATAAAGTGTTTATTGAGCGATGTAATCTGTGTATGTACATAGCTCATGGGAGCTTCAACACATCATTAAACTGTTGCTATGTTGACCATCAAAGTAAACTTCCTTATACTTGTATCATAGTATTGTATATTAGAGATCGTGAAGGTTTGGGCTTTTCAGTCCAAAATTATCACAGCCTCACGATACCTTCATGGCACCTTGGCAGTATTGGTTAGGTATAACCAAGTTCAAAAGTGCCCATTAAGAAGCCACACAACTTAAAGGAACCATAAATTAGTTGTTGCATAATCAGATAACTACATGTGATTATGCTATAGATTAAGTTTCTAACATATTGTCAAGACCTAATAATAGTGAGGGTCCCACCACTATAGTATTGTATCAAGTGAGATGGTGGGGTCTGCATATAGACATGTTATGTCGTAATAATGGTGTTGAAGGAAAATGTCCCACTGAAATGTTACCAAAAGTATTAGATTTATTTACAGATATGTGGTATAAGTGGCATTTCAGATATTTTACTGTATGTTTTCTCGGAAGCCACATCTCTGGTTGAAAAACCTGGTGACAAATGTATTAAATCAGTGATAGAAGGTCAACAATTACCATAGCATTAGATGAATTTGTTGTTTCCATGATGCAATCAACTCAAATAGCATCATATCTTGGGAATCAACAAACCCCATCCTCTGGTAAATCCTCTTTATTTACTATACTGTTCCACATCCCCATTTGTATCCTTCCTCTACTATTTCTGTCACTGACTGTTGTGAGTTACTGTTATTTTACCATAAACATGTCACATCATTTACCTTAGTGCTCTAATTTGTATAGAGTCAACACCTTAGTACTTCAATTTGTATAGAGTCAACTCAAAAATGTTGATAGTGTATATCGAAATTCCACATTATCACTTAATGTACTGTGCTTATACTGTGATTTAGATTAAAAGTGGTGATTTATTATCATTTAGTGTGATATTACTAAATAGTGACTGACTGACTGACTGACTGACTGACTGACTGACTGACTGACTGACTGACTGACTGACTGACTGACTGACTGACTGACTGACTGACTGACTGACTGACTGACTGACTGACTGACTGACTGACTGACTGACTGACTGACTGACTGACTGACTGACTGACTGACTGACTGACTGACTGACTGACTGACTGACTGACTAACTGTGCCTTCAACCAAGTGTAACTTGACTATGATTAATGCTATGGGCTTGATTTTGTCACTGTTTACTTTCACAAGGCCTGAGACATGAATTTTTGCCTACCACAGCAGCCACAATGAATATATCGTAGACTTACTTTTATCCTGCTGTGTGTCCCATGTTTTTCTCCACTATAGCGTAGGTGTCATTTACGGGTAGCATGTAATGGCTTCCTTGTGCTAACTAACATTTTTATAACCGAAACTATCTAGATTGATTGCAGAGAAGTTTAATGTACCATTCTTCATTTTTAGTGTTGTGTAATGGGTGGAACATGAAGCAGAATGACCACTTTGTGTACAGTAAGTAATTAGCAGTCACTGCACACACAAAGCAATCAAATAAGAGAGGTCACCCCTACTTCTGCTGTCAACAGTATAGCCATGACTGAAGTAGGGATTAGTATAGCTGCAGGTGTCGATGATGTTTATTACTTTTAATTTTTTTCTATAATCCCTACTTTACTGTAAAATTTCTAATTTCCCTTAAACTTCAGAATAGTATGGTACCAGATATATCATTAAACTCACAAAAATAATGTAATTCTTTTCCTTTACTTGTATAACACACTATATTTGAGTGGGTCTGGGAAAACTGGTCTTATCACCCTTGACAGTAGATTTGATTTTTCACCAAGAACACAATGCTACATGAATAAACTATCAAATTTCAATACCAAAATCAGCTAGACTTGAGTGGCTGGCTGCTTTCCCAAGCACAGTAGCAAACTGTATGAGTGGTCTGAGGCCCTACTGGAGCTCTGGCCAGCCTGGGATAGCTATATGTAGCTGTACAGTGCTGTGGTGTTGAACAAAGACCTGTGCTGTATATGTGTTTTTATTTTAGCCAGTTTTGAGACCTGAATGGCCCATAGCTTGGCCTAATTCATCCTTATGCTTTTTTCTTTAAGATTTTTAAACAGCCTCTGACCCTCCTCTGGGCCCCGGTCTCCCGGAGTTTGCCTAATGCAGTCAACCTGAGGCTGCAGCACATGTTGCTGTCAGACCTTCAATGCTGGACACTGTAAAGTACTAATAAGAATAAGAACCTCAGTTTAAAAACTATCTAAAGTGGTGGGAAACTTAGCTGTTGGCTACTTGTATAGTAGATGCTCTGGAAGGTAAGGAATTGATGTAAAACGTGTGAAAATGTGGTACACGTAGTTTCAACAATTAGTGAGCTACAATACACTAAACACTTTAAACCGGAATTTCTCAATACTTTTAAATAGGCGATAAGACTGGTTTCCCAGACTGGGTCACATATTGCAGTATCATAGTTCCAACAGTTTCTTACGAATTGATCACAGCAAAAAATAGTGTTCCAATGAAAACTTCTTATAACGAGACAAAACAAACCTCAAATCTATAAATGACTCTAATGTTATTCACTATTGGGGGCTGTGGTCTGCTTTTGTTTGAGCCAGGGTAGAATATTTGGACTATTACACTACTGGACAATATATCCATGCTATTACCATGAAATTCCCATGATCCTCATGGAATACCCATGAAAGTAGCACTTGGTATTTTCATGGGTAATGAAATACCCATGAAGTGCACGGATCAAAATAATGTATCCATGAACAACCCATGAACGAGAGAGTTTTCATGGGTTTGTATGTATACACAACCCATGAAAAGCCTGTGAAATCAAACTTATGAAAAACCTGTGGAAAGCCAATGAATATTATTCATAGGTTATCAACAGGTTTTTCATGGCTGTGATTTCACAGATTTTCATGGTATACAAACCCATGAAAACTCACTCGTTCATGGGTTGTTCATGGGTACATTATTTTACTCCAGCATTTCATGGGTACATTATTTTACTCCAGCATTTCATTACCCATGAAAAAAAACCTACTGAAGCTTTCATGGGTATTTCATAGGATAATGGGAATTTCATGGTAATAGCACAGATTGTTATCCAGTAGTGTTAGTTTCAACACCAAAACATAGACAGAATAAATACGGTCAGTATTTGTGTATGAATTATGCTGTGGATTGGAGTGTAGTATGTCTTCTTAATTGCAGACTACTTATAACCACTAATATGTATAGTTTAGATAAAAAATTACATATGTGTCTCAATTTTCTAATTGTTGTTAAATGCATTTTGCTCATTGAATAGAAGGGAATAGTTTGTTACAACTTTAAATTATGTCCTGTGTTTTAGTTCCAAAACTGTTACTCTTTTATTTCAATGCATTTGAGATGTAGTAGTGATAGCATTGAATTTTGATCTTGGTCTGAGCATTCAGATGTAATCTTTTCATGAGATAGAGGTGATATAGTAACGCAAGATTTCAAAAGTTACGTACATGTGTTGTAATTATAGTTTTAAAAATTATCTTTTACAAGTATAAAATTTCACTACAACCAAAAATTATGTTTTAAAAATTGTTTTTTTCGTCCACCAACAATGTTTTCACTTGTACAGTCCCCATTCACAGCAGATGTTTACACTACTTCCCCAGTTAAGTAATCTGTCT
Source organism: Dysidea avara (assembly GCF_963678975.1). Lineage (NCBI taxonomy): Eukaryota > Metazoa > Porifera > Demospongiae > Dictyoceratida > Dysideidae > Dysidea > Dysidea avara. Next base: position 10,642,659 of record NC_089282.1, on the reverse strand, counting down.
TTAAGTACATAATTTCCAAATCTTGCTTTGTAGATGTGATAGTATTGTTTTGCAGTGAACTCCACACATGAGCTACCACTTTCCTGCTATAGTAATAAAAGAGACAGAGAGTAATATTATAGCTTTGATAATATTGGTTTTTCTTAAAAATTACTTACCTCAATTTTTTGAAGGTTAACTGCTGCAGTTTGCAACTCAATAATAAACTGGGTGAGTTGTGACGCTGTATCAGATGTTAGGTTACTACTGAACACATGAGATTGAAGCTGATTCTTCAAAGCCATAACATCAGTATATCTCTTGCATGTGCTGGAAAATTTCATTAACACACTGTTTATATTATCAGTAGCTGTTTTTGTTTGAACTGAATGTTCCAGGTAGGGTGCCAGTACCTGTAATGACAAAAGAAATTACTTTAAATACTGTTTTGGAAAAAGTTTGTTTGGTAACTTACTGTTTTGCTTATCAAGGATCCAAACATTTTTTTCTGAAATATTACGCTAAATTTTCTTCTACTCTCTTGTGATACATTATTGCAGCAATCGATGCTAAATAATCGAAATCGTTCTGCACTGTTGTAGTTTGCATCATAGCAAGCACTGTCATTTCCATTGTCTGCAACAAGTGTACCATTTCTCATACATACAACATTCCCATTTGTGACTGTGTCCTTCTCTAGACATTGACATGCTACAGTCAAAGTGATTATCAAGCATAATACTAATTGCAGAGACATTGTGATATTTAGACTTGTTAAAGGCTTATTTTTGAATTAGGCTATGAGGTGGTTTAATGCTGCATAGAGAGCTCAACTGTCCTATTTATACTACATCTGATGAATCTGTACTGCTTCAATGGTGAATTTTGCTTCCTTTAAGGGATGCAAGTAATTAGTGAGGATATTGTTCGTAATGTAGTTTTAGTGATTATGTATTTCTATCCCAAATGAAGCCCTACATCAAACGAAAAACATTAGTAGTGTTTTAATGCGCAAATTAATATCAATGAGTCAATCCTTCTTTAAGCTACCCAACACTTTGCATGGATTTACTAGCTAACAGCCAAATGCTACACTAATTATGTATACTTCTCGTAGTGACTGTGACAAAGGACTTCAAAATAGCAATTAAAAATTCAAACGCCATATTTGGTTTTGCAATTACACTTAACAATAGTTCATACGGGTATGATGCGTGACCAACCTCCTCTGGAAAAAATTGAATCCACAATATTTATATAGCTTACTTGCTTATATCTTGCCTTATTATCACTCACATTCTTTGTGAAGTCAAATGCTTCAATGTATGAGATAGAAGTCATAACATGTAGGATATCAATTATCAATAATTTCAACACCTCGATTTCAGCCATTGCCACGTTATGAAGTCCAGCATTTCAAAGTGTGGTATAACCTTGACCTTGGCTTCACCTCATCCTCAGGTTGACAATAGTGATATCCTACTGATGGTTGGGTTTAACTACTATAATGTAATTGTTAAATAATATCAGCAGAGGAATTGCATTTTTATTTATATACCTTTTATTAATTGTATTTTTGTTTAATAATAAATATGCAGAATAAGAGGTCTGTTTGGAAGTATGTTTGTGCACTCTACAAGTTCAACATGTTGTAGATCCATGATTTCTAGATTCAATGTTTTACACCCTGAAAAAGTAGCTTTACAATATAAGTCATAATCCATCAATGGTGATTCCTATGAGCTTTTCTACTGAGGACCGATTGTTCTCGATAGCAGCTACAACTCATCAAACCATTTGATATTTTCTACCAGGACAACTTGCAATTTCCTTTGCAAGTATTACCTCTATCTAAACTTCTTGCATAACAGAACGTAGCATGAGAGAGACCATTTCAGAATATAATTATGTGACAATGGGATCGCTAAATTCCTAACTAGCTGCAGTAGCATTTAATTCTGAAACCCTTCATATACACAACTCACATTAGGTCATAGAATTTGATGGTTTCTGGTAGGGTCACTATCATCGTGAACAAAGGAAATGCTTCATGGATACAGGAAAGGGGGAGATAAGTAATTATGGGATACAAATTCCAAAGAAGTAGAGAATAGTTATATCAGTATCTATGGTTAAAATTTCGATGATCAGGAATAGCCTACATACATTGTAGGGTTCCATCTTCATACTAGACAAATTTAAAAAGCAAGTTTGTTGTGTAGTTAAGGTACTATATTTTATTATTATTATTATAGGTGTTTGGTTATGGCACTGAATACATTGTTGAGTATACTGTAAATGATGATGTAATGTTTGTTCACTGGAATCTTGAAGCTTTGTAACTTTTCTTTATCAAGATTGATATCAGCCACTAAAACTTAATGGCCTAGAATGTAGGCTACCTTCCACTTGACAAGTAGTTGGCACCCAAGTTGCCTCTCTCCAACATGTAGATAGTTCTTATATCAATCATGAAGCTAGTTAGCTACACGTGTTTAAATCTACTATTATATGCATTGTAAATTTTAAACCAAGTGTGCACGCTGCAGCCAGCTGAGGCACATGCCTTGTTCTTGAAATTGTTAGTTTGTGTGTGCGTGTGTGTGTGTGTGTGTGTGTGTGTGTGCGTGTGCGTGCGTGTGTGCGTGTGTGTGTGTGTGTGTACTTCCACCCACATGTGCAAAAACTCTTTATTTTAAAACCAAAGTTTGAGAAATTCAGGGTCTATAAACATTGTATTAGACTTTCAGGCAAGTAACTTTCTGTTGAGGCAGTTACTTTTTGCCAGCACGAAATACGAGTAAAGTGGGTTTCAGAACACATTTAAACACCTTCCTAATGGACTCTATAGGTATTGTAACAACTGAAAAACAAAACTTCCAGAAATAGTGTATATACCACTTTGAGGTAAGAGGGATGTGTCCCTCCTGTACATGTATAGAGAACAAACTAGTAGCTTTGTTTAGTGTTAAAACCTGATAGAAGAACTATGAAACAGTTGAGAAGATACTTTTTGTGGTGTAAGGTGATTTGTTCAAGTTGCAAAAATGAAATACGGTGATAGTTAATGAATTGCAAAACACACAAAATTGTATTTAATTAGCTGTTGCAAATTGTTGTATTCAGCAAAAACAAACTGAATTATGCATAAGCATTTAGTTGGTTGAATTATGCATAATCATGTTGAAAGCCTAATGTATTAAATGACTAACAAATTATTACCATTGCATACGTTCTAGCTAATTAAATTGCATGAGACTACAGTTCCTTGAGTGCAGTATGTGTTGCTTTGATCCCTCAAATAGCATCTCTTTATGCTGGGAAATCAATAAACCCCATCCATTCGTATGTCCACTTTTACTGTCTTGGTAACAGTTTATAGTACATTCTTGTACTGTTCCACATCCCTGATTATGTCCTTCCTTCTACCACATATTTCACTGACTGTTGTGAATTACTTCATCATCAACATAATTTAGTATTCTTTGGTTGCCTTAGTGATATCTAATTTTGTATAGAGCTTTTCAAAAAGTGTTCATTATATAGATCAACTTCCACGACATTGTCAAAATGATGTATAGCGTACTTATTCTGTGAGTTAGATAGAAAGTGGTGATAAAGACACTATAATTATCATTTAGCCTTGTAGTACTAAACAGTGGGAATCATGCTAAACTCAATATAACAAATTTTTTACTGATTTGCTATCTGACTACTAGCTGATTTCATTATATAACTGCAATGGTAAATGTGATCTGCTGAGCGAAAACTGGCCGTTTTCACCAAATTCTATTTTGCCATAAAACCATATTGAAATACACTGGGTAAAAGTACACATGCTATATGAAAAATTTACACATGTTTTAATCGCATTTGTACACACTGAAATTAAACTCAAATCAATAAAAACCTATACACCACTGGATTTGCCTGTTTATGGCGAGTAAGAAAATCTTTGTATTATGTTCGTACAGCAGAGAATACGTGAGGTATGGGCATTTATATACAATACAGTAAAAACAACGTTCACTGTTGTCATTTCTTAGTTGAAATGGCCTTCTTCTTTGTCAACATGGAGGAGTACAGGGAAAGCACTTTACCTTGAATGATTTGCCAGTTCGTGGTGCACAGATTGAACTAAGTCCCATCTTCGTAGCTTGTTTTAATTGTGAGTTATGAATGATTATCTAAGTGCCTGTAATTTATTTCCCATATTGTTGCTGTACAAATTGAGTTTATCACTGTTCCAACTGTCAAGCGCTACAACTACAAGACCATTCATCATAAAAAGATGAACTTTGGCTGTCCACTCTTTTGTTACTATAGATTACAGATATGCAATAAAATGGAATTTGAGGAATGTACGAAAATGGTCATACTACTGGATTAAATAATTTCAGTTAGATGTTCCTTTGATTATAAACTGCATGACACATGATAATGTACCATAATAGGTACAATGCATACATAATGATGGTAGTATCCTTTTTCTTTTCTCTTGTTGCACAATTGTGTTGATTTGCAGGTAGCATATCAATGGCTTGCATGTAAATGTGGTTGTAAGTATTCCCTTAGAAGCAGGCGTTGTATTGGTTGTTGCCATAGTATTTACTGTATGTGAATGCCTTCAGTAGAATATTTGTCTTTTAATGTATATAAACCACTGTAAAATAAATGAGTTTGACACAACATTAGTAACTAGTATTTTACATATCATGAACCACAGTAGTGGTTCATAATAGATGATCGCCTATGTTTTTTCCAAAATCCTAATAGAACACTCAACTAAACACCACCTTAGAAACCTTTCCCAACCTCATAAGAAGCCTTAGAGGTTAATTTGGAAGAAATTTTGGTCCACTAGCAAAGATGAATGTAAAAGGACTTGGTAAAAGTACTTTTTAATAGAATTGAAATCTGCCATTTTGAGTTCATCTTATTATTATTATTATTATTACTAGGACTGTGTCACATACAACCAAGTACATACACCAACGTGACAGCCCCCCAGTGAGGCTATTAGGTGGTGAATGCATTATCCCCAAATCAACTCAATATGTCACAGTAGTGACAGATATAACACAATAGTGGCATCGTAACTAAAGGCCACCAGTAGCTAAGTGCCAGTACATCATTGGTGTGGTATAAATGGCACAGTGATGTGTACAAAGTATATGTATACAAAACATACAGGAGAGAACTATACATTATTGCAGTATTGTATGCAGCAATACATTATAGGCAACATCACCATGCAGATAAAAATTATTAGCCAATATACAGCAATGCATACCAACATCAACTAGAGCTAAGTAAGTTTCATCAGTGATGTAGCAATGGCACAGTGATGGGTGACACACTATAGTTATACATACACAACTTTCAGGAGATAGCTACACAATGCTGTAGGCGTATGCAAGCCAGATGAACCAGATAAAGGAAGACAGCCAAGCCACTAGAGCCTAGTAGCTACGCCAGGTGAAGGCAAAAAAGATTAAGTACGTATTGAATTGCCTGACACCAACACAAAGAAAGTTTGCCATGCCAGCTGCACAAGACAAAATTGTTTACTTGTATTTTATATGTAACTGTAAGCTTATTGTAAAGAGTGTGGCATATGTCAGTTTAATGTTTTCTTGTATTATTTATTTACGTGAATGAATCCACTGGCAGCTGGCATGGAGACTTGAGATGTTACAAACATAAAAACTTACTTGTAATCTTCTTGTTTACACAAGTGGCTTCTGGCTCTCCTGCACGGGCATCACTAATCTTCTTCGCGCAATATGTAAGTAATTAAGCAAGGGTGTGGTACTGGGCGTTATATAGAATTACACGTATGGTCAAGTCATCAGCACAAACAGGAGCGACGATTATACGTTTGTGCCTTCATTCACAGGCGAATCTATCCACGGTTAGTTCATGTCTCTAGGCCTCGTAGTTTTCTCAAACATTAATTATTAATTATTTATTTATTTATTTGTGACGTAATTTTAACTGCGTTTCATATTATTCTTGGTACTTGGTTGTATAATTACTAGGACCGCGTCACATAAAACCAAGTACATACACTAATGCGACAACCCCCTAATGATGCGTACAAAACATAAAGGAGAGAGCTATACATTATTACAGTATTGCATGCAGCAATACATTATTAGCAACATCACTGAAGATAAAAGCTCAAGACCTCAGTAGATTCTGTGTACAATCTATTATATTATGGGATAGAGATCTCACTTTGAGTAACACATGATGTGGAAATTAAACAAATGCACAAAAGTACTCTAATAGAGCAGTCACATTAACAATTTACTACAATTATTTACTCAGCTATGCAGCCACTATGCAGCACAGTATCAACATCAACTAGAGGTCACATACGATTCATCAATGGTGTGGCTATGGCACAGTGTTGGGTACACACTATATGCATAAACAACCTACAGGAGATGCACAATACTGTAGGAGTATGCCAGCCAGGTGAACCAGATAAATGAGGACAGCCAAGCCAGCCAGAACCTAGTAAGCTATGTAAAGGCAAAATGTACAAGAATACAAGAGAATATTTAAAACATACCACGCTCTTTACAGTACATTAGTACAAACAGATAACCAAACCAACCAGAGCCTAGCAAGCCAGAAAAATATAAAATACAAGACATATGTACATTACAATACAAACAAACATACCTGTCCTTGTGCAGCTGGCATGTCAAACCTATTCAGGTGTCCTGCAGCCATCGATACACGGAGATCATCCACTGGCAGCTGGCATGGTGACTTGAGACTTAGTGTGCCAGCTGGCAACACTTTCAAACACAATTGAATAGTAGTTCGCTCGTCTAAATAGCCTGCTCGATTGGTAGTGGGTATATCACGTGCTGTTTTGATTGGCATTAAATAGAATTGTCATACCATTTCTATCACCCCCACAGAAACATTCACCCATTATACGATTATCTGTTCATACAACATGGATTCTATTCCCGGTGAGTGCGAAGCCTTAGGCCTTTTAGTTTTCTCAAACATTATTAATTTTATTATTTATTTATTTATTTATTCATTCACTAGTGGTACCCGTGCAAAATGCACGTGATACTAAGACAATTGTTATGTCCTATTGTGTGAATACACTTAAATTTGAACATTACTAATGATCAAGGAGTAATCACATTATTACACACCAACAAAGACATGATTACACATAGCTACTGATGTGCATACATAATTTCCTCAATTGTGTGTGGCACTAACATCTATAGTTATAATGTTGGTGGCTTTGTGTAATGGAATTTCTGCACATCTGTACAGTACTCATGCAGAACACAGTTCTCATGAAGGTGGCGTATCAAGATGTGTCCCATTGCAACCATGCACATACATGAAAAAGATTAGTTATGAATGGCAGGGATGTACTCAACTTTGATGATGTTGCATGAACTAACAAAGTCTTTGAGTGTGGTATGAGGATCAATTTACCAATAGTTGGTGCATCACCACAATGAGCTATGTTCTAATTCAACTTGCATTTGTCACATTCATTTTGTATATTTATGTAGTCAATTTGAGTAACTGAATTGTAGTTTTATTTCTACATCCTAGTCATGTTAGTGTAATGTTTACTTATCGCATGACCAAGTGTGTATGCAGTACAGTATTGAGTATGGGTATTCAAGTTTATCAGCTGTACTGCATGAGCAAGGTCAACACAACCATGTGGATTTGGATAGAGAAGAGTTCTTTTGTTGCTTTCTGAATCAAGGTGCATTACCAAGATGAAATTCTTCATATGAAGAGTGGTTACTCTAGAGAGGTTGAGAGAGAGATTGACTGATTTATTTTTGGTAGAGGTTGTGTGTGTTCTATTAGGGTAGATATCGCGATGTATGTTCTATTAGGGTAGTTCAATGGAGATAAGTAATAGAGCTTCTATAAGTTTCAGCTGTCCCTGTGGAGTTACCAAGGAATGAAAACGTATCTTATGTCTCCCTACACATTGAAGACTGCAACAGTCACTTCATGATGTTGTCCACGATTCGTAGCCTGGTAAGGTAGATGTATGTTTTATTAGAGTAGTTAAACGTAATCTTCCGTTCTTCATCTCTCATAATGGCGAATCTTCCTTGTGTAGTCTGTTAGGTAGCCTGATTGGAGTGATCATAGCTCTTTAAATTGCCACCCCTACTACGACTGTTTCCTTCACCCTTACAGTGGTGCTGCTGGTAATCCTCCGTTTTAGGTCTGTCTGTAGTCCCTGACCTGCTTATATTCGTGACGCAGTAGCTGACACTTCTCTATCCTTGTAGTGGACAACACAGCAGGGTGCAGAGTGTGTATTCCCGGCGAGTCTTCCCTCTGTAGACTGTCAAGCAGCCCGATCATAGCTCGTAGACTTGCCACACCCACTATGAAACTCTCCTTTTATACTGGTGGATGTGATAAAAAAAATTTTTTTTAGTTGCCGGATGATAGCGTACACACCAGATCACATGATCAAATTCGCTGATGTGATTGGTTAAATCATGAAAAAGTGATTGATCCTATTTCATTGTAAGCTTTTAGACCAATACGTCATCTGATTTTCTATTGGCAACGCGTGTATACCGAACGCCGTACACGCGTATCGTAAACTTATAATGGCCATTGACAGTGATAAGTATCTCGCAACCAAGGTTAGCACATAAGGACAGACACGAAAACCACCTTATGACACATTGTTTTGGACGGGTAGTTGGTCTAGCGAGTTTGAAGCTAATCGGGGAAAAAACCAGGGAGGAGTTTCTGTTTAAAATTTTTTATGGCCTCGATTTTCTGTTTCTTGTTCTGTCGTCCACAGGGGGAGAGAAACGTCTGGTGTAAGCTGGGATGGGGAAGACTGGTAACACGATAAAGGTCTCCAGAAAGTTTTGGACACATTCGTGTCTTCCTCGGGTAGCTACGGTGGTTTAAAGGATATTTCCAGCAGTTCAACGAATCGTCACCAATCCCGGATCAAAAGATTCGCCTCAAATTTTAGATTTGAATGGTACCGATCCGATTGGAATCCGACCAAGATCGACGGAACAGTGCCGGAAAAGAGTTATAGAATTATTATATAGATTATTAATGACGTAATTTTAACCACATTTCGTATTATTCTTAGTACTTGGTTGTATAACTAGGCCCGGGGCAAATACAACTAAGTACAATCACCAACGGGACAACCTACTAATGGGACATGTACAAACAGTGCATGGTGAACACAGTATGTGCAGGTAGAAAAGATGCACAGTAATACAATTCTAGAGGAATTGACTGGCACATATACATAAGGGATGTATTAGCAGACCACGGTAAGATTAGGATAAAAGCAGAGTATTTCAACTGTCTGTCACCTACAACTGATATCTGAGTTATGTATATATTTAACATGAGCTGGGTCATTTGCACTAAAATGACCAATCTTGTTCTTCTTAGTATTCCAATCTTGTTGTTCATTAAGCAGGAGTAGCAACCACTCGTCTTCCAATCGAAAGAGTCATTGTCGCCCACTTTCAAACACAAATGAACAGTAGTTTGCTTGTCTAGAATCCGCCTGATCTATTAATAGTAGCGTCACGTGCTAACTGTTTGATCGGCGTTAAATAGAATCATTGTACGTTTCTATCACCTCCACGATAGCACCCGCCCATTATACGATTGTCTCTTCATACAACATGGATTCTATTCCTGGCGAGTGCGAAGCCTTAGGCCTTGTAGTTTCCTCAAACATTATTTATTATTTATTTATTTATTATTTGTTCATTCATCATTAATGACGTAATTTTAACCGCATTTCATATTATCTTTACTTGGTTGTATAATTACTAGGCCTGGGGCATGTACAACCAAGCACAACCACAAATGGGGCATGTACAACAGTGCATGACCAATGTGGATGGAAAATATGCACATACAGTAAACATAAGTGATATATGCAATTACAGTCGTTAGGGCATTATGTTGTATTGAATACCCGACCATGGTTTGCCACATAATGCATTGTCACCACCCCTCCTACATGATTCTCACAAGTTGAGGTGCAAGTGCATGCTGTCATATTTATGGTATTGAATCTCATCCCTGCAAGCAATAAAGCATTAAAGAGTCCTAAAATTATAATGTTTAATGAGGATGAATCAAGGTACTGGATTAAAACATGCATGGCTGCTGAAGTTTCTAAGAGCAGACCTCAATGATAAAAGAAGCAGGATATTTCACTAGAAACTGCTATCTGAGTTTTTAAATATGAGCTGGGCCATATGTCCTAAAATGATAATATGATATACTACAATTTAGAGAACAAACAGCTGCATGCAGCTGATCACTGTGAAAGATGGCAATACCTTCAATAGGATAAAAATCCAATACCAGAAAATAATGGATACCGTATGGTAAAAAACTTTGGCAGTAAAAAAAGTGTGACGAAACCCCTCTGTTGAAAAAATTGATGGAAAAAACTTTGGCGATTGAAATACTATTTGCCAAAGTTTTACCACCAAAGTTATTACTGTACGGTATGTAAGGATATTACAACAAGGTGTCAGCTCATCAATTAAGTAGTGTAGTAAGTGTATAGGTAGCTAGCATTGTTGTTGTAGCAGTACTTTTGTAGCTACTGATCTAACAATGTGCTAGCTAAGTCGGAATGCTTCGCTATCTCCTGCAATGCCGAGAGTGGCTGTATTTACTTTTTCAGTGAACTCCAGTAGCAGAGGTTATCATGTATATCAAAGTATTTGGCCAAATCCATCATGAGACGATGAACTAGCTGATGTGCAAACGGGAAGCCAGTGGAAATGCAATCCCAAGGAGTGCTTACAACTGTGGGACACATTCCTAGGGAGATCTCGAAAGTCATCTCAATATTTATTGCATGGTGGTACGAGCTGACATAGCTTCATCTCAAGTTCTAGTTACTCAATGTGCTCGTGTGATCATCTAAAATAATTGGCAAAAAAACTTTGGCAAATTGAACGCTATTCGTCAAATTCTCTAAAGTTTTTTACTATACGGTATGCCACCAAGAATAAGTACAATTCAATTGTGCGGTAGCATTGCAGACTATAACTATGTATAGACACAATACAGTATGTAGGTAAATAAACAGCAACAAGCACAACCACACAGCAATTATCAGCCTAAGGGCACATTTTGTGTATGTAGTGTTTGTTATCTTAATCATGTTGTATGAGATATTATTACGGCAATGTTTATAGTTTCTGTCTAAAAGTATAATAATGATGGTGATGACAAAACATCATAAATTAAAATGAAATGAAATGAAACAAACAAACAAAACCACAATTGTTCTAATCAATAAGAACACGGCTTTCCACTAAACACAGCTCAGTGGACTGAGTGGAGACAGCAGGGAGCTATGTTGACTCTAACTTTCTGCTCCCATGAATAGCCAGTACAGCAGAACGTAATAGTGAAAATGACAAAGCACAGTGCATCCAGGAAAGTGTCTGGTTGTAAGAGGTATTGTGCTTCTGTGACAAAGTAATCTCACTCCTGGCACTGAAAGGCTTCAGGTTGAGAGCTGTGCATTTTCACACACAAACTTATCAGCTGAAAACTGTGCCGGTGTTAACATTCTCCACAAAATGGCTTGCCAGGCCCTATGCAAAATGCAAAACTACTGGTAGCTGAGTGCCAATACATCAATGGTGTAGCAATGGCATAATGATGTGTAACACAATACTGTGCAACATACAGGAGATGCAGTTTATACCATAGAACTGTATGCAGCAATGTATTATTGACACTGACCACTGGACAGGGACTAACCCATAGGGGGTGGATGGGGTGGCTAACCACCCACCATATTTGCATGGCCTTGGGGCCACTCAGACATGCAATATATAATAATACTAATCATTACTACTCTTTTGTTATTTTGCGTATTATATCAATATGAATCAAATCCCTGCATTGCATGCCAATCGGATTCCAATGCTAGCTGGCTACTCAGTCTATCACCATAGCAGTATACATGAATTATAGTAGGCAGTATTAACTATCACCAGGCAGAGGAGCTCTTGAAGAAAAGTATGGGGTCTGCTTCAGGGCTGAGTCAATTTTACTTTTATAATTGCCAGCAAGTTACCCTAGGGCTATGGCATAAAGTGATTGCATCAAAATTAGTAAAATTTTAAACATACAGGGAGTATTATAGCTATAACCTTTAAGGCAATGTTTCCTATGAGGCATGTGATTAGTGGAATTCACATTTGATAATTCACACACATTGACTTATCAATGGAGCATGCCTAAACTATATCATCTCCTACATTTTACATACAAGAAAGAGGAATGTGCAGTATGTACACAGGTATGCACATATCATGTATTTTGTAATCCCAGTACAGACTTAGCACCAGTGGTTAAAACAAATGCATGTAAATCACAAGTACACCTGAAGGGTATGCTACTAGCTATGTGCTTCACTGTACAAGCTATATGATAGCATTGCCAGCTCTTTCCTCGATATAAATACTAAGACATTCAGGATTGTCAACTTAAATCTGGGCCAGCCACCCACCTTGGTTTATTTCTGGATCAGTGCCTGTTGGAGATGGAAATAATGTAGCTAGCAAGCCAGGTAAAAGATGAACAGAAGTATACAAAATAATACAAATACACAACAAGCAATCATGTTAACATACTTTTTATTTTGTTCATCACAAGGAGTATGTCCACTGGCACCTGGCATGGTGACTTGGAACACTGTGCCACCTGAAAACAGCTTAGAAACATTTAAACATACTTGTAATCTTGTTGTTTACGTGTAAAGTGGCCTCTGGCTCTCCTGCAATCACTCCCGCCTGTTCGCTAATCTACTCCTTCGTGCAATTAAAGCATGGGTGTGGTACTGGGCGTTATATAGAATTACACGTACGTTAAAGTCATCGGCATGAACAGGCACAACGATTATATGGTTGTGCCTTCGTTCACAGGCGAATTGATCCCCTGTTAGTTTATGTCTCTAGGCCTCGTAGTTTTCAATTATTATTTATTTATGACGTAATTTTAACCGCATTTCATATTATTCTTAGTACTTGGTTGTATAATAATAATAACTATTTTTTCCCACAGGGCTAGAGCAAAATGTGAGTACTTTTTGGGACAAAAACTACATACCTTTCCTTCCTGTGTCTTTCTTCATGTCCATGACCTATTTTTAAATGCATATTGCAATGTTAACATCCACTTTCAAGCAAATTTGCTTCTTTTAGGTTCACTTTGCTATTGATCTTCTGACTTAGTTTCTGCAAGGGTAACCAACGTGTTAATAAGTGTTGATAGGTATCCAATTTATTCACATTAACATGTTCATTTGGAAACCTTATCATTACCTACATTTTATTAACCACAGTATATTAAGAGCAGCAATGTTGTTGTGTACCACTGGGTACTTGACTTATTGTGATCACCTAACTGAAGCCATACTACTGCTACTCACAGCATGCTATATGTTACCTATAGTTGGATATATCAAAGCTGTGTAGACAAAGTATACATTCAATAGTAAGGAACGATACATTAATGTTGACAACACTGAGCTAACTACTAATGTACATGATGACTGACTTGATACTGAGTAACATCAAGCACCACCAGCACCTCACTATTATCATGTTAGGTATCCATTTTATACAAAGTAAACAAACTAGTGTAAAAATAATTTAAAAAATAAAAACATGGGAATAGAGATTGCTGAAAAAAAGTAAAGAAACAAGAGTCAAACAAGCCAGCATATTAAACACACAGAGATCTCTATTTGGACTCAAATAAACATTAATACAGAAGCATTCTCAGTACTTATCTTTCCCTAATTTATAGAGAAAATACTGTTTTCCCTTAGTTTCTACCATATCCATTGAGTCCAAATAGAGATCTCTGTGTGTTTAACATGCTGGCTTGTTTGACTCTTGTTTCTTTACTTTTTCAGTGATCTCTATTCCCATGTTTTAATTTATGTATGGAAAGGAACCAGCTGAAGATTGAGTAGTGCCAACATCATGTTGAGGTGACAAATAATGATCACATGCCTATTTTGCACATGCATACATCCTAACCACAGCTATTTTTGTTTACCATGATTAAAACATCCGTTTTGTAAATTAACTTGGTTTAGATTGTACCAATGTAAACCTCATTTAATTTGTCAACTATACCTCCAGTGAATAATATGAATCACACAAGCCTTCCTATGTTGCTAGTTACTATTTCGCTCATACCAGTAATGAAACATTCAGAGCTGATGTTGTCTTCCTCACATTGCATAGAACCCATTCAGCAGTTGAGTTTATATAAATTATAAATAAAAGCCATAGGAACGTAATTGCTGTAAAAGTTTTACTGTGATGTCAAATGATGTGGTACCTTCATGGCCAGATTGTGCTAAGATGTGTTTACCTATGAACTGCTCCTTTTGTTGGAACACAGCCACTACTTTCCACTGCAGTTATTTACAATTGTTAAATATTATGCCACAAAAGTTTGCTGCATAGATTACCTGTAATAGAATTAACTAGTTCATTTCAAACAAAAACTTCAGTACTCTGCAATTCATTGTACTATTCTGTGTTACAACTGTGTCAGTGACTTTGAGTATTAACAGTAAAGCATATCATAACTTAAGGGGGATCTGTATGTGAAAATGTGTGTCTGTGATAGTGTCCTACTAAAATGTTAGTACTAATTTTGTTTACACAAGCTTTATAGTTTTATTGTGGAATGTGTAGTTACACAAGTTCAGATCTACTAAAAGATGTACTATAAGCATTTCTCCAGGAACCATTATCGTGTTTGAAGTTGTTAAGACTTATGTATTGAATTATTGAATTACACTAGACCATCAAATACCATAGCATTAGTAGTTGCTAACAAATTTTGTAATGTTCATATGAAACAATAGTTCCTTTGTTGTTTTGATCCCTCAAATGGCATCATTTCTTTATGCTGGAAAGTCAACAAACCTGTACATCCCCTTTTCTTACCGCTTAGTCCTTGGTAACAGTTTATAGTACATTCCTATACTGTTCCACATCCCTGTTTGTATCCTTACTGTACCACTTTTGTTACTGGCTGTTGTGTAGTTACTACATAAAATTAGGTATCACCTTGGTGATATCTAGTTTGCATACAGTTAATGTACGCTGCTCAAAAAGTGTTCATTATGTAGTTTGACTCTCCACATTATTACCATGCACTTAATGTACATGTTGATGTGTTGTGCTTATGCTGTTATTTAGAGTAAAAGCGGTGATGTAGACACTATAGTTTAAATTGCTGAAGTTCCAGGTCTGTGAAAACCCAATACAATCGTGCTAGAATACAATACTTGCATGAAATCCATAATTTTTTTAAACACTTTGTTCTTAGTAAAGAAAGGATCTAACAATAAAAACCTGGATATCATCTTATTTTCCTACTTCGAAAATCTTTGGAAGTTGTTAAGACTTGTGTATTGAATTATTGAATTACACTAGACCATCAAATACCATAGCATTAGTAGTTGCTAACAAATTTTGTAATGTTCATATGAAACAATAGTTCCTTTGTTGTTTTGATCCCTCAAATGGCATCATTGCTTTATGCTGGAAAGTAAACAAACCTGTACATCCCCTTTTCTTACCGCTTAGTCCTTGGTAACAGTTTGTAGTACATTCCTATACTGTTCCACATCCTGTTTGTATCCTTACTGTACCACTTTTGTTACTGGCTGTTGTGTAGTTACTACATAAAATTAGATATCACCTTGGTGATATCTAGTTTGCATACAGTTAAATGTACGCTGCTCAAAAAGTGTTCATTATGTAGCTTGACTCTCCACATTATTACCATGCACTTAATGTACATGTTGATGTGTTGTGCTTATGCTGTTATTTAGAGTAAAAGCGGTGATGTAGACACTATAGTTTAAATTGCTGAAGTTCCAGGTCTGTGAAAACCCAATACAATCGTGCTAGAATACAATACTTGCATGAAATCCATAATTTTTTTAAACACTTTGTTCTTAGTAAAGAAAGGATCTAACAATAAAAACCTGGATATCATCTTATTTTCCTACTTCGAAAATCTTTGTTTCATTGCAGTACACAAGTTATGGGCATTTGTTTATTCATGTTGAAACAATAGTACAAGATCTATCTTTCTTCATTGATTTCACCTTTGTATGTATTGAAGAAAGATGATGCAAGGAAACACACAACAATTGTGACCAGATCTGCAAAAACCCAACACAATTGTGCAAGCATAAATATTAAGAAGGTTAATGTTAGAACAACAAGCAGCATACAAGCTTACCAATTATTAAGTGGCGTTATGGGTTAGGAGATCATTTCCCAGCATATCAAGTAAATGGGCTCTAATTGGAGTAGTCAGGCTTTATTAAGAAGATTTGGTAGCACGTGCTTAGTTTGTGTGCTGCGACATCTGATGAGTTACTAAACGGTGTGTGTTGTGGCATCTGATGAACTGTTAACGTTCCTAAATAATGCCTAGGAGAAAAACAAATCAGAGTGCTTACGGAAACAACAGGGCATCAAGACAGACTTCGCGCACATCACGAAAATGCACTAATCCTGCTGATGATCAGCCTCCAGCGAATGCTAAGCGTATCAGGAGGGCACCTTTTACTCCAGGCCTCTGACTACCTTCGATATCCCAACCATTGTGAATGCAGTGATACAAGCTCTACCTGACCAGCCACCTGAGTTTAATTTTCTATTGTAATGCATTCATTAATTGACATGGAATTCAAATGTTGTTAGAAAGTTGTGTCCACAGGCACCTTGCTAAGTGGTCACATTTAGTAGGATCTGCACAAATGCTATCCCACCAGTCAAATCATCATGTCAAAAGTCCTACTGAATGCAGAAAAAATCCCAGCCTTAGTGGTGATTAGAACCCCCCTGCAACATGTAGTCTAGGCATGCTCTATTAATAAATAACAGAAATCATAAATATTTACATTTTCAAGAGTATCAACCAGGAACCATCTTTGACAGTATTGGTTGGGTACAGTGAAGCCCATCAAAGCAGCTGGAAATGCCTCCAACAAGTTTTTAAAAAATTTGAGCCTAACTGATGCTTTCATATAAGTATGGCAACCGCTATAGACTTGATGTATGTCACAGTTAGATATTGCTTTCGCCTAACAAGTGCCTGTTTGTGTTCCACAAGAATGCAATGCATGCATCATGATCTTACCATTGTTCTTCTTTGTACGTCGATCATTTCTTTCACCAGCTGATTACACAAAATTGTCAATTTGCAGCTGGCACATGAATAGCTTTGTATGTAGTGTTTTGTGTGTCATCTAGCTTTTATGTAAGAATAAAATATCTTAATTTTCCACACTCGTGCAATTACAAATTCTTTCCTACAGTTTAGCAGGTATACTTTTCAGTTGACAATACAAGCAGTCTGGTGTAAGTTCTCAACCAGGGGTATAGCCAGATAATTTCTGTTAGTGGGCTTACATGATGCCCCCTAGACACTTAAAACAAATGCTCTCATTCATTAGATGCTATCAAACAATCATCTAGGAGACCTAGTGGTGCCTATAGCAACATACAGTAGTCTAGACATGCACCACAATGGCTTGGATCTAGATAATATTATGTATTCAACTAAACACATCGTCTTCTCACCAACAAAAGTTTTATTAGAATTGCTATCCCAAATGGGACCCTTGAAAAGGCTAAAATACAGAAAATTACAACATTGCCACTAAAACTGCTGAAGGTAGAGGGAAAATCCAAACCTCGTACTGACTTTATCCTCTAGTGACATTCAGTTTATGAGATACAGCAAAGTGATGACTAACTATTATTATTTAAAAAGTACAATTATACAAAGTTTCAAAGGTTAAAAAGAAGCAAATTAGTTTTAAAAATCACATTATAATAATATAAAATTCTATTGCAAATAAAAATCACTTAAATTATAAGAGCTTCTTTAATTAATCGATCAACAATGTTTTCACTTATACAGTCCCCATTTACAGCAGATGTTTACACTACTTCCCCAGTTATCTGATCTGTATTTAAGTGATTGAAGTACGTCATTTCCAAATCTTGATTTGTAGATATGATAGTATTGTCTTGCAGTGAACTCCACACATGAGCTACCACTTTCTTGCTATAGTAATAAAAAGAGACAGAGAGTAATATTGTGGAAGACTTATAGCTATAATAACAATGCTAGATTTTTCTTAAAAATTACTTACCTCAATGTTTTGAAGGTTAACTGCTGCAGTTTGCAACTCGATGATAAACTGAGTGAGTTGTGATGCTGTATCAGATGTTAGATTACTATTGAACACATGAGATTGAAACTGATTCTTCAAAGCCATAACATCAGTGTATCTCTTGCATGTGCTGGAAAATTTCATTAATGCACTGTTTATATTATGAGTAGCTGCTTTTGTTTGAACTAAATTTTCCGGGTAGCGTGCCTGTAGCTGTAAAGACAAAAGGAATGACTTTAAATACTGTTTTGAAACAATTTGTTTGGTAACTTACTGCTGCATTTATCAAGGATCCAAACTTTATACTCTGAAATATTGCACTAAATTTTCTCCTACTCTCTTGTGCTACTTGATTGCAGCAATCAATGCTAAATAATCGAAATCGTTCTGCACTGTTGTAGTTTGCATCATAGCAAGCACTGTTGTTTCCACTGTCTGCAACAAGTGTACCATTTCTCATACATACGACATTCCCATTTGTGACTGAGCCATTCTCTAGACATTGACATGCTACAGTCAAAGTGATTATCAAACATAATACCAATTGTAGAGACATTTAGATTCGAAGGTTGATTTTTAATTAAGCTTTGAGGTGGTTTAATGCTGCCAAAGAGAACTCAACTGTCCTATTTATACTGCATCTGATGAACCTGTACTACTTCAATGGTAAATTTTGCTTCCTTTAAGGGATGTAAGTAATTACTGAGAATGTTGTTCGTATTTCTATTCCAATGAAGTCACATGAAAAACTAGTAGTGAATGGAAGTTAAACCCCAGTAGGTGAAATCGGCATCAGGTCGTAGGCAACATGAAGCCATATATAGATTCCAAAATAGTAAAGAATAGTTATATAGGTATCTATAGTCAAATTTTGATGATTAGTGGATCAATAATTTACTCCTGCATTCATTGTATGTTCCTATCTTCATATCATCAGCTCTGTGGGCATTGTAACAACTGAAAAACTAAACTTCTAGAAATGGTGTATCACTTTGAGTTGTAAGGTGCGTGTCTTTGCTGTACGTGTATGAAAATTGAGAACTAATTAGTAGCTTTGTTTAGTGAATTTGACTTTTAAAACCAAATAAACAAACTATGAAACAATTGAGAAGATACTTTTTGTGGTGTAAGGTGGTTTGTTCAAGTTGCGACAATGAAATTCAAAATGCATAGAATTGTAGTTAATTACTGTAGGTGTTGTATGCAATGTTGCAAAGCAAAAACAAACTGGATTATGCTGTAAGCATTTAGTTGGTTGAATGATGCTTAGCAAGGCATAGTATTAGCTTAGCAAGCATTTTTTTAGAAATAGTACAATAGCTAGAACTTATACTATGGTATTAATTTGTTGGTCTAGTGTAATTCAATACATTAATCATAATATAGCTTCCAAGATGTTGATGGTTCCTGGAATTAATTTGTATGAAACTACAGTTCCTTGAATATGAGATCTCTTTTTGTGATGGGAAATCAACAAACCCCATCCTCTCGTATATCCACTTTCACTGCCACTTAGTCCTTGGTAACAGTTTGTAGTACATTCCTATACTGTTCCACATCCCTGTTTGTATCCTTCCTCTGCCAATTATGTCACTGATTGTTGTGAGGTACTTTAACATCAACATAATTAAGTATCATGTCGTTTACCTTAGTGATATCTGTATAGAGTCAATAGGAGCTACTCAAAAAGTGTTCATTATATTTTCCACAATGATGTGTTTTGTACTTATACCGTGAAAGTGGTGATATAGACACTACCTTAAGGTTACGGAATAGTTTAAAATGCGTGGGCGGAACAAATTACAAAACCTGCTTTAAACCAAGTAGGGATAAATAATTTCAACAACTGTGTTGTGTTAGCAATACAACTAATTGTGCTTGTTTGTTTTTACTACAGAACAATGACTGTCCTTGGGTGTGTGGTCTACAATAGAGCGATGTTTTATAAAAATGTGCTGCCAAAAACCAGAATAACAGATTACTGAATCCTTATAATTTCAACACAAGTGGCTAAACAACTAAAATATCTAGGTCCTGTGGAAGCGATTTTTTAAGTTACTGGTTGTATAGATGTTTTATTGAACTTTTAGTAGTTTTTTCGAGTGAAACAAGCTCTTTGAAGGCTTGTATCTGAGTCACTGGGGAGAAACATGCCAAAAAACGCTTCCACAGGACCTAATAAATTTAATATACAGTATCACTATGCCCCAGAAAAGCCAATAGAGCCTACAGCTTTTGCTGTATTTGGCGGCAGAAAAACATGGTAGTGACAGCTGGAGCTGAGGGCTGGCTTACTTGTGTTACTACAACAAATTGTAATGTTCCACCTGCCTCAAACTACACTGTAGCTACATAAAAACATTAAATATGAAGAGCTTCATCTTCATTTAAAACTTTTCACACTGCTAGACTGGTTTTATGGGCTTCCCAAAAAGTATCAATAGGCATTCAAAATTTTGAATGATTGCCCGTGACTATACCGTAACCTTAAGTTTATTATCATTTTAGCACTGTAGTACTAAATAGTAGAAATTACCATTTATGTAAAAAATTTGAGAGATGTAATTTTTGCGGTTACATGGTGCGGTCCGCAAAATTTTCATCCTTGAAAGTTAAGGGTTAGTTCTATGCTTTCTAATAATAGATATCTAATCCAAAACAGCCAAGCTGTAAAAAAAGTGTGCGGCCCTCAGAAAGGCTATGGTGAAAAAAGATGTGAAATCCAAGGTGGCGGCCAAGAAATGGCTGTGATGGTAGGTTAATGGTAAGAATTTTAATAATGACAATTTAGGTAAATTTTGTGAAGCGGCACAAAAATTCACCTGAATTGTCTTTATTAAAATTTTTACCATTAACCTACCATCACAGCCATTTCTTGGCCGCCACCTTGGATTTCACATCTTTTTTCACCATAGCCTTTCTGAGGGCCGCACACTTTTTTTACAGCTTGGCTGTTTTGGATTAGATTTCATTTCTTTTTGTATTTGTATACCAGCTTTGGGACTTTTTTAACCTACGTTTTTTTCTTTACTACAGGAAGAAGAAAAGATGAAGTAGATGTACTTTAAATATTTTATCAGTAAATGTACAAATTATATATACTGTATAATACATATTTGACCGCATTTGCGAAAAGGGGTCTTCCACACACATCCGATTTGCCAACTTTGACAATTGATAACTTCAGATTGGAAAGAGCTATTGCCTTGATATTTGGGCAGTGGTGAGCACAACTATAGCTGAATACATGGTCAAATATTCAGGTTAATATGTTACTTGAACACTGAGTTATGGTCTCCAACGTTTACGGAATTGGATGTGTGTGGAAGACCCCTTTTCGCAAATCCGGTTACATATATTGATTACAGAAATCTCCATGGTGGTTTCTTTGTAACTGAACACTCTACAAGGTAACTTCTTCTAATTGCTCTCTCTACAGGGTGAATTGTTTGTAGCTGAACGATCTACAAGGTAACTTCTTCTAGCTGATCTCTCTACAGGGTGATGTGTTTGTAGCTGAATTTTGTATAGGTGATTTGTTTGCAGCTGAGCTCTTTACAGAATGGTTTCTTTGTAGCTGAACTCTCTAAAAGGTAACTTCTTCTAACTGATCTTTCTACAGGGCAATTTGTTTCTGGCAGAATTTTCTACAGGGTGATTTCTTTGCAGCTGAACTCTCTACATGGTGGTTTCTTTGTAGCTGAACTCTCTACAAGGTAATTTCTTCTAGCTGATCTCTCTACAGGGAGATTTGTTCATAGTTGAATTCTGTACAGGTGATTTGTTTGCAGCTGAGCTCTTTACAAAATGGTTTCTTTGTAGCTGAACTTTCTCCAAGGTAACTTCTTCTAACTGATCTTTCTACAGGGTGATTTGTTGTAACTGAACTATCTACAAGGTAATTTCTTCTTGCTGATCTCTCTACAGGGTGATTTGTTTGTAGCTGAATTCTGTACAAGTGATTTGTTTGCAGCTGAGCTCTTTACAGAATGGTTTCTTTGTAGCTGAACTCTCTACAGGGTGATTTGTTTGTAGCTGAAATCCCTACAAGGTAACTTCTTCTAGCTGATCTCTCTACAGGGTGATTTGTTTGTAGCTGAACTCTCTACAGGTGATTTGTTTGTAGCTGAACTCTCTACAAGGCGATACTACTAGGTGATCTCTATACAGGATTCCTTGTTTCTAACTGAACTCTCAACAGGGTGATCTGTTCATAGCTGAACTTTCTACTGGGTGATTTGTTTGCAGCTGAACTCTCTAAATGGTGGTTTCTTTGTAGCTGAACTCTCTACAATGTGACTTCTTCTAGCTGATCTCTCTACAAGGTGACTTGTTTCTAGCTGATCTCTCTACAGGGTGACTTGTTTCTAGCTGAACTCTCTACAGGTGATTTGTTTGTAGCTGAACTCTCTACATGGTGGTTTCGTTGTAGCTGAACTCTCTACAAGGTAACTTCTTCTAGCTGATCTTTTTACACTGCATATTTGTTTGTAGCTGAGTTCTCTACAGGGTGATTTGTTTGCAGCTGAACTCTCTACATGGGAGTTTCATTGTAGCTGAACTCTCTACAATGTGACTTCTTCTAGCTGAACTCTCTACAGGGTGACTTGTTTCTAACTGAACTCTCTACAGGTGATTTGTTTGCAGCTGAACTCTCTACATAGTGGTTTCTTTGTAGCTGAACTCTCTACAAGGTAACTTCTTCTAGCCGATCTTTCTACAAGGTGATTGAGTTTTTTGCAGCTGAACTCTTTACATGGTGGTTGCTTTGTAGCTGAACTCTCTAAAAGGTGACTTCTTCTAGCTGAACTCTCTACAGGATGATTTGTTTGCAGCTGAACTCTCTACGTGGTAGTTTCTTTGTAGCTGAACTCTCTACAATGTGACTTCTTCTAGCTGAACTCTCTACAGGGTGACTTGTTTTTAGCTGATCTCTCTACAGGGTGACTTGTTTCTAGCTGAACTCTCTACAGGTGATTTGTTTGCAGCTGAACTCTCTACATGGTGGTTTCTTTGTAGCTGAACTCTCTACAAGGTAACTTCTTCTAGCTGATCTTTCTACAGGGTGATTTGTTTGTAGCTGAATTCTGTACAGGGTGATTTATTTGCAGTTTAACTCTCTACAAGGTGACTTCTTCTAGCTGAACTCTCTACAGAGTGATTGATTTTTTTTGCAGCTGAACTCTCTACATGGTGGTTTCTTTGTAACTTAACTCTCTACAGGGTGATTTGTTTGTAGCTGAACTCTCTACAGGGTGATCTGTTCATAGCTGAACTCCCTATAAGGTAACTTCTTCTAGCTAATCTTTCTACAGGACGATTTGTTTGTAGCTGAGTTCTCTACAGGGTGATTTGTTTGCAGCTGAACTCTACATGGTAGTTTCTTTGTAGCTCTACAATGTGACTTCTTCTAGCTGAACTCTCTACAAGGTGACTTGTTTCTAGCTGATCTCTCTACAGGGTGACTTGTTTCTAGCTGAACTCTCTACAGGTGATTTGTTTGCAGCTGAACTCTCTACATGGTTTATTTCTTTGTAACTGAACTCCCTGCAGGGTGACTTCTTCTAGCTGATCTCTCTACAGGGAGATTTGTTTGTAGCTTAACTCTCTACAGGTGATTTGTTTGCAGCTGAACTCTCTACATGATGGTTTCTTTGTAGCTGAACTCTCTACAAGATAATTTCTTCTAGCTGATCTCTCTACAGGCCGATTTGTTTGTAGCTGAACTCTCTACATGATGGTTTCTTTGTAGCTGAACTCTCTACAAGGTGATTTCTTCTATAGCTGATCTTTCTACAGGGTGATTTGTTTGTAGTTGAACTCTCTACATGATAGATTCTTTGTAGCTGAACTCTCTACAAGGTGATTTCTTCTATAGCTGATCTTTCTACAGGGTGATTTGTTTGTACCTGAACTATCTACATGATGGTTTCTTTGTAGCTGAACTCTCTACAAGGTAACTTCTTCTAGCTGATCTCTCTACAGGACAATTTGTTTGTACCTGAACTCTCACATGATTGTTTCTTTGAAGCTAAACTCTCTACAAGGTGATTTCTTCTAGCTGATCTTTCTACAGGGTGATTTGTTTGTAGCAGAACTCTCTACAAGGAAACTTCTTCTAGCTGATCTCTCTACAGGGAGATTTGTTTGTAGCTGAACTCTCTATACATGATTTGTTTGCAGCTGAATTCTCTACATGATGGTTTCTTTGTAGCTGAACTCTCTACAAGGTAACTTCTTCTAGCTGATCTCTTTACAGGGTGAATTGTTTGTAGCTGAACGATCTACAAGGTAACTTCTTCTTACTTATCTCTCTACAGGGTGATTTGTTTGTAGCTGAACTTTCTACAAGGAAACCTCTTTTAACTGAGCTCTGTACAGGGTGAATTGTTTGTAGCTGAACTATCTACAAGGTAACTTCTTCTAGCTGATCTCCTACAGGATGATTTGTTTGTAGCTGAACTATCTACAAGGTAACTTCTTCTAGCTGATCTCTCTACAGGGTGATTTGTTTGTAGCTGAATTCTGTATAGGTGATTTGTTTGCAGCTGAGCTCTTTACAGAATGGTTTCTTTGTAGCTGAACTCTCTACAAGGTAACTTCTTCTAGCTGATGTATCTACAGGGTCACTAGTTTGTAGCTGAATTCTCTACATGGTGGTTTCTTTGTAACTGAACTATCTACAAGGTGACATCTTCCAGCTGATCTTTCAACAGGGTGATTTGTTTGTAACTGAACTCTCTACAAGAAAACTTCTTCTAACTGATGTCTGAACAGGGTGAATTGTTTGTAGCTGAACTCTCTACAGGGTGATTTGTTTGTAGCTGATCTCTATACAGGTTACTTATTTCTAACTGATCTCTTGAATTCTGTTCAGGGTGACTGCTCTATTAGGATGACTGCTCTATTAGAGTATCTCGATCTCGCACTTGCTACACCAAGTTGGATTTCGTGTTATAACTCCGTGGCTTTAAGTCTGATTCTTCTACACCATTGATGAGCCTTTCTAAGATGATTACTCCATCTGTACAGCGATTTTCAAAGCATTATCCCAAGTGGTTTATCTGGTAGGCGTGGCAAGCATAATAATAATAATAATAATAAAATAAAAGAATTAAAAATTAGCTAATCTCGATTGCGTAATTGTTACACACTGTTGATTTTTTCGCTGTATCTTCCTGGTTTTTAGCTCGATTTCTTTCAAACCACAAAAGGTTTGAGGTTCAATAGTTAACCTATTCACCCACCGATTTTCAGCTTCTTCCCATACGCGGTTTACCCTGTAGGCGTGACAACATATTGGTGTTATTTTTCGTGCATAATCGCTCATAACTCTTTCCCTGTTTATGGTATTCCAGCCAAAGTTGGTACCGAGATGCGCCTTTATACCCCCCTTCTGTGTGCCAAATTTCAAGGCAATCGGATAACGCGTTCGCGTTTTATAGCAGTTTTTGTAAGTGTGCGAAAAGAGGAAGAAAAATAAGAAGAAAAAGAAAAAAAAAACGAAGAAACTAAGCCAATTTTTGAAGTCGCATATCTCAGGAATGCCTGAAGCGATTTTGCTCAAATTTGGAATGTGGAGTGCTGAAGGTGGAGGGAATCTACACAGCAAAATTTGTCTTGTTTCATCAAGGCAGCACAGAGCTACGGAGGTGCGAAAATTGCGTTTTCTTTCTTCCTGTCAATATACTCACGGGGTTGCGCGCCGGCTTCTTGGGCCGCACGACACACTACCGTGTGTCTTGATTCTCAGTGAAAGAAAGTGATTCTTGAAAATAAAACATGAAAATTGTCAAAATTACATACCTAGAAATTTTTGTACGTACGTATATAGCATGCAAAACGTAATTTTTCTTATATAACAATATCTTTGCTGGTTGACTATCTGACTACAACTAACTGGTTATTGTACCTTAGTAATGGTAAATGCTACATTATTTTACAATGAGATGTTTCTTTGACCTGTCAATAAAATATGCAAAATCGATATCGTTTGTCCAATACAAATGTATTAGCTTTACAAACAAATTCGCCAAACTTTTCACTCACCAAAATCCTTTGGTGACAAATTCACCTGGTTTCCTCTCACCAAACTTTCTGGCTATACAATATACAGTGTGTACCTACTACTATAATGGTATTGTCCTTTTGTGTATCATTTCTTTTCTCTTATTGCACAAAAGTGATTTGCAGGTAGCACATCAATGGCTTTGCACATAAAGCCTTAAAATGGTTTTGTGAGTTGTCTACCTGTCACATTAGAATAAATTATGTCCTACACTTATGTTAACAATCTTTCCTACAATTTCCTAAATTTACTTCCTACAAGTTAGGTTGTCGTAGTAAAGAGGAAACTAAGTGGTTCAGATTTTCCTCGACAGTTTCCATTTTACATTATGTATAATTTAACTTAAAAAACAAACAAGGAACAGTTTGAATGAGTGGCAATAGGAAGCAATCAGTGGCAAAAGGGGACAAGTACCATTTTAGTTTTTCTATATGTAATGATAGTGTAAACAGACATGTTAATAAATGTTGTCACTAAGTTAAATAACAGAATTTAAAAGTTCATGGCAAGTCTCAAATTTCAAATTTTGTCCAAATTTTTAATTTAATCCCCACCACACAGTCGCCTAATTATTTAATTGGCATGTGTTCCCTTTTTTCTATTGACCCTTCATTTAATGTATCCAAAGCTATCACTTTCTTTATACATATGTATCAGTGGAGTGGCTAATCCATTACTTAGTGTGTGCTATTCTGTCATGTGATGCTATTTTCTTTAATTGAGTTGAATCTGTTGCTTCTAGTTGAATGAATGCATTGCTTCTTGTCAAAGCCATAGTGTGATCAATGAAGTTAATGTGATAATAGTTACCACATACAAGTATCTTTTGTAAGTATTCCCTTAGAAACAGGTGCTATATGGATTGTTGCCATAGTATGTATGTCTTCAGTGTGATGTCTGTCTTACACTTCTAGTGAATAATATTATAAATCACACAAGTCTTCATAAATCTGTTCTGTTGCTAGTTATCATTTCGATCATATACCTGCTGTATATGTATAGCATTATTTCTACTAATACTTGCTCTCACTAATGAAACATTCAGAGTTAATGTTATTGCATAGAACCCATTCAGCAGTTGAGTTTAAATAAATTAGTAAATAAAAGCCATAGGAACATATTTGCTATAAAGTTACTGTGATGTCAAATGATGTAGGTACTTTCATGGCTATATAAGCACTTTCATGGCTATGTAGGCAATTTGTAATAAAATGTATATAGCTCCTTTTGTTGGTACACAACAACTGCCTTCCACTGCAATTGTTTACAATTGTCAATAGATTATGCCACTAAAGTTTGCTGCATAGATTACGTGTAATATTATGTATTTGTTATCAAACAAAAACTCCAGTGCTGTGCAATTCATTGTACTATTCTGTGTTACAACTGTGTCAGTGACTTTGATATAGATGAACATTGAAAGTAAAGCATGTCATAAATTGATGTGCTAATGTAATTTTCACAGCTTGGCTATTTTGGATTTGATATAATTTCTTTTTTTATTTGTATATACTGGCTTTTGACTGTCTTTTCTATTTATCTACAAATAATCAGAAAAACCATATTTTAAGTTACATTTGTACTATTTTGACAATAATATTTAGAGTATTTTAGGTTGTTTTAGCAAAAGGATCCAATAATGCTCCAAAGTAGCAATGTGCTGTAAAATCCAACCTGTATGCTGACATGATTGTCTTATCAGACAATTTCCATTGGTCATTTCTGTTTCCCCATCCTATTTCTATTTTCCTAGAATTCTACTTTCCCTATGCTGACAATGCATTGTTTCCAATACACATTGCAGCTATCTAACTTTGTTATTTTCAATGTTGTGTACATGCAAGATTAGCTACTCACAACTATAGGATGTTCATGATGTACTGTGTGAAATAATTTGGGTAGTTGGAAAAGACAGATACGATCAGACGCGGACATGGACATTTTCAAAAAGCACTTTTACATTTATATAACAGTTATTTTTCATACCTAATGTTGTTTTTACAGCAGCCTTTGCTTCCAGACCCGGGCATCGATCTTGTCATAGCGCTTCTCCATTTATAAGCGCACATGCGAAGGACTAGACCAGAACTTCACAGATCATATAGTGTTGTACCCATGCTCTAAAGTCTAATACAGAGTTATATAATTGTATAGATTAGCTTGTATGCCCCATGCAACTTAGCTTAGCAGGCCAAATCCACAATCTTACGCTTTTTAACATAAGGCGCAGGCGCTTATACTAAGCATTGAGGGTTTCAAGAACCTGGCCTACGAGATTAGGTTGGGACATGCCGGCTTAATCCCTATGACAGATTTCTAAAGCACGTGTACAACACTATAATATGGTCTTAGAGTTCTAGTCTATCCTTCGCACATGCGTTTATAAATGGATAAGCGTTATGGCAAGATCGACGCCTGGGTCTGGAAGTGAATGCTGCTGTAAAAACAACATGACAAATAACTGTTTTATAAATGTAAAAGTGTGTTTTAAAAATATCCCTGTCCGCATCCGTGTTTTCCAACTATCCAAATAATTCTTATATTGTTTGTGGGAAGCCATATACACTCATGCATGTCTACTGCATAGATTTTGCAGTGTGGTATACCCAGTGGATACAATACTAACATGAATAACTTCTCACTTTATGTATCCCAAATGGGACCCTTGAAAAGGATTAATACAGAAAATTACAACATTGCCACTAAAACTGCTGAAGGTAGAGGAAAATCCAAACCCAGTACTGACTTGATCCTCTATTGACATTCAGTTTATGAGATACGACTAGCTATTATTATTTAAAAAGTACAATTATACAAAGTTTCAAAGGTTAAAAAGAAGCAAATTAGTTTTAAAAATCACATTATAATAATATAAAATTCTATTGCAAATAAAAATCACTTAAATTATAAGAGCTTCTTTAATTAATCGATCAACAATGTTTTCACTTATACTGTCCCCATTTACAGCAGATGTTTACACTACTTCCCCAGTTATCTGATCTGTATTTAAGTGATTGAAGTACGTCATTTCCAAATCTTGATTTGTAGATATGATAGTATTGTCTTGCAGTGAACTCCACACATGAGCTACCACTTTCTTGCTATAGTAATAAAAAGAGACAGAGAGTAATATTGTGGAAGACTTATAGCTATAATAACAATGCTAGATTTTTCTTAAAAATTACTTACCTCAATGTTTTGAAGGTTAACTGCTGCAGTTTGCAACTCGATGATAAACTGAGTGAGTTGTGATGCTGTATCAGATGTTAGATTACTATTGAACACATGAGATTGAAACTGATTCTTCAAAGCCATAACATCAGTGTATCTCTTGCATGTGCTGGAAAATTTCATTAATGCACTGTTTATATTATGAGTAGCTGCTTTTGTTTGAACTAAATTTTCCGGGTAGCGTGCCTGTAGCTGTAAAGACAAAAGGAATGACTTTAAATACTGTTTTGAAACAATTTGTTTGGTAACTTACTGCTGCATTTATCAAGGATCCAAACTTTATACTCTGAAATATTGCACTAAATTTTCTCCTACTCTCTTGTGCTACTTGATTGCAGCAATCAATGCTAAATAATCGAAATCGTTCTGCACTGTTGTAGTTTGCATCATAGCAAGCACTGTTGTTTCCACTGTCTGCAACAAGTGTACCATTTCTCATACATACGACATTCCCATTTGTGACTGAGCCATTCTCTAGACATTGACATGCTACAGTCAAAGTGATTATCAAACATAATATCAATTGTAGAGACATTTAGATTCGAAGGTTGATTTTTAATTAGGCTGTGAAGTGGTTTAATGCTGCCATAGAGAACTCAACTGTCCTATTTATACTGCATCTGATGAATCTGTACTGCTTCAATGGTAAATTTTGCTTCCTTTAAGGGATGTAAGTAATTACTGAGAATGTTGTTCGTATTTCTATTCCAATGAAGTCACATGAAAAACAAGTAGTGAATGGAAGTTAAACCCCAGTAGGTGAAATCAGCATCAGGTCGTAGGAAACATGAAGCCATATAGATTCCATAATAGTAAAGAATAGTTATATAGGTATCTATAATCAAATTTTTATGATTAGTGGATCAATAATTTACTCCTGCATACATTGTATGTTCCCATCTTCATATCAGCTCTGTGGGCATTGTAACAACTGAAAAACTAAACTTCTAGAAATGGTGTATCACTTTGAGTTGTAGGGTGCGTGTCTTTGCTGTACGTGTATGAAAATTGAGAACTAATTAGTAGCTTTGTTTAGTGAATTTGACTTTTAAAACCAAATAAACAAACTATGAAACAGTTGAGAAGATACTTTTTGTGGTGTAAGGTGATTTGTTCAAGTTGTGACAATGAAATAAGGTAGTAACTAATGAAATTCAAATTGCATAGAATTGTAGCTAATTAGGTGTTGTATGCAATGTTGCAAAGCAAAAACAAACTGGATTATGCTGTAAGCATTTGGTTGGTTGAATGATGTTTAGCAAGGCATATTATAATAAGCTTAGCAAGCAACGTTTTTAGAAATAATACAACATCTACTTGATAGCTAGAACTTATACTATGGTATTAATTTGTTGGTCTAGTGTAATTCAAAACATTAATCATAATATAGCTTCCAAGATGATGACGGTTCCTGGAATTAACTTGTATGAAACTACAGTTCCTTGAATATGGCATGTGTTGCTTTGATCCCTCAAATAGTATCATCTCTTTTTGTGATGGAAATCAACAAACCCCATCCTCTCGTATATCCACTTTTACTGCCACTTAGTCCTTGGTAACAGTTTGTAGTACATTCCTATACTGTTCCACATCCCTGTTTGTATCCTTCCTCTGCCAATTATGTCACTGATTGTTGTGAGGTACTTTAACATCAACATAATTAAGTATCATGTCGTTTACCTTAGTGATATCTGTATAGAGCCAATAGGAACTACTCAAAAAGTGTTCATTATACTTTCCACAATGATGTGTTTTGTACTTATACTGATATAGACACTACCTTAAGTTTATTATCATTTTAGCACTGTAGTATTAAATAGTAGAAATTACCATTTATGTAAAAAATTTTGAGAGATGTAATTTTTGCAGTTACATGGTGCGGTCTGCAAAATTTTCATCCTTGAAAATTAAGGGTTAGTTCTATGCTTTCTAATAATAGATATTCTCAGAGTGATTCTTGAAAATAAAACATGAAAATTGTCAATCTGCCAAAATTGCATACCTAGAAATTTTTGTACATATACAGCATGCAAAACTTAACTTTTCTTATATAACAATATCTTTACTGATTGACTATCTGACTACAACTAACTGGTTATTGTACCTTAGTAATGGTAAATGCTACATTATTTTAAAATGAGATGTTTCTTTGGCCTGACAATAAAATACAAGTAAACGAAAAAATTTGGAATTTTCAACTAAAGTAAGGACCATAGCACATCGATAAAAAGTACTGAAACAAGTTGCAGTAGTCCATGATATTAAATCACAGTAAAACAATAAGAAGTGTTATATCCCTACTGTGCTCAAGATAGCGTAACAGAAATGCACAGTAGGGATATAACACTTCTTATTGTTTTACTGTGATTTAATATCATGGACTACTGCAACTTGTTTCAGTACTTTTATCGATGTGCTATGGTCCCTACTCTAGTTGAAAATTCCAAATTTTTTTTGTGTACTTGTTTGTAAACTTTTTTTGTAAATAATTTTATTATGACTGGTGAGAACCCATGCATACCACATCTGAAATGGTGCCGCATGCCCCAGCTATATCAATTATCGTCTGAAAAGTGAAGTATCCATTACACTTGGTTGTCAGTTATGTTCAACCTGTTACACAGCATTTTGAATCAAGAACTTTTCCGGAAGCACCTCTAAAATCTACGAATATCAAAAGAAATGGTGCTGCTCCCCAATTTTATTAATTATCGTCTGAAAAGTGAAGTTTCCATTACGCTTCGCTGTCGGCTATGTTCAACCCGTTACACAGCAATATGAATCAAGAACTGTTTGAAAAGCACCTCTGCGATCAAAATAGCCACTATGAAAAATACGAACGATTTCCATTTAGAAGGGAAGCCATCACGTGCTCGCGCCAAATCGACACCTTTCCCTGTCAGCAAAGATGAATGGGACACAAAGGAGGACACTGATAATTCCATGAAGAATGCATTGTACGTACTGTACTGCGGTATGCCTAAAGGCACCTGTCGGGCTGAAGCGACATCAAACAGTGAAAAAAGCAAGCCCGTAGCCTTAGCCGTTATCAAGTTACACTTGTCTGAAGGCATCAGTCAGTTACTTACTTACTTACTCACTCAGTCAGTAGAAAATTCCATCAAATAATTTTTTTTTAAATTCCGTAGCAACTTGTTGAAAGCGTTTCGGGTCGATCTGAAAGCTTGTTTGGGCTTAGTTTTACCTCACCAATACTGCCTCATTGTCGTCAGGGAAAATTGAGGCTGGTTTTTGGGTGATGTTATTTTGTGGGCCACGCCTACTCCTTTGTGGTCCCTACTATACAATTACTATCGTACTGTATGCCAAATCGTTTGTCCAATACAAATGTATTAGCTTTACAAACAAATTCACGCTCACCAAAATCCTTTGGTGACAAATTCACCAAGTTTCCTCCTACCAAACTATCTGGCTATACAATATACAGTGTGTACCTACTACTATAATGGTATTGTCCTTTTGTGTATCATTTCTTTTCTCTTGTTGCACAAAAGTGATTTGCAGGTAGCACATCAATGGCTTTGCACCTAAAGCCTTAAAATGGTTTTATGAGTTGTCTACCTGTCACATTTGAATAAATCAGCTTATATCTTACACTTATGTTAACAACCTTTCCTACAATTTCTTACAATTTACTTTCCTACAAGTTACATATGTATCAGTGGAGTGGCTAATCCATTACTTAGTGTGTGCTATTCTGTCATGTGATGCTATTTTCTTTAATTGAGTTGAATCTGTTGCTTCTAGTTGAATGAGTGCATTGTTTCTTGTCAAAGCCATAGTGTGTATCAATGAAGTTAATGTGATAATAGTTGCCACATACAAGTATCTTTTGTAAGTATTCCCTTAGAAGCAGGTGCTATATGGGTTGTTGCCATAGTATGTATGTCTTCAGTGTGATGTCTGTCTTACACCTCTAGTGAATAATATTATAAATCACACAAGCCTTCATAAATCTGTTCTGTTGCTAGTTATCATTTCGATCATATACCTGCTGTATATGTATAGCATTATTTCTACTAATACTTGCTCTCACTAATGAAACATTCAGAGTTAATGTTATTGCATAGAACCCATTCAGCAGTTGAGTTTAAATAAATTAATAAATAAAGGCCATAGGAACATATTTGCCATAAAGTTACTGTGATGTCAAATGATGTAGGTACTTTCATGGCTATATAAGCACTTTCATGGCTATATAAGCACTTTCATGGCTATATAGGCAATTTGTAATAAAATGTATACAGCTCCTTTTGTTGGTACACAACAACTGCCTTCCACTGCAATTGTTTACAATTGTCAATAGATTATGCCACAAAAGTTTGCTGCATAGATTACGTGTAATATTATTTATTTGTTATCAAACAAAAACTCCAGTGCTGTGCAATTCATTGTACTATTCTGTGTCACGACTGTGTCAGTGACTTCAATATAGATGAACATTGAAAGTAAAGCATATCATAAATTGATGTGCTAATGTAATTTTCACAGCTTGGCTATTTTGGATTTGATATCATTTCTTTTTGTATTTGTATATACTGGCTTTTGACTGTCTTTTCTATTTATCTACAAATAATCAGAAAAACCATATTTTAAGTTACATTTGTACTATTTTGGCATTAATATTTAGAGTATTTTAGGTTGTTTTAGCAAAAGGATCCAACAATACTCCAAAGTAGCAATGTGCTGTAAAATTCAACCTGTAGGCTGACATGATTGTCTTATCAGACAATTTCCATTGATCATTTCTGTTTCCCAATCCTATTTCCATTTTTCTAGAATTCTACTTTCCCTATGCTGACAATGCATCGTTTCCAATACACATTGCAGCTATCTCACTTTGTTATTTTCAATGTTGTGTACATGCAAGATTAGCTGCTCTACAACTATAGGATGTTCATGATGTGCTGTGTGAAATAATTCTTATTTGTAGATGCTACATTTGTTTGTGGGGCCACATATTGTTTGTGGGAAGCCACATGCACTCATACATGCCTAAAGCATAGATTTTGCAGTGTGGTATACCCAGTGGATACAATACTAACATGAACAACTATATTATGTATCTCTTTTGATGTTACTACCAGTGAGCCAATCATATGACATATGCTCAGTAGAGTCCACCCCTGCATGGCATAACTGCATGTGATGCAGAGTATTGACATGCTAATCAGGAATAGCACATCTCATATCAGTGTCTATGTAGCATCTTGTGTGTGCTTTCGGTCATTAGTATAGAAGTCTATAGCTACTATGGTATCTTACAATTTATTCCAATGGATTCTTTTAAAAGTACATTAACTATACATAGTAAGTAAGGAATAGAGGTTGCTTTAATTTGATTATAAAACCCATTAAACACATCACTGGCATAATCAACAAGGTTTGTGGTTACATTGGTAAACCCACAAATCCTTAATTGACTCATTTGCAATTTGTGGGTTCACTCAAAGTAACCGCGAACCTATTGATTACACCAGCATTCCCTTCTTGCTTCATGGTTAAATCTCTATGCCTTACTTTAAGAATTTTAATATGTTAAGTTTATACTTCATCTGATGGATTTGTAGTGTTTCAGTACCTTACTGTGTAGACTAATAGTTCCTTCAATGGGATGGAATTGGATATCAAAGTTAGGTTGTCATAGTAGAGAGGAAACTAGGTGATTTAGATGTTTCTATTTTACATGATTGAAGTTCTTTTTTAAAATATCAGTTCAAATGATTTCATGAGTTAGCTGTCTTACTTCTTTCTTGTATATCTCGGTTTAGTGAACTATCCCAATGCTTAGTGGTGCCCTTTCATGTTATTCCATTTAGTTGACATACTTCTAGTTGAATAAGCTACTGTATGTATTATGCATTGAAAACCAAAGTTGACTATATTCATATTGATGTAATAATAGTTACCACTTGTACATTTTATAGTTCTAACATGGGCATGAGTGATTTGCCTAATATGTATGCCAAAAGCCCAAGGGCTGAGGGCATACATATAGGCAAATCACGAGTGCCAATGTTACAGCTAATATGTAACACTTCCGTTTCAGACTGATAGCCTTGATGCCAATACAAGTGTAACAACTGGATTTGTTTTATATGCATGCCTGAAAGATTTGATTATGGTTAGGCAGCAAGTAATGTTGTAGCTGCGATTGTTATAATAAACGGACGAGTAGTCCTACAGATATCATGGAATAGTCTAGTAGGGTAAATTTCGGGGAATTTACAAGTGTTTAATGCTTTCATGTTGTTTAAAGACTAATCACAATGTATGCTAAAGACCTAAAGGGGTAAGCTTAATTATAGAGTGATTATCTCATGCCATCCATAATGTGGGCATGTTCACATTCAAAAATGTGCTGAAACGTTTGTGAATGCACTGTAATGCTAGTTCTCACCATTAACCCAACTTGTAGAACAGCAAGGATACTGAAACACCTTTATTTGTGTGCTTCTTGTGGCAGCACTTCAATTTGAGGTAATCATCACATGAGCATTAATTTATTCCCACAATCAATTTTGGTTTGAGCTTGTATAAAACAAAACAGAAGGTGGTACCACTACCTCATCCACATCAAGGCCATGCTTGCTTTGATGAAAGTGGCTTGCTCTTTTAGAAGTTCAACCACTTTCCCGGGATGCATTTCAATGTACACTAGTGTACATTTAGATGTCTCCCCGTAAAGAAGTATGCATGGCAAATGTATCCTCTGGAATTCCTCTGATCTGAGGTGCAAAGTGTTACATTATAGACATGGGTCTTTTGCAAGTATTCTTTTAGAAGCAGATGATGTATTGGCTGTTGCCATGCATAAGTGTAGAAATATAATGACACTGACTGTATTTGACATGATCCCAGTAACATATTCTAGTATTTAACATAGTTTAGTGCATACCACAATTTTGTTTTGATTTTTTTTGGTATCATGCTGATTAAATAAATGCTTACAGTGGGAACTGGCATCTGTGCAGCTTTAGAGAAAAAATTATGATGTTACTCTCATGCATTAAAATGTTGAAAGTTAATACTGCCTTCCTCACATTACAACAAACCTGAGTCTTGTTAATAAATAGAAGCCATAACTGTAATAAGTGGTGTTGCAGGAAACTGTCCCACTTAAATGTACTGTCTGTATATGTTTTCATTACTGTTTGGAAACTCTGTACAGAGTATGATGCACAGATATACCAAATTTATCATACAGTACAATAGTACTATATAGTAGGGACAATGAAGGATTGGGCATGGCCCGCGATAGAATATCACCCTAAAACCTACCTTGATTTTTCCTCATAATGACATGACAGTATTGGTTGAGTAAAATCAAGCCCAAAAGTGCCTTCAGATCAACCAGAAACGTTCTTGTTAAGTTGCTACAGAATTTATTTTTATTTGACAGAATTTTCTACTGCCTGCCTGATGCATTCAGTCAAGCATAGCAGAAAACTGGGTAGAGCTACAGCCCTACTTCTTTCATGAAAATGTTTTAAATTCATTTAAGAAGAAACTTTTGGCTCATTGGTAAGCATACAATGCACGCACTATTGTGTTGACTTTTATCCTTCTGTACCAGTGAAAGTTCTTCATTGATAATAGGGCTTCCATCAATGGGCGTGACAACATTATACAATATAGTATTGCATAACATGTACACCCGTGGACACATGTTGTAGACATTGCAGTACTGAGTGAGCTGTCCAATATCATCAGAGACACTGAAGTGTTGCATTTCTGAACGTTTGCTGCGACCATACCAAGGAACTGTTCACTACATGCAGGCGCGCTGGGATCCAGACTTCTAAAAGGGGAAGCTCCACTCTTAATGGTAGACTCCCCAGCAATGTTTCACTGTTAAATCTTTACCATTTAGGCCATTAGAAATGTAACTGAAGCCTAGAAGATAATGACGATAATTATTTTTAGAGGCATTTATCACAGAAAGATAGCACTTTCGAGTGATATTTGAATTACTATTGCTGTAAGCAAAGGTAGAAGTAAGTGTTTTGTCATATAATAAGTGTTTTTTTTGACTGATAAACTAATTTTAGTTTTATTGGGAAAAAAATTTGATCAGCAGTTAGACTCAGTCAGGTGTCTGCCAAATGGGGGTTCCAACCCTTTGAGTCCCCAGAGTCCTCCCAGATCTGCCCCTGCACTAGCTGCTTCTCTTGTTCACTTCTTCATTATCCAGACTGATAATATGCTTTCCTTCATAACTTTCTTTGTGTTTCTTCACATGATGTGTCAAGTAAACCACATAATTATGCTATTATTATAATAGCTAAGTGTTACTATTACCAAGAGTTCATAATATATATAAATATATATATATATTATGAACTCTTGCTATTATGAACTCTTGCTATTACCATGTAAACAAAGTTAGTAAGATAACTTGATGAACTTCTAAGTGAATACTGTTTAGCTATAATAGTTATGTGGTGTGTTTTACATTTAGCTAATTGGCACAAAGATTTGCTGACTACTGCATATACCCGTATATAGTGCTTATTGTGTATTGTGACCGGTTTTGTGAAAAGGGGTCTTCCCATGTACACATCCAATATACCAACCTAAATGATTCATTTGAAGATTAATTTGCTTTAAAGATTAATTTGCAGTACTATACAATGTGTTTAGCAGTCATGAACTCGCAGAAAAAGTTCACAAACAAGTATAAATGAAATGCACAGTAAGGATATTTGCTTCTTATTGTGTTACAGCAATTGGACATCACATACTACTCCAATCCAGCTTGTTTTAGTACTTTTTCTCGTGGTACTACTTGTCCCTACTCTAGTTTAAAATTCCTAATTTTTTCTTATACTTGTAATAATGCAATAAATATTAAAAGATGGCTGGTTGACAATGTGTTCTGGAAGATTGTTCCATGATCTAATTGTTGAAGGTGAAGTTTAAGTGTTAATGGGTGTGACATGAACAAGATAATTAGTAATCTAGCTGTGATTCCATCTTTATCACTACCTTTTGAGAGTTTAAATCCATCAATTGAAACCTAGTTAATGAAATGAGTGTATGAGCTTAAGAGAGGGCCAATTACATAAGATAAGCATAGTGGTAACACCTGCTTCTCCAAGAGTAGTCATCATGCTACACTGCATTGTACTTTTCTATGGCAGAGATATCCACTTGTAATGTGGTGTATGTAGCTATATACTTAAATTCTGTAGATCTCTTACTTTGATTTTTTTTCCAGGAACAGTCATCATGATGGAAGCATATTATAACTAATGTATTGAGTTACACTAGACCAACGAAAAAAAATATCATAGCATTAAATAGTAGTTGCTAAGCAATTATAGTAGCTATATTTCCTGAGTATGAAAATTAACCGTCTGTATTATTTGATTCCTCACATAGCATGATCTCTTTTGTGCTGGGAAGTTAACAAACCCCATCCTCTTGTACATCCCCTTTTCATGCCGCTTAGTCATTGGTAACAGTTTGTAGTACATTCCTATACTGTTCCACATCCTGTTTGTGTCCTTCCTGTACCACTTTTGTTACTGGTTGTTGTCTGTTTACTTTACCATCAACATAATTAAAGATCGCCTCAGTGATATCTAATTTGTATCAAACAGTATGTTAGTACTGTTTAAGTAGGAATCCCCCCAAAATGATGCATACCACATTAAATTCCACCTTTAAAAATCATCCTAGTAATGTCCTACGTAAATTACCTTTACAGAATAATATTAGTACATCTAACATCAAATACAGCATTAAAAGCAAGAAACACTTACAGGCAGCCAGATAAAAATTCATCTGCCTGAAAATCACTGATTTGTCTGCCTGCCTGCCTGCCTGCCTGTCTGTCTGCCTGCCTGCCTGCCTGTCTGCCTGCCTGCCTGCCTGCCTGCCTGCCTGCCTGCCTGCCTGCCTGCCTGCCTGCCTGCCTGCCTGCCTGCCTGCCTGCCTGCCTGCCTGCCTGCCTGCCTGCCTGCCTGCCTGCCTGCCTGCCTGCCTGCCTGCCTGCCTGCCTGCCTGCCTGCCTGCCTGCCTGCCAACCTTCCTGCCTGACCATGGTCACAAGGCTGGGGGCCAAACAAAACAGCATGCAGCCACCATTTTGTAGCAAACTCACCAGTGGGATGTTCCTTTTGAGGTTCCGATGAGTGCGCGCCCTTTGTGCCCTGTCTTTCCTTTTGTCTTTGATCAGGCTGGTAATTGTCTTTCTTCATGCAACAAAACCATACCTTTCCTTGCAGCATATTTAGATGCCACAAAATTATATGTAACACTTTCACACCTCAGATCAAAGGAGCCGCCCGGGCTACATTTCGTATGTAGCCGGTCTACAACTGAGCAGTAATTATATAGACGTTGATGCTGAAATCGATTGTGGGGATCGATCAACCCTCACGTGATTAGGATGCACAACTTGGATTTCGCTATGAAAACCACTCAGACGGAGAGCGTTTTATTATCCTCGCCATCCTACGAGTTGAAAAATGTTGTGAAAACTAGTGCTATAGCTTATTCATCGATCGTTTCCGCACGTTTTCGAATACAGACACGTCCCCATCATGAAGCTACCACTCTGCATGGAGTAACTACTCTACAAGCAAGCTTACCTGTCTAGGCCTTTAGTGAACTGTGTAGTTTTTCCATAAATGATTCAATAGCACTGATTAAAACATTGAACTCGCATAACGGAAATTCTCCGTGATATCTCTAGGATATGTCCGTTTATCATAACCGATCATAACCAGAACGTACTAGCTGCTGACTCATAATCAAAAATTTTAGATATGCATATATGATACATCCAGTGGCTGCACTCATATTGGTTTGGTTGATTGATCGCCCTGTACAGGCTATCAGCCTATTAAGTGTTACATATTAGCTGTAACACAGGCATTCGGGCTTTGCCTAATATGTATGCCCTCTGCCCTCATGCCTGTGGCCCTCAGGCAGTCAGGCATACATATCAGGCAAAGCCCTCATACCCATGTTACAACTATTACTTAAAGCACTCATGCTACTGTAAAAGATA
Source organism: Dysidea avara (assembly GCF_963678975.1). Taxonomy (NCBI): domain Eukaryota; kingdom Metazoa; phylum Porifera; class Demospongiae; order Dictyoceratida; family Dysideidae; genus Dysidea; species Dysidea avara. The sequence continues at coordinate 10,602,054 of NC_089282.1, read as the reverse complement.
CTGGATACCCAGTAGATGCCTGTTAATTTACAATAGGCTTGAGACCACCCAACAACGATCTTGGTTGATTACTAACGATCAAGCAGCCATACCTCTTAGTAATCTATTTACTCGAACATGATGACCACTCCTCTTATTGATTGGCTGTATAATAGCACAGTGAAAATAAGGAATAGTGATCTGTCTAAGTAGGCTAGAGCCTGACTTGAGGTACTCTAATACAGCAGTCACCGTATTAGAATAGTCACATGTCATGTGTAGCTGTATGCTATAACAAAAAAACTGAACAAAACTAAAAATAAAGTACAGATCCAAGCAATAAACAAGAGATGAAGGTAGTGCAGCATAGCTTTTGTCGGAAAAGAGTTCAACAAAATAGTTGTTATAACATGCCAATGTAGGGATTCCTGCCGAGCTACGTATGCTGTAATACCATTGGAGCCCCTCACTCACAATACAGCCCCTCACTATAGAGCCCTTCCCCTCACAATAGAGCTCTTCCCCTCACAATAGAGCCCCTCCCCTCACATAGAGTCCCTTCCCTCACAATAGAGCCCCTCCCCCCACACCTACAGGGTAAACCGCTTACGGGAAGAAGCTGAAAATTGGTGGGTGAATAGGTTAACTATTGAACCTCAAACCTTTTGTGGTTTGAAAGAAATTGAGCTAAAAACCACAAAGATAGTGTCTGGACATTGCCAAGTAACTAGAACTACTGCAATCACAACACAAACTAACCTGTGGCCTTCTTCATTCAGTAAAACAACAAACTATCTTCTTCCCTAAATCCATGATCTATGCTTTGGCTCACTTTACAAAACTAAAACCCACTATCGATCTTGTGAAGTGTCACTATATTAAAGCAGAGGAGATCACACAGTTTCATCAAAGAAATCAGATGATTTCTGAGAATGATTGGAATGTATTAATGAGAATAGAGGTTGTATATACCTACCTCCATTTCTCACTAATGCATTCCTGGGCACTGATAGCAGTGCTATTATTCCACTTATACACATTCCCATTGAAATGAGGTTTGAAAATGGTATATATATATAATTTGTACTAGTAATAGCATGGGTAGCAGTGAAATTTGGGATAAATATCACGAGTGTTGTATTGGAAATGGGGATAAATTTCACAAGGCAAAGCCGAGTGAAATTTACCACTTCCAATACAACAAGAGTGGTATTTATCCCAAATTTCACTGCTACCCATGCTATTCCCAGTTAATACCATACTCGCTGCATATACGCATACTGTGCATTAGCGTTGCCATGTACGCAATTTGTCACTATGTACTAAACACGCGTCGACACTAATTGGCGCTACATTGTTAACATAAATTCTAGCCAATGAAATTGCAATTACAACTTTTTCACTGCTGTCAGTGAAATACGAGATAAATTTCACTGCTACTATTGAGACTTTTGTATGGGCAGTGAAACAGGTATGGTATTAGTATAGGTAATCACACATTTGAGTGCAATTTTGGCTGTTACGAGTACAATTATTCCATAATTGCACGTGATTGCCTACTAATCAGGTAGTGACCACCCTTCGTGGTTTGTAGTACTGTAGTACACATCTATCCAGTTCTATATGGCCATTAACTTCTACTAGGTGATTGCATCATCCTTCTTTGTATTACATCATTTGTTGTTGCACTGAAAAGGCTTCACATGTCAGCAGTTTTGATTGGCTACTCAAAATGTCTGCGTATGTTGCACTTAAAAGGCTTCTATTGTAAGCTTCTTTGATTGGCTATTCATTATATCACTTTCTTGTTGCACTTAAAAGGCTTCTGTTATTCTGCTATTTTATTGGCTATTTTACAGTGCAATTACAGAAATAAGGCCATGCGATTTGGGATAAATTGCACCCCTACTATTGAGACTAATGTATGGCAAATTAAATCACTATGTGATTAGTACATTTACTGATAAAATCAGAAATAGTTTAAGTATTTAAAATATGCTTCATCTTTTTCTTCTTCCTGTGGTAAAGAAAAAAGATAGGTTAAAAAGCCCCCAAAGCCGGCCATAGGCTGGCTTTGGGGTATACAAATACAAAAAGAAATGAAATCTAATCCAAAACAGCCAAGCTGTCAAATAAGAGTGCAGCCCTCAAAAAGGCTATGGTGAAAAAAGATGTGAAATCCAAAGTGGCAGCCAAGAAACAGCTGTGATGGTAGTTTAATGGTAAAAAATTTAATAACAACAATTCAGGTGATTTTGGTGCCATTTGGTCTTCGCACAAAATTCACCTGAATTGTTGTTATTAAAATTTTTACCATAAACCTACCATCACAGCCATTTCTTGGCCGCCACCTTGGATTTCACATCTTTTTTCACCATAGCCTTTTGAGGGCCACACTCTTTTTTGACAGCTTGGCTGTTTTGGGTTAGATTAGGGTGACTGCTGTATTAAAGTATCTTGAGTCAGCCTTTCATTTACGAGGGTGTGTGTCACTATTCTTATGAATACAGCTAAGGCCAATAATAAAGGGTGTGTCATCGTGATAGATTGTTAAGAGGTTTGGTCTCAGTGCTCAATTGTTATTAATCCACCAAGATGGTGTTAATAGGAGTAGCATTCAACCTACCGTGACATTACAGGTACCTACCAAGCATAAATACTTCAATCAATTTCTGACATCTAAGTACACTGAAAGTTTTGATAGAAAAAAAATTAATGCCTCAACATGGTTTCATTGCATGGAGAAGGAAGAAGATTAACCTGATTGAAGATAAAAGTAGAGACAAGGTGCAGAGGGCACACACTAGCTATTAATGGTAGCTATTACAGCATAGCTCAGCAGGGAAATCCCTACTTTGGCATTAAATCACTACTTTGGCATTGAACAGAAAATAATTGTTATACCATGCCAAAGTAGGGATTTCCTACTGAGCTATGCTGTCTCTTGCTACCGTTGTTCATCTCTTGTTACTTTTATCGCTTGGATCCCTACTTCCTTTTTAAATTTATAATTTTTAATATACTAGTGACTGTTGAACAGGTTGTAAAAGTTCTTGAGAGTAGTTGACTACTCTATTGGAGTATATTGATCTGTTGTACTATCTAGCATGACCAATAAAACCCTCCTTTCCACCACCGTTCCTCTGAAAACTTGACAAAACCAACCTGGTACACATGTCAGCTACCACTTCCACACCTATCACAGCCTCTAGTTTGACAATATCCAGTGTCCTAATAAATTCATGCACACATTAAAATGTTATTTCCACTGTGTCGGAAGGCCGTACACAATGTCCGTCCATGAGATAGTATATACATTGCCAACTTTTGGCAATCCGACATGTTGGAAACATTTCCTTTGCACTCCTTGACTTCCTTTTAATTTATTTTTTAGCTACAACAGAGAGTTTCGGAGCTTGAGTAAGTAGCTATTAACCTTTGTGCTTCAGTAGCTAATTGTTAATTTTTATTACAGAGAGATAGTGATTAAATTTTGTGTAAAAATAGTTACCCAGACAATACCCTACAATGATATTCCTGGGCTTATTATTATTATTATTATTAAATATACACACAGCAATGCTGGAATTACAACTAGATGTAAAATTATTATTATTTATTATTATTACTAGGACCGCGTCACATACAACCAAGTACATACACCAACGTTGCAACCTACCCATTGGGCAAGTATAAACAGTGCCATAGGCAGCACTCAGAGCAGTGTGCGTGTATGGTGGAAATGATACATATGCATACGTACACAGTCAAGGGAGTTTAACTGGCATCAGAAAACCACAATACTAAAACACAACCTACACAAAAACCAAGTTAAGTTAGTTATATTGTAGGTGTGACGTGTCTCTCAAGATGACTCAGCAGTGAAATTAGGCTATGCAGAACAAGGGACATGGTGAAGGCACAATTAACAATTGATCCCAATCAAGCCAATATGGCACAACAGACTCTGTTGTAACTAGAGGCCACAGGTGATGTGCCATTATATCAGCGGTGTGGCATTGGCACAGTGATCACAGTCTGTAATATTATGCATACAGCAATGCACAACATACAGGAGATAGTTACACATTGTTGTATATTATACTGCATCGGCTTCTTGTTTAGCTATTATACAGACTCACAGTATAGTAGATAAGTCCAGTGGAAAATAATTCCTGCAGCTAGCAAGCCAGATGAAGGATGAAGATGTGTAATACAACTACCACCAGTACAAGTATTACATTACTCATTACCTTGTTGTTCCAGCTGGTTGTTTATGAGCGCATCAGCTGGTATCCCAACTGGTCATCAGCAAGTTGTTTACTGCATGACGCCTGGAGCGCATATCCTGCACACAAAATGCACAGTTACAAACATTTAAACATACTTGTAATGTTGTTGTTTACCAGTAAAGTGGCCTCTGGCCTCTCCGCGGACGTTTACTAATCTTCTCCTTCAAGCAATCTGTAATTAAACAAGGGTGTGGAGCCGGGCATTATATAGAATTACACGTATGGTAAAGTCATCAGCACAAAAAGGCTTACTTATTATACGGTTGTGCCTTCACTCACAGGCAAATCTATCCCCGCTTATTTCATGTCTCTAGGGCTTGTAGTTTTCTCAAACATTATTTATTTATTTATTTATTATTTATTTATTTCATTCATTATTAATGATGTAATTTTAACTGCATTTCGTATTATTCTTAGTACTTGGTTGTATAATTAGCACTTGTTATTATTATTATTAGCACTTTACAGTGACTATAAAATCATTATCCTAGAGAGATGACAGGCTGAAACAGACAACTTATTAAACGCTGGATTTTGCCAGCTCATTGGCCTGTTGGATAGAAGGCGCTTGCAAAATAATGTAAGAAGGCTGGAAGTGAAACACTGTAATATCAAGATACTCAAATTTGAAATAGAGCAGTCACTTAACTGTGGTAAAGCACAGACTTTTAATTTGCCATCACAGTGCCATCTTTAGTTAACTTCATAAAAAGTTATACTATTGAAGTTACTATAGTAGCTAAGTCCTGTGTGTTCATCTTGCACACTTGTCAGATTGGTATGCACTCTAATAGTGCAGTCACTTGCCCCACTATAGTAGTCAGTTTCAAACCCTTCCTTCTGTTGTAGCAGTCACATCTACAGTTACCAGCTTAGGAAATCATACTGACCTATGTAGGTGTAATGTATCTGTATAACAAGTGTTTATATTGCACCACTGGAAGTAACTACTTTTTGTATTATTCTCCAGAACACTGTATATGCCTTGCCCTGTTGTTAGGTTGTCCTGTTCGTACATGTATTCAGTTGTATGTGACCCAGTCCTAGTGATAATAATAATAATTGTTGTTATATAACCAAGTACTAAGAATAATAAGAAATGCAGTCGAGGTTACATCATAAATAAATAATGAAATAGTGAATTAATGTTTGAGAAAACTACAAAGCCTAGGGCTGTGATATGATCAATGTTGAAGAGTGTAACAGTTATGCCTCTTTGTTCTGGTGAGTGAAATGGTGTGATGATTCTATTTCATGTCAATCAAAACAGTTTAGCATTTGACATGAATATGGGCTGGGAAACAGATGTACAATGGGTTAGTGTTTATTAGTCATGTTTTATAACAGCTGGTTGTTTACAGTGACATTAAATACCACTAATTCCCAGTTTTGCCTGCTTGTCAGCCTATTGGAGTGGGGACGCTAAAGCTGGAAGTAAGTCTCTTATAAAATACTGCACAATCGAGATACTCTAATAGAGCAATCACTTTAAAGCACAGTGGCATCTTTGGCTAGCTACTGTATCCTACAGAGTTTATGAAGTTATACCATTATAGTCACCAAAATAGCTAAGTCCTGTGTGTTCATTTGCGGACATGCTCAGATCAAGATACACAGTAGAAGCCGGCGTGCCACACCGTGAGTATATTAACAGGAAGAAAGAAAACATGGTTTTCACACCTTTGTAGCTCCGTGATCCCTTATCCAATTGAAATCAAATTTGCTACAGGTGTGCCGGCTAGGTAGGGGAGTCCACATTCCAAATTTGAAGAAAATCGCTCCAGCCATTTCCGCGATACAAGCAGCCAAAGTCTGGGATTTTTTCTTTGTTTTTATTTCTACTACTTCTGCCTCTTCTTTTTGCACACTTCGCAAAATCCGCTATAAAACATGAATGCGTACTCCAATTGGGCTGAAATTTGGTATATTTAATGGGCTCATTAAGGCCAATCTCAGTACCAAGGTTGGTAGGAATTCGATGAACATTCATGGAGTTATAACCGATTATTTGCGTAAAATAAGGTTGAAGGTCTGTCACGCTCATGGGGTAAACCTCTTGAAGAAATGAGCTGAAAATTACTGTGTAGATGGAGTAACTATCGTAGGAGTGCCTTTTTGTGATTTGAAAAGAATCGAGATAAAGACCATCGAGATATGACACAAAACCCAACCTGTGTCACAATTACGCGATCAATTTTTATGAATAACAAAACTATTAGTTTTCATGCCTACCAGGCAAACCGCTTAGAGCAATGAGCTGAAAATCAGTATGTAGCTGGAATAATTATCATAGAAAATGCTTGCAGTAGTACAGAAGAATCGGATTACAAACCACTGAGGTATGATTCAAAAGCCAACTATGTGTAGCAAATGCGAGATCGAGATACTCTAATAGAACAGTCACCCTAATAGAGCATTCAGCTACATTTATAACTTCATTATAGAATTATATTACATTGCAAGTTATTCTATAGGGAGTTCAGCTACAAACAGTTAATCTTATAGCTACAAGCAAGTCACCCTCTAGAGAGTTCAGCTACAAATATGTCACTGTAGAGATTCAGAACATTATAAGTCTCAATGAAGAGAATTCAGCTATAAACAAGTCACCCTGTAGAGAATTCAGCTACAAACAAGTCACTGTGTAGAGAGTTCAGCTACTCAGTAAAGAGTTCATCTATATAAGTTAGCTACCCTATAGAGATCAGCTACAAACATTTACTTTATACAATGTTCAGCTACAAGTAAGTCACTCTGTAGTACAAACAAGTCACTCTGTAGTACAAACAAGTCACCGCATAGAGAGTTCAGCAACCAATCAAAAAACCACCCTGTAAAGAGTTCAGCTATACAAAAAGTTATAACTCTATAAAGAGATCAGCTAGAAACAAGAGATAGCTCAGCTACAAACTTAACAGATTACACGGTAGAGAGTTTAGCTAGAAACAAGTCACCCAGTAGAGAGATCAGCTAGAAACAAGTAATCCAGTAGAGAGATCAGCTAGAAGACATCACCTTGTAGAGAGTTTAGGTACAAACAAATCACCCTGCAGATAGTTTAGCTACAAACAAATCACCCTGTAGAGAGATCAGCTAGAAACAAGTCACCCTGTAGAGAAATCAGCTAGAAGAATTTACCTTGTAGAGAGTTCAGCTACAAACAAACCATCATGTAGAGTGTTCAGCTGCAAACAAATCACCCTGTAGAGAGTTCAGCTAGAGGAAGTCACCTTGTAGAGAATTCAGCTACAAAGAAACCACCATGTAGATAGTTCAGCTGCAAACAAATCATCCTGTAGAGAGTTCAGCTATGAACAGATCACCCTGTAGCACCAAAGCCAGTTTATGGCCGGTTTTGTGGCTTGCAATACAAAAAGAAGTGATATCTAAACCAAAACAATCAAGCTGTAAAAAAGAGTGTGCATCCCCCCCCCCCCCCCAAAAAGGCCATGGTGAAAAAAGATGTGAAATCCAAGGTGGCGGCCAAGAAATGGCTGTGATGGTAGGTTAATGGCAAAAATTTTAATTACGACAATTCAGGTGAATTTGGTGCCGAATCCTAGTGGAGGAGGCAACACAAATTCACCTGAATTGTCATACTTAAAATTTTTGCCTTTATCCTACCATCACAGCCATTTCTTGGTCACCACCTTGGATTTCACATCTTTTTCACCCTGGCCTTTTTGGGGGGCACACTCGTTTTTTACAGCTTTGCTGTTTTTGTTTAGATACAGTACAATAATACTGTATAGTAGGGATCACATTAGTGTGGGCGTGACCCATGAAAAAACATCACTCAAAACCAGCCTTGCTTTTCCCAGACAACAATGAGGCAGCATTGGTTAGACAAAACTAAGCCCAAACAAGCCTTCAGATTGACCCGAAATGCTTTCAGCAAGTTGCTACAGAATTTTTTTTTTAAATTATTTAACGGAACTTTCTAGTGACTGACTGACTGACTGAGTAACTAACTGAGTGACTGATTCCTTCAGACAAGTGTAACTCGATAATGGCTAAGGCTATGGGCTTTATTTTTTCACTGTTCGATGTTGTTTCGGTCCAAGAGGTGCCTTTTGGCATACCACAGTACGTACAATGCATTCTTCATAGACTTATCACTGTCCTCCTTTGTGTCCCATTCGTCTTTGCTTACAGTGAAAAGTGTCGATTTGGTGGTAGCACATGATAGCTTCCCTTCATAATGGAATTTGTCCATATTTTTCATAGTGGCTACTTTTATTGCAGGGGTGCTTTTCAAACAGTTCTTGATTCGTAATATTGTATAATGGGTTGAACATAGCCAACACTGAAGCATAATGGATACTTCACTTTTCAGACAATAATTGATATAGGTGGGGCACGCGGTGCCATTTCTTTCGGTATGTGTGGATTGTAGAGGTGCTTTTCGAACAGTTCTTGATTTGTAGTGTTGTGTAACGAGTTGAACATAGCTGACAATGAAGCATAATGTATACTTCACTTTTCAGATGATAATTGATATAGCTGGGACATGCAGCGCCATTTCTTTCTTTGATGCGGTATGCATGGGTTCACCAGTCATAATGATTATTTTTTTAAAGGTTAACAAACAAGTATACAAAAAAAATTAGAATTTTCAACTAGAGTAGGGACCATAGCACATCGATAAAAAGTACTGAAACAAGTTGGAGTAGTGCATGATAGTAAAACAATAAGAAGTGTTATATCCCTACTCTACATTTCTGTTATGGTATCTTGAGCACAGTAGGGATATACCACTACTCCAACTTGTTTCAGTACTTTTTATTGATGTGTTATGGTCCCTACTCTAGTTGAAAATTCCAGGGGTTTTTTTTGTGTACTTGTACTCTAATAGAGCAGTCACTTATCCTATATAACAGTCAGTTTCAATCCCTTCATTCTATTGTAGCAGTCATATCTACAGTTATGTTGCACCATAAAGTATCTACTGTTTGTATTTTTCTCTTGAACCCATTGTGCTATAGGAAGTGTTATATCCCAACTGTACCATAGTGGAAATGCACAATAGGAATATAACACTGCTTATTGTTGTACTGTGATTTAATATTGTGCACTACTCCAGCTTGTTTCAGTACTTTTTATCGATGTTCTATGGTCCCTCTTCTAGTTGAAAATTCCAAATTTATTTCGCACTTGTTTGTTAACTTTTTTTGTAAAATAAAATTATTATGACTGTTGAACCCACACATACCTCATCAAAAGAAAGAAATGGTGCCGTGCGCCCCAGGTATCAATCACCATCTGAAAAGTGAAGTATCCATTATGCTTCATTGTCAGCTATGTTCAACTCATTACACAGCAGTACAAATCAAGAACTGTTCGAAAAGCACCTCTGCAATCAAAGTAGCCACTATGAAAAATATGGACAATTTCTGTTATGAAGGGAAGCCATCACGTGCTACTGCCAAATCGACACTTTTCGCTGTCAGCAAAGATGAATGGGACACAAAGGAGGACACTGGTAAGTCCATGAAAAATGCATTGTACATACTGTGGTATGCCTAAAGGCACATGTCCGGCTGAAGCGACGTCAAACAGTGAAAAAATCAAGCCAGTAGCCTTGTCTGAAGGCATCAGTCAGTTAGTCAGTCAGTAGAAAATTTCATTTAATAATTTTCTAAAAATTCCATAGCAACTTGTTGAAAGCATTTTGGGTCAATCTGAAGGCTTGTTTGGGGTTAGTTTTACCACTGCCTCATCGTCATATCAGGGAAAAGTGAGGCTGGTTTTTGGGTGATGTTTTTTCATGGGCCACACCCAAATCTTTGTGGTCCCTACTATACAATACTATCGTACTGTATGATAGTAATGATAGCAATAATAAAAACTACAGTTCCTGAGTATGGAAATCAACTATGTGTTAAGCTGTTTTGATTCCTCAAATTGCAGCATCTCTTTGTGGTATGAAATCAACAAACTCCATCCTCTCATGTATCCCCTTTTGGTAACAGTTTATTTATAGTACATTCCTATATACTGCTTCCTCTACCACTTCTGTCACAGAAATGATGGTGTATTAATATAGTTTAAAAAACTATGTGTTAAAGGTCAACTGAAATGGAAAATTCATGTATGATTTTATTGTATGGATGTATTGTTTGTATCAAGCAATGCACAAAAACACCATTTTAATAATTCAATTATGCTGATATTGCGAGATATTAACCCATAAAGTTTGGTAATTTTGTGACATCATAAATCGTCACAAGAAGAGTTCCAGTACGCGTATTGCATAAAACGGCATAGCTATAACTATCAAAATCTAGTTTAAATTCAAGTTCACTTTAACGCCTGACGATATTAGAAGCGAAGATGCTATGCCAAGACGTTGTGTAGTTGCTGGTTGTCACACTGAAGGAGGTATGGGCTACAACTTACACGGATTTCCTAGTGATGCAGCTGTTCGCTTGAAGTGGGTAAGGGCTGTGCATCAACAGCGTAAGGATTGGAAAGGACCAACAACTGCTTCCTTAATTCGCTCGAAGCATTTCGAACCTGAATGCTTTAACACAGAAGGGCGACTTTATCGTGAAGAAATGGGCATTCCAGCCAAGAAGCCGTGCCTCAAGCCAGACGCCATTCCAACTGTTTTCCTCAAGCCTATTCGCAGTGGTAGCAGTAGCAACAGCTACCAAGTGTCAACACAATCTGCTTCAGAACGAAGAAAGCAAAAAGCAGTATGTTGGAAAAAACAACATAGCTAATAATTATATATATTAAAACATTATTAATACAGATTGTTGAAGAGCTACTAGACACCAGCTCAACCATGCAATCAAGTGCGGATGATCCAAGGAGTAGTTCCCCAGTTGAAGACGTAGGCAGCCCTCTGTTGTTGGCATCTACTTCAACAGGTATGATTCCTATGGAAATACAGTCAGGAACACCTACAGAAATACAGTCAGGAGCAGATGACAAAGGTTAGCATCAAAACAAACTACAGTATGGAAATAGCTACTATACTCTGTATCCAATGAATAGACCCAATGACTACTCCTGGCACAAAATCAGTTGGAACCCAGTGTGATCTATTGGCAGCACCCCCTCTTACACTCATGTCTCATGCAGATACTACCACTGAATCAAGTGAGCCTGAAGATGGTGATATTGATGACTCGTTTCAAATTTCTCAAGACGAAGCCACAACAGAGTGAGTACTGATTCATCCACACCTATAAACAATTAATCATCACTAATTTGCATTAATACAGTGATGACAACCTGCAGCCATCCACTGAAGCTGATCCAGGATCAACAAGGGATGAAATCAAATACATATATTTAGATCAGCACTCATACAACTATTTACACACTGTACACTGTGTCACAGCTCATGTCCTGGAGTCATAACCAAGCCAAAGGGCACCTATATTACTGTAAAGCAAGCATGCCATCATTGTGGATATCAAAGAGTGTGGGTAAGTCAACCACGTATCAAAGATACCCCTGCAGAAAATATTCTACTATCTGCAGCTATTTTATATAGTGGAGAAACAGCTACAAAAGTCCTCAGGGTGCTATCTCACATGAACATTGCATGCATTACAGATAGAGCATACTACATTCATCAGAAGGAGTACTTAGAGCCAGCAGTCATATCAGTTTGGGATACAAAACAGGCAGAAGTGCTAGCACAGTGTAGAGCTAGTGGCAATCCACTCATTATCGGTGGTGATGGACGTGCTGATAGTCCTGGGCATTCTGCCAAATATGGATCATATAGAATAATTGACCTATCCTCCAACAAAGTTATCCACCTAGAGCTTGTTCAGGTTTGCCACAACTAATGTTTCTTTATTCATAATGTTATTAACTATGCAGAGCAATTTGGTAGCATCTAGCAATCACATGGAAAAGGAAGGATTGAAAAATACTCTGCAATTTTTAATGGAGAAATCAATAAATATAGGTGCACTGATTACTGACCGTCACAAGCAGGTTACAAAATTTGTGAGCCAAAGCTATCCAGATATTGACCATCGTTTTGATGTTTGGCATGTTGCAAAAGGTTTGTCATTTTGGGTACATGTTTGACTCTATAATTTTTGCTCCTAGGTGTTAAAAAGAAGCTACTAAAGATAGCTAAATACAAAGATTGTGAAGTGGTGGGTGAGTGGATTAAAAGCATTACCAACCACATGTACTGGTGTGCGGTGAAAACACCGGGTGGTGATGGGAAGGAGATGGCTATTCGGTAGAAATCACTGATGGAACATCTATGTGATCAGCATGAGAATTGCTACCACACTCAAGACCTAGGAGATCGACGTAAAAAGTGGCTCCAGCCAGGTATAATACAAATAATTATGAATGGAACCTAGTAGTTAAAATTTAATAAGGTGGCAAAGTCTATGAAAAGGTCTGTGATGTCATTTGCAATGAGAGACTCATAGCAGATGTCAAGAAGCTGTCACCACACCATCAGACAAGCAGCTTGGAGAGCTACCATAGTGTAGTAAACCATTTTGCTCCTAAGTTACTAGCCTTTTCTTATGAAGGAATGTACTGCAGGTAAGGTGATAATTACAATAATATACAAATGATTAAATAAATACAATGCAGGTTATTAATTGCCCTAATGCATTTTAATGAAAATTATGGGAGGAAACAGGCAGTAACGAAGTCCGGAATGGAGAGGATGAGACTATGCTTTCCAAAGGCCAAGCAAGGAGAATGTACTCCTAAAATTGTTCCAGTACCACCAACATATCGTAAGTAACAAGGACAGTAACAATATTATTTATCATATGCATTTACTAGACTATGCTGAGGAACTAATCAGTAAGGCTACACACTACATTACTCACCCAGAGGAAAGACCTACAATGCCAAAGGGACCACCAAAATTAGCTAGTCAATATAAACATCCAGATAAAGACACAATACCACAATTTTCACGTTATAATAATTAATAATAATTGTATGTGTTGATACATGAAAATTACTTAAGGTGTAGTTGGTGGATGCTGATGACCTGTATATTCATCTAATGGAAATTCCTGTCTTATCCTTGATACTACACAGGAGGGCAGTACTACACGCCTGTGCCTGCCCAAGTAGTGCCATCCCCACCAAGTCATCTGTCGGTACGCCAAGTATCGAAATTTTCTGAAAATATGCACACATCATACAACACTGGCAGATTGAAAGACCATAAGCACCTGTTTTCATCAACTGGTTCATCAGCACCCCCATAATGGTATCGATGGCTATGCAGTGTTACCATTAGGACTGCTCTACACAGACACACATTAGAAAAATCTGCATGTTCTGAAATACGCACTGGACGAACAGCTAAGCCATCACCTTCCAAAAAACTATTAATTTGTTCAATCTCCTTACAGCATATTGATTCTCTTTGTGTAGCCATTACTATGCAATGGCCACATCTGCACCTAGATAACAATGTGGATCAACTAAATCATAGAACGCAATGAGGCTTAGCCAACAAAGTTATGCCATAGGCTATAGCTACATAGCCATGGGTAGCTAGCTTATGTCATTTCACTATATAGCTATATAATGCAACCCTGCACCATATACAGTTTGTATTATTTATGCAACTTAGTGTATGTAGCTTACCAATCAACATTTCCTACGCGATCAGCCTCTGTTTCCTCTCTTTCGACCACCAGTAGACCGAAAGATTCCTCTCTTTCTTCGAGCCTGCTCTCGTACACTGGTTCAAAGCGATACGGCATCACTTCTGACGGTCCAGTCAACAACAGTTCTTCACCAGCCACAGAAGACAAAGATGTTGTCGATTGGGAATCATCAGAATCGCTATCATCAACCAAAGAGTCGCTGCAGCTATCATTTTCCGCCATTCTAACACATACAAAGACGCGCTTCCGTTCTTTCAGTGACATCACGAAAATAATTATACGTGACGTATTAAGAATTTTTGGGTTAATATCTCGCATTATCAGCATAATTGAATTATTAAAATGGTGTTTTTGTGCATTGCTTGATACAAACAATACATCCATACAATAAAATCATACATGAAGTTTCCATTTCAGTTGACCTTTAAGCTGTTTTGATTCCTCAAATTGCAGCATCTCTTTGTGGTAGGAAATCAACAAACCCCATCCTCTCATGCATCCCCTTTTGCTGCAGCATAGTCATTGGTAACAGTTTATTTATAGTACATTCCTATATACTGCTTCCTCTACCACTTCTGTCACAGAAATGATGGTGTATTAATATAGTTTAACATTTGCTTTACCAGACCAATTGTTTGCATAGCTTCATTTGCTGCTTTTGGTACACTGCAGTATTACATCAAGGCTCTGGCTGATCCACATGTCTAAATCTCAAAAATACCAAATTATCACTTTTGTCTATATATTATGTGATAAGAGGCAACCCACTTAAGTGCAATGCTTACTTGGCTTTAATATGCATCAAAGCACTAAGCCATCTAAGTGCAAACCAAACATCCAGCCACTTTAATCTGCAAAATCACTATCAGAGAGGTATACCATGAAATGTCTATATGTTTTGCCACAGGAAAAAAATGAAATCACCCCAAAGCAATGTACCATGAAGTCATTTCATGAGGTATAATGGGTTTTTTCATGGAGCATAAAATGTCTATGAACATCAGAATTCATAGTGGCTCTGCAGAGATTCCATGGGTGTAAAACTCATGTACAGTAAGGGGAAAATCATGGGAAATGTCTATTTCATGGCTTCATAGAGCTTTACTTTGTAACTCTGATCTGTCCTATTTTGTTGTTATAGCTATTCATAATTAACCTTATGCATTAAAAACACTATTTTTGGCAATTGCTCTAATAACATATACTGTATAGGCAGAAATTTTGGCGAGCAGAATATTTGGCGATTGCTTAATAATTTGTATTTGGTGAGAGTTTAATATGACGAAATGCAATGTGGAGTTCCACATGCGAGCCTGCATGGTATAGCTAGCTTCTCATTTACAAAGATGTATGTACGTTTACTTCATTGGCCCACGTACTAGGGAGAGTTTCATGTGAGATGGAGAATCCATGACAGTGTAGCAAAGGAAACTAAGTGATTGGGAACATTCTCCGTGCCAAGTAGCTAGTTACGATTTAGCTCTGCTGCGTGTTTCTCAAGGTGTATCTTCCTTGTCAGTGTAGGCTCTGTAGGTTTAACTGCTTTTTTCTGCTTTTTGTCTTTTATAAATTAAATTAGGTTTAACTTCTAGCTAGAGATTGGGGAGGACTGGAGTGTGGCCAGAATTTAAATTTTTTTTTTTTTTAAGAGTATGTTTGTTTGGCGAAATAGTATAGGACCGTGGTATTTATACAGACAATCGTAGAATTGTTTGATTAAGCACTGGCTGACCTCCAGTAGTACGTCGATCTAGATACACCACCTTGTTTCTTGCTTGATCTTTCACCTGTTTAATCGGTTAAAATACTAGAAACACTAACGGTGAGATTTTAATTTGGCGATTTCGTGAGCGTCTGCCAATTTGCCAATTTTAATTCCGTGCCAAAATTTCTGCTCATACAATATATCTTTTGGCTTCCTGATATAGTTGTAAACTATTCACAGCTGAGAAGCATATGTAGATTGTGGAATGTGTATAAACTGGCAGTACTGATTATTCATAAGTCTAGATTGCTATGAAGTAGGTTTGCCCTTTCCATGCTATGTATTCACCTATAGCTAGAAGATAACATATAACTCAGGTTTTTCATTATATTTTCTTGCAAGATGGATTCAAGGCTTGTACAAGCATGTGAAGTAAGACTGATTGATCTGTAGTTACACACATTTACAGTTTTTTTTAAAATAAGGGTAATGCTAGCTTTTTCTGCTGGTATGTACATATTGGCTACCGATATCTGATGGCTAAAAGGTTTGCATAAACTGTTTCTGCATTGGTTGAGAATTATTATGATTAAAGTACCTGGTAAAGGCAGAGCCTGTATACTAGAAGGCCTTATAAAGGCCTAAGATGTTTATATTAAGTATGTTTGAAAAGTAGGAGAAAGAAGAAAAAGTCCATGACTGGACCTGGGCAGCCTCGAACCTGCAGCCATCCAATTAACGCTCGAATGCTTACAGGAGTCTGCCAGGCGGTCAGGATATTTTCTTCTTACTATTTTCATGTATTTGTATCCATAGAATCCAAGGACTTACACCATCAAGTCCACATGATTTACTCACACTCAACTGCCTTCTTACAGGTGCCTAGTCGGATATTGAGTAATAATTCTACATACTACCAAGAATTTGTTAACTCTTTTTCTATCTAGTAAAACCATACATTAAAACTTTTACAGGCACTGTATGGTAGGTTTCAGAACAGTAAAGTGTTGTGCAAAGGAAGAAGTAAAAGGTTATCAGTTATCCTTACATAGAGTGTGTGATTTAATTTGTGGTCTTGTCCATGGAAGTGACATTTGCAAGATTTTGTCTTATATGCATTTGTTCATGGTAGCTACTGGGGAAATTCCCACATGCATAGACATTGCTTTATCACTTTGTGTCTATTCCATACTTGGTTATTAATTTGCTTCCTTCCACTTCCATGCCTACACATCCTTTTTGCCTATGTCATATCATTTCCAGACATGAGGCCAAGTGCATGAGTACTTACACTAAAGTATGCTTAAGTACATTATATGTACTTGATTTGTACGTATTGTGTTACAATTTACCATGTAACACTTTAAACACCTCAGATTAAAAGAATTCCAGAGGATATATTTGCCATGTATTCTTTACAGGGAGACATCAGTGGTTGCACTTCTAAAAGAGCAAACCACTTTCATCAAAGTAAGCATGGCCTTGATGTGGATGAGGTAGTGGCACCCCCTCTGTTTGTTTTATACAAGCTCAGATCGAAATCGATTGTGGGAATAAATTAATGCTCATGAGATGATTACCACAAATTGAAGTGTTGCCACAAGAAACACTCAAATGAAGGTGTTTCAGTATCCTTTCCATCCTACAAGTTGGGAAATGTTACTTAAAGGTGAGAACTAGTCTTACAGTGCATTCACAAGCGTTTCGGAACATTTTTGAATGTTGACATGCCCACATTGCCGTGTTACAGCTAATATGTAACATTTCCGTTCAGGCTGATAGCCTTGATGCCAATACAAGTGTAACCACTAGATTTGTTTTATATGCATGCCTGAAAGATTCGATTATAGTTAGGACTCGACTTTTCCATGATATCCATAGGACTCATCCATTTATTATAACAATCGTAGCTACAACGCTACTTGCTGCCTAACCATAATCGAATCTTTCAAGCATGCATATAAAACAAATCTAGTGGTTACACTTGTATTGGCATCAAGGCTATCAGCCTGAACGGAAATGTTACATATTAGCTGTAACATTGGCACTCGTGATTTGCCTGGTATGTATGCCTGCAGCCCTCAGGCTTTGGGAATACATATCAAGCAAATCATTCGTGCCCATGTTACAACTATAAAATAATAAAATTTAGTAAGGTTGGAAAAAGTACTAGAAGAATATCATGCTACTCCCACAAAAGTTTTGGCTCTGGGTTTTCAGTACCACATTGTAGTTACTATAATGTAGTCAGAACAAATATATGTCAGTAGTATTCAGAAAATAAATACCTGTTGGTATAAACATTACAATTGTCAAATGAGTTCTTTTTTTTGTCAGCTCCAGGCTCCAGTTAAATGATCATTTAGCTTTGTTATTTATTTATTTAAGCAAGAGTTACATGAAATTTGACTTAAGTATTGCCACAATATACTTGTAAGTACTCTCTTGATTTTGAGTACTTGTACTTAGATAACTCAAAGTACTTGTACTTTTAGAGCGTATTTGTGCCAATCTCTGATCATATCTCCACTTATATATTCCCTCCGATTATCACTGTCATCTATTGATCTAAACACTGTGTGTTTTGTCTTTGATGCATACATGATTATTAAGTCACTCCCAAGTTACAAAATGTCTACTCATAGATTACATTTGTTTTCCATTTAAAGATACCTGCCACAGCAAGTTATATTATTGGTTGTGTAAATTAAGCCAATACATGCATTAGGAAAAGCCCAGTGAATTAATATGCCTCCATTTAGCAAGAGACTACCGTAGAATTTAATTATAGATAAGACCCTTGTTTCAGTGCTATGATTCCTCAATTAGCACTAATGATGTTGTTCACTTTTTTTTCTTATCTCTAAGCTGCACTCCCTGGCTGACATGTGTGACTGTGCATACATCATTATTCATATCGATGCCCAGTACACCCCAAATGTCTCCAAATGCATTCTCACACCAACATTTGCATGCAGATATGTTCCTTACATCAAACAGTACACATGCTACCTAAAATTCTACGATTAAAAGTTATCCTAGAGACATCTCATGTGACAAAAATCACCTATACTACATCAAGTACAGCATTAAAGACAAAAAAAAACACAGGCATCCTGATATAGAATTTTTTTAAATCACTAAAACTCAAATTTTCATCTGCTGGGTACCCCTGCCTGCCTGCCTTACCACAGTCGCAAGGCTGGAGGCCAAACGAGCCACCATTTACGCCACAATAGCAAACTCACCAGCGGCATATTCCTTTTGGGGTTCCGATGATTATTTGCCCTCTGTGCCTTGTCTTTCACTTTATCTTCAATCAGGCTGGTCGCCATCTTCATGCAATGAAACCATATCAAGGTTTTAATTTTCTGTATCATCACTTTAGCATATTTGGATGCCACAAAATTGTTTAAAGCCTTTATGCTTGGTGGATACCTGTAGCTTCACAAGGAGAGCACACCCAATAATGGATTAATAATGATAGAGTACGGAGACCACTATTTCATATTTTCACTGTGATAACATTATAAATACAGCTGGACCAATAATAATGGGTGTGGTCATTGTGATTACATTAAGAGGAGATAGTGACATGCCCCCGGAAAGAAGTGAAAAGGATGCTCTAATACAGCAGTCATCCTAGTAGAACAGTCACACGTGTACAGCTGTATGCTATAACCAAAAATCCAAACAAACTAATTTATAAGTGAAGCAGGGATCCAAGCAATAAAAAAATAATAAAAGAAGAGATGAATAATGGTATTACAGCACTCGGTGAGAAAATCCCTATTCTGGCATTGAACAAAATAATTGTTATATTATGTCAATGTAGGATTTTCTCACAGAGTTGTACTGCAATACCATCATCCATCTCTTGTTTCACTACTTTTTATTGCTTGGATCCTAATTCATTTTATTTTTACTATTTACTTTAAATGGTTTTAAACTTATTTTAGAATTATAATCTACCAAATTTGGCACAGACCCATAGCCTCTCAAGCATACATAGTTTCATACATGGCTTCCTTGAGGCTTCAAGTTGCACATATACAGTTTATACAATTTTTTTGCAAAAGAATGAGGAAAAACAAAACACTTTGGTCATGTGTGCCTTGGGAACTTTGGCTGTGTGTCCTTCCCTACCTGGTGGACAACTCCACCTACAAAAGTGGTCAAATTTAGTGTGAAGTGACCAGCTACATACATGTAAAAATCAAAGTTTTATTATTTTGTTAAATGAAATTAAACTTAACAAAGTTAATGGAGGGAGTGCATGCTTGTGTTGTAACATTGCAGTTGGCAAGTATGGGAGAGTATATAAAGGCTATATGCATCACAGTGCTAGGGGTAGTGTAGAACAGTAGGTATTAATTGGAAAGTGTTATGAACACATGTGCGTTGTATTAACCATGTAGTCGTGCAATAAAACTCAGTCCCCACCCCCAGGATTAGGATAACACATTGGAAAGGAGTATGTGCATAGTAAGAACAATAATGAAATAAACCGACATTATAAAGATTATGGTATGGGATTAATTCTATCAGGAGAGGAAATGCACGGACATTAAAAGGAGTATTGTGTGGTAGACTTGAGTCCAGTTTTCCCCCATTCCAAGAAAAGCTATTCCATCCCAAGATTAGTTGGGGTGTGATAGTGCAGGGTTTCATTAGGATTGTTAGGATGGCCTTAGAAAACCCAAAGTCGGGAACCCCCAGATATTTCTCCCCTCAAGCCTCATGCAATTGAGAGCCGTGATTTGTAGCTGATCATATTACTGGTCCTATTGCATAATCATTCATTGTATTTCTATTGTTTACCAATGAACATTAATTTGACACACCATGCAGCTTTCTTGGCAGCATGAAAAATTGCCATGCATCTTGGTAAGTGTGTAATGATTATATAACTCCAGTAAAATAAACAGTTTGCAATGCTGATTGATAAAATAACCAATTTGAGTGATGTTAATTGTTACAAAAGTTTATCAAAATGACAATAATTCCAACACTAAAAAAAAGAAATTCTTGACTGAACTTTGGTACTTATTTGTGGTTTGAAAATCTTGTTATTGGTACGTTCCCCATGTACAACATGTGTTGACACTGTCTTGCCATTTCTTTATCAGTGGTTCATTTACGCTTCCTGTAAATCTTGATTTGTAGATGTGATAGTATTGTCTTGCAGTGAACTCCACACATGAGCTACCACTTTCCTGCTATAGTAATAGAAGTGGCAGATAAGTAATAATTATTAATAAAGACTTCACTTCATTGAATGATAACATTGTATTCTTGATTTGATTTACTTACATACCTCAATTTTTTGGAGCTTAACTGCTGCCGTTTGTAAAGCTATGATTAGTTGAGTTAGTTTTGATGTTGTAATAGATGGTAGTTCACTATTAAATACACGACATTGGAGCTGGTTCTTCAAGGCCATAACATCAGTGTATCTCTTGCATGTGCTGGAAAATTGCCTGACTAAGATTTCAGTAATATCATTATCTGTTTCTGTGTGTTTTGTGCTACATGCCATCATAGTCTATAACAGTACAAGGTCACTATGACTTTACACAAGTGCATGTTTCTAACTTACGGCATTATCCAAGGAAGCAATATTAATGTCTTTAGATGTTGTTTGAAATTCCTTCCTTGCATTGTTTGCTTCTGCATTACAGCAATCAATCCCAAATAGCTGAAATAGTAATGCACTGTTATAACCTTTTTCGCATTCTGTGTTGTCATAATCTTTTACTGTTTGATCTGTGAAACAAATAAGCTTTCCATTTTTGTAGTAGTCAGTTTGCCCTTGACATGTTGTAATGATAGCAATAATAGCAGTTAGCGAGAATATTATCACTTTATAAGCCATTATGATTTTTTTAAGCTTTCTTAGAGCAGATTATCAGATATTTTGATCATGTCACACACAGCTTTGCTCTCTTATATTTATACTTCTATCTGCAACTTTTCAGTGTTTCACTAAGGTTTTTCCTGCGAATACTGTAATGTTACTATCTGTGTCATCCTTTGAATCCAGGAACTGAACTGATGTAGTGATAGATTATGTCATAAATATTCTCAGAGAAATTTAGCCATGTTAGTACCATTAGTTAGAATGTTTATATCTAAACTTGAAATTCAGAAACATTCGTGGTCCTCGAACTTCCAGTTTAGCAAGTACCAATGGTGATCTCAACCTGTACTTAAATAACACTGATTTCTTGTAAATAAAGGGCTATGTGCAAGTAGTGCAAGAAGCAGGATTGGTTGAATCTGAGGTTCACGCCTGTGGTCACTTGTTTAGTTTAAATACAAGCTAATGAATTTGATTTAAGCTGTCTATTGTATGATTTACAAATTTCTCTGCAAGGTTTATCTTGCCTCTCATCAACAGTTATAGTTCATATAAAGAAAATGTCATGAAAAACAAAATGAATGCTTAATAGCATGGTATTATGTCCTCTTTTTACTTCTAACTGACTAAAAATGGTATGTCTGAGCAGCAGGTAGAGTAATCCAAAAAGTTAGCATGGCAGAACTAGCATCATACAATAAAGTTTCTAGTACGAAAAAAAGCTTTTCTGTTGCAGAAAAAGCTTTAACTAGCTAATATGTTTAAGTTTTGTATGTTATTTTTTTGACTTTTGTTTAAAGTTATTTGTACTTCAGATGAAACAGGGTTTGAAATACTGTTATAGATTCACAAGAACCCCACATATTTGCACAAGACCAAATCTTACCATTAGAATGGAATAGATAATTTTTTTTTATTTCATTAATTATTTGAACTCTTGTTTGCAGTGAAGAAACATGCTCATTGTGAATACCTAGTTATAAGCAAGAGAAGATTGAAGCAATTTCTGCTTCATGTCAATGTTGTATGCTAAGTTGATTTACTTATATTACTTTTGCTGTTGTCAATCTCGAACAGGTTTTACTTTAGCACTCATTGTAGGAAAGATGTATAAAATATCACTTACTTAGTATTAGACCACAGCAAGTTGAAATACTCGAATTTCATTGGCTACTTACAAGTATCTAAATCCTGTAGATCCCTTGTTTATGTCTCAATAGATCCCTGTCTCTGAGTGATACAAAACACAGCAATGACATGCCTGTAACATTGGCAACTCATGGGCGTTTAACTGGATAGTAAGTGCCGTTACAAGCTACAGGGGGCTTGTTCTACTCACAGACACTACATTTCTCATGTTACAAGCAGCTGGAAAGGTACAACAAGCAGCAGCAGAAGCAGCAGCAGCGAAGGTACATGAATGAGCTGTGGTCTAAATTAGTTAGACATTGAAACACAGGGTTCTACGGAATTTAGAAACCCTGTAGTAGCACCCTCACTTTGCTCGTGCACCACAACACAGGGCCTTTCAGGTTTCTAAATTCTGTAGAACCCTGTGTTTCAATGTCTAACTATTATAGAGATATACCTGTTTATGGGGAACATGATGATGTATGTTAGAACTCCATATAACATAGAATTTGTAAGTTATGACCATTTAAATAAGCTCTCAAGATTGTAATTTGTATCTATTAGTACAAGAATCTATGTACACAACTGTATGCAGACAGATAGCACTTGGCACCAGAAGTAATGAAGGATGTTCAAAACTACTTGGGTTAGTTTTCATAGAGATATGACGGTGTAAAGGAGTACCATTAGGACCAGTTAATAAGATATTTGTAAAAAAGAAACAGGAAACTTTGGCATTAAGTAGAAGTGGGTATAAAGGAGGATGAGAACATGAAAAGGAAGGGACCATGTATGGGTGTTTAAATAAACATAGAGGTCAAATAGAGATTTTTCAGAATTGATGCCATTCAAGAAGCCTGAATGGCTAATGGGAAAACCCATAAAATCATTTTTTGCTTAGTTTCTAATTTCAATACTTCTGCATATTTCATCCCTTTCAGAGTTCTACACACATAAAAACTGTCTATAGTAAATGTTCATATCTTTGTTGGTCTCCTTTATGCAAATCAATATGGCAGCAAAAACCTGTTCACACAAACATGCATTTTGAGAAAAACGAAATTAAAAATAATAGTAAAATTACACATGCTACAAATAAAAAATATGCAAGTTTTAATTGAGCCATTGTTACTCAGGAAAGCATGTCTCAAATCTATACGCAATCTTGTTTTTAGAGGGTTTAGTAGCCCAAATGGCATGTATGTCATGTGCATTTGCTTACAATGTGGTAAAAGATTGTTGTATAAAGCACCTTTGTATGTGTACAGTATGTGCAAGTGACTACAGGGATAAAACTATACCTTGATTGATTTATTCATGGTGAACAGTGTAAGCCAAATCATGATTAACTTTGTAGACCAATGCATACGGAAGTCATGGTTGTGTATTTAAGTGCATGTAGTTAATTTCTAGTATATTCACTGTACATATCGACTTCTTTGCTCTTCGAATTCCTTCTGTACAGTGCTATAATTCTAAAACTACTCACCACAATAGGCTGAAACTTTAGAAACTTATTCCTTGGACATAGACAGTAAAAAATTGCTCATTTCCTTATTATTCCAATGTTAAAACTATGGACTGAGGCTATCATGATGACTGTAAGAGGGCAGTCAAATGGAGATGGACATCTGTAAAGAGCTTAGAACCAGCAAGAGAGAGAGAGCATCAGACCAAGCCTTGTGTAACATGAGGCCAGAATTAAAGACCGTTGTAGTGGTAGTAGTCAAACTAGCATTTCTGGAATGTGTGGAAAGCATTGAGAGATTGTGCTACCAAGCACTTAGACTCCAGTTCCTACTGGCAGGTGCTCTGTATACTGGTGGTTGAAGGATGACTACTGGACAGTTGAAGATGACTGCTGAAGGTGCCAAGTTCTGTTAATGTTGAGAATTGTAAATGTCAAGTAGGACATTTGGAATCCTATTGAGAAGGAACTATCTCTACTTACCAGCTTGGGCAGTGCCAGTGTTATAGGTGTACTCAAGTCACTCCCTGATGTAGAGTACTAGTGTTGCTGCGTAGATATACTAAAATTTATAATGGATTGGAAATGGAAGTAACTCATGTAACAACTCTATACATACAAACTTTCAATGTATGTAACAAGATTAAAGAATCGTCCAGAAGATAAACCAGTATAAGAATGATTTTCAATGGTGTGTAATAAAATGGGATACAGCCCATGCAGCTATAATGTGAGTGCCAAACATGTATACCAAGTGTGCAATCAAGATTAAACTTCAAAACAACAGTTTTTTTGCCAGTAATCCACTTGCTCACATGCACTAGAATTAACAGGAAAAAGTCTTCATTTTGTCACATGACTGTGTAGTGTGTTTTGTAGTATAGGATATCATATGATAGTATAGTGAGGAGCCAATCACCTACATTAGAATTGCACTGCATGAAGTCTATATATAGTAAACGCGTGACATAATCACGTAATTTCCACCTACATTAGAATTGCACTGCATGAAGTCTATATATAGTAAACGCGTGACATAATCACGTAATTTCCTGTAAAGATACTCATAATTTTGTAGTGAGTTTTGTTTCTCCCTACATACAAATATAGTATGCACAGTATGGATATAACTATGTATGTATGCATGTACTTATGTATCTATTTGCATGCTGGATGTATATTATATAGCTTTCTAGTAGAGAACAAAGATTTGAACACACTTATATGGTTTCCTGATCAGCCAGAAACAGGCTTATAACCTAGTTTAATAGTTTCAAAACATGCTGTAAAGCAATGATTTTGACATGGCACCATATCTCAAATGATCTATATAGTATACCTTAGCGGTGACTACACAAGCCATGCCCATAGTAAACTGTCTTATGCCATGCCCAACAGTAAACTGAGGTTTTAGGTTTCTATGTAGTACCAGCCACTTATCTCAACTGTATAGCAGTAGTAAAATGTACTTAAAACCTGTTTACCACGAGTAACTTTTACTTGTGGTATACATCTAACTTAACATTTTAGCCTAGAATGAGCTGTATATCAATGGTTATGTCACTAATATGAGTCATTTAATAATGATGAGGATGAGTGTTAGTGTTATTAGTGTATATCGGATCGGTTATCGGTATCGGCTAATTCTGTTGCTTAATATCGGTTATCGGAATAATCGGCTAATTTGGATATCAGTGCAACACAACTGTCTATATTGCTGCACCATCCTCAAAACTCAGACATCTCCAACGGATCCGTGATCCACGCAGACACAACACAGTAGCCCTCACCAAAGCTAACCCTAACCTTGCTCTCACCCATGAGACAACATCACATTATATGTAGATATCATGCTCCAGCGGTTCATTAAAGAATGATTTTAAGATATTAAAAGAAGTGAATTTACCCTGTGAGGTAATAAGAATTACATTAAAACCTCTTTCATCTCAGCACACCAGATATTCTTATACGAGTGTGTGTAGGTTTACTGAATGCAATGCCAGAAAACATATATGTTTGTTAACTATGCAGTGAAGTATAATAAGGTGCTAAAAATAGTATTTCATGTTTTAGTACTGGTAAGAGTTCATAATATAGTAGTGGGGGAGAGTGTCCTACTGTCAATATAGCCTGTACAAACACACTGGGTTGAGTTTCTCTTTGATTAAATCAATACCTCTACTGGTGATGGAGAACTGTTGATTAGCGTTAATTGGTGCTGATAAGGTTAAGTCTTTATTCTTTGAACAGACTCAGGTGTAACTTAACACAGTGTGTTCCATGGAGTATTTCAGTTAGATACTCTCCCCCACTACTATAATTATTATGAACTCTTGGTACTGGCAATACATAGGTTTCAGTTTATTTGACTTCTTAGCCTACTATGCTTTCCGGCTTTCCACATTTTTATGTCTTCAGGTGATATAATTAGTGGTTTCATTGATGTTCTAAGTATTGGTTTTGGCAAAACACATACAGCTAGATAATATTTGTTTTATAACCATTTGGCTTATTTTCTGCTTGGGTTGTTGAAAATGTAGTACCACAATTTTCAGGACTCACATAGCAATCAACAGTCTGGACATCTTGCATAACTTCCAGACTACTTACCCATATTTCTGCCATAACTGGATTTGGTGAGGCATAATAATACCAAAAAACAAGGAGAGAGGGTGTGTATGACAGCATTGACAGTTTAGTGTATATACAAACTACCCTATTGGTTACTAAGAGATGCTAGATTCTTTCAACTTGAAAGGAAGAACTTTATGTATAAAGCTTTATTTCAAAGTAGGTACAATCACTCAAGTGCATCTGGAAGAACAGATGGAACATTATAAATGTCACTATCACATTCTTGCCATCCATTTTAATAGCAGCTCAACTACCAGCCCATAAGTTGTGCCAGATGAGTGTTGTAAGCCATAGCCACTTTGACCTATGGTTGTCATATTGTCTGTCATATGGTCATATGTTTGGTTGTCATATGGTCATATGGTCTCTAAACATATGGTTTTTCAAGTGAAGTGCACATAGTGACTTGATTAATATTGTTTGGATCTTTCCAGTGCTATGTAGAGTAGTTGAAATACAGCTTGTGAATTATTGCCAGCTACATTACCGAATGCTGTGAAGTCTCCAAGTCCTCATGTATTGAAACCACTGTCTGCACAAGCACAGTTCCTACACAATTTGATCTATGGACACCAAAATGCTCAGTTAGCCCCAATTACCAACCTTAGACACGTGAGCATCTACTGGAGGCAAGGGGTAAGTGGAATTCTAGGAAAGAATGGAAATGGAAAGTGGGAACAGAAACAGCCAGCAGAAAGACTGATGAAGGTCACCACCTTCTTTACAGCATGTCTGTATCCCTACACTAAGATGGTCAAGATACTCTAACAGAGCAGTCACAAACACTGATTGGGCAATCTAAAGTATTTGTGAAAGACTGCAGGTCAGCTAGCTAACATGTACCTTTAACTGATTCACACATGTAGATGAGTCAATCAACACTGACATCTTCTTTGAGTCAAGCTTGCTCAATTTTCTCTAACAGTTTTAATGATACACATTATCATGTCACATGTTTCTTAGTTGCAGAACTTATACATCCTTTTGCTAAGAAGTGATATTGTACTATATTTCATGATTTGTATAGACATGATTACAGCTAAATAATATCTGGTTGTTGGAGTTGACTTTGGGAATGATATAGCTAGTTTTCAGAGCTTACTCTAGGGAGCAAGGAAGAAGTATACATTCAATGATCTTAAGGTGTGAACTTGCCTGAAAACAGTGTGAGTGTTTGAAGACTCTGATCAACAGATCAATAAGATACTTTGTAAGGCTTTGAGGATAGTATCCTCATGGTTGATGATTGACCCATTCATTGTTAGTTGCAGAAGGAGCTTAAAGTGATAGAAATTTACTGATGTAAATACATAGGTCTGATCTGCAAGTACAAACTATGGAATATAGCTAGTACACAATCACTCCTAATACAAAAGTGTATATGAGATCAGGAACTATAAAATAAAGGCACTTAGGCAATATACCACACACTCACGTTATTTCTATCATTATCGTGATCATAACAGGTGCAGCGCTATTTTCAGTGTTTAACACTGTAGCCTTTACCCTTCTACAAAGATTAGGCAATTATCATTAGTGACCACACCTAAGCCTAGTCATGTGAGCCTATAAATTGCTCCTTGATTGTTAATCAGATTCACACCAGCTTTGTATGTACAACCTTAATGTGTGCCAAATTCAAGATGATCAAGGTATGTGTTTGCATTTTATAGTGGCTTTTGTTAAAAGTGCAAAAAAGGGGAGAAAACTCTATAGGCCCATGAAACCAACAAAAAAGAAGTTTTCATAGGTTGTGCATATACTCTTTTTTTGGACCGAAAAATTCTCTTTACCAGTGATTAGCGTTACTATGTATATGTGAAATAATGCAGCACTCTTAAGGTGGTAGTAGACAGACAAAGCACTTGGCTTCACTATATTTTTGTTACTTTTCCACTCTTTTTTTCTGTATATGTCTGTATCCTTATTGCACTAGTCTATTTGAAATTAAAAATGAAGTAGGGATCCGCATGCTAAATAGTAGTGACTGAAACAAAAGACACGGTGATATTACAGTGTAGCCATATCAGAAAATCTGTACACGGACATGTGATTGTGCTTTTAATGATAAAATCATGAAACTTCGTACAACAGTATGTTATAGGCTACTTTACTTTTTTGGACTATATAGGGGCATCTCAGATTTGCCATTTGGTGACCTTATAGCCATTTTTTGTGCGGAAAAATTAGTCTTGTCTTTATTTACCTTAGGGATAATTCAAATTATTAAGTTCTCATACTGAAGCAGCTTGGTTTTTGTTTCAACTCAATAGAATGTTTCTTTGTAAAGCTATGACTGTTTTTGTATCCACAAAATACTGTGAATTGATGCATTCCCATTCCTTGGCCACACAACACATCTAACCAGCTTCACCTTACTTTCACAGTACTTTTGTGGTATTAACTAGATACAATCAAGCCCAAGCACACATTCAAAGCATCCCAAAATACCCCTGATGAATTTCTATAAGTTTAAACCATTGTATGTAAAATGCAAGTTGATTTAGTCATTGTGATGATGCACCAACTATTGATCCTCATACCACACTCAGACACTCTATGTTAGTTCATGCAACATCATCATTCAATTGAAGTAGAGTACATCCCAATTGTGGCATTTGTCTGCCACTCAAAAGCTAATCTCTTTTGTGTATGTGCATGGTTAATGGAACACATCTTGATACTCCACCTTCATAAGGGCTGTACACATGTATCTTGATAAGCCATCTGCAAGAGTACTACACAGATGTGCAGAAATTCCAGTGCACAAGGCCAACCTACATTACATAACTATGACATCAGTCACTCTTTATTGATGCACACACCATTGAAGAAATTATGTGTGCACATTAGTAGCTATGCGTAATCATGTCTTTGTTGGTATGTGATAATGTGATTACTCCTTGATCATTAGTAATGTTCAAATTTAAATGTATTCACACAATAACACATAATTACTGTCTTAGTATCACGCATATTTTGCGCGGGTACACCTTGACTCTCTGTCATATAAATCTTTACTTACATGTTCTGTCATTTGATTTATATGACAGAGAGTCAAAATAGGGATTTGTGGTTTACATTACCACCCCAGCGATCCCTTCTTGTTTTGTGGCTTTTTTCAGCGATCCCTATTCCTATTTTAAAATTTCCAATTTTTTATTCAGCTAGTAATACTATGAACGAGTAATATTAATTGAGTGTAGCTAATAACTTGTAAAGTTTCAGTGGATGCGTTTTGGTGTGACCTCTATTGCATTGCATGATTTGTAAATGAAAAATGGCTGTTAGGTACTGCTGCATATTGCAACTCGTCAGTTAAAATGAACTTGAATTCTCTCACACAAATATTGCTACAATAACTTATAATGAGGAGATTGTCATGCATACATACATGTATTATTTACTATGTGATTATAAATTTGACGAAGTCTAAATTAGTTCAGTCTGTGCTACAATTTTTATCACGCTTCCATACACAGCAATTGTGGATTGAATGTCTCCACTGACATATTTTCTGCTTGAGAACATCAAACAGAGCTTTATTTGACAACATCATAGTGTAGATGTGCTGATAATGTTTTCCACTAAAATTCAGACAACTTCTTCTGTGATTATAGTTTGCTTGCTAAAGTAATAGGAAAGATGCATGGAAATTAATAGCAGTGTAATACGAGTAAAGTGTATAGACAGCCACTTAAAAACAATACTCAAGCTATAAAGTAAATACCTCAATATTTTGAAGTCTAACTGCGGCTGTCTGCAAGCTGATAATGAGTGGAGTGAGTTGTGCTGTTACATCTGGTGTACCACTGAACATATGACATTGCAGTTGATTCTTTAATGCCATAACCTCAGTATATCTTCTACATGTGCTGGAAAACTGCTTAATGATATTCAGCATCATTTTTTCAGATGAGTTTGCTTGGTTTGACATGCATCTGTCTTCATTTAAAATGTTTTCCTACAGTTAAAAAGAATTATGATATACGTATATATATAGTTGTGTAGGCAACTTACCAAAGAATTATTCAAGTGCGTGTTCACAAATATGCCATGAAATTCATTCATGTTCTCCAGTGCTTTAGTAATGCAACAGTCAATGCCAAAATGTTCGACTCGTAGTAGAGAGGAGTAATCTTTTGTTTTGCAATTGGTTGTTCCATTATTTCTATGATTTGTACCATTTATTTGACATAAAAACTGTCCATTGGTAATCTCCATCTGGCTTTGACATAACGTAATGATAATAAAAGTGATTACCATATGTAATACTAACTGGACCATTTTGAAGTAGAACTGTATACGTATGATTAAAAATCAATTGTCCTACTGTTGTACAGAAAGCAAGTGTCTTTTATATGCTTCTAGGTAGTGAATTTGTAGTGCTTTACCAGCCATATAACTATCATAACTAAATATGCCAGCTATTAAATCATTTCAATGAGCTTCCTTGAACATGCAAACTAATAATCTCTACAAGCAAATCTATAAATTAATAAAACTTCTTCACCTATCAAAAGAGACATGATTTTGTGCCTTTAAGTGTTCTCCTACCAGAGATTAAAGTTTCACTTAACAACAATATCTAGCTGCTGCATTTTTAACCAATTATGGTGACATAAATATATCTCATTTCTATAACTTGGACTTTTAAACATGCTCGTAACAGAATCAGAGACTTCACAGTACTGCATCTTTGTAGTCATAAAGAATAATTTGTTAGTGTTATTCACAAAGGAAACTAATGTAATGGTACAAAGAAAACTGATCTGTGTTGGTTTCCTAAGACAGCTGATACTGGTATCTTAAGAGAAGGTGTTAAAATGATTGTACAGATAGGTGTTGTATGGGAATAAAAAGCGATTATCCTTCTTGGTTCATGCAAGCAACCAAAGCTATATAGAAATGATCAATTCTAATTTTTTGAGGAGTAATTTCATACAGCCAACTTAATGTTTGCATCCTCCCCTCTAATCTTTACATCATTCTATATGCTAAACATTCAGGTGACTAGACATTGGTATCCTGTAAACTATTGCTAAGAGATTTAAAGCAATTCAAATTGAGAAGTAATTATTCAACAAATATGATCATTTTCTTAGTATAATCCGTCTCCCACATTTTGGGAAGTAGGCATATTCTAGTGCTTGGAGACAAGTATACTTGTGGTTAATTATAAGTAAGTAATCGATACATTCATCTCTAATATAATGATGTGTTAGTTTAAATAAATGGTGGATTTTATCTCCTATGGTAACTGACAATTCAGCAAATGTGTATTGTTTATTAATTACTCCAATAAAACATTTGCCAAACTGTCAAACTGATAAAGTATTAAACTGATAAACTTAAATAGCACATCATTATGTTTTAGCAGCATCCTGATATAGATTCTATCTCGAGAAAACAGCTGTCATATTTCAACTGTCCTAAAGTTTTGAGATACAATGGTTTTTTTAAAAAGAAAAATTATGCTCTCACTTGGCATATAGTGGGTTCATTACCAGCCTTCAATATTTGTTTAAGTCAGTGTCATGTCATAGGATTGGGTCAAAATACCTGGCCACCCAGACCATAATTTGTCTGAGTCAAGTGTTCCTCATCCACTTTATAAAATAAGTGGGTCTGACCTCTTGTGCATTAATCCAACTCAACATTTTGATGGCAGTGTATTTGCACATGTTTGTGAGATGGGCCGTATTGCTGGTGAATTAGATTTTAAAAGAATAAATAGTCCTATAGTCCTTTTGCCATGGTGGATTATACATTATAAGTGTTTGCTCTTAAAGAGTAAGCAGAGATGGAGGAGCTTATTAAGATCTCTAATTGAAAAAAGCCAGCTCAAAGAATATGAAAAGGAAGATGGAGAGTTGTTCTAACAATAAAATTGTCTGTGGTTGTCCAATACCCACCTATCAATGTTGACGCATACCGACAAGTTTTAGCTGTTTATTTTTTGTACTTTCAGACAATCTTAGCTTTAATACAGGGAAATACAAATGTTGTACTCATAATGTAGCATATAGTGTATAGCATATATGTATGATACACACTATATGCATACAGTACAACTGTTGGGATAATCCCTAGATGCTTAAATGTTTACATCTGCTCAATCACAGGCCTTTATGGTTACCATAATAGGTTACCATTGCTTTGTCATATGCTGCACATAATATTCAGTCACTGAATGCCCAAATATATACAGTACCTTGTAATGTTTGTCTGGCTTTTCCACCAGATATCATATAAAGACTTAGAAACAAGATGACATGCTTGGTTTTTGCATGCAGGAAACTTGATCAGTTAGTAGATGAATGCTAGTAATTGTCACTTTAAAAAAATGTGTCCATGTTTGGTTAGTTATAAAATCTATTCGTAAAGAGGAATTGTGTTCTAAAGATTTTTATAATGAGGTAGTTGTTATCAAAGCCCATAGCTATTCTTAACATCATGTTTTGTACAAAATTAGCTTATATCAATACCTACAGGATGTGTAAACTGAAAACACAATATAGCATGTGAATGAATGGTGCATTTCTCTTTAATATAATCAATGTTGGTATAGCTAAGATCCATTTTATTTCCATACCAATTATTGTCCTTTGCTTTGTAAATATCAGTGCTCCTAAGGAAACTCAAAATACACACATTCATTTATGCAATATTGCATGGACATATGCTATACTGTCACTATATTATTTACAGTTTTTATTTTAACGGCCCTGGTTACAGATACAGCTTACACAGCAATGGATTCGTGTGTTGTGCTAATGTGTATGTGTATATGTGTACCCAAACTTGTGCAGGTTAATTTCTTCCATGGTTTGAACTTTAATTAAAGGAAAGATTTTGATACCTCTTAGTGCTTAATAGCTTGTTCCTGGAGTATAAACACAAGCGTGTATACTTCAGACAGTTTTAGTGATGTGGCCAGTATCATAACAAATAAAACATTACATAAATTACATTAAGGTCTATCCCATGCCACATTACATAGACTACATTAAGGTCTATCCCATGCCACATGTACTGTAAGCATATGTTAATATAATTTACTTCAATAAAATTATTTACATGCAGAGTATGTACGTGTAACAAAGTGAGAGTCTAAATGTTTATGTTCATGCAACAACAAATCCAGTACAGTGTAATCGTGAATTATATGTGTAAGTGTTAGTGGTGATGAGTTTATATCTTCTGATAATAGTTTTATCAGAATCTCCAGCTTCTCTCAGTAGTACATCATTGGCTTAATTGCATCAAATATGCATGGTAATATTCAACTAAGCATACCAATAATTTTCTTGTTGTGAATTGTTGCTTACTTACATGTGCTCTTTGTTTGTCATTAGCAAATTTTTTGAAGTCTGTGGAATCTTCATAAGGTGCAATGCAAAATGCAATCAGAATATAATACCTATGAATAAGTTGCTAAAAAACTTATGTACCATGCACCACAACAGTAATATCTATAGTAAGTTTTTGCTACTGACAAAGCATAGAAACAGTGCTGGTCACTGTAAAGTACTAATAATAATAATAATAATAGTAATAATAAAAACAGTAAACCTCTCTTTCATTCTCTACATACTACCAATTGTGACCTATATATTATCTATATAGGAACACCAACAAATGCTACAACTACTAATATCAAAATAAAATGCTATGCTTGATAGGTTAAGCTTGACAACAGTGGCTACAATTTAACTCCTTGTTTATCTGGTTTGCCATTATACTCACAAACCTCTTCATTGATCCAGTGAACAGCGATTTCTCTGTCCTTCACCATCACTTCACTCTTTGCTTCTTCATTTCAATATTTACAAGATGTAATATTAAAGCGCCACGTCTGTACAGAAAATAAAGCATGATGTGCATGGCTGAGATGATATTAAAAAGCACAAGCTGTAAAGTGTGGTGCTTTATTAGCATAAGCCAAGCATTGCATAACTGAGTGCTTTGTTTTTCTAATAACACAAGCAAGGCAATGATTTCCTAGTGGAATAAGCCCACTATAAATAAAATGTGCTAACATGATACTCATCAATGAGTCACACTGGTTGTCCAGGTGTGCTGTTATCAACGAAATTTAGATGGTAAGATTGTTCAGTTTACAATGCATATAATTTACAGAAACTTGTGTAGTGTGCTAGTTTTCAGAAGAGAACTTGTGAAAGACCAGTGAAGCTGACTAGTTTGCAGAGAGATTGTCAATTGTGTAGCCAAGATTTTGTATAGAAATTCTATTCTACGTCTGTAACGAATATACCGTGTGCAAAACCCAAGCACACTGCATCCACTGGTTAACATTTTTCTATTAAATAGTGTATTTTTAAACTATTGATATTAAAATGTCTAAATGCGCTTTTTCTTTCAAATGTTATGCTGCTATGCAAACACATTGCTGCAATTTGGTTGGAAGACCTATTTGCTTCATCTTCCCAGTTGTGTATTGTACCATTAACACAATATTTATCTACCCAGTTTGTGTGGAAATTTATTATGCACTACCCAATGATTTCCTCAGATGCCCTTCCCCAAAGTAATTCTTGTAGATATTTGTATGAGTGTTTGTTTGTTTAGTGTTGTTACATACACTTAGTGGTTTTTGGAAAACCGTATGTGATTATAATTAGGGCAAAAGTAGGCAATGGAGTGAGTTGTGGTGGTAGCAAACTAATATGTAGTCATGCTGTGTTTCTGTATATATGTATGCAAATCCATTATAAGTGGTGATTGCTCCCTGGAAATGTGCACTGCTCAAATCTGCCAAGTGCACACCACCCAGGATTGCCTAGTAGATGAGGTCACAATTTAAACCATAGGATACCCTCATAGGCTTTTCCTTTCATTTTCTTAGAAAACCTGGTGCAAAGTGCTCTCCTTGCAGTGTTTATGTCAATATATAGTAACTGTGTTTATGTTGGTATAGCAACCATATATGTGGTCATAGGGTGTGCATGCATAAGATCTCATCTGAAGGTAGGGTGTGTACAGACATGCAGACACATTTTCATAACTTTCAAAAGGAAGAAATATACTTTTATATGTGTTTTTATGGGCAGTGCATGTAGCTATTAATGAAAAGCATGGTAGAAGGCAGTGTACTGATTTTTAATAACTGCACTAAATTGTGTCTTAAAACTACACTGCTCTCTTTTCTTTGGCTATCCACCCACAAAATGCTTTTTATAATTATGGACATTTTCTTCTGTAGTATGTCAATGCAAAACTAAGTGTTCTAGTTTAGGTTTGAAAAATATTTCCCTGAATTCTATAAACCCAGAAGAAACAGTGTAGTATAAAGAACCTCAAATTGCACACCCACCTACCCACCCACCCCCATCACTCACAATGTTGCTTTATGACTGTTGACATCATTCACACTTAATACATGTGATTAGTGCCTTGCATGCTAACACTGGTACTGCAAACTGACAGCCAAGGATTGCTGCTTTGTGTGTTGTAAAGCATAATATTTTTTTTTTAATTGTAATTGTTGAAGCATTTTTTAAATTGTTGTAAGTTGTACAGTGACGCATTAAGTCATGAAAAATATGGACCGGTTTCTGGTGCTTAGAAAGCTACTCCAAGAATGCTTTACTATGTCACGAAGTAGGCTCCATTATTTGGGTAACCTGCTATAATCAATCATTGAATACTTGTCTGGGTAACAAAATAACTTGGTAAATCATGCAGTGTATATAACCAGCATCTATAAATTTATGGATTTTGATGAAGTGCAACATATAAAAGTGGGAACTGTGCAACTTAAAACAGTATACTCCCTTACACTGTGTTTACTAACTCTCCAAATAACATTCTAGTGATGATTATTTATGTAAATGTACATGATATAGTTCTTGTTTTCAGTACATAGTGCATTATGGCTGCTGAACAGAATGTTAAATAGCTAAATAATGTGCTTTTCTGTAACTGTATTGTTGAAGTTTAGGTCATGTAAACATTTCCTAGGATTGTACTATGAAATCTCCAGCCTATTTTTAGTTAGTGTTTAAAAACTGTATAACTTGCAATAGAGTAATTATAAGGTTTTGCTGTATAATTTTCTGTGACCAGGTGTGTATTTAACATGTCCCACTCTCATGAAATTGGGGCATTTTCCTCACTTTGTACATGCACTTCAAAAATAAATGTATGCTTAAATTCTTTATTGTACTTTTTATTATTATAAATATTTTAGACCACTAATTCAACTACTAAAACAGATGAATTTCATGGAAATAGTGTTCACCATTGACAGCAGCCGGTTTAAAGATATTCAGACCTTGTCTGATAATGTGTTTGAAGATTTTAGACAAGTCAGTTCTATGTGCACACATTATAACAAATGTTTGTATTACAATTATTTCTGTTAGCCATTTGGTTTACAAGAACTATTCTAACTTTAATGATAAACAGGGCAAATGTACATTTTTACCCAATAACTGCTTCTGTTAGAATTGGGTGTGTTATTTGAACTTACCATATGCATCTAAAACCTTTACCTGAGTATCAAGCTAATTTATTGTAAGAAACTACATTAATGATTTTGGAAACAGTTTATACGTATCATTATATGTATCTTTCATTTGTAGAAGGTTGAAGTGAAGCTCACCAGCAATGCTGTTGTGTTTGTGTACATTCATGGAACTACTACATGCGTGCGTAATGTAAGCAGCTGTGATACTATTTGATACTATTTATATTTCCTTGTTGTTTCAGGTTGATCAAACACAGGTACAAATGCACTGATGTAGAGTTAGAGTGATTTTATCTCTTTTGTACTTTTCTTTTCTAATTCACTTATCGAGTGTACTTATGTTGTTTTCTTAAAACTGCAGAAATTCATGGGTGCTATTGCAGTCAACAGGGCTGACAGTGATGGAATGGTAAAGTGTTTGTATGAATGTATCAGGATGCAATCTAAGTACTTAATTGTTTAATACACTGAATAGAACAACCTAATCTGGTCTGTGTCCATATCTTTTCAGCACATTTGGTATCTTCATAAGCTATGTCCCAATTTCTCACCAAAAATCACTCATATGTTACCATTGTCTAGTTTTTTACTTGTTCCTTCAAGTGGTTCACTCTGTAGGTGTGACAAAATATTGATCTTACTACATAAATGATAATTCATAAGAAGTGGTGTGAGGAAGTAACTAAAATGGCTACAGCTTCTGATCTGGGGGCACAGCCCCCCAGACCTCCTCCTGCCGGAGATTCTATACTCTGTCAGCCCCCTTCACCCCTGCTTTCCATAATGTCTCAAAGTTCACCAGAATCAATTTATAGATGCAATTTGAAGCATTATTTACCAACTTAAGTAGTTAAAATAGCCTATTTGCAGTCAATGAATAGGCGCATTCCAAAAAATACATCACTGTCATAGCTACAGCCTTCCACCATTTTGAATGGGGCCACTGATAATAAGCACAATTGTGCTACATTGAAATATGATGATGAAAACAGCTTGTAAAAGTGGTATTATTGAACAACAGGCTATGGAAGCCTTCAAGGTTGCAAATTAGTTAGACGCAGGTGGTTATCAGTGTTGAACAAGTGCGAAGTGTTGACAACAGTACAGTAATTGCCTTGTTTGCCAGTACAAGGATAGCGTTTAGTCTGGTAGTCATTACTGCTGTGTTAATGAAAGTGACAGCAATAGCGGCTGACCATCCAGATGCTGTTTAATACCTCCTTTTACTGGCAAACAAAACTTCAACGTTCGCACCTGTTTAACTCTGATAACCACCTGCGTCTAACCAGAAATACTAATTTGCAACCTTGAAGGCTTCCATAGCCTGTTGTTCAATAATACCACTTTTTTCAAGCTGTTTTCATCATCATATTTCAACATAGCGCAATCGTGATTATTGTTAGTGGCCCCATTCTAAATGGCAGAAGTCTGTTGCTATGACAGTGATGTAATTTTGGAATGTGTCTATAGTTGTTTTGTAGAAGTTTTTAGGGTTACTAAATATATCTCTGTATGATTAAAAGCTCCTACAGCATTTGCAGAGCAGTACAAAAACAATTTTGCATGCTTGGAAACAGTTGGTACAGAGGTTACAGATACAACTCTTATGTTACAGTGTGTGGTTCTATTCCTACCGAGACATGCACAATTTCTATGTATTTAGACTACTTTTAAAATCATGTTTTGAAGCACTTGACTGCTCCGTTGGGGTATTTTGAAAGTTCTATTAGAATGTATTGATATTTTTCCACAGTTTTAAGTCGTACTTTAGAAAGAATAATTTTAGAAATTTTATTCTGGGGGAGTGGGCTTCAGCCCCATGCCCCCGCCCCCTTTCACCGCCTTTGTTCATAAGCCTGTGAACATTTTGTCAGATTCACACTGCCCTTTAGTGTGCATATTTAATTGAACTATTTGTGACCAGATTTTACAAAACCGATCCGATATCGCACATCAGGCAAACACCACCTGTGGATAACTACACTATTGTACTACTAGTTTTGACCCTCAGTACTAACCCAACTACTCGAGGCTGGTTTTAACACACGTCTTTTCTGGGCAGTATGGAGAGCTCAAATGGTTGTTTCTGGCCTTGTGAAGGGTCTGGCTTGGCAAGAATCAGTGGTTTACTGGTGGATGGCCTGGTAGTGTTAAACAGACATTTTTTCTGTTGGTTTTGCCACATATCAGCCACTAAGAAGCCAGCACAGCCCTGTAATCTCGTGTCTGGACTCCAATCGTGGTCTGCCTCCATTTTGAAGTCTTTCCGTTGCCCACTCTGCCACCCTCCACCCCTTTGTGTGCACTCGTCATGCTACTTCGCTCATCCAACTGCTCAGATTGTCTTTCTTATTTGGTGGGAAACTCTACAAACAGCTACAAGTACTGGAAGTGGTCTGAAAGGTAACAGATTGATACACCTAGAAATCAAGCCTGTAGCATTTAACATAGTTGAGTTATGCTTGGCTGAAGGAATCCATTAGTTAATCAATAAATGTGACTGGATTTTGGAAAAACAATCTAAATTGCACATTAGAAGTTTCGAGATAAATGGTTTTAAAGAATTCAAGTCAGCATAACTCACCAATGATAGCAAGCACATTTATGAAATCTACACAAAAGAGGCATACTTTTCACTTATCCCAACTGTTGCAATAAATGCATCTTTAACTTACCTTTGTCTTCCTCTGTGTTCCGTTTCTTAGTCCACAAATGTGTTGATTTATGGGTAGTGCATTTATGGCCTCTTGTGCTGGCTATCATCTTTAAAGTATACCATGCCTCCTACATTTGAAGTAAGTGGATTGATTGCAGCAGCCCTTCTTATTCTGTTCTTTATTTGTAATGCTGTATAACTACCTAAACATAGCTGAGAATGAAGCAAATTAGTCAAGTCAGATTTGGTAACTGAGTTGTGGCATGCAATGAGTAATATTATGTATTCCACTGCATGGCATTAACTCCATTTCTGATTTTTATTACAAATTTTGCTAAGATGTGTATGTCTATAACATGTTTATATATAAAGTTTAATGTTGATTACTTGACTCACCTTTGACCTGTCCAGGGAATATTGCACTGGTAACTCTTCACCTCCCACCAACTGATGTTAGTGGTGGTGGTTTGGTATCTGCACCTGGTCCCGGTTGCCATGTTGGATTTAAAAGTATTTTTCAGTCCAAATATTTTGGGGTCAAATGCCTGCCAGTTCTTATATTTTCTTTTTTCCAGGTGTGCCGATACTTGGGCAGGGAAGGAATTTGGTGCCTAGAGGCATTCCACACACCAAAGGCCTTCCTTTAAGCCATGACTGGGTCTTAATACTATAAGCAACCTTCCTAGAGACCAGGTACTATCACATTCCCTCTATCAGGAATGGAGATACTGCATATGCAGCTAGAGCTGTTTTAATGCTCTGCTTCAGAGTGGCAAGACCAACATTGGCACAGGGCAGCCATGTGTTGATCTACCCTCTGAAATGTGTGGAATTGGCCTATGAGTGAGTCATAGGGGTGGCACTCCACTTGGAGAGGCAGCAGTTGTTTGGACAAACATCATGCTGGGCTCTCTGAAGATCAGAAGCTGAAATGTGCCCATAAAAGAGCAACACCTCCACACTTCTGTCTGAGAGGCAACACCTGCTGGGAAGCAGTGTGTTACACTCCTTGCAACAGGGAGCTGACACAATCCAGCTATGGCATAGCTGCAAGTCAACACTCCTGTTGGGGGAGCTGACATTAACCCCTGACGAGCAGTGTTGGGAGTAACGCGTTACTTATGTAGCGCGTTACGTAATATTATTACTTTTGTGGTAACAAAGTAATATAACGAAATACAGTATAAAACAGGTAATATAACTCAAGTTACTTAACTTACAAATGTAACGCGTTACATAAGTAATATAGTTACTGTAACGAGTCAAATATTACGTAATATTATTACTACAAGTAACGAAGTTACTAGTCTTGTTTGTTATCCTCTGAGTAATGCCTAGCCACAACGAAGTAACGAGGCCTACTGAATGAAGCTTATTCACCAGCTTCTTACTTATAACCAAGATTTGCATATTGTCCAACAACGCAATCATGTCACGTGATAAGGTGGTAGTTGCACACGTGACAGCTTAAGGCTGTGGACACAAAGTAATATAATATGTAATATTATTACAGTTACTTTATTTTATGGGTAATATGTAACTGTAACTAAATAGTTCAGTTGCAAGTAATATGTAATATGTAACTACAAAGTAACTTGCCCAACACTGCTGACGAGTGTCACATGCCAGATGCTCCCATGCTTGTATCAACACTCCTGCAGGGGGAGGTGACATTGACTCGTGAGGGAGTCACATTCCAGGTGCTCCCATGCTTGTGGAGGAGTTGACAGTGGCCCATGATAACATTGTCAGTCGGAACTCGGTCACCTGCAGTGAGGTAATGAGTACATCAGAGTGTTAACATGTAACAACAAAGCAGTAATACAATCTGCAGTATTGGCTAATAATTGTATCGGCACTGACAAGGCAGAGCTGTGGGGAAGCTGGCATTGATCCGTGACAGAGTCACATGCCAGGCACTCCCGTGTTTTAAAAGAGCTGGCAATGGCCCTTGATAGGTGCCTGTCTGCACCCCCACTTAGAAGAGCAGAGATATAGGTTCACCTGCAGTGAGCTAATGAATACATCAAATTAGACAATATCATATCACCACAATAACATTGCCACAGCATGCAGTATTGGCTAGTAATACATAGTTGTATTGGCAATAATATGCTTGCAATATTTGTGGATTATGTGAAGTTATGTATAAATTATGTGTGTCAACAATGTGTGCCATTCCCCTGTATGTGTGTCAACCACATTATTTTGCCAGTGATGTGTATACATTATGAGCATATGCTGCTATTTAATCTTGCGGCTGTGAGAATGGGGTGAAGTACAAATACAGGGATGGGAGAGGAGGATAACACTTGACAGCCACTTGTCAAATGGCTGACACCACATGCTACTGTGCATGTGCTAGTACTCTTATTGAAGCACTGTTATTCCTATTATTGTCTCACATCTATGGATGCCGCCGTCATCTTCAACCTTAACTTTGTTTAGAGTTATTTAAACTAGTTGATTACTTGACTCACCTTTGACCTGTCCGGGGCGTATTGCACTGGTAGCTCTTCGCCTCCCACCAACTGATGTTAGTGGTAGTGGTTTGGTAGCTTCACCTGGTCCCGGTTGTTGTATTGGATTTAAAATATTTTTCAGTCCTAATATTTTGGGGTCAAATGCCTGCCAGTTCTTATATTTTCTTTTTTCCAGGTGTGCCGATACTTGGGCAGGGAAGGAATTTGGTGCCTAGAGGCATTCCACGTACCAAAGGCCTTCCTTTAAGCCATGGAAAGGGGCCCTGCGATGCGCAAGGGTGGGGAACCTTTCACCCAAGTATCTGGATCTTTGTGTAGGTAGCTGGTCTGCGAGTTCAGTGTCATGCAGGAACAGCACTTAGCGCATACAAGTAATGCGCATGTCTAAAAAAATTTTTTTTTTACAAAAAACAACAACAAAGGATTAACAAACTCTGCCATGGCATGCATGCACTGAAGTGAATATTATGCATCAAGTTGTGTTTAGTGTGTCATTGATAACCTGCTGCAATAATCTTGGACATATTTGCTACCTCGTTGGGAGGAGGTCTGATATATCGTTGAAAAGCGTTGCCTCTCCAGCGACCAAGAGTGTGTATGTGAGCATCTGGCATTTTGGCTAGTGATGCAGAGGTTGCTGCTCCTATGCAGAAGCTGGCATGAAAAATCCTCTGAAAAATTAGAGAAATGTCTGGCTGCAGCTTGTAGCCCGGCTAGCTGGACTACATACGAAATGTAGCCCCGGTGGCTCCTCTGATCTGAGGTGTGAAAGTGGTAGTAGGGTCATTCCGTGTCAAATCACCAAGGAATCGTAAGGTCATCCCTCGGATTTTGATGAAACTTGGTGTGTTTGTAGTAACCCTGGTGCTCATCACCCATAGCCTCATACACCACATAGTTTCTGATTTATGACCACAAATATTTTGAACATTTCATGAAAAATTGATCTGTCTCTAGGTACTAAATCAACTGTAGCTCACCACTGTGTAAAATAAAATTTTCAGTGATTAAAGAGTGTTGATTGACCTTTCAAGATGCCCATAAATTATGGGATATACACTTAATTGCGGTTTTAAATGGCTCGATTAAAAATGTCAATCCTTAATATTTCGAAAAGTGCTGCTTCAAATTCTTTGAATTTTTTAGTGAATAAGTATTGGGTCATAGTCTATTGTTGATAAAGGTTTTGTGGTGGGGCCACAATGGGTCCAAGAGATATAATTAAATATGTTGTGGTATGTAATGGAATTTTGTGTCTTTCATTGCTGTATGGGAGTGTACACCTCTAATAACCACTCCTAATAAGGCCATGCCAACTTTCCAGTAGTACTAGTGACCACCTGTATTTAAAGACCACCTTTGTGCTCCAGTTCTTCCCATTTTTAGTCTGATTTACCATATAGTCCCACCGTCCCACCTTAAGCTTGTCCAGACTATAGTAAACCAAACATAGTCATTATTGAACGTGGACACCACCATGTATCCATTAGAAGATTATCTTCTTAATTTACCACCACAGTAGTACAGTACACCAAAGCCGCACTACATAATATTATGTAGCCACCCTGTAATGTGGACAGGTTGAGAACTATGGCACTTGCTCATTATTTTAATGGAGTACACACATCAGCACTGATCTCATAATGTTACTTTGGCTCCAGGGTTTTACTTTGTACATATTACAATACATGTGTGAAATTTACTAAGTCATTTTTAAATGTATTTCACTATTGTGCACACTTTAAAGACAGTACAAGAAGTCTTGATTATATAGAACCATGATAAATAGTTTGTATTAGAAA
Source organism: Dysidea avara (assembly GCF_963678975.1). NCBI lineage: Eukaryota > Metazoa > Porifera > Demospongiae > Dictyoceratida > Dysideidae > Dysidea > Dysidea avara. The sequence continues at coordinate 10,557,926 of NC_089282.1, read as the reverse complement.
ACTCACAAAGTGTCTGTCCAAAGGTATGAGTGCATGCATGTGCACCATTAAAATGGGGCAATTAACAAGAGTCCTGGCTATCAAGCTACCTACTTTTTATTTTTCCACTGTACATATGCAACCCACATAATATAATTTTCAAAAACTTCAAAAACTGTTAGCTGTTTTTAATATATATATATTTTGAAGTTTAGCTGTAAAAAAGTAATAGCACCAGTTCACTTTAGATGAAAATGCTACACTACTATAAAGAAGTTGTATACTCAATTTGAAATGACAACATAAACTCATGGACAGCATAGTAGATCTTGGTGCCATTGGTGGGTTGATTAATCTTCACTCCTTTCTCTAAATGGATCTTTAAATTATCTTGCCCACATAATATGCCCATGTGAAACATTGTGGCAATAATAGCATCATGCAAATCTAAACATTGCATGCCATCCATCCCAAATCAGGCGGTAATGCACCACACAAATGTTTTTTTTTTGGAAATGTTGGCAAGTTTACTAATTTATCCATTTATAAGATACCCAATATACGGTACATACAGTGTAGTGTGGAGTGTGGATTTTTACTTAATGCAAAAGGCATTTTCAAGTCCACCTGTTCAAGAAGGATCGCTATATAAGCTAGCTGCATTGGAAAACCAAACAGTAAATCTGACTAAATAGTTGTAGCACAAAGGTGGTCTTTCAATACAGGTGGTCACTAATACAAGTTGCATTGTACTTGGACATCTTCACTGTGCAAGACAAAGTTGGCCTGGCCTTATTAAGAGTGGTTATTAGAGGTGTACGCTCCCATACAGCAATAATAGCTACTACATACCACAACATTTTAAATTATATCTCTTGAGCCAATTGTGGCCCCACCACAAACATTTTATCAACAATAGACCATGATCCAATAATTATGTACTAAAAAATTCAAAGAATTTGAAGCAGTACTTTTTGAAATATTAAGGATTGAAGTTTTTAATAGAGCCCTTTTAAACCTTAGTTAAGTTGATATCCCATAATGTATGGATCACTTGAAAGGTCAATCAGCAGTCTTTAATCACTGAAATTTTTGTTAACACAGCGGTGAGCTACAGTTGATTTTGTAACTCAAGACGGACCAATTTTTCATGAAATATTCAAAATATTTGTGGTCATAACAGAACCCATGTGGTGTATGGGGCCAAAAATTGGTATGGGTGATGAGCACCATAGGTACTATAAACACACCAAGTTTCATTAAAATCTGAGAGGTGACCTTACAGTTCTTTGGTGATTTGGCATGGAATGACCCAATACAGGCTGTACCTATTACTAAAAAATTCTATATTTATGGTTTATGTCACTTTCCAAGAAAGTACATTGGTTCTTCTGTTTATCATCCTGTTACAAATTAGAAATGTGACCTTACAGTTCCTTGGTGATTTGGCATGGAATGACCCAATACCTATTACTAAAAAATTCTATATGGTTTATGTTACCTTCCAAGAAAGTACATTGGTTCTTCTGTTTATCATCCTGTTACAAATTAGAAACTAAACTTCCAGCATAACATAGATATCATGTCATTTTGGTTACCATGGTGTTGTAGATGGTGTAGATATCTGCTAATGTGTGTGGTTGTATATGTTATATCATTCATTCCTTGTCAGATACAGTGACACCTAAAATTAATGGTATTAAAATTAAACAATGACCAATATATCAAGACATTACCAATAGTGTCAACAAATAACAATAGTTGTTTTAAACTTCTATATTCAATTTAGTTAGTTACTAGGTTGATATATATTACTGCCTTGTAACTAACTTGCATGTTATTTTCTAGTTCTTTGTATATAAAGGGACTATGGTGGCAATCTCTTTAATTATAAACTAAAATCAGAAATATATACATATACACCACACCTGTGGTTGAAATCAAAACAGCCACGCTGTGGTATATAACTGATATACCACGGCAAACTGTAGTATATAAGTGATATACACACTTTTTGGCTACACTTACCATATATGGTGTAACTTCACACATTCCGCAAAATCCTTATCTAAACGGTAAACAAGTCTCTAATAACAAGCACCTAAATCAACCAAGAATTATTCACCTGAACAAGGAGAAGGGTTTTCGATGAACTCTTGTCTCCTTTGTGATAACTCACTATAATCGCAAGTAGATGGGCGTGACACTGCTAAAAAGTCTAAAATGTCTGATCCATCAAGGGTTTCTACTAATTTTGATCTTCAATAGGTGTTGTTTCACTATAAATTGCTATCTATAATCGTTTCATCTACTGGGGTGTAGAATATAACAGTTATAACACGATTACTCGGGATATGACAAAATTGTCATATCCCTCATAATGACCAAGATTACTATTTAAATAAGTATGGATAAATGGAGAATTACAACAAAATAGTACAGAGAATAATTTACTTTTTGATGTCACAAATTGATAAACCTTTATAGTTACTAACTATTGTTGCTCATTGTTTATTAACATTTCATTAAATTCTAGTACATTAAATATTAAGTACCGTAGAGTCTGGTTGTTAAGCGCATGTACTTATTAAGCACATATTGTTTGTTAAGCGCACACTCGGTTCTGGTACTTAACCATGGTTGATAAGCGCATGTATGGATGAACACGAAAATCCAGCGCTAGTTGCAGCTGTACAAGAGAAGAAACGCTAAGGGTTCGCTAACAGTGCAAGGCACGAAATTTAGTGCGATATATGGAGGTGTGGCCATCGATATGGCCTAATAGCGTACCTTCCACGAAAGTAACGGTGTCATCTAAACTATAAATTCATGCTATTCACGAAGGATTTGAACACAAACTGAGCCAAACTGCGAAGCAACTGCAAACCATACCACCACAAGAGGAACAAATCCATCATAAAATGTTTATTAGGCGCATGCGCTTAACAAGTATATGTTAATTTTTTCGTCAAACATTTATTAAGCGTATGCGCTTAACAACCAGACTCTACGGTATCACATTTTCTTGCAAAGAAAGCTGTCCTAAATTCTAATAATCAGTAATACATGAAATCAGTAAATTGTATTAGCTTATGGTAACAGGTATAATTAAACTGCTTGCCTGCTGTCCTGACTACTACAATTTACTTACTTGAGAAATATAGAACCCTTTTCTTATCAGGTGTTAGAACAAACCTATAGGACTCGTTTTTGCAAGGAATAAAACATTGAAGTGTTGAGTGTTCAGAAGGACTCATTTGTTGGTGCTGTATTTGCACAGCCATAGTACAAAGCATCACATCACAGTATTCCATATAATTATTATTACAGTTATACATGCCAACATGTGAGCATGCATTACTTCTGCTCCAGTTAAATTATTGAGTGCGGCTTCAGTACATTTTTCACAAATAATATTGCTGCAAATTGTATTCAATGGTGAGTACAATAGAGGAGGCAATAACAAATTGAAAATATACAAATTTGTACTTATTAGTATAACCTTGTTAATTCAGCTTGGATATGATCTTCAACTAACACATCACATGACCATCAGTATTTAGTTGAACTTAAGTGCTTAATATTGAATAGTCATTATTGACTAATGGCTGAAAAAACATCTGCATGTATATTGGATACAGAGTTGACTTCATGCTGAAATTTGTGCATCCGTGTATGCCACAAACTTCTTTTCAGTCTGAATAAAGGTGATGGATACAGGGGCAGCTCATCTCTTCACTTGCATGGTCACAAAGATTAAGATGCTCAAATAAAGCAGTCAATCACTCTAATAGAGCAGTGACGTTTTATATCTCTTAACTGTTGTTCAAGAGCTGAAATTGTGTTCCTGCTCCAGTTCTTTGAATCCACGTTCTTGCTAGTATCAAAGCGCTTTTAAATAAACAGTTCCAGCATTAAAGACCTTCACAGTGCTCCAAATGTTTGGGCAGTAACCAGAGTTGTTATCAAAAAAATGAGGGCTTAGGTGAACGTAAACCAACTATATTGTGTATGTGAGAGTGCGAGTGCGTGTATGTGACAGTTAGAGGAGGCACATCTGGGTGGTTAGAAAATCTCATGGTTCCAGGTTTGATGCCCATGCTATTGTATTGCAGTTATTTCCTTGGGGAAGTAATAATGCTCCAGTCTAGTCTTGTCCCCAGAGTCTGGTGTTGGACTCTGGATATGAGATGAGTGTTGACAGTAAAAGCATCCCAGCCAGCTGTATTAATGAGGATCTGGTATTTAAAAATGCTTACTGTTCATGTCTTTCATCATGACTGAGGTTCAAGTGAGACTTCAAGTGCCACAACTTCACTCATGAGACATAGTACATCCTCTTGTAGGGTACTATTTCCTCCTCCTGGAGGATTTTCCAACAGACTCTTTGGCACTCAGGTATTTTCATTTGTATTCACTGACTACTTAGATTACTTGTGTGACTCACTGACTCACTGAAAGTCTGTAGGACTTGACTCCTGGTCCTACAGCCTGTTTAAAGTTGTTACAGAAAGTATATTTGAAAAGGTGGAGAAGGGAGAAAAGATCCATGACTGGACCTGGATAGCCTTGAACTTGCAGCCATCCAATTAACGCTCGAACGCTTACAGGAGTCTGCCAGGCGGTCAGGTTTTTAAATAAAAACCAAGATAAATAGTACCATGTACGTAACTTGTATTTTAATATCTTCAATCTGTAGGATCAGGAGTCCTACAGACCTTCAGCACCTGTGCTGTAAAGTCTTAAAAAATAAAAATAATGTCCACTTGGTTCCACTTGGGATACTTTGAGATAATAAAATCACTCTCTAAGGTTTGTGTGGAAACATATACTTGGAATTAACAAGGAGAAGACATCCTGGAATGATAATTGAATTGATGGATAATAGAGCACCTGTAGATGTGTCCAGTGTAGTAACTTTCTGTAATGTAAATATTAGCGCTTTGTATAAATGTATATATAGCATACTGACTTGGGTTGTGTCTGAAGAAGCAGCTTAATGAGCCATCATAGAAATTGATTGTTGTATACCATTTTTATTGTATGTACTGAATCATATTGCATGTAAAAGTAGTTTTATCCTCATACAATTAGAGAGTGAAATAACTTAGAAATAGAATCTGACAACAAAAATGACATAGTTGAGTAGCTACAGAGTTTGAGATCACAACACTAAAGTGGTCTGTTTATAGTATTCATTTCCCACAATCAAGTTACTGGTGTGATGTGCATGTGCATCACTTCCTGTTAAATCAATGAATGTGGCTTCAGTGCATATTCCATTGCTATTATGTTTAGACATGGAAATAATAAAGGAGTATAATATTATACCAAATGTGAAAGTTTAAAATAAAACTGAATTGCATGCAAATTCTGCAGATTTCTTATATTTTTCTTGATCTTTCACAACAGGTGTATCTACTTGCACATGACCTTCATAAGCTTTTGGCTGAACTTGAAACAAAGTTTTTGACAATATTTCTGGATGGACATTTTGATAGTACATTGCACAGTGAGCTAATAAAAGAAAGAGAGAGCCAGAAAGATCTCACTAAGGTAATGTTGTCTTTACTACTAGTAGCCATTTGTGTGTGCTCTTTACTGACATATTGCTAGCTGTTTTTAGTAATATAATTATATCAAGACACACAGTAGTGTGTCATGCGGCCAAGAAAGCTGGCATGCCAAACCACGGGAAGAACAAAAACAGTATTTTCATGCATGCATAGCTCTATGGCCCCTTCTCAAAGCACCCATTTTTGCACTATAGCTGTCCACCAGGTAGGGTAGGCCACACAGCAAATTTGATTAAATTTGTACCAGGATATGGCCATTCATATTTGCAAAAATAGTTATAAATTGCAAAATTGGGTCAGACTTTAACACAAATGAAGAACATATAAGGTGAATTCACATATGAATCTGATAAATATATATGGAATTATGAACGTTTATTTGCATAAAATAAATTGAACATTTGTCACGGTTACAGGGTAAACTGAGTATGGAAATAACTTGAAAATTGGTGTGTACATAGGCTGACAATTGTAGTAGTGCCTTTTGATAGCTTGCAAAAACAATAAAGTTACAGCTACAGAGTTATAGAGCAAAAACCAAACAAGTAAAATTGTGGGATCAAGACACTGTAATAGAGCAGTCATTGTAGGGTAAATTGTCAAAAAAACTTACCATGAAGAGTTCAAACCAGGGACCTCCATACCTAACACCCACATCCTTAACCACTGGCTGATTGATTACCTTACTTAATTTTGACTTTGTTTAAATAAACGTTTATAATTTCATAAATCTATATACCAATGGAAGTTTTCCTAAAACATTCTGTGTGTTTTATTAGAAGTCCTCAAAAAATATGTCCTCTTTTAAAAAATGTAACCAAATATTGAAATAAAACATGCAATACAATACATTTGTTCATCATTGTGTCTGTATAATAAATAAGAAGAAATGCCAGTAAACACAAACCCTAAAATCAGCCATAGGCTTGTTTTCGGGCCTTATAAATTAAGTGAAATTTGCACAAAAGAGCCAAGATGTGAAAAAATGGTGCAGCCTTCAAAAAAACCTGAGTGAAAAAAGTTGTGAAATCAAAGGTGGTGGCCAAGAAATATGGCTGCAATGATGTAAATGCTAATAAATTTAATTTTTCACAGCATGGCTGTTTTTGTGTGGATATTATATGGTACAATTAGTCAACATAAATTTTATGGCTATGATTTTGTATGCAGCTTTGGAAAACATAGTTGCAAAAAACACAATTCGCACTAGAACTACTACTTTTAAACATATGCTCATAATAAGTAGGAGTTGTAACTACCCTAATAGACAAAATGGATCTCTAGAATCTATCTCATTTACAAAGATCACTCAAGTACAATAATGACGTTTGGACAACTCATATACGTTTTAAATCTTTACATATGGATCCTGCATCTTGCACTGATGTAGGATCCATATGTTGCATCAGTGCATCTTGCCCATCATTCAGTGCATCTTGCCCTGCATCTTGCACTGATGTAGTTCTCTCCTTACCAGTTACTGGATCAGTCATTGTAAAGGCCCTAGATATGAAGTGAAGATACTACTACAGAACTTTCAAAGTATATACACTCCTCTCTATTGCTGCCTGACTTTAATAATACCTTGGTGCAGTAAAGATACAATCCTCCTTTACAATTGTACTATGACAAGAAGTATGCACTAACGCACACACGGGTGCATAACTAGACCCCTTTTGACACAATATACAATCCCAGGTGCTGTGTGCATTGGTAGGATTGATCAATGTGGTGACAAAGTTGTGCATATCACATGTGCTTTGTAAAGAACTGCATAACTATTCAATGTACATTGCAGAGTTTTGTCACATCTTGGGAAGATATTTGGACAGCTTTAGTTCCTCCAGATTCAAGGTGTGTACTATAGTTAGTTATGGTAAAATCTCATAACAAATACAGTAAAACGTTTGGATAATAATAATAGTGACTGTTCAATTAGAATATTTTGTATGATAACACATTCACTGTTTACTATTCTTGCAAAATGTATTTAAAGCATAGTCAGCAAAACCTAGTTTTGATTATGGGTTTAATCTAACTTGTAACTATATGCAATGAACCATGCCTAAGTTGGCAGAGACCCTGCACAAAAATCTTGTTGCTGTAAAAACTCAAGGAGAAACTGAGTAATTGATCCATTTTTTGGCCAAAGATCCTTGTCCATGGTCTCCTTATACTTACAGTGCACTCTATGTAACTGTATATTGTAAAATCAACCACACATCAGTAGTTTCAAGAGATAAACAGTTTTAAAGATTTCAAGCCATTATAACTAACCAATGTTATTGAGGTTGCATATGGAATTTACACCAGAAATATACATCAATTTATTACCTTTTACGGAATTTCTAGTACTTGTAGCTGTTTGTACAGTTTCCAGCCAAATAAATTAGAAATCTGATGAATGTAACAGTTTGCAGTAGTGCTGAAACAAATAGCAATTTTTACTATTCAAATAGTTGCAAAATGACCAATTATTTGATTGTTCTTTAAGCACCAATATGTATGCACTGAAATCTTTGTTGGGCAGCCTGACAACTATTTCTATCTCTTATAAAATGGAATTTTTCAGTGTGAATATTCCACTTTGTTCACAATCTAAAGCTCCTAGGTTGGCTTCATTCATCTGATCACAGCTACTATGATATGTGCTAATGAATATTTGAATAGCGTGTTATCAAATTGAATAATGTCATGCCAACTGAATGGTCGAATATCCAAATCGTTTTAGCACTACTTGGCAGTCATATTACCGGTGTTCACAAAGGGCAGAGGGTGAGGGGTTGTGGAGTTGGAAACATATAAAATTCAAAATGAAGGTGAACCACAATTGAAGTCCAGACATTAGTTTACAGGACTGTGCTGGCTCTTATATTAGTGGTTGATAAGCAGCAGAATTGACGCAGAAAATGTTTAAGGCCTAAAAGCAATAGTGGTAGTGTAGCTATCCTAGTTTGATGTGCAATTTGAATTGGTTTTGTAAAATCTGGACATAAATATTTAATTTGTAGGAAAGTGAAGTGCAACTATAAACTTTCAACCAAAAATATTCTATTTGACCTAAAACCATTGTCATGTTTCCTCCATGGTTACTTTACAGTAGTAGTTATCTGTAACAATTCTTATCTTGACACACAACTGCTACAACACGTGACATGCAACAATTATGTATGGCTACGACAAAATAGTAACAAGTATCATGCATGAGTGCCTACATCATGTTACACAATCAAACCAACATGTCATCAACCTGAAATACTTTCAACAAGTTTCTACTGTTTCATTGAATGGTGTGACTGACTATCTCACTATCTGTTATCTTTAGACAAATGTAATGCAATGAGACTTGACTTTATATTTCTTAGTCCAACATTGCTTGGGTGAAAAACATGCTTTTTGCCCCAATTTTGCGCACTGCAGAAGAGTAATGCAATGATGCCTAATAGCCGTCCTACACTTGCAGCAATCATTACATTGTGATACCTTCTTGCTGCCAGACCAAACTTTAAAAGTTTGCATCAGCAGTGTTTTGTATTATAGGACACATTCACTAACATGTGGATTAGGTTTGCACCTAATACAATTAATTTTTCATTTCCAGGGTCATACTTTTCACAACATATCCAGGAATTCACAGAAATGAAGCTTGTTCTTGTATTAATCTGCATGACAACATTGCAGCTGTTCTGGATAAATGGATAAAGTCTAGGTAATAAATTTCTTAAGTTAAGTAGAATTCTAATTATTGTACCATTTATGTAGTGCACCTCATCAGGGCAGTCACAGAGAATTCTATGAAGCAGTGTCTTACAACTTGTATCAAAATAGAATTTTATCTAAAGGATATCTCATGATACAAGTAAAGAAGTTTCCTATAACTTAAATACAAATTCACTAGATTGTGCATAATGTCAAAATTAAATGTAGCTATTCAATTTTTGTACACATTTAGGGGGACAAGGAAAGACAGTTTTGTGGAAGAGATTGTTTTCCATACAAGCATTGGGTTGCTGGAAACTTACCAACATTATCAGAGAGTCCCCAATCACTTCTAGATAATATTGTTGTTGTGGTTGGTTCTCTTTTGGAATTCAAGCAGAATGAAGAAGTCATAATATTCCATTTGCTACAACCAATGATTAGATGTACGTGAAACATTTGCATGTAGTTATCTTCACCTATTTTCTCTGTCTGCTAATTGTGATATAGGTTCTGGAATAGTGGCTAACGCATCTGAGCAGTGCTGTTTGGTGAAGTTAAGTGACAAAGGCTCATCTCCAATACGCAATTTAGTTCAGGATATTACAAAGGTATAAATAGTAATCATCAACTCTATTAAGTAATGATCAGACTTGTAATCTAAACTACATATGTGAATTTAGGACAAATCACTGGATATCTGCCATCATTTTCTATGTGTCAGAAAGATGCCAAAGTCATTGATAAAATTTCCAGTTCTCATATGCATCACTGATCAAGAAATTGCTGATGATCTTACAAACAGTGTCTCCAAAACTTCGCTTTTACGAGTAGCCATTGAAAAGTATGATTGTAATATCTTTTATTGTGTATACTATAAGATCTTATTTCACTGCATGTTGTGAAATTGTACAGGATCTATGTTTGTCTGTGTGCAGCTGATTCATATTATTTTGCTACAGGGACAAAGAAAAGATGATAGTGGTCAGAGAAGAAATTGACAGACATAATGTTAAGCAGTACCTTATAGTGGACCTTGAAAGAGATGTAATTCAAGTTAAGGTCTCAACTAATAACTCACACAGGCTCAAAGTAGTATTACAAGATATTGCTTGGTTAAAATATGTGAAGCGACTGAAAAGTAAAGCTACTGGACTAACTAAAGTGAACTACACATGTGATGCCAGCAGTGGTGAGTTGTTGCGCTGCAATGATGTTAATGATAATACATTTTAATAATGCACAATGCCATTATTGAAATTTACTATCATTAACATCACTGCAGTCATTTCATGGCCACCACCTTTGATTTCACAACTTGTTTCACCCAGGCTTTTGAAGGCTGCACCCTTTTATACATCTTGACTGTTTTTACATAGATTTCATTTCTTTTTGTATTTTAAATGTCCCATAACCCACCACAAGCTAGTTTTGAGGCTTGTTTTTACACACATCATTGTTCTTATCTACAGATACAATAATGATGACAAACTAGTGCTCTGCCGATACAGAAAAATACCTACCAATCTGATACAAAAGCCAAAGGATCTAGCTATGCAATAACAAATTAGCTAATACCAAAATACTGATTATCACTCTTTAATTTTGTGCTTGCTTGTTCATGGCTACGGCTATATAAAAAGTGCCTTTATTTATTTGCAATAGTGCATGTTTTGCAACAAAAGTAAATTCATTCCAAGTTTGGTATGCACGATTGTACTATTTGTCTATATACGTATTAGGATTTTTTGTAGCGACTGTTCTATTAGATTATCTCAATTTTTCATGCTAAATGTGATGAGTTGCATTTGCTCAACTTTTAACAAAGCAAAACCTGCACTTTAATTTATGTTGTCAAAAGTTTTGCTAGCATAGGACTTTATTATGAAGATTATAATGATGACAATTGGCACAAGTGGGTCTGTTCTACCCTGCCTATCAGTACTAAAATAACTAGAATTGTTTGTATTTAGCTGTTATGTACTGTTTTTGTGTTTGTTTGTGCAGTTGTGTTGTATATGTATTACCGGTAGCTCTGGTAATTACCAAGATAGTAAAAAATCAACCAAATCAATTGAAGTAAATCAGCTACCTATCATGCTTTTAATTTTATTATCTGTTATGCCATGCTGCAATGTTAGAAATCAGCCTATTGTGGCTGTGCTGCCTTAGGTCCCATGTTTTGCTAATAAATTTCATTTAATCACTTTGTACATAAATGATATGATTTTCAGGTATTTGATCCACTTTTTAATGTTGTCTGTAACATTTTGCCACTACTGTGTTCTATTAGAACAGTCATGTCAACTACATCCTGACTGCTCTATTAGAGTAACTGACTTTTCATTTAGAGTATAAGTTTATCACTTCCTGTAGTGTGCATTTTTATTAGCAAGGATTATACTCCCATTCTAACTCCCAGTATTAACAATCCTTAGACTTCTCACAGGACAGATAGAGAACATCTATCTGTCATGCTAGGTTTGGCAAGTATTTTGCTACATATGACAACTATACAAAGTGAATGCTCCTCTTTATTGTTAATGTTAGCTAATCTTTACTGCTATAATCACTGATGTGCTGCTTTAAATTTACAGAAAGGCCATTGTTGGATCCTAACTTTATTGCACACAAAATTGATATAAGGGCTTCATCAGAATTGAGCCCTGAATACTGTGCAAGTCAGTGTGTATTGCAGTTTACTCAACCTGGTAGATACTGGAAACCAGCTGTACATGATGACTGCCACCTAGACATAATGTTACCCTTCAACCACAAGTTTACAGCTATTCAACTGAGAGGTACAGCTTTATGACTGCTACACACTCACTCAATACATATTTAGATCTTTAACATAGATTTTTACATGGTCACCATCAATATTTTTGACAGCTCATTTCTTGCTGAATGTCCTGTTCACAGGGGCATACTAGAATTTAGTAATGACATTCTTTCAACTAGCTACTCATGGCTGAATTTGTATGGATATCGTGGTAACAGATACTATGTATTGCAGGGGATGCACAATACGAGCAATATGTTGAACATCTTGACTTTATGGGTCAAATTATGGAGTCTCAAGAAGCAGAGCTGGAGCCAAGTGGTCAAGTAGTGGTGGAAACTATGAGTGGAGGAACAAAGAGTGTCGCTGCTAAAGAAGTCGTGCTGTCCTTGCTGAACTGTGAAGAGTTTGCTGAATGCAAATTTAGATTTATGCAAAAGTTAGGAAAAGGTATGCAATGGTATGTGATGGGTTAGTTGAATGTAAAAGGTATGGTGGGTGACCTCCAGTATACCTGTGTATTTAATCACAATAGTTTATGTCTGGAATCCAATAGGTACTCTGAAATTACAGACACTTCCTTGAATAGAACACAGTTAACAAAACACTCTAATAGAACAGTCACTTATGTACAGGAGGGCATAAGGTCCTACATATACTTTTCTTGCATAGAAGACTTGTGAATTCACTATTTGAATACTCATACCATTACTTTATTCTTACATTTTAAAATTTCTTGTAGAAATGGAAGCAGTTGGAGATCTTAATGTAGATTCATTTGACAGACCACAAGCTAACTGTCATCAAATTATGGATGGCTGGATCGAAGTGATTATGGATAATGACCCTACTCCAACCTTCACCATGGAGATCTCATTCAAATATACAGTCTTTCTGAAACATTTGCAATTTGAAGGTACATCCATGTGATTGCATGGGGAGACTAGCAAACATCACTTATTGTTCTTTAGGCAAGCGACGTAACAGTACTAGTGATTGCAAAGCAAAACTTACATTGAAATATATATCAGATTGGAGGGTAGAGTCAATGGAAGGATGTTCATCGGTGTGGCCGTGTAAAAGAGAATTGTCTATTCCAATGAAAGCAGCTCGGGTTCGCATAAGACCCACCAGGTATCATAACTTACCAGCTCTCCAACTTCAGCTATATGGAAATCCAGTCTGTGAAGGTTTGTCTGTATGCAGCAAATAGCCTGGTTAAATAGTGGCATTTGGTCCACTTTATTATTGTCACTGATATCATTTCTGATGTCACAAAGAAAGATGTTGTATAACTATATGCACAGGTAAAGCCATTGAAGTTTTTGAACGCGAGCAAGTTACATTCTATTTCTGCAATGAGATGGACAAGGGACTTTTCTTCAATGTACTTTGCTTAGAAGAAACAGGTATAGCTATATGTAGCAACCAGATAAACATGTAATGTACAATGTTACTCTCCTGGCATCTATTATGAATTAATTTTGCCTACTGTGTTATGCTGCAGTGCTCAAAAATTCTGTCGCCTCTGTTTGGTTTGAAATTTGTACCTGTGCTTTTTGCTTGTATAAAATTGACTGTTACATGTATGTGAAAATTATATTAATATACTCTAATAAAACAGTCATGTTGCCTGACTGCTCTTTTAGAGTTTAACATAAGCAGCAATACACTGTAAAAATTAGTAGTGGATTTCACTAATTTCTGCCACAATACTCACTATTTTTGTGCAGTGATGTTCACTGCTTTTGTAGTGACCTTCACTACTCTTTTGTTTGCATTCATAATATCAAAAGGTGAACAGTTACTCTCCAATTGAAATGGCCATGTTTTCATTGTATTAAGAAAACATGCATGTTTCACCAATACTAACCATACATGGGATATAATTTTAAGCACATCACAATCGACAACACACATATGTAGCACAGACTCTATGTAGACTTACAAATACTCAAACAATATATTTATTTAATCTCATACTACATGCATGTTGTTGATGTACCGGTCCAATCCGTTATTATAACTTGTTGTTTACAAAGGTTCTATTGAAATGTTGCTGTCAGAATATGTTGACCCTGGTCTATCCAAGAAAAGGATTATGGAAGTTTTTATCCGAGAAGGTATGCATCCTGGTCACGTAAAAGTGTACATGCCACACTGCCAGTTGCTTGGTGACATCTGGTTACAGGTCATGAGTGCACCAATACTATTGACAACTATAAAATCTACGTTAGCCAGAGGAAACCAGTGTTAGATACCTTGTTGCAAGACTCTCTGTTAGATTATAACAAGCCAGCTTCATACAGTGTGTATTCATTTGGATCTCCAGTGCAATTGGTAGGTATAAAACTTTTTATCAGTAATAAAAAGTAAATTCTTTCTAATGTGGTCGTAAAAGTGGCCCTCCTACTGTATAAAATGCCAAAATATGTTAATGTAAATTTTGCAAGCATTATCACACAAATTACTCTGTTAAGAATTAATTCCAACTTTTTTCTAAATTTTAACTTATTTCTAAACTTTATTGGTTAGGAAGAAATAAACTATTTGTATATACCTTGAAACATGTAGCTAGCCCACACACTGTTGATCGAGCTTCACGACATTATTTCACAATGATTCTTGTATTTTAGGATACTGTGACAAAAGATCCATGGGCTATTACTGATATACCAATTCACATCAAAAGTAGGAAATACAAGAGTTAGAGTGCTGCAAACTGCATACATTGTTATAATAGATAACAACATATGTAGAGATACATACACACACTATTGCAGGCATTGTTTGTTTTTTTGTTGTTATTTTTAATCTGGAACATCCAGATTTTCAATATGTCCTATAGGCGCTTTTAGCTTCTTTCCACGATGTTTATGTTTGTGTTCAATGTTAACTTTTCCACCCTCCAAAACAGGCTGTTCATCGGGATAGTTGTATGAGATGTTGAAGTATTCTTGTAATATGGGGATATTCTCTACAGCCAAATCATAGAAGTCTTTCCTGATTCCAAACCACACTGGAAAAAAATAAAGATCCACCTTTATAGTATGAAACTAAGACAGGTATGGGGCCAAAGAATTTTAAGTACATGGACATCATACTATGGGTAGAATACTTAAAAGTATAGTACGAGTACTTTCAGTATTGGTGAATTACAACTTTAAAGGAAATATAAATAATGCCAATATCTCTATTGTAAGCTGAACCTTTTCTGGTATCTGGATTTTAGGATCTATATTGCAAGTAAAAAAATGTACTTCTCAAGTACACACAGCTACTTAGTATGGACCATATTTTATTGTGGGTCATAAATTTGTATATACACCCTGTAGCACTTACATGGATTTCCTGGATGCCTGGTAACAGTACTGACCATCAGTGCTAATAGAGCAATATGAAGTGGGATAAACACAGTAGTGAAATCAATATCATTGTGATCATCCAATGTTCTTACTAGCAATGACTACAATAAAACACAACAATGTATTAAGTGTAGTGACAAAAACACAACCCACAGCTACACAACAGGCCATCAGATATGTCCAAAAAGGGACCACACTTAATGATCAGAAAAGTGGTAAGTAAACCAGAGGAGGGGGCCACACCATTTTCAAAAGTTTATTTTGGCCCCCACACTTTTGGTCGGGTTGAAAATATCAGCCAAAACAGAAATGCATACTTCCATATGAGAAGTCATTTAACTGGAGCCTGTTGTGAGAAATCAAACAGTGATGCCACATTTATGGCATTACATGATGGCAAAGATTTAGTTTGAGGTGATAACAGACCTACTATTGACTTCAGTTCCATTTGAACACTTCTGTCCACATTGCAAGTTATTCCATGGTAGTTTTTAAAGCAAACAAGCTTTATGGATTACCCACAACCAACCAATCACTAGAAGTCACTACAATCATACAGCTTATCTGAAGAAGAGTTTTAGCTTCACTTCACATGTAATGCGGAAATTGTAACATGGACGGAATTGTTCAAATGGAACATTAAGAATGTAGTCTCACTGTAGTATACGAACGTCCCAGAGTTGCTGACTACTCACAACTGAAAAATAGTGTGAAGACCTTTTATTTCAACATAGACATATACAAGGATTCTGAAAAGAAAGTTGACAACCGTGACTGTAATTTGGTATTCACTTTATCTACATGTTTGGGAATACCTGCTAGAGCAGACGTCCCAGGTATAATGGGAAATTAGTAAAACATGGAATTGCGGAATAACGAAATAAGCAAAACTTATCTTTTGCAGATTGTACAAATAGTTACACGCTCTATAGCAATCATACTTTATTTACACCTTGCAACAGCTCTACATGGCACGCCACGGTGATGGATAGCTAAACAGCAACTGGGATAGCTATACAGCAGCTGAGCGAGCATTAAATGGGACAAACGAGCACACAACCAATCACCTTAGAACGATCTACCTTCGCTAAACTTACTTATCTATACTCCTTAGTTGATATAGCTACAAAACACCAAGACCTAGATCTATTCTTAGGTTAAACTAGCTGCCCTTCATGTGCATACGACCGAATTTGTTAGAGTCACACTAGAGTTTAGTAGGGAAGTCCAGTGGTTGTGTGTCTTTAAATGGATTTCAAAACTCTTCAGGTTTGAATCAAGAGTGTAGGTAAGTAAAGTTAGTGAAGGTAGATCGTTCTAGGGTGATTGGTTGTGTGCTCGTCCCATTTAATGCTCGCCAGCTGCTGTTCTATCCAACGCCGTGGTGCACCATGCAGAGCTGTTACAAGGTAAATAAAGTATAATTACTATAGAGCATATAACTATTTGTACAATCTGCAAAAGATAAATATTGCTTATTTCGTTATTCCGTATTCCGCGTTTTACTAATTCCCGGTATAATGTTTCACTTTGCAGATAACAACTGATACTTTCATAATCCTTGTAGTAGTATGTAAAACATAAAGAGATGACCTTCACCTAAACCATGATTTCTCACGTGGTATACACATGCATCAAGCGCATGTAGTAGGTGTAGGGGATACAGAGAGAATTGGGGAATCAAACAAGTCACCAAAAACATTACCTATCAAATTTATGGTGATGCAATTTGGCACATTTCAAAGTAGATGGATCACATACAGTTTTGTTGCGAACATACCACAAACCTCTGTAGCAGCCATTAGCATGACAGGGAGTGAACAGATATAGTTATGCAGTGTAGCTGTAGGTTATTAGCTACAGTGGGTAAGTATGAAATTGAGCTACAGGAGCCCTATCAATGTGTCTGCATGGTTAGTTTGTGGTACCGTATTGCCTCGAATTACGGCCGGTCTCGTATAAACGCCGGGTTTCATTTAGTAGCCGGGGGGTAAAAGCACAACTACAGAAATAAACTCCGGGGTCTCGAATAAACGCCGGGTACTTTTAAGTTTCTAATAAATTTGGGCAGTACCACCTGGTTTGCACCTGATATCGAATGGCAAAGCGGAAAGCTTCTTATGATATTACCTTCAAGTTAAAAGCTGTAAAGTTTGCCGAAGAACACAGTAAGGAAGGTTCCGCACGACATTTCAATGTTGATGCCAAACGAATCCGTGAATGGTGTAAGCAAAAGGACTCATTTACAGAACAAAAGAAGAAAGGCAACAGCTCTCGAAAAAGGCTTACAGGAGCCGGCTGAAAAGTAGACGATGTTGAAATGGAAGAAGAGCTTTTCGATTGGATTGTTGAAATGCGCGGACAAAATCTTCGGATTTCGTTGAGGATGATACAAATAAGGGCCAAGGAATTGTCCAGTTCTGATTGCTTTAAGGCAAGTCGTGGGTGGTTGTATCGCTTTCTGAAACGCAAGAACTTATCTTTGAGGAGGAGGACTACTTTGGCTCAGTCAACACCAGCTGATTGCATTCCAAAGCTGGTAAATTTTGTCCTTCATTTACGACATCTTATGATAAAATCCAGCTTTAGTGAACAAAATATAATTGCCATGGATGAAACTGCATGCTGGATGGACATGCCATCAGACACTACCGTCACATTTTCTGGTTCACGTTCTGTGCCTCTGAAGACGACTGGAAATGAAAAGAACCACTTCACAGTGGTGTTATCAGCTAGGGCTAGTGGCATGAAGTTGAAGCCTTTTATAGTTTTTAAAGGAAAAGGTACTAGGTTGATCAAAGCACTAGAAAAGATCCCTGGTATTGTTGTCCGATTCAGTGCGAATGGCTGGATGAACGATGCGCTTACAGTGGACTATTTGCAAAGCATTGTTGGTGCACTAAGCTTTGGTCAGAGGCTCCTTGTTTGGGACTCGTACAAGTGTCACATAAGCAGTACCGTCAAAGCAGAGGTTTCTCGATTGCGACTCAAAACAGCAATTGTGCCAGGTGGTTGTACAAAATACATTCAAGCCCCTGATGTGGTATGGAATGCAGCTTTCAAGAGCAAAGTTAGGAGTCGGTATGATGCATGGATGGCTGATTCAGCTGGTCACCAATTCACACATGGTGGCAATTTGAAGGCACCTTCCAGAGTTTTGCTTTGTGAATGGATAAAATCTAGCTGGGCGGAAATTTCCTGTGAGACCATACCATATTCTAATCATGTTCAATCATTAATATAAATTATTGATTTTTGCCAATAACAACATGCATACATTTCAGTCAATCTTTGTCAGTATCAGCCTCTGCAAGGAGCTTCTTTAGTTTTTTTACATGCTTTGAAGGCCCACAGTAAATATATTTGCAAGGTACTTCTAGGCCTTTTCCTTTCTTCCTTCTTCCAGTAATATGACAGTATACAGAGCCCCCATGTGAAATAAAACGCCACGTGATAATTGCAAAATTTTCTGGAATGTGGCCTACTATCTGGTGATCTTTAATTACAGCTACGGCGAAATCATCACATGGATTGCTGTACTCTTGTTCGAGGTAGAGTTGCTCTCCTATTACTGGTGTCCATACTGTTTTATAAACATGGTGGCCTCGAACCACGCTATAGATTTCGTAGTCTGCTTCACTTCATAGTCTACTCGCTTCACTCGTCTCACCAGCTGCCATGGTCTTCTAAACTCACCAGAGCTAATAAACGCCGGTCTCGTTTAGTAGCCGGGGTTAAAAGTTGCTTGAAGGAAATAAACGCCCGGGCGGTAATTCGAGGCAATACAGTAATTGGTTATGGCTAGCCTTGGGCCCCCACACTCTGAAAATCATTCCTACACCCCTGAGTAAACAGTAAACCATAAAGATGCATACATTGTACACCAGTGAGCATGTAAAATAGACACAAGTATAAATTAAGGATTTTAAGTTCAATTAGGGATCATAGAAATAAAAAGTAGTGAAACAAGGTAAGTTGCCTACACCTGAAGATATACTGGTGGGCATTAAATCCTTATATCCACAACTGAATCAGGGATTACATTTTCCACTAGCTAGTATATCTTTAGATGTAGGCAACCTCCCTTGTCAACTACTGTACTTTTTATTTCTATGATCCCTAATTGACTTAAATTCCTTATACTTGTCTGTTTACTTTTTTGTAACATTATAATAACTGGTAAACTCACGCACACACATTAGAATGGCACTAGGCTTACTGTCTTCACCTGAACGTGCACCTCAAATATCAATTACTGAAATAGCGAAGTGGCCATTACACTTTGTTTTCAGCTATGTTCAGCCAATTACAAATACTAGGAGAAGGACCTCTGCAGTGAATCAAACACAACTAAAAATTCATACAATTCCCCAATCCTGTCAAACGTAGAGAAGTCATCACATGGCGCTACCACAAATTGACACCTTGCAATGCCAGCAAAAATAAATGGGATAAAAAGGAGGACACAGGTAAGTTCATGAAGCATGCATTGTACGTACTCTAGCTGGTATGCCAAAAGGCACCAGTCGAACTGAAGCAACGTCAAACAGTGAAAAAATCAAGGTTGTATAGCCTTAGCCATTATCGAGTTACACTTGTCTGAAGGCATGAGTCAATCAGTTAGTAGAAAATTCCACTAAACAATTTTAGCAACTTTTGGAAGTATTTCAGGTTGTACTGAAGGCACCATTGTGCTTGGTTATACCTAACCAATGCTGCCAAGATGCTGTGAAGGTATTGTGAGGCTGGTTTTAGGGTGGTATTTTTGACCAGAAAAGCCCAAACTTTCATGATCCCAAATATACAGTACTATCGTACTGTATGATTAAATATTCTAATAGAGCAGTCATTTACTAGTGGTTTCCATTATATACATCACTTACCAAGAATACTGTGACACACACAGCTACGATGCTACCACACACGATAACTCCCAAATCTGGAAGTCTCCTCTTCTTGATCTCCTGAGGGTTATCAGCTGTCACATGTAAGGCCACCAATACTAATCCATACACAGGCAAGCCAACAAAAAACACCACTATTAGAATCCATGTTGGTATTAGCACAACCTAAAACAAGTACACAAGAATGATAATAAACCAAATAGAATCAAATGATGTTGCAACTCACAGCCCATGTCCATTCAACTAGCTCATCCAACCGTATGCCAAGGAAAACCAGTTGTAAAATATTCAATATTCCCAACAACTCCAACTAATGAAGAAAAAGTTATTGGAAACATCACAATGACAACAGAAAGGTACAATACCGTACTAGTGAGAAACTGAAATGGGAAAAATGTTCTTAGTCTAAATACAATAGTATAATGATTTTAGTCATAGAGGCAATTTCAAAAAAATCAGTTATTCAAATCATACAAAATTTGTGTTTCTACATACGTGCATGTGTATGTAAGAAATGCAATTATTTATACTACCTCCACGCCTCTACGTCTCCAACAAGACCAAATGCAGGCAAAGATACAAAGCAAGCACAAAAAGTATGCTGGAGTAAATATAGCTCTCCATTCGTGCTTTCCACTTTCTACATTTACAACAATTAGTATTTCCTGTAAGAACAGTATCCCTTGTAGAATGGATGATACTATAATAGCTTTGAAGTGTATTCTTTGGTCTTCATCTTCCCTACAGTAACCATATAACCTGTTACATATGTCCCTTAAATGAGTAGCATTCATGTATTTAAAATCATGGCAATTAGAGCCTCTAAATAATAATTAAATGTATCAGCTGACTGTTCTATTAGAGAATTGTGCCACGGAAAAGACATATATATGTACGTACCTTAATTCTCTCTTTCTTATAAAAGTAATGATTCCAACAATCAGACCAGCTATCCAAATGGCATTCCATAACCAGATTGAGAAGAACACAGCTCCATAATTCCACGTGATAATTTCATCCAACCGTAAGGACAACAACAATGAGAAGATCAGTAAACAAACATATACTACAAAGTTGCTGTAATAAACAAGAACATATGGTACATACAGTTATTAGAATACTGTACATTACAATTGCATTGCTATCATTGTAGAAGAGTGTTCTAAATTATTTAACAAACAGTTTGCCTATAAATGTCATCATAGTCATACCCATTAAACTATAGTGAAATTGTGTATTAAGGACATCTTCAACATGTTAAGAGATACTTTGGGACCACAAGTGTCCAGGTATCCTCCTTTTCCTGATTAACAGGTTCCACTGTATTGACACAACAGTCAAATAATGACCATAACAGCAATTGGCATCACTCATATGTTTATCAATTAATATTATGTATGTGACACATGGGTTAACTGTTACTTGATCTACCCTCTTCCAAACATGTACAAGTATGTACCAGAGGTTACATATACTTTTAGAATGCATTTAAACACTAACAAATGGTGGGGTACAAGATGTAGGTGAGTTATTTCTCAAATGTCTATACTTGCCATATGGTGTGTGTGCATGTAATCATATATCATCCACTATGTTTACCATTATGTCATCTCAAAGTGCTATGAGCTAAGCAGTGTTTTTAAACAATAGTCAAATACACGCAACCTGATGATACATTTATATGTGAAACATCTGTTAGTGTTCATATTCTCAGAATTTGTGTGATTAATTATAACACAACATATTGACATACTATATCACAACATACATACTTGAATATATATTGCACTTACTCCTAATACAGCTATTGTCAGATACTATATAGTCTTATATGACTACGCATTTCCGCACAGCACCAACTATGATTTCAAATAAGTGTGTTGTCCACACAGAGATACAAATCCGACCATAACCACTACTACAAGGGGACATTGATCACTTAGCCAAGCCAGGAAGTCAGGAATGACATAGGTTGTTAAAATATAAAATAACCGGCAGCACCTAGTTATAAAGGACCACCTGACATTGATTCCTCAACTAGTGCAAATTAAAGAAACACACTAAAGGCTTGCAAAACCACAATAGTACAGAACACAATACTTTTGTGTGGGTACTGACAAGTCAGAACAAAACACCACACAAAGAACCACTGTACCAGATATGCTAGCTGGCAAAGCTGTTGCCCATCAGGCACCATGGGAATGTATAACTGGATTTTGCCTGACGGGGGTGTAGCTAAGACCTACAACTTCCATGATGGGCATATATGCATATTGTACTGCACAACTAGGCAATCAAATCTGTTTATGTGCAAGTGAATGGTACAGTACATGAGTATTCGTGAAAACAAACAGAACACATGTAGGTCAGTAAAAGGATTGAAAGTCTTTTTACCACAGTTCAGAAGCATGGAGTGATCCCATGCATGACTAGTTAACGACGTTTGTTTGCCTTGTGTACAAAATTCGCCACCCTGATGAATTTCCCTGATCATATTACAACAAACAGCAACCACTACACAGACTCACGCACGTCACATTTATCTGGTACACACCTAGCATTGAAGTTCTGTAAAAAATCTTTGATATGCATCACGTTCCGAGTCACGTTCAAGACGACAGAACTATAATTGTCTATCTGACATCGCTCAGGTAATCCAGTGCCTGATCCAGTACGTTATGAAACGACCAGAAACTGCCACGGTTCGATACGGCTACTCATCCAAATTCTTACCAATGCTCACTATTCGATGGTGCACTTTATCTCGAATGCTTCGTGGAGCCGAGGAGGTTAAGACGGATGTCTGTGTTTCATGATGAAGTAGAAATTGAAGATTTTGAATATGATGAAGAAACGGAGACGTATTATTATCCCTGTCCCTGTGGCGATCAGTTTGAAATAACAAAGGTATACTGTGTCACTGTAAGTTTATTTCCCTTAGTCAGGGAAAACAGCATGAGCTAAGGAAGGCTGTTTTCAGCTGTGCCCTGAGAACACAATAAAATACAAGATACAGTACACATGTACACACAAAAGAAAATAGCTGCATCACACAGTACAATTTTCTAAATTCATTGACAGTCAGTCATTGACAGTGTAGTGAAAGTCATAAAGTACTGAGCAATTAATTAATAAGTAATTAAGGTTCCTGATGTCTTGATTGCTATTCCCATTGGTACAAAGGTGTAATGCACATGTACAGGGTAGGTTGGTTATTGTGATCAAAGTCAACAATAATGGTGTAAATTCGTGCCAAGTCAATGATCAAGGACAAAAAATTGAAATCTACAATTAAGCCCCTCCCCCTTCAGTAGTATCATAGATATTATATACTACGTACTATCTATGGTAGTATGGGCCAGTTGGTGATCAAGTGGATTTGGAAATTCAATGAAGTAAATTAAGTACCCTATTTTTGTGTAGCTGTATCCTTGTAGTGTTTTTGTATTTTCTGTATTCTCAAAATCTCTAAAGTTGGCTATGTCAAATATGGAAATAATCAAATCAATCATGTTGAGACTTTGACCTAGTGGTGTGCGATATCAGGATTTTTATTTCGATATGATATCGATACGATATTGGGGTAAATATCGAAATTTCGATGATTTTCGATAATTTTTAATTGTGTGGGTGGTGTAATTGCGTGGGCGGTCGATATTTATAAATATGCTTGAAATACAATTTACACACAAACTATTGCACAAAACTAATAATAAGCCTAGAAAACTGGTAGACAAGTTTTTAAAGTGGCTAGATAGTACTAGTCTCGTGTGGCCAGACCCTTTCCGCGCAGCCGCTTATCGATTGGAAATTATAAGCGCCGTGCTACAAGGGTCTGGAATAGTTCATGAACATGAAATTTTTCAACACGTTATTGGTGACAATTGATTGATTGAGTAACACCTAAGATACAAAGGTACAAAATGCAACATGTGTTTCTTTGAATCTTTAGTCTGTTTTGTTCAGCAAATCCGCTTAAAACCTTTCGCCTACTTTCCTTGTAACTCGAGATGAACTGAGCTTGTTTGTCTTTATTCAGCCGTACTTGTTGAAAATTCAGTAGTAGGTAGAAGGAAAAATCTACACGGGTCGATACTCGTCATCCCCAGAGGCCTTCTTGAGCTCATTCTTCAGTAATCAGATCACTTTGGCAATTAAGGGATCGCGTGAGCCAATTTACACTCCCCAACCACTGGAGATTGTAGATTTTTTTAAATACGTGAACTATTCCAGACCCTTGTAGTGCGGCGCTTATAATTTCCAATCGATAAGCGGCTGCGCGGAAAGGGTCTGGAGACTAAGATAGTACAGAACCAACCTTCATTTCTAGCGTGATTGTGCAATCACACACTAAATGCTGTAGATTTATCGAAATATTCTTCGATATTTCGATAATTATCGCAAAATATTACCATTTCGATAAATATCGAAATCTGCTAAAGCAGTATCGAAAATCGATACGATATCGACAAAATTATCGCAAAATCGATATTTTTTCGATATATCGCACATCACTACTTTGACCATGGTTGCAGATCTACAGAATTTAACTCCTTTAGACATATTAATACTTCATAGCTGCTAGTTAGCGATGCAGGAGATGTAGTGTTAACTAGTTCAAACAAGCCCATTGCAACAGCACTTGCTATCCAATTGTACAGTACCTACTACATGTGCCACTCTTTGTTCTTGTAGTAGTAGCAGTAGTAGTATAAACAAACTTCTTATGCTTACAGTTCAGATAATTATTTTGTTTTTATGATGCATCTCATTAAAAGTGTACTTGTAGGGTCTTGTGAAAGAGCAATTGATCTAAATGTTTGTTGTGAAGAGAGTGGGTGAGAGACAAATATAGCACAAGGTGAAGCTGAGTGCTATATTTTTTGTATAGCGTGAGCAAGCAATATTAATACTTTAACAGAACTTCAAGTTTCAAGCTGGAGCTTGAGCGAAAGTGAAACGATCAACTTTGTTCTGGATATGGATGTACCTTGAAGACCCTCTGGAGTGCTTTTTTGTCAGGTGTTTTCTTCTCCAGTTAATCATCTTTGCCATCTCAATTTTAAGGTTGGGTGCTGCATAACTAATTCTTCTGCTTACACGCACAGTGCTATATCTAAGCACTGGTCGCGTACACTGTTCTGTATGGCAAATTTTTGCTTTGATCTTTCATTCCAAAGTTCTTAATGGCTGTTATAACTAGAAGACAAGATTGCAGGGCATATCATTAATTCACTTCATGATTAACAAAGCTGCCACTGTACACCACAATTTGTGCATCGTTATTGGCCATGGGCACACTTAAATTGTGTAGTCACATTTTCTTTTTTTTTCAACATTACTGCAGTCTCAATTGGAAGATGGTGAGGAGGTAGCCACCTGTCCCAGTTGTTCACTGATTGTTAAAGTGATCTATGACCCTGTAAGTTAATGTGATGGGTGTATTATTGTATCTTACATATGTTCACCACATTCAAGATAGTGCAATAAGTGGAGGCCTTTGTGAACAGCACCACACTTATTTTATCCAACAAGTAGGTGTTCCCTCTTGATTACTAGGTATTATTATTGTCACTGTTAATTCTCACATGTGAAACCTTTTTTGCAACAAGGATACCTTTACTTTGCACTAAATTATCATGTACAGATGCATTTTTATGTCGGGTGGTCCAGTCTCTCGAGTCTCTGATATGCGCACACACACACATTGCATTACATGCGCACCTGATATACATGTATGTATCTATGACAATTAATTAATATATTTGCTGTCTTTCACTGTAGGAAGACTTTCTAGAACAGACTACAAGAATAAAGCAAAAGACTGTTGGAATGGAATTGGCATAAAAAAATTCACAAGTGTATATTTTATAAATAAGCAATATGACTGAGTGAAAGGCAACACGCATACAGTCTGTACAGGATAAATGATCTATTGCTAACAGAAATATAACTTCAAAATGTCAGAAGAAAATGTGTGATTCACCACCTGGTGGCTTTCTGACTTTAGTTGATGGACGAGGATTAGCATCATCAGTAGCAAATGGCTTCTGAGGTGTATACTCTTTTTTAGGCTTACTCTCTTCATTGTTCTCATCTTCAACACCATAAGGAGTCTTAGTTTTCACCTAAAATGGGATAGAAAATAAGAATACAAGGTCTATTAAATTGTGCCTAATTGCTCATTGGAAAATGTCCAGCTGCATGTATCGATTACCAGATAGTTAGCATAAATGCAAGTTATAGAATCTCCCGTAGATTTATAATAGGGCAAAGATGAATTCATGGAAATTCTACAAATTTTTCCTCTTGGTTAATTCTTTAAATCTATTCACTGCCACATCTTACATTTCTTACCAAATGACAACACTTGAGTGGTTTATCTATGGTGTGAGTGTGCATGTGTCAAACTCTACATGCTGTATGCAAACTGTGAAACCAATCATCCATTACTATTTTTTCTTGGTGTTCTTAGTGGACAATGGTCCTTGTGAAGAACTCTATATATATATATATTTTACAGGAAGCATATACAGAAACAACAAACAATATGCAATGATTAATGGCCATATTTTTAATTGAAAGAGCCAGAATTGGTCCTACTATAAAGTGAGGATCTTCAAAGATTAAGTAGAGTAGAGAAGTAGTTAGTGAAGTAGACAGTTGAATTATGCAGTACCTGCACAGCAAGAGTTAACTATTTTTTATTAAAAGTTTAAGGAATTTTAGGATCATAGAAAAAAAAGTTAGGGTAACAAGGGAGGTCGCCTACACCTGCAGATATATTAGTGAACATTTAATCCCTAACTTAGACTGAATTAGGGATTAATTGTTCACTAGTATGATCCTAATCGAACTTAAAATTCCTAATTTTTCCTTAAACTTGCTTTGTTTACTTTCTTTGAAACATTACTATGACTGGTGTGATCCCACAAATCTACCGCATCAAAAGAAAGGATGGCGCCAGAATTAATGTTTTCATATGAGCTATCAAGTATTGCTTCGAAAGTGTAGTGGTCACTACGCTTCACTTTCAGCTACGTTCAGCCAGTTACACAGTGCTACAGACAAAAAACAGTAGCAGAGGACTCCAAGAAGTGCCTCTGCAACAATCCAGTCACCACGAAAATACAATTCGCATGCCCCCAACTATCAATTACTGCCTCGAAAGTGCAGCAGCTTATGTTCAGCCCGTTACAAAGCATCACAAATGAAGAACAGCGTTAGAATCGTATCTGCAATCAATCCAGTCACCGCAGAAAACACAGACGATTCCCATTTACAAACGTACTGTAGGGAAACCATGCATTGGACAACCACAAATCAACACCTTTGGCTATCAGCAAAAAGAAATAGGACACAAAGGAGGAAAAGGTAAGTCCATGATGCGTGCATTGTACGTACTGCAGTATGCCAAAAGGCACATCTCGGGACAAAGCGACGTCAAACAATGAAAAAATCAAGCCCATAGCCTTAGCCATTATCCAGTTACACTTGCCTGAAGGCATCAGGCAGGCAGGCAGTAGAAAATTCCATTGAATACTTTAAAAAAAAATTTTTTTGTAACAATTTATTGGAAGCCTTTAGGATCATACTGAAGGCACTTTTGGGCTTGGTTATACCTAGCCAATACTGCCAAGGTGCCAGGATGGAGTTGTGAAGCTGGTTTTTGGGTGAATTTTTGGCTAGGAAAACTCAAATCTCCATGATCCCTAATATACAGTACTACTGTAATGTATGATGAACTCTAGATATTGTGCACAGCAACGTAGAGAATGATCCACAATTTCATGCCTCAATGCCTAAAGAGTTTACACAAGTCACAAACACATCAATGCGTCTCCACTGGGATGCTTACAAAGTGTAACTATGAAGTAGTAAAATCCTTAGAAGACAGCTTATTCCACTACTCATATTCAGCATTACTGTAGTAAAATGACTGAGCCGAGGTTCTTTGCTAGCATGATTTACCATATACCCAGAAGTTTTCGCAGTATGCATTTTTCATAGTGTTCACGGTTATTAAAGCTATTGTGAAATTTTATCTAATGAAAATTTACACTGTACTGTATGTGTTCTGCGAATTTCAACTCACCTTAAGCTTACTGATAAAATTAGAATGGCTACTGTGTGATACTATAAAATTAGAATGGCTACTGTGTGATACTGTTTGTAGACATATGTGGACTCTCCATTCCTGAAATTAATATGGGCATGGCTCATGAAAAAAGCTGACCTACTAAACAGAGACTGCTGCTAGCTTTACACAATTATGTAACATTTGCCTTCTAGTTTTGGAAAGATGTGGGGCTATTCCAGAAATAGGATTCCTGTGAGTGTCCATTTTAGCACCAATGTATCTTGCTATAAAATACGCTTGATACATGTTTAATTTTGATTGTGGGTTTACTCACGTGAGTCATATATGGCCTGATAGAAAATATAATGGTAAATCGAATGGAAGTTGTTGCAAAGTGATAGGAGCAACCACCATCGAGTTATCAACCAGTTTATAAAGTATGTAAAGGGTTCGCTGGTTTCCTTACCAAAAAGTTATTCACAGCTAGTTTTGGCCTCACCATTTAGTGTTAGGGTAAAAACCTAGTTATCATTTTAATCCTTGTTACATCACAAGCAAAACGACGTAAATCGCTTTATGCATGCGTATTTATTAAGTTTAAATCTAGTCTTTGGGTTTAAGGGTTAACAGAGCCCTTTCTACTCATAAATTCACATCATTGCAAAGTACAGATGTAGAACTCAAGTCCCTGCCATTTCTAAAGGCATTGGGCTCATGTAAAATGTACATGTGTACGTATCCTCCCCAACCCTCCATTCCAGTTCAGTAGTCCAGTACAGTGATTAGACACTATCACAACCTAGTGAGATATATAGCCTGTTAAATGAAGGGATGTAGTCAACATGCCCAGTCTTTGTAGGCCCTGTCACAAACTGTATTACATGTATAGCAGGCCTAGAGTCTTGTAACTCTAGCATGCTAGCAAAATCAGCCATGACATAGTAGAGATAGAGTTTGAAAAAAAAGAGTACAGAATTCATTACTACCTTTGGTTTCCACTACAAACCCACCCACACAACACAACACAACACAAGCACATCAAACATCTTCTCTCACTTGTGGTGATCCCTTCTCCTTAGCAGCATCAACATCTGCCTGAGTACCATACGGCTTGGATGGCGTATACTCCTTAGATGACTTGTTAGAAGTAGCCTCGTCGTCACCTTCAACAGCATATGGTGACCTGGACACAGTCTTCTGTTTGGTTGGTGGAGAATCATCCCCAAATGTTATGGAACTCCCACCACCAGGAGGCCTCAATACTCTATAGCAGTTGTAGTATACATAACCGTATTAAAGCGGTAGGCCAAACAGCCTAATTAATTTGTGTCAAGATTATATAGGTACACACTTCACTATGCTGTTTCATGTATTTTCAACAAACAACTCACTTTGTGCTAGGAACTTTACTGGTCATCTTATTTCCAGACTGTTACCGAAAAGTCGAGAAGGTTCTTGCCGAGATTGTTGCTGACACGACCATATGTTTGTGATGTCACCAGCACCACAAAAATTAATTGCTTAAGTATCACGTGCTATGTGCTTTTTAAGTAGTATTTAACGTCTTCTATTAAACGTGTGTGTAAGTAGTTTCTTAGTTTTGATTTAGTATAGATTTATTAATGTATAAGTAGGTTTAGTAAGACATAGTGTACTTATTTAACGTAAACGTTGTCACGTTGAGGTTGAGTTGGATCAGCAATTCGTAAAAAAATACGTTCTACTTGATTTTACAATCGCTCTGTACTAATTGCTCATTCAAGATGTCTACTCCCGCCAGAAGAAGACTAATGAGAGATTTTAAAAGGTTCGGCATGGTAGGCTTTAATTAGGGTAGATGCCTATTATACATTTTAGACTACAAGAAGACCCTCCTGCAGGTGTGAGCGGTGCCCCAACAGACAATAATATTATGCTGTGGAATGCCGTAATCTTTGGGTGAGTGTATATATGTGTGTGTGTGTGTATCTGTGTAGAATCAACTAGGGTATGTGTGTGTGTGTTTGTGGAGGTACTGTGGATTGTGGGGGGATTTGTTGCTGGGTTTTCATATGGAAGAAATTTGATAACCACATTTCCTGATGTGAGTATGGTATGTAAACATTGCATGACTTGGCAACATGATGTAATGCATTGATTGATATTCATCCTACTGACTAGTGTACAAATTGAGATGGTATAAAGTAATTCTGCCATCTTTGCTTAGGTAATTTTTCTTTTTTTGTAAATATTATAAAGGCAGTCTATGATATCAGGGACTACATTTTGTGATTTCAGTTGTTTGCATCAGTACACGTTGAATGTAATTGAGGAAATGATTATTGTTGAAACTGAATGATCCAGTACTTTAGTGTCAGTGAATGTTGTATAGATGCCCAGGAACTCAACTTTTATACTTCATAGCAGGAAAAATTATTGAAGTGACTAAACCTTACTAAATCATGAAGTTCTATATAAAATGACTCGTATGTATAATCATAGTTAAATGACATATTAACAATTTGTAACTTTTACAAGTACATCATGATTCTTACTAAATTCCACTAGAAATACAATGCATTCTTTAATCATTTCTTGTCTCAAGAATAGTTCTGAACATTATGTCAAATTCATTGGCTTTACCTGCTATGTTTCATGTAACAAGTGCATATCTTACCCAACCACTGATGAAGCTATGAAGTGACTAATGCACTGTAAAAAAATATTAGCTGTCGTAAATGCTGGTGAGCACTTTGCAACATTAATGTTATAGCCATTTAAAGATTTTACTTGCTCATTTACCATAAATTTTCCAGTAAATTGGTACCATGCATTAATACCACTGCCTTTTCAAAGAAGTTCTTCAATGAGCATCTACCATTACATTTTATTCACAGAATAATCTTTGTAAAGAACAAAACTGTTTAGGATAGATATTACTATAGTGTATATAACCACCTTTTGCTTATGTTTTAGGAATATTGGTTGGACAGAAAGGCAGAGTTTTGCTTAGAATATTATGCAGTTATCATGAAAATTCTCTCAAAGGATTTTTTTGTAGAGCCACATATTATTTGATCACCAGACAATAGTTTGATACCCTGTACATACCATATCATCAATGTACCATGGGGAGATCCTTTGTCAGGCCAGCCATCAAAAACGCTAGTATAATATTACTTAAGCCACACAAAGTCAAAATTTATGTAGTCATTTATCTAAAGCGTATGGCTCATTAGCTTTCACCATGATTTGTGCCCACCCTAAAGTTAAGAATTACCATATTTACTCAATTTGTGCCCCAGGGGTGTTATTATTTTTTGCCCAAAAATAAAGATGAAACCCTTCAAATAGTGCCGCACTGCAGTATTATTCGAGGGTGTGCTACTAATATTCTAAACCTGCCACTACTAAATAGCTATTCTACATTATAGTTTTATAAAACAATCATATAAGATGCTGCCACTTACTTCTATACAAGACCTTACTTTTACTCCAAGTCCTTGTAGCACAACCATGTGACATTAATGCCATGTGGTCAATTTACTAACTAACATCCGAAATTTCAAATATGTGACAGCCGTTTAATAAGTTTTACCAGGACAATGCCTACCTTAACCCTTAAACCCGCATAATCCAAAAACTGGAATTGATAAAAAAACGAATTGAAAATGCACAATACTTTTGCCAATTTACATAGGCGGTTACAAACAAGTATATCTCACGAAGCGTTCATCTGATCACTTCGAAAAACAGATTTTATTACTTGGCAAAGAGTAAGCTATCTGCCTGTATATACACTGTAAACTTTCAGCATACAAACAAGGAACTCACCCACTACGACGCGCTGAATCATTTTGTGTCCATCCACATTCATATCGTCATTGTGTTTGTCCGAGAGTGGCGATATCACGTGATATCTATATATCAACTGAATCGCCATCACATGAGGAGTAATATGACACCAAGCAAAAGGTGATACAACAAAGTACGGCCGAGTTATGGTCTATTGTACATCGTTGTGTGAAGACGGAGGGATAGTTCTTTAACTCTTTCAAAGTGAAGCGAGTATGTCTGGGTTGGACAGACCCAACGAAGTATGGGACCATTCAAACCGAAATTTAATGGTGAGTAAGATGGTGTGTGTTGTTTTTAGATAGCTTTTACAGTTTTCGTGTTATAGACTCTAGTTTTACAAGGCATGCATGCGATCCAGTTTACTGGATTATGCGTTTTCAGTGCTTGCGTTTTATAAAACAGCTGCGGGTTTAAGGGTTAAATTGAGATGGAGATTAATTTAATTAATTTAACCCATTGCCAGCTGAATTCCTGGCAACTACTAGCCGAATCGCCGAATTGTATAATATTACCCTTACCATACACAGAACTACTTAGTAACCATACATCTAAATACTTGCTATGATATAAGAAACTCAATTGTGTTGTTTTTATGTACATAATACTAACCACAATGAAGTTATTACTTGGCACAGTCTAAACATTGGTAAAAACCAGCCCAAACAAACAACAGGATCCCAACTAACTATCTACAAAGGTGCCTACACTCTAAATAACTATTCTATACAGTTTACTTACAGTGTGATCCATTCCACAGCTGGTTTCACATGTTTTCCTTTAAGTAGGAAGATACTTAACTAAGTGTGGGAATATATGTTATGGCAGAATAGTGGTATCATGTGTCATTTCTGGTATTATCTTTTTTGTCATGTCTGATCACTTGTAATTATCATATTGATGGTTATTGATATTATGTATTATGTTGACTTTAGACCCAAAGATACACCTTTTGAAGATGGAACCTTCAAGCTTACAATAGAATTCACAGAAGAGTATCCTAATAAACCTCCCACAGTGAGATTTATTTCAAGAATGTTTCATCCTAATGGTTAGTGATGTTCATATGCAAATACTGTGACATTGTGTCTTTGTGTTGTACCTTTAGTATATGCAGATGGTAGCATATGCTTAGATATCCTTCAGAATCGTTGGAGTCCTACTTATGATGTTTCTGCTATATTGACATCCATACAGGTGAGTTGCTTGACAGCATATACCATGTGTGTACTCTATATGATTTGTTCAGTGTTACAACATGCAATTTGATTTTATCCAGAGGAGGTGGTCACGGTGACATTTGATTATATATGCAATTTTTCATTGTTCCAAGTGTTAAGCTTATCAAGTATAACAGCTAGGAAAGCAGCACGTTGTACTGAGAAGGCTTGTAAGGGTCCTGGGATGCACTGGTATAGTTAGTTATACAATCCGCCAATCCATCCTTTAGAATATCAATTGAATCAACATGCAATTCAACATTTCTTTGAGATTGTGAGATGAATGATGCATGACCAACCTCCTCTATCTAGATTTTATCTTTACAAACATAAGAATTTTTTGAAAGTGTTAATACAAAATGATATGTGAATTCATGTTCACATATGAGGTGATGTTATTTTCAGGATGAATGATGTTTTTGACAATTTGTTGTACAGATGTTTGCACAATCTTTGCAACAGGACTGAAATGAAAAACGTGATGTAATACTTTGAAAAGGTGCCGAATTATGTAGCAAGCTCACGTTTCTATAGTGTTGCATAGATTCCGCTATTGTCTGTGGACAGGGGGATTATGCTCTTTATCTGTATATCCAAGAGTTCATAATACAATTATGAACTCTTGGTATATCTGATCTATATGTGACCAGATCTGCAATAATTCCATATGTTAGTGCATTTTTCCGATTCTATTTTATTACATTTTCTTTATCTAGATAGCCGAAGGAATGGCCAACCGAAGTTTCAGCTCTAGAAGCCGAGTACTTTCCAAGTTACAGTGCGACAAAATGGCAAAGGCAGAAAAATCGATTTGTATAGTGACAATATGGAAAATAAACTACAGGCGCTTAAATAAACAGTCGTAACTTTTAAATGCAGTCCTCTACCAAGTTGCAACTTTCACCATTGGATTCTCCATAATAGGCAAATCCATTGCTGGGTAAGTTTTGTCTTCCAGGCCTTTCCTACAAGCTGGGCAAAGGCGAAAATGGAGGGGGAAAACGATGGCAAACTAGTGCTCATATCTTCTCTCACCTTAGGAGTACTGACATGAAACAAAGATTTTGAACTCCTCTTGCTATGGGGATCACGATGCTACCATAGTTTTTGCTTCCTTAATCGTGAAACAAACGTTCAAAAAATTTACGGAGTTTTTTTCAATTTCGTAAATATTTCACCCATTGCGTTTAGTGCATTCTGCTATAAAATTAGGCTTGTGTTAACATATGGGATTCTTGCAAATCCAGTCACATATACCAACACACTGTTGAGCAGCCACATTATAGTAACATGAAGTGTTGATACTTTGGGCTCCACTGGGGCCAATTAACAATTAATGTGTGGTCATTTGATGTTTAGAGGTGGTAAATTCCTTCCATAAATTGTGGTGGTTGGCATTGTTCAGAAATAGTTTAGCAAAGCTACTATGTTGTTCTTAATGAAAACTACAGTCTAACATTGGTAGTTACATTGTGTCAATATCATAAGATGTGGTGTCAATCCATCTGTTTAAAGTATGAGAGGCTTTTACAGCACCATACTGGTAGTTTGTGATACTTTGACCTTGTTACTTTGACCTTGACTGGTGGGT